>NC_080186.1:200285855-201638355 GCF_030028045.1 Hippopotamus amphibius kiboko | reverse complement strand
AATAACGACATGCCGTTTAGCCAAAGGAGGCTATATGAAAGTATCCTTTTACGCAATAAGAAGGAAAAAAAATCTTCTAAACTAGCGAAACACAAAAATTGGATCATATAGTTTGGGCTGTTTTTAATCAACTCTCCTCTTTTAATCACATTGTAGCACCATTATCCCTCTAAAACTTACAAACATGATCAGAGGCTGTTCTCCACGATTCTTACTTCTTATAGGGACCATGCAGCTAAACTTTTTTCAAAATATGTGTTTTAAGACAATGCATAGAAAACACACAACAGTATATATATCCTTGTGTGAGGAGCCACATGCATGCTGCTGTGCTGCCAATTTTTAAAAAATGTACTCAATTAGCTGAATTATTTTTATAGACTATTTTAAAGTACATCTGTTGTATAAAGTTGAAGTACATCCTCTAAATACATATCTTATGTTATCATGCATATGTCTGTTTAAATGTCATTAATCTTTATGAATACAATTACAAACATAATTTACTAATTTATCTCTATAATTACATTTATAATTAGAACACAATAGACGCGAGTGTATTTACATAAAGAACTAAGTTAGAAATTGTCTAAAGCAAGCCTGGCTTTTTTCGCACCATGTTAAATTCTTATTAACTCTAATGCCTCTACCATTTCTTTGTGTTTTTTTTCTTAACATTAAAAAAAGAGAGAGAGAAGTGCCCAAACATTTCTGAGCTTCCAGTAATGTATTAAAATGTCTCTCAGCTTCTCTGTACACAGTGAAATGCTTGCTGAATGCAAAGTGAAGCAGGATGAATTTCTCCAGGTTCTGTACGTCTGATCTCTCAAAACCTTCAAAATCTATCCTTGATCTCAGCAAACACAGCAGAGCACAATGTTATTTATGCATTCATTTATCTTTTCATCAAGGGTGGCTTATGTGGTCTTTTCTGACTTTGGTTTCTCATCATCATCGCAGATCAGCATCTGCATTGTGTGCACTTGTAACAGGGATAATGGATCTCACTTACAATACCTACAAACTCAGCTGAGAGCCGTGCAAAGCAAATGGCCATAAATGCACCCATCCTGGCCCAAGCCCTGATGAATAAAAATGAAGATCTTGTCAAATAATAAAGTGACAGGTTAATTTACAGCATGGAATAGTGTGAACAGGGAAAGCACTGCTTTTCAATCTGTATGAACGGTGCCACCTATCTGCAGATTAGCAGAAAGCTTCAGAAACAGTAATTCAGAAATCGGGATAAATACATGTGATGTTGCTTAGTTTTGTAAATATCACAGGAATGGAATTGATGATAAAGGCAAATGCAAGATTAGACACACACAGTTGCTTTCGAACCAAAAAAACAAGATTCTCAACAAAGGGCTGCTGTATCAAACAGCAATAAAGAGCCTCAAGCAGTTGTCTGTGCTCATGCCAGTTTTCATGCTTTAATTCAGCTGCCCTGTGGTTCTTAGCTTTGACATTGAGATCTGTACGGCCACCAGAGATAATTATTTCAACCTTCAGGCCATCAGGCGTTCATTTTTGATCATGGATATGTAAGAGATGTTTTCTGCTTTCTAAGTCTTCCAAGTGGATATCAATAGAAGGGTAAAATAAGGAAAAGCAGTAAGCATTTGAAAAGAACTTAAACATTCTGCATTACAGAAATGTGAACTACTCTAATCAATTTTTGTAAATACTTCAGTTTACCTGATAGGTATTTAGAAGTATTTTAATTTGTCCAAATTTCCGATTACAACTAGTTATTTCTACTAGCACTCTATAAAGTTTAAATATGTACCCTAAAATTCATACTTTGCATATTTTAATGAAAATTCCAAGACATTATAGCATAAAATCCGTAAATAAAAAAAACTTTTTAATTAAATCTGTATATCATATCATAATGTGCTTTCATGCAAAACTGAAATCAGGAACATATATCATTCACTAAAATGTCTAATTAGTAGTCACAAAAATCACTGAATGAAGTAATATGATAAATCCCTAAAACGCAGAGAGATTACATTTCTTTATATATAAAATATAAAGAAAACACTAGTTCCTGCAAACTTTGGTGCAAAGATTAAATTACTGTTAACATTAAATAACAAAACATTAAAACATATAAATCACAATTAATAGGATACAGTATTTTTATTTTATAATTTGAATAAACAAAATAATGAATTGCAGAGCTTTAAATATATAACTGATGTCAAGTGAAAAAGAAACCTATAATAGATTACAAAATATAATAAGAAAATCCAAAACAGGATTTATCAACACTTTTCTGTCTCTTTTTGTAAAGGAAAAATGTTTAAAATATTTAAAGAATACGCCATAATATTCACTAAGAAATCCATGTCTAAGAAATCTAAAGTAGATGACTAGAGAAGACATGGTTATAGCTACCCTAAAAATAGTTGACCCTGTCTTCAAATCAAAAATCCAGTGTCATAACTCTCAAGATGGAAACAGAAGTGCTACTACCATATTAGATGCATGCCAACAGTCCAGTAACAATAATAGTTTCAGAATAAGGTAACTCATTTTATGGGATTTCCCTAGCAGTCCAGTGGTTAGGACTTAGTGCTTTCACTGCAGTGGTCCAGGTTCAATCCTTGATCGGGGAACTAAGAACTAAGATCCTACAGGCTATGTGGGTGTGGCCAAAAAAAAAAACCAAAAAAATTCATTTTAATAGAAACAATTATGTTAACTAGTACTTCAATGAGTTTAAATTTTTCATATTTTCTTCAAATGCAAAAGCTCAACTATTCATGGTTCCCAACGCAAAATGAGAAGTGAGCTCCAGAGGTATTATCTCTAGCAGGTTTCCACAATGACTAACATATGCTCACTTTTTCTCCCTAAGTTGAACATTGCAGTAAGTGATGAAAAAGTTAGGTTAACATTTTCCTCAGGAAATATAAACTTCCATATTCTACAGAATGCTTATTAAATAAAATTTCAAGAAGTGGTTAGAGCATCAGATATTCAGTCCTTCAGAGCATGCACACTTCAAAATCCTTTCCATCTTATATCACATCCATACCACACAGAGTATGAGTTGACACATGAACAGTAGGATCATTTAGTGCAAAAATTGAAGCCATATAACTCAGGTGAAAGCATCTGATTTCTTCCCAAATATCGATGGGCAAGAGTGTCCCTAATACTCTGGAACAAAAATTTCTTATCTTTATTAAAGCAAACTGCCCCTCTATGCTTTTTGTGATCCAGAGCCTCCCCAAAAGGAGAACTTACTTCTCTGCAACATAAAAAGACTTATCTAGTAATGAAAGTTACTTTGTATTAAAATATGTTTCCTTAAGCTATTTATAGATATTTCTGGTCTAAGTGTTGGTTCAACATGATATAATTTACATAGTAGAGTTTATGTGAGAGAAAAGGAATAAAAAAGAAAAGAAATTTACAGAAAGTCTGTAGAAGAAAACACAATTGTACTTTTGATTTTCCTACCCCCACCTCTTTCCCTATAAAGAAAAAGAAATGATGCTCCCAATAAACTAGCAAACAGGCCAAAGAGACTACAAACAGTCATTTGCTAAAGTACTTTTTATTCTAAACAAATTTAAGCTCAAAATAATTTAGTTTAACATTATGAAAATTCACTCAAACGATGACAAACTAGCATAGAGAAAAAAAGGATAATAATATATTAAGTGGAATATTAGCTTCCTATTTTATTCAAAGAGATCACTGATTATCTGTAGAGTTCCTTTATTGAGTTACTGCTAGATCCTCACACAAAAAGTCTGAGGCAGAGATACTTGCGTTTCTGCATATTCTACCATGTTTCAGATTTGCTTACTACTATTGGGAATTCAAAAATCTTAATTACAGAGTTAAGAAAGGAGAATATAGCCAAAATCTATAAGGCATATGATTGTCCTAAGGAAGGTTCAGTGCGTATCAAGGATATTTAGAACTCTATCCTTGTAACTTCAGATTGTGAGAAAAATAGCTCTTTTCAATTCCCTAATCCTTTGTTGCATCATATTCCCAGATTAAAGTTCATTTGTAAGTCCAGGGTCATTAGAGCAGTTAGGAAGCTCCAGTGACTTGGGCATAATACTGTGGAATTCACGTCTTCCAATGATGAATACCCATCTTCTCCTCTGCTCCCTGACAATTTTTTTCAATTTTCATCACAAGATTAATACTGGTATGAGAAATACTATGACTTCTTATTATCTGAGTATACTCTCGTAGATATTTCTTGTTTCCTTCATCATTTTTTATGCATGATCTTTCTTATCTTTATTTATCTGTGGAAGTTATTTAAATAAAAACTTCTCAAAGCAAGACCTTAAGCAGGACTGTTTCCCATACCCACAGCACAGTGACATACATTCATGATACTTGCCTGCTCCCCACATGCATCTGTCTTTCTGTAGCTTCTTTTGTTTTACGTACTTCTTACTCTAATTCTCTTTCATTCTCCTTTTTCATTCTCCTTTTTTAGGGGCTCACCTTATTATTGAATACTGGCAGCTCGTACTGGTGATATACCTCCTTGGTAGTATACAGTACAAAAATGACCACTGGTCCATATAGTTACAGTAAATGAAGCCCTAAATCAATCAAATGGCTAATGAAAACAGATTTATTTGGTCATCTTCCTTCTGAGGCAGTATCAGAATATATCTCAAATAATTTCAACCACACACATGCACCAAAAACACCGAAAGCAACTGTATAGCTACCTGAAAATCTACTACATGGCTCAAGAATGAAAATTTATAATTAATAACAATAGCTAACATTTATTGAGTGCTCACTATGTAACAAATACCCTAAGTACTTTACATGCATTATTTCACTTAATCATTCCTAAAACCTTGCAAGGTAGAGGTACTGTTGGTATCCTTAGCTTACAATGAATACAATGGTAGATCTGGTATCGGAGTCCATTCTGAGTCCATATCTCACACTGTTAATCAGTATGATATATATTATATAATGTTTATTACTTTTAGCTTGTGATAAGTGATTCTTGATTTTAATTATGATAGTCTTTTGCTGTTTTTGAATTCTCAAGTGATGAATAGCATAGATTGATGGAACTGGGCATTAGCTCTGTAACGACCATATGTAACCCCTAGGGGTCACATATATTTTAAGGGGTGAAATCAGAAACGACATCGTATAGCTCATACAGAAACAACAAATATACACCTACAAACTCTATCACACTGCTAAAATGTCAGCTAGAGCAAGTATAGGTGCAAGAGGTGTTTCAAGTGTCCTTTACCATGGCTTCCAAGAAGATTCCTAAAATAAGAAAAACCCTGAAAAAGTTCTTTTTGGTTATGGTGATAAAGCCTCCCTCTATATTCATGGAAGAACAAAGCAGCAATGGTTTAGGCTTTTGCAAAAAATATTTTTTTTTGTCTTTGTTTTCATAGGTTGGATTTAAAAGTGGCTTATGTTATAGACAGAACAAGTTCCTTTGCTTTTACTTTGCATTTGAAGAAAGAAGCAATGATGGAGGTTATGGGTTGGTGGACAGAAGGTAAGAGGGCTCTAGTCGTTGTAAGAAATCTCTATAAAGCTCCTTGAAAGATCAGGACAACAGCTTCTTTTATAGCTGAACTGTGACTACAAGAACTGAAGTATGTCTGTGTCAACAGGTGATTAGGATAGTTTAATTACATTATTAATTTTAATAAAAAAAGGTCAGTTAAATATCAAATAGTAGATTTTGCCAGTATCAATAGTTTTAATCTTAATGACACAGGTATAATTCTTAACTTGTCCTTACTGGTGCCTCATGGTATACTTGAAAACAAAAATCATTTTGGAAAAAAGTGTAAATATTAGCACAAACATTTTTCTATATTCGGCAAATATTGTTTAGATATGCTAATTGGCTCTAACAGAAAGGAACCATTCAAGTGAGAACAGAAGTATTGACAAAAGCATCATGCCGTTACTTTAATGAACGCTGGATATTTGATCATATATATTTAGTGATTAAAAAATACCAAACCAATATGAACAATTCTTCCAGGGATCCATGAGTCATTTACTCAAGTAGTTTCTGAATAGCTACTACATGTGGAACATGGTACTAAGCTTGAAAGTAACATGTAAGAATTATTTTTTCAAAGAATATTAGTTTGAAAAAACGCTATTCTGTATCTTTTTTATTTGAGCAAATCACTTTACCCAGATATTATCTAATACAGTCATAAGGTGCAAATAAAAGGTAAACAATATACTCCAAACTTAAAGATCAGAATGTAATTTAGGTTCCTACTGTAATATAAATTAAATAGTACCTAGCGGTTGTGAGGGTTAGATCACAAATCATGGTAAAATTAGGAGTGAAATAACACTAAGCATTTTTTTAAACTGGAGTACAAACAATATTCATAAGCTTATCAGTCACAAGAGTAATACAAATCAGTAAAATCTAAAAAGAAATTGAGAAATAGCACATAAGATGAAACTATGTCTTTGACAATTGGTTTTAATTCTGAAATTCTGGAGCTCAGTGTCTTTCTTTAGGAAGATATGTCACAATGGCAATGGAAAGATTAATCAAATGACCTGAGACTGATCAGTACCCAAGTGGTCTGAGAATTACTCTTGGCTTATCCCATATTCCAAAATTTCTGGCATTTTCTCTGGGTTAATAAATTCTACCTTCAACCTACAGCTTTTGTAGTCTGCTTCCTTCTCCATTTCTCCTCTAACCTGATGCAAGAGAAGTGGGCCCTGCTCATTGAGAGGTAGAGGCATAAAAACTGCTAGCTAACCTTTTAGAAATCTTAACCACAACTGAAAACACAGAAATTATTCCCTTTTGTTTAAGTTGTGTTTATGATAATCAGGAATACATTTTTAAAAAATAGTTTACGGTCAAAAAGAAAAGGTTAGATCGTGGAAACCTGAGATAATTGCAAGAATAAATCTACAAGTAGAGGAGAAATTAAGGCAAAAATCCATATCCTTCAGGGAAACCTGAGAATGCTTACACAGAGTGGAGGGGTGTACATTTAGAGAGCAAAATCAGCATATGGCTGAACAGAAGGATACCACATGAAAATTAGTATATGACCTAATAAAGCTAATAAACTCTACTAACAGTCATTCTCTGTCTGGTTGTTGAGATGCCATCCATTACTATAAGGATAGACTACATATTCATAAATATTCACTTATAAAAATTCTATACTACCTCAAAAACTTTGGAAGATGCCTATAAAAAAAATTTTGAATTACAGTGGTCTTCCAGAAGTTCAAAAGCATTGCCCATGACTAGGAACTCTGGAGTTCCTACGTTACATATTCAAGTACGAATGTGTAATATAAAACATAAGAGACAGTCACTGCTCTGGTAGTTGGAAGATGAGTATGATAGGTTATCTATAATTCTAACATGATCAACATATAATCATGGATTAGCTTATGACCTCAGTTACATTTCTGTTAAAGAGTGTACTTGTTTAATCATTCGCAGCAAACAGGACCTCTGATGGTAAGAACAAGACTGAGATGAACATATGAAAGATGAAGTTCCTGAAAGTTAAATGGTACTTGGAAAAACAAAATATATGGAAAATTAAACAAGATCAGTTAAGAGTGCTTTAATTTATGTTAACCTGAAACATATCTGTAAAAGTAGCTAATATAGAATTATTTAATAGGAAGGGAAGAATAACAATCTGCTCAACTTCAAATGTAGTAGATAATAGATATTAAATATAAGATCCATGCATATCATATATCATCATATTATAATAACACATATTAGGAATTTAACAAAATCCTAATGTTTTGGTTTATGGACATTTCTATTTTATATAAATAAAAATATTCTAAATAAATAATCATCAAGATACTCTTATAAGCTATACACATAATTACTATGGTAAAATATAGGCCACTCTAAATGTTATTCATCTTTTTAATCCAAAGTCAGAGTAGTAACACTTGTCTGATTAAAAATATTACCTTTGTGAAGAAATATTTTAGTCAGATATTTGCTGTTTAGCTAGAAATTAGTTTTTAAAAAGTGAATAGTAAGTATGTAGATTATTTGTTCTACTCTCTAAAGGGTAAATAAAGCATCCAGGGCTTGAGATAGGGTACAAAGAACGTTTCCATGGTTACATGCTTTCCCATATCAAATTAGAGCAGAATTTGTGTACAAGAGGTTTGTTGACAGCCTACATAGGCCATAAAAAGAATAGAAGGCTAGGAGTTTGAAATCTAAATATATTCTGCAAAGTCTGTTGAGAGAAAGTTGGGTGAAGAAAGCAGCATCAGGAGAGTAGCAGATTAGTTAAGAGTATCAGATGCCATTTCGTAAAAAGATAATTTCTTTTTTAGATGTGGCTCAAAAAAGTCTCTTCAAATGTATGATTAGCTACTCTTTTCTTCATATCCACAAAGACACCTCAATCTGGTGTCCACCCAAGCTATTAAGAAGAGCCATTATTTGGCATGCAGCTAGAAGCATCAGCTTCACCACCTGCCCAGTCTTGCAGATGTCACTGCACCATATTCAGTCTCAAACATGGGACCTTCAAAAGGACAGCTAAAGGGCTGTTCCCACACGAGCACTGGCCGAGCAAAGGCTTTGTTGTACACCTGCCCCCATTATTCTTATGGGCCATTTAGTGGGAGTGAATTCTCTTTTTAGTACATGCTGAGAATTCCAGTTGGGCTGAACAGCATCTTATAACTTAAAACATGGTCAAACGTATGGTCAAAGCACTGCCCAGCAATACTGCCATAGAGGGGCATTCTCACATGCTTAAATTTTTCTTTATATACCAGCAATGGTATCTGGACATTTGAATAATTTTCTGTTTGGTGAACTAGCCCACAAAGAATTGGAAATTTTTACCTGTATCTCCTGTATTTTTACTATTTAAAATTGGGGGTGGAATACTGTTATATGATTACTAGATAAAGAAAAATTTTCTACTAAAACAGCTAATATTACTCAAGATTTTCATATTATTACATATTGTAGTATTTAAAAATATTTAAAACACTTTAACAGTTTATAAAAACTAAAGTCATATATACATAAAAAGATACACCCACACACAACAGAAAACTAACTTGTACTTTCAAAAGCAGAACCTGCTAAAATTTCTTTGCTATGTATTTTTTAGTAAATATGGTGGCAAAAACATTTCAGTTATTGTTTTTCTGCTGAAAGTTATAAAGAAAGAATGTGAAAACAATTCATATGAATCATTTGTACAAATGAACAAACAACTATCAATCAGTAAAATGAAAATTCTGTACTCCAGTGTATATACAGTGCTGGCCACACAGCAGTGTTTTTAAAGCAATGACATGGTATGAGTTGGTACATAAATTAATATAACATTTGATATGGTTAGTTCAGTGATTTCAGATTAATAAAGTGAAAACAACAACAACAAAAAAACAATGAAGAACACTTGAGCACTTCCTTTCTCAAGCACAATTCATGCTTAGTTTCATCAGCCATTGTTTTGTCCTGGCTGGCTGGTTAATGAGTGTCTCTTGGTTGAATGGCTAGAAATTTGGGGGGTAAAGGCTGAACCAGACTTAAAAAAAATCTAACTTCTGGCAGAGAACAAAGTATTTGTAAAGAAGGAAAGTAAAATCATGTAGGTGACGGCCAGCCAGCATTATTGTGTAGACTAAAGCATCATATTCATCTATGTCATGACTAATGGCTGATGGTAACTTGTACTGTGTAGATTGTGCCTTCACATCAGGCACTATGTAAGTAGTAGCTATACTCAAAAATTATTGCCTGGATAAGAAACAAATTGTATCTTTCAAAGAACACTAGCTGACTATACTAGGTATCTCTTAAAGGAGGCTTCACTGGATTAGGGAGAAGCTTCTCCTTTAGGGGAGGAGGTTTTATCTTCCTCAGGTGATGCTATTTATTGTGGAATGTATTCAAGTTCTGTGCAATGTTTTAGACTTGTTTACTCTAAGCCATGCAAAAAAACATACCAGAGTTAAGAAATGGTCTAAAATTTATGAAATTTTGAGAGTTGGAAAATGAGACTGCTTAAATTTTAAATTCTGTCTCTTTGTATACAACTAAAGACCTTACATTTTACTTTTAAGTCTTAAAAATACATGGGTCATATGTATACTGCAGACATTTACAAATGCATTGTGCACTGCAGACACCTACAAAAATATTTAATTGGCCAACAATGGAATCCATTCTATTCTCCAGATTCATCTTTTCTCTCAATCCTACATAGAAATAGGAGACCTGAAGTTGCAAAAAATAACAACTTTGTTTTAGGCATACTTTAAGTAAAGTTCAAAAATCTTTGAATGTCAAGAGAAAAATCTCATTTATATAAATGGTGAGTAAATCACTACACCTGATAAAATTTTTCAATGAAGGAGTCAAAGTTTTGAATGAGTGAGGCATGGTTTAGAAGCACAGACCTAAATAAATATATAAGGTAAGAGAATAAAGAATTTGGAGGGAAAAACAGTATTTGTCTCCTTAATCCTGTCTCCACACTTACTTTCATGCCATTTTGCAGTTTTGTTTTGGAATCTTTAGCCAAACTCTGTCTTACTGATAATCTCTGTCCCAAGTAGTGCCTGAACAGCTTAAATCAAGTGTGTTTTCAGATTGAGAAGACATGGAAAATATAGTAGAAAGCTGCTTTACTCTTCCACTTTGTAGCATTATATATACCAGTGACTCCATAATTTAAGACAGATGTGGAAAATTTAGATAGAAATCAGAAGACAACCATAAAAAATGACTTAAAAGAGTTGACAAGAGGGACTATTAAGCAGTTAAATAAATAAATAGTTATGATTCACAGCCTCCACTCATTCTAGCATTGCAGTGTGGTTTACAGAGACAAATTGACACATCTGTAATATTCCTTACAGGCAAAGACACGTTCTATGAAATGGAAGTTGGAAAAATGGGAGATGATAATGTTAAAATCAGTAAGAATAGATTTTTTTCCAGAAAAACCTAAATATCATTTATATAAAATGTCTTCAGGGTATATATGTATAGCACCAGAAAATTTAAAATAAGGCTACTCTACTTAGCTGGACCATCAAATTAGGAGCAATTAGACAAATAAAAAATGCTAATAATCTTGGGCTACAGATTAGGTGACTATCTCTGTTCACATAAAAGAAGTTCTATTTCTTCTCAAAACTCAAGTATTAAGTTACATTTAAAATTTAAATTTCTTGGTCTAGCAGTACCTAAAAATCAATAACATTACTTCTTTAAGATATTCTGGTTAAACAAATTCAATTCCCTCTTTCTCGATTTCAATAGAATTTCCGGTTATCTTCTGCAAAATGGAAGTAAAATCTTTTGCAGATACCCCCAAAATATACATAATATATATTGATAGTTTGATTTACTTCAGAATAAAAGAAAACAATACTTTTTAAAATGTTAAAATTTTGCCAAATGCCGTATTGTTTGATGCTACTTGAGTCATTTGCATTAAAAAGGCCTTTTATAACACTGTCTCATTATTATATTATTAAGAAAAAAATAGTAAAACACAGTCAATAGAGGAATGAGCTGACAAGGCAAGTCTCTTCAGTTTTACATTTCATATTTTCTCTATTAAAGGACAGTTTGCTAATAGAACCAAAAAAGCACAGATTATAAAATCATAACTAAAACAAAGTATTCCACTTGCCTTTTTACAAAATTTTTTCATTTCTGTTTCTTCTCTCACATTTTTAAACCACTAAATAAGCAGTAATTTTAAAAAAAAATATCAACATAAAGAGGATAGGCTATAAGATGGTTAAAAAGGCATGAAATGAATCTTGACTCAGAAGATTTGGTTTCTACTTTTGTCTTGGTCTTTTTGACTAGCTATGATATCTTGGGCAAATCCCACAGAACACTCTGAACCTCAATTTTTACATCTGCACAATGGGGACAATAAGTTATCTTCTTCATCTCAAATAAAAACAGAAAAATGGGGGAAAGCATTTTGCAAAACTGTCAAGTGCCATAAAACTGCTAGTTTTTGTCCTAATAAAAGGTCAAATTGTCAAAATTACATAAAAGCTTTTTTTAGTATATGTGAATGTTAAGCTACAATATAAATGCCTTAAAATTATATGCTCACTGAAATGAGCAATTTTAGACATGTAATAACTGAAAAGATAATTTAATTCCCTACTTTCGGCTAACCCAATAAGACTCTGCTAAATTTACTAACTGACAAAACAAAGCATTTTTAGTAAGACAGAAATCTGAGTATATACTCTATATTTTCAGGGGAAAATGGATCCTCAGTAGGCAAGAGAAGGAGCCCTATGAAGTGCTCTAACTTATCCCTGCAAATGCTTACCCTAGATATTTCCCTGTGCCTGCCCCTGTCAACTATTAGCAAGTACTAATGTTTTACTTCAAAAGATTTTGGAAACTCACTCTCTGTCTCTCTATATTACACATAGACACTTCTAAGTGCACATGCACACACGTGCACACACATCTACATGTAACTCCAAAGTCAAAGTATGGTTTGGAATGCTACCGTGTATAGCAAAGGCACAGAAACTGGTGTTTAACTTTGACCCGGCCAATGATTCTGGGAGTCAGCCAGAGAGTCAGAGTAATGAAGGAGAGGTTCTCTGTAAGATTCCCTGCTGTGAAAGCACTCCTAATAAGAGATACTACAGTGAATGGTTAATTTTGATTCTCTAACTCACAACATTTTGAGTACAGAAATAAAATTCAAGAAATCTACACACACACAAAAAAGCCTTCAGGATAAATTTCTGAAAATATTTCAATCAGTTATGCTCAACAATTCTTATCTTCAGATGTTAATGTTTCTTGTCAGAGCACCATTCTCCCAAATACAATTCTCAAATACTTTCAACTGTAGTAGTATAATGCCTTAAAATACTCTTTTTTTTTTTCTGAAACCATGGCATCTAATTGGACAATAGTGATATTTGGGAGTTTGGGTTCAGAAAGATAAAGTTCAGACTCTAACAATTTCAAAACTGTGTAAATGAATTATTTAATACTCTCCAGATAAAACAGAGTGTTATTTACACTAGAATATTATTTGTAGTTTGAACATGCCTGGTCACTGTGAAAGTCAAAATTGTGTTAAATTGTTTTTAAGAAAAAAATTCCCTTTTCACATATTTACAAGTAACATTACAATTAACATTAAAACCTGCTGATTGTGTTGGGAAAAAAGTATGCAGTTTACATTTCCTTTCAATGATATAAGATTTCTTCCAAGTGGTACTTACAAAAAAATATGTATCTTGGTCAATTTTAAATGTATGCTGTAATTTGCTCATGTTTTAATATTTTATTTACAATGTAGTTAAAATATTCATTTTAAACATTTCTTCTTTAATAGGATAAACTACTGAAAGATAGCAAAGCCTGAGAATTTTGGGAAAGGCTAATTTTGGGAATGCACAAAATAAGCATTCAATAAATGTTCTGATGAATATAAATTAATGAAAAAAACTAAAGGATTTTTTCAATTGTATAGGAAAACAGGAGATTAAGGATAATATATAGACAGGGAATTAGCCCACTTATTTTATTTTCATAGTCATTTCCCAAATAAGATATATTAAACTATAATGAAAACACAGTAAATGACTTCACATTATATTTTAAATGATCATACAAAATACACTGCTATTATTAAAGCTGTGAGATATAAACTTCATTTCAAGAAAATTAAACATATTTGATAACAATGTCACTTGACAGAAAAAGTCATAATATAAAAGTATTTTGTACTTTACTAGCCCTTGAAGTAAACTAAATCATTTTTCTAAGTATACTGCTTTGAGTTTACTACTTTGAGGCATCTGTCTAAAGAGTATTAAATAATACTGTCATGTATTAACCTTACTACATTTTATATTGTTAGAATTCAATGATAGTTTTTTTAAGTCAATTTTACAAACAGTTCTAAACATGTTATTTCCTATTTGAACATTAATAAGGTGAGAGCATATTACCTGATAAACATCCATTTTAGGTAGAGAAATTATTAAAACAAAAGCAGGTGATTTCTAATAAATGCGAGGTGTTATCTCACTTAAACGAACCATCTTCAGACTTTATGTTATCTTTCTAAAAAGCCAAATTTATTCCTTTTTTTAAAAATGTAAGAGCTACTGTATCAAAAATGAATGAAAATTTTCAGAATTTATCTTCTAAGAATGCTGCTAGAATGAGTAAAATAAGTCTTAAATTTCAAATCTAAGAATTTAAAAATTTTTTCTGACAAAGTGATAAGACAAAAGCTTTTTGAAAGATTTTAACAAAAATTGCTACTCTGATAAAAGAAATTGCACATAACAAGTAAAAATTCCAAATTTTCAAACACATTACATTTATATAACAGAAAAATATTGTGAGAAATCATTACTTAATGATACATTGCAGGAAATTATTAGCCATAGAAAATATTTAATGGGCACATTAGTATATTTCTCTTTCCTAAGTGCCACTTCAGTGGAGGACACCAGTTTGTGATTTTTAAAAGATAAATATTGTGAAAGAGTATATAAAAAATTTAACTTTTAAGTAATATGTGCATTAAATAAATGAAATTGGGTTAAAAAGTATAATTAACTTGTTAATTATTTTTATGTTATGAAAGGATCAGAATTAACAAAGGTAAAAAATGGGTAATCTTTAAAAATGAAAAACATCATAAATTCTTGAATGCTCTAAAGTATTATACACAGAGACTATTAAAATAATGTCTCCTAAGATCAAGTTCTTCTCATGCTCAATTACAAAACAAACATTTTTACTTCCCCATGAACATCTCTGCCCCCTGCTGCCCATGAATTAGTTATAGTCTAATATTTTTAAATACACTGATTAGGTTAAAACTATAGGCAGTAAAACATATACACAAAAATTTACTATTTATAAATGTCTAAAATTATCCTGACAGAAGAAATGTAAGATTTCTTTACCCTATACTATTATTTCTTTTTTTTTTCTGTGAAATAAACAGTTAAAAATATACCAGGGTCACTCTACCCAATTTAAAATACAGAATCAAGAACAAAACCAATGTAATTATTTTTCTACTGGATAGTATAAAATAATAAAATTATACTTTAGTCTTAAAAAAGGCATTTAAAATTTTTACAGAGGAAGATAATTATCTATGATTAACAAAATGACATTCTTTGCTAATACAAATCTAATGTGATGAAAAAATTGAAATAAAGAGAACAAGTATTAACCATATGAATTATCAGGAAATCTGACTTCTTTGCTTTAAAATATATTCAAATACTTGTAACTACACTGACACAGCTGTCAGTGACTACAGTTACATTTATTCTATAACTAGTGATATATATCACTGATTTCACTCATTTATTAAATATTTATCTCCAATGAGATTGAATGACAAAACAAAACACAACTTTGAAGAATACATACAGAGCAAAAAATAAACTGACATAGACATGCTTATTACTTAAAAGTTATTCTTTATTGTCTATTCTGTGTTAAAGTATATTTCCCAGGGGTGGCAATATATAAACATGTAATCCTTTATGGGCCTTGAAAAAAGCATTTGATAAAAAAAAGACTATAAAAGGTCAAAATGCTGAAAAAAGTATGAATGCTCTTTAAAAAATTCAATAATATATGTTCTTTACAGTATGATTCTAAAAATGTTCAGAAAAACTACTTCTGACCTAATTAAGATGCTTTGAACTAATACACAGAGTATTTTATTGGGTGTATTACTCAGTTAAAAATAAGTATTTTTCCAGATTGTTTTAAAAAAGAGAATAAGACACAAAAAAGGCATAAATGTTTTAATAACAAAAGGCATTAACAATACATATATCCTACGTTAGTCTTTCACTAGGCATATCTGACCTACCAGAAATAGAACACTATAAATACTGCTCAGATATAATATATTTGCTATTGTGACATATAAGTAGCACAAAAGCTCTTTCTTTAATCAAGCAATCATAATTGTCAAGGCATATGCAAGGAATGAGACCTAAAATACAAGTTAACATTTTAAACTACAGGGAAAAAACACATTATTTCATATGCTATGCACTCAAAAAGACATTTCTATTGCAATTTTCTTACTGCTATTGTGACAGGGGGAAAAAATTCTAATAGCTTCAGAATCATATGTATTCAGCTTTTTTTTTAACATCTATAAGACATAAAAACAGCTTAATGTTCATTTCCTACAAGAAGCCACATTCAGAAGACAGTCATCAAAATTTACTGCATGTGAGATAAGTAATACTGACAGAGTCCTCTAGCTTAACATTTCCCTTGCATCTTCTGCTTGTTGTTTAACATTACTGTATATTGGAAGAGTGCATTTCTTTTTCTTATAGTGTGCTGACTTACAGCATTTAGAGCAATATTAAGTTCTCTGTAAGAATACAGAAAGCTTTCTAATGCAGTTGATAAGATTCAAAGTAGAATTTGCACTATGGAAATTAAAAATCTACCAGCAATAATAGGTTTTGGAGCTAACTGATTTGAAGATAAAAAGATTCAGGATACTGTAAACTTATATTTGATCCTTTTAACCTTTCAACTCTTTTCCTTTATAGTAATATATCTGAATACATTTTTACCAGGATTTCTTTAATCCCCCCCCCCCCCCCCCAAAAACCCCACTACTATTTGGCTTGGATTATTCTCTTGAGATATTTGTATATATGTTATTGTGGCACTGGCCTCGTGGAGGAAAGAAACCTAACAACTGGAATAGAGCTTCAAAGAACATTTTTCGGAAGTCTTAAAGAACTGTAGAGAATTACTGAATTAAAGCAAAACGATCATTTGAATACTTAATGGATTGTGAAACACTTATGTCTATAAAGTAGATGAGACAAAACAGGTTGGCACAAGGAAAAGGTTCCCCTTTCTAAAGTTCATATTGTTTACTGAGTTAGTCACCACACATACAAAAATACATTTCATAGAAATCACACGCCTCACAATGTTCTTTTTAATCTGTATCTGACATCTGAGTTATTGTATGTTACTCTTGTCTTTCTTTGATCTTCCTCAGTACTCAGCTCACTGTTAACTGTCCTGGGTGGTCTCCCATCTGGGCTTAGTGATCAGTATCCCTCTCTATTGGCTGCCTTCTAGGGATTCCTATCAGCTGTATTCTCACATGCATGTGACAACTTTATTAGCTTACTCCGATTGTGCTCCAGACCATCTCCACAGCACATACACCCTTTCTCAAACAATCACACTTTTGTAGTTGACTTAGAACAAATAATTATATGAACGCTTCAGCTGTTATACTCAATAATAAAGTCGAAATGAAGAGAAATTTCACATTATGTATAAGTCAGTGCTTGGTTTTCATGTTCAGACTAAAAAAATCAATTCCAGATTGATTTTTGTGTATATATCGTTATTGTCAGAGGATTAATTGATGAATTTTTCATTTGATGAGTCAGGTGGAAGAAGCTCTGAGGCACCTAGTGAGCAGAATTCTAATTTACTCCGGTTCTTCACACTCTGCGGTAAATTCGTCAAGTTTGATATTTCATCATAATTTACTTGTCCTCAAAATATTCAGAATAAGGTTCCAAAGCAAAATAAAAGGTACTGTGACTATCATTGTGCTTATACATTATATGATTAATGTGATCTGGATTCTGAAAATGGATTTATACTTTTTGAAAGACATTAAACATTTATCTGATTCAATCTGTCCACTTTGACTTTTAATTTCACTATTACCTAAATCTTCACTATATAGCTAGTTTCCATCTGTCTACTGACCTTAAAAAGTTCTGCAAAGCAAATACAGTAACACTGTAAATATACCATACTTATAATCGGTGTGAAACTAGACATAAAAGTTATGGAAATTTTATTTTGGTTCTAAAAAAGCCATATTCCCATGACAAATGCTAAAAATCCTAAATAAAATGTTTTTAAAGAAAAATTAAATGCATTTTATTGATCAAACAAAACAGTTTTCTAAAAAACTGATTTAGAATTTCATCATATGTTTTCAAGTACATCACAAGAATAAAGAGAAAAAATCTTCATATTTCTTACTTAACACAACATAATATTTTAGAATGTAGCTGTGTTTTCCAAAGGTAATCTGCCACACCTTTGAGATCTTTTATGCATGAATTTTTCATGTAAAGCAAGATAGTTTTAAAAAGAGAGACTGAATAAACATTATTAGCTTTGAATATGTATCCAAACTGCCATAACTAACTATATCAAAGTTCTTTAAAAGATAACTTTCTTCTCTTTCTGGAGTTTGCATGTAAGTTTTTACAATGTCTTTCCACCTTTATTTTCCCCATATTTTCCTTTTTTGCCTGCACTTTTTTCCTGGTGTTAAGTCCCTGCCCTAATTCTGAGACTGATGAGAGTAGATGTGGTTGACCGCTCTGACTCCCCACACTTAATTTTCCTAGAAAGGTCTTATATGTAGAGCATCTAGATTTAAGTCAAAAAGGCCAGAAAAGCCTCCTTCTCTGTGTTTAAACTAATCAACGAGAATTTCAGTCAACCAGGAGTTATGATGTTCTCAGTCTCCCAGTGCTGTGAACTGTCTTCACAAGACTATCAGCATCAAGGATAGGGAGCAAGGGGTCATGTTCAACTAAGACTAATATAACCACCTACTTCTCTTATTCTCGCAAGCTTCTCCTTTTCTACCTCTCTGACCTTGTCACTTTCCTTCATTACTCTGTCCTGCTCAGATACTAGAGCCAATAACGATAGCATCTGCACAAGAGAATAGCTTGGAGCATGAGCCAAATGAAACTGATTCTAAGTCAGTTTTACTGGCCTATTGCCTACCTCCTTAGAAATGAATAAAAGAGAGCCTGGACTATTTGAGCACTAACCTGTCCCAGGTTCAGAACTGTCTCTCAAAAATCAGACTCATATGAGCTACAGCATGAAGGCATGATAAAATTTCCAGACAATACAACTTTTCTATTTACTCCAAGTGGCTTTCTTTTGGTTAATTCATACCAGGTTCTTTATACTCACTTTTAAGCCTACGCAGCAAACTAATGTTTATGGTTGCCAGTTCAATATTAACTTCTACAAATATTATGCCAAAGCCTAATACATAGGAGCAATATCCCTTGAAATTATTACAGTGAACAAATTATTGCAACATTAAATAATTGTAATCACATCAACCTAACATCAAATTAGTTTAATTAATAATACACTAGAAATAGCTTGGTTTCAGAGTGTGGAACAAGTGCCAAACCACAGTCTAAAAATCAATCTGCATAAAATACTCTCTTTCTCTAAGCGAGAATATCCCCCCCACAGAAGATTCCCATTATAAGGCTGACAATCCCATTAGTTTAGACTTCTCTTCCTCCTCAAGGCAGTAAAGGAAGTCAGAGCTGATAATCTAAAATCTGATAAATCTGCTACCTCTCACCAGCGGTTATAAAAGGTGTAACTAATAGTCAAGTAGGGTTTGGAAATCTGTGAAGTTTACTTGTTAGTATCACTTTAATTTCTGTTACCATGGCTAATATAGAACTATGAGGACTCTCTAAGAAAATAATGTTGTGGAAGTGAATAAAAGGACCAAAAAATAAGATACTGAATTTGCCCTTAAATCATAGTAACCTATGATGCAATGAAAATGTCTTTACAGTTCAACAATGTTGAATGCATCAGTAAGAATCTGTATTTCTTATTATTAATTAGGTTGTGTGCAGTTATACTTTGAAATACAGGATCCAAAATAGTAACTACCTCATCAAAATAAACAATTTTTGTAAGTGTTTGATTAAAAAGTGAGAGAGTACACATGGACTGAATCTGAAATTACGTACCTTATTTGAAAATACATTTAGAAGGATTGAGTAAAATACTATTAAATCATTAGAATAAGACATGATATATTATCAGGAATATGGAAAAGAGGAATAATGGATCATAGTTCCTTTATCTATGGAATACCAAATCAATTTATACCCTAGATCATGAGTGAAATGAATAACATAATTTCTACATAAAACGATCTATATAGAAACTCATTGATACGGCATAGCTGATGGTATTCTGAATAACTTAGGGTTAACCTTTTACGTCCAAACTTTCATTTCAACTGGTGAAAATCTAAAATGTGCTATCTCCTTCAATAAATAAGATAATCTAATTCTGCCTCAATAACTGGGGTCATCATTCCTGAACATTAAGTAATTAATCCACTGTTTTTATGTTATAAACATGAATGGTATGGAATTACTAGATGAATATGCTGGAGGCCAAGGGCATCTTGCAAAATTTATTTTCTTGACGTTTATCTATTTCTTATAAAAGTATACAGTAGGAAAAAATAAGTAGAAAGAGTCCCTATAACAAGACATGGTTACTATTTACAGTTAATCATTTACTGACTTCCCGAATTTCTCTTCAAATGTTCTCCTGCCTTCAATAACACTGTCTTCCATACTTTATCAACAACCATGAGTTTTTCAGTTGCATTCAAGAGCTTTCTCTATTTGTTCTGGAAAACCAAGCAATCACGCTCCACCAGCTTGATTACCTTCATGAGGTAACACTGCCATCTTGTGGACTTAAAAACATTCCTGGTAAAGAATATCAAAGTCAGGTTGCATTTTCCTAACTACAGGCATAAATAGGTATTACTTCTGAGGGTAATGAAGTGTGGGACACTTGAGAGTGCTAGATAATCAAGGTTTTACTCTACACCCACCAGGGACTTTTACCTCTTCATATAATTAATCTATTCAGGATAAAACTCTTGGTTGAATCAAGTAATTACAAAGCTGTTGTCTAGTGGTTCACAAACATAAGTTCATAAAGTTTCAAAGAAGTTTTCATGGATATATGAGTGTGATGAAGAAATGAGAAAAATAAAGATAATGTAATGATTTTCATACAAATCCATGAAATCCAAACATCTGAAAACCACTAATATAAGTAATAAATATGGTCTTGAAAAATGAGCTATCTTTATGATTTTATAAACTTTCTACTCCATTCCCCAAACTCTCGATTAATCTGTGCCTATCAGTCGTGTCAAATATGGACTTGAAAAGATGATGATTATGATATGGAGGAAAAATGCTTCCTACTGGGCTGCAGTATCATGATAGGACTCTATGTTAGAAGCATCCCAGAAGGGAGATTTAGGAAACCAGTATGATGAGAAATGGTTCTACCATGGCACAATTACATTTTTATTTGATATTTGTCTGCAATACACATGTCCCTTTACCAGTGTTCTCAACATATGCAATATTCCCAAGTACAGAGAGCTGTGCTGGGTGCTTTACATCAAAGTTGACGTATAGGCGTTATCCCTATTTTGCAGATAGGAAACTATTCATCAGTCTTTGCTGTAGGTAGTGCCACACACTATTAAAAATAACTTAATTCATCCTTGCGAGTAAGAGCACTAAATGTAATTAGATGGACACTCTTTCCTTCTATCATCGTGAATTTTGAGGGAAAAACCTGATAGTATATAAATATGAAAAATAGGCATAAGCAAATCTTCAACCAGAAGAATTTTATCAGGGCAATAACTAACTGAGAAATAGAAACTAAGAATTATTACTTAAATGCACTTTGGCATTTAGTTATATGCCAAAGAAAAAGCAAAGATGCTGTCATCAAGTATACACTTAAATTTAAAGAAAGTATGAAATGTATATTTACGTTTTAAAGCAGTGACTAATATTATGTACTGTCTATGCCCTACTAAGTTTAATAAGGCAATTTAAATAGTATTTTCAACTGATGGTATTTATGCTTTTAAAAAAATGACCTATTTCAAGTGTAGTGTGAAGCAAAAGAAAGAACACTTTAGGTTAGCGCTAGAAGTCATATTTTGTTCCATTGGTTTGTAATTCCAAGAGTCTCTGTCTTGGCTTCTTCCAGCTCTGAGCATCAGATGGCTAATACAAATCATAGGCTTTACATCCAAAGCCCCTAACTGCTATACTTTCCTGACCTCAGTTAGCAACACCAAGCTAGAGGAAACATTCCATACAATGTGTGTCTTATAAGGACTCAAAGCCCGCTACTCTAAGCAGATCCTGAAGGCACATTAATTCAAGGAATTTCTTTACTGAGCATTTCAAATATTCATGGTAAAGGCCTTGCAAGATAAATATAGGTAGTAACAAGGACAAGTAAGAGCAGTGAGTAAAATTTTACGAAGTATGAAAAAAGAAGTATGTGAATATTAGAGTAGAAGAAAGGTAAAAACCATGAGCATTTTGACTATTCCATTTGTAGCATGAATGAAAATAGAGAAATTACAAATGTATCCTTTCCCTTCTTGGGATCATCATGCAAGAAATTCATTCTATTCATTCTTTCACTTAAAACATTTACTGAATGCAGACTACAGGCCAGGCATAGAGGTAATGGGCAGCGATAATGGATGAGACAGGCACAGCCCTCGTCCTCATAGCAGACAGCAGGTAACTACAGGTGTGAAAATCACCTCAAAGCAGAAATAAACGTGCCTTAAAAATACATAACAGGGGTTAACTTAGGGGGTACTGGAAGGAGGATGGGAAAGTTTCCCTACAGAACTGACATTTAAGCTGAGACTTTAAGGTTGGAGAGACTAAAACGTGGGGAGATAGAGGGAGAGTAGCTTGAAAGAATCTGAAAACCAGGTAATCAGCACACATAAGAGCAACAGAAAGCTACAGAAGCATTTGATCATGTCTTCAAAGATCATTCTGGCTGCTAACTGGAGTTGGACTAAAAAGGGATGAGTGTGGATGTGGAGTCCCATTGTAAGGCGAATGTATTAGTCCATGTGAGAAGTGGTGATGACTCTGATTAAGGTGTCACAGTGAAAATGAAGAGGAGATGAACAGGACACATTTAAGAAGTGAAAGTGACACATTTTGGTGATATTACATGTGGAGAGTAAGGCAACAGAAGATGCCTAAGTTTTGGACATGGGCTGTGGCGAGGATGTTGCATTTACAGACAGAGAACATAGGGGAACACGTTTATAACAGAGGGAGCAATGTGTTCACTTTGGGTCACATCAGTGTAAAGAAGTCAATGAAAGATTCAAGGAGAGGTGCTGGCATTTGGCGATCTGGGTCTACACTTTAGAAGAATGGTTTGGGGGTAGGGATTCATATCTGGGAGTTTTAAATGAAACAGTGGCAAGTGAAGTCGTGAAGTGGAAGACATTGCCTAGAAAGAGAACGTGAGGTAAGAAACGAGTCTACAACAGAGTGGTGAAAATGTCCAATATTTTAAAAGCAGGTACAAAAGGAACTAACAAAAGAGGCTGTGAAGGATCAGCCGAAGCAACAGTCTGCTGTGGAGAATACTTTGTTTTATCCTATTAAAATGATGTCATTAGACACACTTCAGCATTAAGGAAAATAAGCTAATCTGTATTTTTGAACTGTTATTTTGAATGGTCATAACAATGTGCTTAATGTAAATTTGAAGTTAGCTATATTACTATTATAAGTGAATAACCCACATTATCTCATTTGATCTTCATTAACTACAATAAAATTATGACAAAGGTATTCATACCATCTCCATTTCTTAATATATCTAAAACATCTCAGAGAAGGTAAGTAACTTGCTCTAGGGCACATTAGCTAGGGCCAGCATTTGATTGTGAGTTTGTCCAACTCCATGTTTTAATCCCTACTGAATTCCCCTGGAATAATATTGCAAGACATTCCAACAGCACATTATAGTTTCATATATCACTTCATTTAACCCCTGAATAACTCTGTAACGCAGCATTATCCTCATTTTACATATAGGAAAATGGATTCAGAAAGGTTATTATTTATCATGATTCACATAGCTAGCAGGAGATAAGGAGAAACAGGAAGCCAGATCATTTCACTTCAAGTCCAATACTTTTTCTAGCATATAGTGACTGTGTTCTACAAAAAATAACAACACCTCATATGACTTTTTATGTTTCACTTAATTTGTTTACCAAATATGAGTGATTATTATGTATACAATGTATCATCACTGTAAAAAAGAGTATTCTTGTTCTTTTTTTCAAGATATAAAACAGTGGTTCTTTTGCCATCTCTTTCCGTCTCATTTCCCTCCACCAGCCCCCAAAATGAGTTTGCTTCGAAAGTCTCAGCCCTTAGATGTGCTCTTTTTATATTTTCTCCTCAGCCACATTTACGGTTTTAACTCGTTCCTTTTTGTTAATGATTCCCTGTCAGTCTGGTCTCAACTTCACACCTGATCACTACTTTCTTTTGCTTAAATAGTTAGATAATTTCCTTTATAGACATTTTTCTATTTTCTTAAACCAAACCAATCAACAACTAAATGTCCAGCGTATGCTCAAAGCAATAATCCGCCCTTTCAATTTATGTTATCAGTAACACCAGTGTTCTGCTCTGTACTAACTTTCCACCCCAAAAAAAAAAATTAGAACTACAGAAAGGAAGTAGTAAGGGGAAAGTGTGCATGTGTGTGTGGAAAGGAGTGGAGCTAGTGTCCACTTATCAGATATGTGACACTGAGCAAGTTTTTTTAACTCTATAAAATGAAAGGTTAGACTAGATATTAAATTCTTCTATATTTAAAACTCTATGTTACTTGGTTATTCTACTTGCTTCCCATATGCAATCACTAAGTAACAAAAATTTTTTCCCTCCCAATTTCTCTGAATTCTCTCCTGATTCTCTAAAACAGTGATTCTTAACCTGGCTGCGTTTTGTGATCCTCTGGAATGCTTTAAAAAATACTGATGCCCCGGTTACCTCCATTCTTCCAGAGATTCTGATGTAATTAGTCTAAGGTACAGGTTGAGCTGAGGACAACAGTTCCAAACTTTGCTGCACTTTAGAATCACCTGGGAAACATGCACTACTGCAAATTCAATCTTACCTCTGGGGGTGGATGTCAGGCATCACTATTTTTCAAAAATTCCTCAACTAATTCAACATCAGCAAAGTATGTGAAAAAACAAAAGGAAGTCTGAAGCAGCAGCCATGTTTAAGGTATTATTTCAACAGAGTAAGAATTAAATCACATACATTTTGGGGAGATGGGAGGGGGAGTCAAATTTAGGACCTAAAGTACCTTTATATATTTATTATACATAAAGATTTTAAAACTTTTATAGAGAGTTGATAATTATCTGTTTGATACTTTGCCTTACTTGTAAATGGCACTCAAAAATTCAATTAGGTTTGTTGTCAAATTTGTAGAAGAAGGAAAATAGACAAATTGTAAAATTTTATTTTAGCATATTTTGTTAAGATGGCTTACCAAAGATTTTTTAAATTTTATAAAGTGGTAGTGTGATTTTTATTTAATTGAGGAATAAGGTAAGGAAACCATGAAGGGAAATGAATTTTTACGGTGACGACTAAGAATGGTACTATATCTTACGCAATTATGATTGGCAATCACTGGCAGCCCATCTAATGATGTAGCATTTTAAGTTCAAGTTATTAGTCTAAATATTAGCACAATTTCTGGTCCTTGTCAATCTTCTTACGTTTTCCTGCCCAGAGCACTCCAATTTCTATTATTTGCCCTAAATTGCTGAAACTACGAGATAAATAAATACATTATCTGTCTTTTTTCCTCCTTTTTACGTGTAAGAAAGTGGGGGCAAGTAAAGAATCCTGCCTCTTTTAAATGTAATTTCCTTTTTTAGGAAGTAGAGTAAATGTTTCATTTAAACGTCTTTACTTCAAACGAACTTTGGGCAAAAGGAACAAGGCGTGAGTTGAATACATTCAGAAAACGATGATGATGCGCTTACTTTCATACACCAAACTCCTCAAGTCTTCAAATATGTATTTGCCCTTTTTTTTCTTATTGAAACTTTCTGGAAGGAAAAAATGTGAACGTATATGACATACAATATATTAGATCGCTTACAATAAAAAATTCACAGGATTCTCTATTGCTTGAATGAAGAGTAAAAAACATGCTTCGTGTTGTCTCCTTGAGGAGTTGTGTTTGGATCACTTCTGGATTCCAGTTTGGCACACAGTTTGCATACTTAGAGCAGTAATAAAGACTGAGCACTACCTCGGTGCTGGTGTGATGTAAATAATTTACATGGATTATTTCACTTAACTTCACTTTGAGCTGGTACTACCCCCCTTTGCAGATGAAGAAATGAGTTAAGCAAGGCTGAGTAATTAAAAGTGAAAATACATGTAGATCATAATTTTGTTTGCTGGAATAAAAAATATAGGTATATGCATATAAATATATATATTTATATCTATATAGCTTTAGGGAAAAAATTAGAAGAATACCCACCAAATTGTTAATCAAGATTACCTCTGGCATGGGATAAGAGCAGGGACAGAAGCTTTGATTTCTTATTTTTTTAATTGCATGGACTATGTGTAATTTTTTTTCCTTTTAGTGTTTAGAAGTTTATCTATGTAATATGTATTCATAAGGAAACATATAGAAGTTTATGAACCAATGTTAGTTAAAGGGAAAGAGGGAGGAAAAGAATGAAAAAAGGTGGAAAGTTTTGAGCAATGAAACAATATGATCAAATTTGTGTTTTCTTAGGAAGTTTGATCATGTAGGAAAAGGCGTGACTACATGAAGGCACAATAAGTAGGATACTATTTGGATAGACTGGGTGTGAGGTGAAGGTCACAGAATCTGGATTATTCTACTTGTACACAATAAAATTCTAACATGTTGTCATCAATCACAGATTTTAAAAAAAGCTAACAAATTCTTAGGGGGAAAAGTAAAAAGAATAAACAGAAGGTATGAGGAAGAGGAGGGAGCAAAAGAAAGGTTAAATAATTGGTCTGTTTTACAGAGAAACTTACTGGTAAACTCAAGATTTAATGCCCAAGTTTTTACCTATTATATGCCAGACTGGATTGGATTGCCAGAAAAATTAGTATGAATCTCTTTAATGAAGGTTGGTATATGGGTTATTTGGACCACTGCTTAGAGAAAATGGCAGAGAAAGTCCCAATCTATAATCCACTGAAAAAGCTTCTAATTTCACCAAGAATTGGGGAATTTCATAAACCAACAATTGGTTTATTTGCCAATATATATTCCCAACAATTGTTTTCAGGATGGCAGAAGTAGATATTGAGAAAGAAAACCAAGAGACAGGAGAAACAGTTAAGAGTGAGCACATCCTTAACACAATCAAGCGTTGAAAGTCTTGTTCTGTGGCTTCACCCAGAGGCTTTAGCTTGCGGGGAAGACGGGGAAGGGAACATGTAACCCAAAAATAGGGTGGGCATGCAACATGCTAAAGTATTAAACCATATAGGCTTCTGAGAAGATCTCTGCTTTTCCCCAGTCCACTCCAGCTCACCAAGAGAAATGACTTAATCACCAAACACACACAGTCTGTTCTGCACTTTCAAAGAGTGTTAAAGCAATGCAGACCTTGAGTGTGATCACTAATGGCTCTGAATGTTTCTCCTGAATATTTAATTATCACTAGAGTAAGGTGACCCACCTTACATTAGCAATAACTAAAGAATTTCCAAGTTTTTCAAAAGATACAGTCATTTAAAGAAAGAATGCTTAGGAGGCATTTGCCTCATGGAATGGCAAATTTTACAGCGCTATAAATTGTAATGTCTTATTCTGTTTGTATCTATCAGTTATAATACTAATCACTAAAAGACACCTAGATTACAGATGATATCTGATATTACAATACATGACATAATAATTTGTCACTTCTTCCTTAATATGTCATATACACACAGTACTGTACTAGATTGTAATGTTAAGAAATTGTCTTGAACTTGGAGAATGAGAAACTTACAATTTTATTTAAAGTATCCAAATTGAAGCTGTAGTAAATAAAATATGTCTAAATGAATCATACTGGGTGAACGATGACCAGAACATAAGTGTTACAAAATGTTTTCACATTTTCCACTGACATGCTAAGACAGATTAGTTTAGGATTTCTAGCTTTAGGCAACTGAAGTGACTTCCCTAAGTCACATAGCTAATTAAATGGTACTTGTGGCATAGTAAAGATGGCTACAAAATCTTTAGGGGTCTAAGTTCCCTCTTCTTGAATCTGGGCTGACTTGTGCCTGCTTTGACCAAAAGAGTATGGTGAAAGTGACAGTATGCCAGTTTCGTGCCTAACTTTTAAGAGGGCTGGCAGTTTCTGCATTCTTCCTTATGTGAGCCATCATGTATGAGGTCTGAATACCTGGAGACTGCCATGCCACGAGATATTAAAAGATTAGCATTACTACTTTAAAGGACCAATTTTCTAACTATTAAACTATATCACATTTAAAGCACTTTTAACTGTCATGATACTCCAGCAGAATAAAAAGCCCCATGAGAACTGGGATTTGGGGCTATTCCCTATATATCCACGTTATCTTGAACAGTGCCTAGTGTGTATATATATACACACATACATATATACATAATGCTCAAATAAATATTAAATGAATGAATAATTATTCTACAAATAAGTATTAGGAAAAAAAAGTTCAACTAATCTCTTACTGCTTAAGAAGAAAAATATATCTCCAATGCAGTTGGTGGAATAATCATCTCAAGATAAGACAAAGTAAAATTTGATGAAGAGCCGTAATCCTATTTCACTAATGAAAGGTTTACACTATTAAAGACCAGCTTTTCTGATTTCCCAAGTATCTTTACTTTCCTCCTTTCTGTTACAGAATCAGTTTCATGATTACCTGAGTGGAGACATCAATTCTCTTAATAAGCACAACTTATTATATTAAGTTTTAGATCACAGTACAAAAATACAGAATGCAATACACTGAAAATATCTTTCATTTGCCAAGCCATGCCTGCATACTCCATGAACAGACAAGATTTTTTTCCTGCCTCAGACACTCAATTTCCAATACTTAAGTATAATTTTGATGTGCCTTATACACTGGCAAATATGGCATAAACTTTCATTCTGAAGAAAATAAAAAAGATTGTTTTCTTTTGCTCTCATCCTTGTGTGTTTATCTAGGTGCTTCATGGAGCAAAACCCTCTTCTGCAAATATTCACTGTGGATTGATGGTTCACTCCAGATGGGCTGTGGTGGATGTGATAAAATGCAAATGTGGGCTTCTTCAATGCTAATTCTTCAAGAAAGAAGCCAATCCTAAGGCAGGATGTGTGGAGCAAATGAGGATATTAACAACATGTGGCTTGAGTGAAGATTTTTTCCTTTAAAGTACTAACAAGCTTCTGGTTCAAAGGAACTCTATTAGCCCAGGTAGGCATGTGACAGGCCAGGGGGAGAAGCTGTACAAGGGAATAAATGTAAAAGACAAGGTGTGAAGATAACAGGAAGGTCAAGGTGAGGACAAACGCATCTCAAGGGATCTGAACCGGACAACATAAGCAAAGGCAGAGGACGAAAATGCATGGGATTCAACTATTTTGGAATGTAGGTAACTGAGAGGAAAAGGCTCGTCCTACAACAAAAAGCCTGGAATCTGCCTGAAAGGATCAACTTCTCCAAGAAATAAAGAAACTAAGAACTCACAGGTGTTGGCAGCAAGTAGAAAGACAAGGCAGAGAAGAGTCCAGAGACAGAAAGGAAAGAATAAAAAATGAATATATTCCTAGGGCATATTTTAACATCTATATTTTTAAAGCATCTGAAGTGAATTAGGAGAGCTTGGGTAAGAATGGTAGGGGACTTAGCTTTGGAATAATGTCTAGATTATAGACCTGGTCTTCACTCTGTTAGTGGCGGGGGGTGGGGAGTACACTTAACCACCTCTCACTAGTCTCCATCTACACTAACAATTCTCCCCTTGCTCCTCCCCGCTCCTCATTCGTCCCTTGGAGTAGGAGCAGCGACCCATGTGATTGGTGAACTGCCATTCGTGACTCAGCCTCTTCCTCCCACCTGGGCAGCCAGATGCCTATAGAAAGCACAAATTCTCTGCTGCTCAGTGCCATAAGCTCCAAGGATGAGGCTTGCAGATAAATCTGCTGAATTCTGGGGAGACTAACCCATTTGGCTAGTAGCGCTAACTCGTTCATCAATCTACTATTTATCAGTTATAAAGGTGATTCTTTGATCTCTATCATTTTACTCTTTTTCTCTCAATTGGCTCTAAATTTGGGTGGAGAAAAGCTATGTACACTCCAATTTCAGAGGTGTTAAAATATAAAGAAAATGTGCATGTTAGAATTCACAAAACAGTAATTTGATACATTACTATTATGACTTGCTAATTTGTGTGTGTATATATTTGTAAGAAAGAGAGCAGAGGGAGAGAAAAGGGAAAGAAGAAAGAAAGGGGACAGAGATCACTAACAGTCAAATGTCAATTATCCAAATAAGAGCTTACCTACACATAACCTTATATTCCCTTTAGACACACAGGCTCTGCTTGGGTTTCAATTCTAAAAGTGACATCACCAATCCATTTATTTTTTTCCTACTGGAAAAGAACTTGTAGTCCAGCAGAACTGGAAGTTGTGAAAAGTTAAGGTTATATAGCCACCTAGGCTTAAAGACTAGGGTAAGATTTGTAAACTAACGCCCTTGATTACTTTTCTACAACTCTGGGAGAACTGCTAAGGTTGATCTTTCACATCAATCTCATTGTGATGCTATTTATCTGAAATATGAAATGGGAAAAATGGAACAATTCTTTAAGGAGGAAGAACAGAGGTGATTTTAGAATTCAATTTTCACACCGAGACTTCATTGGTTTGATTGAAGTGTTTGTTATGAGTATCCTGAATGTCCAATGGACCCACGTTAACTTTAAATTCAAATTCATTCATAGGCAAATATAAATGAGATTTAGAAGTTTAATCCTACTATTTATTCTCACCTTCTGTAAAACATGGTGCCTAACCATTTTTCTAATAACAAGATATGGGATCTTATACCATTTCTGTGTAAAGCACTTTTCTGTAAAACACAATGCGTACAAGTAAAATACACTGATATGAACACAAGTTATGTGGCTCCTTTATTAACTACATAGGGCCAAAGAGATCTAAAGGAACAGATCATATCAGATTTTCTAGAATGTGGTTTTTACAACCTTTAGAGGATAATAGTTATCAATTTTAATTTTTATCTTTTGTGCAAATGAAATGTTAATAATGGACACACAGGATAAGAAAACTACAGCTCTGGAATAGCATTTTATGAAAGTTCCATATACAAATATGGGAACTTTGCATTAATTATAAAAAACTGCAGTACCAACAAAAATACTGATGGGATATATGAGAAAAGTACCAAGGCATGTACTAGGATATATTAGAGAAGAAAAAATACTCTTATAGCCTCCTTTGCACCTGTTTGCTGTATAAAAACAGGCAGCTTACTAGTTCTTCAATGTAGCACAGGGTCAACTGATAGTCCTTAAAGTCTTTATAAAAAGAAAAACATTAAAAAAAATAGGCTTTTTGGTAACATTCTTCACATTTTTTTTAAAAAGTGGAAAAGTGCTTAATTCTAATGAATTCTTATGTTAAAATTAATACTTTTGTGCCATTATACATATGCTCAGAATCAAGCGTCTAATCATGCTACAACTCCCAAACACTGTAAAATAATTTTGTTCTTTTCATATCAATGCATTTTCATTTTCACTAGAACTAATTACCTTTAAATAAATGATTCAGAGATGTCAAAAGCGACTCTCAGGGAATGTTTCAAGAGGTCCCAGTTTCCTGAATTATAGCCTAGAACATCTGCTTAGCAATCTGGCAAGTAGTATGACGCCAAAACAGAGCATCTCATATACAGTAGTGGTATCTGACCTCAAGAATGTGACAGCTGGCTATTTGCCTGTAACCTTTATTCTGTATAAAGTCTAAAATTCTGTATGCAAGAGAGACTACTAAAAAGAAGAGTGCCAACACCAGAAGCATGGAGTGTAAAAGGAAAACAAGTCGCTTTAGGAAAGTAGAATTATTGGCTTCTTCATGCCAAAGGAATTAGAAAACATTGTTAAAAGAACTTTACTTACAAAAAAAATTTAAAGCAACATAACAACTTGATTTTTCTTATAACACAGAAAAAAATGTAAAAAGTTAAAGCTGTTCTAAAATTGGAGAAAATAAAATTAAACTTAAATTGGACCCTCCCAGAAATGAAGTGCTTAAGATACAAACTGTCAGAAGCATTCCAGGATAGACTCAGCTAGAAAAGAAATGAGTTTATCAACTGTACAAGTAAAGATTAATTCTCTTCAAAATGGCAGACAGCAGTTACAAGCCACTTGATATAGACTCTTAAATCAATCATAAACATGCCAGTTGGAGGGGTCTATAAGTGGACTGGTGAGTACAGCAGGTAAACATCACACTGCTGCACACACCAGCAGCTTCCATCTGATCTTCCCTAATCAGCAGGGTTATGACACTAACTTGACCAGACAGGAAATCACACTTATTTCAGTCTAATCTAGATTAATAGATTTGGGGACTTTTAACTAGTCTCAGATTCAGATGTCTAGAAACATATGAATCTTTCATGAGATCTAATCCTTTAAGATCATGGCTGACCACCAGTTACTAATAAGGTATATGTAATTTACACAAAATTTCCTACCATCTGCTATATTTTCACGAAATTTAAAATTATTTCAAAAGTGACTGTAAATATGCTTGACAATATGCAGATGACAACAAGCATTTTTATGAGAGCTGGTATCGGGTGGACAATGTATTGGAAGGACAACGGAAATAACCAATGAGATATGAGACTGGGGGTTATATTTGAGGCAACAGTGGAAGCCTTAAACAACAACGTTCCACTTATCCAGCAGTCAGATTGTGGCACACTCAATAGTGCAGTACTCTTGGACCCAGAAAAGTACATCTAACCATGTTCACACTAATCTTCGAGTCTTATAAGGTAGAAGATACGCCTGTTAGGTAAAACTACTTCTACTGAAATCATACCTCAAACAATTCAAGAACGACTTCCATGTGAGAAGAATACTAAGAAATTCCAACAGACAATTAGGAACTGGGAAGAAGGCTTTCAGAAAGAAGAAGAAGCAAGAGGAGAGGTGATGTCATAAGTATACAGGATGAGTTCAAGGAATGTAAAGTATTTCTACTGAAGCAGAGAATACACATGAAAGAGAAAAAACCCAACCCTTTGTGATAACTTTGAGTGGGCTTGGCTGTATCTCAATGTAAGTTATCCCTCAAATGTACTCATAGCCTAGTTTCCAGATACATCTTCCAATTCAACCAATGTTTTTTTTTTCTAGTGAACTTTCAATTGAAATATTACATACATACAGGAAAGTGCACAAATTTTAAGTATACAACCTGATAAGTTTTCACAAAGTGAACACACTAACAGTCAGATTTTTTAAAAATAGGCACTACCAGCATCCCAGAAGTCCCCACCATCAAGCCACAACTTTAAGCATAAATATTATCTTGATTTCTAATACCATGGATTAGTTTTGCTTGTTTTTGAACTTTATATAACTGGAATCATACAATCTATACTCCTTCTGATTGGCTCGTTTAACAGTAAGTTTGAGAGGTTCATCTATGTTGTTGCATATAACAGTAGATTTGTTAATCTTAGCGCCATATAATATTCTATTGTATAAATATAGCACATTCAGAATTCAGAATTGGATTTATAGAATACGTAGATAATAATTACAATTAAAGAACAATTAGAATTACCATTCTATTACTGATGAACATTGAGACAGTTTCAGTTTTTAGCCATATAAATAGTGCTACTATGAACATACTTGTTAAAAAGTGTGCAGGCTGGAGTTAACTCATACTGGTTCATGAGACCCTGTTGTTAAATATTCAGGAACTCTGTGAATCAGCTGTTACTATTAAAAATCAAATTACATAATCTTACAAATAAATACAATTTACTTCAAACAAATGTAATAAATACTCATCAATTCCTATTATTTTACTATATTTTACTATTATCTATGCTCTTAGAGTTATTAGTGTCTATTATATTTGTATGGTGGAAATATCACATAATGATGGAATACTGTATATTTCTTCCCAACTCTGTGTTCAATGACATCAGACTGGCGGCTTGAAATCAGCAATGGCTTTTATATGAGTACTTATATCATGGAAATTAGCAAACGCTACAAATCAGGGCTACATTTATTGTTTTGTTGACAGTGTAGACTTAAGAAAGTAATGTAAAAATGTTAATTATACAAATTAAACTTAAAAGTCTGTCATGTTTGTATCTGTGACACTGTGAATCACATATAAGATTAAGAAAATATTCTTCAAGTATTTGAAAACTATAATCCAAGGCACTCACATAATTAATGAATAAATGAAGTCTGGACATATGTCTTTCACTTTTATCTTAGTGATAACATAATGAAAATATCAGTCATTATTCAAATCACATCACAATTGACGACGTTAATTGTAACCACAGGATGGCTATGGATACAAGAGTTCAGCAAAAATCAACAGAAGAATTCTATGAGAATTCTTTTGAGAATTTTATGAGAATTCAACTGGGAAGAATATGACAGCACATGCACCTCAAAAACAACATGTCTGAAATAAGACTTTCAACTCCCTCAGTGCTAAAATATCACTCCTCTTGAGTATTCCTCAACTCAGTTAATAACTACCATCTCCCCTATAAGACAAGTCAGAAACGCAGATGTCATATTGGAGGCTTTTTTCTTTCACCTCCCACATACAATCAATCAATCATAACATCTCTTGTATCTCTCCAGTTGTATACAGGCCCACCGGTTTCTCTGTTCAGTGTACCATTTTTGCTCACATATGTTATGTCAATAGTATCTTACTAGTCACTGAATCCATTCTTCAGGCTTGTGCCAGAATTAACTACCTAAAACACAAATTTGACCACATCATTTCCCTATTTAGATTCGACTCAATGGTGCTCCATAACCCTTAAAACAATTTATAAATACCTTAAAAGGACACATCTGGCCCTGATGATCTCCACAGCCTCAGTCTTACACTCTCCCTCTGAAATCACACTCTATGTTCAAGCTGTATTCAACTAATCCCTCTATCTGGAATACCTCTCTTCCCTTCCAACTGCCTACTCATACTTGAGGATTTTATGTAAATGTTATTTCTTCTGGGAAGCATTTCTATAGAGATGGCATTAAGAGATGCCTTCCATATGCTCACTTATGATACCCTATGCTTATAGTTTGGGGCACATATCACACTACACTGAACTTGCTTGTATCCCCCATTAAACCACGAAGTCTTGAGGGCAGCCACTATGTTTAATTCAATACTGTACCTCCCTAAACTTAAACAGTGCTCGGTCCTCAATAAATACTTGATGGATCTACAGATGAATGGGAGGACTGATGGATGGATTGGATGAATTTCACAAAGTAAGATGGTTAGAACAAAATTTTTGCCACTAACAATTCTGGGTTTAAAAAAGTCATTTTCAGAAGGCTTATGTTTCACATCCTCCAATTACCTCTGAGGGTTGATATCAGAAGCACACCTCACCTCCAAGCACTTAATCCCATGTCCTTTGGGTCCACAGAATAGTTGATAATTTGGATCCAGAAAAATCATACAGTTAGATGCTCGAAACAGACCCAGTCATACTCTTAGAGGAATAAGAAATAAAGTGGCAGGATTTGTAGCGGAAAAGGGAGAAAACAAACCAAAAACAAAATACTAAATAATTACCATCTCCACCTTTATCATTATTAACATTCATTTAAGTACTCATCATGTGAAAGCTGTTACAGTAAGAACTTACATGGATCATGTTCTTACTTAAGAATAGGGGAACTGAAATCACATATTATTATCTTTTACTAGATTTAACAAAAAAGATGGTGCCTGCCAATAAGCCATCACATTTCTCTCTTTGGGTAATGAAAATTCTTTATCCTTCCATCCATAAAAAGATTTAAAAATCCACTTCAGGCACTGTGGTAAGTGCTTTTCATATATTTTGTCATTTACTCTTAGGATAATCCTATGAGTTTGGTATTATTATGATGATCATTTTATGAATTAGAACAAGACTATGGAGTTCAAAACACTTGACCAAGTCACACGACTATTAAGTCACAAAGCTGAAACTGGCACTAGGAATGTTTAACCCCAAAGCCTGTGTTCTACACTAAAATGCATTGCCAGGCAATGGTGAAAATGTATGGACCCTGCCCTCAATGAGGTCACAGTTTAGTGGGAAACAAAAGCACACATATAAAATTTGACAAATAGCATCGTTATTATAACATAAGTTGTTACAGGGTGCAGTTTGGTGCATATATTCTAAATAAAGGAATAGGATACTTTGGAAGCTATAGTACTTAGGAGGCTTAATTGTATCATTCCTATATATTAAGAAAGCAACAAATTGAGTTGCAGAAGCTCAAGAAGAGACAATGATATGGTTTTCTATTAAATGCTTCCTTAAATTTATTTACTTATTTATTTATTTATTTCTGCACCGTGCAGCTTGCAGGATCTTAGTTCCCCAACCAGGGACTGAACCCTTGACAGTGAAAGCGTGGAGTCCTAACCACTGGATCACCAGGTAATTCCTAAAATAATTCTTAATGTTAAAACTATTTGTCATAAAACTATTCAAATATATCTAAAATGGGAAAAAGACCTCATATAAGGAGCAATACTAGAGCTAACAAAAAGATTCTCAGGAATTGAAAAGAAAAAAGAAATTAAGACTGTACAATTATTTACTATATATGTATGTGTACATATAATTTCTTTTAAAAGCAATCTTAAATCACATAGCTATGGTATTTATACAGATTTGAGTATCATGAGCAACACAATATAATAGGTTAACCCCATTCATGCCAATCTTTCTCTCCTATAAAATTGTTTCTGTAGTATGTTGAAACAAAATGCTTAAGCAAAATTAGTCACCTGAAGGGTAAAAATAAAATTTCTAATCGGCAAACTCTAATAGCTAAAACTCTTCTCTGGCTAAATGAACTAACTCATTTAATTTAGTCTTCATAAAATGTAAACACTATAATTGTTTTTCACTTTTAAGATTAAATTTTAGAATTTTATTATACCAAAATAATATAAGGAGGAGCCTCAAGAAGTTACTGGGTCAATATTTTTAATTGTTTATATAGTACTGACTATTTCAAAATTTCCTTTTTAAAATTGGCTCATGGTTTTAAACTTTTTAATGTATTTGCTGTAAGTGCTTCCTACATAACTTGGTTTTTTTCTCTAAAGTGAACACTGCAAATTGCCTTGGATGGGTGATAATGAAAAAGCAACACCACTTATTAATTTTGTATAAGTTATCCTCCACCTCTGAGATTCCTTGGAGGGGAAGAGCATGTCTGAATTTCACCATACAGTGCCACAGGCAGAAAGGGAAAGAAACTAAACAAATGCATCCTGGAGGGAGAGAAAATGCCTGCAGCAGCAAATGACCTACTACATACCTTGCTATACAGGCTTTGATGTTATAATTTGTTAATTTCCAGGAAAAAAAAAGACAATTATCAGTAGTTTAAGTTTGTTCTGATAGAAGTATTTAACTTATGTAAGTTTTTGATCACAAACACACACTGTTCAAAAGGGCACTAGACTTCCAAACCTTTACAATACTAAGTAAATGTGCAAGAAAGCTCAATGAAAAGACATCTTCTTACTATCAGAAAATGCAAACTAAGAAGTATATTAAAGTTTCCTTAAGAAAGTTTTAAAATATTGTTGGCATTTGTTTCTCCAGATAACTATTCTTTTAAATATTTTGAAGACCAGTTCATCGTAAGAAAAGATAATTTTATTCAAATATGCAGCTCATGGTATGAATAAGCAAGTACTCATTTCCCAACAGAATTGACAAGTCTTTCAAATAATGGTTTTTGGTTTGTTTGTTTTTTTAAAAAAATCAACACTACTGGGTTAGCTATTTGGAATCTCAACATACACATATATTTGTATGTATGAAGGCATGTGTGTTTGTGTATATGACATAATCATGAGTATGTTTCAAAACATACCTATTGTTTAAATAATAAAGAAATAAATCGATCCTTATTAAAGTGAGTTATTATTTAACAACCTATGTTAAAGCTGTACCATAATGAAACACATAAATGCATACATATATAGCTTCATATCTTAAACTTTATCCTTTATTTTTAACTAGATTTCCACTGTCTATGTAATCATAAAGATAACAATAGAATTGTCTTAGACGCTTCAGTCACACTATTAAATATGGGAAAACTGAAAATAATAACAACAGCAATGGTCTTCATTATCAAAAGGAAAGGCAAGGCTGAATTGCTCACTTAACAATATTTTCCCTAACTTTGTAAATTAGTTTCTTTTGGACACACACTTACATGGCTTATCATTATCACTGTATTACTGCACAAATAAAAGGTCAAAGGAGAGCTTCAAATACTAATTGTCTCCAGCAATTAAGAGAATAATTCATTTTGGAGTTTTGATTTATAAAATAATAAATTCATTCAGAATTTAATTTAATAGCATTGTATGTTCATTATAATTTAAACTCTAAGTAACAAAAAATAATAGTTTGCTATGCTGTACCATTTCTATATGGCATTCCTAACCTAAACTGGCTTAAATCTTATGATTTTAAAAAAATCAAATGTGCACAACCCTGAAACTATATCAGCTTTTTGTTCTGTTTTGTTTTTTGGCCACGCTTCTTGGCTTGCGGGATCTCAGTTCCCTGACTAGGGATTGAACCAGGGCCACAGCAGTGAAAGACCGGAATCCTAACCACTAGGCCACCTGGGAACTCCCATATATCAGTTTTTTTTTTTTTAATTGCTGAATGTACACCTAACACAATACTATTGGTGCTTTAAATTCTTGTAGGCTTTTTATTAACACAATACTACGTGTTTTTCTTTACTTTTTACAAACACAATACTATTGGTGCTTTTACTTTTTTATTACTACTACTTGAAGCCTTCTTCTACAGCCTTCAAGCTTCATGAGGTATACTCATCCTTGTATATCCATTTCATAAATAAGGTATGATCTCCTTTTCAATACAGATTATAAACACAAAGCAACAACACAGATCCTAAGATTGTTGACATCTGATTGCATACTTGACAGTATGGTGTTACTGATTATATTTCATTTGGAGTAAACTGATAAAAGTTTCTTTTAAAATATAATAGTACACGATTCTAAATATACAAAGTATGCCAAGATACTCCACCTAATTCTTAAAACTGCAATTTTGAAGTACTGATTTGTTTTACATCCAGGAAAACAAAAGACTATATATGTTTAAAAAAAAAAAAAAAAGTTAAAATACTAGCCTGTTACTATTCCGAATTACTACTAAAATCCAGCCTTAAGTTAGGAATTTATATTATGCATAAAAAATAGGTAGTTAATAGATGTGTCTTTTACATATTACATCTTTAACTCATAATTAGGCCTTAGTTAGAATTTCTAATACCATACTGAAATAGGCAATGTATCTAGGAATTCATATTTTAAAATATGCCTTTTATTTACATCATGTAAACAGTTGAAAAAAATCACCAACAAATAACATCACACATGAAATGCTACTGCACAAGTCCCCTGGAAACTAATAATTTTTTATCCTCAAATTTGCTTAACATTATTTTCTTTAAAATATTTCAGTGATTACATAAATATAGTACATTTAATTTAAAGCATGGTGACAAACTAAAAGTGCAAACTATAATTCCACAAATTACTTACCTTTCATAACTTCCTGCCTCAATTATTTCAAATAAAAGTTTAGACTATTTCTTACTACTAAAGGGTGACACTTTCCATTTTAGTTCTTCTCAAATTAAAATAACTTAGGGGATAAATTGATAAACATTGGAAGTAATTTTTTAAAATGATGTTCAAGATAAACAAAAGTATAAAGGTTAAAAACCAAAAGAAACCAAAAGTTCAGGGAGAAATGCAAAGCTGACCTGTCTTTAATCTTTTCTTCTTAAACCTAGGGTACTCAAGAATTGTCAGCTAATTAGTCCATTTTATTGATGACATTTTTCTCTAGGGAAGTTATTTTAAAAGTTTAACCCTGGAGCAAGTCATGGCTTCTTCAATCTTTGAAAGTGTCCAGAGCATTGATTATAACTGCAGGAGGTGTTACCTTCTACCCAGAGAATCTCACCCTGCACAATCTTACACACTCTCTCACTCCCCAAACAGCTTTGATTCAGCAATTCAAACTGCTTCAGCTGATATTAAAGGAAGAACCACAGAAAAAGGTTCAGCAGTTAAAACAAAATAAAAGGGGGGGAAAATACAGATCATGGATATAGTGGTGCAAAGCTCAAGAGTAAAGCAGATTTGAAAAGACATCAGAGTGACTCAAAAGGGAACAACATGACAGAAATTAAACAAGATTTTTATGTTTTCCTTCTGTTCATTTAAACTCAGCTCAACCTCCATTGAAATTCTTATCATACACAAACCCCAAGGCTTTCAGCATACTTTCAAAACCCACACCCTCTCTTTCTCTTACTAAATCTCCATAGTTACTTCTTAGGTAGCCAAGTAAGAAACAGAAGAATTCAAATATGCATGTACAGAGACCATTTTACAACCGAATTATGATTATAAACAATATTTTTTCATGTAAAAATGTACCTAATTGTTTTAAAATCCAGTATTTTTTCTCTTGCACTTTATGAAAAGGCCTAGGTCTGCTTTAAAAGTTATTTGAAGTCAGGAATAAACGTAGGTTAGAGGGACAGAAATAAGACATGAGAGGCCTTGCAATATCTTTCTTGGGATGATGTCAGAATATCAAGGTGCCCTATGCTGTCATAGCTAGCTTTCCACCTGACTATAGAAAAAGCTTAAGTATATGTTTAATTAGTTAATTAGTTCAGTACTAGAGAACAAATCTAGATGCAAAGAGCCACCATCACAAAATAGTTTATTCACATCTATCTCAGAAACAGTGACCAAAATTCCAGAAGGTAATTGGATTTTCAAAACCAAACGTCGTTTTTCCCCCCACCCCAATTCACTCATGACAGGGCCAGAAGGTAATGATATATCTGCCATGATGCAACGAGCAGACCTGTCTTCTGTCAAGAGTTGAAATCATGAAGGAATAAGCTTTCGTTAACAACCTCTCTCCAAACACTAGAGCTGTCATTTCGTTGTTTTCTTTTGCTGGCATGGGGGCTGGTGTGGCCTCATATACCTTGTCAGTTTAGTAATGTGCTAAGCTTTTAACCTTTTCTGGAATTCCTGACTTAAGCAATCTTTTATGAAGACTATAATGTAAGAGCTTATATTTTCTTTGATTCATTTATAGTTGCTCTCAAAGTTTACTTTTAAAATTTGGAATTAGTGCTCTTGGTTTCAACCTATAGTTTAGTAGTCCATATTTGAAATAGAAAAAAAAATAGCATTTATTTTTAAAAGGTGGTCTAAATTCAGCCAGTCTTTAAGGGGAAAAAATCAATAATTATTTAAAATTTCTTGTAGTTTTATAATCAGACATTTAAACCCTTAGAAATGGTTAAATGAATAATTACAATATTACAGTAATATATTTCATGAATATTTTCTTTAAAATTTTTTAATTAATGAAGTAATATCTTTCTCAAATTATAAAATAACTGCTCAAGGTAAAAAAAAATAAAAAAGAATTGAACAGGAAAATTGACACTGAAAGGTAAAAGAAGAAACCTCACGGTCTCTTGCATAGACTTCCAGGAACATCAATGTACATCTGTGTATGTATGTAGGTGTACGTGTATACGTGTGTAAGTGTACTTTTCAAGAAATCATCTCATTCTCATGTTTTCATCTAACTCTCAGACAACATTTCATATGAATGAACACATATACACACATATAACTCATTCTTCTTAATAACTATATAGTCTTCCATGATATGAACATACCATCATTTAATAAATGGTCTCCAACTGGTGGATATTTAGGTAGTTAGAAGTTTTTGTGCTATTACAGACTGTTGTGATGAGCATCCTGTACATATACTTTGTGTATTGCTCTAGTGCAAATTCCTACAAGTGGAATTTAAGGTCAAACAGTAACACACATATTTAATTTAAGGAGATATAACCCAAGCTGCCATCTTAAAAGACTGCTTCAATTTACATTCCTACCAATATCTAAACTTGGTAGTATCATACAATTTATCTGCCAATCTTATATGTTGAAAACTGGCACTTTGTTTTAATAACCATTTCTTTATTCCAAATACCCTGGATGACTATATTTTTAAAAAGCACAAAAGTCTATGAGCCATTTCAACAAAAGTATATCTAAAAGGTCCAAGCAATTATCATGTTCTTGAGGTCTCTGAGACCTTAAACCCGCATCCCCTGCCAAACTATATTCTACTCATAAGCTGCTAGATGGCATTGCTACTACTAAAAATAAAAGCTATACCCTACACTGATACAGGACTTCTGACTACTATTTACTAACCATCTACGCCCACTAGAATCCTCTTAAAATTTCAGTGTCAGCAACTTTGTCAAATATGTTAAAATAGCAAGATCTTGCAGCTACTTAATTGGAAGACTAGGAGTTGAAGGCAGTAGTTAGGTGTTACCAAAGATTTATTACTCAAATTACTGGGAAAAATCATATCCTATTTTAGATAACCATCTATAATGGCTCCATGTACATGTGTAGAAGAGAACTGTAATTAATCGGCTTAACAAAAATGTGTCTGTCAAAATGGGGGATGGGGGGAGGACCCAAAATGGAGTAAGCAACAAGAAATCAAAAAGTCAACAGCCAGAATAGAAAAGCTAAGCTCCTTGCTTATTAAAAGGGAAGCAAATGATTTAAAAACTAAAAAACTCTAAATCAGCTTTCAAAGTATGCAATTCATATCAGAGTTAAGCAACAGTTTACGTAGTCTTTAATTTAGCCATCTTATAATCATAGTGATTTCTAAAAGAAAATCCTAAAATATTCTACTGCAATGAATACTGCTACATAAGGATGTCATCTCCTGAGGTTTACAAAGCATTTTGTTATATAGAAGATTAATGTCATTTGCTTTAAAAAGATATGAGTTGTAAAGTGACTATCATTGGAACAACCACATAAAAAACATGTAATTAAAATGCTATACTGAATTCTTTTGATTATCTCTAATCTTTCCACAAATCACACTAAAATAATAGTTTTGAAAAATATGCGTGGTTTACTTTTCACTATATACCTTTATATATTATTTGATTCTTGAGCCATGTGAATATATTGCCATTTAAAATTAAATTAAAATATATTTTAAAATAGGGGTGATACTAACCCATCAGGACAAAACTAGTGGGAAGACTATAAGCGATGGAATTTGTTTGGTATTACAGAGAAAACTCTAACTTAAGCTCCTCTGGAGACAAATAATAACTAGAAGCGAGCCAACTCACCCACAGAATTTCAGAGAAACTCAAAATTTGGGGTGCCAGTTATGTTTGAAAGTAGAGGAAGGCCTTGGGTCTAAAACGGAGGCACTAGTTGTAAGTTTATATAAGATGCAGTTACCCCATCCCCCCAAAGCCAAAGAAACCAAAACAAAATCTGAAAATGAAAACATAGGTCAAAATGTCACATTGCGCAGCCAGCCCTGTAAGAGATTTTTCCCTTAGAGAAATATATGCAGAGAAGGACTAGAAGGACACCAGATCAGGCAAGGGGAAGAGAGAGACACAGAGCTCAAATCAGGTGTACTATGTAGAAGTCTGCACTGTGAATAAAAAGAGAGCTCCATAACAAAATATGATAGAAGAACTTTAAATATTCTACAGGGCTAAAAGATAAAGTAGGTAACCTCCCAGAAACTAGAGCAAAAATAGATGGAAAATAAGAGTACAGTCAATTAGATAAGACAACTGAAGGCTCACTCCAGAATTCCAAAACCAAATCATAATGCTAGAAAAAGAGAAGATTAAAATTATCAAGAAACAACACAAAAAAGTGTTCTCAGAATTGAGGATCATGAGTGTACAGTACAGACTGAAAGGAATCACACTGTCCCCAACACAATGAATCAAAAAAACCCACACCAAGGCATAGAAACCTTCTTAAAAGCAATAAGACTCAATTTCTTAACATCAGAGAGAAGGAAAAGAAGCCTCCAAGGAGGGAAACAAAAGGATTCAAGATCAGAATGGTACTGGACTTTCAATTAAAACACTGCAAGTTCAGTGACAATGAAACAAAACTTTCAAATTTCAGAATGAAAATGATTTTCAAATTGACATCCTATACTTACATGAATTATTAAAATAAAGAGAGCAAGTAAAATAAAGGCATTTTTCATCAATACAAGGTTTCAAAAATTGATCTTGTATTCACTCTTTGATGGTTCCAACAAAATGAGGACATATATCCAAAAAGCTAGGGTTATTAGATCCAGGAAATAGGAGGTCAAACATCAAAGAGAATATATGTGGAGTCCCAGGATGAGAGACAGGTAGGCAGGCTTAGAAAGTGATCAGTCAAAATTGGAACAGGAGTCCACAGAGTTCCAAAAGAGAGCTCTCCAGAAGAACACGAAATGATAAGATTACCTGATAAATTTGACCGTGTAAAAAATTACAGAGAGGCCAATCAGAATTAATAACTATTACAAAGGAAACAGAAAACAATTAGGAAATTACTAATTCTATGAAAATAAACTTGTAGCAGAAATGAAGAGCAACCATAGTAGCTACCTGGCTCAGCCATAAGCAATATTAGAGTAGTATTAATATTATAAAGCTTGATTGCTGAATTAATCCAAAAACGGTGGGAATGGGAAAGAGATTCTTATCTGCCACAACAGAAAGTGACTGACAAATCAAGAGACAGCACTATAACTTAAAAATATGGATATAGAGAATATAAGCAAAACCAAAAGGTATTGAAAGTTATTACATCTAGGGAACAGAACTAACAGGTGAGGAAGCATTAGGAAAGAATAATCTTTATTTTGATATATATCATTTACTTTTACTTGATTTTTAAGATTATGTGCTTGTATCCTCTGATGTTCTACAGTTTTATTTTAATAAGTTTTAAGTGTATATTTATCTGTCTTGCTCAAGATATGCCATGTTTCTCCTACAAAGATTTGTATCTTTATTCTCATAAACACTCTACCACTAATATATTGCTTTTTATTCCATTCTTTTCTATTGCTTTTCTGAAACATCTATTAGAGGATTATCAGATCTTATTCTACTCTCCATGACTTTTTATCTATCATAATTTTTTTCTCAGGTTTTATCTGCTATATTCTATATACTGTATTCCTCAGTTCTAGCTTTTAATTTACTAATTCTCTCTTCAACTATGTCTTTTCTTTGTGATGAATCAATTCCTCATGTAATTTTTAGTTTCTGACTACAAATTCTTCTTCATTAGGGATTTACCCTGGGTTGTAAAGTGTCGCTATGGGCACTTTTATGTTTGTTTCCACCTGGTAGCCCAGAAGTTTCATCAGTTCAGAATCCATTTTTACATGAATTTATATTGCTTGAGATACCCACACTAAATACGTTGTCTAAATTCAAACTGCAAATTCAAATCCACCTTTGGGTTAGGATCTGTGGCTTCTATTTTTCAAGGGAGGCTGTTTATTTTCCCCACCTGGCACCTCTGGCAAACTGGTTTTTACACCTTTAAAAACTAAAAAGGCAGAAGCTTCCAGGGCCCTAGCAATATACAAGAGTCTTAGTTTTAGATCCTGCCTCTTAGGCTCAGAGCTGTGCTGTAGACCCTTTGGGGTCTAGGTCTTATATCTCATCAGATATCACCTTTGGACTGCTACACCCTCCAGGGACTTACCACTGTGGTTTTAAGTTCTTTCTTGCAGTCAGGCATTTAAGATTCCTTTTCTATCTTTTGAACATAACTAGGTATTTAATATTCTTCTTGTTGCTATATTTTATTCCATTATTTTTATGGGTGTTTAGTGGGAAGCAGAAGTGCCTGTTAATTAGCTCAGTCCACCATGTTATAGAACCCAAACTGTATAAATTACATTGATAAAAACAGCATTAATTTTTAAAACTTAGATATAACAGTATGAAAATTATATTCAAAGTAAGTAATTATGGAAATAGAGTCTTCTGAAAATCCAGCTTTGAGAAATTAGAAAAAAATGTAGGCTTAGTGAAGTTATCAGACTTCTCATGAAATTATTAAAATTAATAAATTTTAAGTCATGTTGGGTATGAATCAATTGTATAGTATTTTGGAAGTACTCTTTATAATTTAAACTTCTACTTCACTGATTTTATTATAAAACATTTTCTAGAATTTCTCATCCTCTATCATACTAAATGTAATTGCCATCAAGTTCTACCTTATCCATTACACTTAAAGTCTGAAAAGTATATATAAATTCTCAAGCAATCCAAAGAGTATTACCTACACCAGTGGTTCTAGTGCGGTGCCCAATTAGCAGCATTTGCATCACCTGAGATATTCTCAGATCTGTAAATTCGCAGGCCCCAACCGGATCTTCTGAATTAAAATCTGGGATCTGAACAGTGCAATTTGTTTCAAGAAACCCTCCAGGTGATTCTGATGCATGGTAAAAATTTGACTTTATAGACCAGGGACTTCCAAACTGCTCCTCATAAAACTTTTTGACAGTATATGCATCTCAATCAGTCAAAGCCTGGATAGAGAGAGATCAGTGAGGTGCCTACAGTGCAAAATTTAAGGAGGCACTCACTCTCAGGGTCCTACAAGGACTGTACATCATAAGAGTGATTGACTCCTTAAATTCTGCACCCTTGTACTACCCCTGTAATTAGTAATGAAGTAACTCAAGTGTCACCTATTTTCCTTGCCCTTTCTATAGAGATCAACTAAAGATGCAAATGAGAAAAGATCAAAGAAGAAACAAGTATGAGTAAATCTCAAACTGCACAACCAGACACTGAATAATTAGTACTTGGCTATACGATATACTGTTTCTTACTCCAAGTAATATATTATGCAATGAAGACAGTTAAGCACTGAAAATATTAGCTATGGCAATCTGAGAAGCACTGTGGGGATTTATCTGATATGTACTATTTTTCCAACATGAAATCTTAATACATTTTTAATAATAAAGTTCTTAAGTATCTAAACTGCAAGGATTGGAATATCTGCAGTTTTCAAACTGTCATCTACAGAGCCCCAGGGTCAGGGAATAAATCTTAAGGGCTGCTGTAGAGGTGGTTCCAATCTTCACCTCAGCTTCAACCAAAGTGGCTCCAAAGATTCAAACATATTTTTTTTTTTTTTTACAAAACAGTCCACTTAGAGGCAGGGTTCTACTGTTGAGAAAAAGTTTTAACCTTACCATGATATGACTCCTATTTTAGGACCTTTAGTCTTATACTAAAAATCTGCAAGAAATATAGCATAAGTATTATTAACAACACTGAGTAGAGATAATGTCTGGCCAGAAAAATATCAGAATTTACTTCAGTTGTGATATGAAAACCGACCGACTGTTAAAAACAGAGTAGTGGCTCCCAGACTTTTGTAAACTACAGAAACATTTCTTTAAATACAATTTTAGAAAAAAATTAAAAAAAAAAAAAAAAAACAAGTAGGGGTAATCTGATTAAAAACTAAGAATGAGAGTTTTTTTCTCCCTATTAGTCTTTCTCTTCCTGCTTCCTAAAATACCAACCTGTCTCCACACCCTCCAATCACACACAAACACAGAGCAGCCCTTGAAGAATTACCAGAGAAACACCATGAAAAAGTAAAGCCAAAGTAATAAAGTCACTTTAGCTGAATTAAAAAGATATCCATTTTCAAATGTTCACCATGTAGAAAGTTACCAGAATAAAGTTCATAAAATCAAGAATAAAGTATATAAAAATTAAACTTTTCAAAGTATACAACATACACTAAATATTAAAGAACTAAATCATCTGCTTTTTTTCAAGTAATCGTGAGTTGCTCTAATTGAGAAAAGCACAAAAAAGTCAAGGCAATGAGATGCTGTTATCCCCCAAACACTAGTCCTACTTAAAAGAGCAAAATGGCTGACTAACGTTACTGACCACCCTCCTCCTTCTCGTCTGGGAACTCAACAGATAGTTTGTTCAAAGGTATTTGGGATGGCTCCCCTTATACTCTTTCACTTCAGAAAATCTTATACAACAATAAAATATTCTAGAATGGGAAAGGCTTAGTTGATTTAGCAGCATAGACAATCTACTTTACCTAAAATACTTCACCAAGCACTCGTATGTACAAACATCTGATTCTCTTTACTAAATTATATTTTCAAATATTCACCAAATTGTGATCACATCTCGCATATAATGTTCTTAAAATATATCGATAGGATCTATTCTAACCACAAATTAATGTGCCAGAGAGTACATTCATCTCACTATTCATAACCTGAAATATGAAACAGTTTAAATAACATAACGTGAGTTATTTCAAAATAAACTAAAATTTATTTTACTTATTTAAATTCTACTAAAATACACACTACTGAAGTTTGCAACCAATCCAAAGTAATGTCTTTGTGTTCCTTGCATACCCATGAAGACTGAAAAAAAAAATACACACTTCACGTATGAAATTCTACTTGTAGCATTTTAAGGGCCTCAAAATCTATAAAGAAAATACTCTTAGGAGATGGGCTGGGCTTTAATCTTATCATTTTCAGAGTTAATAAAGTAGGAAACATTATCTTTGACCTTTGCAATCATAAGTGTATCAAATAATTCCTTTCCAATTTTAATTACAAAAATGTAATAACGTAGCTGTTATGAAGCATACATGCACACATATGTTCCTGAATAACTCTACGATCTTATAAGGAAAGATGTCACTTTACTTTTTTTTTCTGAAGAAAATCTCTACTCATATGTGAAAGAAAACAAACTTTGCAAAATTTAACTACTCACTGCAGAACTTAAGAATGGGACAGTAGAACAAGTTGCCAAACATTAAGATGTAATAAAGCTAGGTCAGAAAAAGCACTTTCACCACTACAGGAAAGGAAATCTTGAACACAATTTTAAAACACCAATTTCTAAAAAACTGGAATTCAAGTAAGAATAAAGTAATTCAGTAAATATTGTAATTTACCATTTTGTAGGTCTTTGTCTTATTCTTAAAGTATTCTATTTGTGGGCTCTAAAGAGGTTTTTGTTGGTTGGTTTGTTTTATGACAAAAAAACACTGAGTTATTCCAACTCTTTTTTTAAAAGAATAAGATATTAATTTAAGATAGCAGATTTCCCTTAGTTTCTAAATTCTCTAAATCAGACTGGCAAAGATTTACAAAAGCAGTCATAATATTTTTTTCAGAAGTATTTTCAATAATATTGATAAATATTTGATAATTCAAGTGATATTTCATGTAATAAGAAACAAAAACAATTAGAATTGAAAATACTCATTTCAAAGATATTATCTAAATCTTTGTACACTTAAGATGCCTTTTTGTTTTTTGTTGTAACTACGAAATAATGCAGAATAATCTTTCACTACAAATAAAATAAATAATAATTTAAATATAAGACTGTTTAGGAAAGACTTTTTGATGAGACATGATAAAATAATTTATAACACATAATAAAACACAGCTATAAAATGCCAAAAGAAAAATAAAGGAAATTGCACTTACATCCATAGCTCTCTTAATAAAAGGTATCTGTGTGCCACTGTCCAGATCTTCATTTATAATAAGCCTTCTAGCCCACTGACCTGCCCTCACAACACCACTACCATGAATTAAAACCATCAGTTTCTGTGGATTTGTCAAAGCATCCTCACTCATAAAGATAAAACTCTTTGGTTCACTCTCAGTGGCATCTACCTGTAATTAAAAAAAATTAAATAATAAATAAATGTTTTCTAATCAGTCATAGACACAAATGAGAAAACAGCTAATGGTTACTATAAATTATAGAATGACTATTACAGAATTATAGAAGTAAAAAATAACTTTAAAATAAAATTAAAATATTCATTAGAGATTGACAACTATATATAAGTTAGAGGAGCAAGAAAGACATGACAGTAATTTAAATATATAAAAATATGAAAAAAGAATATTGGAAATAAGTCTCAATTATTGAATATTTAATATTATATCATTATAAATAAGAATAAATAATTTTTAAGTGCTTCCTATGATCCAGATACTATGTTAAATGTTTTAAAAATGTTATTTCAATTAATCACAATTCTATTAAGGTGGTACTATTATATTCATTTACAGATGAACAAGTTGAGGCCTAGAGAGTTTAAATAACTCGCCCAAGGTCACACAGCTATTAAGTCTATAAGTCATGTGCTGCATCTAAAATAAAAAAACAGAAAAGCCCAATTGGAGAATACACATATTAGAAAACCATATATTAGCAAGGAAAACTACTAAGCTTTTAACAAAAGTACGAGAGGGAACTACTTAAAAATTCAATCACCAACTTTTCTATGTAAACAGATGTCAAAGTTTCATCCAGAGTGTGAACACAGGATTATATAACAATTATTTTATTAAGGAATATTATTTGTATACTTTGATAACCTTATTTTATGAACTAGTTATTTATGGAATGAGAAATGAATATTTTTAGTCATTTTGATTACACAATATTTAGGTTTAAACTAGATGATGTATGATTTAGATTTGAAAGATTAAAAAGATTTTTAGAAAGGGATAACTTCCCAACCTTTTATTACATATGCCACAGCTGCACTGAGTGGTATTCCACATCAGCAGTGGCGATTAAGCAGGAATAGTAGCCTTTGTGCGACTAGGTCAGAGCCAGAAGTTAAAATCTTGACAGCTGGTAATAAACACGTCCTTAAATAGAGAAGGTCAATCCACATGCTGGGCAATGCAATAGCACTTCAATTCATCAACAATATATATTCATAAAATTATCAAAAATAAAAAAACTCAATAACCAAAAAATGCCTTGGATTCCAAATGTTCCTAGTCACTATTCCTGGGACCAAAAAAAAAAAAAAAAATTTAAATTTCCCTACTTCTAAAACAATCAGATTGGTGTCAGTAATAGATGCTTAGCCAGTTGTATAAACAGAGAACAAAAGGTAATTATTTCAGTAAGAAGAGCACCCCATGTAAAACTTCCCCAAGAACTTCCTAGTCCGATTCTCTGTTTTATGTTCCTCCATAGCACATAACACAATATAATATGCTTTACTTTATATTTGTTTGTATATCTGTTTACTAACCATCCAATCCCTCCACTAGAATGTAGGTCAAGGAAGGCATAGACCTCCAGCTACAATCCCAATGCCTAGAAGAAAGGCTGGTACATTATAGGCACTCGTTTATATAAGAATGAATGAACTTTTGGAATAAAGAATCTTATCAAGCATCACTAGTGACTTCCTTCAGATAAGAGGCATTTAACTGAATAACACGTCCTCTTAACTGGTTATAATACTTGCCTGGTTCAGAAAGCACAAACGGAAGATTAAACTAATACATGATTATAAAGAATTTTAAAAGAGCTACACAATGCTTAGAATTAAAATGCCATAACTGTATCTTCATTCGTAGTAATTAAATATGCAGTAAAAGAAGTATGAAGTATATCACTATCACAGCTTCACTTACAATGTGATGTCTAGAATAAACAAATTCCTATGATGACAATGGATATGACTGAAGTCACAGAGGAAGAAAAGTGGATGAGAGACAGGAAAAGCAAATCTGAGAAGAAAAAATCCCTTTTACCTAGGAACATTATATGAAAACACAGGAATAATTCAGTTAAAATGGCTTAAAAAAAAGAAAATGATAAGAAGAAAAGAAAAAATTAAAAGGCAAAGCTGTCAGTGAATAATAAAAAAGAGGCCACAGAGGTTTCCAGTCATTCATTTACCAAAAAGTATGTCTAAATATGCACAAATAAAAGAGCCTCTTAAAGTCAGTGAGGCCTTAAATGGATCGTGGAATGTATGGAAATGGACATCTGTTTATCTTAATGAAAAAAACCCCTAGTATAGACTTTCCAGTAGGTGCTGATCACTGTTTCTTTTTTCCATCATGCTAGGTCCCCTGTTACTAAGGACCTGAGTCAATTTTTTAAGCAACGGAATGTTGGCACTTTAAATTCCACAGTAATCACTTTAAAACTGGAAGAGTACTTATTTTCTGAAGATAAACGTGTCTTTTATATTATAATGCTGTTCAAGAATTTTTTAAAGGGCTACAAGTTAAGGTAGCCATGAACAAATGAATAAAAGTGATACTTGAACATCCAGATATGTTGACTTTAAAAATATCAGAACATCAGATTATTTAAGGAAAAACAAATGAAAATGAACAATGTAATGGTATTAACGATTAAGGAGTAAGAACAGTATTTACGCTGGTCACCGACTAATATTCATCTCAATGTAATGCTGAACTGTGACTCCACAGTTGGTAGCTACAATTTACTCTATGTAAAGTTAGTGCTAATTTAAAATAGAAAAATATCTGTATGAATAAAATAATTTTTCCTTCATTAACTTAAGTTTTGAAATGGCTGTTCCAAGGCCATTTATCTTCAAACAATGGTAATTTACTAAGATGAGCTTTCATAAAGGAATACACATAAAGGTCATTCCAGTGTACCATCTCACATTGTAGACAGATCAACTTCAAAGACCAATTGGTCGGTGAGACTGCAACAAACAATTTTTAGCAATTAACAATTCACTTTGGGATACTTATGAAAATCACTGATTTTGATATTTCTTTAAATATGATTGAATAAATTGAATGAAATTTGTAGTCAAGTTAATTCATGTATCCAATATTCTACGCACATGTGAAATACTAAAATTGAGAATATTTTGTACCTATTTATGTGAGGTGGAGAGTAAACATGAGACATGATCATGATCTTTACTGTCAAATTGTGGACTTCCACAAAGTGCTGTCATTTAAAAAAAATAAAAAGTTTTTCTTTCTTTGTTAAATATATCAACTATAAAACTAAAACTTAGTTCATCATCAGGAAAAAAGGGTTTGGTGGCATTTCTTCAGTTAAAAAAAAAGACAACTCTGAACAAAAAAAAAACCCACTCTCACTGCTAACTTGGGATTTAAGAGAACTCAGAAGAAAACTAATAGGGAAGAAAATTTTCACAACTATATAAAATATGTGATGAATAGATAAAGAAGAGGTGGCACATATATACAATGGAATATTACTCAGCTATAAAAAGGAACGAAATGGAATTATCTGTAGTGAGTTATCTGTATGATGGACCTAGACTCTGTCATACAGAATGAAGTAAATCAGAAAGAGAAAAACAAATACCATATGCTAACATATATATATATGGAATCTAGAAAAATAGTACTGATGAACCCAGTGGCAGGGCAGGAATAGAGATGCAGACGTAGAGAATGGACTTGAGGACAGGGGGCGGCGAAGAGGAAGCTGGGACATAGTGAGAGAGTGGCATTGACATATGTACACTACCAAATGTAAAACACATAGCTAGTGGGAAGCTGCTACAGAGCACAGGGAGATTAACTCCATGCTTTGTGAAGACATAAATGGGTGGGGTAGGGAGGGTGGGAGGGAGTTTCAAGAGGGAGGGGATATGGGGATATATGCATATGATTAACTTTGTTGTACAGTAGAAACTAGCACAATACTGTAAAGCAATTATACTCTAATAAAGATGAAATAATTTTTTTAAAAATGTGATAACTTAAGAGATTAACTTCCTAAAATTAAAAAAACATTTTTTTTCTTTTCTGTTTATAAAATGAGGGAATCTTTACTAACCAAAAATGGACATGAAGGTTGTTATATAGGTCTCATAAAAGGTAAAGCTCTCTCTGTGTAACTTTATAGTCTAAATTTAAATAAGAGGAAAATAATCGGTCTTTCTAAATCTAATCTCAGGCTTTCTATACAGAACATTAATAAAACTTAATCATATAACATGACAGATATGGCCAATTATCTTGTAATATGTTCTAGAAATCTAGGGAATTAAAGTGAGTTTAAAGGTTCCATGGAACTAGAAGTATTACAGAGTTAAAGGACTCAATATTAATTGCGCTATAACAATGAATTAACCTAAGGCTCTTTAAATATCATTTTCCAGAAACTTCAAAAAAAATAGAATTAAAAAGAAAAGAAGACTGGACAAAGTGACAAAATTCTAACTTGACTTTCCAGAAGACCAAATTCCATATATAGTTTTAATAGACTAAGGCACTGGACCTCAAGTCAAAACTATACCAAGAGGTTTGAATCCAAAAAAGACTTTCCGCAAAAGATACTAAAATCTTGTTTTTCACATAATTGAAAAGGAAGGAAAGTTTTCAAATAAACAAGTGTTGGCCTAGTCATCACATGGAATAATAGTGAATATTTTATTCACGAGTGTATCACTAGCACTTGCAACAGGGCCTGGCACCCTAAAATAAATATTTGCTGAATGAATGAATAAATAAATGATTAAAAATGTGACCTAGTACTTGAGGTTACCTATAGAAAAAATCAAATAAAAATAGATTTCTTTTTTAAAAAAATCAACCCATGGAATTAACTTGGCAGAATGGATAGCATCAAAGACTCCTCAAATCCTCCAATTCATAGTTGAATAACATTACCTATAGAACTTTAAAATTTCATGTAAAATCTCATGTAAACAAAATTATCAATATTCAAAGTTTTGTGCCTTAAATAAATTACTTACATGAAGTCTTTGAGATTCATATAGATCACAAAATCAGAGAGCTGTCAGGGACAGTAAAGATCATCTAATCTAGTCCACGATCATTTCACAGATAAGGATACTATTTCTTCATTTAAGAACTTAATATTTCATGTTTTATATTAAAAACAAAAGAGCTCTTTTGAGAAGCTGAATCTGAGAACAAATTTCAAACTTTTTCATCTGAAAGGGCAAAATGTGCAAAATTTCCAAAAGTATTCTACTAAAAAGAAGAGGAGTAGTGTTACAAAACAGAAAGTACCAGGAGTGAATCTTGGGACGTGCAGAGGAAATCACACAGAAATAAAACATACAGTCTAAAAAAAATCAAGAAATAAAGTAGTTGTGAATGTCTAATGCAAGAAAAAGTAGATTGGTTTACTTCAAATAAATAAGTAAAAATAAATTATACCAATGAAATGAGAAAAGGCAGAAGAAAGGGTAGTCCTTTTGTGACATCATTTTCAAAAAAGACTGGAAATCAGTATTTCTTTTCTTTACACTGAACAGTATTACTTTTTAAGAACTACTGTGCACAAGGAGATGAGGTATGATGACAGGCGTTTAATATTATCTTTATCAATATCAAAACACTACGATCTTAACATTTAAACTTATCACAGTTAACCTAAAACAAAAGATTTTTTCTGAATTGAAAACTATTTTATTTGGAACTATAAACATTTTTAAAAATTGGACTTACTGGAATAGATATTTTTTTCAAATTACAGTCCTTTTCCAGGAGCTCATATACATATTTCGTGATGATCTAAGTAGGAAAGAAATAACATATTAAAATGCAATGTTGCCCATTATCAAAATTCACATAAATTATTAAAATTTATTGAGGTGAATGAGCATCTATCTTGGAATATTTTCACACTAAATTAAGAGACTCTTTACTGGTTTACTTCCTGCTGCTATGTATTGAATAACTATGGACCTTAATATTAAGGATTAGAAATAATATAAACTCACAAATATACACAATGACTTTCTATTTTACAAAGCAATACTCTGTAAGCATATTTTCTTTTTTTTTTTTCAGTATTTTTAGAATTCTCTTTCCCCTATAATTTCCCTATAGATATTATATCTAATACAGTATTGTTATGACTCTGAATCCTAACATTTCTTTTGCATTCAATGAATCAAAGAGGGAAAAGTCAGAGTTATTCCAAACAGAAAAGGAAAACTGATCCAGCAAAGTCAGGTACCAATTAGTACCACCGGTTATGGTAGGCAGAAACAGGGCTCCCCAGCGACGTCTATATCCTAACTCCTGGAACCTGTTCATATACTATGTTATACGGTAAAAGGGACTTTGCAGATATGATTAAGGTTAAGAGCCCAAGATGGGGAGATAATCTGAGTGGGCCCAATTTAATCATACAAATCCTTATATATACATAAAGATTACAGAGGAACAGTATGTCAAAGAGATGCAAAGTGAAAAGGCCTCGACAGGCCATTGCTGGTTTCGGATATGTTTTCTTTTTCTTTCTTTCTTTTTTTTTTTTTCATTGCTGGTTTTGAAGATGGAGGAAGGAGACAATGAGCCAGGAAATGTGGTGGCCTTTAAAAGGTGGGGTAATCCTCAGTTTATAGCCAGTAAGAAAACAAGACCTAGGTCCTACACTTGCAAGGAACTGAATTCCGCCAACAAACCAAAGAAGCAGTAAATGGAATCCCTCCGTAGGGACTCCGGAAAAGAACAGCCTGTCCAACACCTTGATTTTAGTCTGGTGACACTCACTGAACTTCTGACCTCAAGAACTGTATGACAATATATTTGTGTTGTTTTAAGCAACTAAATTTATGGTAATTTGTTACAGCAGCAAGAGAAAAGTAATACACTATTTCTATTAAAGAAAGCAAAGAGAGTAAAGAGAGATGTCTGGAGTAAAAGTGATTATTTAATAGGCTTTAATGGTCATTTTAAGGAGTGTTTCAAAAATATCTTGAATCATCTATGCACAATATCTCAGAGAATACTTTCAGCAGCAACATAATTAAAAGTCAAATTTTAATATGAAACAAAGATCAGATGACTTTTTTTTTAGAAAAATTAAGATCGCTTCGGTGCTGTCTTCTGTAATCTAAAATAAGATTCTTTATCCTGCTTTCTCTAAGAAGTCCAAAATCCCTACTTCTCTGTATACATATTCATTCACTTTAGAAAGAGTATATTAGATGTATGCTAGAACAGCTTTATATTGGCTAGTAATAGTAATTTCAAAAGCTATGATACTAAACTAGAACTAGGCAATAATCTACTAGTTATTCATTGAATAGTATTCCTACATTTTATGCAGTATTTAAAATTATGTTCCTTATACCTTTGCCAGAAAGTAGCAGTACTATAGACCTGTAAGAGTAAAGTAAATATATATATAGGATGAGACTAAAAATATGCATGAAGTTATATAATGGGTTGCCACTTCAAGAAAAACAGTTTAACTAAATGAGATTAGCTAAAGTGAGTGGGTTATCATCTTTAAAAATTACCTTCTATGAAATCATAAAACATCCTTACATTTAAAGCCACAACAGAACCAATCACACAAACTCAAATGAATTCTACCACCACGCAAAATACTTACAAGACATAGTTTGAGAATTAAAAAATCAACTATTTTGGCAAGTTATATCTATGTCAATGTGAAATACATATTACAGTTAATTCTCAATTTCATACTACAATATAGCACAAAACAATTCAAAAACCACTCACATTTGACTTTGAAAAAATTATAGGGCAAGTGCCTGTTCTAATAAAACCACTCAACAAGTAGAGTTGGAGATACACTACCTAAGTTCCCCAATCTGCATTGCTCTCCAAGTCCTGACTGCAGAAGAACTTGTAGGCAGTTCTCTCTGCTTCCAATGCTCTCCTCCACCATAGTCATCCTCCAAGAGACAGATCACGTGTCAGCAGCTTTAGGTGACTTTTTCCTGCCTCATCCTAACCCTCCAAGGTAAAACAAAATGTCCCACCCACCTCTGTGCTCCTCTGGACATGCCTGAAGTATATGAGTTTGATATAATTTACCTGTTACCTGACTAGCCTGAGAACACTAAAATTTAGGTATCTTACACCTTTACTCTTCCTTGTATCCACACAGGATAGTGTCTGGTGTATTGAAGGTACTTTAAAACAGTATACAAAATCTCTCCACTGTTCATTCTGTCTACATCCTTTGAGGGAAATCAGTGCTTCATTTTTAAAATATCTTTCTAACTGCTGAATTGAGGCTTAGAAAGCAAGCATCAAGGATTCACAGCCTTGCAGCTTGAGCAGGATTGCAGTCTGCATTTAGAAAAGTCAATAAATGAAAAGATAATTTCAAAAAAATAGATGAAAAAAAGTATCTCTGCCCAAATGTAATCTATGTTCAAATATTCATTGGAAACATTGTCACCAGTGAAGTTCCTACATGGGAAAGAAAAGGCTTAAGAGACTAATAAGAATGAGCTAAAGTGAAATTTTCATTCTAATAAGAAACACAGGAACTTCTGGTTTCTGTTCTGAAATATAAAGAGCCTGGAAATAGTCATTCCTATCCTCACAAAAAGAAAAAAGCTGAACAAACTGAAAACCATCGACTCTTCTTAGATCCATCAGAGATTTGAGGTCACAGGTCAAACTGCTTCCCCGAAAACTGGAGAGATAGACAGGCAGATACAGAGAATCAGGACTTACTAGTAACAAAAGCCCAGGTGCAGAAGCATTGGCTGAAGCCAGTCCTGGGGTAGGGACACTTTCAACTATAACTGATTAATTTCTGGAAGTTCAATATGAATACTAGCTCAAGAATGAAAAATCAGGGGGGGATTCAGCCTTAAAGAAGGATTCTCCAACTTTTATGAGTTTTATCTCCATGAATTTCACTAGGTTCTCACTGTGGAGATTAGAGAAAAATCCTCACCTGCTTCCAACAGGAGAAGAGGAAAGTAACCATTTTGAAATACTACTGAACTCTGTTCTCATTAATAAGGCATACCCACAAGGAAAACTATTTCACCAGAGACTAACTGACACAGGGGAAGCAAAAGGTTCACTAAAAGACTGAGATCACATTACCATCATATCTATAGGGCTCCTATAAAATAACAAGGCATGAGATACAGGTAAAAGAACTGCAAGGTTCACCCCTATTTAAGATCTCCACGAACACTTAAGGACAACAGGGAAAACAAAAACAAGAACATAAGAGGAAATTTTAGCCTTGGCTAAAAGAGCTACAACAAATAGTAAACACAGACTGACTTCTAGTCAGATAAACATAAAACTTCACACTGAAGACTTATCTACCAAAGTTCCTTTTACCCAATACATCATGTCCAGCTTTCAACAAAAAAATTACCCGTCACACTAAAAGGCAAAAAGAAACAACTGGAAGAGACAAATCAAGCATCAGAAAATTTGGAATTATCATAATTGGAATTTAAAACAATAAGTAATATGCCAAAGGATTTACTGAAAAAGTTGACAACATAAAAGAACAAATGAATAATGTAAGTTGAGAGATAGAAACTCTAAGAAAGAATCAAAAGAAAATGCTAGATCAAAAACACTAACAAAAATGAAGAATAACTTTGATGGGGTCATCAGTAGACTGGGCATAGCCAAGAAAAGAATCAAAGAGTTTCAAGATATAACAGCAAACACTTCAAAAACTGAAATGCAAAGAGGAAAAAAAAATGAAAAGATGGAACAGAATATCTGAGAAATGCAGGACAATTACAAATGGTTTAACATATGCATAAATAGTAATGCCAGAAAGAGAAGGAAGAGAAAAGGACAGAGGAACTATATTTGACACAATAATGGCTGAGAATATTCCAAAATCAATGACAGACACAAAACCACAGATCCAAGCGATCCAAAGAACTCCAAGAAGGATAAATGTCAAAACTACATCTGGCCATATCATATTAAAACTGCAGAAAACAAAACACAAAGAGAAAATCTGGAAAGAAGCCAGACTGGAGAGATTTGGGGGAGTGAGGGATGTGGAAGACTTTACCTACAGTGGAAAAAAGATAAGAATTACATCAGACATCTCTTAGGCATCAGGTACGTAAGAAAAGAGCAGATTGCCAAAGCAATCTTGAGGGAAAAAAATGGAGGTGCAGGAATCAGACTTTCTGACTTCAGACTATACTACAAAGCCACAGTAATCAAGACAACATGGTACTGCCACAAAAACAAAAATGTAGATCAATGGAACAGGATAGAAAGCTCAGAGATAAACTATGGTCAACTAATCTATGACAAAGGAGGCAAGGATATACAATGGAGAAAAGACAGCCTCTTCAATAAGTGGTGCTGGGAAAACTGGACAGTCACATGTAAAAGAATGAAACTGGAACACTCCCTAATACCATACACAAAAATAAACTCAAAATGGATTAAAGACCTAAATGTAAGGCCAGACACTATAAAACTCTAAGAGGAAAACATAGGAAGAACACTCTTTGACATAAACCACAGCAAGATCTTTTTTGACCCATCTCCTAGAGTAACAGAAATAAAAACAAAAATAAATAAGTGAGGCCTAATGAAACTTAAAAGCTTTTGCACAGCAAAGGAAACTATAAGCAAGATGAAAAGACAACCCTCAGAATGGGAGAAAATATTTGCAAATGAATCAATAGACAAAGGACTAATCTCCAAAATATATAAACAGTTCATCCAGCTCAATATCAAAAATACAAACAACCCAATCAAAAAATGGGCAGAAGACCTAAATAGGCATTTCTCCAAAGAAGACATACAGATGGCCAAGAGGCACGTGAAAAATTGCTCAACATCACTAATTATTAGAGAAATGCAAATCAAAACTACAAGGCATCACCTCACACCAATTAGAATGGGCATCATCAGAAAATCTACACACAGTAAATGCTGGAGAGGGCGTGGAGGAAAGGGAACACTATTGCACTGTTGGTGGGAATGTAAATTGATACAGCCACTACGGAGAACAGTATGGAGGTTCCTTGAAAAACTAAAAATAGAATTACCATATGACCCAACAATCCCACTACTGGGCATATACCCAGAGAAAACCATAATTCAAAAAGACACATGCACTCCAATGTTCATTGCAGTACTATTTACAATAGCCAGGTCATGAAAGCAACCTAAATCTCCATCAGCAGATGAATGGGTAAAAAAGATGTGGTACATATATACAATGGAATATTACTCAGCTGTAAAAAGGAACGAAATCGGGACATTTGTAGAGACATGGATGGACCTAGAGACTGTCATACAGAGTGAAATAACTCCAAAAGAGAAAAACAAATATTGTATATTAATGTATATATGCAGAATCTAGAAAAATCATACAGATTAACCGGTTTGCAAGGCAGAAATAGAGACACAGATGTAGAGAACAAACATATGGACACCAAGTCGGGGGGGGGGGGGGTTGGGATGGTATGAATTGGGAGATTGGGACTGCCATATATACATTACTAATAAGAAAAAAAAAATCAAATTGTACACTTTAAATACATGCAGTTTATTGTATGTCAATTATATCTCAATAAAAGTTCTAAAAAAAAAAAAAAAAGGATGAGAGCAGATTAAAATATCCAAAGTACTGAAAGAAAAAATCCACCAATCTATAATTCTGTATCCAGTGAACTCATCTTCTTCAAAGATGAGAAATAAACACTTTCTCAGACAAACAAAAATTGAGGGAATTTTTGCAAGTAGATCTACCACAAGAAATGTTAAAATAAATTATTCAGAGAGAAGGAAAATTATATAGGTCAGAAACTTGGATGTACATAAAGAAAAGAAGAGTGTTAGGAATAAATTAAGGTAAAAATTTTAAAAAATTTTCTTATTCTTAATTGATCTAACAGACAACAACAGTTTGTTGAAAATATTAGCAATAATGTTTTTGGTGATTATAGCTTATAGAGACAAAAATGAATGACAGCAAGATTTTAAGTTATGGGAGGGAGAAGCTGAGAATATTCTAAGGTACTCACACTACCCATGAAGCAGTATAGTATTATTTGAAAGAAAAACTGGAAAGAAAAAAAAAATTCTACACCTGATAATTTTTCTGGATTTCTTTTGATTCCTAAGAAGTAGCCATACAGCTAAATTAAATGAATCCACAATGGAAGACATAGGGAAGTATGATCCCCTGGCTACCAACAGAATAATGCCCTCTAAGAACTAGAGTCAAACTAGATTTTTTTCTAGCTCAGGATTTCTATATCTAGAGATTAAAGAAAATTTTAACATAAAGGGCAGGGGTAATTAAAGAAATAGATTGTGGGAAGAAGGAAAACAAAGTCTGATAAAAATTAATTCTCAATGGAGTACTTCCAACAGAAGGGGTATACTCACCCTGCAATAAATTTACTCCACATTTATTGAGCAGTTGCTGTGTGCTTATCATGTACCTCATTCATTTCTGCACTGTATCTGGTCATTAAATAAGAAGCCAACAATGACACCCTTTATCCCTGCAAAAGCACTGAAATTATCCTGGCAGATTATAATTTAAGGATGTGGGTAATGAAACTAAGAAGCTTCCCACGTTAGACCTTTTTGAAACTGGATTTGAGAAATAAAATGGGATATATGACAAGAAATATGACTGGACAAATGAAAGAAAATTTACATATTTTAATTAAATAAAAATACAAAGTTAACTTTACTATTAGGTTGCCAAGCTTCTGTTCCATCTTACTCTGAAGAAAACCCTCTCATTAGTAACAAATTAAATTTGACCTGATTGATTCACAGCAGTAACAATTTTCATTTCTCAACTTTATTACCGAGATAAAATTTTCTGTATTGGGCTCATCAGAAGAGTAAGAACTTCAGGCCAACACACAAAACACCAACATCCATAAATCCTCAGTCACATCCATCTCTGGAGAGGACAACTAAATGCTAAGAGTACCCTGATTTGGAGTATAAGGGTGAATGAACTGAACCAAAAGAAATATTCTGAAAGATTTAAGTATATCTATGAAATCTGATACTCCTGTAATCAAAGAAAATCTCAGAAAATAGACTCAATAGACTACTGACCTGAATTAGTAAAATACGAACTATAAAACATTTTAAAAGGAACAACTTTTAAAGAGCCTTAGGCTAATCAATTGTTATCTAGGAGAAATCTAGTTCTAATTGATGGAATAAAATTAAGTGATTTGTAATTAGTACAGTGAAATGACAGTTTTTTTAGTTCTCCTCTGCTTAAAACCATTATGTATATGGTTTTTGTATTACATAAGATACTCACAATAGTTGAAAACAGTTTAGTTTTACCTAAGCAACTCCTTTTAACAGTATTCAGTTGCTTATTAGGAAGCTCTGATTTCACAAATAAGCCAAGTGGAGTCAACAGAGTTTGACTTAGAAATGTATCACAAACGTAAAAAAGTTTGATATTATGAGGTTTTACTATATTGGAAGCTTAATAATAATTTTAGAAACAGACTTTTGTATTTAACAGAGTCTTTGTTAAGATTATCTCAGTTTCACTTCACTAACTGATACAAATAGCATTTTAAAAACTCCATGGCTTTTAAGAAACCAGTCTTAACTCATATCATCTCTAAAGAAAATACAAGTGGTTAGGAGATTTTAGCTCTGAGCAATGACTTGATTTAAAACATGTTTATCCCCAAAGCAGTATCTTAGGAACATTCACACAGTGTAATTTTTACCTTCAGGGCTGAGCAATTCATGGTTCAACAGAATCAGATTTAGTATTATATCAGCAAGGACAATGTAGTACTTCTATAAGTATTAAAAGTTAATAACTAGATGAGATTTACATATTAAATTTAATATTACAGATTTTTCCCATTTAAAAAAATGGAAAATTTATGACTATTATAGCTTAATAAAATAGAAAATATTGATGCTCAAACAGTAAATAAACACTGGAAAATCTCTACTTTTGATATTTTTAAAAAACTGCATGCATAATTAGGTTTACTTTCTACTTTACCATGCTCTTATATTTTAGATAAATATTTTATAAATCACATACAAAACTTTTTTTATTTCACTCTAACCATCTTTTAACTGGCAAGTTTACTTAATTCATTGTGATTACTAATTTTAGGTTTGACTTTTCATTGTACTTTGTACCTTCTACTTACCTTGCTTTTCCTGTGTTTCTTTTTTTCTTTTCCTATCCTTTAATAGATTAACTTTTCTTTACTCCTGCCTTTCTGGATAAAAGTTATACATTCATGTTCTATTCCTCTGGTGGCATCTTTATAGATTTAACATGAATATTTGGAATAACAAAGTCTAAAATTAATAAATTTTCTTTCCCTCTTGAAATAGTTCGAAGACTTGAAAGAGCTTTAACCCATCTTTTTAACTCATCTTACATACTACCTGTAGAGGGTACATTTATTCCCTTGCTTTGTACCCTTTTGCATGTATGTGATTATTTTGTTGTTGCTTTATTAGTAAAGTTTGTTTTGATCTCCCACATGATTATCAGTTCATTTGCTCAGCATTCCTTTTGGGATGCATATCTTTCACTTAGATTAGTTCAGTTATTAGTTCAGTTTTCTTCTTCATTAGTTCCTTTGGAAAAAGTAAACTGTCAGTTTTTTGTCAGAAAATATTTCTATCTGCACCTAACACTGAATGATAGTTTTACTTGGGCATAAAGTTCTAGAACAATAGTTATTTTCTCTGGTATCTTCTCATTACCATGGTTGTTGTTAATATTTCTGCTGTCAGTCTAACTGAGGTTGTAAGTAATCAGGCTTCATTCTCTGGTTTCTTTTACGATCTGTCCCTATGTCTCTGATGTGCTGCAAATTTACTACAATGTCTAGGTATAGGTTAAGTCTTATCAATCTTCCTGAGGACTCAGAGTTCTTCCTGAACCTTTCACCAACTCAGAACAATTCACAGACAGTATTTCTTCAAATATTTCCTCACTCCTATTCTCTTCTTTTGGAACTCCTAGATACATGCTGGACATTCTTGTTCTACTCTCCCTATTACAAGCCCTCTTTCATATTTTCCATCCCTTTTTCTCTCCCAAAGCTACATACTGAGTAATTTTCTCAGGTCTACCTTTCTAGGATTCCAGTTCTCCCTTCAGCTGTGTCTAATCTGCTATTTAACTAGTCCATTGAATTTTTAACTTTACTGACTATTTTGATGTCTGTACATTTTATTGGGTATTATTTAATCTACTCTTCTTTATATTGTTCTAATGTTTGGCATATGTTATTTTTCTTTTTTCTTTTTTTTAATGCTTTTAACCATTTAAAATGATACTTATTTTAAGGTCTCTAAATATTAGTTCCATTATCTAATGTTTTTGTACCTCTCGCTCTTCAATTATACCCATCCAAAAAAAAAAAAAATCACCTTAAAGCACACCATCTTCATAAAGCCTTCCTCCTAAAATATTTCCTCTGTCAACAGAAGTCTATTCAGCAAATAATTATTTACTTGCTTTTACTTTCCTGCTTATTATACTTCTTCTTCTACTTGATGTACATTACTTGAGAATAAAGACTATGGCTTGCATGTGATTACAATTCAAACAAAAGCAGGTGGAATAAGGTGCTCAACAAATTTTTTTGGTTTTTAACTTCTTCTAAGCTTTCACTACTGAATTAGCAGAAACAGGCCTAAAAGAGAATCCTGTAACTTGGCTGACTATCCATTTACCCTCCCAATTCTTTCTGGAGATTTCTTGGTCCCATAAATTTCAGACTAGAATATTTACTATAAAATAAGAAAATATTTAATATAATAATATTTAACATAAGGTACATAGTCATCTCAGGTTTTAAGGTGAAAGAGTGGCTAATATGAACAGGATATAGTTTAATTTGAGGCATTTTACAACATTCTGTTTACTGTTGACATGCAAATATACCAGAGCTAAAATCCAGCATGTCTGATTCCAAAGTTAGCTCACCTAAATATGAAAGGTAAACTTCACTACTGGATAATCAACATTTGTAATACCTTTATCATTAATAACACTGAATGAAATACTACAGTCCAGAGTACACCACTTTGACAACTCTTTCAGTCTCAATTCCTTCCTAATTGCTAACTTTACATCCCCAGATATGGAGATACAGAAAACATCACCCAGTCACTTTACACTGCTAGGAGTGGTAATTCAGCATCAGTTTCATGTTACTGGCTGAAGAAGGGGATAGGAGAGTTTTGGCTACCTCAAAGAAAAGTCATCTCCCTTCAGTTTTCAGGCTGTAATATAGGAAAATACAGCAAAAGCGTGGTAGAAAGAAATCAACTACAGTTTCTCTCCTCTGCAAGGTTTAATTATTCTGCTTCAGGGTTTTATATTAAGATTTGATAAATAAAAAATTATTGAGTTCGTATCAGTATGCACTTTTATTTTTTATCATATATATGTGTATATATATATCTCCTACCCATGTATATAGATAAGATGGATATATGTATAAATCTACATGAACATATATACACTTATACACATGCATACATATATACATCTATATCTTATTTCTATATTTGCCTATCTAGAGAGCAAAACTTATGAACATATACATATGTGTATGCACAGATACACGTGCACATTTGCTGACAGCCTAGAAGCAATGATACCACTACCAATACACAGATCTTGGTGTCTGTGTGTGTTATACACATACATATATAAAAACTTCCAATAAAAATAACCAGAGCTGATTGGAGATAGGGCTGATTCAGGGACTTGAATTTTATATGCCCTTTGCCACAGAAGGAACCAAGGATCTTAGGAGAAAAGGCTGATTCAGGGCCTGAAGTAAAGAAAGTACAAGTTTGAAAAAAAATTTTTTTGTACACAAGAAAATAAGAAACTGCTGAAAGTGATGAATAAATGTTAAAAGAACACAAGAATCTGCTTAATGAGAATGGCCAAATTTGGCATAATTCAGGCATCAAAATAATGACAGCAATGGAGTATACAGCTCATTGAGTAAAATAAGTACCTATGAATCCACAATGATACAAAAAAAAAAAAAAAAAAACGAATAAAGTGAAAAAGGGAAAAGGAAAAAAGAAGATGCTTCTTTAGATAGAATGCCAACTAATATATATGGAAGAAATGATGGAGTTAGAAAATCATTAATGGATGCTAAAATTAATAGGTAGCAGCTCCATAAAGAACATGTTCTTAAGTATATTCCCCCAAAATTACTTATTAATTACAAAGATAAAAATAACTAGTTTTATAATATAACCCAGCAGACATTACCAATATTAGAGCAAACCAAAATCATGTATTCTTGATATCATACATTGAGGACAAAAGATCACATCTAAGGTACTACTGCAAAAGACACATGACCTGAATACAATCATAAGAACACATACGACAAACCTAAATTGAGGGTCATTCTACAAATGTCCTGTACTCCTCAAAAAGTCAATGTCAAAAAAAAGGCCAAGGAATGGTTCCAAATTAAAGGAGACTAAAGAGACATGACAACCACATGCAATATGTGAACCTAGATCTGATCCTGGACTTGAGGCATATCAGCTATTAAGCACATAATGTGACAATCAGCAAAGTTTAAACATGGCTTGTAGACTGATACAAGATTTCCTGATTCTGATAATTCTTCTGTAGTTATAATGTTCTTATCTTTAGGTAATATATACACCAAGGTATTAGTGGTGAAAGGGCATACTTTTACCCTACTTTTACCAGCTTACTCTCAAACGGTTCAGAAAAAAATTACATAAGTAATATATCATATATATGGTTCTTTTTAATCATGCAACTTTTCTGTGAGTGTGAAATTATATCAAAATATGATTATTCTGAAACTTCCTACATTGTCCATATTCCTAGTGCAGGTGCTACTGACACTGCACCTATTTCCACAATTATTTCAATGGAAAAGTGGCAGATGATAAATAAGGTAACAATTTGCTTTCATCAAAATATTTTAATTTCTCAAAATCTTACAAGACCACAGCTATAGCTGGGGATAATTTTCATCCATTATTGCTTGTCAAAAATCAAGGACTCATTAAAATAAGTCCTATAGTGTGCTATGTTTGTGCCCATGTTCCTCTCTGATCTAAAATTCTCTTAGCTTCCCTCGTTTTTCTCCAAATCCCCAAAACTCAATTCAAATGCTACCTCCTACATGGTTTTTACTGATTCTACCAATGACTCTGTGCTTTTCTTATGACATTTATCATTCCATCATGATTATTTCACATTTTCATTTGTCCACTGAAGTAGCCACCTTACAAACAAGATTTATATCCCACTTTATTGTAGCATCAACCACACTATAGATGCACATGAACAATGAATGAATGAAAAATAACTGGGAGTGCATACAAACATGTGGTATTACAGTTTATAAAGACTTATAAATATGAGGATGAGTCAAAAATTATCCACACTCTAGCTGTAGAATTTACTTTAATTAACTTTTAGAAAAGACAAGCACATCATTTTTCAACATAATCTCCTTGCTTTTCAATACACTTTGTCCATCTGTCAACAAGTTTTCGTATTCCCTCAGTAAAAAATGTTTTAGGCTAAGCTGTGAGCCACGGATGTACCGCTGTCTTCACTTCCTCATCAGAAGAAATCTTTGTCCTTGTAGGGCTGTTTTCAGGGGACCAAACAGGTGAAAGTCAAATGGAGCAAGATCAGGACTATAGGGTAGTAAGTTTTTGCAGAGTGTCGACAGTGTGGGCAGAAGTGTGCAGATGTGCACTGTCATGCAAGATCACAATGCCCTTGGATAGCAGTCCTCTGCATTTAATCCGAAGTTTACGCTTCAGCTCTTCAATAAGCATCTCACTGTAACTGAACCTTTTTCCTGATAATGTTTCAATACTGGCCCTTGAGAATCCCAGAAAACAGTAAGCATCAATTTTCCAGCTGATGGTTGACTTCTGAACTTTTTCTTGGTCAGAGATTGAGGATGTTTCCATTCCATACTCTGCCCTTGACTTTAAGGCTTGTAGTGATAAATCCATGTCTCATCACCAGTAATGATTCTCTTTAAGAAATTTTCACCTTCCTTGGAGTTGCGGTCCAAATTTTGTTTGCAGATATCCAAATGCTTCTGTTTGTGCTCTTCCATGAGTTGTTTCGGTACCCATCTCGCACAAACTTTTCAAAACCTAAGTCTGAGGTGGATTACTTCATTTTGAAGTGTTAAAGCATCCTCCCTATAGTCCTGATCTTGCTGCATCGGACTTTCACCTGTTTGATCCTCTGAAAGCAGCCCTTTGAGGATGAAGATTCACTTCAGATGAAGAAGTGAAGACAGTGGCACATTCGTGGCTCACAGCTCAGCCTAAAACATTTTTTAGTGAAGGAATATGAAAGCTTGTTGATCGATGGACAAAGTGTATTAAAAAGCAAGGAGATTATGTCGAAAAATAATGTACTTGTCTTTTCTAAAAGTTAATTAATGTAAATTCTACAGCCAGAGTGAGGATAATTTTTCTCACCCTTGTAATACATTTAAAAGAAAAACAATACTTTTAAAATTAATTTTTTATTGGAAGTAAAGATTTAAAAATGAAACCACAATAATGCAATATATACTGAGGAGTCTCACTTCCATCCATGTCCTCCATTGTGTTCCGCTTTACTTTGCCCCCATAGGTAATCTTATTTAGTTTCTTATGTATCCTTCCAGCATTTCTTAGTGCCAAAATAACCAAACAAAAATGTATTATTTGCCTCTCTTTCTTAAAAAAGCCAGTATACTACACAGTATACTGTGTATACAATATACAATACAGTATACAGTTGCACAATGTATTCTTATTATCCCTTCTTTCTTATGACTAAATGACTGTGATACTTTATCATCTGAAAATTTATCGTGATCATCTACCCTCTCAGTAACAGAAGCCTTTATTCTTTTTTACTAGCCATAGTATTCCATTGTCTATGTACCAGGGTTTAATCAATTTTTAAAACATCTAATGCTTCTCAAAAGTATTCAGTAAGAAAAATATATAACCTTATGCATTGTTTATTAAATTCGAAGCAAATTAAATGTATACATAATTATTAGCTTGGGACTTAGAATCATTTACAACAAAGATCTACCCTGTAAGTTACCTAACTATTTAAAAAACAACACCTTTTCCTCTTAATGTCCTATTTATCCTAATTCTACATTCCATCCTAGCTCCCTCCTAGGAAGGGATGGAGGAAGGGGAGGAAAGGAGAAGGGAGAGATGGAGGAAGGGAGGAACAGAAGGAAAGCAGGAAGAAGAAAATACATAAAATGTCTTAATAATTAAGGTTTGATACTATTCAATAATGTCAGTTTGGCTAAACCTAAAAGAGCTCCTCTAGCATCTTTACATTAAAGAGACCATAATATGAATGGCAATGAGTTATCTAATTAGAACTAATTCACATTTACCCTGGGTGCATATCCTCTTAAGTCAGAACTACATCTTAAATTTCATTAGAATTATCTCCATCTCATTCCTTTTTTTCCCCTTAAAAGCTTTTATACTTCATTCTCGGTGAGTACATTCTAAACTTTTAAGAAGTCTTTTGAAGTAGCTGCTTTTTCAGCATATCTCTGAAATAAAATTAATTCCTCCAACATCCCATTAGCATTCCCTGGAGTTCTAGTCTCTATCCCCAACTGTCCTTCATTTAGATCAGCTTCAGATCACTTGCCCTCATGTTTTCCTTTTAACTGCTCTAAAGAAGAGTTCTCCTTTTTCTAAGCCACCCTTACTTCCCAATAGCCAGATTATTAAATAGCTTATCAGAGCAACAGGCTTGTAAGTATATCCAACTAATTACTTATATCTTCTCCTAGGGATTTCACAGGCACCTCAAACTCACTATGTTCAAACTAACTCCATCTATACATCTCCAAACCTATTCCTCCTCCACTGTGTTCATCAACTCCATAGATGGTACTACCATGCACCTAACTGCTCAAGCCAGAAGCCTAAATGTCTTAACTCCTGCCCCTTCATCCTCCCCTTGCCATCAATCATCAAATCCCTCAAGCTAATCTTAGAAGAGCTCCATATCTCCCCATCTCTACTATAGCCACCCTAGTTCATTCTAGTCTGTCAACAGGTTATTATCTCGTCTTGGATTGTGTCTATAGCCTTCTTCTGCTGCATCTATTAGGTATAGCAGACCTTCCTTCAGATCTTATCTCCTGTTAGCAGATATCCTTTACAAATGCAAACCTAAAGCTTCCCGGTGCTAAAAGGATAAGGCCCCAATCCTTAAATCCAGCATGGCTTTACTAAATCTGGCCCATGCCTACTTCGCAAGTATTATCCTATACCCCTCTCCTTCCTCATTCTCCATATTGTGTAGCCACACTGACTTTCTCTCAAGTCATCAGATGTACCATGATCTTTTTTACCTCAGAGCCTTTGCAAACAGTGTTGCTCTGCTGGGAATGCTTGTCCCACTCTTTGCTTATTCAGCTTCAAATTCTTCCTTGCCTGGCCCTGAATCTATCCTCAAGACACAGCTAAGAATCCAGCATTCCTCCATCCTAACACTTAGATTATTAATAATGTCTTTTCCAAGATCTGTCTTTGCCACTAGACTTTAAGCTTTTGGAAGAGAAGTATTTGTCTTGGGCTGAATGTCTAGGGCCTGGCTCATATAATGGCAATCAAATATTTTTTTGAATAAACAGTAATAATAACAGCAGGCATGTGCACAACACTCACACTAACATAAGTTCCTTTACTAAATCTCCACTCCTTTAATCTTCACAACAACCCTATAAAGGAGGAAACCAAAGCATTTGAAACATGAGATAACTTGCCCATGATCACACAGCTAAATAAGTCATAGAGTTTGGATTGAAATCTTCTGAACTTATATTCCATCTTCTGTGTTACATAGTCAATAAGTAAAGATGCTAAGGGAGAGTGGGATGTAAAACTGAAATTAAAGGCCTTTTAGTAACCTAATACCAGCAGGCAAGAACAGAAACAAAAGAGGCTATTTAAGGTAGTAAAGTAAAAAGAGAGTAATTTTAATTGCCTAAACTAGGCATTCTAAATGTGTCAGCAAATAAAGAATGCTCTTTTGGCTATATGATGAAGTTGATGGACTCTTCTCAATGTTCTTTAAGAAGTTAAAAAAAAATACACAGGATTACAAAGGATACCAATTATAGTGGAATACATTTCAAATTTTTTTAAATAGCAGATTTGTGCTATATTGTAATATGTCCTTCCTTATTATGCATTTTAGATATATCTAAAACTATATCATATAATACTATATCATATAAAAACAGGTTGTTTCTGTGAAAAAGTCACAAGACTGCTAATATTACTATTTTTGATGCCTACATTCACAATTAAAAGAAATTTAGCTTAGAGGTTAGTAAAATAAAGATGTAATTTTTATCCACAGACCCCATGCCCTCAATCCCATCCACTGGGGTTAAGAATCCCTGACCTAAACAGCATACCTGGAGTGTATAGAGACTCTCCACAATATACCTTGCCCTGAGCCAAAAGGGAAAAAAATGACTGACCAGCATCTTTTCTGAGATGTACACTATAAAAAGCACTGCTCTTGATTCATTTCCTGGCCACATAAAATTATATGATTTTAGATTCAATATTGGGTATTTGCAGATGATTTGGCATGAAACACTAGAGCTCAATTTTTCCTGTTACTCTTTTTTTTTTATAAATTTATTTATTTACTTATTCATTTTTATTGGCTGTGTTGGGTCTTTTTTGCTGTGCGCAGGCCTTCTTTTTAGTTGCAGTGAGTGGGGGCCACTCTTCATTGTGGTGTGCGGGCTCTTCATTGCCGTGGCTTCTCTTGTTGCAGAGCACGGGCTCCAGGCGCGTGGGCTTCAGCAGTTGCAGCACGTGGGCTCAATAGTTGTGGCTCACGGGCTCTAAAGCACAGGCTCAATAGTTGTGGCACACAGGCTTAGTTGCTTCACGGCATGTGGGACCTTCCTGGTGCAGGGGTCGAACCCGTGTCCCCTGCATTGGCAGGTGGGTTCTTAACCACTGCACCACCTAGGAAGCCCCTCCTGTTACTCTTAATAATATCAATAACTATGTTTCAAAAACATTAAGAATTATGATTCCATGGTTCTTGAACTCAGCACTCAGGACAAAACCATCACTATGTCAGGCACTTATGTAAAGAATCCCACTAACTTTTCATGATCTTTTCCTCTTCTCACTCTGTTGAAGTAGACATTTATAAAAATTATCTCAAAGGCAAATAGACATGCTGGAATGACTTTGGGTTGATGTTTATTAACACACTCAAGGAAATACACTGTAGTTAACACATCTAAGGTAGACCAATACATGAAAATAAAACGTTTAATAATAGATATCAGTAAGCCAGAAAAAGAAACAAGGTGTAAATCAGATATTATATATGCAAATAATAGATTTTTTTATAAATTATTTACTCTACCTAAGGAAAAGCACTCACATAAAGAATAAGACTACACCATGGCTACAGACCAAAAAAAATTTAGGTAGACTAATAAACTCAGAGTAGCCTTTGCTATGTCATCCGAACTTGTGAAACTAAAAGAATATCTGCAACTACATTGTAGATTAACACTTTGCCTCTTTATCCTTTTTCAAAGCAAGGTAACTATTCCTTACAATGACAACAGGAATAAAAATAATACTATTTTTTACCACTCTCCATTTGTCTTTCTACATGGAGAGCTTTAACAATTTAACAAAAAACGTTTTTTTGAGCTAAAATAGAGGGTAAGTCTATTGAACATAATGATGTGGATTCTTCTGGGAACCACTATTCAAAGAAAGATGGACTATCTTAAATAAGGAGATACTCTCTTTCATAACTTCTCCAATGAAGGAAGAGGAAGAGAAGTTTCCGTCAGTCTTCCAGTTTCTACTGTAAGCAAACAAAACATAACAAACCAAAACAACAATAAATTGGTAGATTTTGGCCATAGTGAAATTACTAGTATTTGGATTTGCCCTCTCACCGTTAACAAATAAGCAAGTGCATAAAATATATTAAACTGTTTCAGAAAGTGGAAAACAGGCAACATAGATCTGTGATCACTGAGAGAAGGAAAACAAAGCCGACGACCCCCATCATCACCTTGGCTTTCTGCCTGAAGGCCATTTCTAGACTGTGGCCCAGGGAGGAGGAACCCAGAACCCAGTGGCCTCACTGAGTTAAGGAAAAGGAGATTTGAGCTCAGGGAAACTGAGGTAACTGAAATTTGCAGGGCATAATACCAGAGATAAGAGAGTTATGCAGGAAAAGAGCAACAAAAATCTGCATGTGAGTTCCTGTGTGTCTTTGGCTACTCTGTTTATTCATAGGGTGAAACTTCCAAAAGGCTACAGCAAGAAAACTACTAAGGAAAAAAATACTGAAAAGTTTAAAGGTGAACAGTTCAAAGAGCGTTTATAAGGCACTGAGACGTGTGAGTTCAAACCAGCCAGAGTGAAAAGGCTTCACTGAGTACTTACAGGCATTCAGTAGTGGCTCAAGAAGGGTCATGTCTCAGGGTCAAATGCTCTCTCAGAAGAAACTAAACTATCCCTAGAGTAATAGCTACGCTAGATCTACCTTAGCTAAGCTTTAAAATAAATCCCCAAATGATCTATTCCACAATAAACCAAACTGCTGCTGAAACAAAATTCAATGTTCTTTAAAGGCAGACAACAAATTCCAGACACTGTAATGTCCATCATCCAATACAACTTACTATAAATGTTCACAGAAATAGGAAAATGTGATCCATAACTGGGAGAGAAATCAGTCAATAAAAATAGACCTAGAAATGACAGAGATGCTGATGAAATGAGGAGACAAGTACATTAAACCAGATATTATAAAAAATACTCAAGGATGTAAAGGGAAATATAAACATAATGAGAAAAGAAATGGATTTTTAAAAAGAACCAAAAGTGGAACTGCTCAGAACTGAAAAATACAGTATCTGAAATAAAAAATTCAGGGAATAGGCTTAACATCTGATTCAACACTGCAGAAGAATAGATCAGAGAACATAAAGATAGAACAATAAAAGCTATCCAAAATGAAAGAGAGAAAAAAACTGAAAAAAAATGAACTTCAGTGACCTGTGGGACAATGACAAGCTGCTTAACATACATGTGTAATTGGAGTACAGGGTGGGGCACATCATTTTCCAGATTTGATAAAAACTATAAATGCACATATCCAAGAACCTCGACAAAGAAGATAATGAAGAAAAGAGCCCCAAGGCACATTCGAAATCAGATTGCTGAAAACCAATAACAAAGAGAAAATCTCAGAAGCAGCCAGAGAAAACAACACATTACACAGAGGAAATCAAAGAAGAAATACCACTAACTTTTCAACAGAAAAAATACAAAACCAGAAGAAAATGAGGAAATATCTTCAAAGTAACCAAAGGAAAAAAAAAATACCCCATACCTGGAATTCTACATACAATGAAAATATCCTTCAGAAATGAAGACAAAATAAAGATCTTTCCAGACAAACAAAAGCCAAGAAAATTAACTGCCAGTAGACTGGTATTAGAAATATAAAATGTTCTTCATGCTAAAGCAAATGATTCAGATGGAAACTCAGGTATACGGATAAATGAAAGTACAAATGTTATGAGGTTCTCACGTTATATTTGAAGTGGTATAATTTGAAGATAAACTACAGCAAGCTAAAGATGCATATTGTAAACCCCACTGCAACCACTAATAAAGTAAAACAAAAAGGTATAGTTAATAAGCCAAAAGAGGAGGTGAGGTAGATTACTACCAATACAATATATTCAGTTAGATTCATTACTTTTAGCTAAGGTTTTTTCTTATGAGTGAAAGGATAAACCTCTACCAAAGACTGTACTATACACTAGCCATTTGCCTGTTTTTGCAAAAACATTAATTATAAAGTTTTTCCATGTACAAAACTAAAGGACCTCAGGACACAGACATTCTAGAAATTCAATAAATACCATTTTGCCAAAAAAAAGTAATAGATTCCTACTTAGATAAAATTTTTTACAAATTTAAATGATGATTTTTGTAAGTTAGATATGACTATCAAAAGAATGGGACTCAACAAAATTTAATTTAAGGTTCAGTAGTATAAATCTTTTCTCAGAGTATGAGAATATAACCATTCATTTCTGAAACAATTCAAGACATTTTGCTTATACATGCTAAGAGATTATTTATCAACAAAATACAAAACTTTATAAACTGAAAAAAAACTTAGTATTTTGGCTTGACAAAAGCAAACTAAAAACAAATAAACAAACAAAAACAGAAACAAACAAAACCTTAAGTATATAATACATAACTTCAGTGATACCTGAAATCTATTTTATTATAAAAAATATTTTCCTTTTGCGAGCCACACCAGCTGGTACCATTTGCTCAGAGAGACAGCTGTTTTTTAGTTTTCCTATCTCAGCACGTTTCCAACTGTCAGTTCTAACTGTATGCAATCCCACAGTGACAGAATACTTTAAGAGAAATGGCTCATTAACTGTGAATCTACGAAGTCCACTCTCTTCAGTGAATTCAAATTAAACCCCCAGACTTGCTAGCTCATAACAGAATTCCCCACACATTTTTTGTTGTTCTTTTGCACTGCAGACTTAAAGTAAAATATTCATGCCATCTACTATAAAATTTTTTGCTCAATCCTATAAATGCACTGACATAAAATGTTAGTGGAAGTATATCTTGAAAAATTATGAATTACAAAGCTATTTTTAAAAAATGAGAACTTCCAAATTCCTTTACAATGTAAGTGGCTTACAATTTTGTAGATAGACTAGTTTGAACAATAAACCTCAAATTTAAAATGTGTAATAGGTTCTTAGAAAATTCCCAATAACAACTCTAAGAGGAGACTTACCACACAGGCCTGTAAGAATCAGATGAGATAGTGCATATAAAAAAGTTTAAAAAGAAAAAAAGGAAATCAGTTTTTAAGTGTAAGGTGTTTTTACTATCAACACAAGTAAATCATTTTTATAAATTACTTGGAAAGAGTACAGCAAAATAAACATGGACCATGCGAGGTAGATGTGTATCAAATATATGTACACCAAGAGCATATCACTTGATGATAAGCACAGTAATTCCAGAAACTGGAAACCTTGTATACTGCTGGTGGGAATATAAAATGGTGCAGCCACTATGGAAAATAGTATGGAGGTACCTAAAAAAGTTAAAAAAAGAATTACCATATGACCTAGTAATCCCACTTCTGGGTATATATCCAAAAGAATGAAAATCAGAATCTCAAAGAGCTGTCTGCACTCTCATACTCGTTGCAACATTATTCACAACAGCCAAGATGTGGAAACAACCTAAAAGTCCAATGATGGAGGAATGGGTAAAGAAAATGTGATATATACCTATAATGGAATATTATTCAGCCTTCAAAAAGAAGGACATCCTGCCATATGCAACAACATAGATGAACCTGGAGGACATTATGCTAAATGAAATAAGTCAGTCACAAAAGGACAAATAACACATGATTCCACTATATGAAGTATCTAAAATAGTCAAATTCAGAAAAACAGAGAGTAAAATGGTAGCTGCCAGGGGCTGGGGGGAAGGTGAAATGGGAAGTGGCTGTTTAATGGGTATATAGTTCCAGTCATGTGAGATCAATTGGTTCTAAAGATCTGCTGTATAACATAGTGTCTATGGTTAACAATACTGCTGTGCACTTAAATATCTGTCAAGAGGGTAGAGCTCATGTTACATTTTCTTACCACTGCATGCATGCGTGCGTGTGTGTGTGTTTGTATGTGTGTGTGTTAGTGGAAACATATCTTGAAAAACTATGAATTACAAAGGTATTTTTAAAAAATGAGAGCTTCAAAATTCCTTTACAATGTAAGTGGCTTACAATTTTGAAATTATATCTATATCTATCTATCTATATCATTACAAACATAAAAGAAGATTTGCTAACACGAAAAGAAACTTCTAAATAAGTACCATGTTGGGTATGTACTGACTTGGAGACACAGTCACAGAAACTATGGCCCCTTCTTCATTCTGTTCCAAATGGACTATTTTCCCTAAATAGATACATATTGCTTGAAGAATTGCCAAATACGTTGAGACCAAATTTCTTCTCTGCTGCCTACGGGAACATATTTTTGCCAAGACTGTCGGCCCACACCATCTTTGAAACTATTCAGAAATTATCACTAATTAGGAAAGGTGTGAAAGTTTTAATCTAATGATACACATTATCTATACTGCTACATCTACATTTATCTACCTACCTATGTGTGTATACACAAACGTGCATACACACATAAACTGTCTGGATAGTAAATAGGTTTCTGTCCTTAGAAAAAGTAAATTAATAACTTTCTCTGAAGATGTACACTGGGCTTTTTAAGTGATAAAGTAAATATGGAGAAATATCTTTATGAAATCATGAGAACAATGGACAGCAGCCTTTTTAAACTTATGGGTAGTACATTGTTTACAGACCTCAAGTTGTGTGAGAATGCAGACTACTAGAGTGGTCGACTGGTTCTAAAATGTGTAGCATTTCTCAGTGTGCTGAGGGGTCCCAAATAAATTCTCACTGGTTCGCAAGTCCAAGTCAGAATTCTTGCACTGAGCCCTAAACTATCTCAGACAAAGATCATCCTGCATTCTGGTATCTACTTAAATTGTTCTATAACTACTGACTTCCAATGTTACGTATGTCATGACCCTAAAAAGAAACTGCTTTCCTAATATTAGATTTTCCCACTTCATGAATCTTTTTAATTCAAATAACTGATACCTTGAAAATGTCCCTCATTTACAAAAACATAAATTTGTTGTTATTTTCTAAGAAATAATTATGATCTCTGAGATAGCAATAGCCTGTTTGAAAGTAGACAAAAATAATTCTTTATTCTCCACCTGCAATCTTCTACTCTGATTACAGCAATGAATATGGCATTAATCAATGTGAAGTCTAATTCTTGCTCTCTGTCAGGTAGTTTGCTCAGTCAGTAAACATTTATTGAGAAGCTGTTATGTACCAGTCATTGATCAGGCACTGGGAAGATAGAAGAGAAAAAGACAGGTATCTGCTCTTAGGAAATAGGTAGTACAAAGTAAACAAATAAATTGGATAGCTCTTTATTACTTCATAGACTACCTAATTCCCAGCTAAACCTCTCGCCTCTAGTTTCAATGTGCCAGGTGGATCTGCTAGCTGTTCTTTCCTAGTTGTTAATACTAACGTTGTATTTCTCTTTAATATTTCCACCAAATCAACCATCACTAAACATAAGTTGTTTGAGCAATCTGTTTTCAGGCTCCAAAGGATGTCTAGCTCAGTCAAACTAGGTTTTACCAAACAAATATTTTATCTGATATACTGGTTATGCCCCTCAGCTGATTTTAACATTAGCATAGCACAGAGACAATTGTTCTAGGATCTAGATGGGAAATGAGTACAGATGAACACTGAATATGTTTTCTAAGCATCCTAGTATAGCTTCAACTAGTTATTCTGTATTCAACAAGATATTTCAGGAACCTAAGTAAAGCTAAAAAGTATACACAATCTTTTCATATAGTCTACATACTTCTTAGCAATCAAAGCCCACATTTAATCTTAGATTTGGGAAACCTAATGCCTGTAAACATTTTCACAAACTGGTCTTCCCTCCTTCAAGTTACATCTGCTCTAACTCCTAGAAAAAGTTACTCTTGAAAAAGGAGTTCAACTGCCCTTGAAATAAATGACTTCCTAATTCAAGATTTGATAACCACATGCAATCAATTAACCTCTGCCTCAGACTCTTTCATCTGTAAAAATGGCCAAACACAACTTCCTGCACTTAAAAGTCAACTTGCAGTCAATGAGTTACAATAGGTCTTGTTAAGGTATTCCATATAACTTTGAATAGTGTTATACTGATTCCAAATACTCATTCTGAATAAATTAAGTTCTAGAATTCTTTCTAAATTCTATACTACAATGCAATCAGAATCACTCTGTTCTGATCAAATAACTCGCAAATTCCCCCAAAGAGATTCCCAGTAGTGTATGTGTCTGTACACACACATACATGAATATGGATACGTGTGGATGCATGAGCGGATCCCCAAAGGAAAAAGAGGTTCAAGGAACAATTTGTGCAGTCTCTTCTTTAAAAATCAGGGGGAAAAAACTGACAAATTCATGAAGAAGAATAAAATAAAGAGTGTAATGAGAAGGCCCATCTGCCTATGACATAATAGCCAAGCATGATTTTTTAGAATCTTTTCCCCTTAGCTAATTTAACAAGATGTTCTTAAAACCTAGAGAGTATTGAGATGGGGATGTGGTGGAGGGTGGGGAGGGCATCAATTAGCATATATTTTAGAAGTCAAATATAGTTTATCTTCACTGGTACTAGAAGAATTTAGCCAATTTTCATTTCTATTATTTCCAAAATTCCTAATTAATTTTGAGGAAAGGGAGAAAGAAATAAAAGGATGTGCAAACTTAGAATATATCCATCCTTCTTCTGGCTCATGCAAGATATATTTGTAAAATATTTGTATGTAAAAACAACCTGTATATATTGCAAATTACATTTCATGCAAAATATACTTTGCATTAAATATCTACCTGAATATTTTTTTCCCAGATCACAGAAAGATATAGTACAAAAGGACATTGGCTCAGAACAACATACCAGATGAACATAAAAGGTTAATTTTAATAATCAAATTCATAATTCATCTAATCTAGGAAATGCCAAGAATAGTTTAAAGAGATATTCCATTTAACATGAACTAATGCACCAACTGTCAGTAACAGTGAAGATGACTAAATGATTCTGAAATACAATATGCTTGTGTTTAACGACATCAATAGACATGTAGGAAATTTACAATAGATTATTTGCCCAGTTACTGTAATGCCTGTAAAACCATTACTAGGCTACAAATCTTATTCTACTTTTAGAACTGTCGATGATCCAAGAAAAGAAAAAAAAAGCATAAAACATATTATTCTTTTCTTAGACAGGTACATTTCAGTGAAAATACAATTTTAAGAATGTTATGCTTTTGTTTCTGGCACAGAAAAACATCTCTAAGCATTATTCATATTATTTCTCTCCCCTAAAGTTAACATACTTTAATGCCATATGGGCACAAATTTACTTCTGTTCATTTAAACTTGCAATTAAACTTTATAACATAGAAAACTGCTAAAGTAAAATAATCCCATTCCACTGAAAGGCTTTTTTTTTTTTTTTTTTTTTTTCTAAAATAACATGGGTGATGTGCCAAATGGCTGGGGTGGTAGCTCATTATACCTTCAGAAAGAATCCAAGTTTGAGGCTTATCTTGGGTTCTCACACATAGCAGCAAAACCTTGGAGTGCTATCAAGGGTTAGAAAGGGCAGATCAAATGTCTGAATTGAGTGAATCCATTCAGAGGACACTGGCTGTTTAGTAATCTAATGAGCAATGCATTAATCTATTGATCAAGGCATTTTATTGTAACTTTATTAAATAACAGAGTCCCTTATATCTAAAATATTCAAACCATTTCACAGAAAGAAGCCCTTGTGCTGCCCAGAAAATGTCCCTTTTTTCTTTATGTCAACTCTTCTAAAATCATAAAATTCCATTTAGTGACTGAAAGAGATAACTTGTGAAATTTTGATTTATAGGAAATCAGAAAGTTAATATACTTTCTCTTTTTTCTTTTTTTTTTTTTTAAAGCTAATACACTTTCAAAGAAGTAAGCAGCAGGATTTGGTCCAGCATATCATTAATCTTAAATACACATTCATAAAGTGGGTAGATGAAAAGATAAGGCATCCCCAACTACAGTAAGAAGGCCAAAGAAAGATATCTATGGAATCAGGCAGCAATATGCGAAGAGGGGGCAAACCAGGATGCGTAAAGCAACATTAGTACCAACACTGGTAAACCCTTACTCCATATTTGGACAATTTGAACCATGTTGTAAGGACACTTCAGTTATTCAATGTTAATAACTACACATAAATTCCAACTGTTGGCACCAAAACAAATAAGCCAAAAAATAGATCAACTTCAAAAGCAAAAATAAATATTTCTTTTTTGAAACTGAAATGCAGTCACATATTCAGTTCTATTAGTCAACCTGATAAAAAGCATCCACAAAAAGCTTATAGCTAATATTATACCTAATGGTACAAGACTGAATGCTTTCTCCCTAAGATTGGGAACAAGGCAAAGATTTGCACTTTTAACACTCATTAAACATAGTGCTGGAGGTTTTGGCCAGTGCAATGAGACAAGAAAAGGAAATAAAAGACATACAAATCAGAAAGGTTGAAATAGGGACTTCCCCGGTGGTGCAGAGGTTAAGAATCCACCTGCCGATGCAGGGGACACAGGTTCAAGCCCTGGGCGGGGAAGATCCCACTTGCCATGGAGCAACTGAGCCCGTGCACCACAACTACCGAGCCTGTATTCTAGAGCCCATGAGCCACAACTACTGAGCCCACATACCACAACTACTGAAGCCTGTGTGCCTAGAGCCCGTGGTATGCAACAAGAGAAGCCACCGCAATGAGAAGCCTGTGCAATGCAATGAAGAGTAGCCCCTGCTTGCCACAACTAGAGAAAGCCCACGTGCAGCAATGAAGATCCAATGCAGCCAAAAATAAATTAATTTTAAAAAAAGAAAGGTAGAAATAAAACTCTCCCTGCAAATTTTCTACAAACAAAATCCCAAAGAATCTAGCAAGAAAAAATAAAATCTGACAATAAGTGAGCACAACAAGGAATGCAGGATACAAAATAAACTTTAAAAAATCCATTATATTTCTATATACAGCAATGAAAACATTAATGCTGAAATTTAAAATATTATAATGCCATTTACAACCAAACAAATGAATACTCAGGTGTAAAATTAACAAAGTATGTATGACTTGTATGCTGACAATTACAAAATTCTTATGAAAGAAATCAAAGCTATAAATAAATGCAAGTCATTCTATGTTCATGTAAGTCTCAAGAAAGATGTCAATTCTCCACAAATTGATAAGCAGGTTAATTCAATTCCTATCAAAATCCAAGAAAGATTTTTCCATAGATATAGACAAGATTATTTTAATACATACATGAAAAGGTAAAAGAAACTAGAATAAATAAGACAATTTTGAAAAAGAAAAATAAAGTGGGAGGGATGAGTCTACCCAATTTCAAGATGTATATTGCCATAGCGATCCAAACAATGTGGCATTGGCAGAATAATGGACATATACATCAGAAAACTCAGAAATACACACACACACATATGCCCAAGTGAATTTTGAAAAAGGTATAAAAACAATTAAATGGAGGAAAAATAGTCTTTTTCAACAAATAGTGCTGGAGCAATTGGATATCCATAGGCAAAAAAACCAAACCTAATTCTCACACCTTATATAGAACTTAACTGAAAAGGGATCATGGATTTAAATTGTGAAACATAAAACTACAAAACATCTAGAGAAAAATCAGAAGAAAATATTCAGGATCTAGGACTAGGCAGAGTCCCTAGGTTTAACATGAAAACATGATCTATACAAGAAAAAAACTAATAAAGAGGACTTCATTAGAATTAAAACTTTTGCTCTGCGAAAACTTCTTAGGATGAAAAGACAAGCTACTAACTGAGAGAATATACAAATGGTACCTTTTATTCATGGTAGTTATGTTCTATGAATCTTCCTTGAACAATGAATTAGCAAATATCGAAATATCGCTTCCTGCAAACCTCTGGTCACACTTTCATCAACTGATCAACATATAAACTTGTTATGTGTGTTTCTGTTTAAAGTCACTTATTTAATACATACTGATTCATCAGCACTGAATTCATGGCCAATAGAAGTATAACTCATGCCTGAACAAAGCTTACCTAACACATATAATTTTCTGTAAGGCACATCACAGCACAAAAAGTGTAAAAAATGTGGCACTAAATAATCTGTAAAGTAGACACCTGTTTACAGTAGGAGTGTTAAAACCAGAAGGCAGAGCATCACCTTATTCACGTCAGCTGAAAATATGTGTTAGGTGACTCAAAATTTCTGCCCCACTGTGCATATTTGCAAATGACTGCAAAAGCACTGCAAGTATTGATTTGAGGGTTACAAATTAATTTTAGGGAGTAAGCAAGTTCATAAGTACAAATTCTATAAATAATGCGCATTGACTGGATTTGCAACCCACATATCTGAAAAAGAACTAGTATCTAGGATACACAAAGAACTCTCAACATCTAAGAGTAATAAACCCCAAATCATCCAATTAAAAAATGGCCAAAAGACATTAAGACATTTCACTTAAAAGAATATGCAGATGCCAAATAAGCAAATGAAAAGATTTTAAACATCATCAGCCACTAGGGGAATGCAAATTAAAACCACAATGAAGTACTATTACACAGCTATGTGAATGGCTAAAAGAAAAAACAGTGACAACATCAAATGCTGATGAGGATGCAGAGAAATTGGATCACTCATATACTGCTGGTGGGACTGTAAAATGATACATCCACTCTGAAAAACAGCTTGGCAATTTCTTTAAAAACTAAACATGTGACTAACCATATGAACTGGTCACTGCACTCCTGAGCATTTATCTCAGAGAAATAAGCAATTGTGCTAACACAAAACCTATATACAAATATTTATAAGAGCTTTATTCAAAATAGTCCCAAAATGGAAACAACTGAGATGTTCATCAACAGGTGAATGGTTAAACAAACTGTGGTACATCTATTCCATGGAATAATGCTGGGCAATAGAAAAGAATACTGATACATGCAACAACCCAAATGAATCTCCAGAGAATTATGCTGAGTAAAAACAGTCACAAAAAGTTACATACTAACTCTATAATCCCATCTATATAACACCAAAATAATAGAATCATAGAATTAAAGAAGTGAATGATGAAACAGGGGTTAAGGAGGGGACTGAGGTAAGTAGGAAGTGGGTATAGCTATAAAAGGGCTATATAAGAGATCTTTGTGGTGATGGAGATGTTCTGTATCTTGGCTTTACCAATACCAATATTCTGGCTGCAATATCATACCATCTTTTGGAAAGATGTTAGCATTGGGGAAAACAGTGTAAAGGTAAATAATACAAAATCTCTCTGTATTATTTCTCACAACTGCATATGAATCTATAATTATTGCAAATTAAAAAGCTAATTTAAACAGTGAAATGCAGTTACATTTTCAACTATTTTATTGCATATATTATACAGTTTCCTTGAGGTAGAAATTTCTAAGTTGTGAAGCTCATATTCTTTGTTTTACTTCAAGTTAATATATGTTAAAAGAGGAGTATGCATTTTAAAAGTTAAGTAGAAGGATAAATTAGTCAAATACTAAAATATTGAAATTGTTTTTAAACTCCCAGAATAACAACGAAGTACTTCATTACTGTTTTTCCCTCAAAAGAAAATGAGGGTTAGCTTTTCAAAATTACAACTAAAATCAAGGACCTTTTGGTTTAGAGTGCCAGTATAGCATTAATTTAGTTTTAAAGAAATTAATGTCACAAATTTGACCCAATTATAGAAACAGTTATTGTTCTATTTTCTGGCCACTGGTGCCATTGCCAACAAATCATTTGACAGATGCATACCTCATGAGACAAAAATGATTCTCAAAAATACTTTTCCTTTCAGAAAAATAAATCAAGGAGAAAAGAGGTGGAAAAAAGCTATAGATTTTAAATTGGTGCCACTATCTTTGTTTGCAACAGATAGCAAAGAGCCATACAATTCATCAAGAAAAAATTAATCCATCCCCTATTTTTAAATGATGTGGCAATGATATATGTTAGGAAAGATTTAAGGTACAAAAAAAGAACACATAGGAATAGCTGCAATAAAAAATGTAACATCTGTGCCACAGAATATAGCAAGAAACAATATCTTAGGTTAACAAGTAACAACTCTCAGGAACTGTGAAGGGTGTAAGATTTTACTTCCAAGCTAAGAAGTTAGCATACTACTGTTTCAGGGATGCTGGCAGAAGACAAGAGACTCATGGGTCTGAAACAAAGGCCTTTATTATTCATGGCACAGCCAACAACATGGGCATATTGGTGTCAGTTACCCTTGCACCCAAGTCCTATGGGGGCAACGCGATGAGCCCAGATGACACCCGCACACTTGGGGTTGCATTATTAGAGAGGAACCTTTGGCCAAGGGCCTATTTCTTTTTGAGCAAGCTGCAAACACTGTTGCAAACAAGCCAGGCCGCCTTCTCCTAGGAAACTGGCTCAAATCAGCAGATGGATATCTTCCAATCTGGCAAACTCAGCAAGAATGTGCAGGAAAGCTCAGGGCCTTCCCCAAAAATATTTATTCTTTCTTAAGTAACAATGTTTACACCAGACAGAAGACTTCAGAGAAATTTAAGATTTAAGTATTAAGTAATTAATCCAATTACTACAAACTATAAAAGTTTAAGTGAAACACACAAAGCAATTAAGTATTAGCCTACATTCACAATATACCAAAGATCCGGTGCATATGTTCACTGTAAGCTGTGGCCAGAATGTACAAAAGAAGAAGCATTTCTCTGCCACCTTTTAATCACCAGTGAGGCTACAGATTATTATCAAGCAACCTAGCTTTAGAAGTCTGAGATGTGAGTTGAAGAAGTGGTAGGAAAGTAACAGAGAAATAGTTTGGTATAAAGAGAGTAAAAAAAAAAAATTAACGGTTTGAGAATGAAAGCCAGGCAATACAGACCCACAAAAGCTCACACCTCACCAAAAGAAGTTGCTTGGTACTTCTCAAATTTTAATGTGCTTATTATTCACCTCAATATAGTATTAAAATATAGACTCTGATTCAGTAGATCCAGGGTGATGCCTGAGAGTGGACATTTCTAATAAGCTACCAGATATTGCCTCCACTGCTTTGAGCAGACACATTGAGTAGCAAGGGTTAGAAGACTTTCACTGTCAAACCATTGCTTATGCAAAGTCTGTGGTACCTCACACTCTAAATTTGTTTAAAATATGAGATTTTGAAATTTTCTATCATTGGGGAAAAAATCATGTTACTCATGTTATACCACCTTTAAGTTGTGGCTAATAATAATTAAAAATTTTATTTTCAAGCAATGTTAAGTCAATTCATATAATTATATGTCCTATAAAATATATCTGTGTGCTTTTCTTCACATAAAAATATTTGGAGCATATTGGTCCTCAAGATTATCTTAATGTAGTTCTTAATTATCTTCTGGTATATGATCTATGTATAAAGGTAGTAGTGATTCCAACTTCAATTAACCAATTTAGCTCACAATGTGCTCTTCCTGCTGCTAGTATTAAGAATAAACCTAAATATATAATTCATTTCTTGGCACTTTGTAAAAGGTCTTTTGATAACATTTTAGCAATATGTAGGTTTCTGTACAAGTTCAGAGTATAAACTCATTTTAACAGGGTTGTGAAAACTTGCATGTTGAGAATAAACTAATTTGATTTCTGGAAAGAAATGTCAGGATCATGTATTAAGTATTATGCATCTCAAAATTAGATTTGTCTCTATAAATCCTTAATCCCAAGATATGACTCTTTCAGAGAATAACGAATGGCAAATGCATCTGTTCACATTCAAAAAGTTTGCATATCCTCAAATTATTTAGAATATTAATAAAGGATACTATAAGAATCAAGCATTTATACACAAAACAATGTAATATTTACAAGTATAATCCAAAAAAAGCATTCATTAAAAAAAAACAGCTCTCATCTGCCTTTAATAAACGCACCAATACATCAGTAATATACCAACACTGTCATTATTTCTTTCTGTGACTTTGTTACTCAAAATTTCTCAGCATCAGGACAGATGTCTGCATAACAAGACCCCAAGAACTCACCAGGTAAGAAATATCTCACTGTGATCTGACCCACTAATAAAAATTTTTTAAATGAGCTCATCATTATATATTCAATAACCATGATAAATGTGAAAACTGATCAGTACAAAATCATCCCACAAACTATCTTTCTTGAACTAGCTAAAACACAACACTCAAATTTGAAAAAGACAGATTTTAAGACAACCAAGACAAGCTAGCAAATGTTCCATAGCTTATTTTTTGCTTTCATGGTTACACAAAATTTTTAAAATACTACATTATTTTTTCTCACATTGAAACCAGAGCCATCGTTTTAAAGGGGTTAAAATCTCCATTAACTATAATTTCCCCAGTGTGACTTTTACAAATGTTTGATAGAATTCACCACTGATTCCATATGGGTCTGTAGTTTTCTTTGAGAAAGGATTTTTAACTATTTCTTTAATAGAAATAATAGAATCAGAATAGTTTAGTAGGAAGAGTTAAAATAATCTATTCAGGTTATCTATTTCTTCTTTAGTGAGATTTTCGATTTCGTTTTCCAAGGCCTTTGTCCGTTTCATCTAAGTTAATGAATTTATTGGCACAAAGTTATTCATAATATTCCCTTACTATCCTTTTTATGTCTGTATGATATGTAGTGATATCCCCTCTCTTACACCTAAAATTGTCAATTTATGTCTTCTGGCTAAGAGTTAATCAAATTTTCTGATAACAGCAAACAATCAGCTTTTGGTTTTATTGATTTTTTCCCCTTATTGCCTTTCTGTTTTCTACTTAATTTATTTCTGCTCTTATATTTATTATTTCTTTTCTCAACTCACTTCAGATTTAATTTGCTCTTCTTTATAGTAGTTTCTTAAGGTGGAAGTTTAGGTCATCAATTTTAAATCTTTCTACTTTTTAATATGAACAGTTAATGCTATAAGTGTTCCTATAAGCATTGCTTTAGCTGTACACCACTAGTTTTGATATCCATAATTCCATTTTCAGTAAATTAAATATATATATATAATTATAAAATTCCCCTTGGAATGTCTTCTTTGCTGGATTATTCAGAATTGTATTTAGTTTTGTTTTTTTGTTTTTTATAAATTTATTTATTTATTTTATTGGTTGTGTTGGGTCTTTTTTTGCTGTGCGCAGGCTTTCTTTAGTTGTGGTGAGTGGGGCTACTCTTCCTTGTGGTGCGCGGGCTCCTCATTGCCGTGGCTTCTCTTGTTGCGGAGCACGGGCTCTAGGTGCGTGGGCTTCGGTAGTTGCAGCACATGGGCTCAACAGTTGTGGCTCACGGGCTCTAAAGCGCAGGCTCAATAGTTGTGACGCATGGGCTTAGTTGCTCCGCGGCATGTGGGATCTTCCTGGAGCAGGGATCGGACCTGTGTCCCCTGCATTGGCAGGCAGATTCTTAACCATTGCGCCACCTAGGAAGCCTGTATTTAGTTTTAAACAATAAAACTGGGGTTTTTCCAGATAGCTCTCTATGAGAACGTACTGTGTATAGTCAGAGAACATACTTTTTATGACTTGAATATTTTTAAGTTTGTTGAAACTGACCTTAGGCCAAGAATATGGCCTATTTTAGTAAATGTTCTGAGTACGCTCAAAAATAAGGTGTATTCATATGTTGTTGGATGGAGCATTCCACAAATACCAATTTGATAATGTTAGGTCATAGTATTGTTCAAATTTTCTATATCCTCACTGATTTTTCATCTACTTGTTTGATGAATTATTGAGAAGGGTGCTAAAATCTCCAACCATAACTGGATTTATCTACTTTCAGGTTTATCAGTTTTTGCTCTGTGTATGTTGAAGGTCTGTTTTTAGGTGCATAAACTTTTAGAATTATATCTCCTTGATAAATGAATCGATTCATCATGATTACATGACGCTCTCTAGCACTAGTAATAATCCTTGCTCTGGAATCTAATTTCTCTGATATCAATATAGTTCCAGCTTCCATGTGATTAATGCTAACATGATATATCGTTTTTCCATGCTTTTATAACTTGTATCTTTATTTAAAGTGTACAGACAGTATATGACTAAGCCTTGCTTTTTTATCCTATATAACAATTGCTGCTCTTTCATTGGGCTTTTTAGATCATTTATATTTAAAATAATTGTTGAAACTGTTGAATTTAAACCTGACTTCTTGCTGTTTCTCTCATGTCTTCCATTTTACAATCCCACCAACAAATGAGGGATCTGCTTTCTCCAACATCCTCACCAACACTTGTTATCTTTCTATTCATTATAACCACGTAAGTGGGTGTGGCATGAGATCTCATGGTTTTGATTTGCATTTCGGAAGTGATTAATGATGTTGAGCATCTTTTTATGTGCTTATTCTCCATTTGAATATTTTTCATTCGAAAATGTTCATTCAGACCTTTAGCCCATTTTAATTGTATCAATTATCTTTCAGAGATATTTTTTAAATATAAAAAACTTATATTTACCCACATAGTTAACATTTTCCATGATCATCATTCTTTTGTGCAGGTCCAAATTTCCACCTGGTATCATTTTTTCCTTCTGCCAGAAGGAGTTCCACTAACATTTCATATAGTAATTGTCTGATGCTGATGAATTATTTCAGCTCTTGTATGCTTGAAATTTTTTTTTTTAAATTTTGCTGCCTTCAAACAACATTTTTGCTGGTTACAAAACTCAAGGTTGACTTCTTTCTTTAGGAAATTAAAGTTGTCACTCCACGTTCTTCTAGCTTTCATTATTTCTGATGAGAAGTCTGCTGTCATTGTTATGTTAATCTTCTAAACATAAGGTGTCTTTTTTCCTCTAACAGTTTTTAAGAATTTCTCTTTATCACTGTTTCTTAGCAATTTTATTATGCTGTGTCTCTGTGTGATTTCCTTCATGTTTCCTCTGTTTGGGCTTCATTTTCTTCCTTAACATCTATAGGTTTATATTTTTCACAAATCTGGAAAATTTTCAATCATTTTTTCTTCAAATATTTTTTTTGCCACCCATCTTCTCTCCTTCTGGGACCCCAATTACAAATATCTGAGGTCTCCTGATATTGTCCCCTAGCTCTGTTCATTTTTGTTTCAATCTTTTTTTTTTTGTCTGTTTCATTTTTGGTAGTTTCCATTGTTATGCGTTAAGTGCACTTATCTGTATTTCTGTAGTCAAATCTTTTATTAATCCTATCCAGTGTATTTTTAAAATCAGATGTTGTTCTTTCCATCTCTAGAAGTTCAATTTGGATTTTCACTGTATCTTCTATTTCCCTTCTTACCATGCTCATTCATTTCTCTATCTTCCTAAACTATGCAGTATAACAGTTAATGTTCTTATTTATTTCTATCCTATGTGTCATTTTGGATTTGTTAGTACCGATTCATTTTTCTCCTGGTTACAGGTCATGTCTTCCTACTTTTGTGCATGCCTGGTAATTTTGACTGGATGCCAGACACTAAATTTTATGTTGCTTGCTGGAATTTACTATATGCCTTAAAATGTTCTGAGGCTTTATTCTGGAATTGTGGAATGCAGTTAAGTTACTCTAATACAGTTTGGCACTTGTGAGGATGTTTTTAAGCTTTACTGGGGTGATTCCTGAATAACCTTAAGTCTAGAGTTAATTTGACTCCACCCAGTACTAAGACAATACTCTTTTCAGAAATGGCCAGTGTCCCATATTAAGGAGATCATTTTGCTTTGGTGAAACATAAAGTATGCCCAGCCCAAGGAAAGCTTCAGAGATTGCTCTCCATGTTCTTTTCCAGTGGCTTATTCCAGCCTGTTTTCATACTGCTTTAACGCATGCATTTTAGTAGATCTAGTAGATAACTCACATGTGTGCACTGATCAGTACTTAGCCAAAAACTCAAGGTAAACCCACTATATATCTCCAGAGCACTTTTTCTTTTTGCTTCTGTGCAGCTCTCTTTCCAACATACTGCCCCACAAATGTGAGCAAATTCTACCCAGTATGGCCTCCCTAAACTCTTACTTACCAACTCAGTGACACCTCCAGGCTATGTTTGGGTTTCTTCTCCCTGTGCTTTAGCCTGGAGCCTCTCCACAGGCGGTAAGCTGTTGTGCAATGTCTGGAAATTATCATTTCATGCATTTTATCTGACTTTTTATTTATTTAAGGCAGAGGAAAAATTCATTCCCTGTTACTCCACATTTTGATTGGGCATGAAAGTCCTATACACTTTTAGGAATATAAACATTCATTCACCTACCAATCTTCTGTCACAAAATCGAGGCCTTTTCTTTGAGTATTATCACACTGCCTCAAATTCTGGAATGTTTGTCTTCCTTATAGATGTTATACCCATTATGTATCATCTATGATTTCTCCGTTACTTTCCTTAAAGGCATTGAGCACATTTAAAACATTTAAGAAATACTTGCAAAGCCATGAGTGAAAATTTATTTAGATTTTATAACTCCCTACACATACACACACACATAATCTCTTACAGTTATTGCATTCATATCTAATTTGACAGAAATTTTAGTACTTGCCTTTACCAATATTTCCAAATACTCAACTTTTTATTCATAAAAATAACATATATTTTTCTTTCAGTTTTCATTGGTTTATAGAATTATAATAAAAATCATAACCAGAATAAACAAGTTTGGAAATAAACTCAGCTGGGGGGAGATAGACATAGACCACTAGAGAATGCCCTATGCTAGCCATAATGTTCAATATGAGTCAGATATTCAATAAATTAGCAAGAAACCAGTTAGAAGTTTGTTAATAAAGCTCCTACTATATAACCAAGTTGTATCAGATAATTTAATACCTAAGAACTACAGGCTTTTATTAAATATTTTAGGAAATAATACATTGATTGGGACTTCCCTGGTGGCCCAGCAGACACTGCACTCCCAATGCAGAGGATCTGGGTTTGATCCCTGGTTGGGGAACTAAATCCCTCATGCATGCCACAACTAAGAGTTTGCATGCCACAACTAAGAAGCCTGCATGTCACAATTAAAGATCCCACATGCCACAACGAAGATATCGCGTGCTGCAACTAAGACCCAGCGCAGGCAAAATAAATAAATAAAATAAATAAATATTTTTAAAAAAAAACAGGAAGCAAGTTTCATATAAAATGGCAATTACTTAGATGAGGGCAGAACCCAAAAAGAAGGCTGTGTCAAGGATTTCCACCACCTTTCCCAATAATAACGTGAAATGTAAAAATATAGGTGCTAACAGGGATTCTGAAGAAGACAGTGCAGTTTGTGTGACAGGAAGAGGAGCAGATCAGGTAAAAGGGGTGGCACAGACAATGTCTCAGACAACAATAAGCAATGTTCACAGTACAGCAAACAGCCTAATACAGCAGAGAGTGTAGCGTGTACAGATTTGTACCAATAAATCAGTTATTTCCAAATAAGAAAATGCAGTAATATTATCTATATAACTTTAAAATGAAAAATCAGCTGGTTTTCTTAGAGAGCTCTTTAAAAATCAGATGCTAAATACTCTTTAAAAATCAGATGCTAAATACTACAATCCCTAAGCTACCTTTTAATAAACTATGGAACTAATTTACTAAAAACTACTTCGGAGAGAAAAAAAGTGATGACCTTCCTAAATGCTCAACTTACTTTCTGGAAAGAATTTATCATATTCAAAACACTAATATAGAGCATTACAAAGAATGGTTTGGTCTAAATACTTTTAAAAAATAAAATCTAGCTACATTATAATAAAAATTGTATATTTTGTTACCATAATACTTGACCAAAGATACTAGAAAAATTCCCCATGAAGACACTGTTGAATCAAAGTTTCAAATGTATGATACTGGAAGGCAGTGTGACTGAGAACTATGAATATGGGATCTAATAATAATGTACTATATGTTCTTAAGTAAGTCATTTATCTTCCTCTTGCTCTATTTAGTCATATCTGAAATCTGTAGAGGGAACTTTTGAAGCCATACAGCATAGGATAAGGCCTGAATATTTAAGCAAAAGAAGCATGATCAGTTCTTCAGAATATCACAAGAGAAAGCAGTACATCCATAAGGCTATAGCTAATTGTATCTTGAATATGGTACCTTCAAAATTCACTGTTTTGAGTGCTTCTAAAGCTGTTCCACTGTCCATCAGTTTTCTCGGTACACAAGCAGAGAACTTTTTTTTTTCTTTTTTTTTTTAAGCTCTTTATTGGAATATAATTGCTTTACACTCTTGTACCAGCTTTTGAGGTACACTAAAGTGAATCAGCTGTATTTATACATATATCCCCACAACCCCTCCCTCCTGCGACTCCCTCCTGCTCTCCCTGTCCTGGCCCTCTAAGGCATCACCCACCATCGAGTGGATCTCCCTTTGTTATACAGCAACTTCCCACTGACTATCTACTTTACAGTTGGTAGTATAGATATGTCTACGCTACTCTCTCACTTCCTCCCAGCTTCCCCTTCACCCCCCGTCCCCCCAATCCCGTGTCCTCCAGTCCATTCTCTGCATCTTCATCCCTATTCTTGCCCTGTCACTGGGTTCATCAGTACCATTTTCTTTTTTTTTAGATTCCATATATATGAGTTAGCATACAATATTTGTCTTTCTCTTTCTGGCTTACTTCACTCTGTATGACAGTTTCTAGGTCTATCCACCTCATTACATATAGCTCCATTTCATTCCTTTTTATGGCTGAGTAATATTCCATTGTATATATATGCCACATCTTCTTTATCCATTCATCTGTTGATGGGCATTTCGGTTGCTTCCATGTCCTGGCTATTGTAAATAGTGCTGCAATGAACATTATGGTACATGTTTCTTTTTGGATTACAGTATTCTCTGGGTATATGCCCAGTAGTGGGATTACTGGATCATATGGTAGTTCTATTTTTAGTTTTTTAAGGAACCTCTAAACTGTTTTCCATAGTGGCTGTACCAACTTACATTCCCACCAACAGTGCAGGAGAGTTCCCTTTTCTCCACACCCTCTCCAACATTTATTGTTTCTAGATTTTTTGATGATGGCCATTCTGATCGGTGTGAGGTGATACCTCATTGTGGCTGTGACTTGCATTTCTCTGATGATTAGTGATATTGAGCATCTTTTCATGTGTTTGCTGGCCATCTGTACATCTTCTTTGGAGAAATGTCTAGGTCTTCTGCGCATTTGTGGATTGGGTTATTTGCTTTTTTGGTATTAAGCTGCATGAGGTGCTTGTATATTTTGGAGAGTAATCCTTTGTCTGTTGCTTCGTTGGCAAGTATTTTCTCCCATTCTGAGGGTCGTCTTCTTGTCTTGTTTATGGTTTCTTTTGCTGTGCAAAAGCTTTTAAGTTTCTGAATCTTCAGCTTAAGCTTTTCTTTCCTTAGCTTCAGGCAACTGCTTCTTTCCTACAATCTTTAGAGAATAAAATAATTCCCTTCCTTCATTTACAGTGTTACCTTGAAGGGATCTATAAACTATGATCAAGTTCTCTGCAGTCTTTTCTTTTCCAGTCTATATAAACATAGGAATACATTCTACCTTACCTCTTAATCTCACATTCTTTGGATTTTGTGGATATTTTTTCCCTGTTAGATTTTTCTACCAAATACATACTTTTTAAAAGTGAATTTATTACTACTTTAATGCCAAGTCTTCCCATTTTACATAAATATATAAATATCTGAAGTCAAAACAGGAAAAATACTGAAGTCCCATAACAACACCGAACAGAAATATCATATTGTCATTTTATTCCATAGTCAATCAAAAAATATTATTGAGTGCCTGTCCTGAGCCAGGCCCAGTGCTGGGCACCAGGAATAATGTAGTAAACCAAATAAACAGAGCCCCCGACTTCAATGAGCTTACAGTTCAGAGAGAAAGAAGTACCTAAGAGAGACAGACATTAAACTCAAGAAAAAAAGTGTACTATGAGTCACGACAGTAAATATCAGAATCTCTGACAATCTAACCTAATTCTAGGTTAGTGAAAGTCTCACTATAGAAGTAATACTTAAGTTTTTACCTGAAGAATGAGTAGCAGTTAGATAAGGAGGGAAGAAATGTTTCATACAAAGAATAGAGGTCATATTAAAGCTGTGAGAAAAATACCTTCAAATAACCCAAGAAGCTCATAATGGCTTGAGTGTGGAGTATGACAAAGGACAGTGAAGCTACATGGGTCAGCTTGAGCCTTGCAGGCCATATGAAGTAGTTTGACATTTATCCTAAAGCCATTGAGAAATAAAAGATAATACAGTTTATAACTTTGGAATAATATTTGGGCTTCAGAGTGGCGCTGTTAAGGATTACACTTCGCCAGGGAGATGAGTCAGGAGAACTCCAACCAGAGCATCCTCACTGACCTCTGTTTGACTGAATCTATGGAAATCATCATTCCTTCTCCTAGATATATATTCTTCACATGGTCTTAAGGACATCACAGTCTCACAGTTTTCCTTTTGCCTCAATGGCCTGCTCTTCTTGGTCTCTGCTGCTGATTCCTCATCTCCTCAATTTCTTAATGCTGAAGTGTTCCTGGGTACAGTGCTTAGACTCAACTTATCCTGACCCACAGCTTTTATTTTTTTTTTTCAAAACACTATCAACAGCTAAATACTATTTATTTTGTTTATTATGTCTTCCCCTTCCCCACAAAAATGTGATCTCCATTCAATGTTTATCTGTTTTGTTAATTGCATGATCTACTCAGTACCCAGTACCCTGCTCAGAGTAGGCAGCCAAAAAAAAAAAAAGACATTTGAAATGAATGACTAACTAAATTAATTAATTAATTAACAGAGAAAAGAAGCCTGAGACTAATGTGGACTCAACATAAATGGAGAGGATTAGGGAACCAGTGAGTAGGAAACCAGATGTCAATTATGACTGTCTGGGTAACTGCAGCAATAAAACAGTATCAAAACATATTAATAATCACAAAGTTTTGACAAGCATATGTACTCCTTACTCCCACTTTCAGTGGCTAACATACACAGGCTTTACCATCACAGTCAGATGAAACAACTTACAAGGTGTAAAGGGTCAGAGTGGACAAAAGGTAGACAGTGACTTCCAGTCACAGTTAAAATAGGTAACTGCCTACTTATAAGAGAGGTGAGGTCCTGAAGAGCTATATATAGATGACATTTTGTAGATAAACTGGTCCAGAGATAACATTTGATAATAAGGGGAAAATCATATCCTAATTTAAAAAAGCAAAAAATAATGCATTTGGGTAATATATAATGAGTTCTTTTACTTTAAAATTTACCAGACTTCCCTGGTGGTGCAGTGGTTAAGAATCCGCCTGCCAGTGCAGGGGACACAGGTTCAATCCCTGGTCTGGGAAGATCCCACATGCTGTGGAGCAACTAAGCTCGTGCACCACAGCTACTGAGCCTGCGCTCTAAAGCCCAAGAGCCACAACTACTGAGCCCACGTGCCACAACAACTGAAGCCTGCATGCCTATAGCCTGTGCTCTGCAACTAGAGAAGCCACTGCAATGAGAAGCCCGAGCACTGCAACAAAGAGTAGTCCCCGCTCGCCACAACTAGAGAAAAGCCTGTGCGCAGTAATAAAGACCCAATGCAGCCAATAAATAAATAAATACTAAAAAATAAAACAAAATAAAATTTACCACAAAACATATGCAAATTGAGCCTACTTGTACCCCAATAAAAGACTTAACTTTAACACCCCATCTTAAATCTCTGAGTGTGGAGGAGTGGATACCCACTTTAGCAGGTTGAGGCCTTGTGTCTCCAGTCTGTTGCTCTATGCAGAACACATAAGGATTCCTGACAGGAGGAAATGACATGATTCTTAACAAATGCTTGCTGAGAAGCAACAGTTACCTGCCATGCAGGGCTACAACTGCTAACCAGGAACACCATCACAGCTCAGGCCAAGTCTCTTGGAAAACTCACCTAAGAACTAACTACCTGTTTTAGTTGAAATTGTTCTCTCATTAAGTGTGTAAACATTGATTGAAAAAATCTTCCATTGGTTGTTTCCACATCTTCATTTAAAAAAATGTGTGTGTGTGTATACGTGTGTGTGTGTGTGCACAGCTGTTTACTCCCAATTATCCTGTAGGCTCAGTCTCAGTATAAACCATCAACTTATTTTTAACCAACTCACACTGCTATCTTACTCTTGCTGGTTATTAAACACATAACTAATCCCCATCTGACCTTAGTTATTAAATGCTCCAGCTTTTTACATTAGAGCTAGCATTTTATTTATCTTGTTTTTCTATCCACCAAACAAGTTCATCAGGAAAAATTATACATTTCTCTATTATCCTCCCACTCTACAAGTCAAAAACAGGGCAGCAGTCTTTCAAGAGTATTTAAAGGAAGGCATTATTGTTATTTTTTTGATTTTGCAAATGCCTTTTTCTTCATATCTATCAGAAAAGAATCAACCACCATTTGCCTTCATGTGGGAAGGATCCCACATTTGTTGTTGTTTTGCCACAAAATTATCTGAATTCACCAGTTTACTCTCATTATTTGGTTAATAATTTGGTTGGCAATTTCAACAAAGATCCAAGGGCCTGCTCATATGTTAAAATTTTGATGAATAACTTAGGCAGGAGTCACTGGTGATATTCCACAGGAAACTAGAAATAAATAGCTGCCACTGCCTACCTCAGGAACCAAACAAGAAGCACAACACTGAATTGGGTTGTTGTGACTACAGAGGATACATATTCCATGCCTGGAAACACTGCTAGCTCGTATCCATACAGCTATCTGAAAGAAGGTCTTATTTAAATGAAGGCCTAAACAACAGCAGGCTATGTCTGAATTACAAAAGGCCATAGTAGCCCAATTGACACATTTGGGTTCTTATGATCTACCCTTATATATATAATTTTGGATGTTTTTGTAACTTGAACTCACTCATCCAGACTGGAACTTATGGAAAAAGTCTGCAAGTGCTGCCCATCAGTGACTGCTGCTTTTTAGACAAGAAAATGTTCAGATGCAGCAACACAGTACATGCTGTTTGAAAGACACTGGCTTGTTACCAGTCATTAACTAAAACCGCTCCCATAACCAAAGGAAATATCTTGAGATCTGAGCTACTCATAATGTTTTGAATAATGTCAGAGAAACATTCTAATAAGGAAGGTAGTACAAAGAAAATTTCCATAATAAAATGGAAATGGTTGATATAGGAATAAACATCTACCAGAGGAAAACAAGAGATATTATATATTTATGAGCAAACAGCCTCTTTTCCCTTAGGACCAAGTTCGGAGCCACCTAGAGAACTACTAGATCCTAGTGCCGCATGGCGAGGGCCCTATTAGCAGCCCTTAGTTGACAAAGAGTTGCCTGGTTTACAGATATCAGTTCCAAGGTTATGGACAGCATCTTGTTTGGAACGCTTCCACACTGTGACCAACTGATGGAAGAAACTCTGATTGAAGAAGATTAGAATAAATCAGCTCAGTGGGCAGAGTGAATGTTATCTTTTCAGCGGCAGAAGAATTACATAGCAACATGGGTCCTGCAGTTTACGTGATTCATAGGTGCTAGTGAACGGTCATATGGTCAGGCAGATGGGCGTGGAAAAGTGAACGAGCAAGGTAATTCAGAAATGCAGGCTGGAGCCTACAGCAAACACCCATGAGTAAGGCGCATGGCCCTATGGGAATTTAAGGGACTCATTAAAGTAGTGCACGTTGATTCCCATCAAAATAATCATAAGGTGACTCTAATCCACAAGTGGATACCTTAGTATGCTCACTCGACGTTGCCACTTTGGCTTATAAAATACATGGACACAGGGGAGCTGTAGCTATGCAACAGTGCCTGATCCTCAGCTCATTCCTCCTGTACCCTCTGAGGCACGAAATGCCAACAAGGACTGTACTATCTACCAATGAGAAGACAGACCGCAAACAGCTATGAGGCACATTTCCTACAATGAAGGCCCACACACAGCTGGCAAGTGAACTGCATTGGACCACTGCCCATAGCCCCAGGAGACTATAACGGGCATGACAGGTTTAGATGTTCTGGACTGAGCTTTGCAGACATGGAGGTAGATGTAAACACTCAAAACACAATTAAAGGACTGGAGCAAAAAACACAGTAACAATCTGGAAAAAGCCTTCAGGTCAAAAGCTGCAGTTTGTCGCACACAGCGTCCAGCCATGAGTGAAGAAGTAATGCCTCGCATGCACAGCTCATGTCACTTATCATGCTGAGTGTGGCGCTTTAGAGAAAGCTGAGACAGGCCACTGAACATCTGCTACCGAAAACGGGCAGAAATAAAGTCAAGGAGGGCTAGCTTGTAGACCTTCACAAGTTTATGCTCACACTCAACAAGCAGGGGACCAAAGGAGGGTCCCCAAAAGACAGAATTCTCTGCTTTTGCAAGGGATCTGAGGAAGAGAGGGTTGGGGAGGATGTTGGTACGACAGTACAATTCTTCTATTGTGTCTCATAACAATAAATGTGCAAAGGGGTGAAGCTATATGTTTGCCAAGACTGCCTCTGTTTTGGAACCTGACAAGGTCTAACCTGAGTAGTATCAAATTGGAGACATTTCGGTCCTTCACTATGATGATAGAAGGGACCAACTGCTGATGCACGAATGGAACTCTAGTAATATACTACTATCTTTTGATTCTTATCTTTCAGGTTACATCTACTACAAAAGTATCTTTGGGAAGGAATTTCCAGGAATTGTTCCCTGCTGGGCCATCAAATCACACAATATACAACTCCTAGCGGGCTGGTCACAGAGACATTGTAAACCTCAATGACTGAGAGTTTACAAAGGTTCCTGGCTATGATGTAAAAAAACATAGCTGCTGCATGCCTACCATGCCATAGTACAAATACATATTACCCTTGTTTCTGTGCATGGAAAGCAATTAAACAGGACAGAAAGAAATTGTGGGGCTCTGGTGGGGAAAACAGCAGTAGGCATCACATTGTGGGCTTGAATCCCTGCAGAGAATGACTCCACCCTGAGCCTGAGGAGGTCTTATGTGAGGTCTTATGGCCTATTCAGACTAAATTACATCTCGATGTGATCACTATCAGTGATGGTTAATTTTATGGGTCAACTTGGCTGGGCCATGGTGCTCACAAACACAGTCAAACAGTATTCTGGCTGTTTCTGTGAGGGTGTTTTTGAATGAGATTTATATGTAAATTAGTGTACTTTTTAAGTAAAGCAGATCGACCTCCCTAATGAGGGTAGACCTCAACCAATCAGTTGAAGGGCTTAAAAGGATAAAAGTTGACCTCCCCAGTACAAGAGGGAATTCTGAATTGCCTGCAGACTGCTTTTGAAATCAAACTGCAACATCAACCCTTGGCTGGTTCTCTAGCCTGCCGGCCTCCTCATCAGATTTGGCCTCACCCAGTCTCCATAATTACATAAGCAAATTGCTTAAAATAAATGTATTTCTCTGTATATGTACAACCTATTGGTTTTGTTTCTCTGGAGAACACTGACTAATACACTATCTATTTAGCCTTAGGTAAACCCCCAACACATCTACTAAAGGGAGAAAGATACATTAAACACTAAGAGACATAATATATTATACATGTTATAACAGAATTATTTCAAAAGAAAATGAGACATAAAAAAGAGAGAAGTCCACTTGATCCTAAGTGGATCAGAGAAAGTTTTCTTAGAGGTTGATCTAAGCTTGAAAGATGAATAAATATTCTGCAAGCAGATGGGAGGGAGGGTGGTAAAGCTGCATCCCTGGCACCAAATGCTCCCTGCATGAGTAGAGACCCAGAGATAAGAAACAGCATGGCATATTAGAAAACCACAAGTAGGTTTATATAGCTCAAGCATAGGGTGAGTGGGAACTGGGGCAAGAGAGGAGGCAAGTGATAAAGCCAAAATAATATGAAAAGGCCAACTCATGAAAGGTCTGGTATAACAAGGCAAGCAGTTTGAATCCATTTTGTAGGGAAACACATAAAGGTGCTAAAAACAGGCAAATATGATCACAGTCAAAGCTTTAAAAGATATCTGTGGTAGCAATGTTGAGAACAGGTTCAAAGATGGAGATGGAAGGAGGGGAGCAGGGATGGTTGGCCACACTGGAGGTAGTGTCTTATTCTGATCAGGCTGCCATAAGACTAGGTGGCTTAAACAACAGAAATTTATTTCTCATAGTTCTAAAGGCTGGGAAGTACCAGATCTAGGTGCTGGCTGATTAAGTTCCTGGTAAGACAGCTCTTTCTGGCTGGTAGACAGTTGCCTTCTTGCTCTGTCCTCACATGGCCTTTCCTCAGTATGTATATGGTGGGGGAGGGGAGAGGGAAAGGGATAGAGGGAGAGACAGATCTTTTCTTATAAAGCTACCAATTCTATCAGATTAGGACCCCACCCTCATGACCACATTTAACCTTAATTACTTCCTAACAGCCCTATCTCTAAATACAATCACATAAGAGGTTAGAGCTTCGACATATGAATTCTGACAGGTGGACGCATTTCAGCCTGCAGCTGAACTACAGTAATCTAGTTTAACAGATGATACAGACCTAAGCTAAACCAATAGCAGTAGAGATGGAGAAAGATGTGATGCGAAAAGGTATAATAACAAGACCTGGTCACAAGTTAAACATGAAGAGTGAACAGACTATGTAGTTTCTGCCTTACATAACTGGATAAATGGTAGTGCCATCTGTTTAAACTAGGAAAGCAGGTTACTGGCCCAAGAGAACCTCGGGGGCTTCAAGGCTTGGAAAATGCAGGTCCAGTGAAGAGTGGAAGTGAGAAGCCAGACTGAAAATAGAGGGATTACTGAAGATCTATTCACTGAGGAGTCAATCATCACTGACGGTGTGAGATTTGATTTTGCCCTAGTTACAAACTAATCAGCTAGCCTGTTACTGTTTCATGGGTGCTAACAACAGACACAAAGCTTCTGGGTCACAAAGGACGTTATTAATCACAGCAGAGTATCACCATATTTGCACTGGTTCCCTGGACCCCAAGTCACTGGCGCACAACGATGTGACCCTAGATGGACGCTGCACACACAGCGGTTCAGGTCGAAGCTGAGGAATACTGAGCTTGGGGAGCCCACTCTTGGATAGCAAGCTGTAAGCAAGCCTGTCCTTTGTCCCAGAGGAAGACTTAACCTCATGCTTCAATGCTGCTTGTTGCAAACACAACTCTTGGGAAATGGCCCAGGTAAAAAGCAGGCAGGGTCTTGTATTCTTAAGACATAGAAGAGTATGAGAGACTCATACAAACTGTCATAATACTCACCCACCTAGTTCATTCCCTCTGTGACGCCAAATGCATTTATGCCCCAGGCAAAATACTAAGTAAGGTATTTCTAAAGAAATGGAACAAACTATTTGGAGACAACTCAAGTGCTAGAACGGATGTTGTTATCCTAGAAAAAAGTACTCCAAATTCTAGTATTTGAAGAGTCCCAAATAAAATGGTACAGTCCAGGAACACTGAAGTACAGCCTGCCAGAGAACAAGCCCTAATCACAAACATGAAGGTCCTTCAAGTTTCCTATCACCAGCTTCTTCTTTCCCAATATTTAACATGTGAAACTTTTCAAACACACAGAAATGTTGAAAAATAGTACAATAAACACTTTTACATATTCCACCTTAACTGAACAACTGTTAACAGCATTTTGCCATATATACTTTCTTTTTATTTGTGTAGGTTTTTTCCTCTTTCTTAAGAAGCATTTAAAAATAGTTTGTAGGTATCATGACTTTCTCCTTAAATATTTCACAAGTATCACCTAAGAATAAGGACATTTCCCTATGTAACTGTAATACATAATATTATCACACCTAAAATATTAACAACTCTTCCTCAGTTGCCCCTAAAGAGTGTAAAGGTGTTTTTGTTTGTTTTACGTTATTATTTTTTTTAACAAAGATCCTATCAGTGTTCATACATTGAAACTGGTTGCTGGCTCCTTGTTTATTTTCATCTACAACAGCTTCTTTACCTCAGACACATAAATCTTTTCAGTATTTTTAATGGCATTGTCTTTTACATGTCCCATGTTCTGGATTGTGTCTTGGTGGTGTCATTTACTTTTCCCTCTATTTCTATATTTCACGAAAATGGAAGACACATCTAAAGGTCTGATTAGTGTAAGATTCAACATATACAGCAAGAATATTCACAGTTAATGTTATGTACTTCAAACTGCATCATATGAGAAGACACATAATGTCAAGTTGTTCCATTACCAGTGATACTAACTTTGTTCACTTAGGTAATGTGCTGACAGCTAGATCTCTATTTTAAGGTACATATTTTCCCTCTCAATTGTAAGAAATCTGTGAGGTGATACTTTGGAAACATTCTGCAAATATTCTGTGCAAATATGCCCTGACATACCCTAATGAAATCAGCACCCATTCATGATCCTTATCTGAATCAATTATTTAATGAAGGGGTTGTGTGGTAGTTTTCTATTACTAATTTAACAAATTACGACAAACGTAATCGCTTAAACACAATTTAGCATCTCACAATTTATAGATCACAAATCTGGGTTGGTTCTACTGGTTTCTCTGCTCTAGGTTTCATGAGGCCAAAATCAAGGTGTCGGTCATATGTGCTCTTACCAGGAGGTTCTGGAGAAAGTCCCCTTTCAAGCTTACTCAGGTTGTTAGCAAAATCCAGTTCACTGAGGCTGCAGTACTGAGATCCTCGTCTTCCTTGCTGACTGTTAGTTCAGGGACACCCTTATCTCCTACAGGCCTCTCTCTGGTTCTTGCACGTGGGTCCTCTATCTCAAAGCCAGCAATGGTGTGTCAAATCCTCTTGCTTGGAATCTCTCTTTCTGCCTCTTCTGCAGAATCTCTGTGACTGACTCTTCTGCCTTTCTCTTCTGCTTTTAATTGCTCTTGTGATTGTACTGAATCTACCCAGATAATCCTGACATTCTTCCCACCTTAAGATCAGCTGACTAATAACCTTAATTACATCTGCAAAGCCCCTTCACAGTAGATTCTAGATTAATATTTGATTGAATAAGAAGGAAATGGGAATATTGAGGAAACATCTTTAGAATTATGGTAATTTTCTAATTTTATCATATTTTTTTACTTTTAGTAGCCAGTATTCTTTGGTAAAGTAAAACATTCCTTCCTCACCTGCAAATGAACAACAGTACCTCATAAAAAGTCTAGCTACTTAATTCTTTTCCTTTGGTTGCCAATTTTCAGATAATTTTCATCTTATGATAGCAAATTAACTACATTTTAAAAAAATGTTATGGAATCATGACTTCTTCTTAAAAATTTTATAATCAACAGAATGCTTATTCTGTTTTACCCTCAAATTGTCCCAATTTTGGCCAAAGGAAATCCTTTCAAGTTGGTTTCTTTGTCCTTTTCACATACTTCCATTAGACTGTTTGCTTTCCAGAGAAAGATGATGTCCTAGGCTCATCTTATATTTTCCCAGTCACAGAGAGTGCTGAGCCAAAACTAGGACCTAGATATCCTGACAGTCAGACCTTTGTTTCTGACACAATATAAGATGTGAGAATTTCACATTATATGAAGGTATTAGTTATACACACATAATCACATTATATTCAAATATTTGAATATTAAAATAATAATTTATATTATTTTTCTTTAAGTTGCTGCTATTTCAAATACTTAAATATGGCCATTGAAAAAACCCCATAGGACACTGCTGACCTACAATCTTTAATAAATTCCAATTTTTAGATGTAATATTTTCAGTAAGTTTCCACTATTTTACAAGACATATTGCTAATTTAGGTCCAGGAAAAAAAAATTATGCCCTTACTTTTTCTTTCTTTTGTAAGTGTGATTCTATCCATGAATAAAAAGCCAAGCTTATAAGATTATCCAATCCCTTCCATGTCTTACTCTAAGCACAGTGACAATTTATTAATTTTTAAAGAAGTAAACTAATATTAAAGGAAATGCAAAGGCCCAAATTAGGCAAGAAAATCAAACCTTTCATTAGAATTTCTACTGGATTACAAATTCTCCATTTAATAATAATGCAGTACCGACATGAAAGAGACAGTTGAGAAACTTTGACAAGTTACATGCTGAGTTTTCACCACTCTGTTTACTGCTTAACATGATAGCCTTTCTAGTCTTTCTGACTGAGTCTACCAGAAACATTATTCCGTGGCATTCAGCTCCAATACATATACATTAAAGACTTCTATTTTGAAAATTGCCCTTTCACACCACTCTCCCATTTCCCTATACTGAAAGTATCTTTCTAAATTTAGAGAAATTAACCAAACTTATTAAAGGCTATATGTTTTTATCAAGCGATATGTAGACAGTAAAAATATATGTAGATATTAGCAAAAGCATTTGTTTGACTATAAAAATGTAACTATGTGAATGTAAAGAGCATTCTTTTGTGTAGTTATGGCACTGCTTTCTAAAAAGGAAATGACATCTCAGTTTATTTTACTTACACAATAAGTTTAATTTACATTAAAATGATAGAGCATTTCAGGAGCAAGTCTTACAAACAATTTCTGCTGAATGACTGCTATAACAATCTCCTTAAGAGAGAAATAAACAAACTAAAACGGCAGTTGTGAAACATATATAGTACCTCTTAGCTGAAGACAAAACTCAATATTCGGTAGGAAAACACTTAAAAAACAGAAGGGGTTTTGGCTTGGATTGTAGGCTGAAGTCAAAATTTGTCTCCTTAAAACTTACATCTTAAGCATCTCAAAAGCTGTTTATTAAGGCAGGCTCCCAGGCAATAAACTCAAAGTTCTGAATTCTGTCCTACCCATCACTGATGAGAAAGGAGTTTTTTTTTTCAGGGCTTCTACATCTAGGACATTGTGGTGAGAGGCTTTTCACAGGTTCTCACTTAATGGAACTAGAAATCTTGCTGGTAACATGAAGTACTAAATTATTTCTAGAATTTAAACATAGTGCTTATTTGTTTTCTAGGAACTGTAGACAATTATAGGAGAACTTACACTTTTGGAATTACAGCGACATAAGTCTTCAGTTAAACTATGAGGGTTAAACATTTTTTGTGACCCTCCAGAGGTCCAAAGATTTAGGTAGGAGATCCCAGGAGAAAGGAATCACTGACACATGGGAGTATCTACCTACATTTTGATAAAGATGATGTTGGATGATATAGGTTGAGAGTGAAAAAGATGCAGATGTCAAAAAGGGCAAGGTATGTTTGGAGAATAGCACCTATCCAAGTGAACAAATGTTCATGGCTTAGGGAAAAGAATAAAATGTAATCCCCATTAAAAACACACAAACAAACACCTCCAGTCCTTCTCTAAGGCCCTATAATATGGATATTCTATAAACAAAATATTATCAGTTTGCAGCATGTAATTAAGTCATGTGGAACTAGGCAAACTTTTTTTTGTGGGCAGCAGAAATCATTCAGGGCATTAAATATATGTCAGTTACAAATGCTGGTGAACAATGTCAAGAACTCTGAAGAGCCTGTGATTTCACCTTGAGATGAAAGCTAAAAAGTTAGTCTGGTACAGTTTCATGGATGCAGCCAGAAGACAACAGACTCCTGGGTAAGACAAAGGATTTTATTATTCAGGTTACAGTAGGCAGGATAAGCTTCATGTTTTCATCTGTTTCTCTTGCCCCTCAAATCCCAAAGAGGCAATGTGGATACGCCAAGTGTAGAGGCTGAGCACCTAGTGACACTGTATCATGGCTGTGGAACCTCAAACTTATGAAGCCCAATCTTCTAAGGGAGTTGCTAGCAAGCCTACTCATCCCTTGCAACCAGTAGGGGAAGAGAGGTGAAAGTACCTTGGACAGCAAACAAATCTGCCCTCTGCCTTGGAGGAAGACACAATCTCAATCGATCCTCCAGGGCTATTTCCTATACAGATATCCTCAAAAAAATGGTCCAGAACAAAAGCTGTCAATGCCTTTGCTCAGAGACAGCAGAAATGAAGAGATGCAAGGAAAACTGTCTCCCAGAAAACATAAACTAAATTTCATATATTCTTTATGCTACTGTTCAGCCAAATAATTCATTTTGCCTACTTTAATAAAGAGCCAAAAAAGAAATAAAACTTTCAGCTTTTCCTTACAGAAATAAAGTGGCTGTCTAGTTATCACACTAAACAAATGTGTCCATATACAGTTTATTAAAAATACTTAATATGTCTCCAATGAGTAAAACTGTGAGCTTTAACAAAATATTCACTTGAATGACAAATGACATTTTCAAAGGTTCCTACCAGTGGTGGCATGCGAGGTATCCAATGTTTCACAAGGCCTAATCCTTTACCAAGTCAAAGGTAAGTAGGTTATATCCAATTTGTCAGCCAAATATCAATCTTCTTCATACAGATAAGCATTTTTTTTAACTTTCAGGGATAATTGACAACTATAATTGTGTATATTTAAAGTGCACAACAAGATGATTTGATATACATTATAGAAAAATTGCTAAGATCAGGATAATTAACACATTCATCCTCACATAGTTAACATAGGCAACTCTTTGTGGTTTTTGGTTTTTTTCTTTGTTTTAGATAAACACTTCGAAGAACATCTATTCTTTTTGGCACAGCAGAGGATTCAACCTCCCAAAAACATTTAAAAAAAATAAAATTTAGCATGAATTTGTTTCCCTTATAATGACTCACTACAAAATATTAAGGTCATGGGAAGGATATACTTGTGTAAAAACATAACTTTTAAACTGAAAATATGTTTCTAACATTACCACTAAAAATAATCAAACAAAAAAATGCAAAAACCTTTTTTAATCACCTTTTGTAGAAAGCGTACACATACTGCTTCAGCTTCAAAAACTTTATTCTGACTATTTAAAATTGGAAAAACACAAGGTTGAAGTTCTATACATAACCATACCTCTCCTAGTGCTTCATATCTTTTCTGGTTCCATCTGTGCAAGTCTTCCCGGTAGTTAAAAACAAACGGCTCCCCAGTTTTTATGTGTCTTAACTGCCCCTCTAGAAGACAAACAAACAATATTGCTATGATTCAGAGTACATTTATAATATTATGGAAAGTACAATATAATAAATAATGTCTAAAAGAAATTTAAAATCTCTCTCTCAGAACAGTTTCTTTTTTTCATTAAATTTTTTTCTTCAAAATATCCCTAAGATGTAAACACATACATAGTATAAAAGAATGACCCCAAGTACTCAAACGCTATATCTCTGATCTTCGTTTCTCTAATCCAAAGCCAATTAACAATATTAGACGGCCTACAATGTATGAGGATGTTTGCTAGCTATAGCCATGAACATGGTCCCCATTCTTAAGCTTAGAGGCTAACTGAGGAGCAAAAGCATAAATACTTGAAAGTTAAGGAAATTTTCAGAAAGTTAAACAAGAATGAAGTCAGTCAACAATCTAAAAACTGCTACAAGCAATTCATGTAGATAATAAAGTCTAAAATGAGTTTAGAAAAATGAAGGATCCCTATAGGCTAGGATAGGTTCAGAAGGTTTTAGTGAAATTTCTCAACTAGGCTTGAAATACAGGTAAAATTCCAAATGGAAATTGGAGAGAGACAGTGAGCCAACACAGGTTTAGACTTAGATCAGCCTCACACAAGTCAGAGATTTTACTGATAATGAATAACTTTACTAATAATTTCAAGGGCACATGCCATCAAGAGGCGCAAGCAAAGCAGGGAGCAGTCTGGAACAGCCTGACCACGTCTTCCCAGAGCCTCTCCTCTCTGGTTCAGCATAGGTGATGTCTCTAAGCAGGGCACATGAGTCACCTCACACATTGGTGAGCATACTGCTTATAAAATACTTCTATTTTATGTGCCAGAGAGCTATACTGCTCATGTGATATTTTTCAGAGAAACATGCCTCACCTATCCACAGATTATAGGTTTGTTTAACCATAAGCAATGCGAAACCAGTTATCCTGATCAAAATACTCCTTGGATAAGGATTCTCCTCATAGCAGACCAGGCCACCTGTCTTCTTTCTTTCCCCAGAAGCCTTCCCCTGGTATTCAGGAGAGAAAAAGACCACAGACAAGTGCTTTAACACCTTCCCTCCCCACTACTCAGAAAACATAAACAGAATTTTGAAAAAATAAAAAAATGAAAGCAATTTCAAATAATGGTGAACAACCCAGTTTAAAAGAAGCAAAAAGAGTATTAAGCCAAATAGAATAATATGACATTGGAGGACACGTGCAATCAAAAAGTAGAAGGCCCAAACTGCTGGGTTTGGACTTTATCCTAAGAGCAATGAGGCGCAAGAGAGGCTTTAGGGGCAGAAGCGGACATGGTCAAGCTGAACGAAGTTATTAGTATTTGATTTTTATCCAATGAGGGCATGCAAGAGTGGAGAAAGACTTGAAAGGAAAACTATGGTACTGAAACTAAACTCAGGAAATATACTACTTTAAGTGAAACTACTTCATTATTTTTATGAATCAATTTTACTACACATAAAATGGATATTTTTAATATGCAAAATAAAGGCTAATCTTTATTGGTAAATTCTTTAATTCTCAACATGAGACACTGTACTGAGTCACTATAACACTCTTTTATGGTCAGATGATGCCATATAAATTATAAGGTACAATCTACGTGTTTCTTTCTAGGACATGGAAATTCCCACTAAGGATACCAATACAAGTAGATCGAAGGCATCTGCAAATCTAACACTTGTGATTTTGACTAAAGCAAACTTAAAGGTACGCAACATATAGTAATGTGTAATATTGCTACAGCTAAAATTTGAAATGTATTTTCTATGAGACTGCTGTGTGAAAGGGAACTGCGTACCTGGATAGTGAATTTAGGTAGTTAGACATAGATACTTACATCTACATCTCAAAGAGAGGTTTGGTTTGTTTGTTTGTTTTTTTGTTTTTTAATCCTCTACTCGGTAGGGAGTCAAGATGGCGGCGTGGGAAGACGTGGAGATCGCGTCTCTCCACAAATAGAACAGTTGCCGGAGGCCAGCGGGGGACCTGAGGCCCAAGCAGACCACAGGAAACCCGCAGCAACCGGCTCCACACAGCTTGTGGGATCTTGATACACAAGCCCAGTGTCACACCTGTGTCCCTGAGGTGGGAGCTCTGAGGCCAAAACATTGGACTAACAGGGAAACCGAGTTCCCAGGAAATATCCTTTACTGTGAGGTCTCCCAGAGGTTCTCAACTTAACACCAAGACCCAGCAGGAACACAATCCAGCCCATCCAAAGTGGGGGGAAAATGAGATGACAAAAAAATATGCCACGATGAAGGAACAAGGTACAAATACACAAGAACAAATAAATGAAGAGGAAATAGGAAAATTGCCTGAAAAAGAATTCAGAGTTATGATAGTAAAGATGATCCAAAATCTACAAGAAACAGTTCAAAAGGAATCAGAAGACCTAAGAGCAAACAAACAGTACTAGATAACAAAATAACCAAAATTAAAAATACTCTAGATGGTATAAACAGAAGAATAACTGAGGCAGAAGAACGAATAAGTGAGTTAGAAGATAGAATGGGGGAAATAACTGCCACAGAGCGTGAAAAAGAAAAAAGAATAAAAAGAACGGAAGATAGTCTCAGAGACCCGGGTGACAACATTAAGCGCACCAACATTCGAATCATAGGCATCCCAGAAGAAGAAGAAAAAAAGAAAGGGTCTGAGAAAATATTTGAAGAGCTTATAGTGGAAAACTTCCCCAGCATGGGAAAGGAAATAATTAATCAAGTCCAAGAAGCACAGAGAGTCCCTTACAGAATAATTCTCTACTCATTTGGACATAATAATTCTCATAAAGTGATAATGATTTTGATACTTAGAAAAAATGAGCCCTGTGAAAACAGCCAACTATTAGTACTAGTATTAAAAGTGAAAAGAAGGTAAAGAGGCAAAGAAAGTGAGCATTCTTAACCAGAAAAGATAATCTTGATCACTTATGTTATAGTTCTATTTGCAAATTTGGTACTTCTCAAAGGTTTGGAAAATCTCTTCAGCAACTGTCAAAGGTCTGATTTAGGACATTTTAGTTTACAGTCCCCTAAAATCAGTTGTAAAATTTCCTGTGTATACCCAAATGCACATTATGCTGAAAAGTGTATCCATGTATTTTATCAAATTGGTAGTGGAGTCTAAGACCCAAAATAAGCTATCAATGGCCTAAATGAATTAATAAATTGAAAGTATTTAGGATACTTCCCGGCATGTAGAAGGAGTCCAACAAATATCAGTTATCATGGAAGACAAGATTCAAACTCAAATGGTTTGTCGCTGAGTCCAATTATATATATTTTTTTGGTAATACAAAAGTGTGCTTCCTCATAATATGGTACCAGGGTACAGTGAGTGTGGGTGAGGGTAAAGGGGGAAAAGCCTTCACCTTCATCTTCCAAAGCAAGAGCATTTGAGCTGGGCCTTGTACAATTACAACAACTGAAGAATGGCTAAACAGGCATTTTAAACACAAAGAGTACTTGAAAAGGTACAGTGATTTGAAAGAATAACGTATCAGTTTGATGCAAGTGAAAAGAATCTCTTCCCCTTTTTATAATTTTTTTTTCTTAGAGTGAACTCTGAATGCAAATTCTTCTTTTACCCAACTAAGAACTTTAAAATTCTTTAGAAAAATTTAAAAGCTTTTTCAATCAGGTAATGAAAGTTCCATTCAAAGCTTTCATAAAAGTTTTATCATTATAAATCCTGAAAAAAAAGTCCCTGAAGATACTAAGTTAAAATTGCCCTTTTAGGGGTTTAATACTAAAACCAGTTTCTTGGTTTCAAATCCTCACCTTTTTGAAAAAATACTAACCATTCACCTTGAATTCAACCCTGAACTGTATCATGCTGAAAATAAGATCCATAAAAGTAACATTCTCTCCTTGGAATGCAAGCATCTTTGCATCATACTGTAGGTCTATATTTATGCAAGACAACGTCCAGGATATTTAAAAAATAAACGATAGGGATGTGCAAGGGTGCACTCAGGTGTAAGCACATGAAAGCGCACATGCATGTGCAAAGTTGTAGGTGTGCCCGAAAGTGTGTGAGTACACAGTATACACATGCATGGGTAGAAAAACGTAAGCAAAGATGTGCGCATGAATGTATCCGATAAGAAAGTGAGAGATAAAAGTGTACTCTTCTTTGTTTCACTCCCTTTAAAAAATGTTCAAGGAAGATGAAAGATAGACTTCAAAGAAAACTGATGTCCTCTATCCATAAAGCAAACATATTTCTATGATTTTCCTGCACTACCAACACACTCTCCCAACCCTGTTCTGAAAAAGGAGTCTGGTGATTGTTTCAAAGGGGCAGAGGCAATGTTAGTCTCAGAGATCTTTTGACTGTTAATTAAATTATAAAGAAATTTTAAAATTTCTTTTAAAAACAAAATATTACTACACACACATATTTTGCCATAAGATATCCTTTATTAAAAAGCATGAAAATTAATATCAGAAAAGAGATCAAAGTTCCTAATATGTTCTGTTTAACTGACTTAATATTCTAGTACACAGAGACTGTCACTATAAGTTCTAACACCTATAATTGACACCGTGAAGTCACATCAGTCTAACGAGGCCTCATTGGCAGCAACTGTATGGATGCTGCAAAGACAAGAGATTCTCCTGCGGCAATATTTACAGCTTTAAATACATCATATGACAGGCAGTATGATTTGTACAGGACACCTGAACTCTTCTTGTAACTTACTGTATAGGTCCTCTTTTGCAACTTGGCTCTGACCTGGTATTAGAAAATGGATTAGGCTTTTGTACTTTTTATAGGTTGTATGACAATTATCAATGTGAATAGAATAAAATAAATGCATATAAAATTTAAAAAAGCACACACACAATGATGACAGATCACCAATTTAGTTGATGCAGTGCAACAAACAGAAAGCTACAATTCAAATGTTACCTGGCCTGTAATAAAATCACCCTTCAAGTATTACAATGCCATTAATCCAATGTTTCACGGTTCTTTGATCTAGAAACATCCTTGCAATTGATGGTATGTTATTCCAAATCCCAAGTGCAAAGCTTATTTTATTCAGAACTTAATTAACAAATTTTACAATAAAGATGTTGCCTAAAAAAATCATGGGATTGAATATTATGCTTTAAAATATTGTCACAGATAATTATTGCCAGTCACTTCATTTTAAATAATATGTGAAATAGTAGCATCTTTCTACATAATTTAATTGGGAGTTCTAACTGGATACAAGGGAGTTGAACCCTCAAGATCTGAAAATACATAGACTGAATCAAATTCACATTTGTTGGTTTAAGTGACTTGACAACTATGGGAAATTATTACTTGGTTCTTTTACTTGACTGAGGAACTTCACCATGAAAGGGTAAGACATTATTTCCCAAAAAAATCACATAAAACTTTCTAGCTGGCAAATAAAAACAGCAAATAATATCTGTCCTATGATTCTATAAGCATTATTAAACAAATCTTGCATATAGCATACACCACTTACTTTCATTAAAAGCATATTCGAATCCTTCCAGTGTATCAGGAAAATCAAGAGGTGGTTCATCTTTTTTCATTAGTTCATCCAAATCTATCCTAGATAACAAATCTAGAAAAGAAATGACATGAAATTTACTTATATTCCTTTCCATAATTAATAAAAAAGATTATATTTTATTTTAAATATTCATTTGTTCTATTAGATTACTTTTTATGTGTTGCCTTAACTGATAAGACTATTAAATTTTGAAGTTCCCAAAGTGCTATACTATGATGAGGTACAGTATCAATATAACATAAGCACTTTTGAAACCATAATTCTCAAAACAATCACAACTCAGATCCTATGTACCACTATGGTAAATTATTAACTTCTTCCCTTCAAAATATACAGCTATTAATTTGTACCTTATTAACCTCCTTCTATCATTTTAAAAGTTTCATATACTAATATGACTTTTAAAAGGTCACTAAATCTTACATATAAATGAAACTACTGCTATGAATAAGGGAACTGAAAAATATAAATAATGGTAATATAGCATATTATTCTATTTTTAGAGGGAAAAATCACAATATTAAAATAAAACACTAACTGGAGAAAACTGGCTAACACAAAACAGTTTTTATTCTTCACGTAATTTGATTATAGATAATAAACTGTCAGCAAGGTTTTGTAAATAAACATTTTACTTTTAAATCATTTTAGATTTACAGAAAAGTTGATAGTACAGATAGTGTCTGTATCCAGTTTCCCCTATTAACAGCCTACCTCACCATGTTATATTTGTCAAAATGAAGAAACCAACGTTGCTACATTACAATTAACTAAGCCCAGATATTATTAATCAGTTTTCCCATTATTGTCCATTTTCTGTTCTATAATCCAGGACACCACACAGCATACAGTCGTCACCGCTCCTCAGTCTCATCTTTTTATTTTCTGAGCATTTCCTCATTCCTGTTACTACAAAGTGCTGCAGCCTTATCTTGTAATTTCCCTGCCCCAGCCCTAGAATCAATCTGTCAACAGTATTTAATGATCTCTTTAAGCTGTCATGGGATGAGGCAAAAATTCTCACTATATGTCATCTTAGTATATATGGAAACTCAGGAAAATAAAAGATAAACTTCAAATGTATATAGTTCCTAAAAGATGTGTTGTTTTTTTTTTAAGTTTAGATTTTGAGATTTTTTTTTCATTCTAACTCAAGTTACTGAAAAGAAAAAGCTCCTAGGATACACAGCAAACTAGTACCCCCCCTCCCCCACCCCCCACCTTTTTTAAACAAAAGAAGAATCTCAGAAGTAGCATTTTCTTTCTGTCTCTCACTTATAGAGATATAACAGATCCATCTGTACAGATCATAAAAATATGCTAGAGGAAAAAATAGTTTGTCTACCTCCAGTCTCTAGTCTCTCTCCATAGGACACAAAGATAAACACATCAAAAAACTCGTTAAAAAAAAAAGTCATTGTTTAAAACTCTTCAAACTGCTGTATCAAATAAACCTCAACTCACACAAAAATATACCATTTTCAACATGCAAACATGTTCATAAAAAAAGGTTTGCAAGCTATCTAGTAAAACAAAAAATATCACAAATTACGCACGCTGGACCAAAGAGATACATGCTGACAAATTTCTGATTATTTAATAAAGTTCTGAATAACACATAAACCTCTGCAAAGTAGAAGATTTTTAATATCAAAAATTGGCTTGAAGATTCTCACTTATCTCCTTCCAATGAATTGAATTCTTTTACTTCACAGTCATCTTCCACAGTTTAAAACTTAGAAACCTTTTAACAGACTCACAAAAACCATCCAATTCATAAGCAGCCATATTATGAATATCCATTTTCTCTATCAGCTCAGATCATAAAATGCCACCTAAAATCTATATATTATCTTAAGATTTCACATACTTCACCTCACTTGACCATCACAGCCCATGTTATCATCTTCACTGTATTTGAAACAAGGAAATAAGCTCAGAGAGGTAAAATGGCTTGCCCAAAATTATACCTTAATGGTAAAGTGGGATTAATAAAATAAACTTATTCCCTAATACCTAACACAGTACTCTTTCAAAATCCCCATACTTTTATTCTATGTGCTGTATAAACTCTAAAATAGTCTACCCCTCTCTTCATTACCTTATAAAAAGAATAAATTCTTCTGAATATAGAAATATGCTTTTGCTTTGACCAAAATGTTCCTCTGAATGATAAATGAACAACTGAACAAACATGCCTTCCTCAAACTTCTCCTCTGTCAACTAGAGAACTAGATATAGATTTTTTATTTCGTTAGCAATGAGAAGACACGTAGAAAGAAACTGTTCGAAGTTATTTTTCTTCTTTGTAAAAGGAAAACAATGCCATATAACTGCATTTTACAGAGACTGCGTTCCAAAGCCAGTAGATTACACAAAAATCAAGTATAAGAAAACATTTCCATTGAAAATCCCTTCAATCGCCTATAAAATACAGTACAATTGAATCCTTATAACCTAAATATACATCAGATATAACACAATTGTTTTCTCTAAAACACATTTCTGGTGATTAAAGTGATTTAGCAACTAGAATTCTAAACTTCAACTAAGCATATGCAGTAACTGGATAAATTTTATACGCAAAAGAACTGAAAACAAAGACTCAGATATTTGTACACCCCTCTTCACAGCAGCATTATTTACAACAGCCAAAAGCCAGAAGCAACCAAAGTTTCCACAGACAGATGAAGGGTGTGATGGTTAATTTTATGTGTCAACTTGACTGGGTGCCCAGATATTTGGTTAAACATTATTCTGAGTGTGTCTGTGAAGGTGTTTCTGGATGAGATTAGCATTTCAAACTGTAGACTGAGTAAAGCACATTGCCCCCCACCTCTAGTACGGATGAACCTCATCCAATCCATCTAAGGCTTGAATAGCACAAAAAGGGTAAGACAGAATTCCCACTCTCTGTATGACTGTCTTCAAGCTGGAACATCAGTCTTCAGTCTTCACAGCAGAGGCTCTGAGGATTTTGGACCAAAGCCTTGCTATCCACTGCAGGTAACTACTCTCGTTTTGAGAAATACCTCTTGGCCTGCTACTGGGCCTGACTAGAGACTGAACACTTAACCATGGGCTACCAACTTACCATGTGACCTTAGCTGCCCATCATGAACTAGGTGTTAACTGACCCAGCAAGTTATAAAGTTGGGTGTGTACAATAGCACTCCATCATCGAATGGAAGTGGTATGTTTGTGATCAGGACTGAGCAGGACTGAGCAGGACCTAAAGACACAAGTCCCCAAAATAGCACCATTTCCTAGGGTGATCAGCCAGCCAACTACTTGGTGGCGGGTTAATTACACTGGATCACTTCCATCATGAAAGAGGCAGCATTTTGTTCTTACTGGAATAGATACTTTCTATTTGCCTTCCCTGCACTCAATGCTTCTTGCAGTTATATACAATTTTCTCTTAAAATTTATATGGAAAGGCAAAAGACATAGAAAAGCCAAACAATGCTGAATAAACATGAAGTGGGAAGAATCATTCTAGTCAATTTTAAGACTTACTATTTAGTTCAGTAATCAAGAGAGTATGGATTGGAGAAGAGATAGACACAGATACAGGAAACAAAATAGAGAACCCTAAAACAAGCCCACCGAAATATGTCCAATTTATTCTGGATAAAGGTGAAGAAGTAATTCAATAGCGGAAAGGCGGTCTTTTTCACAAATAGTGCTTGTGCAATAGGCAAAAAAAAAAAAAAAAAAAAAAAACAACTTTGACCTAAGTCTCATGTCTCATACCTTATATAAAAATTAACTCAAAGTGCATCATTAATTTAAATGTAAAATCTAAAAACATAAAACTTTTAGAAGAAAACATAAGGGAAGATCTTCATAAAGTAGGGCTAGGCAAAGAGTTCTCAGACATGACACCAAAAGCATAATTCATAAAAGAAAAAATTGATAAATAGGACTGTCTTAGGGATAAAGTTTTATTCAGTTTGTCAATGTGTTCTAAAACACATTTTACTATGCATTTGCCATTTTATCTTCTAATATTTTCAATTTGACTCCCTCATTAATCATGACAAGCTCATGTATGCTAAGCGGTTGTATTCCTATTATACCAATGAAGAAAAAGATTTAGAGAAGTTAAGCAATTTGTTTCATGGTAGGTGGGAAAACCTGAGTTTGAATCTAGATAGATAGTTCTATATTTAGACTCTGTCCATTCTCTTTTAATGTCACTGTACTACCTCTACAATCCAGAAGACCAACCTAATCTATTACATACTGCTATTGGAAGTATAAATTGGAACCAAAACTTGAGAGATCAAATTTTCCCATTATCAAATAAGGTTGAAGATGCACAAAAGCTATCTAAGTGGAAACCCAGCAAGTCTATTTAGATGGAAAAACACACTTTTCTATCCTCTTTCCTAAATTAAACCATTACTCTGAGTGTGCTGGTCATTCTCAGCAGCATACATACATGCAACAAAACCTTTTATAGAGTTGTCTGTAATTGCCTCCAATTTCTCTCTTCCCATTCTGTATTGAAGTTTTCTAATATGACTTTCATTTCTGTCAATTCACTGAAAAAACTCTCTGTGAAGACCACGAATAACCGCCACAATGTCAAATCCAAGAGTAAATTTTCAGTCCTCATCTAACCTGGTTTATAATCATGAATAAATTAATTATTCCTATTTTCTTCACTAAGTGTTCAGGATCTCTCTCTTGCTCCTAGTTCTCAGCCTATCTAACTAGAAATTCATTTTAAGCCTCTTTTGCTCGTTCTTTTAAATTTTCCTGACCCTAGGTCAAGATGCCCCACAGTTCTATCTTCAGACCTTTCTCCTTCTGGCTACAGTGATATCCCTGGTGATCTCAATTAGGACCATAACTTTCAATTTTAATTACCTCTATGCTAATGATTCCTAAAACTTTTACCTCCAACCCAAGTGCTCTCCCAAAATTTCCACACTCAACCTCTCCAGCTTGATGTTTAACTGGCATCTCTGTTTAATATTTAATATGTCTAAAACCTAACTCTTGCTTTCCACCATCACTACCACAACCTGGTTTTCCCACACTTTTCTTAATCTAATTTTTCTTAATCTCATAAAATATCCCTAGTGCTAATGCCTCAAAGACAGCATACAGGATCATTATCCTAACCTAGTATGACATTTCGAACAACAGGAATATAGTAAGGGCACTAGTCTTGACTTAAAGAAACTTCTAGTGTTGGTTTTACCATTAAATACATGACCTTGAATAAGAAAAGCATTAAGAATACTTGCAGCTGTAAAATCACATGATTTTATGATTTATTTACTGAGTACATACTATCTCAGACACTGAGGTAGTCACTGTGAGGGATACAAAAAATTACAAATAGATTAGGTACTGATATTCTTATTTTAGAATTGAAATGAATGTAGTCACCTAAATAGTCCTATACTTTTCATTAGGCACAATGAAAATATCCTGAAAAAAGCAAATTAAGTATGTACCTTTGAGTGCTGTTGTCTTTTCTTTTTCATCTGGACCTCCCTGCTGGATTTGTGCCATGCTTATCCAAATTGGCAACAAAATTAAAGAGCTCAAGGAAATAGACATCAATCTTCAGAAGACAGTCTAGAATGAATGAAAGCAATAAATTAAGCTCTACTCAATCCTACCTACTCCATGAGAATGTGCTAGATCCTCCCAGGTGGGATTAATCTCTCTATTCTGATTTCCCACTGCACTTTGTTGATGCCTGTACCACAGTACTTATCATAGGCTGCCTTGCATTATAGTTATTTATCTATCTGTCTGGGTCAGCTAACAGATTACAAGCCCCAGGACAGAGGTATCAACTTCTTATCACATTGATGTGTCTCATACCAACAAGCAAAATACTTTATACACACACATACCTAATGCTGTTGAACTGAATTCAGCTAAACTTACTATTTAGGTGTAGTTCCCTCTCATCTAATGTTTTTAAAAATATCTCCAGGTGGTTTCAAAAACTTGAAATTTCTTTTAAAATAAACTGTAAACATATCTCATGTACAAGGTCAGAATATTTTCTTCCTGGGACATGCAGACAGGCGGAAGGAGAAAAATACATAAAGTAGCCATAAATTACCTCTAGTGTAATTCAAAATACAACTTGAGGGGGAAAAAATTAGCCCTTTTAAAAAAGAAACTATGTCAAATTCAATGTCTGGAAGCCATACTCTATAAATGGCACTCCAGTAAACAATCATAAAGTTACGATTTATTAAAATATAATTCTGCTCTGCTTTGGCCAAAGGGAAGACATTTGAACTATAAATAGTGAGTTTCTCCCAGGGTGCCCACAAACAGGGGAAAAAACACTATTCCTAAAGTTTAAAAGAAAAAAATGCAACACACACAATGGAAAAAAATTAAATTAAAATAGTCAATCCATAACTGTTAAGGAAATTACATAAAAACTGCAATAAACAAGAATAAATATTCCTCTGATTGATTTACTTACTACCCAAAAAGCAAACTTCGGTTTCCACTCAGAACTATATGTACAATTATCTTTAAAAACAGAGGCATTTTTATAATTAACAGAGTACAGCAGAAAATACTTAATAATAATACTTAGAATAACATTTTTAAACTATGAATGGTCCCAGGGTCATAAGTCAGTGCTGCCCTTATCTCAATTCTACCTGTAGGTGGGGCAGTGTAAGAGGAAGGGCCCTCTGGCTCTATCACTAACTAGCCATGTGTTCTTGACAAATTATTTAATTTCTCTATGCCTCATTTCCCACATATGTGAAATGGAAATGATAATCATGCCTCCCTCATGGTGTTACAGTGAGGTTAAATGTAAAACATTTAGTATAGTGCCTGATGCGTAATTAAGTGTCCAACATATGTTGGTTTATGTGTTTTAAATGTTGTAAATGTATCCTAGCTTCACCACGTAGTAACAGTTCTGTGGCCAGGGACAAGTCACTTCATACCCAAAAATCTTCAATTTCTCATTTATAAAGTGTAGCTCAAATAATAGTGGTTGAGAATTAATATTGTAGAAAGTGTATACAGCCGATCATTGCTACTGCTAGCGGTATTACTGCTTCTAAAGAATGTGAGGTTTCCTAACCTAGGAATAACTAGAATATGAGACTATTTTTGACTGGGAAAGCATTTTCACTTAGCATGGAAGTAGCTGTTATTTTTCTTCTGTGAATAGGTAACTCAAAACTCTGTAAATTCTACATGGATGAAATATGTCTATATTTCTTCAAGACACATATTTTTGTCTACAGGGTGGGCAATGTGCAAGACACCAGAGCCCAATGGTGAGTAAAACGTGGTCACAGCCCAGGTGGGGCTTACTCTCTAGTGACCATATCAAACTGCCGAATTGCCACAAATAAAATATATGACACTCAGACTGATCATTACAACACTGTTATAAAAGAGCAATATTTATAAGGGCTATCTATTTACATTCAGGAATTAGTTTTATCTGTCAAGTCCCACAAGTTTGTGTACAAGTTTCACCAGCAACTCTTTATTATATACCATCCTGTAGCAGAAATTAAATAGAAATGTTCATAATGAGAAATTCCATACAGTGCTCTTTGCTGACAAATCCAAAACCAAATTAACTATCAACAAGAGACTTCTTGCATTTTTTTTTTTACTCCATCCCTCTGCCAATTCCTAAATATAAGCTGTTAGGTTATTTTTCACTGGTCTCAAATTGTCTAATTTCTAAACAGAACAATGTATATGATTATTTCATTGTGATTGTTTCACTGAAAGCAAAATTATAAAATAGTTTTCATGCTAGAGTCATTCTCAAGATTCACATTTTAAAATTCTGGGGATCTAATGTAAAGCACGGTGACTACAGTTAACAATACTGTGTTGTATACTGAAAGTTGCTAAGAAAGTAAATCTTAAAAGTTCTCACCACAAAAAAAAAAAAGGTAACTATGTGAGGTGATAACTAACCTTACTGTGGTAATCATTTTGCAAAATATACATAAATCAAATCATCACATTATATGCGTTAAATGCACATAATGTTACATGTCAATTATATATCAATAAAACTTGAAAAAAGTTCTAAATGCTCTATAATGTTTAATAATACATTCTCCCTTTAAGACTTTGATCTCCATGAGGACAGGTATCATGCCTGTCCCTAGCACAATGTCTGATACATTTGGAGCTCAATGGATATTTGTCAGATTTACAAATAAATGAGTAAGAGACAGAGAAAAGAAATACAATTCACATTTTAAAGAATCGTTTTCAAGACTCCCAAGATCAAATATCAATTAATAATCATTATGCTTACTTTATACAAGACAACCCCAAAATACACATTGCAATTCACTGAAAGTGATGATTTATAAGTTAAGAAACTACTAATTACCAGCTTTGACCCTAAACCTTATAGCAGCAGATACAAAGAAGGTAAGCACAAAGCAAATTGCCTTTTGCTTTCTTATTCACTGTTAGATTTTTACCTTCTCAAGTTATTTTCCTTGGCTGTGGCACAGCTGGTGAAACTAAATCAGGAACATTATAAATTCTCAATTTAGTTTTCCTAATAAAAATTCAGAGTTATAACCTGCATAACCACAGATAAACACTACTGCAAATGCAGCCAGCAAGCTGTTTGATACATTTGATATATATATATATTAATACGTGCACTCGACATAGTTTATTTAGTATTATCTGATGGAGGTTAGGTTATAGGGAATAAAGTGGTGGAAGGTTTTTACTGATGTGAACTGGGACACAGTTGACATGTTGTATACTTCACGATAACCACTGCTGTTTAAATATGGTTTCCTAGAAATGGTTACAGTACAAACTAGATTCAAAACATCTCAGTTTGTGATTTCATTCTAAGAACTACACAAAGCAATTATCATATCTTCTTCCATTCTATGATTCCAACAGAGAATCCACTATGTATAAATAAAGCTATAAATAACTTGTCATGTGTAATCTTTATCCAGGCAGCATTTCAAAACATGAAACAGTAGAATATTTCTTATTTGCCCTGCTTGTTCAAAATATGGTATGAGCACTTATAAAGTGTACACAAAGATACACAGAAGCCTTAGTTTCCCGCATGTTTGCTTTCAGGCAGGTATTGAATACGACCTAGATACAGATTATTTTGCAACAGAAGAACTTTCCACCTCACATTGTGAATGATGAAAGTTCAAAATATATCACAGCATAAGTAAAATTGGGTTAAGTCTCTGGGACCCTTGGAGCTGGTTTGGTCTCAAAGAATATATGCTAAGTCAGGTTCTGGAAATCCAGCTCACAAGAGCCCACTTACAATCAAAAACACAGTAAATGAATTGGTACCAGAGATTTACGAGGAACCAAAACATCTACCCAAATTACAGTTAAAATATGCATGTTACTCAGAAGTTCCTCATCAGCAAAGGTTAGGTCATAATAATTCTGGACAGTTTATCGCTCTGAGGCAATAGTATGAAAAATGTGTGTTTTGGAGAGTGAGGGTTAGTGTGTATACAGACATATGGGCACTGGGGACGACACTAAAGAAGAATAAGGGCATCAGGCTGAAGCAGACATGGAAGACAAGGCCCAGGGTAACAAGGGCTCTTAGTGCATAGAAAACGGTGACTTCTATTGAGAATGTAATCTATGTATGGGTCAAGGTTTAGCTCAGAGTAGGAATATCTTGTTCCAATTCAAGCACACCTAACGTAATTCCTTAGCTTCTCAAGCAATGTGATGCTGTAGGTTTGGGATGAGAAATTCATGTTTTTAACCTCAATTCTACCACCTAGTGGCTGAGTGACCTTAAGAAAGTCACGACTTCTTTACCCTAAGTAATAGGAATAACAAACAAAATAAGAGCACTTCCCTTTACAGGGTGATTATGAAGATTACATGAAAAAATGTATACAAAAACATTTTGCAAACTATAAATTCCTTTATAAATATTAATAATCCACATAACATTAGAAATAATTTGGTTCCAATTACTACGTGCTCAAATTCCAAAAAGGATATTCTTTTCAGTCCAGCTTACAGTTATTAGAAATTTTCAATGTACATCATTTGGATGAATTATGAATTCTCATAATAAGTACTTGTTGAGTTTACTTGAGTTTCCAAGGCTATACTGAACATAATAATAATGGAATTTAAATTAAGTTTTAATATAATTTGTTTATATTCTTGTCTAATCTTATTAAAATATATGTCTGGAAAAGTTCAAGTATGTGAGTTCCACCTTTATTCAGATTAAAGTTGTGTCCAAAGAAGAACACTATTCCAACTATCTCCTAAATGCACATGTTACAAAGTCACCAAGCCCTTTCACGTCCATTATCTTATTAGGTTGCTGCCACAACTGGCTGGTAGAGTCAAACTACTCAACTTCAACTAGGAAAAGAATTCCAGTTTCTTTATCCTACAAAAGGTTTTCACAAGTATGTACTCATTTATATTATCGGGGAGTATTACAATTTGGAGTTTAGGCAAGCTGGAGGAAGTTAATTACATATATATAGACAAAAGCTGTCCACCAAAATTGTTTCAGTCTATTTGCTTTGCTATTCAGAATTAAGATTGATAAAAATTACTCCCCATCACAATGGAATACTCCTCAGCCATAAAAAAGAATGAAACATTGCCATTTGCAGCAACATGGATGGACCTACAGAATATTATACTTAGTGAAGCAAGTTAGACAGAGAAAGACAAATATTATATGGTATCACTTATACGTGGAATCTGAAAAATAAAACAAATGAATCTGTATACAAAACAGAAATAGACTCACAGACATGGAAAACAAATTTAGGAGTACGGGATTAACAAATATAAACTACTATACATAAAATAAATAAGCAACAAGGATTTACTGTATAGCATTGGAAACTATATTCAATATCTTGTAATAATCTTTAATGGAAAATAATCTAAAAATATATATATAACTGAATCACCTTGCTGCAGACCTGAAACTAACACAATATTGTAAATCAACTGTACTATAATAAAAAATTTTTAATAAATCAATTAAAATGTAATCCCTAAACTGGAAACAAACTGAAACTACTCAAGTTTGTTACACAACTACTAAAAAAAAATTACTTCCCATCATTCCTCAAAATGCTTTGGTAAATCAAGCATCTAAAAGAAAGAGTCAAAAGTAAAAGAATATCAAATACAAAGATTTTAGAAGAAAATCTACTGTGTCTTTTTAACAGGTTTCCAACTTGGTAGCCATCTGGTTAGGTTTTATGATGCTTTCTGGCTACCAAAAAGACATCAACTCAACAAGGCTAGAATGAAAACCTTAGAATATCTGCAAGACAATGCTAAAACTGAATCTAAGAAATTGAACACTGCTAAGACAATTCTTTAGATAATTCTCAATGCTTAAGCCCTGCAAAAAAAATAATACTTTAAGTTGCCTTTTATGACGTTTTCATGATATGGGACAGAAACAGAGCTATGACAGAGAACAAAATAATTCTCAAAGAGGAGATGTACTAAAAATTTTAGAAAAACAGAGTATGTCAAACAAATAGTATCTTTCATAGGGATCAAATTAAATGTCATTAGCTACTTAAGATACTCTAACTCTATGGTAAACATAAACAATAAAATATAACAAATATTATAAATGTACATAATTCCAGGTCAAAATTGACCAAGCAGAAACTATCTTAATAATATTTTAAAGCAGCCAATACTATGAAATAACAGTAATAACATATTGCAAAACCTGAATCAAATTTACACATTCCATACTCTTACTAGCATCTCTGATCATCTCTGTGAATTCAAGTTTCAACCTAAATTTTAAAATATAATATGCATGTGGTAGACACGAAGGTGACCCCCGCCTCCCACCGCCAACCCCTGCCATGCCCCTTCAAGGGGAACTTGCTGCTCAGTAGCAGGGAGTACAGTTAACAAACAACCTCAAGCTGTTCACCACTTCAGCGTCAGCCTCAGATGGAGAGCACTGCCTCACTCAAGATCACACCTTTCCCAGGTTGACTGACCCTCAGGAGCTGACAATCAAGCAAGAAAATAAAGGCCCAGCCATTTCAGCCTGATGCTGGAGAAGCCTGACAGGCACTACTTGCTCCAGAGCTTGCCGCCAGGTTGGCCGAGGTTTTGTCATGCCTGCATTTAGTTCAACTTCTCCCTTTGACTAATCCTATTGACCTCCTTGTTTTCACAAGAGTCGATATCTAATAAACATCTTGCACTCCAAATTTTGTCTCAGCATCTGCTTCTCAAGTCCAAGCTGCAGCAATGTACTTTTCTAAATGATTTTTCTGCAAATTAAACAAAAAAAATTCTGATACTGAGACAAGATGTATCCAGAATATATAAAGAACACTGGCAACTCAACATAAAATGTTAACCTAATTTTTTAAACTGACAAAGGATATGAATATACATCTCTCCAAAGAAGATAAACAAATGACCAAAAAGCACAAAAAAGGTATGCTCAGCCTCATTAGTCATTAGGAAAATGCAAATCAAAACCACAATAAGATACCACTTCACACCCCATGGCATGGCTGTAATCAACAAGAAAGAAAAAAACAAATGCTGGTGAGAATGTGGAGAAATTGGAAACCTCATCTACTGTTAGAAGGAATGTAAACTGGTACAGCCACTTGTGAAAACAGTTTGGCAGATCCTCAAAATGTTAATAAACATAGATTTACCAAAAGACCCAGCAATTCCACTTCCAGCTACATACCTAAGAGAAATGAAAACACATGTCCACACCAAAACTTACACATAAATGTTCACAGAAGCATTATTCATAATTGCCAAAAAATAGAAACAACTTAAATGTCTATCAAGTGATGACTGGATACATAAAATGTGATATATCCATAAAACAGAATATTACTCACTAATTACAAAAAAGAACGAAGTACTGACATATGCTACAACATGAACAATGCTAAGAATATGCTAAGTCAAAGAAAGACCACATATTGTATGATTCCATTTACATGAAATGTCTAGAACAAGCAAATCCACTGAAACAAGTTTTGGGGACTTGGCATGGGGGAGAGAATGAAGAGTGACTGCCAGTAGGTACTTAGTTTTGGGGACTTGGGTGGGGGAGAGAATGAGGAGTGACTGCCAGCAGGTCCTTAGTTTCTTTTTGAGGTGATGATTCCTATACTGCAAAAGAGATATGTTTATATTGAAGCAGTATTCCTCACTGTGTGTTAAGTAGCTCTCTCTCTCCCATCTCTTCTTTAGAGCTACCATGCCAAAGGTCAAGGCACAGTCTCAAAAGGGCTTGATGATCTCACTCATTCTTCTTTTCCTTCCATGAAAATAAATTGTTAAGTGGACTTCAGGCAGACTAATTAAAGAACTTCTCTCTTCAAATGTCCCTATCATTCCTTTCACCAGAGCCAGGCTGGCAACCATCTAGGCCTGCTCTATCTAGACATTAGGGGCAAATAAATTATTCCCTAGGTATAAAAGGTCAACATTATATATAAAGTTTTTGTAAATCACAGTGCTCTAGTCTAGTTTGTTTTAGTTCTGTGCACTGGCGATTCCCTGTCAATGATAATTTGCCTCCCTGGCCTATCCCTACCCCTTACATACACTTTCCAATGAGAATCTAGTCAGAAGCACTTATTCACTTTGGTCATGATTTAGTTAATTCTTTGGCCACATACCACCTAACAGTATCCCAATTTTATCCAATTTCTAATAAGGACTGAAATTTGGTAATAATTGCATTATTATTATCATTATTATTACTATTATTATTTTGATTATTATTGCAACTGATCCCACACATAATACTAACTTACTTCAAAGTTAGAAATGTACCATATGCTATAGGGAAAAATAAACGAAGGAAAAACTTGAGCATATAATCAAGTAATTTACTCTTAAGCCAGTAAGCTATACTCATAACACCAGCAATAAAGTTTAATGGCAAAATTAAGCTTTGTGGAGACCACAATTGTACTGCAAATAGGTATTTAAGTACTGCTCATGTCCTGTGTCTACTGATAGTGTACTCCTTATTGTTTATTTAAGGGGAAAATATCTGTGAAACCTGACTTTACCTAAATGTGTTAATAACTGAGAATGTTATCAGTTAAGTGCCTTCAGAATGAATGATTTTTTTGTTTTTTGGTTTTTCGCTTTTTTAGCTTCTAGACTTTCCCAATTCTTTATGAGGTGATAGTACTTTCTAGAATTTCAGGTCTGTACCATATTTCAAAAATGACCACATTCTGAGACCAACAGGTGATGAACTCAGAAAGATTCGGGAAGGCTCTCTATTGCTGTGATACTATAAACATCCAATCTTAAATAAAGAGAATTAGAAATGTGAAACTTCAAATCATCATTCTAAACTACCATATTAGTTACAGTGGTTATTTGCTTTATACAGAAAACAATAAACACAATTCATATTGTAACCTGACTAAAGTAACAAAGGATTTGAGGCAGCAAAATTCTCTTATTCCAAAAACAAAGAGCTTTGAACACTCCTGACTTCTACAAAATATTTCTCCCCCACAAAAACAACCATCACTTAGCCACACTATTAATTACAGGAGGTTAACTCTGTGGCACTGAAGTTGTCAGCACAAGGACACTGTGTGGAATGTTAAGCCATTTATATTATTAGACCTATGCTTAAACACAGTATGCCAGATGGCTTTCATTACTATTGTCTACATAAGCACAGAGTGGTAGAATCCTTTCCTACGATCACGAGAGTAAAGAATTTTACAACTAGACTTTACCTCAAACATTATAGCTAAGCTTCCTGAGGGACCCTCCTGTTGAGAATGACTAAACTCAGAAAGTACATTACAAAACATTACTTTATTTACAACTGCTACTCACTAAATTAACATAAAGGACGAAAATCATAATAACTTCAAAGCTGCAGAAAAGTATCTGACAAAATTCAATACTCAATTTTGGAAGAGAAGTCATAGCAAACTAGGAATAAGAAGCAACGTCCTTAACGTGATAGAGAGGTTCAAAAAAAATTACAGTAAAATTATTCTCTATGGAAAATTACTAAAAACATTCTCTTTAAAATCACTTACCAGGAGTCTACAGCCATACTACCCTAAACATGCCTGATCTCGTTTAAAATCACTTACCAGGAAAGAATATCCATCATTACCACTTTACTATTACCACTTCTACTCAAAGTTTTTTGGAGAGTCTAGCCAGTATAAGAAGATATGAAAAAATAAATAAAAATGTATAAGGATTGAAAATAGGAAAACAAAGTTTTTGGTTTTGCAGATGATATGATTATCTAAAACAACAAAACCAAGAAACAAGATTTTAAAAAATAAAAAAATAATCTCTACATATTAGGAATAAAAAGAATTTAGCAAGATGACTAAAGCAATTTATATAAAACAAAGTGTGTTTATAAATACCAGCAACAATCAGTTATAAAGCACAGTTTTTTTTTAAAGACATCTTTTTTAACAGCAAAAAATAGCTTACATAGTAAGAACAGATCTAACAAAAGGGACATTAAAACTATGTGCAGAAAATGATAAAATGTTACTAACAGACAATAAAGAAGACTGAAATACATGAAGGGATATACCATATTCATGCACAGAAGGACTCAATACTGTGAAAGTATCAGACTTTCTCTAATTGATATATGGATTCAATACAATTCCACTCAAACCCAAGGGTTTTTCCACAAATCCTGAAACCAAGTTCAAAAAATTATATGGAAGAAGACTGGCCAAATGTATAGAGAACAAATATATGGATACCAAAGGGGAAAGGGAATGGGGTGGGATGAATTGGGAGATTGACATACATACATTATTGATACTATGTATAAAATAGGTACCTAATGAGAACCTACACAAGCACAGGGAACTCTGCTCAATGCTCTGTGGTGACCTAAATGAGAAGGATATCCAAAAAAAGGGGATATATGTATACATATAGCTGATTCACTTTGCTGTACAGTACAAACTAACACAATATTGTAAAGCAACTATACTCCAATAAATAATAATAATAAAAGAAAACTGAGACACTCCTAAAAAAGAACACGATAGGAAGACTTGCCTCACCAGGTATCACAGTAAGACAATACATCATTAGTACTAGAATAGGCAAGTTGACCAGTAGAATAAAACTCCAAAGCAGACCCACATAACAGATTCATGCGACACCGGTGACACTGACATATCACTGGGCGAAGGTGAACTTTTCAATAAGTAGAACTAGCTAACTACATTGTAAAAAATGAAATTAGATGCCAGCCTCATTTCATAGAGAGATATCAATTTTGAATGGATTAAGAGCATAAATGCAAAAAGCAAAACTTTAAACTTTTTAGGGGAAAATATGGGAGCCTACTGTTTTGATGCTGGGGAAGGAAATGTGATTTAGATATTTACAAAAAAGATATTATTTTACACTCACTAGACTAGAAAATAGTAAGAAGCTAAAAAGAATTGGGTATAATGGAATTTTTATTTACAACACTGATCAAAATGTAAATTTATATAACCAATTTGAAGATATCTTTGGCATAAGATACCCAGGTTAAACATTCTCATAATCATCATCCTAGTAATCTCACATCTTGGTTCACAACTTGGTCTTATATATGTGTATCAGGAGATGGGTATAAATCACTCATGAAATGTTCATAACATCCAAAAAAAAAAAAAAAGCCTGTTTATTCATTATCCATAGCTGCATAACAAATTACCACAAAATGCAGTTGCCGAAAACAATAAACATTTATAATGTCCCACAGTTTCTGTGGATCAGAAATTTGGAAGCAGCTCAGCTGAGAGGTCCTGGCTCAGATTCATGAGGTTGTGGTCAAGATATACTGGCAAGGTCTGCAATCATCTGAAAGTCTGACTGAGGCTAGAGGTGACTCACTCACACAGATGAATTATTGATACTGGCTGTTGCTAGAAGCCTCAGTATCTCCCCACATGGGCTTCTTCACAGGTCTGCTTGAATATCACCATGTCATGGCTTCTGCCTTTCTCCAGAGAGATAGAGCCAGGAAATCAAAAAGAAAGCTGCAAAATTCTCACCATCACTTCCCCAATAGTCTACTGGCATAAATGGCAACCCTATTCAACGTAGGAAAGGTCTACACAAAGGCATGACTATCAAGAAGCAAAGACCACTGGGGGCCATCTTAGGATCTGGCTACCACAACTGGAAAAGACTGTTCTCAATTAAAGCAAGGCAGATATACTGCAGTATATTAACAGAATGAATAATAAACAGCAGTGAAAGTGAATGAACCACAACTACACTCAAAAACACAGATGAATGTTTCAAAAATACTCACTATGCAACCAAGAATGAGAAAACTACACATACTTTAATACCATTTATACAGAGCTCAAAAACAAACTAAAACAATTTATTGGTATCACAATTTAGGCTACAACATAAGAAAAATCAAGAGAAAAAAAATTCAGAATGTGGGAGGGGCATGAAGTGGGGAAAAACACACGGGTCAATGTAAATTGCTGATAGTGTTTTGAATACTATATTGAGTGGTGAATTTACAGCTGTTCATTATATTATGGTCAATAACTTACCTAAGTATTACATATAGGGTGGCTACTTTTGAATCAGTATATAATAAACATATAATCATAAAAGGCCCTGGTTGTATATAACCTTTTTTATTTATGAACAATATATTTTAAAATAACTGATAAAGAAAAATACTAAAAGAAAAGGAATAACGTAACTAATTTTAGTAACACTGACTTTTATAAATTGTTCTTTGGGGTATTTTTCTTAATAAAAATGTTAGGAGTCCAGTCCTGTCTATTTAGTCAGAAATTTGGGGGTCCTACTGGTGAGTAAACCTAAGAAGCAGTTATAAGAAAAAAGGATAAACAGGTACTAAACAAACTTCAGAGCTGCTATATATCAATAAAATATATTACTAAAACCCAATTGATTCCCTGCTTGTTTTGAAATGGAACTAATATTTTGAATAAAAATCGATTTTCTCAAAAGCTCTTGCACCAGCTATTAAAAAAGATAAACTATATATTTAAAAACTGCACTGAAAAATAATATCCCAGAACTTTACAATAAAATATTTTAAAATACAACTATGCACATAAACTATTACTTATGTTTTTGTTCTTTGCTTGGTAACTGCCATTAGTAAGTATAACAAGAAAAATCTGCCTTTGAAGATATACAAGCAATTAAAATTTAAAATGCTGACATAGGAGGCAGTTATAAGAAACTTGAAAATAAAAGATGAGGACTAAGAATCCATTTCAGAATGATCTGTCCCCTTGACTACCAACAGATAGGCTCATCTGGCCACAATAAACTATTTTCCACAGAGGATCATCTGCCAGTCTTTCAACATGATACAAAAATGGGTTTTACTTCTGAGAAAAAAAAATAATAACTTTCCTTATTTTTCCAAAATAAGGTAAAAAAGAAAAAATGCTGTAACAGCAGCCACTGGAGGGAGGACTTGATGTTAGAATGAGAATAAAACAAGCATAAAACATATTATCTGGTGCTTTGTCTGAAAATAATATTTTGTTAAACTCACTTCTATTTGTTTAAATGACAAATGCTGAAAACACTGCTTTTTCTGCATGAGAGTTAAACTTCCTTTCAGTGAAAAACAGATGTTGATTCAACTGCCCATTATTGGTACACCAATTAATGGTAAGAAAATTATAAAGCTGCCTGGACCAACAAAGAATTAACACCAGTGCTTAGTCTAAGTATATATTTAAAGGCCTATCCTTGATTTTAAATAAGCCTATATTTTGTTCATTTGAAATATTATCTATAAATTTTGCTATAAGACATCAGGCACTACTTAGTCCCTAAGTAACTACCTGAAATCCAACTATTCCTAAGTTGGCAGAGCTTCCATAAACTTGTGCCATTGCTCTTCATGTGGTTGATGGGTTTGCTTTTGCTTTTAATGAAAATACTCATATATTTTAGTATGTGTTCACGTAAACCTGGTTTTACACACACACACACACACACACACACATGCACATGCACATACACACACACACATTACGAGGATCCCAAAGTAAGCTGCAAGCTTCCAGGGCTGGCCCTTTACAGACCACTAAGTCCAAGGATATTATTTAAGAGAAGTTTAAAGATTCAAAACATAAAATCATAAAACTGGAAGGGCACAGAAGTGGGCTCTTTCACAATTTCAGTCTCTATTTTAATAATGGTTATATACTAAACAATAGACACAAGGCTTGTGTAAAGTCCTGAAACAATTCCAAACCTAACATCCCTTCCCTTTCTAAAATGATTCCTTATAAAATCAATATTTTGGAGTTGACTTCTTAAACTCAAGAATCCTACAATGATTTAATCAGTGAGTCAACAAAACTGTCAGTTCTGAATAAGAACCATTCAAAAGAAAAAGCAAGAAATGAAGTGTAAACTCTAAGGAGCACAGAAATTCTTCATCTGACAAAATATTCTATTGAATAGGGAACACACAAACTAAGAAAATGGTTTCAAAAAATAAATCGGTAACAATGAATATGAAGAGTGTAACTCAGACATTTATGCCAAAAGTTTATTTATATTTTAAATTTATATGGAAGATCACTATTTCAGGACCTGTGTAGCATAGTTTTATTTTTTTTTAATTTTATGAAGTAAATAGTTGGTCCTTCATTTATATATTTTAATTTTTAGATCTAGCTAATATTCATATGCCTTTAAAAATGAGTAGAAAATAATAATCGGAAAATGTTAAATGTATTCACTTACCAACAATAAACCAAAAACTAAAGTTTTGTAAGTATGGAATGTATGGAAAAAGACAACCTCACTCAAATGTTTTGCAGAAACTGAAAACAAGTCTTAGGCAGTAATACATCTTAATAAGTAAGGTAACCAACTGTTCTATAATTCTATAGGTGAATATATGCGTTATACTCCAAGGTTGAATTAACTAAAACAGACATAAATGACCATCGCTTTGAAAACTGTGCTGCAATTCCTATCAGGTCAACATTTAGAGAAAACATGAAATTTAGCTCTTTGTATTTTATATTATGGTCAGCTGTATACAGGCCATATCACCTCTCAGAGGATAAGGGCTGTCTTACTCATCCTGACATCTCTTACATATTATGGGCTCATAAATGTTGACTTAAACAGGGTTTGTTTAAAAATGATCAAAGGCTATTAAAGCAAATAACATTCCCAAGAAATGGAGAGAGGAAAGATAATTAATGCAAAAATAAGTCCTTGGGAATTCCCTGGCAGTCCAGTGGTTAGGATCCATGCTTTCACTGCTGAGGGTGTGGGTTTGATCCCTGGTCAGGGAACTAAGATCCCACAAGCCACATGGTGCGGCCAAATTAAACAAACAACCTAAATGCCCATCAACAGATGAAGGGATAAAGAAGATGTGGCACATATATGCAGTGGAATATGACTCAGCCATAAAAAGGAATGAAATGGAGCTATATGTAGTGAGGTGGACAGACCTAAAGTCTGTCATACAGAGTGAAGTAAGCCAGAAAGAGAAAAACAAATACTGTGTGCTAACTCATATATACAGCATCTAAAAAAAAAAAAAATGGTACTGATGAACCCAGTGACAGGGCAAGAATAAGGATGCAGACACAGAGAATAGACTAGAGGACATGGGGTTGGGGGGTTGGGGGGGTGGGGGGCGAAGGGGAAGCTGGGACGAAGTGAGAGAATAGCATAGGCATATAAACACTACCAACTGTAAAATAGATAGCTAGTGGGAAGTTGCTGTATAACAAAGGGAGATCAACTCGATGATGGGTGATGCCTTAGAGGGACGGGGAGGGTGGGGGGGAGTTGTGGGAGGGAGGGGATAGAGAGATACACGTATAAATACAGCTGATTCACTTTGGTGTACTTCAAAAGCTGGTTAAAAAGTGTAAAGCAATTATATTCCAGTAAAGAACTTAAAAACAGATACTATTTAAAAATGAGTCCTTACTTTATTTTTGAAACTGTATTTACACAATTTTAGTAAACAAATAATATTAAATGACATTCTTTCAAATGAAACATCAGCTAATCCAGATTAATTCCTTAAATAAAAATATTGATTCTAATAGAGGATATGGTAAGATTTAGATGATATAGTCAAGGTCTTATTCAGAAAGAACTAACAGACAGTAGGAACAAAAGTCATATAGAAGCATACGGTTTACATAATATATATAGTCAGGTCCTGATTCAAATGGAAGCCGTACACACTAAAAACAATAGCCATAAGGAAACACAGTATCACTTCATTATTAGTTTGGTCAGTGCCTAATACAACAGTTTAGGGCTTTCATATAGCTGGGTTCAAATATGTGGCGTGGGTTCAAATATGTGGCGTAAGTTCAAGGCACAGGCACACCTTTCTATCTTTTTCTAAGTTTCAAACTAATTTTGGGATTTCAGAATCTTCTGATGCAGCAAACATTAGGGCTGCCTAAACAGCTACATGGAAAATGTAAAGGATATATGATCTTTTAAAAGTCATATGGCCTAATAAAAGCGCAAGATTGATCAAATGACAGACTTCTCAGTGAAGAGGGCAACAATAGAAGAAAAGACATTCTCTCTCAAGTATCAGTGTAATTTCCACCTTAAAGTCAATTCATAAACAATTCCAGATGTTTTATTTATACAGATTTTAAATATGTGACAACACTGGCAGACTAAAATGAGAAGAACCGCAAGATTTCAAACCACATTAAATAGTATATAAACATTTGAGTGCAACAAATTCTGACGTTTTCAACACTGATTTTCCATTCCAGTCATTTGGAATGCAATGCCAGCTAAACAGAAGAGAGTAGAAAAATCACGGACTAAAAAGGAGTGAGAAAGGAGGATGGTGTTCCTTCTACACCCTAAGCATTTCTCACTAAAAAATATGAAAGGTCAGTTCCAGGAGTGGAGAACTAAGTACAAACAACTACAAGTTAGAATGTAAAACCCTCTGGCTTTTCTCAGCAATCTATGATGTCTTTATTAAGACATTATATGTAGGGCAGATTATCAGTGTTTTCCAAAGTTCACTGTATAATAAACTAATGAACAAAATAAATCAAATACCATGTTATCTACTCTATCTACACCTTAATTCTCCACTGAATTTTAATGCTTTATAGCTACTATAAATACCACATGGGCAATTACTTATCAAATCATACCTGGTGTCAAAAGAAGGGAACATACCCAGCTCAAAGTTTTCTAAGCCAGAGGAGTATCTTCCCTGAGAGAAGACAAATTATCAGGCTAGAGAAGAGTTATGACTGCAAAAGTATTGACTAATGAGCACAAAATCAAAAATGTTGAAAACCTGAATTCTTTTTTTCCTTAGATCTGTAACAAGGTAAGGCCCACTTTTACCACTAAGTGGATTAAGAAAATTAAATGTGTATAGGGTACATAAAATGCAGTATTTGATTGGCTTTGCCCAATTAATTTATGAGTTCCCACTCTTACTGAGAAAGTTTAATGTAGATAAGGTAAATAAAATGTAGTATTTGATTGGCTTTGTTCATAATTTTATTACAAAGTGAACTCTGGACACATGGGTAACCTGTCTGCCCTATACATGATGCTTAAGACAACATACATGGCTACAGAAGAAAAAAAAAAGGGGGGGGGGGTAGGATAGAGATTGGAAGTAAAACTATTCCTGATTGCATTTATATGACTATTTACATAGAAAATCTAGACAAACTACAAAATAACTACTATTGCTAATAAATAAATTTAACATGGTGAGAGAACATAAGGTAATCATATAAAAAGCAAAATTATTTATATAAATATATACATAATAAATGTCAAGAACAATCAGAAAAGTTGAAAAAAATTTCATTTCAGTGGTGCCAAAAAACATAAAATACCTAAAAGTAAATCTAATAAAAGCTATCCAAGACAGCTACACTAAAAACTACTTCATTGAGAGACATTAAAGACAACCTAAACAAAAGGAAAGAAATACCATTTTCATGGATTAGAAAACTCAGTATTTTTATGATGACATTTCTTCTCAAATTGATTTATAGATTCAGCACAACCCCAATCAGAATCACAAAAGGCTATTTTGCAGACACTAGCAAGCTAATTCTAAAATTCATATAGCAATGCAAAAGATGTAGAATAACCAAAGCAAATTTGTAGCAAAATAAAGTTGGAAGATGCACCTTACCTAATTTTAAGACTTAACATAAAGCTATAGAAAACAAAACAGTTTGGTATTAATATAAAGATAGACATATACATCAATGAAACAGAATAGAGAGTCTAAAAAGAGACCAACACATATAAAGTCAGTTGATTTCCAACAAAGGTGCTAGGCTGTTCAACAGAAGGAAAGTCTTCAATAAATGGTGTTGATTCAAATGAATTATCTGTTTGGAAAAAGATAAAAACCAACTCTTACCTCACATCACACATAAAAACTGACAATATAGATCATGGACATGAATATAACACCTATAAAAATTTAGAGGAACACACAGGAGAAAATCTTTGAAATCTTAGAGTAGGCAAATCTCAGAACAACAACAACAAAAAACCCCCACAAATCATAAAAGGAAAAAATTAATGTTGTGAGCTTCATTTAAATTAAAAATGTTTGCTCTTCAAAAAATAACATGAAGAAAATGAAAAAGAAGCCACAGACTGGAGAAAATATTTGAAAGACACAATAAAAAAAAAAAAACTTGTACAGATTATATTTTTAAAAAACGTGTACAACTCTATAATAAGACAACCAAATTTAAAAGTAGACAAAAGATTGAAACGCTACCTGTTGAGAGAAGACGTACAAATGACCAATGAAAAACAGCAGAAGGAAATATCTGCAGGCGACAGAGATATTCCTTATCTTGATTGTGATAAAAGTTTTAAGAATATATGCTAAAACATCAAATTATATAATTTAAATATGTACAATTTATTGCACTTCAATTTTACCTTTAAAAGGTTACAACAGATAAAAGTGAGGAGACTTTTTAAATGTTAAAATAAATGGTAATTGGCATGATTTATTCTATTTCCCTAAAATCTTTACATGTTATAGTAGTACTCATTCCATGGAGAATGATATATCCTGTAAGTAGAAAAAAATATGACAAATATATAAACTATTACTTGAGGAGGGATTATTTTGTTACATTTCAGCCACATATTATTTATTCCGAAATTAGCAAATACATACAAATAGAAAAGTAACCTAAATATTACAAGTATTTAGCTTTGACTATAATTATAACTGTTATTAAGGAATTCATAAGACTGTAAACCAGAAAAATAGCCTATCTAAATATTGAAAGTTCAAGCAGTCATATACTTTCTTAATAAATTAGAAATAATTTGATTTCTAATCCTAATACCCAAGTCAACTGAGCAATATTTACACATATGAAGAGAGCAAAAAAAGAAACTTAAGCTGATCTGCAATGAGTGTCTAATAACTTAGATTTTAGAGAGCTGGGGAGTAGATATGGATATGTGGAATTTCATGCAAAAGCTCTAAAACTAATGACCTTTATTGAATCAGAAGACCAAACCTACAGTTTCCTATCATTCTTTCATTCATTCACTTAATCAAAATTTACTAAATGCCTCAAATATATCAGATTCTGTGTTTGACAGAAGCAATGCCAAAAAGCAGAACCATATGATTAGAACAACTGTCACTGGAGCCAGAATGCCTACGCTTGAACTTTAACTCTGCCATTTATTCTATGTAATACCTAGGGCAAGGTACTTAACCTCCAGGTGTGCAGTGAAAGATTAACTTAGCAGGCTTGGGATGTCCAAAACCTGTACATTCTAAAAAAGGACTGGCCCCTGATTGGCTTCTGGGAGATGACCTATTAGTCCTTGGAATACCATGCCTGATAATAGTATCTCTGTATGTCTGAGGCCTGGGGCCATGCCATACATTTTATACTAACCATATGGTTTACGGTGAATGCATGTTTATATTCACCTGGATCTTGTGGCATGCTGTATCAGTTTGATCTCTGTGGGGGCTGGAGACTGAGTTAGTCATGGTGGCACTCCATGCCTATGTGACTGACACGCAAAAAAAACATTCTGAACACCAAGGCTCAGGGGGCTTCCCTGGTTGCTAACACTTGGCACTTGTTGTCACACATTGTTGCTGGGAGAATTAAGTACTTTCTGCATGACTTTTGAGAGAGGAAAAGTAGAAGCTAGTACCTAGTCTCTCCTGAACTCAGCCCTATGTGTTTTTTCCATTTGCTGTTTTTAATCTGTATCCTTTCACTGTAGTAAACTGAAACTGTGAATTTAATAGCTTTTCTGAGTTCTGGGAATACTTCCAGCAAATCATCAAATCTAAGAGCCCTCTTGAAGACCCTCAATACAGTAACCTTGTTTCCACATCTAAAAAATGCACTTAATGCTAGTACCTACTTAAAGAATAGCCGTGGGGATCAAATTAACTAAGGTATGTTAGGTTCTCAGAACAATATCTGGCATATAATGTTTTCTGTTTCTCATGCTGTTACAAAAATAAATGTTCCTAGCAAGTGAATAGCTTGGTCTAGTGAGAGAGGCCATTAACTAATAAAATTGCAAGTGCTAAAATATTATGCATAATGTACCAAAGGAACAAGGAGCATCACTTCCTTCGTTCCTATCCCCAACACTGTTGTCTTCATTCAGGTCCCCATTATCACTCATTTGCTAACTCAGGTGTTAGAATATCCTCATAACAGAATATAATGCTTACAGGATTCCCTGACACCACCATAACCACTGCCACCACCAGCCCCATCACTGCCTGACCCAACTGTATATTCCTTTAACTTGATTCCACATTCTTAGAATCCGTTCCCACACACAATTCCCTGATTTCTATTAACTGACAAAAATCACACACATCACGGTTTAAACTTTTTACCTCACCCCCTGGGGTCTGTTTGGACCCAAGTCTGGTTATAGGTCTAGAAGCAATGGAAGGTGGTTGGAATAAGAAAAAAGGAAGATCAGCAGTCCATTGTGGGCAATTCAGGGGACGCCATCACAGGTTCTTTAGGCCAGGGGAGACAGACCTCCTAGGAAGGAGGAGAAGGGTTGTTTCTACTGGCAAAGGAGCTTCAACAGCATTTAGATCCAAGGTGCCTTGCTTTACCAGAATCTGCCCATATGGACCCATCCCAACTGTCAAGGTCCCAATCCTTCCTTTAGGATTGCAAATTCAAATTGTGCTGTAATTCAGTCAACCACGTGATTCGTTTTACAGAAACCCTAGTACTGCAACTACTTCTTTGAGGGCAGCAATAGATACTAATTTTGGTACCTGCAAGTGGAATGCTGCAATACGAAAAACCTCAAATGTGAGAACGGCTTTGGAACAAGGCAGAATTGCCCTGAAAAGAGTGTTAGAGAAAGCCTATAGCACTGCGAAGCATCTGTTAACAGAAGCCCCATGGTCTTTGATAAGGCTGGGGGTGAGGACCTGCAAGAAAGCAAAGTAAATGTTATTGGAAACTCAAGGAAGGGTGTTATGTAGTGGTGGCAATTTTAGTGTCCCATGGAATTATATGGAAAGTAGAAAATGTACCTAATGAAGTGGCTGATCTAACAAGGAGATTTCCAACTAGAGTGCTGACTGTGCCACCTGGTTCTTCTTGCTACTTATAGTAAAACGTGAGAAGCAAGAAATAAACTAATGAAAGAACTGTTAAACAAAAAGGAGCCATGACTTGCTCTGTAAAAGACACTGTCAAGGGAATGAAAAGACAAGCCACAGACTGAGAGAAAATATTTTCAAAAGACATATCTAATAAAGGTGTCTTACTCAAAATATAGGAACTCTTAAAACTCAACAATAAGAAAACAACCCAATTAAAAAATGGGCAAAAGACCTGAACAGACACCTCACCAAAGAAGATATATAGATGGAAAATAGGCTTACAAAAAGATGTTCAATATCACATCATTAGGGACCTGCAGATTAAAACAAGAATGGGATACCATGACACACCTACTAGAATGGCTAAAATCCTTAACACGGATAACACCCAGTGCTGGCAAGGATATGGAGCAACAGGAACTCTCATTCCTTGTTGGTGAGAATGCAAAATGATAGCATGGTGTTGGAAGACAATTTGGCAGTTTTTTTACAAATTAAACATATTTTCACCATATTATCCAGCATCATGCTCCTTGGTATTTACCCTATTAGTTGAAAACTTACGTCCACACAAAAAATCTGTATCCAGATATTAACAGAAGCTTTATTCATTACTGCCAAACTTAGAAACTACAAAGATGTCCTTCAATAGGTGAATGACTAAATAAATTGTGGTATATCCACACAAAAGAATATTATTCAGCAGCACTAAAAAAAAAAAAAAAAGCTATCAAACTATGAAAAGACAGGGAGGAAACTTAAAAGTATATTACTAAGTGCAAGAAGCCAATCTGCAAAGGTCTGTATACTGTACAATTCCAACTATGTGATATTCTGGAGAAGGCAAAACTATGGAGACTAAAAAAGATTTGTCTTTTTCAGTACTTTTTAGTGGTTGCCAGGGGTTAGGGAGGAAGGAGGGGTGAACAGGCACAACAGACAGGATTTTTTAGGGCAGTGAAACTATTCTGTATGATTCTATGATGGCAGATACATGTCATTATACATTTGTCCAAACTCGTTGAATGTATAATACCAAGAGGGAACCCTAATGTAATCTATAGACTTTGGGTGACATTGATGTATCAGTGTAGGTTAACTGACCGTAACAAATGTACTACTCTTGACACACAATGTTGAGAGCAGGGAAGGCTGTGTGAGTCCAAGAGGCAGGAGGTATAAGGGAAATCTCTGAATGCTCCACTCAACTTTGCTGTGAACCTAGAACTGCTCTAAAAAATAAAGTCTATTAAAAAAAAATCCTTTCCAGAAGACAAACGACGCTAAAATTAAGAAATGTCTTCTGAGCAAAGATCAAATCCAGGGCACTACCAGAAAAACATGTTTCAAAGATGAAGCTGAGAATAAGACTGAAAATATCCTGTTAAATATTAATATATTAAAGGTTACATCTTAGAATATTAGTCAGTCAGACAAAGGCCCTCTAAAGAGAGTAGAATGTGCCTTACTGATCTTCTCAAACAATAAAGCTTCTAGAAAGCTGTTCCTCAGCTTTAGCAGGAGCGTGACAAGGATTTATCTTAAAGAAATGTGTAGGTGTGGCTTTTGTCTAAAGAAATGCATCTCAACAGAATTAACAGAATATCCACAAGATTTATAAAAGGTTTTTAATATATCTTTTAATTTAATATTTAAAATATTTAATATATCTTAAATGAAGAGAGGCCTTTGGACTCTGAAATTTTATTGGCAGAAAGCAGACTGAGAAAACTGCTCACCTGCAAACACCTACTATATTTTATGAAGAAAGAGGTAAGATTAAGAGCGCAGATGGCAAAGCTGAAAACATGGATAATTACTCCCAGGCTTGAGCCCTAATCAAGAAACTTCCAACGTTTGCCCACCTGGATTTCAGAATTGCTATGAACCAGCGATGCCCTTGTGTCTCCCGTTTTCCTCCTTTTGGAACAAGAATGTCCATAGCAGTTATCCTATGTCTGGCCCATCAATGTATGTTGGGTGTTGGGGGAGGTGGGTGAGCAGAGGCAAATGCAAAGGAACCATATTCAAGGAGCTATGCTTGAGGAACTACACCCAAAGAATCCCATCTACACTTGGACCTAACTTAGACGATGAGGCTCTGCACTGTAAGATGATACAGTAATAGAATGAGACAGCTGAGGGCCTTGGGAAGCAGTGAGTGTACTTTACATGCGGGAAGCACATGAACCACTGCAGGCTGGAGGGCAGACTGTGGCAGTCAGCCTCCCACTTCCTGGTATTCACATCCTCATGTAGTCCGCTCCCACACTGCACCAGAGTTGATCTGCATGAACAGAAGTGACAGTATCACACTTCTGTGATTCTATTATAAAAGAATGTGGCTTCAATCTTACGTGCTCTCTCATTCTCTCAGATTATTCACTCTGAGAAAACCATGTTGTGAGCAGCCCTATGGAGAGAAAAGCCCATGTGGTGAGGGAGTGAAGCTTCTGGCCAACAGCACATGAGTATGCTTAGAAGTGGACCCAGTCAAACTACAGGTGACTGCAGCCCTGGCTGACACCTAAACTTCAACCTTGTGAGAGATCCTTAACAAGAACCACCCAGCTAAGCTGCTCCTAAATTCCTGACCCTAAGAGACTGTGGGAGATAATAGATGTTCTTCATTTTAAGCTGCTAAATTTTGAGATAATTTGTTACACAGCAATAGACAACATAGATTTAAATCCCCAGTGAACTAGTGCATATCACTTCAGCTTCCAGATTCATTCGTTCTCATAATCACAGACTAAATTACTTACTGATTTTCCAGTTCAGCAACAATTTATTTCCACGTGGGTAAGGAGCTTCTCTTGGATTTACCAAAACAGGAATGCTTTCTTTTACTGTCTTTGGATTTTAAAAACAGAGGAAAATTAGCTTAAATAACTCATTATTTTCAGTATTAGGGATTGATTTGGCTGTAAATCTTTCTTCATTGAATGAGAGAGGGGAAGAGAAGCCTTACATTTTTAACTGGAACAGTTAAAAATACAATGCATATGCTTGTTTGGATAAAAATAATTATACATGTTTTTGATTGAGGAAAAATATTCAGGATAAACTTTTTTTTTTAATAAATTTATTTATTTTTACTTATTTTGGTTGCGTTGGGTCTTTGTTGCTGCACACAGGCTCTCTCTAGTTGTGGTGAGCAGGAGGTACTCTTTGTTGTGGTACACGGCCTTCTCACTGCGGCGGCCTCCCCCGTTGCGGAGCACAGGCTCTAGGTGTGTGGGCTCCAGGAGTTGCAACACGTGGGCTCAGTACTTGTGGCTCATAGGCTCTAGAGCACAGGCTTCATTGCTCCACAGCATGTGAGATCCTCCCAAACAAGGGATCGAACCTGTGTCCCCTGCATCGGCAGGCAGACTCTCAACCACTGCACCACCAGGGAAGCCCAACTTGTTTTAAATAAATAGTTTGTTTTCAATGATAAAATGGAATCATCTAGTTTCTTAGAAGTACTTGCAGTGTTTCTAATGCAGATTAAATTTTCACCATTATAATCACTCACAGTTTCAAAATAATGAAATATTACCTATAAACAATAATACTCTTATCATAATTACCTGTGAAATACATTAGCACGAATTGATTTTATATTAGTCACCTAGAAAAAAGTAGGAAAAGACCCTAAAAGAACAGGCCACAGATCAAAAAGGCTTTGATGCTGGAGGAAGAGGTCCAAAATGGTCTCCAGTAAAACCAACTTTGTTGGATCCTAGAACCAAACCTAGAGTCATCCCGTGTAAAGTTCAGGTCAGAATCTAACCTACAGGAAAGACCCCACAATCTATCATCTTTTATTCCATTTTTCACTCTTCCTTTTTTGTACTTTCATGTACCAACCTTTTTGCTCAATCACTTTAGATGGTATATAATCTAAAAGTCCTCTTTGAGGCCTTTCTGATCAACTTCTTTCAAGTTTTTGAACAATTTCAGGTGATTTAACTTTAAAGTGGGTCTATGGGAAACTGAGTTCATCACTCTTCCACTAGAGCACACAGAACCCAATCGCTGATTAAGAAAAAGAAAAGATCAGTCATGAACTGGTGTATTAGTCTGCTCCAGCTGCCATAACAAAATACTGGGGTGGCTCAAACAACAGAACTTTATTTCCTCACAGTTCTGAAGGCTAGAAATCCCAGATCAAGGTCTGGCAGGGTTGTTTTTTGGTGAGAACTTTCTTCTTGGCTTTTAGACAGCACCTTGTTGCTGTGTCCTAACACAGGAAGAGAGGGAAATCATGTGAGATCTCAGGTGTCTCTTCTTAGACAGACACTAATCCTATCAGATCAGGGTCCCTTCCATATGACCTCATTTAACATTAATTACTTTTGGGTGGCTAGGGCTTAACATACAAATTTTGAGAAAATGCAATTCAGTCCACAGCAATTAGAAAGTATCGAGGGATATCATCACGTTTAGGGACATTTGTGTTATAACATTCTTGATACTTTTCCAAATAGCCTCAATCTTAGAAGATAGGTTATTTCAACATCATCAGCTCATTTGGCCCTGCTTTCAAATGCTAAAGCCACTTTTGTCCCTAATCAAAAGAAGGAAAAAGCAGAAAAAGGAGAGTTGAAAGGTTTTGGACAACTATAGAATTAAATGGCACAGTCCATACAAGAGATTACCTCCACTTCTGACACCAATAAAAAGCTCACAGGATTCCAAAAGCCCCCTCAGGAAAAAGCATACAGCACAAAGTTCAGGAGAGTACCAGACATAGAGCTTCTGATGTCCTCTCTCCATGAAGTTATGGACATATTGTTCTCTTGCTAACTATATGTCATAAAATGCACGGACTATTGCCAACCTGGAAAGCTCACAAGAGACTTGGTGTTCATAGTTTTATTAGGGCTCCATTACATAGGCATGACTGACTGGCTGCGAACATGGTTGATCTCAGTTTCCAGGTCAACTGATACCAAGGGACCCAAAGCCCCTACCCTAAGTCACGTAGTCTTTCTGGTTATGGGCAGCCCCCACCCTAAATCACATTGTTAGACCATGTGAGCCAAAGCCCCAAGGCAAACAAAAATACTAGAGATTACCATCCAGATGCTGAGGGCAAAGACCAGACCTCTTCTGGGGCCAGGTTAAAATTCTTTACCATACAAGAGACAAGATAAACCATTCAATAGTTCCTATTGCCCACAGAGGCAAGTCCAGGCTCCTTATCAAACTAGACAAGCACTCTCCTCACATCCTCTGCCCCTCCGCCTATGACTTGGTTACTATCTCTTTCCCCAACTCCATCTCTCATTACAATCAAACTTTCTGCTCTAGTAGTTGCAAATTTCTTTTAGTGTTTTACAATTATCAGACTGCTGAAAGCTATTTCTTCAGACTAGAAAGCCTTTCCACTTTATTTTTAAATGACTCATCCTTAAGTTTTCAAGTTAGGTATCATTTTCTCCACAAAGCCTTTCAATAAGCCCAGGTAAGGCATTGTGTCTCTTCCATAACATCCTATACATATTTCTATCATAATACAAAACATTTTGCTGAAGTCTTATCTTTATAGCAGATATCCCAACCAGCACGTAAGATCCTCAGGTATGGGGGTCCAGACTGTCTTATGACTAGGTATCCATCTTACTGATTCAGGTAACTGAGACCCTCCCTAACGACTGCCCTGTTTTCCTTGCCTCGTATTTCAGTTCACGCAGATCTTGGGCCTTTCCCTATTCCTTTATCCGCCCCCCTCCCACCCCGCTTCTCCCCATTTCTTTCGAGACCAGAGTCCAATTCCTGTTCAGTTATTACTTGCTGACAGACCCCCTTTCTCTTTACTGTCCTGATCTGATCCTTCCTCTCCTCTCTGCCACCCAACCAATTCCTGGATATGACCATTTAAGATAAATACTCCAACTACATTAAAGGGTATTAAACCAAATGGACCAAGATGATAAATTCCCAAACTACTTGAGGTAGTACCAGAGTCATTTCCACAGTATAGACAAAAATGATGATATCAAGAAGAATGGGGTAATTCAAATCAAGAGAGCAACCTAACCTATCAATGAATCAAACGTCTCAATTTTTTAAACTGCTTCACCTTGAGTTATAATCTTGGTCACAATTCTCGCTTGTTTCATGTTCTAAACAAAGCACACAAAACTAAGCTTTGTAGATGAAAAGGGTACCACACTCCTTCATTACCTCGGATATTAACTCCAAATTGTTTTTTAAATAGAGGTACTGTGTCTGTTGAGCCACATATAGTATCTTTCATGCTGCTTTCTTATACTGTATCACATATGATGGCAATGTGATTAGCAGGGGATTGGAATACTAGCCACATCCCACACTCATTAGCAGTTACACTGTTGGATATTAGTTGCTATCATTCCCTTAACTAGCTATTAAAGGGCCTTACAAGGCCCAAATTCACAATCTTAGTCTTACTAGCACCTCTGTAACCTCTGAGCAAAATCAACCCTAAGTATATCATCAACCTGGACTACACTTAAAATAAATATCCAATCTGCTGTAAAGAAATGGAAACAAAACATACAATAAAAGCTTTGCTTTAATGATCTGTCTTCACAGTGATATTTTTCTCTATAGTAAAAATTATCTGTTATCTATATTGCAGTACATATACTGCAAAAATGATGTGTTCTCAAAAAAAGCAGACAAGAATACAATATCAGAGAAAGCAACACAGCACTGTTACCTCTAAATTGACTTAGCTGTAAAGCATTAAGCATGTCAGTCATCTGCTACCTCATCTGTAGCCAATTAATCAGTTTTAATTTGTCAGAGAGTGATAAACAAAAATGTGGTACAATTTTTCACTCATTACTTTAAATCAAAGCAAAGTAATAAACTTAAATAAGCTTTATAACTGAAATAGTTAGCCAAATGCAGTACCCAAAGAGTATTTAATAAACAATAGTGTACAAAAAATTCAGTAGTTTAAATAAAGAAAATGAGGTGTTTCCTTGCACTAATCGGTTATCAGCCAGTTTGAATAAAAAAATTCCTTCCTTTCTTAAACAAGTAATCTAAAAATTTTTTTGTCTTAACAATGCTAAACACTGTTACACAATTACTCCTTAAATTACTCAATTAAACCTCATTTACTCCATGGATGGAAATGATGTGATACCTGGTCTGAATAACATTTATTTCTGTAGGACTGTATACACTGCACAGCCTCCAAATACTAACTGTTGAACCAGATGAACTGACATATGTTACTTGGTATACAGTAGGTCTTACTGAATCACTTAAGGCCAGGTGGCTGACTTCAGAACCATGCTGAGATACAGCCAGTGATCGGCACTTTCACCCTGTCCCCCATTCCATTCCATTCCAATCTGTAGAGCTATATTACTTTCTGTCACTTTGTTGCCAGGTCCCCTCTCTTCTGCTGTCAGTTCTGCTGCTTACAGTACATTACTGTTACTGATCTCCTTTGCCATTCTCCATCTAGCCACATCCAAATGCTATCTAACACTTCTTTTTTCTATTTCTTCATCATTTTTCTCTCTTCTGTTCCCTGCTACCAGAAAAAAGATCTACTTCACAGCCATAGTCAGCCAATCAATATACTCCTTTCCTTCTAAATTAAAAAAAAAAAAAAGCAAAGCAGGTCAGGATGACCTTTGGCTTTTCAGAACTCTTTTCATCACAGTCTGATATCCAGAGATTCATTCACTGTTACAAAAGATGCTTTATGGTTTCTTTTACTTCTAAGTTTGGAGTTACTGCAGATACTTGGTCTACAGACAATTTAAGGTTTTACAATTATAGTATTTTAGGGTTAAAAAAGTAATAGAAGACAGGGTGACTGCCTTCTTAACCCTTAAAAAATATACCCAAAAAACCCTGCAAATTTTTCTATTAAGATCAGACCTTAAGGGGAGTTCCCTGGTGGCCTAGTGGTTAGGATTCCAGACTTTCACTGCTGTGGCCCAGGTTCAATTCCAATCCCTGGTTGGGGAACTGAGATTCTGCAAGCCACATGGCGCAGCCAAAAAAAAAAAAAAAGGAAAGAAAAATCAAATCTTAAATGAATAGTGCGCCAAAGAAGAAAATATACATATGGCCAAAAAGCATATGAAAAGGTGCTTAATATCACCAATCACTAGGGAAATCAAAACCGTTGAGATACTACTTCACATCCATTAGGATGACTATTATTAAAAAAAATAAGAGAGAAAATGTGCTTGGTGAGGACATGGAGAAGTGTTGGTGAGGATGCAGAGAAAATGGAACCTCTGTGCATTGCCAGTAGGAATGTAAAACAATATAACCATTGTTGCTAATAGTATGGTAACTCTTAAAAAATTAAACATAGAATTAACACATGATCCAGCACTTCCACTTCTGGGGGCATATAACCAAAAGAAATTGAAGCAGAAGACTCAAACAGATATCTGCACACTGTTGTTCATAGCAGCATTATTCACAATAGCCAAAAGGTGGAAGCAACCCAAGCATTCACAGGCGAATGGATAAACAAATTGTTGTCTATATATACAATGGAATATTATTCAGCCTTAAAAAGGAAGAACATTTTAACACATGCTACAACATACATGAACCTTGAAGACACTATGCTAAGCAAAATAAGCCAATGACAAAAGGACGAATGTCATATGATTCTACTTATATGAGGTATCTAGAGCAGAAACAGAAAATTCATAGGGAAGGAAAGCAGATTAGTGGTTGCCCAGTGCTGAGGAGAGAATGGAATGGGGAGTTAACGCTTCACGGGTATAGAGTTTCAGGTGGGGAAGATGAAAAGTTCTGGAAATGGATGGTAGTGACAGCAGCATAACAATGTGAATGTACTTAATGCCACTGAAACGTAGTTAAACACTTAAAAATGGTTAAAATGACTAATTTTATGCTATGTAGATTTTACCACAATTTTTTAAAAAAGAATGAAAAGTAAAGTTGACATAAGTTAGCTTATTTCACTTACTACTTAGTTATCTATGACCACTGTACAAACCCAATCTGACCCTAAAACAGCACAAGTTATGTACAACTGAGTAAACAGCACTTAATTTTGTTCGCACTAATGAAAAGCTTGGAAATATCTCTACATATCTGAAGACATCAGATTCTCCTCATAGAAGTCTGTCTGGGAAAGCAGAGAAAAACAAGCTGTCAATAAAAAAGATCCCTCATGCACACACAAATCACTGAATAAATATTCTTGAGATTTTTAAACACTGATGCCTCCATGCCTATATCCCTGCTATTCCAAGATATATCAAATATATTCCTGCCTCAGGGCCCTTTCCAAGCCTAAAACACATACCCACATACCTACAGAGCTCACTCTCTGATTTCATTCAGATCTCTATTCAGAAGTCCTCTTATCAGAAAGGCTGATATTGACCACCCTATTTAAAATAGCATCCTCCATCATTCTCTCTTCCCTTAATTGCTTTATTTTTCTTCATAGCTTTTATCACTACTTGATATATTTACTTGCTAATTGTCCTCTACCCACTACAATGTAAATTTCAGCACAAAGTGCCTATTTTGTTCACTATTGGAAGCCCAGCACCTAGAACACTACCTAGCACACTGAAGGTGGCCAATAAATATCTGTTAATTGAATGAGTGGATGTTTACAGCTTCATAGGTCATATTGCCCTCAGTGTTGGTACTATTCTACCACTTACCAGCATTATAGCAGCCACTACCTCAAAGCCATCCAGAATATACCTGGTTTAGGCTTCAATGGTAAGTGGAAGGAACACTTAGTCATGCAGAAGCCTGGCACCACTATATCAAAAAACTGCTCCCTGACTTATTTTCTAAGTACATTAAATGAATACAGTATATCTGTCCCTCACAATGAGGGACAAAAAATAAGAATGAGGAATACACCTCTAACACTGCCTTAAGACAAAACGATACCGTGGATTGCATCACATTTCAACCTATTTTGAGAAATGGTACAAGGCACTCGCTAGCCTGAAAACCACAGGATTTTCCCTCTGCAACTTTTCAGAGGATTTGGAGAAATAGACAAATGCAACAATACTGTCAATAAGTATAGCCAAAAATTAAGTAACCAATTACTTGGCATAACAAATACACACTCTGGAGCACTAGAAGAATATGTTAAATCTCTGAATGAAGGAAAGAGAAGGCTGTCTCCAAAATATACCTAACTTTATTTCAAAGTCAAAAGTATCAATTAAGAATTCATCCCAGTGAAATGTCCCACCAGCGCCCATGCATGTTACAAGTCTGGGGAGCATTTTATAACTGCACTTTAATCTTGTGTCTGCAGCAAATGACTTCTGGTAAAGGTCTGACAGGTGATGATAATTTTCGTAGAAAAATCTTTAACTAGAGAACCACAATACCTCCCTACCTGAGAAAGCTTAGGAAGGCCCATTACGCTACAGTCTCTAAGCTCCCAGCACCCCAAACGTCCAAGTGAAGGAAACTCATCCAGGGCACACACGTGTCCTGCCCCGCCTCGTAAGTGGAAACAGCAAGTGAAAGCTGCCCATCAGCTGGGTCCCGGACAGAGGGCAGAGGTGTCGGTAGGAAACGCAGCGTGGCTCCGGGCAGCCTCCGGCTCCGGCGCCAGAGACCCTCACCCGAGACAAACCAAAGCCAGCCCCTTCCCCCGATCTCGACCCGGGCCTGCCCCCCGGGAGCTCACAACTCGGCAAACGCAGGTCCTACCTGAGCTCTGCCCCCAGCTACAGGGCTGTGGGGGGAGGCGGGAGGAGGCGTGGCCTTCCAGCTCTCCAGTCGAACTCCCTCGTGCGGTTGTTATGACTTTCCCTCTCCGGATCCGCGCCCCGACCAAGTTCGAGTTGCACTTCCGGGGTCCGCAGGAGACTGAAACGTCATTGCGGACGCGACGGCGGCAGACGCGACAAGCCGGAAGTAGGCGGGGCGTGGTCACTGGATTGGTTCCTGTGGCGGTAGGTGGGCAGGGAGAGAGAGGCATGTGGGAGGTGAGAGTTGTCTTGTTATTTCCCTGTGGGCTCTCTTCGCCTTTCCTTCGTCCTTTGTGCTGAAGTAAGGGACACCCCTTCCTGGGTACCTTTAGAGGATGGGGTCACCGTGAAACCTCTTTCTCCAAGCGGAATTCAAAAAACAATTAGGAGAGTGTCCATGCAGCTGATTGCCCACTCTCACATGGTTTATCTCGCTTACCTGGTCCCTTCAACTCCAGAAAAGACAGGAGCTGGGAAAGTCTAGATTTAGAAGATTCAGCTTACCTCCAAATAATGACTTATGTAAAGTAGGTAGTTAAGTATAGGCTCCCTGACCCTGCTCTTTTTCTTATCTCCTGACTGCTAATAGGATAGATTGGAAACAGCTGTGTAAAGCTATGGTCGCATCGCTAACAGTGGGTTGGATCTAAACTCAGCCTTTATGGTAGAAATCCCTGACTGTAGAAATTACTCATGAAAATCCCCTAAGTGACCCACAAAGTACAGAATACTTGATGGTAAGCGTAAACTCTAGGACATTAATTGTTATGCACATTTGAATGTGAGACTTCTTAGCTAGTTTATATGTTTTAATGAAAAGAGAGTTTGTAAGTATCTGGACATTTAAACAATCCTGATAAATCCAAGAGGCACCTCTTAGTCTTCATTTTGCTTAACCATTCAGCAGCATCTGACACAGTTAATCACATCCTCCTTTTTGAAACCTGGAACACTTTCTTCATTTGACTTTTGTGAACTCACAGACCTCTTTTGATTCGCCTTTGCTGGATTCTTCCTCATTTCTTAGTGTTAGTGTGTACCAGCTCTCTTCCCGTCTTTATCTACCTTTATTCCCCAGGTGATCTTATTCTTTTCCTTCACTGTCTTTTATATGGCATCACTATGTTGATGGCTTCCAGATATCCATTTCCAGCCATGATTTCTTTGATTTCTATACTAATATATCTAACTTCTTAGTCAACATATCTGCTAGGATATTTAACATGTGTTTCAAATTATTTTCTATCTCCAAAACCTGTTTCCCTGTTCCTGTTGCATATCTTTACATCTCAGTAAATGGCATATTAATTCTTACAATTGTTCACGTCATAGTTTGATTCTTCTTTCTCTCAAGTTTCACATCTAATTAGTCCCTCAGCAAACTCTGTTGGCTCCCTTTTCAAAAGGTGTCCTATATCTAACCAATTCTCACCACCTCTGCAACTACTATGCTTAGTCCTCACTGGACGCTCTAATTGTCTCTTAATTGTTCTACATGCTTCTGTTCTTACCTCCCTACACTCTAGTCTCCACTTGGAAGCTGTAGAAATCCTTTTAAAAAGCAAATCAGAATTTCCTACTTTCCCATTCAAAACCTTTAAGAGGGTCTACTGCTCAGCAGCTAGTAGACATGTTGGTACATGGCTAGGTGTATTTGTTTCCTAGGATTGCTGTAACAAAGTACCTCAAACTAGGTGGCTTAAACAAATTTATTGCCTCACAGCTCTGGAGGTTAGAAGTTCAAGATCAAAGTGTAGCTAGGGTTGGTTCCTTCCAAGGACTGTAAGGGAGAATTTGTTCCATGCCTCTCCCTAGCTTCTACAGGGTTGCTGGCAATCTTTGGTGCCTTTTGGCTTGCTTGTAGATGCATCACCCCAATCTCTGCATTTGTCCTCACATGGCATTCTCTCAGTGTGCTCTGTGTCCAAATTTCCTTTTTATAAGGACATCAGTCATATTGGATTAGAGCCCATCTCAGTGACCTCGTTTTAACTTGATTACCTGTCTGATGGCCTTATTTCCCAATAAGGTCACATTATGAGGTACCAGGCTTAGGACTTCATGTATCTTTTTGGAGAGACACAAACCCTAGGGTATTATTTTGAAAAAAGAAGAGAAACAACTCCAGTAGAAAGAAAGAAGCAAACCAATTGGCAGAATGAGGTTGTGTGAAGTAAGCCACCAGAAGAGGAACTACATGGAAATTTTGAGATGCTGGCTGGAGCATTTGTCCCATGTATCAGGGAATGGCAGTGTTGGAATTCCGGGATTTGGGTGAACCTCCAAAACAAAAATATACAAAAGTACCTGATGACAGGAAGCACCAGCACCTGGGCATTTTTACTGAGGGAACCATGGTCATAGTTTACGATACCCTTTTCTTCCCACACCTGAGCTGGCACTGAAGGACCTCAAAGTAACAGAGTAAGTGTGGGACATAGAGAAGAAAAAGGTGGAGAAACTAAGACAGAACAGATTATACCCCCTTCCTTCCAGCCATATTTGTGAATCAGGATTATGTTGGAAAAGAGCACAGTTTAAAGTTAATTAGAGGTTTCCAGTCCAATATGTAAAGAGCTTGGCGCTTGAAAATCATCCATTTTTATCCTCACAACAAGAAAAAAAGCTGAACAAACTAAACTCAACTCTTCCTAGATCCTTTAGAGACTTGAAGTCACAGGGAAAACTGCTGCCCCCCAATTTGGGAAGACAAGTAATTAAAGAGAAGCATAGCTTAACAGGAAGCAGAAGCCAGCAGAAGGAGCCGGTATGGCTAGAACATTTTAAATGGTAATAGGTAAATTGTTGGAAGCTCACTATGGACTACTATAGGCGTTAAAACTCATGGACTAGTTTGAGAAATAAAACTCCAAGTGGTTCCATTGGATGGGGAGTGGGGCACACGTTTGTGACTGTTAGCTCCAGGAGCCCTACCAGCTTCTCACTTTGAAAATCAGAGAAAAATTCTCTTAAGACAGTGGGAGAGGAAAAGTGACCATTTTGAAATATGCCCAGAGCTCTCTGTTTTCCTTAACAAAGCCTGCCTTTAAGGGAAACTATTTTACCAGAGCCTAACCAACTGTCAGATTACCAACCTAGTGGAATGAAAATACTCAACTCCAGACCACTCTAGCTTTTGAAGTGGAAGGAAAGTGGACAACATGCAGAAACAGAGGGGGACAGTAAGCAGAGAGATGAAAACGTTAAGAAGGAATCAAAAGGACATGCTAGAAATCTAAAACACAGGAACCAAAATGAAAAATACCTCTTGTAGGCTTATAAGTAGCCTGGACACAACCAAGGAAGGAATTTAGGTTAAGGATATGTCAATAGAAGCTTCCAAAACTGAAAAGAAAAAAGAATGAAAATGATGAAGCAGAATATCCAAGCAAAGAGGGAAAATTACAAAATGTTTAGCATGTGAATAATGGGAATGCTAGAAGGAGAAGAGAGAAAGGAACAAAGGAACTATTTGAAGTAATGACAGAATTTTCCAAAATTAATGACAGACTAAACCCCACAGATCCAGGAAGCTTAGAGGACTCTAAACTGGATAAACACTAAAAAATTACACTTGGGCATATGTATAATCAAACAGCAGAAAATTAAAGACTATGAGAAAATCTTGAAAGAAGTCAGTGGGGAGAAAACAACCAACGTTGCCTACAGAGGAAAAAAAAAAGATATGAACTACATTGAACTTTTCTTCAAAAATGATGTGGGAAGAAAATGGAGTAATGTATTTAAAGTTTTAAATGAAAAAACAAAACAAAACACCAAACTAGAATTTGATATCCAGTGAAATTTTCCTTAGAAAGTAAAGGAAAAATAAGGACTTTCTCAGACCAAAAAAAAAAAGATTGAGAGAAATTGGCACTAGTGGATTTGCCCTGCAAGAAGTGTTAAAAGAAGTTCTTTGACGAGATAGAAATGTTATAGATCAGAAATTTGGATCTACATAAAGAAAGAGGTTTTGAGAAGGAATAGATGAAGGTAAAATACTGTTTTTAAACATTCCTTAATTGATGTAACAGATAACACTGTTCAAAATAATATCAATATTCTGTGATTATAGCTTATGGGTAAGTGAAGTGAATGACAGCAGTGTTATAAAGGACAGGAGGGAGAAATTAAAAATACTTTGTACTTTCTATACCCATGTAGCATTATAGGATTATTTGAGAGTGGACTTAGGTAAGTTGTATGTTGCAAATTCTAGAGCAACCACTTTAGAACGTCCAAAAAAAAAAAAACCCAACAATTTTAATTGATAAGAGAGGATGGAAACTGGAATCATGAAATGTTCAATTACAATCAGAGATGGCAGAAAAAGTGTAGAAGACCAAAAAAAAGGAAGAAAAGAAAGGGAAAAAAAACATTTAAAGGGATTTAGATCATACTGGATTTTTAAATAACTAAAAATGAGACGTTCCAAAATACCCTAATGTAAACAGAAAATCCATAATGCATACCTAATGTATAATCTAGGGGTAGTGAAAAAGATCTGACAAAGCAGGTTTGTACTGTAGTATTACAAGAAAAATTAGGATTTCTGCTTATTTCCCACACCCCCAAGTGCTACATAGTCAATGTGTCATACGTTGATATATATATATATATGTCTGTGTGTATAGATATATAAAAATAAGAGAAACTATAAATTTTAAAACGTCAGTTATGTAAAATCATGTTTTCAAGGTTGAAATGCTTCTTCATTGGAATATTAGGACTGAGTAATTCTATCTCTTCTTGGTACTTTTATGAACTTTCCCTTCCAGTTTATATATCAGTTCTGTACTCTTTTATGCCTAGTTCTCCACAATTACTTCTTTATGCACAAAATTTACTCTTAACCCTTCTTCATTCTAATCCTCTTATACACTGAAGTCTCTATTGTAGGCAACTGATTATTTCCAAATATCCTCAGAAACTTATTCTACCCCCCAATATTCACTGGAACTTGAAATATTTAATGTTGAATATGGTCAATGGGCTTTTAAGATATATCCCCACATCCTTATACTAAACTTTCTTTCTTACACATACACACACATACACACACACACAATACATTTCTGTAATAAATCTGAGCTGTGAGTACAACTGTGTGATGAGTTGTGTGAGTTTTAGTTAATCTCTGAATGTAAGGGTGGTCTTGAAATCTCCCCCCAACATAGTTACCCATTCTTAGGAGAAAAGACAAGTAATAGAGACTGATCCCAAGCTAATTCATTGTTGGAATCATTAGACAGGACTTAAAGAGCTATTATAACTATTTTTAATGACTTAAAGGAAAAGAATACTCACATTGAAGGAAAATACAGGAATTCTCAGCAGAGACGTAAAATTTATAATAAATAACCAGATCGAAATTATATTATAAAACAACAAAATATCTGAAATTTTAAAAAATTCACTTGATGGGCTTAACAGCAGAATGGAGATAAGGAAGATAGAGTCAGTGAGCTTGGACATATGTAAACACAAAAATAGCATACCTATTCACAAAAATGTCAAACTGCTGTGAACCAACAGTAAAGAGAAAATCTTGAAAGCTGCAGAAATAAAATGACACATTCATATAGGAGAACAGTGATCCAAATGATCAGAACTTGGATCTTCTCATCAGAAATACTAGAAACCAGAAAAGTGGATCATTTTTGAAGTACTGAAAGAAAAAAGCAGTCAATCCAGAATTCTGTATCTAGTGAAATATCCTTTAAGAGTGGTGAAGTAAAAAGTTTTAGGTGAAAGGTTTTATCACAAGCAGATCTGCTACAAGAAATGCTAACGGAAGGGAAATAAAATCAAATGGAAATTCAGATCTTCAGGAAGAAAGAACATCAGAAGCAGAAAATATCTTAGTAAGTATATATTTTATTTCTTAATTTCATTAAAATACATATAACTGTTTAAAACAAAAATTATTGTCTAGTGAGGTTTATTATATCTTTTGATATAGTACATATGAAAGCTATACCTTAAAGGGCAGGATGGGGTGAATAGTGAATGCACCTGTATACTGTATAGAAAGTTAAGGATGTATGTTTTAATACTTAGAGCAACCACTAAAAGAAATGCAAAGAGATGCAGAAAAAAGCCAGTAGATAAATTTAAATGTATAAGAATATACATAGTTTATTTACAGTAGCCCCAAGCTAAAAATAACCCAGGTGTCCATCAAACAGTGACATATATAAACAAATTTTGGTATATTCGTGCAATAGAAAACTAAACAATGGAAAGGAACAAGTCACTAATACATGGAACAATGTGAATGAACCTCAGGACATTTAGCTGAGTGAAAAAGTCTTTCACAAAAAAGGTATGCATTGTTATAATTTCATTTATATGAAGTTCTAGAACAGGCAAAACTAATCTATGGAAAACTAGATCGAAAACACTAAGGTTGTAAGATACCTGGCTTGTTCAAAGAGTTCTAAGGAGGTCAATATGGCTGGAAAGAAGAAAGCAAAGAAAAGTAGTAGAAGAAGAAAGAAGGTTGTGTGAATGAGGGAAACCAGATCATGTAGGCTATTGTTAAGACTTTTTACTCTGAATGAAAAGGGAAGTCACTGTAAATAGAGGAGACTATCTGATTTTAAAAGCGTCACTATGGCTGCTTTAAGAATTGACTGTAGGGGGTCAGTATAGAACTAGGTAGACAATTTGGGAGGCTATTGTGTTTGTCTGGATGAACAACGATGGTGGCTTGGATTCAGTTTTAGCTCAATGCTATTTTTTTTTGGGGGGGGTACACCAGGTTCAATCATCTGTTTTTATACACATATCCCCGTATTCCCTCCCTTCCTTGACTCCCCCCCCTTGAGTCCCCCCCACCCTCCCTGCCCCAGTCCTCTAAGGCATCTTCCATCCTCGAGTTGGGCTCCCTTTGTTATACAACAACTTCCCACTGACTATTTTGCAGTTGGTAGTATATATATATGTCTGTGCTACTCTCCCGCTTCGTCTCAGTTTCCCCTTCACCCCCCGCCCCCTCCCATACCTCGAGTTCTCCAGTCCATTCTCTGTATCTGCATCCTTGTTCTTGTCACTGAGTTCATCAGTACCATTTTTAGATTCCGTATATGTGAGTTAGCATACAATATTTGTCCTTCTCTTTCTAACTTACTTCACTATGTATGACAGATTGTAGTTCTATCCACCTCATTACATATAGCTCCATCTCATCCCTTTTTATAGCTGAGTAATATTCCATTGTATATATATGCCACATCTTCTGTATCCATTCATTTGTTGATGGGCATTTCGGTTGCTTCCATGTCCTGGCTATTGTAAATAGTGCTGCAATAAACATTATGGTACAAGTTTCTTTTGGGATTCTGGTTTTCTTTGGGTATATGCCCAGGAGTGGGATTACTGGATCATATGGTAGTTCTATGTGTAGTTTTTTAAGGAACCTCCAAATTGTTTTCCATAGTGGCTGTACCAACTTACATTCCCACCAACAGTGCAGGAGATTTCCCTTTTCTCCACACCCTCTCCAACATTTGTGGTTTCCAGACTTTGTGATGATGGCCATTCTGATTGGTGTGAGGTGATACCTCATTGTGGCTTTGACTTGCATTTCTCTGATGATTAGTGATATTGAGCATCTTTTCATGTGTTTGTTGGCCATCTGTATGTCTTCTTTGGAGAAATGTCTATTTAGGTCTTCTGCCCATTTGTGGATTGGGTTATTTGCTTTTTTGGTATGAAGCTGCATGAGCTGCTTGTATATTTTGGAGGTTAATCCTTTGTCCGTTGTTTCATAGGCAATTATTTTTTCCCATTCTGAGGGTTGCCTTCCTGTCTTGTTTATGGTTTCTTTTGCTGTGCAAAAGCTTTTAAGTTTCATGAGGTCCCATTCGTTTATTCTTGATTTTATTTCCCTGATTCTAGGAGGTGGGTCAAAAAGGATCTTGCTTTGATGGATGTCATAGAGTGTTCTGCCTATGTTTTCCTCTAGGAGTTTGATAGTGTCTGGCCTTACATGTAGGTCTTTAATCCATTTTGAGTTTATTTTTGTGTATGGTGTTAGGAAGTGTTCTAATTTCATTCTTTTCCATGTTGCTGTCCAATTTTCCCAGCACCACTTATTGAAGAGGCTGTCTTTTTTCCATTGTATACTCGTGCCTCCTTTGTCAAAGATAAGGTGCCCATATGTGTTTGGGCTTACTTCTGAGTTCTCTATTCTATTCCATTGATCGTCCTTTCTATTTTTGTGCCAGTACCATACTGTCTTGATCACTATGGCCTTGTAGTATAGTTTGAAGTCAGGAAGCCTGATTCCACCAACTCCATTTTTCCTTCTCAAGATTGCTTTGGCTATTCGGGGTCTTTTGCATTTCCATACAAATCATAAGATTTCTTGCTCTAGTTCTGTGAAAAATGCCATTGGTAATTTGATCGGGATTGCATTGAATCTGTAAATTGCTTTGGGTAGTACAGACATTTTCACGATGTTGATTCTTCCAATCCAAGAACATGGTATGTCCCTCCATCTGTTTGTATCGTCTTTGATTTCTTTCATCAATGTCTTAAAGTTTTCTGCATACAGATCTTTAGCCTCCTTAGGCAGGTTTATTCCTAGGTATTTTATTCTTTTTGTTGCAATGGTGAATGGGAGAGTTTCCTTAATTTCTCTTTCTGCTCCTCCATTGTTAGTGTATAGGAATGCAAGAGATTTCTGGGCATTAATTTTGTATCCTGCTACTTTACTGAACTCATCAATTAGTGCTAGCAGTTTTCTGGTAGAGTCTTTAGGGTTTTCTATATATAATATCATGTCATCTGCAAAGAGTGACAATTTTACTTCTTTTCCAATTTGGATTCCTTTGAATTCTTTTTCTTCTCTGATTGCTGTGGCTAACACTTCCAAAACTATGTTGAATAATAGTGGTGAGAGTGGACACCCTTGTCTTGTTCCTGTTCTTAGAGGGAATTCTTCCAGTTTTTCCCCATTGAGAACGATGTTGGCTTTTGGTTTGTCATATATGGCTTTTATTATGTTGAGATAATTTCCTTCTATGCCCATTTTCTGGAGAGCTTTTACCATAAATGGATGTTGAACTTTGTCAAAAGCTTTTTCTGCATCTATTGAAATGATCATATGGTTTGTATCCTTCAATTTGTTGATATGATGTATCCCGTTGATTGATTTGCATATATTGAAGAATCCTTGCATCCCAGGGATAAACCCCACTTGATCATGGTGTATGATTTTTTTAATGTGCTGTTCCAGTCTGTTAGCTAGTATTTTGTTGAGGATTTTTGCATCTATATTCATCAGTGATATTGGTCTGTAGTTTTCTTTTTTTGTGACATCTTTGCCTGGTTTTGGTATCAGGGTGATGGTGGCCTCGTAGAATGAGTTTGGGAGTGCTCCGCCTTCTGCAATATTTTGGAAGAGTTTGAGAAGATAGGTGTTAACTCTTCTCGAAATGTTTGATAGAATTCGCCCGTGAACCCATCTGGTCCTGGGCTTTTGTGTGTTGGGAGATTTTTAATCACTGCCTCAATTTCCGTACTTGTGATTGGTCTGTTCATGGTTTCTATTTCTTCCTGGTTCAGTCTTGGAAGATTGTATTTTTCTAAGAATGTATCCATTTCTTCCAGGTTATCCAATTGATTGGCATATAGGTGCTTGTAGTAGTCTCTCATGATGTTTTGTATTTCTGAGGTGTCCGTTGTTACTTCTCCTTTTTCATTTCTAATTCTGTTGATTTGCATCTTCTCCCTTTTTTTCTTGATGAGTCTGGCTAATGGTTTATCAATTTTGTTAATCTTCTCAAAGAACCAACTTTTAGTTTTATTTATTTTTCTTATGGTTTCTTTCTTTTCTTTTTCATTTATTTCTGCTCTGATCTTTATGATTTCTTTCCTTCTGCTCACTTTGGGGTTTCTTTGTTCTTCTTTCTCTAGTTGTTTTAGGTGTAAGGTTAGGTTGTTTATTCGATCATTTTCTTGTTTCTTAAGGTAGGACTGTATTGCTATAAACTTCCCTCTTAGAACTGCTTTTGCTGCATCCCATAGGTTTGGGGTTGTTGTGTTTTCGTTGTCATTTGTTTCTAGATATTTTTTGATCTCCTCTTTGATTTCTGTAGTGATTCCTTGGTTGTTTAAGAGTGAATTGTTTAGCCTCCATGTGTTTGTATTTTTTGCAGTTTTTTTCCTGTAATTGATATCTAGTCTCATGGCGTTGTGGTCTGAGAAGATGCTTGTTATGATTTCAATTTTCTTGAATTTGCTGAGGTTTGATTTGTGACCCAAGATGTGATCTATCCTGGAAAATGTTCCGTGTGCACTTGAGAAGAAAGTGTAGTCTGTCGTTTTTGGATGGAATGTCCTATAAATATCAATGAAGTCGAGATGGTCTAATGTGTCATTTAAAGCTTGTGTGTCTTTATTTATTTTCTGTTTGGATGATCTGTCCATTGATGTAAGTGGGGTGTTCAAGTCTCCCACTATTATTGTGTTCCTGTCGATGTCCCCTTTTATAGCTGTTAGCATTTGCCTTATGTATTGAGGTGCTCCTATATTGGGGGCATAGATATTTACCATTGTGATATGTTCTTCTTGAATGGATCCCTTGATCATTATGGAGTGTCCTTCCTTGTCTCTTTTAATAGTCTTTACTTTCAAGTCTAATTTGTCTGATATCAGTATTGCTACTCCAGCTTTCTTTTGACTTCCATTTGCATGGAATATCTTTTTCCATCCTTTTACTTTCAGTCTATATGTATCCCTTGGTCTGAAGTGGGTTTCTTGTAGGCAGCATATAGAAGGGTCTTGTTTTTGTATCCATTCAGCCAGTCTGTGTCTTTTGGTTGGAGCATTTAATCCATTTACATTTAAGGTGATTATTGACATGTGTGTTCCAGTTACCATTTTCTTAATTGTTTTGGGTTTGTATTTGTAGGTGTTTTCCTTTTCTTGTGTTTCCTACTTAGAGAAGTTCCTTGAGCACTTGTTGTAAGGCTGGTTTGGTGGTGCTGAATTCTCTTAACTTTTGCTTGTCTGGAAAGCTTTTGATTTCTCCCTCAAATCTGAATGAGATTCTTGCTGGGTAGAGTATTCTTGGCTGTAGGTTTCTCTCTTTCAGGACTTTCAGTATATCCTGCCATTCCCTTCTGGCCTGCAGAGTTTCTGTAGAAAGGTCAGCTGTTATCCTTATGGGTTTTCCCTTATATGTTGTTTGTTGCTTTTCTCTTGCTGCTTTTAATATTTTTTCTTTGTGTTTAATTGTCGTTAGTTTGATTAATATGTGTCCTGGTGTATTTCTCCTTGGGTTTATTCTGTATGGGACTCTCTGTGCTTCTTGGACTTGGTTAATTATTTCCTTTCCCATGTTGGGGAAGTTTTCCAGTATAACCTCTTCAAATATTTTCTCAGACCCTTTCTTGTTTTCTTCTTCTTCTGGGATGCCTATAATTCAAATGTTGGTACGTTTAAGGTTATCACTGAGGTCTCTGAGACTGTCTTCTAATCTTTTTATTCTTTTTTCTTTTTCCTGCTCTGTGGCGTTTATTTCCCCCATTCTATCTTCCAACTCACTTATTCATTCTTCTGCCTCAGTCATTCTGCTGGTTATAGCATCTAGAGTATTTTTAATTTCAGTTATTTTGTTATCCATTGCTGTTTGTTTTTCTGAGTTCTTATGAACTGTTTCTTGTACTTTCTCTATTTTGTTATCAAGATTTTGTATCATTCTTACTATCATGACTCTAAATTCTTTTTCAGGCATTTTTCCTATTTCCTCCTCATTTATTTGGTCTTGTGGGTTTTTTTCCTGCTCCTTTGCCTGCATGGTGTTTCTTTGTTTCCTCATGGTTGTCCAAACTTTTGGGGTTGCTTGTCCTGGCGATAGAGGTGTTTATAGAAGACTGTCCAAGCCTCAGACTAATGTCCAAGTATTGGATTAAACGAATATTCAGTCTAGGAAACACATACATGTGTAAGACACACAATTACTGAATCCGTTAGGACATAAGGCTCTAGAAAGACCTGACAGAACCCCAGTGTGCTATCAGATATTCAAAGAGAAACCCAGCAGAAATTGACAACTGAAACAGAATAAGAGACAAAAGCAAAAGCAAACAAACAACAAATAACACCCTACACATACAAACATCAATCCAGGGAGATTTTGTAAGCTAGGATCCAATATAGAAAAGAGCCAGAGTACCACCAGAGAGAATGGAGATTCTCAGAATGTAATTAGACAACTGTACTAAGAACTAAGATAAAGACAAAAGCCTAATATTAAATACCAAGGCAGTGCATCAACTGGAGAATAGAGCAAGGAGTCTGAGCAGACCGATAGTGTTGCTTATAAGTATGTTAAGATAAAATAAACTTAAAATGGCTGGAAGAAAGGGGAACAGAAGAGCGTAATGTGGTTGGAAATATGCAAAGAAAAAGAAAGGAATAGAAATGTATAAAGATAGGGATGAAAGGAAAGTGTGAGAGATATTTTGTCTGTACTACCAAAAACTTAGCTAGATATAGAAGTATATAAAAAGGCAAAAAAAAAAAAAAAAAAGATTAAAAAATATCATTAAAAAATTATGTTATAAAACTTGTAGATCCCTTAGGGCTAAGATCGTATTTAATAAATCAAAAAAAAGAAAAAAAAAAAAAAGAGAGAGAAAGAAAGAAAAAAAAAAATCCAGAACTGATCCCAGAATGGACCAGTTCAATAGGTATTGATACTACTATTTCTGTTTCCTTAGCGTCTCAGCTGTAAGTGTCCTGCTCCTTGCCTTGGGTTTTTTTTGCGTTATTCTGTGACCAGCAGAGGTTCCTTTATTGTTCGTCTGTAAGCGTCGGTGTGTGGGGAGGGAGAGGGTACAATAGTGGCTCCTTCTCCTGGGAGTGAGTCAGCAGTGGCGCACTGTTGTTTCAGTCAGGCTTGGAGGTGCCTGTTGCAGAGGGCGCTGGTGGCTCAGGCGTAAACAGAAAGTCTTAGAGTTGGGCCTCTCTCGGGGTTTTTTTCTTTTTGATGCTGTTGTTTTTTTTTTTTTTTTTTTCTCTAGGCAGCCTCCCTGCTGCTGGCCTTGCAAGGGGTTTTAATCTAGCCCCGCCCGAGTGCCTGAGGGTGCTTATTATCCCTGAGCGCCTTAGGTGGCCTGCAGGGCGTCTCTCCACTGCTGTTGCAGCGGCAACGAAAGAGAGGGAGAGGCTATGCGCGTGGCTCCTCCCCCCCGCCCGTGAGCCTGCAGCCTCCAGCCGCCATCATGGCCGGGCAGCTCTCAGGGACGGGCACTCCTCTCCGCGGACCTCCTCCCTCCTGTCCTCTTGGTCCGTCACCCTACCGGCAACAATGTTTCTCACCCTGAACCAGCTCTCCGGTTCCCACGATCCCGCTCCCCGACCCTCCGTTCAGCCGCGGATCGATGTCTCGGTCTGGGAACGCTGAGCTGCGCTGCGGACCCTCCGTATGTTTCTCACTCCCTCCCGTCTGCCACAGCTCCACCGCTTCACCCTCTTTGAGCCCTCGTAGATGCCTCCCTACCGGCTATGTCGGGCTCCCCGCAGCCCTTTCTGGTGTGCGAGGCTGTCTGCTGGTGTTCAGCTGGTTCTCTGTGGGAATTACTGCGTCCTTCCGTGCATTCCCAATGCATCTGTGGAGAGGGATGCACTCCACGTCTCTCTACTTCGCCGCCATCTTTTTTCTCCTCAATGCTATTTAAATTCAAGATAAACTTTCAGTCATTGAATTTTTAAAAAAATTCAGCTAAAATATTTTTAATTTTCAAGAAATACTTCTTATTTTTTGATTGCCTATTTTACATTGTGGGATGCTTTTTTATGTTTACAGTATCAGAAAATTCTTTTCTTCTGTTTCCTCAACCATCTCTCTTTCCTCTAAGGTTGGTTATTCTGTTTATCCTGATCCTTGTCTTTAATTTGATTGGTTTTCTGTGACTATTTGGTGATCCCTGGTTTTCTGTTTATGTCTTTGTAAAATGGGTTATGTTGATTACTTTAGAAGTAACTAGAATGTTTTTCCTTCCAATATTTTATTATGAATGTATACACACATAAAGTTAAAATAATAGTACAGTGGACACATCTCCACAACCTAGGCCCTCCTGTTAACATTTTATTATACTGTACCAGCTTTATCACATAACTTTAAATGTCCATCTTCTATTAAGCCATTGGTTTATCTTTTTTTTTTAAATAAAAAGCATTTCAGAGTAAATCATGGCATTAATTTTTTCCTTTAGTTGTAGAGGTAGAGGTTTTCTAAACAGGAAAATGAGACTCTGAGTCAATAGATAGGGCTTTTCCTAATCACAATTACTTTAAGGATATAGAGGTAGAAAATAGAAAGGTAAGCTGAAATCTCTCAGGGTTATTAAACTAAGAAGAGTTTTATTCTTGTAGAGGAGAATTTCCCTCCTGACCTGTCTTTCTGTCACCTTCCCCCTGACCCACAGTCAATTTTATACCTTTTTCAGAGGAACAGTGTAACGTCAAGCTTTGCTATGTGATATTTTTTTCCTATATCATTTATTTGTTAAGATGTTAGGATTTAGCTGTTTGTGATTTTAAAAACCCAAATAATAGAGTTTATTTGCGTTTTTAAAATTTTTATTTATTTTTTTGGCTGCATTGCATCTTCGTTGTTGCACTCAAGGCTTTCTCTGGTTGTGGTGAGCGAGCTTCCCATTGCTGTGGCTTCTCTTGTTGCGGAGCATGGGCTCTAGGTGCACAGGCTTCAGTAGTTGCAGCACATGGGCTCAGTAGTTGTGGCACATGGGCCCTAGAGCGCAGGCTCAGCAGTTGTGGCACACAGTATAGATGTTTATTTATCACACATATGTGTAGGTACCCAGGACTAGTTTTCCATAATTATCAATGACCCAGGTATCTACATTTGTGTGGTTGTGTCAAGCTCAACATGTGCCATCTATAACCGGTGAAAGTGGCTGCTCCAACTCTGGACATTATACTCTCCTTCCAGCCAGAAGGAAGAGTCCTTTAAGAATTCCCAGCCAGAAGTTGCTCACACCATTTTTATTTACATCTTATATGTCAGTACTTAGACATACAGCCACACATAATGACAGATTGAAATTGTAATGGAGTAATCACAGTTTGGGCACACAAAATGCAGTCAAGTGGCCATTCAGGATCTGGTCTCAGGTCTCTGCATCACTGAGAACTTGTGCTTTCTTTGAACTGTACCAGGCCCAGGGGCACCACCAGCCATATTCAGAACAACACTTGCCAGCTACAACCTTATAGTCTCAGGGTCTCCCTTTGTAACTTTGCAACCATTTCAGACCCCAACCAACCCATGCTTAACAAGCACCCTCACTTCTTGCCAGCTCTAATCATAATTCTTGAAAAATAACTCATATAACAGACTGTGGCCTTGCAACTTTTTGCCTTTATAAGCCTCTCCCATTTTGTAGTCTGGTGGAACACAATTCAAGTGTTTCTTAAATCTGTGTCTCCCAGACTGCAGTCCTAACAAACCCCAAATAAACACTTCTTTATTTAAATCAGGTCTCCATTTCTGAAATTTTGGTTAACACTACCTGCTCTTAAGTACTAGGAAATGTAATGTTGATTTAAGGTGACCATGTGCTTCAGAAAACAAAAGAGAGAATGGATGTTGCAGATACAACTAGCAGTCTTTGTTTTAGACCTCGACATCGTATTATATCCAGGAAGACATTTCCCAGGCAGATAGCTCACTTCCTATAGGGAGCCGTTCTCAGCGTGTTAGCCTGGGGCAAAAGGTTCCAGCCAAACTCTATCGGAGCCCAAGATAGTTGTTTCTGTTCAGCTGACCCGTCTTGAACCAGGAGCTTCCCACAGTGATTTTCAAAGTGCTGTCGAATTACTTTAGGGATATAATAAGAAAGCAGGTATATACTGTCTAAATAACCTTCTTAACCTTCATATATGTTTTATATTTTGGATTTCCTGGAATAAGAATTCATCTGAAGAAAGCATTACTCTGTGGAAGTTTGAAAGCCATTATCAATATTCTCTGCGAATAGCAAAGGCTCTCTAGTTGGCAACTATTAGAACAAATTCTGCCTCTCCACTCTGCAGTTCTAGGCCCACTGTAGCCACCAGGGAACTGTTCAACTGACATGACCCGTAAACTCCATTCCTATTGTTATTATTAAAACTTCCTGGCACAGCATCAGATACCTGTATGAAGGTAAAACTTCTTCAGCCTTCCCTTTCTATTTGGCTTGAAATAGAAGAAAACCCATTCAGCTTGTAGATTTTATTGCCTAAGGTGAAACATCTTGAGCATGTGTACCTCTTAACTGTACCAGTAATTACCAGGTTAGAGCTAATAACAGTATACAGCACAACACAATTCATATGTGCAGTAACTTGATATTCTATAAATGATCTCATTTTGTTCTATAGTTTTTAATTTTGCTAAGGTAAATTTTTTTAAATTCTTTATTTTACCAGGTAAAGTTAACCTTTTCCAACTAAAATTTCTTCACTGCTCAATGTTTACTCAATCCAGTGAATAAACTTTCCATCAGGAATATAAATCACCTGACAGTTGGCCCCATTTCTACCTCTTACTTCTTGAGGTAGTGTTGGGTGCAGGGGAAACTTATGTGTCCTTATGGATATGGGGCATGAAGCCTCTGTCCCTGTGCTGTCCTTTGGGCTCTTGTTGGACCCCATTGAGGTGGTTTTTCTCCTCTCTGGTTACTGGGAAACCTACAGTAGGGTACATTGAGGTGTGGGCTGGACTGTCTCATCTGGTATTTTGGCCGTTGTCTTAGTATTCCTTCACTACTGCCCAGCAATACTGCCGTTTGCCTCTAGTTATGAAGTACCTTCAATCTGTGGTCTTTGTCTCATGACATGAATCCTAGGACTGAAAAACTCATTGATGGAATGTTTCCAGCAATACATTTCAAGGTGCATTATGGTTCTTAAAAAGATTTCTTATTTGAGGTGCATTATGGTTCTTAAAAAGATTAGTTTCTTAAGAATATTAAATATTGCCCCCTACTACTCATACCAAACAGTATCAACAAAAGATCACAAATTCCAAGTATGAGAAAATTTGTTTCCAAAATAGAGAACTTATATTCTTATAGACACACAAAAAAGATCTTGGCTTTTTACCTCACATCGTACACAAGAAGTTCAAAATGGGTCAGAGACCTAATATAAATAGTAAAGTAATAAAGATTCTAGGAGGAAACAGGGGAATAACTTCATGTCCTTGGGAAAGGCATGAATTTTTTAAACAGGATAGAAAAAACCATAAAAGCAAAGGTTGGCAAGTTGGACTTCACAAAAAACTTGTCTTTCCTAGCGTGGAACCATCGCCTTACATGCAGGGCAAAGGTGATCCAGGCTCCAGTATTTTCAATGCACCACGCCTAAGACAGAGCCTCCATTCCATCAGTGGGGGTAAGGGGCGGGGCTGGGCAGAAGGAGGGAGTCCTCACCTCTTGTTTCATTTGCCAAGGACTAAGCCTCAGCACCAGGTAGTTGAGGGTGGGGTGAAAAATGTTGAAATGCTGCTCCTCACAGGTAGAAAGTTCTCAGTTTGGCAATTTGAGAGAGAGAGAGGGAACCCCATGTTATTGACTGCAGTCCTCTAGAATGAAATCTCTGCCTTGCTTGGAGCAGGGAGGGAGGGAGCAGTGTTAGTTCACATACCACACACTCTAGCCTGTTTTACCAAGTTTTCATAGATTTTCTGGAATAGATGTTTCTTGATGTGCTCTTTGCCTTTTGGACCATTTTCAGAGCCTTTAAATGGTGTTTGCTTGATCATTTGTTCTTTTAGCTTTTCATTTGGGGAACAGGTCGGTAGAGCTTTTTACAGTGTCGTGCGGGAAGTCAGTGCAGTTTTGAACATCTAAAGTCTCATTTCATTTCTAATCTGTTTATTTTACTTTTGAGCCCATCTTTGATTCTCTATTTTTTATTTGTTATTTTTCATGTATCAGGACTCTGTGATTGGGTTAAAGATGATGGTTCTATTGTGTATTTTTTTCATTGATGTATAATTGACATATAGCATCATTAGTTTCAAATGTACAATATAATGATTTAATTTAATTTTTGTATATACACACAGTGGAAAATTCACATATAACTTTATAGCTCACCCTCAGTATCCTTGATACCTAGTCACGAATCATGTAGTACTGTATTTACTATTGAAAAAAATTAGCTTATAAGTGGACTCATCTGGTTCAAACACATGTTGTGAAAGGGTCAACTGTATTGTGAAATCAACACCGTAGGTTTAGTTTCATCCTTTATACATAGTTAGCAAATTTTTTCCCTCCTGATAAGAATATTAAGATCTACTATCTTAGCAACTTTCATATATGCAATGCAGAATTATTAACAGTAGTCATCATGCTGTACATTAACTACATGCCCATGACTTTTTTATTTTATAAGTGGAATACATTTATTTTTCTGTCAAGATATAGAGATTTGGGGAATTCCCTGGTGGTCCAGTGGTTAGGACTTCATGCTTCCACTGCAGGGGGCACAGGTTCAATCCCTGGTCGGGGAACTAAGATACTGCAAGCCACACAGTGTGGAAAAAAAAAAGGGGGGGGGGATTTTATTTTTGTTATTTGTGTACATACAAGTGTTCCCTTTATTCAAAAAATATTTTCATTGAAGTTGATTTACAACATTATGTTAGTTTTAGGTGTACAGCTTATTGCTTCAGTATTTTTATAGATTATACTCTATTAAAAGTTATTGCAAAATAATAGCTGTTATTTGCTGTGCTATTCAATATATCCTTGTTGTTTATCTATTTTATACTGAATGGTTTATATCTCTTACTCCATAATCCCATCTTGCCCCTCCCCCTTTCCTCTCCCCACTGATAACCCCTAGTTTGTTTTCTGTATCTGTGAGTCTGTTTCTGTTTTGCCTTATACATTCGTTTTATTTTTTAGATCCCACATATAAGCAATATTGTATATAGTATTTCTCTTTCTCTGACTTATTTTACTAAAAATAATATCTAATTCCAAACAGCCTGTTGCAAATGGCAGACTTTCATTCTTTTTTATGGCTGAGTAATATTCCATGTATATATATGTATACCAGATCTTCTTTATCCATTCATCTATTGATGGACACTTTGGGTTGCTTCCATATCTTAGCTATTATAAATAGTGCTTTGATGAACACTGAACACTGAAGTGCGTGTATCTTTTCAGTTTAGAGTTTTCACTTTTTTCTGGATATATGCCTAGGAGTGGAATTGCTGGATCATATGGTAGTTCTATTTTTAGTTTTTTGAGGAACCTCTATACTGTTTTCCATACTGGCTGTACCAATTTACATTCCCACCAACAGTGTGTGAAGGTTCCCTTTACTCCTTGTCAGCATTTGTTATTTGTAGACATTTTGATGATGGCCATTCAAATAGGTGTGAGGTGATATCTCATTGTGGTTTTGATTCGTATTTCTTTAATAGTTAGTGATTTGGGGCATCTTTTTATGTGCCTGTTAGCCATCTGTATGTCTTCTTTAGAAAAAAACATCTATTCAGGTCTTCTGCCCAATTTTTTTTTTTGATTCGGTTGTTTGTTTTTGATATTGAATTGAATTATCCATGTATATATTTTGGATATTAACCATTGTTGGTCATATCATTTGCAAATATTTTCTCCCATTCAGCAGGTTGTCTTTTCATTTTCTTGACAGTTTCCTTTGTAGTGTGTTTTTTTGATGTGTTTCCAAAAAAAAAACTTTTTTAGTTTCATTAAGTTGCATTTGTTTAGTTTTGCTTTTATTTCTTATGCCTCAGGAGACAGATCCAGAAAAATATTGCTACAATTTATATAAAAGAGTGTTCTGCCTATCTTGTCTTCTAGGAGTTTTTTGTTTGTTTCAGGTCTTATATTTATGTTTTTAAGTGCATTTTAAGTTTACTTTTGTATGTGATGTGAGGAAAGATTCTAATCTAATTCATCTACATGTAGCTGTCCAGTTTTCCCAGCACTACTGATTGAAGAGACTGTCTTTTCTCCATTGTATATTCTTGCCTCTTTTGTTGTAAATTAATTGACCATAGATGTGTGGACTTATTTCTGGGTTCTCTATTCTCTTCCATTGATCTACGTGTCTGTTTTTGTGATATTACCATGCTATTTTGATTACTTTAGCTATATAATATTGTCTAAAGCTGGGGAGGGTGATATCTCCAGCTTTGTTCTTTTTCTCAAGATTGTTTTGGCAATTCAAGGTATTTTGTGGTTTCATATAAATACTAAGATGATTTATTCCAATTCTGTGAAAAATGTCATGGGTATTCTGATGGGTATTGCATTAAATCTGTAGAATGCTTTGAGTAGTTTGATTATTTTAACAATATTAATCCTTCCTATCCCAGAACATGGGATATCTTTCAATTTCTTTGTAACATCTTCAATGTACTTCATCCATGTCTTATACTTTTCACATTTTAGGCCTTTCACCTCATTGGTTAAATTTGTTTCTAGGTATTGTATTCTTTTTGATGCTATTCTAAATGGATTTTTTTAAACTTTCTCTTTCTGATAGTGTATTATTAGTGTATAGAAAAGCAACAGATTTCTGTATTTTAATCTTGTATGCTCCAACTTACCTACTTCACTTATTAGTTCTAATAATTTTTTTGGTGGAGACTAGGGTTTTCTAAATCATGCCATCTGCAAATAGTGACATTTTTACTTCTTCCCTTCTGATTTGAATGTCTTTTGTTTTTCTTATCTGATTGTGGTGGCTAGGATTTCCAATACTATGTTAAATAGAAGAGGTGAGAGTGGGCTTCCTTGTCTTGTTTCTGAATTTAGAAGAAAGGCTTTCAGCTTTTCACCATTGAATATAATACTCACTGTAGGTTTGTCATAATATGTTGAGATGTGTTCCTTCTACACCAACTTTGATGAGAGTTTTGATCATGAATGAATGTTGAATATTGTGAGATGATTTTCTGCGTCTATTGAGATAATCATGTGATTTTTATCCTTCCTTTTTTAATGTGGTGTATCACACTGATTGATTTGCGAATATTGAACCATCCTTGCATCCCTGGAATAAATCTCACTTGGTAATAGTGAATGATCCTCTTTATTTGTGTTGGATTTAGTTTGCTAATATTTTGTTGAGCATTTTTGCATCTGTATTCATCAAAGTTATTGGCCTGTAAGTTTCTTTTTCAGTAGTGTCTTTAGTTCTGGAATCAGGGCAATGCTGGCCTCATAGAATGAATTTAGGAGTATTCTGTCCTCATCAATTTTTGGAATAGTTTGAGGAAGATAAATATTAGCTCCTCTTTGTATGTCTGGTAAAATTCCCCTGTGAAGCTATCTGATTCTGGACTTTTGTCTGCTGGGAGATTTTAAAATTACATACTCAAGTTCACTAATAATGATCAGTTTGTTCACACTGTTTATTCCTGACTCAGTCTTGGCAAGCTGTATATTTCTAGAAATTTGTCCATTTCTTCCAGGTTGTCCAATTTGTTGGCATGTAACTGTTGATAGTATTCTTTTAGAATTCTTTTGTATCTCTGTCATATCGATTGTTATTTCTCCTCTTCCCTTTCTTATTTTTCCTCTTCCTGTTCTTATTTTGTTTGTTTGGCTCCTTTCTTCTTATTGGTGAATCTAATTGAAGGTTTATCAATTTTGTTTATTTTTTCAAAAAACCAGCTCTTGGATTAATTGATCCTTTGTAATTTTTTTTGGGGGGGGGGGAGGTGTCTCTTCTCTATTTTATTTATTTCCTCTCTGATATTTTCCTTCCTCTTGACTTTGGGCTTTGTATGTTCTTCTTTTTCTAATTCCTTTATATGGTAGGTTAGGTTGTTTATTTGAGATTTTTCTTGTTTCTTAAGGTAAGCCTGTATTGCTATTAATTTCCCTCTTAGAAATGTTTTTGCTGCATCCCATAGATTTTGGAGAGTTATGTTTCCATTTTCATTTGTCTCTAGGTATTTTCTGATTTCCTCTTTGATATCTTCATTGACCTATTGGTTTTTTAGTAGCATGTTGTTCAATCTCCATGTGTTTATTCCTTCCCCATTTTTCATTTTGTAATTGATTTCTAGTTTTGTGTTGCTGTGGTTGGAAAAAATTGTTGATGCAATTTCTATCTTTTTAAATATGCTGAGACTTGTTTTGTAGCCTAGCATGTGATCTGTCCAGGAGAATGTTCCATATGCAGTTGAAAAGAATCTGTATTCTGCTGTTTTTGAATGTAATATCCTATAGATAACTGCTAAATACAACTGGTTTGTTATGTCATTTAAAAGTACTGTTGTCTTACTGATTTTCGGTCTGCATGATCTGTCCAATGATAAAAATGAGATGTAAAATCCTCTACTATTATTGTATTATTCTCAATTTCTCCCTTATGTCTGTTAATATCTGCTCTATGTATTTATCTGCTTCTGTATTGGGTGCATATAGGTTAATGAGAGTAATATCTTTTTAGTAATCCCTTTATCATTATGTAATGCCATTCTTTGTCCTTGTTATAGCCTTTGTTTAAAGGCTATATCTCTTTTGTCTGATATGTGTATTACTACCCCCACTTTCTTGTCATTTCCACTTTTATGCAATATCTGTCTATCCCCTCACTTTTAGTCTGTGTCTTTAGCTCAGAATTGAGAGTCTGATAGACAGCATATAGATGGATCTTGTTTTCAGCCACTTTCTCTCTTTTCATTGGAGCATTTAGTCCATTGATATTTAAATAAATTATTGATAGATATATACTTATTGCCATTTTATCACTTGTTTTCCAGTTGTGTTTGTAGTTCTCTATTCATTTCTTCTAGTTTTTATTTCTTTCCTTGTGGTTTGATGATTTTTGTTTTTGGTAGTATGCTTGTGTTCCTTTCTTTTTATTTTTGTGTACCTATTGTAGGTTTTTGGTTTTTTTTAGATTGATTGATTGATTGATTTTTGGCTGCATTGGGTCTTCATTGCTGCACATGGGCTTTCTCTAATTGTGGTGAGTGGGGGATACTCTTTGTTGTGGTGTGCCAGTTTCTCATTGTGGTGGCTCCTCTTGTTGCAGAGCAGGGGCTCTAGGCACACAGGCTTCAGTAGTTGCAGCATGTAGGCTCAGTAGTTGTGGCACACGGGCTTAATTGCTCCACAGCATGTGGGATCTTCCTGGCCCAGGGCTGGAACCTGTGTCCCCCACATTGGCAGGTGGATTCTTAACCACTGTGCCACCAGGGAAGCCCTATTGTAGGTTTTTGATTTGTGGGCATCATGGGGTTTATATATATTGACCTATAATTATATCTACATATTTTAAACTGGTAGTCATTTAAGTTCAAAAACATTCTAAAACATCTACATTTTGTACTCCCCTCCACCACTTTTGTGTTTTTGATGTCACGCTTTACATCTTCATGTTTATCCCTAGTTATATTTGTTTCTATAATTTTTTCTCTTTTAATCTTCATACTGGCTTATTTAAATAATTGATCCTCAGTTCTTTTTATTTGCCTTTCCTCATGGGATTTTCCATTTTCTATGGATTCTTACTTCTTTTCCACTTAGGGAAGACCTTTTAACCTTTCTTTTAGTGTGGGTTTAGTATTGATGAACTGTTTCAGTTTTTGCTTGTGTTAGAATTATTTATCTTTCCTTTGATTCTAAATGGTAATCTTGCTGAATAGAGTATCCTAGTTTGCATGTTTTCAGCACTTTGGATGTATCATGCCACTCTTTCTATCCTGCTAATATCTTAAGTTGGCTGCTAGGGTTATGGATATTCCCTTGTATATGACTGTGTTTTTCACTTTTTGCCTTTAGAATTCTCTCTTTAACTTTTGCCATTTTCATTCTGATGTGTCTTCATGTGGGTCTTTTTGGGCTCATCTTGTTTGGGACTCTCTGTGCTTCTTCTGTCTGGGTATCTGTTTTGTTCTTCAGGTTTGGGAAGTTTTCAGCCATACTTTCCTCAAATATATTTTCAAACCCCTTCTCTCTCTCCTCTTCTGGGATCCCTATAATGCAAATATTGGTATTCTTTTTTTTTTAATAAATTGATTGATTGATTGATTGGCTGTGTTGAGTCTTCATTGCTGCACATGGTCTTTCTCTAGTTGCAATGAGCAGGGGCTACTCTTTGTTGCAGTGTGTAGGCTTCTCATTGTGGTGGCTTCTCTTGTTGTGAAGCACGGGCTCTAGGCACATGGGCTTCAGTAGTTGCAGCATGCGAGCTCAGTAGTTGTGGCTCACAGGCTTAGTTGCTCCATGGCATGTGGAATCTTCCTGGACCAGGGCTCACACCCATGTCCCCTGCATTGGCAGGCAGATTCTTACCCACTGCGCCACCAGGGAAGTCCAAATGTTGGTATTCTTAACGTTATCCCAGATATCTCTTAAAATGTATTCATTTTTTAAAATTTGTTTTTCCTTTTGCTGTTCTGATTGGGTAATTTCAATAAGATCACTTATGCATTCTTCTGTATCACTTGGTCTGCTATTCATTCCGTCTAGTATTGTTGGGGTTTTTTTATTATTATTATTTCTGTTATTGAATTCTTCATTTCTGGTTGGGTCTTTTTTCATATTTTCTAGTTCCTTGTTAAAATGTTCACTGTGTTTATCTATTCTTTTCCCTAAATCTTGCAGAATCTTAATTCCCTGATCAGTGATTGGACCATGCCCTTGGCAGTGAAACTGTGGAGTCCTAACCACTGGACTGCCAGGGAATTCCCTTTGAATTCTTAATCTGGTAAATTGTTTTTTTCTGTTTCATTACTTATTTTTACAATGGTTTACTTGTAAGTAACCCTTTTACTGCTCTTTCAACTGAGAGCAGTTTCTCTGTCTTTTCATTTTGCTTAACTTTCTCTCCCCCTATGAATTTAGGTGAAGCAGTTGCATATTGCAGTCTTGAAGCGGTGTTCTTATGTGGGAGCATACCTGTGTAGACTGTGTGTGCCCAGTGCCTTTGAGGGTAGAGCTGAATTTGACATGGATGCAAGTCGTGTCTTTCTTCAGGGTATTTTTGGCAGCTATCACCTTAGTAGGGTGTGGGGCTGGAGATGGAGGTGCTAGAGCTGGAGCCTGGTATGAGATGGGACTTCCCATCTGCTTAATGGTCATCACCACCCTATCAGGGGCAGAGTCTGATCCCCTGTTGCTGCAGTGGAAGTCCTACGGTCATGCTCAGGATGCCTCAGTTCCCTTTAAGTATGTTCTTCCCTCTTTCCCAGCAGCAGAACCCTTTCCCCAGCATGGAGAGTGCTGAAAAAAGTTGGGCCCAAGCATGCTCACAGTTTATTTTGGCAACAGACCAAGTTCCAAGCTGTCTCAGATGTGCTTCCTGTACAGGTGCCTGCAATTGTTCACTCCCTCTGCTGCGATGCAACCTCAGGTGCAAGTTCACTTTATCCCTCACAGCTGATCACTGTCCCCATCTACACTGCCCCTGCCCTGTTGTCAAGATGTTTTGCAGGGCAAGTGTGTCCTGAATGGACTCTCAATATTATATCAGGATGTGAACTGCAGTAGAGCTGCTGCCATCAGAATTCTGTACTGGTTTTGATGCTCTGCCTAAATAAGCACCAACAGTGGCCACCAGTGCCCCATTCAGGCTCCACCCCAGGACACAGTCACCTCTGTGTACCACAGTCGAGTTTTCTTCCCAGGCATGGCAGCCCTAGATCCTGTGCCCACACTGTGATGTAGAGTTAGTGGAGCTGGATCATTCCCTTAGATTGGGCTGGGGCAGGTGCTAAGGCAATCACAGGAAACCCAGCAGCCACTGGAGAAGTCCTCTAACTGCCCTTTCTGCCCTGCCTTGGTGGCAGGCCAACATATGTGCACTCTTCACGAACAGAGTCCTTGCTTCCCACAACCCTATTAATCCCTGCTGTCCTCCAACCAGCTGAGGGGGCTCAACTTCCTGGTATATGACCCAGGACTGGGGCACCCAACCAATCTATGGCTCTCACTACTCACTCCCCAGGGTGGGTCTCTGCCCGTGTATTTTCCCTTTTCCTCTAAGTCCCCTCCCGGGGCATTACCTGATTGCTTTTCAACCCTTCCTACCTGATTATGTGTGGATCTTTCTTACAGTCTTGTTTGTACAGGAGTCTTCCTGCCATTTTCCGGTTAGATTTTGGTGAGAATTGCTCCACGTGTCATTGTATTTTTGATGTGTTTGTGGAGGGGAGGTGACTTCCATGTCCTGTCTCCACCATCTTGTTTGATACCCGGAAAGTTTTACATTTTGACCTCCTTCACCCATTTTTCCCACCCCCAACTTCACGTCTGGCCACCACCAATCTGTTCTCTATATCTATGACTTTTTTGTTTGTTTTTAGATTCCACATATAAGTGAGAGCATATGTTATTTGTCTTTCTCAGTCTGGCTTATTTCACTTAGCATAATGTTCTCAGGGTCTATCATGTTGTTGAAAATGACAAGGTTGCATTCTTTTTCGTGTGTGTGTGTGTGTGTGTATATGTGTGTGTGTGTGTGTGTGTATACATAACACATTTTCTTTACCCATTCATCTGTTGATAGACATTCAGGTTTTTTCATATCTTGGCTATTGTAAATAATACTACACTGCAGTGGACATGGGGGTGCATATATATTTCTAACTTAGTGTTTTCATTTTCTTTGGATAAATACCCAGAAGTAGAATTGCTGGATAATATGGTAGGTCTATTTTTATTTATTTATTTATTTATTTATTTATTTATTTATTTATTTTATTTTTTATTTTTTATTTTTTTTATTTTTTTGGGGGTACACCAGGTTCAATCATCTGTTTTTATACACATATCCCCGTATTCACTCCCTTCCTTGACTCCCCCCGCCTCAAGTCCCCCCCACCCTCCCCGCCCCAGTCCTCTAAGGCATCTTCCATCCTCGAGTGGGGCTCCCTTTGTTATACAACAACTTCCCACTGACTATTTTACAGTTGGTAGTATATATATGTCTGTGCTACTCTCTTGCTTCATCTCAGTTTCCCCTTCACCTCCCGCCCCCTCCCATACCTCGAGTTCTCCAGTCCATTCTCTGTATATTTTTATTTTTTAAAAATATTTATTTATTTGTTTTTGGGCTGCATCAGATCTTAGTTGTGGCACGTGGGATCTTTGTTGCAGTGCACAGGCTTCTCTATAGTTGTGGCGTGCAGGCTCCTCTCCAGCTGTGGTGCTGGGGCTCCAGAGTGTGTGGGCTCATTAGTTGCAGCACCTGGGCTCTCTAGTTGAGATGTGCATGCTCCAGAGTGCATGGGCTCTCTAGTTGTGGCTCATGAGCTCCAGAGCACATGGGCTCTGTAGTTGCAGCATGAGGGCTCCAGAGTGTGTGGGCTCTGTTGTTGTGGCACACCGGCTTAGTTACCCCAAGGCATGTGGGATCTTAGTTCCCTGACCAGGGATTGAACTGATGTCCCCTGCATTGCAAGGTGTATTATTAACCACTAGACCATCAGAGAAGTCCCTATTTTTACTTTTTATTTTTTGAGGAAACTCCATAATACTTTCCATAGTGGCTACATCACTTTATATATCCACCAGGAGTGCAAAAGGGTTCCCTTTTATCCACATCTTTTCCCATACTGGTTATTTCTTGTCTTTTTGATAACAGCCATTCTAAAGGTGTGAGGTGATATCTCATTGTGGTTTTGATTTGCATTTCCCTGATGATTAATGATGAGCATCCTTTCATGTGCGTGTTGGCCATCTGTTTGTCTTATTTGTAAAAATGCTGTTCAGATTTTCTGCCAATTTTAAAAATCAGATTGTCTTTTTTGTTTTTCTGCTCTTGTGTTGTATGAGTTCTTTATGTATTTTCAATACTAGCTCCTTATCACATATCTGATTTGCAAATATTTTCTCCCATTCTGTAGGTTGCCTTTTCATTTTGTTGATGGTTTCCTTTGATAGGAGGAAAATTTTATTATAGTTTGAGGTAATCCCATTTGTTTATTTTTATTTTTGTTGCCTTTGCTTTTGGTGTCAGATCCAAAAAGTTATTGCCAAAAGAAATGTGAGGGGCCTTACTGCCTATGTTTTATTCCAAGAGTTTTATGGTTTTAGGTCTTGCATTCAACTGTTTAAGCCATATTCAGTTAATATTTTTGGTATGGTGTAAGATAGTGTTTTCATTCTTTTTTTTTTTTAAGCTCTTTATTGGAATATAATTGCCTTACACTGTTGTGCCAGTTTTTGCTATACACCAAAGTGAATCAGCTGTATTTATACATATATCCCCATATCCCCTCCCTCCCGAGACTCCCTCCCACCCTCCCTATCCCAGCCCTCTAAGCATTTTATTTTATTTTTTTTAATTTTATTTATTTATTATTTTGGGGGGGGTATACCAAGTTCAATCATCTCTTTTTATACACATATCCCCATATTCCCTCCCTCCCTTGACTCCCCCCCACCCTCCCCGTCCCAGTGTTTTCATTCTTTTGTATGCAGCTGTCCAGTTTCCCAACACCATTTATTGAAGAGACTGTCTTTTTGCCATTGCATATGCTTTGTTCATTCATTGTAAATTACGCATGGGTTTATTTCTGGCCTCTCTAATCTGTGCCATTGATCTCTGTCTATTGTTATGCCAATACTGTACTGTTTGATTACTATGTCTTTTTAATATAGTTTGCAATCATGGAGCATGTGCCTGCAGGTTTATTCTTCTTTCTCAAGATTACTGTGGGTGTTCTGGGTCATTTGTTTTTCCATATAAATTTTAAGATTGTTACATTTCTGTGAAAAATGCCATTGGAATTTTGATAGGGATTATATTAGATATGTAGATTGCCTTGGGTGGTATGGATATTTTAATAATGTTAGTTCTTTCAATCCATTAGTGTGGTATATCTTTCCATTTATTTTGTCATCTTCATTTTCTTTCATCAATGTCTTATAGTTTTCAGTGTACAGATCTTTTCATTCCTTGGTTAAATTTATTCCTAGTTATTCTATTCTTTTTTATGCAATTGTAAATGGAATTTTTAAAAATTTTCTCTTCCTGATAGTTTGCTATTTGTATATAGAAACACAACTGATTCTTATATATTGATTTTGTATCCTGCAACTTTACTGAATTCATTTGTTAGTTTTAACAGTTTTTTAGTGGAGATTTTCTATATATATATCATCTGCAAATCATGACAGTTTTACTTCTTCCTTTTCTAATTTGGATGCATTTTATTTCTTTTTCTTGTCTAATTGCTCTGACTAGGTCTTCTAATACTATGCTGAGGAAAAGTGGTGAGAGTATGCATTTATGCCTTGTTCCTGATGTTAGGGAAAAAGCTTTCAGCATTTTACCATTTAGTGTGATGTTAGCTATGGTGTTGTCAAATATGTTCTTCATTACGTTGAGGTATATTCCTTCTATACCCACTTTGTTGTGAGTTTTTATCATAAATGTATGTTGAATTTTGCCAAATAAAATAATCTGTTGAGATCATCATATGATTTGTACTCAATTTGTTAATGTGATATATCATTTTGACTGATTTGTGGGTATTTAACCATGCTTACATCTCTGAAATAAATTCCACTTGATCATGGTTTATGATCTTTTTATTGTATTGTTGGATTTGGTTTGGTAACATTTTGTTGAGGATTTTTGTATCTGTTTCATTAAGGATATTGGTCTGTAATTTTCTTGTTGCATTCCTTGTCAGATTTTGGTATCAGGATAATGCTGGCCTCATAAAATGAGTCTGGAAGTGTTCCCTCCTCTTCTGTTTTTTTGGAAGAATTTGAGAAGGATTGGTATTAATTCTTCTTTGAACATTTGGTGGAAATCACCACTGAAGCTGGATGGTCCTGGGCTTTTTTTGTTGGGAAGTTTTTGATTACTGATTCAGTCTTCTTACTAATAATTGTTCTGTTCAGATTTTCTGTTTCTTTATGAGTCAGTATTGGTAGTTTATGTTTCTAGAAATTTATCCATTTCTTCTAGATTGTAAAATTTGTTGGCTTATAATTGTTCATAGTAGCATCTTATGATTCTTGTATTTCTTTGGTATCAGTGTTAACTTTTCTTCCATTTCTGATTTTTATTTATTATTTTTTCTTGGTGAGTCTTACTAAAGGTTTGTCAATTTTGTTTATATTTTCAAAGAATTAGCTCTTAGTTTCATTGATATTTTCTGGTTTTAGTCTTTAAAATTTTATTTCTGCTCTTATTTTTGATATTTCCTTCTTTCTACTAACTTTGGGCTTTCTTTGTTCTTATTCTAGTTCCTTGAAGTTTTAAGGTTAGGTTATTTTAGAATTTTCATGTTTCTTGATGTAGGTGTTTAAAGGTCTTAGAATGCTTTTGTTGCATCCCGTAAGTTTTGCTATGTTGCATTTCTATTTTCATTTGTCTCAAGGTATTTTTTAATTTCTCTTTTGATTTCTTCTTTGACCCATTGGTCCTTTTGTAGCATGTTGTTAAATGTGTAAATATTTGTTAATTTTCTAGTTTTCTTCTTGTAATTGATTTCTAGTTTCATACCATTGTGGTCAGAAAAGATGGTTTATAAGATTTCAGTATTACTGAATTTATTAAGACTTCTTTTGTGACCTAGCTATCCTGGAGAAAGTTCCATGTGCCTGAGAGAAGAATGTGTAGTCTGCTGCTTTTGGAATGTTTGTTATATACCTGTTAATTCAATCTGGTCTAACATGTTGTTTAAAGCTGATGTTTCCTTATTGATTTTTTTGTTTGGATGATCTATCCATTGATGTAAGTGGGGTATTAAAGTATCCTACTATTATTGTATTGCTGCCTGTTTCTCTCTCTAGGTCTGTTAATATTTGCTTTATATATTTAGGTGCTCTTATGTTAGGTATGTAAATATTTACAAATGTTGTATCCTCTTGTCAGATTGACTCCTTTATCATTATGTTATGTTCTTTGACTCTTATTAGAGTCTTTAGTTGAAAGTCTGTTTTGTCTCATATAAGTATAGCTACCCAAACTTTTTTCCCCGATTTGTATGGAATATCTTTTCTCAATACCTTCACTTTCAGTCTGTGGGTGTCCTTCCATCTGAAGTGGGTCTTTGTAAGCAGTGTCTAGGTGTTTGTTTGTTTTTTTAATCCATTCAGCCACTCTGTGTGTTTCGATTGGAGAATTTTGTCCATTTACACTTAATTATCGATAGATAAGTACTTATTGTTTTCTGGCTGTTTTGTAGTTCCTCTCTGTCCCTTTCTTCTTGTTTTCTTCCTTTGTATTTTGAATACTTTTCTTAGTCATATGCTTAGATTCCTTCCTCTTTATCATTTGTATATCTGCTATAGGTTTTGCTTTCTGGTTACCAAGATGCTTACATATAGCAACTTATAATTGTAATAGACTATTTTAAGTTGATAACCACGTAAGTCTTAACACATTCTAAACCTCTACAGTTTTACTCTCTTCCCCACTCCACCCCAAGTGTTTTATGTTTTTGATGTAACGTTTTCCATCTTTTTATGTTGTATATCCCTTAACTAATTATTGTAGTCGCAGGTATGTTTACTTTTGTCTTTTAACCTTCATACTAGCTTTATAAATGATTAATTCATTTCCTTTACTATATCTTTGCCTTTACTAGTGAGATTTATTATTTCTTATGTTTTCTTCTTACTTCTTTTTTTTTTAAGCTTATCCTTTCTTTTGATCTTAAAGAAGCCCCTTTAATATTCCTTATAAGGCTGATTTAGTGGTGATTAACTCTTTTAGCTTTTGCTTGTCTGGAAAACTTTCTCTCTTCAATTCTGAATGTTTGCTTTGCCAGGTAGAGTATTCTTGATAGGAAAGTTTTTTTCTTTCAGCACTTTAAGTATATTATGCCACTCCCTTCTGGCCTATAAGGTTTCTGCTGAAAAATCTGCTCATAGTCTTGTGGGAATTGCCAAGTACATACTAAGTTGTTATTCTCTTTCTACTTTTAAGATTCTCTTTGTCCTTAACTTGTGACATTTTAATTATAATGTGTCTTCATGTGGGCCTCTTTGGGACTTATTTGGATTTCCCTGGGCTTCCTGGATCTAGATGTCTGTTTCCTTCCCAGGTTAGGGAATTTTCCAACCATTATTTCTTGAAATAAATTTTCTGCCCCTTTCTCTTTCTCCTTCAGGGACCCATATAATGCAAGTGTTAGTGTGCTTTATGTTGTGCCACTAGTCGCTTAAACTGTGTTCACTTTTTTTTCAAGCTTTTTACTTTCTGCTACTCTCATTATTTGTGTTCCACTTCTCTGTCTCTGAATTTACTGATCCTTTCTTCTTCACCTAGTCTGTTCTTGAATTTCTCTAGTATATTTTTCATTACAGTTATTGTATTCTTCAGGTCTGTGACTACTATTTTATACTTTCTTCTATTTTCCATCTCTTTGTTGAAATTCTGGTTATGTTTATCCATTTTTCTCCCAAGTTCAATGAGCATGTTTATGACTATGACTTTGAACTCTTTATCAGGTAAATCAGTTACCCCCATTTCATTAAGGTGTTTTTCTGAGGTATTTTCTTGTTCTTTCCTTTGGAACATATTCCTATCTTTTTTCATTTTGTTTGACTCTCTGTGTTGGTTTCTATTTATTACACAAAACAGCCACCTCTCCAGGCTTGAAGTAGTGATGTAGTGTAGGAGATTAACTACATCATTCAACCCTGGCCTAGCTCTTGGTTGTCTCTCAAACCTTTGTGCCTGTCCAAGCAACCTATTTTATTTTTAATAGCTAACAGTAGTTGCGGTTGTGCCAAGACCTGTCAGTGTCCCAAAAGGGAGGTAGTCAGTCCGCACCTAAATTTAGGCTGATCAGATGCCAGACCCTCATGAGCACCCTTTAAAGTATGCAAGTGTATACAGTTCAGTGGAACTGCAAATGTAAGCCCCACTAGCTATCAGAATCAGATAATCTGGAAGTGTCCCATGGGCAGCAGTCACAATATTCAGGGCTTGAGATAAGTGTATAAACTCCTATGTGGGATATACCAGTGAGCAACAGTAAGGCAAAGGGAGAGCACAAAGATGGCTCCCAAGCATATGTTCCCTGAGAGCACCTCCGTATGCCTCTAGATATGTGAACCTGAAATCTGCCCCTCAGGGTTAAGCTCCAGAACAAGCATATAGCCTCTTTAACAGAAAGACTAAGGATGTGTTTCAGTCTGCTATCCATGCAGGGCCCTGAGAGTGGTAGCCTGCCAAGAGGCAGGAGGTAGGTGCGACTGACTACCTCCCTTTTTGATTGTTGCAGTCCTGTGACACCCAGGAACACCAGGTGACCCCTGGCCACCATGGCTAGGCAATCAAGGGGCATCCCCTCAGTGGTAGCCATAAAGACTGGGGCACCAGAAGTGTAAACCAGCTCTTCATCGAAAGATAATGGCACTCTGGAGCACAGCAGAGGGAGCACACAAAATAGCACCTACTCTCCTAGGTCTGTGGAAGGGATTATAATCAGCTCTTAGATGTGTATTTAGTTAGAGGCCTGCTGTTCAGGCAGCAGCTGTGATGATAAACTAATAGGCCTGTTTCACAGAAATTTTGAGCTCCTTGGCCTGTTGCCTCTTTTTGTGCCCTGGGAGTGGTAGCTGTTTAAAACCTTTTTCTCCATTAGTTACAGTCCTGTAGTACCTGTGACTGTAAGCCCAGCTGACCACCAGAGTCAGGCAATATAGAGGTGTTCCCTGGTGGCACCTGCAAAAATTGGGGGTGCCAGAGAAGGGTAATAATCTTCTTTCTGGGAGATGCCAGTGAGCTGGAGTGATGCAGGAGAGCACAAAGATTGCATCTACTAACCTCTGTTTCTTAAAAGGCACCCTAGATGTGTGCTAAACCAGAAGCGTGCTTCTCTCAGGCCAAAGCTCCTGGATGAACAAATAGGCCTCTTTCTTAGACTGTGTATGTGTTTCAGTCTGCTGTATGGGCATGGCAATCTGTGGAGAACTCTCTCTACAATTGTTACAGCCCAATGGGACCCAGGAACACAAGCCCCCCGTGGCATCCAAAGTCAGGAGATCATTGGGTGTACCCTGGGTGGCAACCACAGAAGCTGTGGTCCCAGATCCTTGTAAAAGTTAATCCAGGAGATACTAGCACTCTAGAGCATGGCAGAGGGAGAGTATGCAGATGGCACCTGCCTGGTGGAGTGAATCAGAGGGGGACTGGAAAGGCAGCACCCACTGGAAAGAAAATAATGGTGCCCATCAGCGTCTATCCCTTAATATATTCCAGCAGGCCACTAAACTTGTTTTAAGTTAGATGCCTGTCCTTCAAGCAGATGCATTAAGGTTAGCAAATGAGCCTCATTCACATAAAGTCTGAATGAGATCAGGTGCTTCTCTGCCTGGCCCAGAATTAGTGAGTCCTAGCACATGAATCCTTTAATAGACATTTCTCAGATGGCTATAGCCTTGTGGATCTTGTGGATGCAAATCCTGTTGGTTTTCAAAGCTAGATATTTTGGAAGCTTATCTCACAGGTACAGGTCTTAAATGTTGGGGTGTCCAATGTCGCTTCAAGCTCCATGTTTTGAGTCCCTTACTGATTGCAGTTCACCTCACCAGTGGCAAGGTTTATGACAAGATTGTGTCTCAGCCTCTCTTACCCACTTTGATGTGGCCTTTTCTCTCTTTCCCAATGTGTAACTATCACTCAGTTAATTTTTAGGGGTCCCCCCAGAGGAATTTTTTCCATATGTAGCTGTAGATTCAGTGTCTGTCAGATGAGGTAAGTTCAGGATATTCCTACATTACCATCGTGAACCCGAACCTCAGTGTGCATCTCTATTTAAATTTTGGGTCAATTTTTTCACATACCTACAACTCATTTTATTATCTTAAATGGGACTCTAAGTACAGACCTCATTACGGGCTTAGAGTGGATTAAATTGGTTACTTATTGAGAATCTGGCACAGAGCCTGGCTTATAATAGCAGCTTAATAAATGATAAAAAAAAAAAAGAACTCCCAGTTCTTAATCCTAGTGCAGCTCTACTTCCACTTCTTTACTGGTTACCCCATGTAGGATATTTCAGTGCCTAAATTCTCACTTGTGATGGACAGACTCCAGGGTAGCTTCCATCATCCTCACCTCCTGGCATTCACACTATTGTATGATCCCTTCCTCCTGGGTATGAGTGGGATGAGTGATTTGCTTTTAACCGCTAGAATTTGATAAAGGAGATGGAATGTGTGTAATTAAATGCATGTGATTATGTTACATATAATTGTAACACTGATCTTGCAAGTAGACTCTCTGTCTCTCACTGACTCTGAGGAACCAAGAGGCCATTTTGGCTAGACTCACATGGCAAGAAACTGAGGCCCTGAGTTGATAGCCTGCAGGGTAATGAATGTTGTCAACAATGATGTGAGCTCAGAAGTGGCACCTTACTGAGTTGAACCTTAGATGAGACCACAGCCTTGTGAGATTCTAAGCAGAGAACCCATCTAAACCATGCCTAGACACTTGACACAAAGACTGTGAAATGATAAATGTGTGTTGTTTCAAGCTGCCAAATTATAATAATATTGTTATGCTGTAGTAATTACTACTATAGATCTTTATTTTTACAAATAATTATTATGATATTTTGAGGGGAAAGGGGTTATATCAATACAAGGTTTTGGATTCTTTAAATTCTGGAGAAACAAGAGTTTACTGCTTTCCTGATGATTCTATTGAAAACATTTCTCAAAGGCAAAGGAGATAGTTTTTAATCATTGTGTGGAATAATAGCTGATACTGAATATACAGGTCTCATAATTCCCCAATAAAATTTAAAAGGTTTCAGACATCATGTTAGGAAAGTTCATCAGTAGAGATTCCACTTACAGCAGTTTTTTGTTTTTAATTTGGTAAAAAAGACAGTATAAAATCTACCATCTTAACCATTTTTAAGAGTATGGTTCGGTAGTGTTAAATATATTCACATTGTTGTGAAACACATCTTCAGAACTTTTTCATCTTGTAAAACTGAAACTCTATACAATTAAACAGCTCCTCTTTTCCCCCTCCCTTGAGTCCAGAGTAGCCATTATTCTACTTTGTTTCTATGAATTTGATGACTTTAGATACCGCATATAAGTAGAATCATACAGCACTTGTCTTATTGTGACTGTCTTATTTCACCCAGCATAATGTCCTCAGAGTTTATCCATTTCGACAGGGTTTCTTTCCTTTTCAGGGCTTTTAAAATATTTTTAAATTTATGAAATATTTCAAGTATCATTAAAATCAATAAAAAACCCAAATATTTTATAAGAAATTCTTATTATAAACTACCTGAAGCTCTCTTTGACTCAGGAATCTGTGAACTCGGATAGTAGGATATCTAGAGTAAGTAAGATATTAGTAGACAAAACAATGACTTATTTTTCCCATTTCTTGGTTGGTAGTTTTAAAACATTTTTTTGTAGAGATGACAAATGTAAAATATCCAAAATACACATTATCATCTATACAGTTGATCCTTGAACAACACAGGGGTTAGGGTTGTCTAACCTGTGTGTTACTTTACAATTGTCCCTCCATATCCATGGTTCTGCATCCACCAGATCCACCAGATCCATCAGCTGCATGTTATGTAGTAAATTGAGTAAAACACCTGCATAAAAGTGAACCTGCACAGTTCAAATGTGTGTTGTTCAAGGATAAACTGTACTCTATTAAAAATTAATTCATACTATTTTAACACTGCTAGGCCAATAATAGATACCTCCTTATAATTACATAAAAATACAGTTAAACAAAACACAGAAAGAAGATAATACTTTATAGGAAGATAACTTTTGTGATAAGCATATACAGTTATAAAATATTAGGCTTCATTATATTAACTTATACAGAAATAAATGTGAGAGTAATTGTTTTGAAGTAACACTTTTCATCATACTTTAAGAAACATATCAAATGTAAAGTCACAATGAGCTGATCAATGACTTGTCATTTAAATTTCCCAGTTATAAATTTTATTGCACTTAATGGCTACAGTAATTTCATAGATCAAGTATAGAAGAGAAATCAAATGCAAGCTCTTCTCTCTTTTCTACTTTTCTTTCCTTTCAACTCATCTCATTCTCCCCTTACTATACTTATTTTCTTTCAAAAGGGAGCCACGTAGAGATATTTTCAAGACAAACTAAATCACTTTCCAGGATTAATATAGAAGTGTACAGATTCAATACAAAATAGTGTTAACAGATGATCCTTAGATATATTAGAAAACAAAAGAACCCAAATGTGAAATCCTATAACTTTATAACATTATTTTATTTAGCTTTTGGATCAATTTATTTTTTTGACTTTCTGTTTTAGTGTCTATTCTAATAAAACATAGTTGTGTAGATTTAGTACATAGACCATCACTAAGTGAAGGAATAAAGTCAGCTATTGCCTTATGTTGGTTGTTATAGTAACTGTTTATAGGTAAGAGTATATGGAAAGTCTAATTCTCATAAAAATTTCTTAGCATTTTCTAAGTGGTCTGCAAAGAATTTTCAGAAATTATTTCAACCATGTCTTAAAACACTTGGTTTATGATTATACTGGCCAACTAAAGTACATTCTTTAAAAATAAAATGTGTTATTTGGCAGGCAGCTGGCTACATGGCCATTTATATGTTTTTATGTAAGGAAATAATGCAAGAGATTTTCTAAGGTGTCCATTGCACTCCAAGCTTTACTCTTTGAAAAATGCCCAAGTACTTTCCTATGGAAATCATGTAGCCTATACATATTTTATAAAAATCACAGAATGTGGGAACATGAATAACTTGAGAACATCAGAAACAATGATGTTCAATGTCATATGGTCTAAAATAGTTCATGATATAAGGCTTCTCCCAGATGTCCTGTAGATTGCTCAACAGTTTAGTTGTCTTTGCTGTCTTCTTACAATGACAGCCATTTAAACAACTGTGTTTATTAACTGCCCACGAGCTGAATAACTCTATAGTAGGTATTTGAGGAGACTACTGTTATAAAGGGAGACTTCATATTATATAGTAAGGACTTCAGGGTCTTTTAAATCTAATATCAGACACTGATAGGAAGAATACAGTAAACACAACTTTACTTGGCACAGAGAGCACTAGAACACGTTCCATTTCCTCCGTGTTTGTGTGCACGTGTTCATGTGCATGTGTACCAATGTGATAGAAATAAGAGAAGTAACAGAAACTATGGAACTATGGATAATGAGATTGCTGGAGTGAATTTTGAACATGATTTTGGGAGAAAGATGGATTCTGGTTGGGAAAAATGGCAAGCACGTGGCTCGGATGACAGGCAGTTCACTGAACATGGCACTGCTGGGTATAGGTTCGGAAGGCATATGATTAGAGTTTGAATCTGCTGTTTGAAAAACCACTATTGGCATAGATATTACTAAAGTTATACTTCAAGAGAGTGCTTTTTTGTGGCTCTGATTAAAATAAATTGGATGAGGACGAGGCTATGGGAAAGGAGACTGGTACATTGGTGGGTATTAAAGGCAATTAAGACCTGAACTTGGGCTATGGCTACAAAATTAATTTGAAAATTTCAGATGACCCTCAGGGGCCTATGTGACTCCAACTTAACATCCAAATGTTGTATTTAAAAATCCTTTAGGAAAAGATTTCCAAACATTTTGCCTGTTGTCATAGATACTTCAAGACTGAAAGTAACAAAAAAAATTCAAAGGGAACGCGAGATGGCAGCAGTTATATTAAGAGAAAGCCTGAGGAAAGAAAAACATTTGAAATTATTTTTAAAATAAAAAATATGTAGCATTTTATTCTTTATATGCTATACTCCTTTTCAGTTCAGAGATTACTCAGTCATTGGTTTCATGCTTCACAGCACATCTGAGGTTCATTCTGACTAGAGTAAAAATCCTACTCCATTACATGTGATTATTTCTTAAAATAAAACTGTTGCTGTTTTCTGAAGATTACTGCTCCTCTGTGTTATCTGAAGCAGAAGAGTCCTGGATGGCACACATTCGTTTTAGATGTTCCAGCATTGCTTTTTCTTCCTCTTCTACTCTTTCATCCTTCCTCATTTCCCACCTAAAAGAAAAATCACATTTTAGCATTTTTGTAACTTCCAAACTATAGTCAACACTGTAGCCAATTCAGGGTTGAATATGTGCAGTCACTGCTTTACTGAGTGTTTTTCCTTCTTTATTCTTTTACTCACTGCCTCTTGGGCAACATAGTTTGTTGGCACTGCTTCTGCAGAGTGGGCCAGAAGAATGGGAATGGAAGTAGAGTCAAACCAACTCTACTCCAGGGGAAAGTTTCTAAGTATTGTTTTAAGTGAGTTTCCTATATGTCTATATTTAAAAAATATACAGCTTCCCAGGATATGCATTGCATATAAAAACAATCTAGAATTAGCAATTAATAAGCAAATATTTTTCATAGTATTTTCCCCTCACTGAGTAACATATCAGTGACTTTAAGTTGCTGAGACGTTTGCCAGGCAGACTTTAGCTACAAGAATAATAACAAGCTGAATTGGATGTACCTTAAAGGCAGGTCCATCTATTCCTAGAAATAAGATCAGATTTGAAGTAGTCAAGTTAACTCACCCAAGAAAAGCAGCCATTTGTTAGCAAGGTTCCATGAAGCATTTGCTTAAAAAAAAAAAAAGACTAAAGACTTTCTAATTCTGGGTGATTGGGAGATACAGAACAAAATGTTAGAATATGGAACTATATATATATATGTGTGTATATATATATATAATATCTTGCAAAGTAAATATCACAATAACCCAAGTATGGTTAATCCTTCCTTCCTCCCTTATATATGCCACTGACCCAGGAATGGCCACGGCATAGTTAATCCAGCACTACAACAAGGAGTCGTCTGCTATATCTCCCTTTTCTTTTCCTCACTCTTGTTTCTACCAGCTCTGAAGCCATCAACCATCATATGCTGTCACAAAAAGATTTTAAAGCCAATGTTGATACATCCTAAAAGACCCTCCGCTAGAAGAGCTTTGAGGGGATAGGATTTCTAACAACAGATAGGTAACTGTTCACTGAATGTCATCCAGAAGCCCCCTATTTTATTATAGTCAGAATTCCTAGATAATAAACAGCCTGTCATACATGATGAAAGGATAAAAATTTGGAGTGAGGGCATTCTGATCTTATCTGAGTACTGAAAGAAAGCAAGGGCGTTGCATTTTCCATAGAAACCTGCTAATAGGATCCCTGCACACAGGTTTCCTTGTTGGAGTGTTGGGTTCACTATGCCTGGCCAACCGTAGGAGGTGGGGTGTGTGTGTGTGTGTGTGTGTGAGAGAGAGAGAGAGAGAGAGAGAGAGAGAGAGAGACAAGAGAAGAAGGAAGAGAAGACTGGAAAGAAATGTGATGATCTGAGAGAGTCAACCTGGGTTTAATTTACTTTGCTTCTTCATCCTCTGCCTGGAACTCTCCTCATCTCCCAGCCCCAACCTTGGCTGGATCCAAAAACTGCTATTTCTAGCCATCTTAGTTTCTCCATATGGTCAGAGTTAGGTCATGGATCATATAGGTTTTAATAGCAAGTCAAAAGATAAAGAGATTTTTCACCACCACACTATTCAAAGTCATGTCGCAAGGGGCAATACTCCTGAGCTCACTACTTTTGAGATTTAAAATTTAGCCCATAAAGTTACCTTATACTGCTTTCATTGAATTTTGAAGATAAAAACTGTCATTACCCATCTTATATGTGTGAACTTGGGAATCATTAATTTGCATGCTGAGCTGAATTCCTTCCAAGCAGGAAAATGTTAACAGAAATTACTTATGTAGCACTAACTAAGGGCTAGGTACTGTTTTAAACACTTGACATATCAATCTTTAAATCCATACTACAAAATGTTATTATTCCCATTCTATAGAGGAGTAAGCAGGCACAGAATGTTAATGTCACTTGGCCAACTATCTTTGGATTGAAATCAGGGACTCAGGCTCTAGAGTCTGGGCTTGTAAATGCAACATTAACTATGTTTTAAAATCATTCTACAAGTATCATTAACTAATGTTAAAAATAGTCTGAATATTTTTTTCCTAATATTTTTTCCTTTATTTCCTAAAAATGTTGCCAGAATGGGGTAGATATTTTAAAAAAGGAACTTTTTTATATGTATTTATAAAAATTTTATATGTATTTATAAAATTCATATATATACATATATATGTATATATATACTCAGAAAGAAATCCAAACATGAAAAGTTAGATTTGCCTTTTTTCTCCCATGTAAAGGTGCTAATATTGTACTGCGTAAATGAATTATGAATGTCAACAGAACAAAGTATATAATATGCACATAAATATTTTGACCATTGTCTCTAGTTGTGAAAACTGAAAGTATAATCTCTCTGCTTCGTTAAAAAATCTGTATAACTAACAGAATTTAAATGAATTTTACATATAATAGCATCTAAGAAGGATTTTTGAAGCTTCATGACAATTATAGGCACTTCACAGCATAATTGAGCTGTTAGTAATTAATGATATTAGGCAAAGTTATTTACTTACTACAGCCTTCTTGTATTTGCTTTGTGCTTATTAAGAAGAAATCATCTCATAAGAGAATAAGAAATTATGACAAAGATAGGCGTAAAGTAATATTAGAACTACACTTTCCCTAATAATTTTACTTATATTGAATAAAAATAATAGGGATTTGAAATGTATGTTTATTTTCACAAGCATTGTTATATCTCACATTTATAAGTTCTTAAGAGAAGTTTAAGTATAATTCCATCACAGTTTTAGCCTTTGTTAACACAGTGCAAAAACAAGTCAGTTCTATCAAAAAACCATTGGAAGAAAAAATCTATCAATGTGTTAAACATAATTAACTGGGCAATTTGTTCCCTAGTTTCCTCTATTATATTTAAAATCTGTAGTGAAAGCATGTCCATACAGAAATTAAAAATTGTTGGAGCCAGTATATTCTAGTTCTTCTTAAAAAAGCATTATGAAGTGATTGTGTTTCTATTTTTCCCATCTTCGGTAGCCTGATCTCCTTCACTTTTGCTAAATTCCCCAGCTGCTTACCGTGGAAAAAACTGCAACCTGACCCCCACGCGAGCTGGTGGCAGTCTCAGGCACTGACAAGCAACAAAACCCTATGAGACCTTATCAATCTGTACAGTAATCTTAACCATCTTCTGGAATGTGCCTCATCTCTGTGGCTCCTTGGTGAGTAGATATGGGAGCTTGACCTGTCTTTGAGTAGGGGGTTCCTTTTCATCCAAACACAACAGGGAACCTAAAACCTAGGCTGAAATAGTCTAACAGAACCAGTAGTCACAACCGTGCTCACTAGTACAACTTGAATTGACTTGGGGGTTCTCAGCTTTGGTGAGCCTAACTGGATTTACACAAACATTGAGATCTAGACTAGAGGCATCTTCCTGCTCCTCTGTATGTTATATGAATGTCAGCTAAAACTAAAGGGCTCTTACATGTACCAGACCACGGGCTAAGAGCTTTCTGTTTCTGCTCACCTTAATGAACTTGGGATTTGAGAGGTATAAAGTAAAAACAGTCACAGATCAGTAACTGTCCTAGTGATCAGTTTGGTAGAATCTTTTATTTGGGGGCCTTTGTGGATAGCTATGTGTCAGAGCCAACCAGGAGAGCCGTGCTTGGGGAGTGGTTAAGCGTAAAGTATGGCCTTGGTAGCATGAGTCCTGACGGTCACAGAAGCAAGTCCTGGAGACCCTTACTGCAGGAAAGAGCAACCAACACCCAGCAGAGGAGGAGAGCCAGAATCTGCAGTGTGAGCTCTCTGAGGCATTTACTATGCCTTCTACTAGGAAAAAAACACCCCAAATCTGTGAACTCAAAAGTATCCTGATAAGAGCACACACTCTGGAATCACTCTGCCTTTGGGTTGAATCCATACCCTTAGTGCACTAGTTGAATCACCCAGGCAATTTTCTTAACCACTTCTCTGCCTCAGGGTTCTCAACTATAAAACATTGTCAAAACAGATTGATAGGAGCACAGCCGCGCTCATTTGTATATGTATTGCCTATGACTGATTTCAGTCTACAGTGTCAGATTTTAGTAATTATGAAGGACACTGACTGAGACCAACTGTCCTCCTAAGCCTAAATCATCTACTATTTGGACTTTGTTTACAGAGAATGTTGCCAAATAATGTCCACCACCTCCATACGGGGAAATGTGGAGAGCATTTTTGGTTGACATTGTCTAGGGAGTGCTTGTAGGACCCAGGGAACAAGATGGTAAATGTCTTTAATATACAACAAACTTAAACAATAAAGAGTTGTCTTCCTGAAATGTCAATAGCATCCTCGCTGAGAAACATGCTCTAGAATCTCCAAAATGTTGAAGCATCCCTATTTAATTTGTGATTTTAACTGAAATGGTGTTTAGTGTTTCACTGCTTAGAATACTATTTGCTGAAGAGCATTGTTTTTGAAGCCAGGTGCTGAATTTGAATCCCTTACAAGCTGTGTAGCCTAGGGCAAGCCAGGTGAAGTCTACTTCAGTTTCCTTATCAATAAATGGGAATAATAACAGCGCCTGCTTCGTAGAGTTGCCATCAGAATGAAATGACTAAGTATACATAAAACACACAAAATAGTGCACAGTTCATAGCAAACACTCAGTAAGTGACAACTGTTAGTAGTATCATGATTATTCGGCATATTGGTTAAAGTTGCAAATAGCAGAAATCCTGACTGTGGTGGTTTAAACAAATAGAAATCCAGAGGTGAGTGACTACTGGCATGGGTTAAGTAGCTTGGCATCAGCAGGGCTGATGTCTCTGTGTTTTCTTGTCCTTTACTTCAGAGGTCCCCAAACTTTTTGTCACCAGGGACCAGTCTTGTGGAAGACAATTTTTCCATGGACGGGGCAGGGGTCGTGGTGGTGGTGGTGGTCGCTGGATGCATGGTGCAGGAGGTAACGCGAGTGATGGGGGCGATAGGGAGGCAGATGAAGCTTTACTCACTCACCTGCTGCTCACCTCCTGCTGTGCGGCCCAGTTTCTAACAGGCCATGGACCAGTACTGGTCTGCAGCCTTGGGGGTTGGGGACTCCTACTTTACTTCATGGTTCCAAGATGGTTTTTGTACTTTCAGCACCATGTCCTTGTTTTGAGGCAGGAAAAAGGAGGAAGGGGCTAGTGCTGCCCCTGACCCATTTTATCAGGGAAATAAAACCTTTCTCAGGTTCCTCCCAGCACACTGGAGCCATACTGGCTAGGTGTGAATCCTGATTCTGTCTTTTACTGGCTGTGTGATATTGGACAAGTTTCTTAACTTCTCTGTGCCTTAGTTGTCTCATATGCAAAATAAGGGATGCTAATGGTATACATCTTAATGAATTATTGTAAATAGTAGGTGAGCTATGAATTCATAAAATATTATTTTATGAGACTCTACTTGTATCAGGTGGCTTCCCCGGAGCTCCTACCTTGATGTTCCTTCTCGTGCCCTGTGCCCTTCACATTGTTTTATCTGATAAATTCCCTTTTTTATAAACAGGTGGCTAAGATGAAGTTGCTACATATTACAGTGGTTTTACTCAGTGTTCAGTTATACATTTCTGTGATCATGTTGTCATTGCCTCTTGTTCTTCATGAGGGAGACATTTCTTGCCAGTTCAGCCAAGCACAGCCAGTGCTGTTTTTGTTTTCCTGTAATCCCTTTGTTGTATTTTTCAAGTATAGTCTATAATGATGGCATTTGGTCATATTATTGGCATTTCTCCTGAAACACCAATAAAACACTTGGATATAAAACTGTAACTTGAAATAAGCCTCCTGATTTAATGTTATTATTAAACATTTATGTAGTACTTTATATTTACAAAGTGCTTTACAATTATTTATTAGTTTATTTCACTGTTAAACAACATTAACCATCTGGCCAAATTAATGATTTCAAATTTTCCTACCAGTTGGTATCTGAGGAATGAAAAGTGAAGTCATATTGGGCTTTATTCTTCTCAAACAACGCTTTTTGTCCTTCTCCTCTGTACAACATAGTGCAGACTGGTTTGAAAGGGAGGTTCAAATCAGAAGGGGAAATTATGTCTCTGTTCTCTTCTTCCTGCAGTCCTATAAATGTGGGTTTTCTTCAGGATTCAGTCCTAGACTATTTTCTCTTCTCTCTTGGAAAGCCTTATATCTACTCCCACATATTGTCTCCACATCTGTAATTCATCTGTCTCCTAAACAGTAATTCAGTTTAAACTTCATTTTTGTTCCAAGCTCTCTAAATTCAACTTCTTAATGGTTATTTTCACTCCCATTCCATTTATATTCATCATTCATATATTTTTCATATATACATATGTATGTGTGTATATATATATATATATTACTTATTCAGATTGACCATTAGCCCCCACACTCAGCAACACAGGGTTTAAAGTTCACAAAGTAATGTATGCCTCTACTTCCGATCTTGTCTGCACTGTCAGTCACCAGTTAAGGGACAACTTACTCTGCAGTCATTCTCACATTCATCCCTCTGCAGTCAGTCCACAGTTCGGGTGCTATGATAGTGTGATTTATAATAAGAAATATATTTTTAGTCTTCTTACCAATTTCTGGCACAGAGTACCTAAAACTCTTGGAATTTACTGTGAGGAGAGCTATAAAGGTGTCTTTTGTTATATGAATGGAAGCACCTAGGGTTGGAGGCTGGTTACAAGTAGAACCAATCACAGGATTAGAGAGCTGGAATTTTTAGTCCCACCCCCCACCTCCAGGGAGAGAAGAGGAACTGGAGATTAAATTCCATCACCAATGACCAATGATTTAGTCAATTATGCCTATGTGATGAAGCCTCCATAAAAATCCAAAAGGAGAGGGTTCAGAGAGTTTCCAAGTTGGTAAACAAATGGAGATTTGGAAAAGAGTGGCATGCTGGGAGAGAGAGCATGGAAGCTCCACTTCCTTTCCCCATGCATTGCCCCTGGTATTTCTTCCATCTGGCTGTTCCAGAGTTATATCCTTTTAAAATAAACCAATAATCTAGTTAAAAATTTCTCTAGTTCTGTAAGCTGCTCTATCAAATTAATGGAACCCAAGGAGGGGGTCAGTGGAACCTCCAATCTGTAGCCAGGTTTGTCAGAAGCATAGGTGACAACCTGCACTTGCAATTGGCATCTGAAGTTCGGAGGCAGAGGGGAGTCCTGCAGGAAGGAGCCCTTAATCTACAGGATCTGATGTCATCCCCAGGTAGTCCCAGAATTGTGTTGAATTATGGGACACTCAGCTGGTGTCAGAGAATTACCTGGTGATATGGGGAAATAAAAAACCTCCACACATTGGAAATGTGTGCAGAATCACAGGTGCTCATGATTTTATTGTCTGAACAGTGCAATATTCCCCAGATATTCAGAGCTCAAGCCTCACACCACTGCTATACCAAACCTTCAGTGACTGCCCTGCCTAGAGAATTTAAAGTCTTAGTTTCTAGCTCGGTAGTAGTTCTCTTTAGCTGCCACCATCTCTCCTCGGGGAGGAGATGATTTTCCTTATTGCCTTCAGACTTACGTTTTCCCACATTTGCATGTCTACTTTTGCTATTCCATTCACTAGAAATGCCTTATCCATAGACCCCAAACCTGCTCATTCTTCAGACTCAGTCCATATCTCACCTCTTTTATAAAGTCCTTCCCAACTACCTAACCCTTATGTGATTGTCCTACTCCTTTGAATCCTGTAGTACCTAATGTCAGCACTATTTTGGTAAATTAACCATATATTGCTTTGTTACTCCTATTACTTTCTTGAGTGATTATGTTGGATTTTTTTCACATGTAGTATATTTTTTTTTAAATATTTATTTATTTGGTTGCGCTGGGTCTTAGCTGCAGCATGCAGGATCTTTATTGCGGCTTGTGGGATCTTTAGTTGTGGCATGCAGGATCTCTAGTTGGAGCATGCAAACTCTTAGTTGCGGCATGTGGGATCTAGTTCCCTGACCAGGGATTGAACCTAGGACTCCTGCATTGGGAATGCGCAGTCTTAGCCACTGGACCACCAGGGAAGTCCCACATACAGTATGGTTTCATCTAGATTTGCAGTTCCTTGAGGAAGACTTTTAATTATAACTTTTACTCTAATTTCTTTTTTCAAAGAAGATTTTTCAAATAGCAAATAACAGAGTGCTCTGTACACTATACTCTGTACACTTTAAGCACTCAAAAAATATCTGTTGATTGCTATGTGTTAGAAGCTTAGGTGTTCCTGTATTATTCTTAGGTGGATTGAAGAAATAATAATCTTTAACCACTAGTGTCACAACGGGTCGTAGTTGGTATCTCGAGTAGGTATCGTTAAATTGTTATTTGTATGAACCATAAAAATGAGGACTCCATGAGCCTTAAAATTAGTCTCCTCGTCCTTAGTTTCTAATCACTAGTTGATTCTTAAGGTCTTAAATTCAATGATCATAAAAAGACAAAAAGACAACTACCACTTCCTGCAGTTTCATTCATTTACTAATCATCTCCACATTCTTTTTAAGAATGAGATGGTGGTATAAGGAAAACAAGATATTCAGTAATTCAGGTTATTTGGTACCAGACTATTTTTTTTTGACTCATGTATAAAGTTTTAAAACAATCTTTGGTTGGCAAAGTACTTTATTTAGGTCATATTCTATACTAGAGTAGGTTCTCCTTTTGTAAGCCACCAACTACTTAAACATTTAATTTCTTGTCATGTGGCACCGTGATTGATCCCAATTACCTTTTGCTTATTCTGACTTTCTCTATCACTTATGATGAAGTATATAACTTCATTCCATTGGTCTCTCTTGGATCTCTGGCTATGGATTGCCTTGCTTCTCTCATTAGTTTAGAAGCTCCTCGAAAGCATACACTAGGATTGTAATAAAAGGGTTTTGTCATGTTAGTTCTTGTGACGTTGTTGCAGTTAATTCTTAGAAATTATATAGGCCAGCAAAGCTCTTTCAGTCATCAGGAAGACATCATTCGCTTTTTCATTCTGGTTAATGTAATTCACTGAAAATAGCTAAAGGTTTAGGTTCTTAATACTCCTTAAAGGATGAGAATATATAACACTAACTAAGCAAACTTAAATCTCTGTTTTATGACCCAGGAGTCTGTAAGGCTATTCCAGCTCTATAGACTATACCTAAGACCATACCAGTTCTTAGGATATGCTGCTGTAGATATAGAAGAAATAGAAGACTGGTCCAATTAGCAAAACTCTGGGAAACTTGTCTCAATGAATGGTAATGGTAGGAAATTAATTGTAGTGCAGCCCTACATAAAAGGCTGAAATTGTTTGTGGGAAAGGCACAATTCAGGCATTTCTTCCTTGACTCATGAAGCAATCTGAGGTAGTCCTGGGGAATACTTCATGTCCTTCCTCATTCACTAGAAAAGTAGCAACATTAATGACAGAACAGCTCCTCATCTATTTTTTTTTAGTAGTCAGGTCATTATCAAATTCTTTGGTAAAATTGGAAACTATAGAATTGATGTTTTTCTTTAAAGACATTTCTGTAGAAATGTGATTCTGAATAGCACTTAATCCTAAAGGACAAATGTAAGGGAGTGGACAGATAAAATGCTTTCCTAAATTTGAGAAAAGCTTCATGAATATTGTGATTCATGAATAGTTATGGGAAATGTATTATAAACCACAAAATCAGCTTTGAATGTAATCACCATGAATATAAATAGCACCATTTTTTAGTAGCTCTTTTTATCCACATAAACCACAGAATTAGAGAGTTAGTCTCTTACTTGGGAGATAGGTCTTTATAATATTATACTTAATAGATGAGACCTACCCACTTTCTGATATGTTCTCCAGATGATGCAAATCCACAACCACTTTTGCCTAATGTTTTAAAACCAAAGTTTTAAGAAATGTATATAGTTTCAGTCCATCTTCTTTAACATACATTTAGTGGAAATGGAAAAATTGTTATTCTTTTCATGTAACCTAGACAATTGATTCATTGCTTAGCTTTATCTTCTCCGAAATAGAATATTTTAAAATTTCCTTCTAGGTAGTAATTTTTAATACTTTAAAAGTTTTGTTTTTCTCTGAACTTTGTATCAAATCTGTAAAATAGTTAGATAATAGGAATCATACATGGGAACTACAAGGCCTTGTACCATTTTCAGTAGGAGAATTAGGGAGTGAGAGGATGGCAAAAAAAAAATCTCACTTTGATAAGGGATCAGAGAGAGCTTTGCAAACTTATTTCTAACTTAAGTTAGTTATTCCTCAAATTAATTAAGGTATGCTAGTTTGGGGAGAATTCAACAGGAAAAAGAAAAGCATTAAGGTAACTCGTTCAAAAACAAGGTCAAAAACTTAAAAATATCATTTATTTTTACTGTTTTATCTGCAAATGTAAAATAGAGGTTTTATTTTTAATATTATAGAGGTTTCTGTGAACTATAAAGAACATTCAGTGTTTATAGAATACTGTAAATGGAAATCACATCTTTGTCTTTGAAAGTTACAAAACATAAGCATTTCTTAAAGTGAGTTATTCTAACTCCCGTCAAATTATTCTGCCTCAATTTAACACTTTAATATCCAGAAAATAAGGTTTATCTGTTTATTTTATGAAAATACATCACAGTTTGTTAATATGCCACTTAGAACCCCGGAAACCAATGTTATACATATTTAATGTATAGAAATATATAGAAATAAATAGGATAAATAAATATATAGAGAAATATATTATATATATTATATAAATATACAGTTATATCTCTGAAAATCCATACTCAATACTGTTAAATATCAACAACACTTGCCATCATAAATTAGCAGGCTGGTTGCTTGCTTTAGCCAAGAATTTGTTATATGTTTAAGATAACTAGCTATATGTGCAGTTTATCTAGCTATTTCTGCAAGAATTCAAATGGATGTTCTTTTGTAAGGTAGTTGATTTCTTTTGCTACTACTAATGCAGTAACAGGAATCATTCCAAGCTCAGGAACAAGCAGCAAAATGCTTAATTTGAATTTATAGTCTACAGAGACAATCTGCAACACAACTGTCCAACAATTTATTTTAATTAATATGATTTGTTCTATATATTTAAGTAGGAGAGTTATATACCAACCAATGGGACAACTAAGAATGCTAACAGTAACATTTTAAAATAGTTATGGCTTAGGGAAAACATAAATGGAAGCATAGCCATCAGTAGTAATGGAAGCTGAACTTTTCCGTTACCAGTAAATCACCCATATCTCCATAGAGACTTATTCCACCAGTGGATTTTTTAAAGTTCTAAGAGTTTAGAGAGAAGTCCAAGGGCATGCTATTTGGCTGGCATTCAGTGCCCTATGCTAGGAGAAGTGTCAAGATTACGATATATCGTGAGAACCACATTGCTCTTTTTTCTCAGCAATGTATTATTCTCAGAATAATGTATAATTTGATGAATAAAAAAATCTTTTTTTTCTAGTTAAATTTTTTGTACCTGGAATTTTCATGGATTGTGGTCTATAGACACTCAGTGTCTATCCCATTTACTAAACCACTATGTTAAAAGCTACATAAGCCGTGTCAAGCAATGTTATTCTTTTTTTTTTAAGCAAGGTTATTCTTGCTCTAAAAATGATTGTTTAAAAAGTCTTATTTTCATCAAGAAGAAAAGGATTACATATTCACAACTCTAAAATTTCTAAAAATTGAATGCATTTATACTAACCATGTAAAGATGATGCCAACACAGGCATCACAGGTTGTTTTGGCAACACAGACCTGCACAAGACTAACTAACCACTGCACTAACCACTTATGGGGATGACATTCTGAATGAAAGCACTATTTGTAAATGTGAGATCCATCAGCTGAAAAGCCTGTTTGCAACCTCTTATTCAAATTAGTAGCACCATTGTGTTTAGAAAAGGATTTGAAATATAGACCTGGCTCATATTTTGTTTAAAATTGGCTAAGAATTTAGAAAGTTTAAAACTGTTCTAGAATCTAGGAGAAAATGAGAGCTCTCTGTGGTTAATGGTGCCATTACTCTTCATTGAGTCACTGTCTGTATATTCATATTCACATAGTTTCCAACGTTTTTTCATTAATGAATGAAAGTATTTACTAAATGTCTACTATGTACTGGCACTGTGGGGGGTTGGAGCATATAATTATGACAGCTAATGCTTATTTTGCAATTTCAATGTGCCAGGCACTGTTCTAAGGACTTAGCATATATTAATTCATTTAGCCCTCATAGCAACTTTGATTAATTTAAAAAATTTTTATTTTATATTGTAGTATAGTTGATTAACAATGTTGTGTTAGTTTCAGGCATACAGCAAAGTGATTGTTATACATGTATCTATTCTTTTTCAAATTCTTTTCCCATTTAGGTTATTACAGAGTATTGAGTGGAATTTCCTGTGCTATACAGTAGGTCCTTGTTGGTTACCTATATTAAATATAGCACTGTATACATGTGAGTCCCAAACTCCCAGCCTATCCCTCCCCCCATTCCCCCTGGTAACCATAAGTTCATTCTCTAAGTCTGTGAGTCTGTTTCTGTTGTGTAAATAAGTTAATTTGTGTCATTTTTTGTTTTAGATTCCAAATATAAGTGATATCATATGATATTTGTCTTTCTCTGTCTGATTTACTTCACTTAGTATGATAATCTCTAGGCCCATCCATGTTGCTACAAATGGCATTATTTCATTCTTTTTTATAGCTGAGTAATATTCCTTTGTATATATGTACCACATCTTCTTTATCCACTCCTCTATCAATGGACATTTAGGTTGCTTCTGTATCTTGGCTATTGTAAATAGTGCTGCAGTGAACATTGGGGTGCATGTATCTTTTCAAATTGTGGTTTTCTCCAGATATATGCCCAAGAGTAGGATTGCTGGATCATATGGTAGTTCTATTCTTGTTTTTTAAGGAACTTTCATACTGTTCTCCATAGTGGCTGTACCAGTTTACATTCCCACCAACAATGTAGGAGAGTTCCCTTTTCTCCACATCCGCACGAGCATTTATTGTTTGTAGACTTTTTGATGATGGCCATTCTGACCAGTGTGACATGGTACCTCATTGTAGTTTTAATTTGCATTTCTCTAATAATTAGCATTGTTGAACATCTTTTCATGTGCCTCTTGGCCATCTGTACGTCTTCTTTGAAGAAATGTCTATTTAGATCTGCCCATTTTTTTATTGGGTTGTTTGGGCGGGGGGGGGGGTTGTTTGTTTTTAGTATTGAGCTGCATGAGCTGTTTGTATATTTTGGAGATTAATCCCTTGTTTGTCACTTCATTTGCAAATATTTTCTCCCATTCTGTGAGTTCGTTTTCTTTATGGTTTCCTTTGCTGTGCAAAAGCTTTTTAAAATTAGGTCCCACTTGCTTATTTTTGTTTTATTTTCATTACTCTAGGAGGTGGATCCAAAAAGATATAGCTGCAATTTATGTCAAAGAGTATTCTGCCTATGTTTTCCTCTAAGAGTTTCATAGTATCCAGTCTAAAATTTAGGTCTTTGATCCATTTTGAATTTATTTTTCTGTATGGTATTAGAGAATGTTCTAATTTCATTCTTTTACATGGAGCTGTCCAGTTTTCCCAGCACCACTTATTGAAGAGACTGTCTATTCTCCATTGTATGTTCTTCCCTCCTTGGTCATAAATTAGGTGACCATATGTGTGTGGGTTTATCTCTAGGCTTTCTATCCAGTACCATTGAACTATATTTCTGTTTTTGTGCCAGAACCATACTGTTTTGATTACAGTAGCTCTGTAGTATAATCTGAAGTCAGGGAGCCTGATTCCTCCAGCTCTGTTTTTCTTTCTCAAGATTTCTTTGGCTATTCAGAGTCTTTTGTGTATCCATACAAATTTTAAGATTTTTTGTTCTAGTTCTGTAAAAAATGCCATTGGTAATTTGATAGGGATTGCATTGAATCTGTAGATTGCCTTGGGTAGTATAGACATTTTCACAATATTACTTCTTTCAATCCAAGAATATGGTATATCTTTCCATCTGTGTCAGCTTTGATTTCTTTCATCAGCATCTTATAGGTCTCAAAGTACAGGTCTTTTGCCTCCTTAGGTAGGTTTATTCCTAGGTATTTTATTCTTTTTGATGTGATGGTAAATGGGACTGTTTCTTTAATTCTCTTTCTGATCTTTTGTTGTTAGTGTGTAGAAATGCAACAGATTTCTGCGTATTAATTTTGTATCCTTCAACTTTACTGAATTCATTGATGAGCTCTAGTAGTTTTCTAGTAGCATCTTTAGGATTTTCTATGTATAGTATCATGTCATCTGCAAAGAGTGACAGTTTTACTTCTCTTCCAATTTGGATTCCTTTTATTTCTTTTTCTCCTCTGATTGTCTTGGCTAGGACTTCCAAAACTATATTGAATAAAAAGTGGTGAGTGTACATCCTTGTCTTGTTCCTGATCTTAGAAGAAATGCTTTCAGCTTTTCACTGTTGAGTATGATGTTAGCTATAGGTTTGTCATATGTGGCCTTTATTATGTTGAGGTGTATTCCCTCTATGCCCACTTTCTGGAGAGTTTTTATCATAAAAGGTGTTGAATTTTGTCAAAAGCTTTCTCTGCATCTATTGAAATGATCATATGGTTTTTATTCTTCAATTTCTTGACTGTGGTGTATCACACTGATTGATTTGCAGATATTGAAAAATCCTTGATTCTCTGGGATAAATCCCACTTGATCATGGTGTGTGAACCTTTTAATGCATTATTGAATTCAGTTTGCTAGTATTTTGTTGAGGATTTTTGCATTTGTGTTCATCAGTGATATTGGCTTGTAATTTTCTTCTTGTTTTTGTATCCATTCAGCCAGTCTGTGTCTTTTGGTTGGAGCATTTAATCCACTTAGACCTTCAAAGTAATTATCAATATGTATGTTTCTATTACCATTTTCTTAATTGTTTTGGGTTTGTTTTTGTAGGTCCTTTTCTTATGTTTTCCACTTAGAGAAGCTCCTTTAGCATTTGTTGTAGGGCTGGTTTGGTGGTGCTAAATTCTCTTAGCTTTTGCTTGTCTGTAAAGCTTTTTGATTTCTCTGTCAAATCTGAATTAGAGCCTTGCTTGGTAGAGTATTCTTAGTTGTAGGTTCTTCCTTTTCATCACTTTAAATATATCATGTCACTCCCTTCTGGCCTACAGGGCTTCTGCTGAGAAATCAGCTGATAGCCTTATGGGAATTCACTTTTAAGTTATTTGTTGCTTTTACCTTGTTGCTTTTAATATTTTTATTTGTTGTTAATTTGTGTCAATTCGATTAATATGTGTTTCAGCATGTTCCTCCTTGGATTTGTCCTGCCTGCGACTCTCTGCGCTTTCTGGACTTGGGTGACTGTTTCCATTCCCATGTTAGGGAAGTTTTCAGCTATTATCTCTTCAAATATTTTCTCATGTCCTTTCTCTCCCTCTTCTCCTTCTGCAACCCCTATAATGTGGATGTTGATGCATTTAATGTTGTCCGAGAAGTCTCTGAGACTGTCCTAATTTCTTTTCATTCTTTTTCTTTATTCTCTTCTGCAGCAGTGATTTCTAGCATTCTGTCTTCCAGCTCACTTATTTGTTCTTCTGCCTTGGTTATTCTGTTATTGATTCCTTCTAGTGTGTTTTTCGTTTCAGTTATTGTAATATTCATCTGTTTGTTTGTTTTTTAGCTCTCTGTTAAACATTTCTTGTATCTTCTCGATTCTTGTTGTGAGATATTGTATCATCTTTACTATCATAACCCTGAATTTCTTTTTGGGTAGATTGCCTATCTCCACTTCACTTAGTTGTTCTTCTAGGGTTTTATCTTATTTCTTCATCTGGGACATATTCCTCTGCCATCTCATATTGACTAACTTTCTTTGATTGTGGGTTCCATTATGCAGGCTGCAGGATTGTGGACCTTCTTGCTTCTGCTATCTGCCCCCCCTCCCCTGCCATGGATGAGGTGTCTCAGAGGCTTGTGCAGGCTTCCTGGTGGTAAGGACTGTTTCTTGTCCACTGGTGGGACTTGTCCCCTGATGGGCAGGGCTGTGTCAAGGGATGTGTTTATCAGGCAGCTGTGTGCTTGGGAAGACTTTAAGCAGCCTGTCTGCTGATGGGTGGGGCTGTGTTCCTGCCCTTTTGGTTTTTTGGCCTGAGGTGTCCCAGCACTGGAGCCTACAGGCTGTGGGGTGGGACCAGGTCTTGGTGGGAAAATGGCAGCCTCCAGGAATGCCCATGCAAATAAGTACTCCCTAGAGCTACCGCTGCTAGAGTCTTTGTCTCCGCAGTGAGCCACAGCCACCCAGCACCTCCGCGAGAGACCCTCAAATACTGGTTGGTAGGTCCGGCCCAGTCTTTTATGAAGTCACTGCTTTTTTTCCCTGGGTTCTGGTGTGCACAAGGCCTTGTGTGCATCCTCCAAGAATGGAGTTTCTGTTTCCTCCAGTCCTGTGGAATTCCTGTAATCAAACCCTGCTGGCCTTCAAAGCCAGATTCTCTGGGGGCTCCTCCTCCTGTTGCCAGACCCAAAGGCTGGGGAGCCTGACATGAGGCTCAGAACTTTAACTCCTGTAGGAGAACTTCTGTGGTATAATTATTTTCCAGTTTGTGGGTCCCTCCCAGTGAGTATAGGATTTGATTTTATTGTGATTGCACCCCTCTTACTGTCTCGTTGTGGCTTCTTCTTTGTCTTTGGATGCAGAGTATCTTTTTTGGTAGGTTCCAACATTTTTTTTGTTGATGATTGTTTGGCAGTTATTTATGATTTTGGCATTTTTGTAAGAAGTGAGTTCACATCCCTCTCTGCACCATCTTGTCTCTGTCTAACAACTTTAATTATTGCCACACACCAGAAGTTACCCAGGGTCACACAGCTGGTCAGTTGTGGAGTCAGGATTCTAACCCAAGCAGCTGGCTCTAGAGTTAATGCTCTTACCCACTATAGTACATCTACTGCAACCTATGTCTCTGTGTCTCCTATAACAGTATGTGAAATGTGAGCTGCACACAGTTTAGCAACAGTTAATATCCACTTTGTATATGTTAACAAGTTAATTAATGGAAAAAATAAAACTCTCTTTGCACCCCATGTGACAAACCAGAATTGGAAGAACTGATTTGAGTATATTTCAGACCCACTTGAGTTGAGATGCCTCAACTTTTATAGTGGTGGCAGATTAGGAGTCCCTCAAGGTAATTCCCATTGCTTCAGCTCTTTGGGGAAGATGGGACCACTTTCTCACTTCTCTTCCTCATTTCTGGGAAACTAATTAGAAGTACTGCTTCCTCTAACTTCATGCTGATATCAAGGAGCTTGAGAGGCATGATAAAGAAGAGCTTTACCCTCAAAAAAGTTATATTCAAATGGATGTCAAAGCTATTTCAGGAAAATTTTTCATCTTGTGGCCCTTCAGTAAGCTGTGGTGCCCTCTTCAATAGCTACACAAAATGTGGAGTATATCATGTGTCCAGACTTGGTCACTCTTTCCAAGATTCTTGCTATTTCAGCTTAGGACATTTAACATGAAATCACCACTGCAATGTGCAGCCTCCATAGATGAATTTTAAGTTTTAATAATTTTTCATTTTCACTTTTGAGGATAGCTCTGTATACTTTAAAAAAATTAAAAAACCAAAACAAAACAAGGCCAACACTTTGATTTGAGTCCAAGCTTTGGCAGAATGCATAAGAGTAACACCAAGTCCAAGAAAAATTGAAACTCTAAGCACATTTTGCTTGCATTTGTTCCTTGTTTCTAATTTAATAAATGCTTCCCAGAATGGAGTTTGCAAATCGAAGTAAATATATATATGTATACATATATACGTATGTATACATATATTTAAAATGCTTACTTATTCCCTTTTGGGTTCTGTGTCATTCCATAAATATAAACATAAGACATATTTGCTAAGGAATTACATTTGTTGATGTGGCAGCCTCATGACTTAAAGTATAAAAAATTCATACCTTGTCAATTATGAATTGCATTTCCCCCATTTGTACAGAATATGGAATTTGTTTGAGTACTAGCTAAAAATGTACGTGATACTATTTCAGAAGTGAGTATTACTTAAAAAAGAAAAAAAAAATCAACCTCACCCTGCCTTAAGAGGGGAAACATCTGAAAACTATAATCCTTTTAAATAAATTTTAAGATCTATCCTTTGCTCATTTATTCAGCTTTTTTCTCACTACAGCCAATTACCAATCTTATCAGTCCATTTCCTTTGATTTATATTTTAGTCCAATGAGTGTCATAATAGGAAGGAAGTATGACTACCCTTTAATACTTATGGATTTTTTTTCAAATTTAAACATCTTTCTTGCTAAGCAAAATTAATGCACTGACACACTCCCACAGCTATCACCCTGGATGCCCTTTTTCTATATCATTACCATTTTGTGGATGAACACATCATTGGTGTGGTATTTATCTTGATAGGTAGTGAAAAAACAGTCTTGCATCAAACAGCTGTGCCATGTTTCCAGCCCTTGTTTAGGAGGCATCTTCCAGCAGTAATCTCACTGCAGAGTTGCATGCACTAAATGGTGACCCAGTTTAGATCATTGGCATTTTCCCTGAGTAAAATCTTATGTAGGCTGTCAATTTAATTAGAAACTGGCCCTTTGCTCTATCTTCCCAATTAGCTCACCTGTTATCTCTCATACCCTAAAATCATATCCTCCAGAGAATAGGTTATTTCTCCAAACATCCTTGTCTCATTGCTCCCACATAACTGTGACCCTTTTTTCCCTACTACTGCTTATAGTCATTTTAACAGCTGTCATCACAGCTTAAGGTATAATTATGTCTAATAATGTTTTATTTTTGCAGTGGGTATATCATAGTTATCACCATATACAGAAAATTCTGACTGACATTTCCAGAGCTTTTTGGCACCAGACTAAGTCAAGTAGTGTATTACCTCTTTCTGTGACTGCCAGGTGAATAAGCCAACACAACTACCTAATATCTTGAGAGAAGGCCTTACTATTTTGGAGAGCCTTTTTCCTCATTTCACAACCCCACAGCACTGCCCTTTATTCCTCTCCTCTGAGTTTATCTCCCTAATTTAAATTCTAACTTCAGATTTATCAGTTGACTAATATTAAAGTTGACTTCCAAAAGGAGTCCATTTAATGACCAACTTAAATACCTTCCTTCTGTACTTAACTATACAGATTTAAAGTTGAATATTTGTCATTTTTTAATGGAAATAGCTAGGAAGCATTAAAAAATAAGTGAACAATTGACATTGAGATATTTAGTAAACAAAGTCATTTAGTAAACAAAATCTGTCCTACCGACTAACCTATTTGCGCAAACCTATTAATTTGGCCAAAATTCAGGAAGTCTAATTCAGTTGTAGGCAGTTGACATTCAAGATTATTCTCATTGATGTCTAAATTTTCAGGCTGAGTTCCTGCTACTGTATTACAATTCCGATTTCCATATCAAATTTATTAAATTTTCTTTACTGTGAAAAATCCATCACTGGCCCAGCAATACACAATAGAATCAATAATGTCTATTGATGTTTAATATGCCTAATTTTGTTGTAAATTCAGTTATTAAAAACAAGATCTTTGCCAGCCCTTCATTTATAGGCAATAGAGTATACTCAAGAGGATCTTACCTAACAATTTGGAATTATCATTAAAAAATGTAAAAAGCTTGTTTGGGCCAGTTCTTCTTTAACATTAGCTAGAAGATGAACTTTGCCCAAAAAATTCTTTGGGAATATAGTATATTAATGACCCAATGGAATAAATACTTAACTATCAAAAAGCACTGAATTTGAAAAATTGCTTTTTCTCAGCCTAACCCTGCCTTATGCAACATAAACAGATTCATTACTGCTGAAATATGCAACATCTCTAATTTCATTTTCACAAAACTTCAGCGTACCTCTGTAGAATCCAGATTAGTTCTCTCAGTAAACAACTATGACATTACCATTATTAGTGTTCATTGGAAGTCTCTAGAAGCACAACAGGGAAAGGACTACACAGTATTCCCCATCCCCAGTGAACACATAAAAACACAAATACACACACACCCATAGATAATGAAACATTGGAAAAACATTCTTGATAAGAATACTCAAGAAAATGCTTTATCTGTAGCGGTGGTTCAGCTATTCAGCTAAATTTATCTAATGGCGTGTCATTCCATTATTTTTAAAACCTAGGAAAATATTAGCAATTAAATGCTATGAGGAAAAATGTCAACTTAATTATGAAATGAAACTAAGCTATCAAGCTATGGAATACTGTGACTCATTAACCTTAAATTCTATATTATATGGAAGCAGAAAAGACTCCAGATAAAATGCTCAGATTGCATACTGCAAAATATTTCACTTTCATCTGCTCCTAGCTTCTGTGGGTTTCTTTTCTGTTTTTTTTTTTTTCTTTCCTTAATAACTCAAAGTTTCAATTACTAGAATTTCATTCCCATTCACTTGCTATTAAGCTATCATTGCCTGTGGGACCTAGAAATTGAATTGATGAAGTATAACCAATCTTTTTATAGAGAAGAGCCATTTCTAAAATCCTCTAAACTCTCCCAAGCTTTGAAATTCTTGGTGTTGTGGAATCCATTAATGTTAGAGAGAAAAAGTGACAAAAGACAGTAATGCAGGACTATGGGTACCAGTGCTTCAAGCCATAAGTCATGATGCTGTCAAATGGATGGGTATTACAATTTGCTAGGCAATGGCAATTAATTAGTCTGGACTCTTTTTAAAAACCACTAAGCTACATAGTGAATGCTTCTTAGAAGCTATACAAACATCATAGATCAGATAACTGAACAAAATATTGGCATGTAGAAAAATAGTTTTGGAAGGCCTACTATGAGTCAGGCAATATAGTAGGCACAGGGGATAACACAGTAAATACAATAATTATTGTCCCTTTTCCTATGGAACTTATATCTGTGGCAAAGAAATTTGGGGCAAGTAATCAAACTGAATTAATGAATGGCAGTACTGCAAAAGTCAATGGTCAGGTCCTTTATATTTCAATAATTTTCATAGTTTTCTATATATGGATCCTGCATAATTTGGTTAGGGTTATTCCTGGAAATTTTATGGCATGTATGTTGCTATTATTCAGAGATTTTTTTTTTTAATACTATATCTTCAATTTCTTACTGGGATATTGATATTTCTCAATATTTTTCTTGTATTTCATAGCCTTACTGATTTCTCAGAGGATTTTATGTGGTATTTTGGGGTTTTCTAAGAAATATTACCTGCAATTAATAACCATTTTCCCCTTTTCCTCTCCAGCAGTTAGTCCATTAATTCTAACTTATGTCTTATTCTACTAGCCAGAAATTAAATAGATTGGGAATTCCATCCCCTCTTGATTTTAATAAGAGTTCTGGTCTTATAATTAATATTATATGATGTGATCTGTCTTCTTAGATATCCTTTCTTTATGAAATGGAAGTTTCCTCCTTCATTTTTTTTCCTTAAGATTTTATTTGTTAAGAATGGTGTTTGGTTTTGTTTGTTTTTTTTTTTTTCAACTTCTTAATTATGATTTCCTTCTCAATTGGCTAGAGTATGACTTTAAGTAATTTTTTTTTTCAAAAAGGCCATTTGGTGCTAAAATTTTAAAATTCTTGAGTGAGAATTCCACTGCTATCACACGTAAACGGCATCTAGGAGGGCATACAATTCTTAGGTTACAATTTTCTCCTTAAAATGCTATAGATAGGTGGGAATGCAAAATTGTACAGCCACTTTGGGTAGTGTTTTTGGCAGTTTATTAAAAAGTTAAATATACATCTATCATATAACTCTGTTATCCCACTCCTAGGTGTCTTCCTAAGAGAAAAAGGAATTTACATTCACATAAAACCCTATAAACAAATGTTTATGGCAGCTTTATTTACAGTAGCCCCAAACTATAGACAACCCAGATGCTCTTAAACTATTTCATACAATAAAATATAACTCACCCATAAGAAGGAACAAACTATTGGTTCACACAACAATTTGGGTGAATTTTCAATGCATTTTCCTAAGTGAAAGGAGACAGAATCAAATGGCTATATGTAGTATGATTCTGTTTTACATGACAGACACTCCTAAAAAAGCAAAAGTACAGAGAAGAAAAGAGATCAGTGCTTTCCAGGATTCAGGAATGGGAGGAGAGATTATCCATAAAGGGGTGACTCTTGTTTAGGGGTTGATGAAATTATACTGCAGGGAATTCTAGTGGTAGACACATGACTCTGTGCATTTGTCAAAGCATATAGAACTGTACATCACAAAGAGTGAATTTTATTATAGCAACAACAAAATCATCTAGGATGTGGGGGGAATATGAAATACAGACTCTGACATGGGAATCAAACAATATTACAAATGAATCACATAACTACACTGAAGAGGGTGGACAAGAAAGGAGCCAAGCTAAGGAACTCTAGAAAGCAGCATGTTAACTGAATGTTTTAAGACTAAAGACAAAAGAGCTGTTCACAAATGATGTTCCCTACCTGGCAATTTGTTTCTTTCTTTTCTTTTTTTTTTTAACAAATTTATTTATTTATTTATTGGCTGCATTGGGTCTTCATTGCTGCACAGGCTTTCTCTAGTTGTGGTGAGCGGGGGCTGCTCTTCGTTGTGGTGCACAGGCTTCTCATTGCAGTGGCTTCTCTTGTTGTGGAGCACAGGCTCTAGGCATGTGGGCTTCAGCAGTTGTGGCACGTGGGCTCAATAGTTGTGGCTCACGGGCTCTAGAGCACAGGCTCAGTAGTTGTGATGCACCACTTAGTTGCTCCGCGGCATGTGGGATTTTCCCAGCCCAGGGCTCAAACCCGTGTCCCCTGCACTGGCAGGCAGATTCTTAACCACTGTGCCACCAGGGAAGTCCTGGCAATTTGTTTCGAACAGAGATATGCATTAGGAAATCTAAAAACTACTCTCTTAGGTTAAAAAAATCTTTTTTTTAGATTTTTAAAGTATTTTTTAAATGCTTTTAAAGATATTTTTACTTACGTTTATATACTAGAGTTATCAAATAAATTATAGAAAACGGGAGCCATGTTTCTTACTGTCAGAGAAAGAAGTTACAAATAAGGGAGGAAATCTAGAATGAGCTCTGTCGTGTTGGATTAAAATTGTGGATATCAATATGAACTTACTCTTTTAATATATTTACATATAAATGATATGGAAATAAATTTTGATGTGTTTGTATGCGTTAGTATCTACACATGTGTTTCCTAGCTCTGTCCACTGAAAGGAGCTAGAAAGTACCCCTGTAACAATGAACAGCCAGCACCTAAATCTTGGTTTATAAATTCCACGCAAAAAAACAGGACTTCTTAGAGAAACAGCTAATTCTAGGACTAGGGCAGGGAAAACACACTATGAGCCTGGAGCATCAGAAAGTAAGGAGGATATTAAAAAAAGATGGTACTATATAAAAAGGGCTTAGGAGCCAGCCTGGAAAATTTGTCAATTGCCAAAGTTGGAACAGCTTGAGCAAGAAAATAAATAATGATTACATTAGATTATAACCAAATAATAAATATCCATGATTCCAAACTAATATAAATAAGTGAATAAATAGGGGGATAAGTGACAACTCTTCCTCAAATAACAATACAAAGGAATAAGAGAAATAGAAATCACCATTAAAACACCAGAGCAATATTGCCACACAATGGATACTAAAATTAGTGGTTAAAAGTTTATGCAAAAATTGGATATTTGCATAAGGTCAAAGTACCTCCCTCTATAAATATTTAGTAATTACAAAGGAAAAATAGTAACAACGTTAGAGAATCCTAACAAACACCAGCTTAAGTAAGTGACCAAGAGTAACATCACCAGTAATAAGACATACTAATGTTATTTAATCCCTGATATGAGATACTGAGAAGGGCCCATTGCCTCTATGCTTTCCTTCCCAATAATGCACAACCTTAATCTAATGAGAAAGCATTAGACAAACAAATTGAGGCACAGTCTACAAAATAACTGACCAGTACCCTTCAAAAGTGTCAAGGTCATGAAAGACAAAGACTCAGGAATTGGCACAGATTGGAGGAGACCAAGGAGCCATGACAAGTAAGTGCAATGTGGGATCCTGGAACAACAAAACAACATTAGTAGAAAAAAGTTCTGTATTTTAGTTAAGAAATATATCCCAAGGTTGATTTCTTAGTTTTGATAAGTGTTCTTTGGTTATGTAAGATGTTAAACATAAGGGGAATCTGGGTGAAGGGTAAATGAGAAATCTATGTACTATTTTTGTCACTTTTCTGTAAGTCAAAGGTGGCACTAAACAAATGCTGTAGATGTGCCATCATCTCATAGCACTTAATGCTTCAGAGAGGCTTAAGCCCAGCCTAATTTTGTCCTTTTTTAGGTAACCTGCTTTATTTTTTTCCTTCCTACATGCTTTAAATCTGTTTTCCTCTTTCTTAAAATTAACTGTCTAAAAATTGTTGATTTTATTTAGTGCCAACTTAAATCCCTTTTCTTTTTTCCAAATCTTATCCACTTCTGTTGTTACTTTGGCCTCTTGTTATTGCATCTCATCCACTTCTCTTTCTTGCATTACAGATTGTAACCTGAGGGTTTCTACAGTTAAGAGGCTATGCCATATATCCTATGGAGGCTTCTACAGAGTGTTCTAACCTTTTTGTCTGATCCCCATATTAAGCATGTTCCTGTTTTTTTTTTTTTTCCCAGAATGATTTTCATGCTCCCCTAAACTGGAGCATATTTTCACAAGCATCATTTGGGTTCTTTGGATCATTCATCTTTAAAGGAGGAGAACTCTATCTAGACCGCTTCCATCATCTTGTGGTTCATGGAAAACCATTGACAGCAGGATTACTGATTGATTTTGGAGTTGTGAGTTTTTATCAATTTTATTGTTTTTATAGTTATTTTATTGGGTGGTTGGAAGAAGTTTTACTAGGAGCTGTTAGGTAGCACCCATTTTAAATCAGAAACTACCTATCCAAAATGTCTGCATTTTTGAATTACTGATTTTAGCAGTATCTCCCAAGATATTTCTGTTGAAAAACAATATTTGTACTATACTGTGAGAGTTATATCTGGAACTCCTGTACTTCAGAATCAAAAAAAAAAAAAGAAAGAAAGAAAAAAATAAGAAAACAGAAGGCGAAGCAATAGTTTATATTTCACAGGATAATTTAAGCAAGAGATTTGGTATTTCTTCACAAAAAGAATGAGGAAGGTAGATAGTGGCCTGGAAACCAGTGAAGCTGATTGCAAAATGAATATTTAAAAGCCCTTCTGATTTAACGTGCTCTTGTTTCCATTCCCTTTATTCTTTACAAAGACAGAGTCCTCTGTAAATATTGCTTTAAGGATTATCAGGCTTCAATTTTCAATTTTGTCCAAAGGCCATAATTTAAACCATAATATTGGCTTTACAAATGTAAACAGTGATTGAACCTCTTTCCTTTAGCTAATAGAAATGCCAATGAAATTAGAGTCAATTAAATAATTGCTTTATTAACCTAATATATTACTGCTGTAAGACGTGCTGTGGCTCATCCAGCCAGGAGGGGAGCTAGGAGAGAACAAAACTACATCAACGTAAAGAGAATGGAAACCAGCATATTATAGTAAAAACTTGATCCAATGAAAAGAATAAAACATTTATTGAAATTTTGATATGTCAATTTCATTCTTTATCGTTTAACCATGACTGAAGATGGAAAAATCCTAAGAGATTTTAAAGGTTAAAGATCTTTCAGAATATGTTAAATGTCCCCTCTTCTGCCAAGTTTTCTCTGTCCACCTATGTCTCCAGACTCCTCCTCTGCTTCTCTCAGGCAAGTTATCTCATTTTTTCTTTTTGGTAATACAGAGGTATATGATTACTGACTTCTAGTGTTATATGCCTTAAGAGATGATTTGCAATTATTTTTTAAACTTCTGTGTTTCCTACCATGTGGTCCCCTGCCTTTTTGAAGACTGAATTTATTATCTCAGTAATTTCAGAATCTAGTGAAGTATTATACCTGGTAATACCACAAAGCAAATACTTGAGGAATGAATGAGTAAACAGGTAGGTAGCACTGTGGTATCTCTAGGAAGGCACAGAGCAGGTTGTCAGTAGTTAAAGCCCTTCTTGTAGCCTACCTTTCTCCTCTTCTGCCCCAAGTGTTCTTGTATACCTGAGCACAGAACAGCAAGAAGTGAATTTTGTGGGTTTTTTTCTGACCTAGGTTCAGACTATACCAAAAGTATGGCCAGAGTTGGCTGCTTTGGAAAGATGTTATGGATGTTAATGATGGAAGGATGGATGAAAGGATGGAAGGAAGCAAGCAGGGTGGCAAAGAAGGATCACCATATATTGGGTGCTGTATTAGCCCTTCCATATATGCTATCTAATTTAATGCTAAAACAGCTATTCAGAGTAAATATTATCCCTATTTTTACAATTAAGGAAACTGGGATTTTTTACATGTAATTCGTACCAGGCCACACAGCTGTCCAGTGGCCAAGCTAGAATGTAAATTTCAGTTGGCTCACTCAAAACTCAGTGCTTTTCTTAGAATATGGGAATTAAGGAAGTTTTAGTTCTACAAAACTGTGATGACCCATTCTATGAATATCGTAAACCTGATGCAGCTTTGTTTTTCAGCTCTAAACAACAGGATTCGGAAATATTTGCCTATCCTTGCAATCCTACTTAGCTTCGTTTGGTAGTCATTCATCTGTTGGACATTTACTAAGCCCAAGCACCCAGCTGAACACTTGGAACACACGTATGCCTAGGATACAGTCCCTGGACTCAAGTTCTTTTGTCCTTTTCTTAGAAGAATTCTCATTCGGGAAAGCCATCCTACTTGCCATCCCATTTTGGTTTCTTTATTTTCTCTTCTGCTTTTAAACAAATTCACCAGCTACCTAAACATATACCTCATACTCCTTATGTTAGAACGTTTTAGCTGTTTTCTGTTCTTAGTCTAAAAGGAAGGCTCCTATCTTCTCCAAGGTCAACAAAAATCTCCTATTCTTTATATATGAAAACATTTAAGAAACTTAGGTACAGATTTTGTACTGTTATCACATAAATTATATTAAAGAGGAGTGAAATTAATTTTACAAAACTACTTATATATGTACATATATACATGTACATATATATGCATATAGTCTTTAGAAAGTATTAGACTCCAAATGTTCAAGTCAGAGGAAACATAATCTTTGGTATCTCTTTAAATCACCATTTTATCTTAAGTTTGTACCTTCTGTATTTTGTCTATGAAGAATCCACAACTCAGAATGACTTCCAAAGCATCTGCTCAAAGTATCGACATAGAAAAGGGATAAGGACTTAAAATTAGAAAACATGAGATTCAGTTCTATCATTAACCATCAAGTCACTTAATCTCTCTGCATCTTTCTTTTCTAATCTAGAAAATGGAAATAATAATAATAGCTATCTTATAACATTATTTGGAGGATCAAATGATGTGATGAAATGAAGGGTTGCAGAGCACCATACAAATGTATTACAGATCCATAATCCTTTATCTGAAACCATTAGGTCATTTTCAGAATTCAGACCCTTTTTAGATTTTAAAAAGGTAATACAATACATATTCTTTTTATTAGGTAACATCCCCAGTAGGGTCTGGGGCAGTACCCCATAACCAAATACATTAACATATTTGCAGCAAAACATATAAACATTCATTTTAAGTGGGATAAATTAAGACTATAAACTTACAAAGACTTTCAGCTTAAGAAGTTTTTGTATTTCAGAATTGCAGATAAAGAATTGTGGGTCTCTGTTTTATTTACATATAAGTTTAGTCCACTTAAAAATTTAGAAAAAACTCTACATAACCTTTAATGATTAGGATTGACTTTAGTATAGTGTAGATAATTCATACTTTTGCTTTTATGGTTTTCTTTCCTTACTGATATATCGATGCTAATATTTATTGACCTTCATAAAGTAGTGAATAATATTTACATTTGGGAGAAGAGAAGAGGTAAGAGGAAATTTTTCAGGACGATAAATGACAGTGATATTCAGGTAAGCAAGGAATGAATGACAACAGATACGTCAGTCTGCAGGTGTTTATGTTATTTATGGGATATAAAGTAAGAGAGAAAATAAATGTGAAAAGTACATTGTAAAGCTAGAAATACTATATACTATGTGCCCTGCATTGTACTTGACATTATGGGGAAACAAATTCAATATAGGATTTGGTCTCTGCCCTTGGGGACTGTACAATCCAGCATAGAGGTGGAGCTGATGTGTAAAAATGAAGGAGTTATTGAGAGCTAAGCATTCTCCATTCATTAGAAGTTGAAAAAGGGCAGAAGTTGGGATGGATAGGAGCTGACAGAGAAGGTTTTGTGAAGGAGGTAGTACTTGGATGCCTTCAGTTTGGATAGTGTAAAGATGACTGAGCAACAGTGTCATGTCAAGCAAAGACACTAGGATAGGAAACGTGTTCCAGAGGCGAAAAGGGACAGTGTGACTAGAACAACAAATGAATCTGAAGTCATGTAGCAGAGTCATTTGTGGAGGGATTTAAAAGCCTGGCGGAAGTAGTTTGGAATTGATCCTGAATTGGGACAAGCTTAATTTGACAGTGAAATACAAAAGTGAATCAGAACTGGGAAAGACTGGAAACAAAGAGATGGTTGAAATAATCCATGCAGGCATATGATAAGGATAAGATGGGGTAAAGAAGGGGAAGGGTTGGCGTGGCTAGAGAGTTGTTGAATAGGAAGAAGAAGAGGTAAATCTGAAATATCTGGTTAGAGGGCATGGAGACAAGCAACAAAGAAAACTGGCATTTTTTAGTCAATTCAGATTCAGACTGGCAAGCCAGTTGATGCAATTAGGGACAGACAGTGGAAAGAGGAGTCTACTGGGGGGGTGGGGGTGGGGAAGAGAAAAAGATGAAAAACAAAGAAAACTGAGACTAGGGAGTTATTTTTTAAAAAGCAAATTACAGAACTTAAATTCCCTCATATTCTTCACTGATAATTTTGTCAGTGATGATTAATGTTCAGAAATGGTGGTGACTCCAAGTCATCACAACATTCTCAATCATTAAAAAAAAAATCTTGCACAATGTACACCAAGAAAATAAGACAGAACACTTTTATAACACTTTTTATAAAGACTGTCACCTAGTGTTGAAACAAAAACCTGAAGTTACCCGGAGTTAACTTAGGGTTATTCAGAAAAATGCAATTAAGTAGAACATGCCTTTCCAAAGCACAAACAAGACAGTCATAGAACCCTGGAATGGGAAGAGACTTTGAGGCATTGATTTTAATTTGCAAGTGTTCAGACCTCTCTAATTGATGAAGAGTTCATATCTAATTGTCAGAAAGTTCTTCCTTATGTCATACTGAAATGTCTTTAACTCATATCCATTAGTAAAAATTACACTCTGAAACAACTCAAAACAAGATCATCTCCTGTGGTAGGTAAGTGACTGCCTAGAGCCAGAGGTGGGAAATATTATCGAGAGCAAAGAGAACCTTTTAGGATGAGGGAACTCTTCTGTGTCTTGATTGTAGAGGTACAATCAATTTAAATCAGTTTATCTGTATGAAATTACCAAAATTCATTAAATTGAATGCTTAAAATTTCAAGATAATGACTATCTTCCATGGTAGGTAAGAGCCCTTTAAGTATTTGAAAACAAATATATTTTTCTTAATTAATTCTACTTATATATTTGGATATTTAAGATGTAAATACTTGATCCAGAACATACTGGTTAATTTTCTCAGCATAGAATAACTAGCTGGACTTTTTGCTTTTTAAAGAAAATAATTACTAAAAAACTTTAATAAATAGGAAACAAAATTTAAAATAAGCAGATAATTTGATAGTTACTTAGATAACATCTCTTAAGTCACAATCAGTAATTTAAGAAGATTATCTTCAATAGAGTGAGTCTGCTTCGTTCCAAAGTCCTAGAAATGCTCAATTTTCTGTGTAGTAATTTAGCATTAGTTCAGAAAATACAGTGTTGAAGATAAAAGACACTTTATGAAAGAGTGAATGGAAGCCAAAAAGAAGCAATAAATTGGGCATTTGCATAACCATAGAGGAAAGGCACCATTTTGGTTAATATATTAACTTGCATTCAGTAGATGCTTCTGTCTATACAACATTTGACATTCTGTTAGTAATACTGGTAGTTTCATATCAGGTTGATTTAATTGACCATGAAGGTGGGTGAGGTTAGTAGAAAGGCAGACAAAGGAACATACTTGTTAGTTGCCCTGAAAATTTCAAAAGTATCAAAATGACATTGACCTTTCCAATGAGCATGATTTATAATCTCATTTAATTGCATGTTTCCCACCAGTCACCTTCATTTCCATTATCTAGTAGTTACGTGGAGTTATTACAGTCTAAAAAGCAAAGAAAAAAACAAAAATCATAGAATTACTCCTTTATGATTGTATCTTTTGATACCAAAACCCAGGATCCACTGAATACATTCTTAAAAGAGCAGTGTTGTCATGGTAAGGAGACTGAATCACTTCCAAAACTTTTAGCCAATTTTGGGTCTCCTTTGGCCTATTCCATAAAAAGAAAAGATCTAAATAGTAAAATGACTAATAGGTTTATTAGTCATTTGCAGACCTTTTGATTAAACATTATAATTCTGTAGTCAAGGAAAAACTAGATGTACAAATCATTAAAGGTGAAAGGATACACTATAGATAAAAGACTTCATCTGAACTATACCATTTGAATTCTTGAGAAACTCCATATATAAAAATTATTTTAGAAATGCCCTTTGTTGAAGTATTATATATATACAGTAAAATTAATGAATTTTAAATGAACAGTTTAATGAATTTTGGCAGTGTCATACAATTAAATTGAATTAAATTGATTGAACCACCACAATGAGAAACAGACAAGTTCCTTCATCCAAAAAGTTTTCTCATGCTGCTTTGCTCTCAATAAAATTTCCCAACTCTGGCTCTAGGCAGTCAGTTGATCCACTGTATATCATTACAGTTCTGCTTTTTCTAGAATTTCATGTTATTGGAATCATATAGTACCTGAACTTTAGTTTTTTATTCTTACACATAGCAAATCTTTGAGATTCATTCATGTTTTTGAGTTATTAATATTTTGTTCCTTTTAATTGCTGAATAGTATTTCATAGTAGAGATATACCATAGTTTATCCATTTCATAACTGATGGATATTTGGGTTGCCACCCTTTTTGCTGTTATGAATAATGCTGCTATGAACATTTGTAACCATATCTTTGTGTGGACATGTTTTTACCTCACTAGGAGTGAATTGCTGGTTACTGTGATAAATGTATGTTTAACCCAATGAAGTACTGTCAGACTGTTTTCCAAAGCAGCTGTACCATTTTTCATTCCTACCAGCAATGTATGGAAGTTGCAGTCACTCCACATGTATATGAACACTTATTATTGTCAGTCCTTTTAATTTTAGTCATTTTAGTAGGTATGTATTAGGATCTCATTATGGTTATACTTTACATTTCCCTGATAGCTAGTAATGTTGAATATTTTTACCTGCATTTATTGGCAATTTATATATCATCTTTTGTGAAGTGTCTGTTTAAATCTTTCCCCCATTTAAAAAACTGAAAATTTTGTCTTTTTTTTTTTTTAATCGAAGTATAGTTGATTACAATGTTGGTTAGTTTTAGGTATACAGCAAAATGATTCAGTTATACATATATATATCTATTCTTTTTCAGATTCTTTTCCCTTATAGGTTATTACAAAATATTGACTATAGTTCCCTGTGCTATACAGTAGGTCGTAGTTGGTTATCTATAATAGTTTATATATAGTAGTGTGTATATGTTAATTGCAAGATCCTAATTTATCCCTCCCTCACCTTTCCCCTTCGGTAACTGTAGTTTGTTTCCTATGTCTGTGGACCTATTTGTTTTGTAAATAAGTTCATTTGTATCTTTTTTTTTTTTAAAGCTTCCACATATAAGCGATACCATGTGATATCTGTCTTTGTCTGGCTTACCTCACTTAGTATGAAGATCTCTAGGTCCATCCATGTTGTTGCAAATGGCATTATTTCATTCTTTTTTATGGCTGAGTAATATTCCATTGTATATATATACACCACATCTTCTTTATCCATTCACCTGTCAATGGACACTTAGATTACTTCCATGTCTTAGCTATTGTAAATAGTGCTGCTATGAATATTAAGGGGTGTATATCTTTTCAAATTAAAGCTTTTGTCTTTTCTGGATATATGTGCAGGAGTGGGATCCCCAGGACATATGGTATTTCTATTTTTAGTTTTTTAAGGAACCTTCATACTGTTCTCCATAGTGGCTGTACCAATTTACATTCTTACCAATAGTATAGGTGGGTTCCTTTTTCTCTACACCCTCTACAGCATTTATTATTTGTAGACTTTCATGATGGCCATTCTGACTGGTTTGAGGTGATACCTCACTGCAGTTTTGATTTGCATTTCTCTAATAATTAGCAATGTTGAACATCTTTTCATGTACCTGTTGCCTATCTATATGTCTTCTTTGGAGAAATGTCTGTTTAGATCTTCTGCCCATTTTTTGACTGGATTGTTTGTTTTTTATATTGAGCTGTATAAGCTGTTTGTATATTTTGGAAATTAAGCCCTTCTTGGTAGCATTATTTGCAGATATTTTCTCCCAGTCCATAGGTTGTCTTTAATTTTGTTTATGGAAGAAGTAAAACTGTCACTGTTAGCAGATGACATGATACTATACATAGAAAACCCTAAAGACACTAACAGAAAACTACTAGAGCTCATCAATGAATTTAGTAAAGTTGCAGGATACAAAAGTAATGCACAGAAATCTGTTGCATGTCTATACACTAACAGCAAACAATCAGAAAGAAATTAAGGAAACAACCCCATTTATCATCATATCAAAATGAATAAAATATCTAGAAATAAACTTATCTAAGGCATCAAAAGACCTGTACTCCAAAAACTGTAAGACGCTGATGAAAGAAACTGAAGATGACACAAACACACAGAAACATATACCATGTTCTTGGATTGGAAAAATCAATATTGCCAAAATGACTATACTACCCAAGGCAATATACAGATTCAATGCAATCCTTATCAAACTACCAATGCCATTTTTCACAGAACAGAGTAAAAAAAATGTTAAATTTATATAGAAACACAAAAGACCCTGAATAGCCAAAGAAATATTAAGAAAAATGGAGCTGGAGGAATCAGGATCTCTGACTTCAGACTATACTACAGAGCTACAGTAATCAAAACAATGTGTTACTGGCACAAAAACAGACAAGACATATAGATCAATGGAACATAATAGAAAGCCCAGAAATAAACTCACACACCTATGGTCAACTAACCTATGACAAAGGAGGCAAGAATATACAATGGAGAAAAGACAGTCTCTTCAATAAGTTGTACTGGGAAAACTGGACAGCTGCATGTAAAAGAATGAAATTAAAACATTCTCTAATTCCATACACAAAAATAAACTCAAAATGGATTAAAGACCTAAATGTTAGACTGTATACTATAAAACTCTTAGAGGAAAACACTCTTTGACATAGACTGCAGCAATATCTTTTTTTGACCCACCTCCTAAAGTAATGAAAATAAAAACAAAAATAAACAAATGGGACCTAATTAAACTTAAAAGCTTTTGCACAGCAAAGGAAACCATAAACAAACTGAAAAGACAACCCACAGAACGGGAGAAAACATTTGCAAACAAAGTGACTGACAAGGCATTAATCTCCAAAGTATACAAACAGCTTATGCAGCTCAATATTAAAAAAAAAAACAAACAACCCAATCAAAAAATGGGCAGAAGATCTAAATAGTCATTTCTTCAAAGACATGTAGATGGCCAAAAAGCACATGAAAAGATGTTCAACATTGCTAATTATCAGAGAAATGCAAATCAAACCTACAATGAGGTATCACCTCACACCAGTCAGAATGGCCATCACCAAAAAGTCTGCAAACAATAAAGAGAGGGTGTGGAGAAAAGGGACCCCACCTACATTGTTGATGGGAATGTAAATTGGTACAACCACTATGGAGAACAGTATGGAGGTTCCTTAAAAACTAAAAGTATAACCACCATATGATCCAGCAATCCCATGCCTGGGCATATATCTGAAGAAAACCGTAATTCAAAAAGATACATGCACCCTGTTGTTCATTGCAGCACTATTTACAATAGCTCAGACATGGAAGCAACCTAAATATTCATTGACAGAGGACTGGATAAAGAAGATGTGGTATACAATGGAGTATTATCCAGCCATAAAAAAAGAATGAAACTTTGCCATTTGCAGCAAATAATGGCATCTCTAGGATGGACCTGGAGATTATCATAGTAAATGAAGTAAGTCAGAAAGACAAATATCATATGGTATCATTTATATGTGGAATCTTGAAAAATGATACAAATGAACTTATTTACAAAACAGAAACAGACTCAGACTTGGAAAGCAAACTTATGGTTACCAAAGGGGAAAGGTGGGAAGGAAGGCATAAATTAGGAGTTTGGGATTAACATATACACATTACTATATATAAAATAGATAATCAATAACTACCTACTGTATAGCACAGGGAACTCTAGTCAACATTCTGTTATAACCTATATGGGGAAAAAATCTGCAAAACAATGGATATATGTATATGTATAACTGGATCACCTTTGTCTTTTTCTTATTGAGTTTTAAGAGTTCTTTACATATTCTAGATTCAAGCTCTTTGTCAGAAATATTCTGTGAAAATTTCCTTCCAGCCTTGGCATGGATTTCTGTTTTCTTTGTCTTTTGTAAGAACATAATTTTTGACCTTGATAAGAATCTATTTTAAACTTTATTTCTTCTTTTATAGTTTGTGCTTTTTATGTCCTGCTTAATTTTTGTCCAGTGTTTTGCCTAATCTGGTATTTCAGATATTTTCTCTTCTGTGTTTTTTTTTTAGAAGTTTAATAGTTTAGGTCCTCATATTTAAACCTAATATTAATTTTGAGTTAATCTTTGTAGCAGTTATGAGGTAAGGATCAAGGCTAATATTTTTCCCCATACAGATATCTAATTATTCTAGTATTATTTGTTGAAAAGATTATGTTGTGTGTTTTTTGTCTCCATTGAATTAGCTTGGTATCTTTCTCAAAAATAAATTGATCGTGTAATTGCGGATTACTTTGTATACTCTCTTTCTGCTATTTTTTATGCTATTTTAAATGGAGGTTTTAAAAGTTTTCATTGTCAAATGTTTGTCACTAGTTTATAAAAATGCCAGTTTTTATTTTGACCTTGTATCCTGCAATTTTTCTGAATTTATTCAGTAGATTTGTTTATTTATTTCAAGTATAGTTGGATTTACAATGTTGTGTTAGTTTCAGGTGTACAGCAAAGTGAATCAGCTGTATACATATAGATATTCTTTTTTGGGTTCTTTTCCATTATAAGATTTAACAGCTATTTTGTGGATCCCTTAGGGTTTTCTACGTATATTTCATGTAATCTGCAATTAAGGACATTTTACTTTACCCTTTTCCATTTACATGCCTTTTCTTTCCTTTGCTTGTCTTATTGCACTGGCTAGGATCTTCAGTAAATGTTAAATAAAAGACATCATTGCCTTGTTCCTGATCTCTGAGTGTTATGTTAGCTGTAGGTTTTTCACAGGAGCTGTTTATCAAGTTGAATAAGTTCACTTTCGTTCCTAGTTTGCTCAGAGTTTTTTATCATGAAATTGTTTTGTCAAATGTTTTTCTACATCTATTGCAATGACCATATGGTATTTCTCCTATACTCTTTTGATATGTAAACTGCATTGACTGGTTTTCAAGCACACGTAAATAATTTGACCTTAAAATAGAACATATAAAGGCTAGAACATAATAATGTCATTAAAAATGTAAATTAAAAATGTGTCCTAATATTACTTAATATATCTAATTTTTAATCAGCCAAAAAATATCAAATGCAGGTTATCTGATTTAGTGTAGGTTGGATTGGAACCAACTCAAAGGGGAGAAAGTATCTAATGTTTTCCTTTTCTAATTTAAAATTTTTATGTTTACTGAAAGTACTCATTTCTAGTTGTTTTGACAGTGCATTAAAAAGTTGACAACTCCATATTGCATTTCATTTAAAAAAAATTCAAGTCATTTGCCTAAAATCACATTTTTCTCTACAGGAAAAGAGCTTGTCTTCAGGTAACCTATTTGTACCTGATTATGTAGGAAAATTGAATCCCCAGCTAAAAGTTTTAGCAGTGATTCAGTTTCCTTTATAGTAAAAATAAAACTAATTCTGTGATTAAATTTGTGGAATTGGGCTACTGCCTGATGCTTTTGATTCCATGAAAGTTTAATTTCATTCTAGAGAGAAAACACTTGGGTGATTAGGGGCAGGAATAAGTACCCATTCCTACAAAAACTGAACATAAAATGAAACAATTCATCATACAAAAAATAGCTTCCATAAAAATACAGTTTCCTGAAAGGTAAATTATAAAAGTATGCATTTAGCCAATCATTTTAAATACCATAATTATACTGGCTGCTCATCAAAAGACTTTTAAGACTCATTAAAATCATAAAACAATTCTAATTAAATCCATATTTAAATTAAGTTTCTATAACTAACCTACATGGTACTTTAAATCAAACAAAAAAAGTTGTATAAGAGATCCAATTAATTGTAAGTTTTTGTAAGAATTAAAGCCTAATTACTCTATGATTAAGTTTCCCCAAAATGTAATCATCAATGGCTCTATTCAGAAGATTTAGCCTTCTGTACCCCAGATGCCAGAGGAGTGCCGCAGCCTGTCTTTGACACCAGCAAATCTATTCATCTGAAATCAGCATGACTGTGGAAACTTTACCTCCACCCCCACTGGGGATCCAAGCGGTGAGACCAAACAAAGCTGCATATTTTATACAGATAAACGTCTCCCTATCTGCAGAGGTTCCTGTCTGATTAAAAGGATTCGTGTTCTTCAGCAAATTTTAAAAAATCCATCTTCAGAGCAGGTTTTGAAAACAATGGTCATTTCAAAGATCCCCAAGTCTATGGGAAAAGATGCACAAGAAAAGAATAAGATTTGCAGCTTACAGAGAAAGAGAACTAGGCCTTCTAAGGGGACAGCACTAAAGCATTTCCTTCTAACTCTATGCAATTCTTCTTTACTTAGCTACTTGAAATGTTTTTCATTTTTATTAGCTCAACTTCCCACGGGAAAGAAAGTAAAAAAAAGCTCTGTGACATCGCTGCCTCTTGTGTGTTCTCTGAAACTAATTAACCCTATGAAGTTATTAGGGCAGCATCATTTTTTCTATGACATCACACAAGGTGAAGGTCACTTCTATAATATTCTTGGTTTCGTTCATGTGATGCATACCCCACAAAATATAATTTATTGTAATTTCCCCAGTGCCCTGATAGCCAAGTGATTAGTTATTATGTATGGTACATAAAAAGTTCAGATGTATAACATGATTTATAGCCTCTCCTTCTGATAATCTAATTTTCTTTTATGGTAAAAAGAAATTTACTATTTATGTTTTATAGATTGTTATTTTGAGGAAATGACTAAAGTATCTTCATATGGACACTTGCTGATTGCACAGTATCTGGAAGCGGAAGCATCCAAATGGTAGGGATATAAAGGCAGTTCTTTATCCAGCTGACAAGAACTTTTTCTGAACTACCCTGTCTGTGCTGGTGACAGAATGTTTGTCTGGTGACAGGTTAAGTTAGGCCTGAGCTCCTTGCCGTCTACTTCACAGACATCAGGGTAAGAAATGATGGCTCTGGGCAGATGGAGCTCAGTTCAGGATCCAGCTACAGCAAGATTTCTTTCCCTTCAAGTGCACTGTCTCTGACTTGAAAAGTCCCTAGTTCTTTGCCATAAAAACCTCTTTCCAGACTTTTTAGTTGTGGAATTGACTTTCCTGCATGTCTCTGCTTTTAGAGAAGAGACCTTTTAGAGCTATGACCCTTAAATTGCTTCTCTCTCCCTTCTACTCATTACTACACTATCTTCAATTTCATTGTGCTTAAACTGTGTTGTATCAGTGCTAAGTTAGGTGATAATACTAAAAATGGTTTCTAAGAGAACGCTTCCTCCCCCACCCCCAGTTGATTTGGGAGGCTCATCTGAAGGGTGAAATCAGCATACATAGTCACTGCAGAAAAGGGTACACTGGAGAGGAAATGTGAGCAGGCTTAGGTAGGTAAGAAAAAGGGTGGTCCATTTATCTGGCTCCTGACCGTGAAGAGGTAAGGACATGAGAAAAGCTGTATCTACCATGGTGATTTGCCAGGCCCAGGGAGAGGGGGTGGCTTTCTTTGCCTGTATCAAGTGTAAAATAGAATTGCACCTGTGATCCTTGGTGATCAGAATGCTGCATTGGTCAGCCACACAGCTAGTGATACTGTCTGTTAATTATTAAGTACTTATGAAACACTTTACATGTACTGACTTTTTCAATCCTCACAATTATAAAGCAGTTAGTATTGTATCCACATTTTATAACTGAAGAAACTGAGGCCCAGAGAACTTAAATCATTTGTCCGAAATCACACAGCTAGTAAAGGGCAGAGCTGGCTCTAGTAAACTCTCAAAACATTATGCATACTGCTCTTTCAATGCTTTGTTTTCTGTACTCATTTAGCAGAAAAGACTTATGTTGCACTCAAAGTCATGGGGCAAAATGGCAGAGGGAAAATTCATACCCATTTCTGTCTGAGGACAAATCAATAATCTTTCCACTCTATGTTGACTGAGTCCAGTTTCTTTAAACTAATTTTCTAAATTCCTGAGTTTGATTTCTTTTCCCTATGAAAGAATCTGGGTTATAATCTGGAGCATATGTATAACTATTATTTTAAATCCTATTCCAAACAAAATAAGGCATAAATAAATGAATACATAAATGAAGCATCAATGATTTCTACTAAAGCTCCAGTAAATTCTAATATAGATTTTTAATTGATTTCATATTATCAAAATAGAACACAAAAGATATTACCAAAATTTTTAAAATTAATTTTATCCAAATTCAACATCCATCATGATAAAATTACCAAAGTGGGTATACAGAGAATATACCTCAATTTAATAAAATCTATTTATGACACACCCACAGCTAATGTCATACTCAATGGTGACAAGCTGAAAGCCTACCTGTTAAAATCTGGAAGACGACAACGATGCCTACTCTCACCTCTTCTATTCAACATAGTATAGGAAGTCCTAGCTACAGCAATCAGACAAGAAAAAAGAAATAAAAGGTATCTATATTGGAAGGGAAGAGGTAAAATTGTCATTATATGTCAATTATGTGAAGTTGACATGCTACTGTATATAGGAAACCCTAAAAACTCCACACAAAAACCACTAGAACTGATAAACGAATTCAGCAAGGTGTCAGGATACAAGATTAACAAACAGAAATTGGTTGCATTTCTTTATGCTAACAATGAAATATCAGAAAGAGATTGTAGAAAAAAAAATAGTCCCTTTTAAAATTGCACCAAAGGCAAAAAAATACTTAGGAATAAACCTGACCAAGGAGATGAAAGATCTATATGCTGAGAAGTATAAAACATTAATAAAGGAAATTGAAGATGATACAAAGAAATGGAAAGATATCCCATGCTCTTGGGTTGGAAGAATTAGTATTGTTAAAATGGCCATACTACCCAAAGCAATCTACAGATTTAATGCTATCCTTATCAAAAATGACATTTTTCACAAAACTAGAACAAATAATCCTGAAATTTATATGGAACCTTGAAAGATCCAGAATTACCAAAGCAATCCTGAGGAAAAAGAACAGAGCTGGAGGTATAACACTCCCAGACTTCAGACAATACTACAAAGCTACAGGAATCAAAACGGTGTGGTATTGGCACAAAAACAGACTAATGGATCAATGGTACAGATTAGAGAGCCCTGAGATAAACCCACACACCTATGGTCAGTTAATCTTCGACAGAGGAGACAAGAAAGTACATTGGGAAAAACTCTCTTCAGCAAAAGGTGTTGAACAGCCACATGTAAATCATTGAAGTTAGAACACATCTTCACACCATACACAAAAATACACTCAAAATGGCTTAAAGATTTAAATATAGGACATAACACCATAAAACTCCTAGAAGAGAACATAAGTAAAACATTTTCTGACATAAATCATACCAGTGTTTTCTTAGGTTAGTCTCCCAAGGCAATAGAAATAAAAGCAAAAATAAACAAATGGGTGTTGGGGAAGTTAGTAATATAGTCTTGTTCAGGCCTCAGAGACAGAAACAGGCCTCTGAGCAACCTGTGTCCTTGCCTGCACTGTATGCTTGCTTTACACACCTAACAATTGCTGCTAGCAAGTTAAACAGCGCTTATGATAAGAAAGGGAGTGAGTCTTGAAATTTCTTGAGCCCTGAGGACCTGGGCAGTCCCCCAGGGCCTGGAGAATCTTGTGACTCACATGGTGAAACCAACAACATTGTTAAAGTAAATCCAGAGATGCATTTTTGTATGCAAACTAATGACATCAGTTTGCGGCCTGGAGTTATAAGCAGAAGCCCTCAGAACTCCAACCTGAAGCCTCACCCATGGAGTGGATGCACTGCCCAGGACCCTTCCCAACTGGGGTTCCAGACTGCTGTCACTTGGAACTTCCCAGCACTGTTTGGATCTGGAATGTAGGTGCTTCCCCAATTCAGTGATGTATGAACCTCTGTCTTTACTATTCCTTCTTAGTTAATTCTTTTCTCAATTAGTACACTGTAATCTTTGTAAATTCAATAAACTATTTAAATTCTTGTTTAACTGAGTGTAGAGTGGTTATTTTGCTAGTGAAGCCTATGAACATTGAAACCAAAAGTAAGGCTTTTGGCAAAACAGTGGGACCTAATCAAACTTACAAGCTTTTGTACAGCAAAGGAAACTATAAAGAAAATAAAAAGACAACCTATGGATGGGAAAAAATATTTGCAAACAATGTGACCAACAAGGGTTTAATTTCCAAAAATACAAACAGCACATATAACCCAACAACAACAACAACAAACAAACAATCCAATCAAAACATGGGTAGAAGACCTAAATAGACATTTCCCCAAAGAAGACATACAGATGGCCAACAGGCACATAAAAAGATGCTCAATATTGCTAATTATTAGAGAAATGAAAATCAAAACTACGAGGTACCACCTCACACTGGTCATAATGGCCATCATTAAAAAGTGTACGAATAACAAATGCTGGAGAGGGCATGGAGAAAAGGGAACCTTCCTACTCTATTGGTAGGAATGTAAATTGGTGCAGCCACTATGGAAAACAGTATGGACGTTCCTTTAAAAACTAAAAATAGAGTTGCCATGTGATCCAGCAATCCCACTCCTGGGCATATATCCAGATAAAACTATAATTCAAAAAGATACATGCACCCCTATGTTCATAGCAGTACTATTCACAATAACCAAGATGTGGATACAACCTAAATGTCCACCAACAGATGAATAAATAAAGAAGATGTGTTACACATATACAATGGAATACTACTCAGCCATAAAAAAGAATGAAATAATGCCATTTACAGCAACATGGATGAACCTAGAGATTATCATACTAAGTGAAATAAGTCAGAAATAAAGACAAATACCATATGATATCACTTATATGTGGAATCTAAAATATAACACAAATGAACTTGTCTACATAATAGAAATGGACTCACAGATGTAGAGAACAAACTTGTGGTTGCCAAGGGGGAAGGGGGTGGGGGAGGGATGGACTGGGAGTTTGGGGTTAGCAGATGCAAACTATTATATATAGAATGGATAAACAACAAGGTCCTACTGTATAGCACAGAGAACTATATGCAATACCCTGTGATAAACCGTAATGGCAAAGAATATGAAAAAGTAGCTAGCTAGCTAGCTAGCTATAACGGAATCACTTTGCTGTACAGCAGAAATTAACACAACATTATAAATCAACTATACTTCAATAAAATAAAATTAAAAAAATTAATTTTATCCAATTTGAAATATTTGAGAATCAACAATAAATATATATCCTATAGTCATGTGGAATTCAAAGTTGTATAAAATAGATATTTAAAAGTTGGAATAGTATTTATAAAACCTCAGACAAATTTAGTTATCAGTCATAGTGATAAATTCATAGCTCTCTTCTTCAAGTCTTTTCTTGTTCAACAGGACATGGCTGCATTAGTACCCACTGGTTTTACTGATGGATAAATGACAGTGGTGGAAGATGCTGTTGGAAATCTGTCCATGGCCCCTCAGAGCCTTTTACATTTTCTGGGCTCTACATTCTGACCACTAATAGCCAGCACCAGCATCTCTATACGAGATGCCAGAATCTACTCTGCCAGTATGCAACAGTACAAATAAAACAGAACCAGCACTAAGCTCATGACCACTGACCTACAAACTGGATGAAATTACACCCCTCACTCTACTGTTTACCAAACTAAACAAGCCCACAAAGAAAAAAAAATTCCAACACCAGTACAACTATTATCTCCTACTCCTATTCCTTGTCTTTCTGCTCCCTTTTATAGAAACTCTGCTTCTCCTTGATTTGTTCTCCTCTGCTATACTCCCTACTTAAAGAGCACATCTCCATCATTCCTCGGAGCTATTATTTCCCCAGAAATGTAGAATTTGAACATATATATCAGGACCTTAAGTGATTAATTTCTTTGAATTTTTAGAGATTTTTTTTATTAAACTATAACAGCATTTCCATTAAAAGTGTTCTGTGGAAGCGTGATAATGTAAAACCTAAAAAAGTGAAGCTTCTTTGGTTGAAGTGGAGAAAGTAGGTCACTCTAAGGGCGACCCCCAGTCTTTGGCTGGTGGTACAAGGACAGAAAGCAGCAACCATCAGGGAATGTGCTTTTCTTTAGTAAAATGTGGTAGGGCTCACAGCCATGTCTTTAGCATTGCCAGGAGTGGGCTAGCATCTACAGAGCTGCTGCACACTGAAAAGCTACTGTTTGTTGCATCTCTTGCAACTAAAATGGGAATGTAAGGACTACAGAAATGAGGAAAGATGGGAGGGAGGGGGAGGGCAGAAGAGAACCATCACAAGAGTAGTATGAGTAGAGGATTAGATGGCCTGGTCTGTCATGCTGCATCTGAGGTACGTGAACAAAGGCAGAGAGGGGACAGATTTCTGTGTATTGTTTACATGTGCTAGGCTCAAGAAATGAACACTACTGTGTTTAAGAGAGAAATTATGCCAGCAATGTGGCTTAGGTGTTGACCTCTGCCAATGTCAGGGACCCGGCCAGAGACAGGAGCAACAAGCTATTAAGATCTGCAATGCTTTTTGCCTCTGGCTGCAGAGTCTTCTGCAGCAGGAAATACAACAAAGCAGATGCCAAGGACTGGGGAGAGAAGTGTGTGATCCCAAATAGACTCGTAAATATGGCATGAGCTGGTGCCATTTTCATCTGTTGCTATTGCAACCCAGTGACCCAGGGTAACTGTGGGAAAGAGCCTCAGCGCTGTCAATTAGTTATGATTTCACCTGAAGCACTGCTGCAAATTTCACTGCAGTTTTTGTTTGTAAACTCGGTAAAATTAACCAATATGGAACAATGCTGCCAGCTCACTTAACTAGTCACAAATGGTCCTGGATATGGTAACTCCTGCCTAACAGGGTCTGTTGCTCTTGACTGCTCTGTCTCAGAGCGTTTTGTTCTGAGATGGTGTCATGGGTGATTTCAGCATTATTCCTAAGATGCTGGTACCACTGCTCTGTTTTCTTAGAAATATCCCCATATCTGTCCTCAGGTGAACAGAGGCCCTAGTTTTAATGATGGTGTCCATGTGTACACACAGAAGCATGTAAATGGTTCACTACTCCTAATAGAAGTACAGAAACTCAGAGAAATAAAGCACTACCTGCTATTTTCGTGATCAACAATTGCAAAAGTGCATAAATGCTTCAATTTACGGAAATAGCTAGACCTTCCTGAACCCTCCCGGTGATTAATTAGAAAGCCTGTCTTACAGATTTTTCTCTCAGGTGTAGTAACCTTGTAGCCCTTACCATTAAGAACTAATAAATAAATGCTTGGTTAAGCATAAACAGGGTGATAGGCAGTGAAAGAGTGATGATCTTGGTTTTTAAGCAATATGCTCACTCTGTCATTTTACCTTGGAGGACAAAACAATATACAAAATAGAAAGTTGCAAAAGCAACTATAGTGAGCAATTTGTTAGTATCCACTTAAAAAGTGTTACTAGTCTTCACTGTGAAAGAACGTCTTTGTGATTATATCATGATTAATTTTAGTGAATAAAAATTCATGATTTTAAGAAAGCATTTCAAATTCTGCAATTAAAGTGAAGACATACACTACATAAAGTTATCTGGAAGATGATCAGATGTTTAAATTTACTCTTAAAAAGAAGGAAACTAGATCACAAAGCAAATACAATCAGTGGAAGCCTGCCCATTTAACAGATACTTGAGTATCTGATTTGTACAAATTTGTTGTTACCCATCATATTAAATACAGCTGCTTATCTCCTCCCCATATATTTTGTGCTAATTAGCCTAGGTAACTGCTGATTTTTTCCATTATCCTATCTTTTTTAAATGAACTTTAAGAAATAAAATGTCAAGCTGGGAGCTTTAACAATCATGAAATGATATCATAATCTTCAAAATTTTAGCTTCTATTATGAAAATGATTTAAAAAACTGAAGTTAACCCCATTACAACTATGCAATCAGAATCCCATAAACATGACAATATATTCAGGAGGGAAAAAAAAGGTCAAACTGGCTGATTATAAAAAAATATTTGAATAACTTGCTAAATCTGTAAACAACTTAACTGACTCAATAAGGACCTTTAGAGCAGCAACAAATTTTTTACAAAATCTAGGCTACAGTGTGTGAGTCCAGTCTTTCACTTTTGTTACGTGGAGCAATGTGGTTTATGCAAATATGACAAATTTGTACTTCTTTGATAACTGCCAATTTAGCTGAGGATTTTCTTTAAACCAAAATAGTGACTTGAGACATACACTAAAATATATTCTTAAGTATAATAAAGAGTTTGGATCAACATTTTTCTCTTTCCAGCCCACATTAAAGTAGCTCCCAAAGAGGTTGCCTTATACCTTGAATAATTTCCAAACAAAAAATTACCAATTTACTTGGGTAAGAGAGCTGTGGTTTATATGTGAACAGGGAATAAGAGAGCCACCTAAAACTACCACAGTTTGATTCCTTGCAAATCCTTTTTCTGTTATAAAAAGTTAATATAACACCTGCAGTCAAACAAATGCAAAAAACTTAAGACCATCAAGTTAAATTGTAAGCTCTTTATGGAAAAATAACTTTCTTTAGCTTCCTTTGTAATTCCTCTGAAGATTAACATTGTGCATTCTGCTTACACTGATCAAATGAGTTTTACCTTTTTATTTTATTTTTCCAGGAAGAAGTAAGAAGGAAGAATATATAAAAGATAACATCAGAAAGACACTCCACTTTTCTGCATATTTGACTCATATCCATTTTTCTAGATATTTAAAGCTGTTTATCCCTAAAACTATTTATATGCTCTTGTCTATTAAGGGCAGTTTATAGTCACTCAAAATCTCACTTTCCAGAAATAAGTTCAATATTTGGTGTCTTTCCAGGCATCTGTGTTCATACAAAGAGATGAAAATTTTTGAAATGGGATGTCTATAAATGCTGGCTTTAATAACACGTAATAAATCAAAGGAAAAAAATGAGGTGAAAGAGAAAAATCAATGGACTTCTGAAAAACATTTCTTCACTGAGTTGTTAGAATTCCTTTAAAATTTCTCTAAATTTAAGGAAAAAAATATTATAAAAGTACTGTAAGTGACTAAAGTCAGTACTTAAAACAGCATCTCTTGAGAGCTGATTGTAAAGGATGTGCTAACACATCCGTGGTCCGGCCTACCGCTTGCCTTTTTTCTCTACCCTCAGTTGTTCATATATGTGTATGCAGATTTGTGTATAATTTTTAATATAAATTAATTTATTTATTTATTTTATTATTTATTTATTTTATTGGCTGTATTGAGTCTTTTTTGCTGTGCGCGGGCTTTCTTTAGTTGCGGTGAGTGGGGGGCTACTCTTCATTGTGGTGTGGTGCACGGGCTCCTCATTGCTGTGCCTTCTCTTGTTGTGGAGCACAGACACTAGGCACGTGGGCTTCAGTAGTTGCAGCACAAGGGCTCAATAGTTGTGGCTCGCAGGCTCTAAAGCGCAGGCTCAATAGTTGCGGCGCACTGGCTTAGTTGCTCTGCAGCATGTGGGATCTTCCTGGAGCAGGGATCAAACCCGTGTCCCCTGCATTGGCAGGCAGATTCTTAGCCACTGCACCACCTAGGAAGCCCTGTGTATAATTACTTTTACACTCTCAGGATTTATAACATTGAACCGTGTATCAAGATTTCTGTGATTAACGTTAAGTATTTTTACATGTATTTTATTTTGATTCATTTCTTGCTAATAATAATTATCGCAGGTGCTATAATCCCTAAATTCTTACCTGCTTGAGAATGTTGTCTTTATGTTTGAAAGAAAACTTTCCTGTGAATGAAATTCTTAGATCACATATTTTGCCCTTGGAAACTGATAGCCATGGCTCCACTGTTCTCTGTCATTAGTGTTGCTTTGAAGAAGTTTTAGAAAAACCCGTTTTTTCCTCTTTACATGACTTACTTTCTCAGGTAGTATGCCCATTTAATTTTATGCTTAAATACCAGAAATAGTATTAGCATTTGTTTTGGTGTTGATTATTTTATGTTAAGTTTTCTCAGGTATAAAGGGCCCTTGTAATATACAGATCAAATCTTTCTTCAGGAAGGTTTTCTTATATATTAGAATATTTTTTGTTCCATTTGTCTGCTATTTTCTTCAGAAACAGTAATTTTTTGATTGTTGGATCTCCTTTGTCTGCCACATCTATCATCATCTTTGTAATAATTTTTATATTGTTCTTTTTTCCTAATTTGGTTTGTGAGATTTATCCTCCATGTTTTTACTTCCCAATTTCCCAATTCTGACCCACATGACTTTGTTCTCATGAGTATATATTCGAATTTTTATTGCTTTTACATGGGGCATTCATGTCTGTAATGACTTCCAGTTTCTCCTTCATTTTATTCCTGAGTTTTCTTGTTCAATTTTCACCTTCTGTTATTTCATTGTATCACCTTTTTGAACTCTCTTTTGACAGTTTGTTTTCAGGAGGTCATGTTATCTGTAATTTCTTGAGACTTTGGAGAATTTTTTTTGACATTTGCTGTGTTTCTCTGTGCCATTCCTCTTCAGGTATATGTTCCTCATCCATCTTTTGGTTGTGTTCCTTTTTGTTCCCCAGGTTTTATTCAGAGGTCATAGTTGGTTTCTTTCGGCTGATAGGGCAGGCAAGATACCTTCTGAAGCACAGGCTGTTTTTTGTTTATTTGTGCTCTGTGGCTTCTTCAAAGAAGCCTCTTTGAAATATATATACTCATATCTTCTTCCAGAGTTCTTTTTTTTAAATAAATTTATCTATTTATTTATTTATTTTATTGGCTGTGTTGGGTCTTTGTTGCTGCACACGGGCTTTCTCTAGTTGTGGCGAGCGGGGGCTACTCTTCATTGTGGTGCACAGGCTTCTCACTGCCGTGGCTTCTCTTGTTGTAGAGCACGGGCTCTAGGCGCGTGGGCTTCAGTAGTTGCAGCACATGGGCTCAACAGTTGTGGCTCACGGGCTCTAGAGTGCAGGCTGAATAGTTGTGGTGCACGGGCTTCGTTGCTCCGTAGCATGTGGTATCTTCCTGGGGCAGGGATCGAAGCCATGTCCCCTGCATTGGCAGGCGGATTCTTACCCACTGCGCCACCTAGGAAATCCCAGAGTTCTTTTAATTCTTGCATCATGAGTTTCCCAAAACTCATACCATGAGCTGGTGGATTCTCATCTTGTACCCTTTCTCAGTGCTTCTCTGTCACACTCTTTCAGACTCCTCTATAAAAAGTCTCATTACTGTTCATCAGCCATTTGTGGACTAACCTTCCACTCCTTCTTTCCCCAATTGACGTGTGATGCTTGTGAAATATACCTCTGGAATGGAGGAATTAGCAACAGATCAAATTAGCTCTGTTTTAGAAAACACCACATTGCTATTCTTTTTTGGTTGGAGAAGTGTAGTGCATATTTGAAAGGCAGTATCCTTTTGAGTTATTTATTTTGAAAGGAATTTATGTTTTTATATTAGGGATTATTATGTTTCTTTTACTCTCCAATTCAGAAATTGAGTCAGTAATGTTCTTTTCCCCTAATTAGGTTTTAGTTATAGCTAGGGGCTCCCTAGGTGTCCATGGCCAAGAACTCTAATATAAATAAAAATGCAATATCATTCTCTGTTCTATTATAATTATCAACTGAGTTAAAGCAAACCCACTGAGATGACTATTAAGTTGCAGTAGAAACTTTATGAAATGTGTGGTCCCCAAAAGCATTTTTTACATCAGTCCTTTCTAATGTAAGGTGTCAGAAAGAGGTAAGCTTACATATCACCTTCCTTTTAAAAGCATACTTTCCCAGACCTTCAGAACTTTTCCAAGCAGCTCTGCACTGATTCTAGGCTGCCCTAATTATCTTTGGCACTGAAGAAAAATGAGAAACATCTCCTCAGCTCCTGCTCCCCATCTAAATTGAAGACAGGGGTAGATAAAGAACTATTCTTCTGATTAGAACAGGTTTGGCTCACAGTGGCTTGAATTATTTTATTTTTTTCAAGTATAATTTCTCAACGATCCTGCAAACAGTTTTTCCCTGCATTTCCATGGGGTCTAAACACATAGCAATATCACAGGTAAAAGGGGTTTAAAAAAAAAATTACTATGTAAGGTCCAGCAGGGTGACTACAGTTAATAATATTGTATTACATAACTGAAAGTTGCTAAGAGAGTAGTTTTTTTTTTTTTTTCAACTTTTGTCCGCACTGCGCAGATTGTGGGATCTTAGTTCCCCGACCAGGGATCGAACCCAGGCCCTTGGCAGAGAGAGTGTGGAGCCCTAACCACGGGATCGCCAGGGAATTCCGAAGAGTAAATTTTGAAAGTCTTCATCACAGGAAAAGAAAACTTGTAACTATGTATGGTGAGAGATGTTAACTAGACTTTTATGGTGGTGATCATTTTATAATACATATAAGTATCAAATCATTATGTTGTATACCTGAAACTAGCATAGTGTTATATGTCAATTATACCTCAATATAAAAGAAAAATTGCAACATGGATTGAGGAGACATACTACTTTCAAGAATGATAAAACTGATAGCACTTGTCTATCTCTCTAATCTTTCTTGTACTTCCAGAAAATAGGGAAGCTCAAAGTAAAACACTTCTTTGCCTTACAATCAGAGTGAACTTATTCCTTAGGTCATGAAAATCCATACATTGTTCCTATGCTTTTTATACTATATTAGGGTCTATGATATGAGTCTTAAATCAAATTAAACATAAACAATTGTAGTCATTGACAGTTAATCATACAAAGCTATCAAATATTTAAAGCCATATAGTTCCTGGTTAAAAAAACAAACATGAATATCTGAAATATTTACAAAACAAATGATCTGTAGTAGCACACTGTAATGTAATTTATTTTCCAGCATAATTAATATACTTTATATATCTGTTTCAGCCAAGGATTTAAAATATTAACAAATATTTTTTCAGGGAAAATACCGTTAAAGCTAATTTAGAAAATCTAAAGCAGGATAACATTTTACAAACTGCAGTTAGGTAAAACAAACAAACAAAATAGCAGACCTCATATATTTTTGCTTACAGGGAGACCCTCTCCAAGATTCTAATGAGAATTCTGAGCACACAGTAAGAGAGAACACTTATCTCTGTGAATGACTTAAAAGTATAAAGCTTGGTTTGAATTAACTAACATTTATTATTCAATAGTTCAATTCCACAGACATTTACTGTACATACAGCTCAAGGCAATGAGTGAGGTCGTGTGAGGTATAAACAGACATATAAGACATGACCTCACAGAGTGAATGAGCTAGTAACTAGGAGACAAAGTGTATGTAAGGTAACTGCAGTAGAAGGCAGAAGATGATGATGCTATGAAAAGTACAAACAGAAAGGCTAGAGAGGCCAGAATATTCACATCTAGCTGGGAGTAATGGAGAAGCCTTCTTGTAGGAGGGAGCGTTTAAGTTGAATCTCAGAGGATGGGAAAGATGGGGCTGGAGTGTATGAAGGGCACAGCCTGATGAAAGGCATGGAAATGTGAAAGTATTAGGGTGTTTATGAACAAATGGAGCACGGCTTGTCCAAGGATGAGATGTGGTAGGCAGCGGTGGAAAGAAGCAAGTGTTGTACCAGAATGTGGACTGGGGCTTATTCACATAAGAAAAAGTGGTTTTCCAGTTTCACTATGCATCAGAATCACCTTGGGGATCCTGTTAAAATTCCAGTTCCCAGGCCTTTCCCAGAGCTTTGGCTGCAGTAGGCTGAGGTGTGTCTGTGCATGTGCGTTTTCAATGAGCACTCTAGACCACATTTTGAAAAACATCCATGTGGGGCTTGGAAAGCAATCCTTTACGAGTAAATATACTTTTAGGTATTATAACTTTTGCATGTGACAATTTGGTTAGTTTCAGAAACTGGTTGTTTGGCTTTGTTTATGGCACTATACTTTCTCTAATATAAAAATAGATAATGAGTCCTAAAAAGAATGTTGGTAAAATTTAGTCACACACACAGAGTCTACACCTCCAATTGTAAGAATTTTCTCTTTTACCAAAAAGAGGGTTCAGAAAATAAGCTGTGCAAGCCCAAGAATTCTGCTGAGTTTGAAGTGTCTGTATTCAGAAACAGCGTGAGACATCAAATGCTCTGCACATCAGTAGGTTCATGTAGAAAGGAAATTTAAATGAGGTGAACTATGCTGTGGGGCAGTGAGGAGGACTAGGATGTATTCTGACCTGTCAGTGTTATGTTGAAAAGGGGTGTGCTTGTGCTTACATAAATCTTCATGCTGTTTTTACTAATTAACATGTGTAAAAACCTTAGGAAAATTTTCCACAGGGGTAATGCATCTCTTTACCCCTTTACAACTCATTTTTCTAAGCTTTTTTAATGGGGGTTAGAATCCTACAGTATGAATCACATTCTTGATTTTTTTTTGACAGCATTGCCATATTTTCATCCTTTTGGTGTTTCTTAATTTCAGACTCTGCATTTTGACAGCTCAACCCTGTTGATTAATGCCTTGTAGGAACCCCTATATGGCCTGCCTGTTAGCGATCTAATTTTGTGCTGGAATGCCTGGGCTGGTATGTTGAACCGATTCACCACCCAGGTGGCTACATTTGGGCTAAATGAGCTGTGAAGGGTTTCATCTTTGCCCATCACAGTCTTCCTTAGCAGAGCCCCACAGTATGCAGCCACCGCTCCGACATGATTTGTCACAAGCCATCAATAGAAAATAAATTATTGCCATTCTCACTTGTCAATGGGCTTGTCTTCACTTCAGCTGGCCTAATGATTGGAAGCTCAAAGGGAACATTTCCCATCTTTGTAGAGCATGATTATGACTGAACGCACTGCTCCCCTATGCATCTTGGCCAGTAAAAACTTGCACAGAAAGCAAATTAATTGGCTGTTTTGCGCCAGTGATTAGAATATTACACTTGAAGTCTGCAGAAACTGATATTAGGTAAGCAAGATGAGGTCAGTTCTGACTCTTATTTGCTTAGTGCAACATGATTAGCAACTGCTTCATTCAAGGTAGTACACTTGCTGCTGCAGAAGAAAATCTTCGTAACATAATGATGCTGCATACCTTTAAGGTGATAAGCATGTCCTGGGCAGAAATCAAAAATCTCTTTGGGAAGGAAGCAAATGAGGATATGTAACAGAGAGCTCATCAAATGGGTTTAGAGTCATCCTTATGTCTGGCACTTTTGAAAATTATAATCCTAGGAAACCGACTCTGCAAGCTATATTTGCAGAGTGTCGAGATGGTAATTGTGTCAGCTCGGGAGACAAAGAATAAAAGGACCCAAAGAGCAACATGAAGTAGAAGGTGACACCTTTCAATGAACTCACTAAAAATAAGCATGCTTTTAAAAGAAACAGAAAACTCTTCTTTCTTACAATCAACAGAAAGAGCAAGAAGAGCAAAAGATACCATGGCAGGGCATCAAGTTAGACCTCGTAATTAAATTCAGAGATGCAGTAGATCAAAGAGGAACTGTATTAAAAAATTAGGTCTAGGGTGTGGATCTGAGTTTCCCTGTTAACAGCTTTGCCTGGAGTATAATGACAAGAGGCTTTATCTAACAGAATAATAAACAAAGTTACAGTATACAAGTAAAAGAATGTCTGACACTTTATTTTAAATACGATAGTGCTTTAGATTTTGGCCATGTCTCCAAAGCTAAGGAATTTTTATTATTGCCCTGTCTTTTCTACAACCATCCAGGGATAAGAGAGTGAAAAAAGAAAAAGAAAAAAAAAAAACTGCCAATAAATGTCAAAATCTGAGTTTCTAACGTCCATTCTCTCTGATTTTCTTAGAGGATCTTTTTCCATCCCATTGTTTATTTTTTAGCCCCAAGAGTAAACTAAATCTTCAACTGGTGTATAGTTTAGAAAACCTATTAGTGGATTTCATGTTTATTTAATTTAGTTCAGTTTCACCCCTGCCACAGAAAGTGACACCTGTAGCTCAAAAACTAGAACACTTCTGCTTGGTACCAATGATTCAAATGCATAGAATTTTCCCCCCATATCATAGACATTTTGGTTTACCAAACGCTTGGTATTTTTTTCTCTTTTAGCTTCCTTTACCAGCAGAAATTACTGTCTTCTCGTGTTTGGAGATATAAGGTTTTTGGGCTCCTAAGTCAACTGTCTTCTGGATTAAGCTCACATGTCATCATGGTAAACTCCTCCTTTCACATGGTTAGTGGTCACAGTTGTAGGAAGTCTTGCCTGCCCAAGGCCATGTTTATCTCCATCCTATACTGTATTTCCAGTTTCCCCTATTTGAATACACTGGATCTTTTACTTATCCTTCTGTCTTATTCTTGTCTTGGTTTATTCAAGTCAGATCTATCTCCTGTATCTCCTGTGTATTTTGTCTGCTATTTTGGGTCCTACTTGCTACTCATTTTTTCCTTCTTGTCTTTGCATTTTTTTGCCTTTTTTTTTTTTTAAGTTTATAGACACCATTCCCTGCTGGATCTCATCTGCTCACATTTGATCCAAGTGAATATTCTTTATCTTCTTTAACTCCTGGATCATCATATTTCCTTACAAAGCACATCCCTAACTGTATTCTGAGATACGACTAGGCATCTTATATACATGCACACGTGCACACACACCCACAAATAAAAACTGGTGTCTTTTTAGAAATGTGTCCATACCTGAATAAATACTGGGAAGTTAGAGATCACTGGATATATAAATAAATACACGATTGTTACTAGGCATTAACACATAGGTGGTATTTGTTAGCCGATGGCTGCCTTGATCTACGCTATTTATTCTAAGATTGCTGTCAAGACTAGGAATTTTTATGTGTGATTTCAACATATACTTGTGATATTTAATATTTATTAGATAGCAAGGATTCACAGTATACAAATCCCCCATGGATTTGTAGCTGAAAGAAGAAATTTTTAAACACAAAGCACTCTTGTGTTTCTCAAATTTTCCCAATCAAATAAGCAAAAAGATTGAACTCTTCAAACTGAAAATGAACAATCTTGTCTCTTGAGCTTCTGTTTTTATGTTGTTCATAGAAATTATATAAAGTATGTAATGTCAAGATTGGGAACATCTGCTTCAAGGATTTACAATATACAGGTCTACGTTGAAGAGACAACTTGATCAAGAAAAGTGAAGGGTCTGAGATTTTACTCAGCTTGCAGACTAACAAGATAGCCTGCCAACAGTTTCATAAGTGCTGGCAAAAGAGGCAAGACCCTTAGGAAAGAGGCAAAGAGCTAATGACTCAAGACACCATGGGCAACACCAGCTTCATGTTCACCTCTGTTACCCTTGCCCCTCAAGCACCACAGGGCAATGCAGATGCTGCACACATAAGTGGGTTTGTGTCACAGTTGAGGAACCTCAAATTTAGGAAACCCAGCCTTGTAAGGGGGCTGCCAGCAAACCTGCCCAACCTTTGCCCCTGAGGGAGTTATTATCTTTATTATCCTGGTAAAGAAACAAATCTGCTCTCTGCCTTGAGGGATGCTATGCAAACATCCTTGAAATGCAAACATCTTTGCAAAGATAGTCTGGGACAAGACAGGTAGAAACACCATGGAGAACTGCCTCCTCTACAAAGTTTTAAATAATATTAATTATTTAGAATAATTCTATAATCTAGTTTGCTGTGGAAAATATGTATATTATGCCATTTAATCTGTCACTAGCTCTATGAAATAGGTACTCTTACCTGCATTTCATAGATAAGGAAATTGAGACACTCAATAAGTAACTTGACCAAAGAGGGTTTGACTCCATATTGCTACCCAGCATATTGTATATATGCTATTAATATTATCATGTAAAAAACAAACTAGTCAAAGCCAAATTTTGATGCATGCATTTCAGAAAGGGGGCACAAAACATAGTTCCTGGTAGGTTACTAGAGCAAGTCTAGATTTGACTACTTATAGTTGATATTAATCCCATACAAGTGTACATTCCTTTGTAATTGACCATGAGATTCCACGGGTATTATCTTTCATTCATTCAAAAATCATTAATTGATTATCTACTATAGGCAAGGTACTACGGTTGGTTCTAGTGGACCCACTGTTATTGCCTTCATTGAACTCAAAGTATAGTCATAGACACATATGAAACAAATAACACATAATTACTTGTTCAATTCCAGTTGTACACTCGGCCTGGGTGAGCTCATTCATTTCCCCCAGACTCAGCTGTCATTTATATTGCTAATGACCACTCCCCAGATCTATAACTCTGTCTGTTGGCTTCATATTTTTTTTAATCTAAAGTTTTGCTAAGCACCTGGGGGTGTTTCTTCCTACAAAAGGCTTTTTTCTCTAGTGTTCTCCATCTCAGTGAATGACAGTGCCATTTATCCAGTCGCCAAATGAGACATTTGGGCATCATGATTTTCTTTTCTCTTTTGTCTGATAAACCATCAAGTCCTACTTTATCTACTAAAGATTTTTTGAATTAATCTCCTTGGCCACTAACCTAATTTAGGCCACTATTATCTCTGGCTAGAATAACTGCAATAATGATTTAGAAATTGGTATCGTGATCTCCTATCTTGCTCACCCCCTCTAATCCTATCCCGACTTCACAGCAAGAACCAACTCTCTACAAAGCAAATCTGGGTAAGTCATTTCCCTACTGGAAACCTTTCCATGATTCTCCCATAGTCCTCAAGAAAAACAGAACGCTTTGCATAGCACACAAAAGTTCTTTATGATGGGGATCCAGACTTGTCTTTTACCTTCTTAATCCTTCAACTCTGCTTTCCAGCCATATACAACTTTGTTAACATATGTGAAAGTACAATGTTCTTTCTTCCCTCTAGAGCTACAAGTGTTTTCTAGTTTGGAATATTATTTTGCTTCTCTGCCTTCACTTCCCTGCCTCCAGCTTTGTCTGGCCAACTCCTTTTAATTCTAAAATGTCATTCGTGATGTGAACTCTTTACTATTGCTTATAATCTGGATTGACTTTCTTGCCTTTGTATTTCAGGACCTGTACTTCTCTGATCTAACTGCCTTTCTATATGTCTACACATACCACTTGAAACTCCAGGAGGAACAGGAGCTATGTCTGTCTTGTTATACGGAGTACCAAGGTACCTAGCACATATATATCAGACTCTCATTGAAATTTTTTTAAATGAATGAATGAATGAATATATGCATAAATGAGTGAGTGAGTACACAAACGAACCATGTCTCTTATAGTTTTCCCTGCAACTAATGTGATGCATGGAAAAGAGGGGCTCTTTAAAGGTTAGACCCTTCCTTCCCTTATTAAGTAATCATGGACATATTTGAAAAGAAATGGAAATTAAACCTTCAAAACAAAAAAAGACAAGAAAAAATAAAAAGAAACCCTTCAAAACACTCTTATTCATTGAGACAAACTTATGGTATAAGAGAAATTCATTTTCATTTTGGCCTTGTCTCACTTCCACATCCTTTCCTGGTGTGCATCACTGTTCCCCTCCTCCAGCCTCTTCCCCTAATTAGATGCCCAAGTGCTTCTGCTGAGCTCGGCTGCCCAGAGCCCTCCATTCTCACTGCCTCAGGGCTTGCGCTCTCCGAGGAACGGAGAGATGGGCCCTGGTCCTGGGCCATCTTTACCCTTGCCTTAATCAAACCTTATTTCTTCCTCCTCCTCTCCTTTGCAGACATTAATGCCGGCTGATATCCTGATGGTTCCCAGTGGTTTTGGGAATTATATTAGCATTCTAGGAGTTAAAATGCCTCATTGGGATTGAAAGACAACAATAAACACTTAAGCCACTGTGACAAGCTACTGAGCTTTATGACACCCTTCAAATAATAATCTCTAGTCAAATTCTGTCCCCTATGTTTATGTGAGGGCCTAGCTTGAGTTTTGACAAAGACAGATCATTAAAACATTTTGAATTATACACATGAAATATATTATTTGTTCAAGATGAGGGTAATGTAAATAAAAATGTTAAAGTGACATTAACCTGCTTCTTTTTCTGTTGAGGAATTCATTAATGAAATACAACAGGCAGACAATTTCAAAGAATAAGAGAAGTGAGAGCTTCAGAAAGGCAACTTTTCAAGCTGAATGTAGGTAATAAATATTCAGGGAATCAGAAAGCAAGATGGAATGACAGAGAAGGGAAGGGAAAAGGATCAAAAATGGCAATCGAGAAGAGACAAGGGCAGAGTGGAAATCTGAATTTATTACCAAAGGAGAGCAGGAGCTACTGAAAGTAGTAAGAAAGTGGACCTAGTGCACATGAAGCAGAAATGTTCACCCCCCCAGGTACGTTTTACACAGGCCAGATGAGAGACCAACGTGAGTAACCTAGCAGGGTGAAGGAAACACCCCTGGCTGTGCAATGGAGAAAAGGCAGCAGAGAACAAAGATTTGACCTTAGACTTAGTGTGAGGGTTGTGAAGAGTCAAATATTTTTAAAAATTGATAAGCTGAAATATTGACAGAGAATTTGGTATTTTTTTTCTGGAGCTAAATATGAGATGAAGACAAAGAGACTTAGGAATTAAAGTCCCTTCTATTTTTATTATTGCTAATTTTATTTACCTAAGTAGTCTACTTGCGTTCTGTATTTCTCTCTTCTAATTTCCCCTGATTAATCTTCCTAAAATCCATGTGATTATGTCATTCTAGTTATTGCTTTATTAGTTACCTTTTATGGGTCTCTGCCTTATCTCCCACTACTTACTGCCTGGACTCCTTTCCTTCTCCAACAAGCTTCTTGAAAAGGGTGGGCTTTACTGCTGAATGCATTTTCTAGTGGTCACAGTAATCTACCTGACCCAATTCAACGAACACTTTAGTCCTGATCTAATTTGGTCTCACTGGCATTTAAACTGGTGAATGATTATTCTTTCATGAAACTCTCTCCCCCTTGCTTCCTTCCACTCTTCTTTCCTAGCTGCCTTCCTCTCTACCTGATCAGTCCCTGTAGCTCTTCCTCTGCCTGTTCCTATCGTCACCTCCTGTAAACCCCAGGCATTCCTGACGACCCTCACAACCCAGGCCTCCCTGATAAGCGCCAAATCCATATTTACAGCTCTAGCTACTTCCACCGAAATGAACTCCTGCCACTTCAGATTCAATGTCCAAACTAGAATTTATTATCTCACTGCCTCCTCCCAACCCCACACTTGGGCTCCTCTATTGTGATTTTGGTATATTTAGGGAAAACAAGTCAGTTCATCTCATCCAAAAGAGACTCCCATCATGCTTTGGTTAGGCCAGTCCAAGACCTCCAATATATCACCTTAACATTATTCTGTCAGCTTGGAATTACAGATGAGTTGGTTCATTTTACCCTAAGTAGGTATTGATTCTATCTGTAAGGAACAGAGAGCAAGATAAGAATATAGTAAAAGCAATGTTTATGGAAGATCACTCTGGAAGCAAATTGAAAGGATTTAGGCCTGAATCCGGAAATTCAGTTGGAGACTCTGGGGATGAAAAGGGTAGTAGCAGCAGTGGGCTTAGAGAAGGAGGAATATTTGTGAAAGACATGCTGAGAGAAATGTTGATGGAGCTAGTTCCATTCAGCTGGAGTAGAAGATATATTTAGTTGCTGCCGTTTAGGCCTTTTCACTTAGCTCCTAACACTGGTCAGGGGAACAAAGCCATAAAAGGCAGTGACCGCCTGATGCTGGAGGACCCTGGGCTCCCATTCACACTAGGGGGCTCGGTCTGTCCTGAGCAGATCAATGTCAACACCACTTGGGGCTGTATTTAGGGAGGTAACCCATTTTTCTTCACCTCCTCACTTCCTCTTCATAGAAAAGATTCATGCAAGTTTTCTCAAAGAACTTCCATATGCAGAAGTATAGGCATACCTCAGAGATATTGCAGGTTTGTTTCCAGACCACAGCAATAAAGCAAATATCACAATAAAATGAGTCAAACAAATTTTTCGGTTTCCCAATGCATATAAAAGAATTTATGTTTACACTATACTGTAGTCTATTACGTGTGCAATTAGCCTATGTCTAAAAACACACTGTCCATACCTTAATATAAAAATACTTCATTGTTAAAAATCTAACCATCATCTGAACCTTTATCAAGTATAATCATTTTGTTGGTGGAGGGTCTTGCCTCCCATGTTGATGGCTCCTGACTGATCGTGGTGGTTGCTGAAGGCTGGGATGGCTGTGGCAGTTGCTTAAAATAAGATAAAAATGAAGTTTGCTGCATCGATTGAGTCTTCCTTTCAGAAACAATTTATCTGTAGCAGGCAATGCTGTTTAATAGCATTTTACCTACAGTAGAACTTCTTTCAAAATCAGAGCCAGTCCTCTCAAACCCTGACACTGCTTTATCAACTAAGTTTATGTCATTGTTCTAAATCCTTTGTTGTCACTTCAACAATCTCCATAGCATCTTCACCAGGAGTAGATTCCATCTCAAGAAACCACTTTCTTTGTTCATCCATAAGAAACAACTTCTCATCCATTAAGGTTTTATCATGAGATTACAGCAAATCAGTCACATCTTCAGGCTCCACTTCCAGTTCTCGTTTTCTTGATCTTTCTACCACATCCGCAGTTACTTCTTCCACTGAACTCTTTAACACCTCCAAGTCATCTATGAGGTTTGTAATCAACTTCTTTCAAACTCAGGTAAATGTTGATATTTTGACCTCTTCCCCATGAGTCATGATTGTTCTTAATGGCATCTAGAATGGTGAATCCTTTCCAGAAGTTTTTCAATTTACTTTGCCTAGATTCGTCAGAGGAATCACTATGCATGGCAGCTATGGCTTTATGAAATATTTCTTAATATAATAAGACTTGAAAGTTGAAATTACTCCTTGATTCATGGGGTGCAGAATAGATGTTGTGTTAGCAGGCATGAAAACAACATTAATCTCATTGAATCAGTATATCTCAATCAGAGATGTATTGATGCTCTTGGGTGACCAGGTACATTGTCAATGAGCAGTAATATTTTGAAAGGAAACTTTTCTTCTAAACAGAAGGACTCAACAGGGAATTCCTTGGTGGTCCAGTGGTTAGGATTCCGTGCTTCCACTGCAGGGAGCACAGGTTCCATGCCTGGTTGGGGATCCCACATGCTGCACAGTCAAAAAAGAAAAATGGTTTCAACCATAGGCTTTCTTTTCCTTTTCTTTCTTTTTTAATTTTTTTTTGGCTGTGTTGGGTCTTTGTTGCTGCACACAGGCTTTCTCTAGTTGCAGCGAGTGGGGGCTACTCTTCGTTGTGGTGCATGAGTTTCTCATTGTGGTGGCTTCTCATGTTGCAGAGCACGGGATCTAGGCGTGCACGCTTCAGTAGTTGTGATGTAAGGGCTCATTAGTTGGGGCTCGAAGGCTCTAGAGCACAGGTTCAATAGTTGTGGTTCACGGGCTTAGTTGCTCTGCAGCATGTGGGATCTTCCCAAACCAGGGATCAAACCCGTGACCCCTGCATTGGAAGGTGGATTCTTAACCACTGTGCCACCAGGGAAGTCCCTCAACTATAGGCTTAAAACACTCAGTAAACCATGTTGTCGACAGATGTACTGTCATCCAGGCTCTTTTGTTCCATTTATAGAGCACAGGTAGAGTAGATTTGGCATAATTCTTAATGGCCCTAGGTTTTTGAGATGGTAAATGAGCATGGGCTTCAACTTCAAGTCACCAGCTGCATTAGCCCCTAACAAGAGAGTCAGCCTGTCCTTTGAAGTTTTGAAGTCAAGCATTGACTTCTCCTCCTCAGCTATAAAAGCCCTACATGGCATCTTCTTCCAATAGAAGGCTGTTTCATCTGCACTGAAAGTCTGCTGTTTAGTGCAGTCACCTTCATTCATTATCTTAGTTAGATCTTCTGGATAACTTGCTGTAGCTTCTACATCAGCACTTGCTGTTTCACCTCACACTTTTATGTTATGGAGATGGCTTCTTTACTTCAGCCTCATGAACCAACCTCTGCTAGCTTCAAACTTTTCTTCTGCAGTTTCCTCACCTCTCTCAGCCTTCATAGAATTGAGAGTTAGGGCTTCATTCTGGCTTAGGGGAATTTTTCTGGTTTGATCTTCTATCCAAATCACTAAAGCTGTCTCCACATCAGCAATAAGCTTGTTTTGCTTTCTTATCATTTGTGTGTTCACTGGAGTAGCAGTTTTAATTTCCTTCAAGCACTTTTCCTTTTCATTCACAGCTTGCCTAACTGGTGCAAGAGGCCTAGTTTTCAGCCTGTCTCTGCTTCTGAAATGCATTCCTCAATAACTATAATCATTTCTAGCTTTTGATTTAAAGTTGAGAGATGTGCAACTCTTCCTTTCACTTGAACAGTGTGTCCATTGTAAGGTTATTAATTTGCCTAATTTCAATACTGTTGTATCTCAAGGAATAGAGAGGCCCAAGGAGAGGGAGAGAGATGGGGGAACACTGGTAGAGCAGTCAGAACACACACAACATTTATCAATTTGCTGTGCTCGAAAACAACTACAATAGTAACATCAAAGATCACTGATCACAGATCACCATAACAAATATAATAATAATAATAATAATAATAATAAAAGTTTGAAATGTTGTGAGAATTTCCAGAATGTGACACAGAGACACCAAGTGAGCAAATGCTGTTTGGAAAATGGTGCCAAAGACTTGCTCAACAGGAGGTTGCCACAAAGCTTGAATTTGTAAAAAACTTAATATCTGCAAGTGCAGTAAAATGAGGTATGCCTGTATTAGACTAGACAGCCACAAAGGAACAGGAAATAGCTTGCTGATTTTTTTTTTACACACTTGTAATTCTGTACCATTGCCCTCTCTTTGGTGATAGTTTAGAAGAACGGAAAAGTATAGAAAGAGATTAGATTAAAATCCATATTTTAATCCTCTAGTTGCCAAATTTTCATGAATCTATGTTAATGAAAAAACTTGCATTGGGCCCTCATTTACACATTTACTCCTTAATTACTGTGATTATCTTCACTCTAAAATTCTGCATCAACTGGAAATGAGTCTCATAAAACAAAAAAATATTGTGACATATTAATGTTGACATAAGAGGAAAATATGAACATTTCAAAGGATTTCTCCCCCTCCTTTACTGTATGTACACGTAGAAGGTGAATACGAGGCAATTATTCAAACATTTCAGATCTCAAATATCTAGGTAACCGAAGGAAACATTTCAAACTTAAATTATTCCCATCTTTTAATTTTCCATTTTGTTTGTTGAGTATAGACACAGTTTCAAATGACTGATATGTCATTTTTAATTGCCTTAAAATTGAAATAAATAGCATAGTCAGAGAACTTCACAAGAGAATAAAGGCTTCGCTCTTAACAAATGTACATTCTCAGTGGTGTCTGATTTCACATCTTTTGCACATAGTACCTTCCTCCACAAATGAGGAGTCATGAAGATTATCTTCCACAGTGATTCACAAAGCTGAGCAGGGAATGAATCTGTAATGTCACATATGCCATTTATACTCAGGATCGTCATGGGCTGAACTGGTGGCCCGCTGAACAGCATATTTACTTACACATAGCCAGACTGTAGTTAAACTTGTATTTTAAAATGACAGTCTTGATTTTTTAAGTCTTACTTTCTTAAAACTTATTTCAAAGAGTTATTAGAACAGGATAGAGAAGACAGAACTACAGTCTAGGAAGAATACTTTTGCTTTTCACATATTCAGATATCAGTGTTTTGTTTAAAAAAAAAAGAAGAAGAAAAGCGGAGGGGGTGGAGACAACAAAATCTATCATGGCGATTTAAGGTGTTGGTATTGAGGACATAAGAACATATATGGGACTGAAAGTACATGACACTAAAGGGGTTGTGTGAATGATAATCAGAATCGCATATAAAGCAGTAGATTTTCTTATCAAAAAAGAAGGTAGCAATTTGCAAATGTCTCATCATTGGGCTCTCTCATAACCTTGGGTATATTGCCCAATAATGTACGATCATGGAGCTCATTGAGTCAAAGTAATGAAATGCATAGAACATTGAATATATGCAATGTTTGGTTACAAAATCATGTGATATAATAATAATGTAAAACTAACATAAACACATCTGTATTCTGGAATGGAACACTATTAGTGACTTCAGAGTCTTTAGGTGAAGGGTGAAGCCATAAAACTATATTCCCACTTCAGTATGACATCAAAAACCAAGCAAATATACAAAATCCAGAAGGAATGAATGACACTCCCTAAACTATTTGAATGACTGTTTTGGAATCCTGGACTATCTCCAGTTTCCCAAACTCAAATGCTGTTTCTCATCTTTTGCTTTTTTCATGCTTTTCTCCCCTGTGCCCTGAACACCTTTGCTTCTGTTTTTCCCCCAACTCCTACTCATCCACCTAGACTGAATTCCAACCATCCTGCTTTTGCTGGCTTAGGGGCTCCTCTGCATCCAACAGCATTCCAAGCATATCTCTAGTAACTCTAAAACTTGAAGGGATTTGCCCCACTGTAAGTGATCTGAAAGAGAGTATGTACCTTTCATCTTCTATTCCCCTGCTTTGGCACAGTAATTGTCACTTAGTGAGCATTCAAGGAATGGCTGTTGAACTACACCGAACTGCAAAACTCAACATTCCAGAAGAGTTCTGAGGAAACGAGAGATTGCCAGCATACCACAGGGTGGCTCCTGTGCTGCTGTGAACCTGGGAAGCCTCCTCTAACAATGTACCCTGCCTGTCTTGCCTCTGAGCCCTAATTTATGGTCCCTCCTCCCAACAGCATATTTCTTCAGTGTCATCTGCTGAAATCCCATCCATGCTTTAAGACCTCCGTCAGATTACCGATTCTCGATGAAATTATTTTCCAACTGGATATTATTCTTCTGCCTTTAACCCATAGATTTTTTGTTCTTACGACAATTTCTAAGTTAAGCTTTGGGCTCTCATTATTTATATATTTATCTCCTAAACATCTTTGTGCTTTTGCACTGGCTACTATTAAACTTTTATAGATACCAAGTACTTTATAAATAGTTCTTTAATTAGATGCAATTAACCTAGGGCAAAAACAATTTTTAGTAATGATATATCTGAAATAGATTATAAATATTACATTACTTAGATCATGAGCTATAAAGATAAAAATTTTCTTTTAAAAATCAAGCTATATGAATAGATTACAAACATATGTATCATATTCACAGAATTAAATGTAGGATATTTATATAAGAAGAGACAACTAGCTAAACCAAACCCGTGAATCTTGATTCAGATTCTATTAAGAATTCATAATAAATAATTTGATCCATTTCTTTTATACATTTTCTGTGCATGGTGAGCCAATGTAAGAGGATAAACAGCACTAAAAGTCTTTTAAGCCTGTTTAAATATGGGAATGAAATATCAACCTATTTTAAATATTAAAGCGGGCTCTTCTACCTGGAAACATGTATGCATTAGCAAGATCTATAATTCAGACTCCTCACTAACCACTGCTCCATTTTTGTGAAGTCTTACATGCCCCTTCAAATTTGATTGTTCCACTGATTTTGTAATTAAATAAATTCAAGCCAAGTTATTAGAATTCTTATTCATTTTCTTTCTTCCAAGATAATTAACTGTTGGGTTTTAATCCCATCAGGAGAGGGTTTTGATAATGTTCTTCCCTCTGCAGACTACCAGGTGTTACCCCTTGTGACCCCAGGGGTGGAGCCTGCCAAAGTTCCAGAAGGAGCTGAAGTTTAGAATGACTGCTCCACCAGTGACCAGGACCAGGACTCTGCCCCTTCCTTGGCCTCACCTAGGAGTCGCCATGTGACAAGTCATTCCCATCCAACCCACTGACAATAAGTAGATGGGGTGTATGTCAGCGTCCTTACAGATGAGCTACAAGTTCCACCAAACCATGCCTGTAAGGATTACTTTTGTGAAATCAAACATGCAGATGTGTGCATTAGGGCTCTCCGCTAGGTCTGAGGTAAGAGGCCTTCAGTCAAGGCAAATGCAGGATATGCTCTCCTGGGCCAGAGTCCTCGAGAGGCCCGATGAGGGAACATTCTGAGAGAAGGAGGTTCCCGAAAATCAGGGAGTAAGACCCTGTGGACAAAGGAAGGGGAAAATATTATAGGCTTTGCTTCCCCTCTAGCCATTCTGCCCATTCTGCCACCAACAGGCCTGAGCGGTTAAGATTTCATGGTCAAGGAAAATCTAAGTAGTTCCTAGGAATGAGGCATCTACCTCCTTATTCTTTGGTGAGTTCCTCCTATCACTGAAAGAACAAATACAGTCTCCTTTCTTTCCCCTTCTCCTCAAAGAACCTAGTGCTGAAATCCACTTCTCCTGCTCAGAAAGAAATAGATATAAGGTTGGAAATTAGGATGTACGTGGCCTGTTAGATACTGTATTAGGGCCCATTTTCTCACCCATGCCTTTGCTTACTAGGTCTGGGTAGGCATGGAATAACTGAAACTGAAGTGTGTTGTTCTCCTTAATGATCTCACTTTAATTTTAACAATCGCTCTTCCTTTTTCTCAAGTCATCTCCAGATTACATAAGACTACTTGTAATAAAACATTTTAGGGTTGAAAGGAACCTTAAAAGTCACTTATTACAACCACCAGCCAAGCTCTCCTGAAATCCTAATCAAACAAGGACAACTGGCCTACACTGCAAAGCTAACTATTTTAGCTAATCAGATAGAAGAATCTATGCCAATAACTAATGGGAGAAGATTGAAGAAGATTCTTAGGCCTTTCTCTCTTCTCCCAGGCAACCAACATATGTTTTGATGGCAAGTCACTGAAGATAATATTTCATTTAATATATCAGGTAAGAAAGAAAGAAAAGGGGACAGGATGATATAATGGCAGGATAGAAGGGTCCTGTGGGTTTTTTGAGCACATGGGACCATTTATTTATTCAATGCATAAGCCTTGGTCCCATTTATTATTCTGAACAATCAGGAAAAACATCTTTCTAGCTGGTAGCAGGAAAGTGATGTCGGAAAAAAGCGAAGATTCAAAGAGCAAGAATGTTATTCTTAAATTGAAACCTCATCTGGAAAATCACAGTGAAAGGTGCTAAGGGACCATGCATGACCAGTGATTGGAATGCCATTTTGTATTTCTTTGCAAAGATGCACTCTTGCATAATTAGCTTCAATGATCATAAAAGTATTCCTCAATGCGATAAGGCATAAGGCATTTCATTTGTTTTTCTATATGATGTTCATATGAAAATGTTATGCTTTTTTCAACCATACATCAGATACTCCTTATTTCTAGCATTGTCAATATGTTTTAATTGGTAAAAATCAAATATATTAAAACTATATTCTGACCAAATAATACTTTATCATATTTTGTTGTTGTTGCTTTTAACTTTGAAAAGTTAATCTCAGATTTCATTTTCACTGTGTTACAGTCCCGTGAGATGAGTTCTATTAATAATAAATAAACAGGTAAACAGGCAGAAGGAGACCTGTTCAAGTCAGAGAGTTAGTTAGGGACTAGCTAATTATTTGTGGTGCCGTATCTGGGGCATATGTCTGCTGAATCCCACACCTGGGCTCTTTTAGCTAAAAAATGTGCTTTGAGTGGACTGTACTCCCTTGTGAGCTGGGTCCTGCTGATTCCAAATGGAATATTCTCTGTCTGTTACCTTTTCTCATCAGTTTGCCACATGTCCTGTTGCTGCAAGCTCCTCTAAAGACACAGGAGCCACAAATGCAACTCTGTCATGTCAATCACTAGAAAAAAATTCTCCAAGTGAAATTAATATGCAAAACTCTGCATAAAATTTTGTAAGCATTCCTACAATGTACAAATATGCTGAGTCTATCTAAGATTGTTCTTTTGATCCAGAAAGTATTATGAAAGGAACAAGTGAGACTACATTTTCTTTTGTTAGGAAGCATTAAAGATGTCTTCTTTAATTATTATACTAAATATCCTCTAACCAACAACATATGCTTGCTAATAATTTTTGTCTTGCAGAAACATGATTGTTTTCTAATAGGAGGCATTTGAAATGCCTTAAACTAAAGATTGATTTAAAGAAAATCCTTCTTTTGGATTCATCTCAACATCTATCAGGTGGTATTATTTTTCCAATAGTCTTTTACTCTATCCTTTGCATTCTAAAGAGCTTATGTCCAACCTATAATTATTTTCTGCTAGTTAGAGTAATTCATGATTAATTATTCAAAATGATTCCTCTCCAAAACCAAATCCATTTCTTGTCATGACATTAAAAAAAGAAACAAATAAAGTATTATCAGAATGCAAGTATCTGTTAGAAGGGAATACTTTTAAAGTTTTCTTTAAATAGCATTAACATCTTTCTGTACCAGCAAAGGCCCCATGATTTCCTACATCACTTACTGTGGACTAAGGCAGGGCAGTGGGACCATGAAGTGATGACTATTAATAGTTTTGATAATTAGTAAGGATTACTTATACTGACTGCATAGGAGTAAGCAATTTACAGTATTCTTAAAGAAGAGCTGCAAAACAGGAAGACCTAACAACAACTAAGGGCAAACAGCAAACATGTTAACTTGGGAACCTGGGTGTCCAAAGATGTATTTTGACATGTATCGTGCCCCTTCGTGGATACTCATTTGAGTCCTGTTGATGGCTAAGTCTCCCTTTCCTGGGATTACCCTGGTGCCACTTCCTTCCTTCAAGAGGCAGCTCCTTTCCCCATTATCTCCCAGGGAGGCCCTGGACCTTTCTGTCTCTAAGCCAGGATTACATTTTGTCTCCTGTGCCTTTACCCCACTCTTGGCTGTACTCTGATTATTGTATGAGACACAAGTGTCTTTCCTTAGAAGGTGAGGTCTTTTCTACATAAATTTTTCTTAGGCAATAGCCTTAACATGCGTGTGCTATACATAATCAAATTTTTACATATTTTTTTTCAGCTCTTTATTGGAGTATAATTGCTTTACACTGTTGTGCCAGTTTCTACATACCTTTATTGAATACCTTCAGTGTGCAAAGCCTTAAAGTTATATAATCTCCTAAATGAAGAAAGCTGAACATACCAACTCTGTGTGAGATAAACAGTTCTATTAGATTCAAGCATGGAGAGTAAGTTATATATGCATAAATATAAGAATAAGAAAAAAAAATCTTTAGAAATAGAAGCTACTTCTGGGATTCAGAAGACAAGAAGAGAAAATTATAAATCCAGGAAATGCTAAAATTGTTGCTAGAGGAACGCAAACTGTTTCCATTTTGACCACGACTGGTAACCATCTTGTACTTTATCTTCACTAAAACTTTTCAATTTAGTTTATTTGCTTTTTTCCCCTAATGGGGTTACAACTCAGCTTTTATAATAAAAAATTACTTTAAAAGTTTGTTTTATCAAATATCCAGATTTTCAGAATAGCCATGACAAACACTGGAAAACAAAACAAAACTAGATAATAAGTGACCTTAAGAGCCTGTGATGGTGACAGTCATGCTTGCTAAATAGTCCATGTGTTTCTTTTCAGTTAGGAGCATGTAACTAGTTCTGGCCAATGGACTGTAAACAGATTTCTTGTGTGTCAAAGCGCTTAAATGCCAATTGGAGGGCACCCTATACCTATTTGCTACCGCCATGACAGCAAAGGAAGCTGTATGCTGAAATGGCAGGTTCAAAGACAGAAGTGGCCTTGGTTGTTGAGTCACCACATGGAGGATACTGCTCTGCAGGGTTGCCTGGACTCACATTTACTTTGCTTTCTTCAGCATACAGAAGTCATTAACATTAATCTGTGTTGTGTGTGACTCAGTAGGGCCTCAAGGTACATCTTCGTGCTAAAAGAAATTGTTTCATATAGGCCCATTTCTCATCTAAATACCAGAATAAGTTTACACGAGCAGCATACCTGGGTCTCCTTAAATACTCATCACCATAAATGCAGAACTCCTTTTTTGTGTTTGTATAACTAATTCTGTAACTTTCATATTTGGGAGACAGCATGAAAGATTGCATACTGTTAATAAAAGGGCTATTTCTTTTAAAAGCTAAACAAACAATTAAAAAACCATTTGTATTACCTTGTTTTCTGTAGTTCACTGGGTACACAAGGAAGTAGGAAGGCTGGAGATAATAACAGAACAATTTTATTTAACTATCTGCGAAATTACTTTGCTAGGCAGCTCTTTGAAAACTGTTGCTGATTTTCGGTTTATATATCAAAAGTATTAATATTCTAATATTAATATTAAAAGTATTAATATTCTAATCATTACATCTGGTTGGATGTTCAAAGAGCTTAAGAATTTTTATCATGACACTAAATAAAATATTAGAGACCAGGCAAATGTCCAATGACAGATTATTCATATAATAAATTTGAGACATCCATTCCATGAAATATTTTGCAGCCATTTAACATGATAATGTGGAACATCAACTTTCAGATGGAGTGTGCTAACATTCATTTATCTGGTTAAAGATGGGAAGAGTTACAGCTAACATGCTAGGAACTGTGTGGATCTTGAAGCCTATCTTAAATATAGCAAAATTTGACTACATCCTTTGAATCTTGTGCAAGTGACCATGTGAGTTGCTTCAGGGGAAAAAATAGAGAAGTATCATGAAAAAGAATATTTAATGATATAACAAGCAATAAAGAATAAAGACAAAAGAAAGTGAGCTGGACTGCCAACTCATGGCAGCTACATAGAATTGCAGGGATTGACTTACGAAGGTAAAGAATTAGATGATCAAAGAAACTTATCACTAGGGCAAATATTAGGCAAAACCAGAGAGTATGAATTGTCTGCTTTGAAAGCAGAAACTTGTCCAACTTGAGGTGCAGTTTCTTTCTCAAGTGTAATTCTAGTTGTTGGCCATGGAATTTATTTTTTTTCTTCCTTTGTTACTTTAAGAAAATTGAGGCCAGCTGATGTGTCTTTCCTCTCTATATTTGAATCTGAAGCAGAACAATTCCCATTGAGGGTTCTTGTGAAACTTCATTTTAGTTATGTTTTAATAAAGTCTTATTTGTATTGACTTCTGGGGCAGCATGGCATCCCCTAACTGATAAACTACTTGGGTTTACTTTTTTATGGAGAGATTTTAATTTAATATGATAGATTCAATCGTTGCTTTTCCAGGTTTTATATGCATGCCTGGAAGCCTTTTAATAACTTGCAATAACAAACAAAATGAATGTGACTTTTAGGGTAGACACTCTTGTAATTGATATTTCTACCAACTCAGGGTGTTTATTTATTTTGCCAAAAAATAAAGTGCATTCTTTCCATCCTTGGGGAATAAAGAGTAACGAAGTTGCAATTTACTAAAAAGTTGTGAGAGATTCCAGAGTTGCAATGAAAAATTTCATATAGATCTGTTTCTTGCTTTAGACTTGATCTTTGCATAACTCACAAACAGTAAAAGATTTTTTCCTTATTGTAATAACTTCATTTGCCTTTCTGCATAAAGTAATTAGGGAGCAAGGTGTAACAGAATATCTTATAAATATATTAACAGCAGACAAGGTTTGTATGCATAGAAAATTATATTTTAACTTTGAAAATTGTATATTTTCAAGCTGAAGAAGAGGATCTTGGACACAGAAGAGATTTTGATAAATGACAGAATTCTGCCTAAGGCCATAGAAGAAGCAAGAACAAGGAACATAAGAATAGGGAATCTACGAATTAGCATGTTATGATTATTCTCTTTCATAGCATTTAAGAACAGCTTTGAAAAGATCCAATGTCTTCAGCAGTTTAAACTTATTTCCGCTGTATCTAAGTAGCATGTACTGTAATTCAAATTGATATGGTTCCCTGAGAAATATTGGGACAACTCTTGGATAGTGATGAGGCATTACTGAACAATGTTTTTGGATGATAAACAGTAATAGAAATTTGAGATTGAAATGGCCTTTTCAAGGGAGTAGGTCACACCTATGAAAACACAAGATAAGTATTTAAGTTTTTTCTCTCATTCCTTGATACTGAGCCTCTTAGAGTATCTGTGCATTAGTCAATTTGACACCTCAAGGATCCCTAATTGTTATGAAGATGTCAGCAGGCTGGTAACATTTTTTGAAAGATCTATTTAAAAAAAAGTCTGAACCTCACTTGCCCTAAGACTGAACATAATTTTTCACAATACTTACAGGGTTGATGAAACACTGAATGGGTTGTGGGAGGAGGGGTTGCAGCAGGTGAGGTGGGAAGAGGAAGTGGAGGAATATGACATTCTCAGCAATTTGCTGCAGTGATCATGCTTTGTTTCAGCTCCCGAGAAACAAAAGTAATAGCTACTATTTATTAAGCTGAGCTGAGAACTTGGAGAAATAGAATCACTGAGCCTCAGTTTCTTCATCTGTATAGAAGGGAATTGTCTAGCTCACAAATTATTAAGAAGATTGAATTATATAATATATACAAAAGAAGTTCCAAGTTAGATTATACAAAAGTATTCAAGGTTTAAAAACCATAGGTATACTTTCATAAACGGGAGAACACTGAAAAGCCTTTCAGGAGACTAACCTGTAGATATGTTCTTGATGTAATGGACACACTAATGAAAAAATGCTGTATCATAAAAAAAAAAAAAAAGAGTCCAATCTGGAGAAAACCATAATTCAAAAAGATATATGTGCCCCAGTGTTCACTGCAGCACTATTTACAATAGCCTAGACGTGGAAGCAACGTAAATGTCCATCAACAGAGGAATGGATAAAGAAGATGTGGGGTGTGTATATATGTATGTACACACACACACACACACACACACACAATGGAATACTACTCAGCCATAAACAACAATGAAATGCCATTTGCAGCGACATGGATGTACTTAGAAATTATACTAAGTGAAGTAAGTCAGACAGAAAAGCAAATATCATATGATATCGCTTATATGTGGAATCTAAATAAAAATGATGCAAATGTATTTATTTACAAAACAGAAACAGACATAGAAAACAAACTTACAGTTACCAAAGGGGAAAATGGGGAGGGATAAATTAGGAGTTGGGGATTAACATATACACACTACTATATATAAAACATAACCAACAAGGACCTACTCTACAGCACAGGGAACTATACTCAATATTTTGTAGTAACCTATAAGGGAAAAGAATTTGAAAAGGAAGACTTCCCTGGTGGCCCAGTGGTTATTAAGACTCTTCACTCTGAATGCAGGGGCCTGGGTTTGATCCCTGGTCAGGGAACTAGATCCCAAATGCATGCTGCAACTAAGAGTTTGCATGCCACAACTAAGGAGCCTGCCTGCTGCAACTAAGGAGCTCATGTGCTGCAACTAAGACCTGGTGCAACCAAATAAATAAATAAATATTAAAAAATTAAAGAATCTGAAAAGGAATATATACAAATATATATGTGTATGTAACTGAATCACTGTGCTGTACACCTGAAAATAACACGATGTTGTAGATCAACTATACTTCAATTACGAAAAAAAAGGAGTCAGGTTTGAAAGAAACACTGCCTAACATAGACATCATCTATGTCATCGAAGACTAGGAAGGTCCCATGCATTGCAAACCTTCAGGACATTCAATTATAAAATCTCAAATGCCTTTGACCCACCACCAGGTATTGCCACATTCATTTTCTTATTGCAAATCTGATTTTTATATATTTCTAAATTTTGTTTTAAATGGTCAAATAATTACATCAGGCTTACAAATAATAACTAATATAGTTATTAACATAGTCCACTCAAGGGAAAGAATAGATTGAGGGTTTTTTTTTCTGATCTAATTTATGTTATTACTTTCATTGTAGCCAAAAGTTTTAGGTGGGCTTGTAAAATTTTCCTGCATGTTTATAGTACTAAAATAAATTTCCTGAGTCATTTATTTCTCTCTTGCCTGTATAAAAATGTTGTATGATAAATATTCTGAGAAGAGTCTAATATCACATTGGTCTTTTCTCCTAGAGTTTCTAGTCCTTCTAGTTTCTAAGCTTGAATATCTTGGAGTTCTCTTAATCTTGCCTTTCCAGCCACGTATTTATGTTCACTGAGTCCTATCTATACTTCCTTTTCATTTTTTTGACTCTTCTTTCCTAGTTGATTGCTAATTTCATTCAGATGTTGCTCTAGTAATCTTCCCCCACAAACTTTCTAAACTTATTTCCTATGATACTGTAGCAAGCCAAGCAAAGTCTACTCCTTCATCAGAGATTTTTTGACTTGGAGCAGGGTGGTTTTAGGTGTCTGTATAGTTTTCTTTTGGCAGAGAAGACATTTCAGGGGGGACGTTGGACCTGAGACCTGAATGATGAGAATGGATCAGCTGTCTGAAGAGTTGGAGGAGGAGTGTTCCAGTGAAAAAGTTGTGGTGGGGGTGTGAGCTTGGTGTGTGTGAGGAAAAGAAGCCTGGCAAGGAAGACGTGAGGAGTGAGGAGAGATGGGGTCAGAGATGGGAGGGAAGCCAGATCACGCAGGGCCTCGCAGGAGTCTGTAGTTTTCCTAAGTATGCTGGAAAGTCATTGAGGGGTTTTAAGCAAGGAGAGTAACAGGATCTGATTCACTCTTTAAATAGTCATTCTGGTTGCTGATGGAGTGGATGCGGTGGAGATGGAGTCAGGGGAGCCTTCCCTGGACACTACAGGATATTCTCACCTCCTTCCTCTAAATTCCCCAAAGCTTCTTCTCTTACTTATTTGGCTTTTAAGTAGATGCAATCTTGTATTACCCCACTTTAGGTGTGCAGCACATAATTTTACCAAATGCTCTTTGAGGGACTCCGTATCTTGGCCTCTGTGTCTTAGGACTCCTTTGTGCTTTCCATAGCATTTAGTCAAATGCTTTATACCTGATAGGTACACAACAGGTAATTGTTGATGGAGCCCTATTATATAAACTACCCATCCTAGCAAAACGGAATATACTTGAGCAGATATGAGAACAGGGCTTTTGAGTCTTCTATATTCACTGGATCTCATTCCACGTCAGCATCTGAATTCATCAACATGGAGCTCACCAAAAGTTTGTTGAAAATCATCAGATGTTACAGTTAAGATTTGAACATGTCATTGTGTGCAAATTTACCTTCAAAAGAAAAAAAAAGTAAATAATATTGGCACTCTAATGATATGCATACTGTAGTGTTTAGGAAGACGTATACTAATGGCTGCACCTTATTTTGAAATGAATCAAAAAATAAGATGGACTGAGAGATCAGTAGAAAGATAGATGGATAGATATGTGCAAAGACAAGTATAGTAAAATGGCAGAATCAGAGGGTATATGGGTATTTAGTGTAAAATTATTTCAACTTTTCTATACAGTTGTAATTTTTCATAGTAAAGTATGGTGAAAAATTAGCTGAAAGTGATAACTAAAAAAAACCCAAAATGATTAAGTTTATAGTCACTGTACTTTTATGTATCTGAGCTTTCAGGAAATCTTCTAATCCTTACATAGGACACAGATTTAGTCTATTAATTTATGACTTTGAAAAGTACCCCAACTTCATTTGGCTTTATAAATTAGAGTTTTGGTTATATTCACCTATCTTTTCTAAATAATAGCTATGTCTCTGATAAAATTTTCTTATCTATACAATTCATAAAATAGGTTCAGACATTAAATCGTTAAAATTGAGTGTTTGGTGATACTTAGTGATAATAAAAATAATTACATATTACTTATTGGGCAGTATACTCTAATCTTAGCACTTCATCATGAGTAGTAGCAAAAGGTACAGTCAACTGAACATAGCAACAGTCTCTCCCTGACTCCCTCTCCCTCTCTCTCCCTCTCTTCCTCTCCCTCACTGCCCCATTCTCTCTTCCTCATTTCTTTTTTTCTGATGCAGAGAAACTGCTTAGAGTAGGTAGGCGTGGCATTTAAATAGGAGGGGAAATGACCAACATTAATGTAATATTAAAATTCTATAACTATATTTGTCTTTTTTGAGAATGAAATTTCTAAAAACCGGAAGCACTCCTGTGCTACTGTATAACGTAAAGATGAACGATTTTTCTCAATTTGCAAACTTTTGGTTTTTATCTTTCTTTAAGTTCTAGACAGTTTATTTTAATCTACTGCTTTCATGAATGATTTCAATGGGAAAAACTGTTCTTTAGTTTTTCTTTTAAAACAACAGAATGCACATTCTCACATTAGCACCGTTTTACTCTAGGAAAAATGAATGGAATGCCTATCTGAAGTATACTTTTAACTTTCAGTTTGCATTGCTGACAACTGATATCTTTGAAGGAGACTTGGAGTGGCAACACAAAAGTATCCCTGCTTCGGCTGGGCCAACTTGTGGATAACGTTTGAAGTCAGTGGAAACTTTAAGTTTTTAAAAGGTCTGCCAAAGTGTCAAGAAATATGAGAAATGGGCTCAGAGTTCTCAGAGTTGTGTAGAAATGAATAGGTTGCGTGCATTTTAAGGCAGTCTTACAGGAACACATTGAGAGATCTGGCATCCTTAAAATTGAGCATATGTCCTATCAACATTCCTAGTACAAAGTATTTTGTTACTGATTCTGTGCTCTAAATAGCCCTTGCAAAGGCACATCATTGAACCAAAGCATATGGAGGTGGCTATTCAGTGATGCTGAGCTATGCTGTAATATCAATTTGCACTGCCTTACTCACCTCTTCCTATACATTTGCCAAAGGAAATTTCTGCTCTAGAAATTATACTGTAGCAAAAAAAGAAGTATATGCATGAGGGTGGGTTCCATTTGTCAGGACACATCAATATGAATCAGTGCTATTGTCTGTTTCCTGAGACTACTGAATCAAGAAACACATGCACCTATGCCTTAAGGAAGCAGTGACTCTTTAAATTGCCCTTTATGTTTACAAATACTTAATTACCTTACTTTGCCAAAAATAAAGGTCACTGAAATCATCTTGAAGCTTGACTTAAATTTCAGAAGTAGCCTGCAAGTTGTACAATCTTTAACTATGTTCCGTTTAACACATTTAATAGATGTAAAAACTCACAAGTGATGATATAAAGGATAATTTGTGCTTGCAATGCATTTTTGTCCAATTAATAGATTGCCTGTGTGTTGCATATTTTGCATGACAAAAGAGCAGAATATTAAACTGCCATTCATAATGAAAATGCACTTTGCAAATTAAAAGTGCCGAAACAGAAATTTTTCACCCTGTTTAGGAAATAAACAGTCCTTAACCAATTAAACTGCATTGTAATAATTCTATGATTTATTGCAAGTTGTTTAACTTTCAAAACTCGGCTAACCCATATTAAGGTCACAATCCATCATGTCTTGCTTGGAAAGCCAGCAAATAATGGCTGTTGTATTAGCTGCTTTTGATGATAGTATGAAAGAAGTATTAGCACTTGTCAACAAAACTGCTTACAACATAACATTAGCATGCATGGGCTGCTCTACCTATTTATTATTCTGGCAGCTTCACACATATTGTTACAAGCTTATAAAACATTTTGTCGGGTGGAAACCGAATGTACACTGTTTGGTTTTCTGATAGACTGGCAGCATAAATGTCTGGGCTGACTTAGTTTAGTTTAAGTGTAAATAGAGACACAAATTCTTCAACCTGTTCTCTTATTGATACTGAAAAGTGCTGAATTATTCAGCATCCAACTCTTCTGTTTGTGTCTATCACAGTTATCAATTACCCATCAGTCTTCTTGTCAAAACAGAATGGATTAATCTGGCTGAAAATAAGACAAATAAATGGATACTATAACAGGGGTGCGGGGTTGCCAGACTGTCAAAGGGAAATCCAGGCAGTGACATTTGCCGTCAAAAATGGGATCTCTGGCTTAAGTGAGCAAATGATTCCCCTTTGTGAGCCAAGAATGCACTTAGCTCACCGTAAGTAAATTAATCTGCCTTCTTTGACTGCTAATGCATTAGCACTGAGGTAATAGTTCAGTTTCTAAAACTCCTGTGTGTTTAAATAATTTTGGTCATTGTTATTGCTCCTCACAGGAAATGCATATACATTCAGGTACTTTATCTTGATAAAGAGAGGGTTGCCTGGTAAATAAATGGACCCATTTAACAATGAAGTTATTGCTGATAGTTTTGTGCCACTTCATAGCTCTCAGCTGATGTGATACCAAGTAACTCTTTGCACAGATGGCTGGTGGAACTCATCCAGCATCTGCAAAGTCCATCCCTGTTTTCTTTCCCAAACATTTTATTTGGAAATCTTGTTTGGCAAACTTCCTGAGACTCTGCCTAGCTGTTCAAAGTACATATTTCCAATCTATCTCATTTGGCCCTTCCATAAAAAAAGAGCCAGCAAAGTGCCTTCTTACTTGGCACAAAAATTGCAGCCACAGACTGAAGCAAGTTTTAGGTTCCTGGCCAAAAATTTACAAGAATTTTATCTTAGATGCTTCCAGGCTGGACTGTTTTACATAGTCACTATTAACATCTGAAGACTTCACATCATGACAGGATCAAAGCTCCCCAGTCTGTATCAACTGATAGCTTAACTTTGCTAAAAGTTCCCTCTTGTTCTCATTTTCCTTTGTATCTTAACTGTTGTGGACACGGTTCTTACTTAGACTGTAGGGTGGTGAGTTATTTAAGGAGAGTTACCGGCTAGAAAAAGGGCTCCATCCACTTAATGATGAATGAGCAGATTACTTTTGAATGAATCATCTTTTTTTTTCCTTTTTCCAGTAGATCATATAAAGAATCTTAAGCATTTAAAATGAAAACAAAAGTTCCTATATTTGGGGGGTTTGAAAGAGGTCACACTAATAATTAAATTCCAGGTGCAATTTCCACAATTCTCTTAAAGACTCTGACAGACTGGAAATTTTGGTCTCACGTTCCCAGAACATTACCTCAAATTTCTCCTCAATGTAAATCAGTTTCCCAGAACTTCAACATTAAAAGCAAATGCACTAATTGGTTTGGTCACAACTCATCTTTGCTAAATCTCCTCTGGTATATAACCTCAAAACTACCTCATAGAAGACAGCTATTTAAAATGTGCCAACGGAAGATGGTTCTTTTGAGACACTAGTCTGCCATCTTCTTGGTCTGCCAGCTTTCCGAATAAAGTCACTATTCCTTGCCTCAAAAAAAAAAAAAAAATTAAAATAAAATAAAATGTGCAAACACTGAACCTTCTCTTGAAATGCAGTATTTTTGTTACCAATTTATTATTCTACTTTTTCTCTCTTGCCCTTCTTCTCCTTTTCAATAAGTAACTCTTTTATATGGAAAGGAAGCATTGTACAATTTTGCATGGCCTAAAAGTATTTTCAAATCTTTAACTTTTTTTTTCTAAAATTAATTCTTTGCGATACTAGCAACTAAGTTAATTGACAGATGTGTATCATGACCTTATTTCCAAATTCCAGATGCCATTTCCCATTCTTGGAGGAACTTTTCAAAATGCATGCCTGCCATTTCAGACCCAACTTGTCCCAGTCTAAACACTGTGTCCCAATGGTTCCCTTTTACCAAAATCCCAGTCAGTGTCTAAATCCTGAAGAGTCTGCCTTTACAATGTCTTTTCTGTTGTTCTCCCTTCAATTACCACTGTCACTGTGCTTTTGCAGTCCCTGCCGATTCATCTGTACATTCATGCATGCACCAATTCATTTATTCAACAATTCTCTGAGTGCCTAACACGAGTGGTCTCTCTGCCTCTCTTTCCAACAGCCCTCCCTTCAGGCTGAAATGCTCTCCTCTGCCAACCCACCCGTTCTTTAAATCTCAGTTCAATGCAACCTCTTCGTACATTTTTCTTATTCCTTCACCCACGTGTTATTTCTTACTTCTTCAAGTCTCTTGAGCATTTGACTGTTTCCCTTATCACAACATGGGAGAATTCCTATCTCAGTCTCGAACTGTGTGACTGTGGGCAAGTTATATACCCAACTGAAGCCTCAGCTTCTCCTCTAAAATCAGGGATATTATTACTCCATAAGATGTGAGGTTAAGTGAGATAATGCCTATCAAATACTTAGAACAATGCCTGTGAACATTGAGGGTCTTACTTGTTGTACTATTGTATGCAGCAGGGACTTACAAATGCCTGTTGTAACATTTCTATGTTGAGAGATAAAAATTTGCCTTTGGTGTTTCTGAGGGGCTTAAAACTACATTTATCCCAGGTGGTGGGCCAGGGCCTTGCATCCTGGGCTGAACACTCTGGAGCCAGGTTGCCTGTCTTCATATCCTGCCCCTTACCATTTACTAGCCCTTTATTTTTGGGGGGAGGGGGGAGGGTGGGGAAGTCAGGCAGTTAAAAGTTTCTATATCTAATAGATAGTTGTTAAGATTCGCTGAAAGTAAAAAGCTTAGCAGTGCCTGGCCCATAGTAAGAATTCCATAAATGTAGCCTGTTGTTACACTAGAGGCACGTCAAGGTGCTCCTTGACCTAATTCTAGGTGGTGAGAAAGGGCCATCAAAATGAATGCATAATTCCACGAATTATTCTCACATCCTTCTAAAAGGCCTTCCTGAATAACACTTCACCCAATCCCAGTCTATGTTGTATCTCCCAGACGGACTAAAAACTGCCAAATTATATCACACCCCAGAGAGTGGTTCACAGTCTCCATTTACTGGGACATCAGCCTCTCTTTCCAGCTTGCAGAGTGCTTCCCAGTCACCTCCCTTCTCCTGAAATGTTTTACCTCCTTTCCTCCCCCAAGTGTATCGTTTCTCTTCTAACCCTTCAGTTACTGTCCTCCTGGGTCCATAAACTCTCCAAGAGGCCACTCTCTTTCTGGCCTTGCATCTTCTCTCATATTGACCACTTCCTTCCCTGCCCCACGTCTAGAAACATCCTCCCTATCTGCATCCATCTTTCCACCTCTAAGACGCTTGCCTCTGCCACAGACGTTCTAACTTGCCCTCAAGGATCTATCATCCAAATGCTTGAAGCATTTAGAGATTTAGCTATCGATTACAAATTGTCTCACAGCATTTGCTATGTGTTTGTTTGCCTCTCCAGATATATGTCACTATCTTTTCTGCTTCCTAGCTCTTTCTCCTTTTGGCTAATCCACAAAGCTCTCTGGACAATCTCTCTGCTCTGTCATGATAACCATGTCAGTTGTCCTCTAACTGTCCTTGCTATTGGCTGGGTCTGTTTTTATGCACCAGGAAGAATTTGCCTTCTTTCAAAACTATAATACTTTTCTGCCATTTCTTAGAGCAAATGACATTTTTATTCTACAACCAGCCTTACTTGATTAAGGCAGCACTGTGTTCTGTGGAAGAAGCATGGACTCTAATGTATTAGCATTTTGGGTTCGAGACTTGGTTTCACCACTTTCCAACCGTATGACCTTGAGCAAGTCACTTTTCTGAGCCTCAATTTTGTTCAATATAAAAATACTAATACCCTAGCTCACAGAAAAGGTATGAGGATTATAGGAGATAAATAACAAAGTGCCTGACACATGACGGAGTAAACCTTAGACACTTCACCCCATATTCATACCTACCGTCTATCCTTACTTTATATACACATTTTCACAATCGTGATTACGCTGTAGTTTATGTTTGGGTACTTATGCATCCATTTAACATCACTCATCAAATGATTAATTCTCTAGGAGTAGTATACACACTAGTCTTAGCGTCTGCACACTTAACTAAGTGCTTTGTCATGAAACCTGTAGAAGCCAAAACTTACTAGTTGTTCAGAGCTGATTAACATTGGAATTTACCTTTCAAGTGAAACACTGGTCTCTTTGCTCCCTCATCTTTAAGGAACTCAAACCGAAAGCCTAAAATTCCCTTGGTTAAGGACAAAATGCAGAGGCGTGGAACCACCATGTACATGGCTTGCCTTCCAATTTGGGAATTCTGGAAATGTATTCCAAGATAGTGAGGCAGTGTTTTACAGGATATCTAATGAAAATGTCCTCTAGAGCAGTCACAATTATCAAGCCAAAATGAGTCTCATAACTGAAATTACCTTCAAATTCTAATGAATCCCTCAGCAAACACTTGTTCTGGTTGGGTGTATCCAGACTTTGATTGAGAAATGAGTGATTTAAAACTGAAGACCTGTTTTAAGCAGAGTTTCTGAGTAGGGAAATCACAATAATATATCAAATTCCTTGGTTTAAATGGGAAGCAAACTTGTACCTACTTTTTTCTTTCTTTCTTTTCTTCTTTTGAAGACAGTCTATATTGCTCAACCGAGGCTGTGTATTGTTTCTAGCTACAAATATTTTCATATTTCCAGGGGACAACCTAACCTTCTGAGTCAGAGTTACCATGCAGGGATTAAACAACCTCTGTGGGCAAGAAACCAAGCAGAGGAAATTAAAAACTTTATATGATTCTTATATGACTGAAATAACAGTCTATCACATATAGTGGTGAAGACAATTTCAACCCTCACGGGTTCATCTTTGATACTAGAAGAGGCCTTGAGAAACCACAGGTCTTACCGTTGGCTGTTAGGAGAAAGGGAGGCAGGGAATATTTACCTCCGTCCTCTTTAAACTCTTACTAAAAGGCTGTTGAGAAGTTCTGACTCAGCAACTTTTCAAGTTACCCAGTCCTTTCAAAAGGTTTACATGTGACCTCAACTCTGCACAACACAGATTTATAATCAGCCTTCTGTTTGGAAAACCAAAGCTTTAGAGAAACTGAGTGAATAATGCCACAATAATGGTATTTCAGCTCAACAATGAGATTTTCTCATACACACACACACACACACACACACACACACACACACACAGACCCTGGGAACAATTTTCAGCAGCATTTTATTGTTTTGATGGGATAATAAAATATCAAGTTATCATAATAACTGTAAGATACATTTTCTCCTTCTGGAGGGAAAAGGTAGAGCAAAATATTTTCCCAAGTGGCAAAGTGGACAAGAGCTTCTCTCCATCCCGTGTAGACAGTGTCTAGCCTTAGAAGGGGGAGTCCCAGAGTGGTCGTTTCAGCCCACCTTGTGAAAGAGGTTAAAAATATATCTTTTGTCACAGGGTATTAGCACTGACACGCTTATTATAGCAAACCAAGCCTCCTCCTCTGCTCCTCCTCCCTGGGCTCTCTAATTGACCACATCTGAACTGGGCGGAGGGAGGGAGGGCTAGGGCAGGTGGGGTGCACGTCGTAAGTCAGCAAATAAAGCTCCGTAGAGATGCTCTTGACGGTGAAACTGTTCCATAATTATTATGTACCTTGCTTAGTTTCACACTGTTTGTCCCCTTTATTCATAGACTGTTCTAGTAGAAGTCTGTCATTAGGATGACCACTCCATTATAAGACATACATATAGCGGGTATAGAATCCCCATGCTTGTTCTGTAGGTGAGGTATTAATGTTTTTATATCTGAGCAAAATTGCAGTGCAGAGAGGTTACGTGACTTGCCGAAGATCACAGACTTACCAAGTAGCAAAACCAAGATTCAAACCCAAAACTCTGTGCTACCACAGGCCATGCTCCCTCCACACGACGTCACGCTGACTCAACTAGGTAAGGCGGGCTGTAGACTGAAGATGTCATTTATTCTAAGAAGTGGCAAAAACAGTTTGGAAGGAAGGTAGAAGGAATTTGATCATTTTCTCTTGTTCGTATTTTCGCTTCTCCCCTATATCTCTTTATTTTCCTCACCTATTCATTTTCCCCAACGTTATTGTCCCCATTTTCATACTTGAATAAATAAGAAGATTGGCTCTTGAGGTAGAAAGTGGTGGCAAATGTGTGCAATTTCCTACTGAGTGGAATATGGGGAAGCTCTTGAATGGCCCTGACTCAAAAAACCCTAAAACTTCCCATTCACCTACCATAGTTGCTGAAATTCCCACTGTTAGAGAGTCACTCCTTTGGCTCAAGAGTACTTTGTCTCTAAAAGCTAACTTTGCACATGACAGTTTATCATGTTACTTACAACTTTTCCCAAGATTTATGTGACCAATGTAATCAGTCACAGAGCATGTGGCTTTTATTAAGTAATAAAGCAGCATGAAAGGTTTAAACAAGCCCTTTGTAGCCAGAGAAGAGAACAAGTTCTTTGGAAAAGGAAACCTGAAAGGATTAGGTGCTGGGAAGGGCATGGTGCCCTATGGAAAGCAATCTTGAAGTATGTCAGTCTTTTATTTAGGGTTGCATGGGTCTAGGGAGAAAGGAGTCACGTGCAGACTTTTAAATAGGTTTAATTTCAGCTTACATGTCAGGAAGTCTTCCCTGACTCCCCAAAACCAGATTATGAGTACCTTCTCTGAGCATTTAAAAATATCTCTACTAAGATCTATAAACATCTTATTTTGCCAATCACTGTCTGTCTGATCCTATCACTTGATCATAAATTCCTTGAGAGCATTCATTCATTCATTTGAGGACTATTTCTAATACCAGTGTAAAGTTCAGAAGGAAACCCATACAGGTTTCAATATCCAAATAGTTGGAATTTTTTTTATCACTTTTTATTTGGAGGTTGTGTGTAGCTTGAGTATAGGAAAAAAATCAAACACATGCTTCTACCTCAGGATTCTGGAGATGAGTAGATACTATATAGTCATCTTTTCAGTAGAAGGCCATGAACAGTTACTGGGATAATATAAAGGGGGATCAAGAATATATTTAAGAAATGTTTCTGAGGTAAGGCACAAAAGTCTTAGGAGTTTTTCATTTACACTAGGTTACTAAGAACATATTTCATAATCCCACTATTGACTTAAGAAATGTATAGATAGGTTCAAAATGTTCAAAGTGTAGAAGATTTTGAGAACCCAAAGAAAGCAATAAACATAAGAAATGGACATGCTAGTGGAAGAACCATCCATGAATGGATTTTAGTGTACTGCTAAACTGTAAAAAGAGTACTGGGTAAGAAGCAACTCGACAATAATTATTTAGAACCAATAACCCTTCCAAAGGAAAAGTTAAGAAGCAAACAACAAAAGCCCCTCATACAGAAGGTTTTTTTGAGAATTTGTCAGCTCATTACCTTGTTTGAATTATAAAATCCCCTCTTTGTCTTGATCAGAGAAATCCTGATATGACATAACCCCCTGCTGGCCAAATTCTGTCACACGATCCCATAATGTCATTAGTAATCATTGGGTAAAATCATCATGGCCATCAACACATGGAAATAGATCTGCCTATTGGAAAGGTTATCAGTGAATAACAGTGTGTAGACCAAAGCCCTGTAACCTGTTGCAGCTCTGAACCATAGCATCGACTTGGTCCACTCACATAGTAATTGGGGGCAACTGATCACTTGCTATAATGCAGAATGTAGTAGAAAGTGGGTCTCAAGCCATGGACTCCATTATTGGAGGGTGGCGGGAGTTGCTGACTGGCAGAAAGGCTTTGCTGCAACGTGGATTTACCTCTAAGGAGGCCCGTGGGTGCAGGCCTGACAGCACTGCTCAGCATGGTGCGCTAATGAACAGCCCTGGGCTAGTTGTTTTTCCCTCTGTTAAATAAATCTGGCAGGGGTTACAAAGATGCTTGTAAGATTTCTGTTTTACTTCCTTAAATAAATCTGCAATTTCAATCTGCTATGAACCATGGAAATTGCCATTCTCTAGGTCAAAAAAAATGGTTGAGTATCAGCAATTTTATATGATTTGACCTAATTGTTAAATGGTCATGCAGATTTGGTACTACAATGTAACTTGGGAAGAAAGCAGGAATTCAAATGTGAACACTAAATGCCTTGTTTTTTTCAAAAGAAGTCCTATTGGGTTAAAAGAGAAGGCAAATTCCTTTTAGCTGCAATTAGTAATTGTGGAATATCTAATCACACAGTGCTGTGAAGTGTACACAATACACAGAAGAGACCAATATTACCCTTGAGGAATTTATCATCTGTATGTGAGGATTTGGCTAAATACAGATCAAAAATAGTGTTTCCATTTTCTACACAGCAAACAAAAATGGCTGTATTGTAAAGTACAACTAATCTTTCATAAACTATACTGATGCCAGCACCACACATACCCAGAAATATCACTTACTAGCCTTATTTTTAATGCATATCCACCCCCCTCCAACACACACACACACACACACACACACACCCCATTCAACTATGTTAGTTTTCTTTCCAGGACTGGCTACATAACTTGCAGGAATAACTCGAGGTCCCTTGTTAAAAAATGATTATGAATTCCAGGATGACGCCAGAAGAGTGTTAAACGGGGGCCCTTCTCTCATGGAAACCTGTAGAATCACCCAGGTTACATGCCCATGAAGCCAACCTTGCTTATTTCTGTTTCTCATACAGGTCAGTCTCATGCCCACCCCAGGGCTTTGGCACTTGCTATTCTCTCTGATTGGAAAGCTTGTCTCATGGCTGAGGTCTCAGCAAAACCGTTTACTCCTCAGAGTAGCCTTTCTTTACAACCCCCATCTAAAGAAGCTCCTTCTTTCATCACTCTCTGAATACTATTTTGCTTTCTTTCCAGTACTTTGTTATTTTCCTGCTGATTTATCTATTGACTTCTTTATGGTCTTGTTTCCCTCCACTGGGATGTATACTCCACAATAGAAGCAATTTTCCTCTTGTTTGCATGGCTCCTCAAATAGTACTTGGTACATAGTAGGTGTCCCCTAAATAAGTTTTTGATGAATAAATGGACAGACTAGGTTATTTATAAAATATTTCTGATTTATAAAAAAGTTTCACTGGTCTTCAGCTTTTTATGTGTCCCCCAAAGACACAGATAACACACACATGCATTCAAACACACGAATGAACCAATGAATGAAGTTCAAAACTTCAGCCAACGTGATGCATCAAAAATGGAACACCTATTCAGCTGTGATTACGAAGAGATTTCTCTTTAGAAATCATATTGCATTCTGAAGGTCAACCTGCTTTTAGAGTTAATTCTGCTATGGATCTCATAATTTACAATTATTATGTAAAACCGTTATGTAAAATTAAGTAAAAATGAAGAGTAGGCATATATTAAAATGTTGACAGAAAACATCTCACAAAGCGATTTCTAAGAAAATATAATTCTTAATTGCAATTGTGCCTACTGTTGATAATAGAATATTATTAAACACTTTATTAGAAAGCTGAATGTAGCTATATTTTTTTCACAAGGCTAATATTCGCTTCAGAGTAGTTAAATAACAAAAAAATCAAAATAATTACAGAAGGTTACAAAAATTAGGACTTTGAGCTTGTAAATGAATTGCTATCATGCTATCAGGAAAGTATCCTTGGTTGAATTAACCTGAAGCTCATGTTAGATTACAAAGCCTCCCATAAGATACTTACTTTAATTGTATCTTTTATATTTAAAAGTCAAAGATAATGGCCCCCTAAGTCTCAATTTTGCTTTTCATGGCCCAACTGGTTCTGGCTGGAGAGTTGCTACTGCATGCAAATCATCTTTTCTGGTTGGTTTCATAGTTTCCAGCTACAACTGGAAATTAACAAAACAACTTATAAGCACTGACTTCTGAAGACTTTTCTACATACCCAAGGAGATACGCAATGCAAGTTAAATAGGACAGCATTTGCAATTTAAAATATAATTTTCCATAATGAAAATGTAAAGCAGTCGTTCTGTTTTATTCAGCATGGCAGGTTAGGAATCCCCGTGAAGCTACACTGAAGCAAAGAGTAGATTAATAATTTAATTTGGTTCAGAACTATGCAATGGGGCACCACAACCTTTTATTCTGTTACCAGCTGCTGACCCTAATATGGAAGAACCAATTAGACATCTCTATTTAATTGTTGGGTGACCCATCTAAAACTCACTAGGAATTTTCATTTTAAACAACACTGAAAGACTCCTAGTTATCCCCCTGGTGGAGGTGGTTGATTTGATAGAAGCACACAAAGGAGTCCAGCAAACGCGAGAAAAAACTGCAAGATCATTTTAGACTGTGTTCTGTAAAAGAACATCTTAATATAATGAGCCTTTTTTCAGTCTCCCTTGGCGGAGCATCAGCCCTCTCAGATAACCCCACACAAAGCAAATACCATTCGTCTGAAGTTACATTTGCTCCTTGTTATCACAACTTATGCCACTTAATTCATTATTCAACGAATTCCCTTTCTTGTTTATTAGATGCAAGGTAGCCGCTTATCCCTAAAGGCCATGTATGCAAAAGACTGCTTGTAATCCTGTCACTTCAAACCTCTCTAGGCTTTTACACTGCTTCAAGAATTAGGAGGAAAGAAGCAAACAATTTAAATTTATTCCTGATGATATTAAATCTGTACATGATGAAAGAAATAAGAAATGTGAACCTGAAGTTTGTTGATTTGGAGAGTGGCTTCACATGTTATCTTTACATGTAAAAGTACATTCTCTCATTTCCCATAATGAACAGCTAGAACTAGTCTTCCTACATGAAAAGGGAATACATTAACTAAATGCACTTTTTTGGGGTACAGGTTACCTGCAAAAAAAGTAATATATCTCATCAACTGCATTTCAAAGACGCAGGCCAGCTCAACCATTCACATGCTTAAAACATATACTAACATACTTTAAATTCTGATATCTGATCTGTCAAGGCTTTGGGGTACCATTCTTTAAGTATACTTAATCCTGGATTAAAAAGTGCATTGAAAATGTTTTTCTTTCAATATGGGTAATTCAAGATTCTTTTGGGTAGTCCATAACAAGATGTGATAAATATATTCCACATAATATAACTATCTGAACTCTTCACACAACATAATATTAATATAATGGTCAGAGATATTTCAAGTTGATTTGGTAATCTTATTCTATTTAAAAGTATTAAAATGTAAATGAATTACTGAATTAACTTTCACTGCACTCAGCACAATTAATATTGTATAAAATTATCTGCATAATTATACACAGTATGTTTACATAAAACATCTAGGAAAAAGCTACAAATCAGAGGCTGAGTGTAAAATATTTTAAGCTGTGTGCTGAAGTCTTCTAAATATGGAAATCTAAGTGGTTGTTTAGTATTGGTGCTTGATGTAACTGCAGATAGTTCTAAATTTTATGCTTTACTTAATAAATGATAAATAACCCTATACTTAGTTTTTAAATTCTTATAAATATATATATGATTTATAAAATGTATCTAGACTGAATGTATTTTAAACCTCTGTGCATTATTCACAAAATTAAGAGGCATTTATTTTCTTCAATTAATTCACATTATAAGCTAACTGTTTGAGATTTGACATTAGCTCATCAACAAAAGCCACAGAGAACATTTTAATGCAGCCTAGTATATACAGATATGCCTAGGATAAAAGACTCAACATCCCCAGAAAACAGGAACCATTTACAGGGAACCTCATTTTGTAAATACAGTTCTGACCAATAAAATAATATGTACAGAATTACCTTCAACTATTCTAAGGAAGGAAATACACTTGAAAATTCACATATCTAGTAACTAAGGATATTACTGTAATTATTGCCATTCTTCCAAAACATCAGTCATAGTAATATAGGGATGAACAAATTGATTCACCTGAATAATTAACCTCACCACAGCATGACTACGTTAGGTGCAGATTAATGTTTTCTATTCAGCTTAAGACATAAACCTACCAGAGAAATCACACTCATTAAATATACTAAAAAAATCAATTGTTTTCTGCCACTCTGAGGAATTAATATCAACAACTAAGTTGTGCAGTGTTTTTAAAAGCTTATGCTCATCTGTCTGTGCCGATGAAACAAAAACAGCAAAATAGAGCAAAATGAAATTAACAAAGAGTGCTAATAAAATCCAACTTTTCTGTTGATATCTCAGGTATATAACTTTATTCATTATTGTACAACTTTTGGTTTTTTACATGTGGGAGATTTAAAAAGTCACCCAGCGATTTTTATAGTGCAACCGTATGCTAGATAAAGATATTTAAGCTGTCAGTATAAACTGCTTCTGTTTTCATTTTGCATTTAATTTCAATGCCAGACTCAAGGCATAAATTTTTCATCACCTGCAATGCTATGAATAAAAGATTAAAAAAAGAACTGAGAAGAAATTCTAACACATGCGGTGCATGCAGCACATTGTGCAGACGCAGTATTCATAACTAGATGTTTAATTTCCATCTTTTTTGGGTTTTTTTACGTCAGGAACGTTATTATTTGAGTTAATACATCATGGAGCTAATTTCCAGTATTTCAGCTTTGCAGAATTTAAGTTTACCTAGTTTGGGCCAAATAGGCCATTCATTCCACTTGAAACCTGAAGTATACACCCTAAGATTTACATGCTACTTTGTTAGCACTGCAGGATTCTATTACTCTCGTATTTCTAGAAAGGGAATATTTCAACATCATATATTTTTGTTTTATTTCATGAAATAGTGTGTACATTAACCTTGCCTGAAAGTTCAAAGAACTAAGAATTACAGAAACGGTCCCACCTAATATCAGTTCCTCATTAAGGCTTGCTTCACGTTCTCAGCCGGAAGATATAATCAATCCCAAGAGGCAAAGTTATGAGCTCAGTGTTGAGGCATTTTTTATTTAGTACTTAGGACTGTTTTCTGTAGCACAGTGCATCTTCATTGTCACTTTATTAGCCTCCAAAGGACACACACACCAGAACAATTTCTAATTCTTGCCAATAGACTCTTAGTGAGCAAGAGATGTGCAAGAGCCCTTCCTAATCTCATCAGGAGGGCCTCAGCTTTATTAGACTTGTCATTCTGAAACCTCACTTTCTCAGGGCAGTCAAAGGCCTGCTGAGGACTCCAGGCCTGTCAGGGACAGCAAGAGTTAGTTCCTCAGATGTTAGTGACATCTAATAATGTCTAGCTTATTGTCTTTGGCTGTAATTACTCATACTAATTTTTTACGGTTATTGAAATTCAATCTAGGGAACGCTTTGGAAAAAAAAAATAAGCCAAACTATGTTCTGCTACATTATTATCAATGTGGTATCCAATTAGCTCAGTTGATTAGCTGATAGTGCTAATGAGACCTAGATCATCGGTTCAGTTCCAGGGCAGCCACTTCGTTTTACTTTGTTCGATAGTCACAGAAGGATACCTGATCTTACCCAGGTGTCTTAAGTGCTGCTGGTCCCCAAAATAACTGAATGACAGAGTAAGACTGAATCAGTGCAAACCCATCCCTACAACTAGGCTGTAGAGGGCATCAGTATCATCTTTTGCGATGATCATACAAAAATTAGTATTTTAATAAAAGAAATCTCTTTTTTTTTGGCTTTTTGTTTACGACTAAAGCAAGCACTTTATATCTTCAAAGCATTTAATGGGCTTTAATTAGCTAGACTTCATAGCATCTCTAAGATGCTGGCAAGTTTCATTAAGCTTGCTTTACAGATGACAAAGCTTAAACTGAGAGGTTGAGGCACTTGTCTGAGGTCACATAAAATGTCTGGGGCACTTCTCAGATTAGAATCCCTGTCTTCTGTATCTCATTCCATCATGGTACCCATGAGACTGCTCTGCCTCTATGGAAACAGCCTGAAGTCACAGTAACATGTCACTATATTATCACATTATTTTTCATTATGCCAGAAGACACAAGCTCAGTGAAAAGACATGGTGAGGCAAGGATTACAGATGTATCTCCTTTTAAGCAACATAAATATATGGAAATTTGAATTTGTTGAACAGATAAATTAGAGGATGTCATGTATCACTTAGTCTATGCTACCTCACATTGCTATTAACCACTTTTTTTTTTTTGCATGCCCTAACTTCCCAACTAGACAGCACAGAGACTAGACCATGTGTTGCATCTCTTTGAATTGGTAGTAGGTATTAATAAATATTTATTCACAACAGTGGCATTTGATTGGAGGGGGATAGGAGAATATAAGACTTTATATCCTATGGGAATGGTAAAATTAGGAGGGAGAGAAGCTTCATGGTGGTGGGCAGAGGTAGATTTTCCTTGCTGAGCGTCTATCATTATGGCAATTCTAGTTTAATATATGCAAAAGCTTTATAAGAACACCTAACACATATCCTGGATACCACACATGCAGAGGATGCACAGAGAATACACACTTAAGGAAAATTCTTGCCAAAGGTAGAATGCTTTAACAGCAGGGAGAGGAGGCAACTTGATGTAGCTGTGGAAGGTAGAGACTTCACTGTGCAACCCAGTAGAACCCTATCAATGGGGAAATGATGATGTGAGAAAATTAGTTGCTTAGTACTACAGAAAAGAAAAACACACAATAGCGGGGGAGGAGGCAGACCTTAAACATTCTCCATTTTATAAAATTATTCATAAGATGTTTTAAAGTGTGTGCTTTTCTCATGACTAAAATGATCATAAGTTAAAATGGATTTACTAGCAAGTTTCAAAAACATGGCAATTTTGTGACTTAAAGTGTGCCTGTAAAGATTTTCCTCCCCTTGGGTAATTGACTTGGATTTGATTCTCTCAGTAAAGGATCAAGGCAAGAACTACTGGGGTTGCTTTGTAACATGAGGAACTGTTTTGCAAATAGGTCTTAACACCTATGTGATCCAAGAAAGAAATGGCAGATTTAGCAGCAAACTCAAGGTATAATGTGCATATTCCCCGGACATGGGCCAATCCAAGTTTTTCATTTCAATACAGTCTCCTTCCTGTTCATGTCTCTCTCTATCATCACATCTTTGGTTATTAAAATCCTTCGAAGAACAACCTCATGAAGTCAATGGGCTGGTCTTATCACTAACTCCTATAAGTGGTTAGGGATAATCACTTTTTTTTTTGTATATGAATAATCTGTACAAGATTACTAGAAAATATAAATTCATTGCTCAACCTTGTTAAAAACTAGAAAAAATTAAAATCATTTAGTGCCTATTCTCAGGTGAAATATAGCATTCACTTTCATGCTACACAGATTTACAGCATAATTACATGGTCAATATATTTCAATTTTCATCTTCTGATTTTTAAAATAATATTAATGAATTAGAGCTTTATACTATGTGAGCTGTGATGATAATCTGCCTTCTTTAATGTATGAGAAAATGTACTAAACACTAGTATTTCAGGGATGGTTTCTTCCTACCGCATTAGGGTTTATTAACCTAGGAAGCTTCCAGGTCCATGAACCTCTTGAAAGCATATGCAAATTTGGGGGGGGGGGCGTGGTATATACATGTTTTGAGGCAGAGAGCTTTCCTTACAACTTCAAAAGGAGTTCTTGTTTCAAAAAAAAGCATGAATCACTACTCTACACCTTTAGCTTGTGTTTGCTTTTAAGAAGTTAATATTCATCTCTTTGTAATAACTATATGTATACAGATATGTGCCATTCAATGTAGTTTCTTATGAATTAGCAGGATGCTCAAATAAGTTTAAAATGCTATATTTTGTTTCTAACAATGAAAAAAAGGGACACACATGACAACTAAGAAAATTTACACTAATGATAATATTTCTATACTTAGCATTGGAAGAGATTAACAGGGGCAGTTAAAGAAATGCCTTTCCTTGAGATATTAGAGATATAAATAAATCCTCTAAGAGACATTAGGTGTAGTTCTTCCTAGGAAGCAGTGTGTGAGACTAGAAGTCTTGGGGTCCTTTCCAGGTTTATGCTCTCTTCACGGTGTGTTAAGTAACTATTTTTATTCATTGTCCATCAAATCTTCAGACACACGCTGTGCTTATCTAACCTGTCTTTTAAAAAGGAAACCTACTTTGAACCAAAATACCCTAATCACACACACAGACACAGAGGATGAGATGAGAACTGAGTTCCCTTTAGATTTATGTCATCAACTCACTGAGTTCTCAAAAGCAAATTAATCTTGCCCTAAACCCTTGAAATGTTTTTTTCATTTTTTTGTTTGTTTGTTTGTTTTGGGGTTGTTTTTTTTTTTTACTCCCAATTGCCTCACATATAGAAAGTTGGATTTGAGATTCTTAGTTCCTATCCCAGGTTTATGCAAAAAAAAAAAAAAAAATTGCTTAAGAAGGGCCCCAGGAATCTATATGTAACAAGTGATCCAGGACACTCACGAACATGCAAGTTTCAGAAAATCTGGAAGGATGTGATATTCTTAGTCCTTTAAGATGTCTGGATTTTGGCTAGTTGGTATGTGATTCCTTACTTCTGAAGATCTTCAACCTATTATATAACTCCCTGAAATCAATGTCACCTAGAGGCTGGGAGAATAATTCCAATCATGAAATGAACTGTTGGTGAGTATGCAGCATAGCATTCAAGGAGTTAATTCAAAATTCTCTTGTCAAGAAATGTAGAGGAGTGGGAACATGTGTATGATATTAAAAATAACAGCTTTCCTAATCATCCTTTAAAAATCAGTACTGATTTCAAAAGGCATTGATAAGCACAGGGTCAGCATATTTTTTCAGTCACGTTCTTGGGGGTCCATTAACTTAACATGTTCTTCTGGACAATTGGTTCATTCAGATCTCATGAAAAACTTTTAATTCAAAAGGGGAAGGGCAAGGTATTGGTGGAAAATTGTAAAAGGTTTATGCCTTTTTTTTTTTTTTTTGATTAACAAAATTGAGAGCCAAGACAACTTCTGTTTCTAATCATGTTTCTATTAACTGGGACTTTCCTTCCCCCAACCTGAAAGTGTGGGATGAAATCTTATACTTAGTTCTGTGGTCATTTACCGATATAACAATGCAATTATATTTGGCCACTTGCAGAACAGATCTATGACCAAAAATATTGTTAACAATGGACATTTTTCCTTGGGTATAAGGCCCAGTAACATCGTAGTATATTTTAAATAATGTAAGCTTATATACAAAGAAGTAAATATAAATATGGGAGTAAATGCAAAGATAATGACACATCTATTGACAAATACCAGGGTTTCCTAATCAACAGTAAATGATTTCAGGTTTAGATCACTGAAAAGTGATTGCAAATAATCTACAAAACAATGTCACAAATTCGTGAGGTAACCTAACAGTGAGAATATACTTTTCTTAGGTTTCTAAAAGGTAATGCCCAGACATACTGATGTATTTCTAGAATTTTCTTTATTCTGGAAATGCTACAGAATGAATGGTTGCTATCCTACGTCAGTGGGCCGCTGTACTGTAACAGGAAGCCCGCGCAGCCATTTTGGTGTAATCTTTCACTACTCAGTTGGTAGCTCCGCGCTGGCTGGTGTGTAATATAGTGTGTTCATTCCATTATTATATAAAGTAAAATGCTTAACTGTCAATGTAAATTCAACTGCCCCTTTTTTGTTAAGTAAGCAGGTTTACTTTTTCCATTTGGTCAGCCCCAGGGAGTAACTCTAAATTTCGATAGGTAGCTAAGTGATTTTCATTTGGGGTATATGTGAACATTTTTAAAAAAGAATGCCTGCAGATACAGAATTGATACTTGGAGCTTCTTCTAAATTTTATGTGCAAACTTATTTAAATTATTAAGATTGAACTAGCGTTTGATCTCAGACCATCATTTTATAATCATTTTACCTATAACAGAGGCTTGGCTTTACTGTTTCTTCACAATAATTTTGTTATGCCCCAGATTCAAGATTCATACTTTTAGTGGCTCTGAAGTGATCTTCTGAATTAATTATTTGTAAGTCTCTAGGCTTATCAGTATGGTGAATTTTAGAATGCCTCCAGTAAGAATGTACAATCACTCATGAAACACACAGTATTTTATAGCACTACTGTTAAACAATCAGCTAAGTTTCAGGGTGACTAAAATGTTTTCCAGTGCTTCCCATGCTGATTTCTAGTAGGATTCCCACCTATGATCTGTTAGCAAACTACTGACTTAGTGATTCAGACTTATGAATATGACTTTTTTGAATTTTTGGTTATACAATAAATTATTTTTAAACACAATTTTTGAATAGTTCATTTATTTATAAATGACTCCTAAACCTTGGGAAAGATTAAGAATAAAGTTTTATGTCAGCTTCATTTTTAACAGTTTTCCGGTGCCTTTCTTCTATGGTAATCTAATTTATATTATCTTTAAAATCTATCATATAAATATATTACCAGGCATAATTATTCTAAGTAGTAGCATTACTATTATTTTTATATGTATACTTATTTATTCAAGTCACTCAGCATGCTATTCATGGGCCATGGAGTTAGATATCCTAATTTGTTTTTATGACTTATAATTAGTTTAAATAAAAGTTAAATATAAAGTATTTTGAAGTTCATAAAAATTATTTTGTGTGTGTGTTACATCCATGTCCATAGATATAAAACTCAAAGATTTTCTTTCTTTCATAATATACTATAATATGGTTACAAGTGCATTGAAATTCATCTTGTTAGAATGGTAGTAATATATCCCACCAGGACTACTGTTCCTAGTAGCAATTTAAAATAATTATTGTGAGACTTGATGCTAGACATCAGGTTTGCAATAGAATTACAATGAGGGAAGTGTATTAGAGACAAAACATTGCTGGAAGAAAACTTCATAATGGCGCAATTTGGAACTAAGCCTCAATTTTACAGTAATAGATTCTCTTTATGATGGCACAAAGGAGTGAATGCACTTAGCAAATTTAAATCTATTATTAGTCACACTTTGTGGATTGCAGTGCAAAAAGGAGAAAAGAAATTAGCTTTTTAAGTATGTTCTTATATAAAACAGGTTCTAGTAAGAACAGTCTTATATAAAAACCTCCTTGTTACACTTCAGAAGCACCATCAGTCTTTATAACAGCAGGGGGTTGTCCAGGTTTAAAAGTCTTTCCAAAATAGTTCTGGAGGTCTCTGATTTCAAATTATAAATTTCTGAAGTCAGGATATGTTCAACATCAGTACAATTCTTGTTTGCAGGAATACAGTATAGAACAAGAAAGACAGTTAATTTGATCTTTGCTGTTTACTGCAGCCTCTCTCCTTGAATGAAGATGGGTTTGTAGTTCACATTGGTACTATACCTGCCTTTAACGTGATTTCAATTACAGTAAGATAACTCAACAGCATTAAGCCGGTATGATTTGGCACTCATCTATGTGAAAAGAGTTTCAATAGGCAATTTTGCAAAGGAAACCAACAGCAAGAATTCAGTAGGTATTTTTCGTATAAAATCAAAACATTAAAATCCAAACTTCCATTTTCAAGTTAAGTAAAACATTATAGTTTTGTTTTAATTAGGATCCATTTTTCCTGTCATCTTAAAGTAATACTGAGTAGAATATTTGACAATAGCACAATTTAGTTTTAAAATAACATATAATATTTCCATCATGTTATTGACTGGATACATAGGAATGTGGCTGTAATCCTTAAGAAATATGAAACAAAATTCTTAACTGAGATGTTTCACATAGGTATTTATCTGTGGAAAAGAGCAGAATCACCCAGTTGAATTGGGAATCACATCATACAAAAAATTAATGTCGGTAGATGGATGGGATTAGAAAGCAAGGATAACTTTCATGGTTTCTTATTACTGTTAGGATGACATTCAGGTTCCTTAACAAAGCTCACGTGATGTTTAAGACTGGGCCTCTGCCTCATAGTGACCCTTTCTCTCACCACTTCCCTCTCTCAAACCCTACCTCTGGTCACAGCCAACATCTTCAGTCCTCAAATGCATGTGGAATAATTCCTTCTACGCTGTTCACCTTTTCCTGTCTAACTATTCATGCCTCAGAAAATTTGAACGTCTCTTTGGCCAGGGAGGTTTTCTGATCTTCATATCTTTTTTTTTTAATAGCATTTACTACACTTAAATGTTTAATTGTATGTCTTTCCTACTTCTAGACCACATGCTCCTGTAGGACAGGGCCCAAGCCTTTCTTGCTCACAATGGTAACCCCAGTGATAAACATAATGTCATGTCTTTGAATAACTGGATGTAGATGAACAGGAAGAATAAGAAGAAATTTGATTGACTGATTGTTAAGTAGATACAATTTGGCCAATCTTTAGTAGCGATTTTGGAAGTAAAAGAGAAGGTAAAGAATGAGCTGAAAGTGGGGAGTTTGCGTTGAAAAACACACAAAACTGCTCAGAATAATTACTGATCAGAATAATTACAAGTATATAACAGCAAAGAGACGTTTAAAAACTGATCAAGGGGTTAAAAAAAGTGTGGAATTTGGGAACACAGAGTGGGAAGGGATGAATAAGGATAGATTTCTTGATGAATGTGGGGTATTATCTTGATCTTTAAGTAAGTAAGATGCGAAAAGGATGGAGGGTTTTGGAAATAAGAATGGAAATAAGGATGAAGGGTTTTCTAAATGAGGGCAAGAATGTTGGCAAGAGAACAGGGAGGCTGTGAGATATAGTTCCCCTAAAAAGTTGCTTTGTTTCTGCTCAAAGGGAGACTTAGCCTGCTCTGTTCCATGCAGCTTTGTGACAACGCCACCTCAGACCTGTCTAGAGTTACTATACTCTGCAGAAATGGGCTCTGGAAGACATACTAGAGGAGGTTCCCAGTGGCAATATGCCACATTGGGATAAAAACATCACTGGTGAGTTATACATAGTGCCCAAACCTGTCCACCTTCAGGATAATTTTGCTGAGTTTCTAGGTGCTTTGAAAATCTTGAAAGAAATGTCAAAGCATGGCTCATTTTCCCCCTTTAATTCCAGTACTCAAGCCTTCAAAAACTTTTCCTAGCTAATGAGATGTCATTTCTGCCCCTTTCATTCCACCTCCACTACTGCCACTTGAATCTAGGACTCATCACTTCTTTCCTGCAGAACTTCTTGGTTTCTAACCTCATTCCTTTCCGTTTCAGATCCATTTCTCCTCATATCTGCCAGAATATGATTTCTGTGCTAGGTGCTCTCCTTTTTTTCATACTCCACATGTTTTCTCCACTAGTGATTATTTGCTCCCATTTCTTCGACAATCACCTGTACACTAATGGCTCTCAAATTTATGTTCTAGGCCTGACCTTTCTCCTCAGTTTCCAATAAGAAACTCAACATGTCCCAGACAAATTCCTTCCCTTTCCCCAAGACCTTTTTCTCATCTTGTTTTATCTCGCACCATGTCTCATCTCGTCAATGCTGTCACCTTGCTCTGAGTGGATCAGGCTACAGCATTGAATGATCTTTTGCTTTTTCCACAATCACTTAACATATTTTATTAATTCTTCTTCCAAACGCCCCCCAAATTGTTTGCTCTTTTTTCACGTCTGCTGCACTGCAGGCATTCCAGTCCTCAGCATCTCTGGCTTAGTGTTCTCATTGTTTTCCAGGCCTAGTTTTTCCACCTCTAGGCCATGCTCTGATCTGCTGGGACAGCCTCATAGTAAGAAGCCTCCAACGGCTTACCAAAACGTAAGATCTAAGGATTGTTGCTGCTACCTGAATCCAGTTGACATTTCTGGTCTTATTTCCAACCACACTTCCCATATTTCCAACCTTCTCATAATAATGAGCAACTCTATATCTAAACACTGCCAAGTTTCCCCACATCTCTGTGCCTTTGCCAATGCAGTTTTCTTAGCCCATATGTTTTCTCCCATTTCTAGGGGGCCAAATCCTACAACTCCTTTCATTTACTCTCACAAGTCATCTCTTACATGCAATTTTTTTTTCTCTTTGCCCCCAAGCTGAATTAATTGATGACTCATCTGCCTTCTGATAACACATTAAACATACATGTAACAATGTGTTACGACAAGCTGTTTAGGATTGTCACTACTGTGTGATCAAAGCACAAAGCTGGCTCAACGGCTAAACCAGGAACTCTTTAACTCCTCCAGTGCCTAGCACAGAGTTTGGTACATGGTAATCATTTAATACATGTGTGTTCAGTGGATGACTAGATAATCTTCTATGGCTTTCTCTACATTAAAGTTAACTTTGTCAGATTGGCAATCAAAGAACTCTTTCAAATTGTCCATTGCTTCCCCAATGTCATTTCTTCTTTATTTGCCTTAGAAACAGGGCTCTGTGCCTCATGTAGATCATAAATATACTTTATTTGCATTTATATCCATTTCTAAACTTTTGCTTACACTATTTCTCCTACTTGGAAAGGGTTCTGCCTCTTCAACCTGTATAAAATTTCTAAGCACATGCCTCTCTTCAACTTAGAAACTCCCTAAAACTCTCTGTACTTTATACTGGCTGTGTACTCGTTTTGTATTCCCTTAGATCTACACCATTTGTATAACCTGATTCTTTACACACAAACACACCTCACACACACACAGACACACATACACACGTATATTTTATTCTATAGGTTAAACCTAGGAAATAGCCAATATTCAAAAATTTTGACCTACAAAAATGGCAATTTCATGTGGTTCAACCTAATTATAAACTTTCTGAAGGCACATTACCACAACACAAAGTTTTGGGGGGATTTGGGGAGTACAATTCTATGCAGACTGTAGGTCACAGGTTCTCAAATTGAGGTCTGTGGACCCCTTTAGGTCCCTGAGATCCTTTTAGGGGTTCATGAAACAATTTTCATAATAAAATGAAAATACTATTTGCCTTTTTTTATTGGGTTGAAATTTGTAATGATGGTGTAAAAACAATGGTGAGTAAAACTGCTGGTGCCTTTGCAGCAATCAATGCAGCGGCACCGAACTCCTCCAGAGCTCACTGTATTCTTCACTGCCTTGCACTTGTATTTTTTTTTAAAACCAGGCTGACTTAGGGATGCCCTTGATGAGGTAGTAAAATCTACTGAATCCTGCCAACTGAATATACATCTTTTTAATATTTTGTGTAATGAAATGGAAAGTACACATAAAACACTTCCACTGCATACCAGAGCACAATGGTTGTCTAGAGGAAAAGCACTTTTGTGACTGAGTTACAGGCTGAACTAGCCACTCTTGTCTTGGAATACCCTCTTTACTTGACAGAACAACTGACAGGTATCTGGTAGATATTTTCTCAAAAATGAACAACATCATCTAGTCATTTCAAGGAAAGCAACTGACAGTATTTGTTGCCATTGATAAAATTCAAAGATTCAAGCAAATTCAGAATTCTGGAAAACTTGTATCTGCTGCCATAAACTTGACAGTTTCCTAATATTTAAAGAATTTTCTAATGAGATCAGTGGTGATAAAAAAACAATTATAATTTTTGACATTGTAAAATAAGTGTATGAATATTTAAAGATCTGTATAATTCAGTGAGCCAGTATCTTTTGGATGAACAATACTTGAAGTTACTAAATGTCACGTGGTAAAAGACTCATTTGAAGTGCAAGATATGGTCTCAGATTCCACATTGCAGTTAAGCTTTTAGAGCCCACACTTGTTGAGTTTTGGTATAGTATTAAGAAAATACCCACACTTATCTGAAGTGGTAATAAAAATATTCCTACATATCTGTGTAAGGCAAGATTCTTCCCCCTATACATCAACCAAAGCACCATACCAAAACGGATTCAGCGTGGAGGCAGATATGAGAATCCAGCTATATAAAGCCAGATGGTAAAGAGATATGCAAAAAGCAATTGTAAAGCAATGCCACTCATCATCATTTTTTTTTCTGTTTTGAAACATGTAGTTATTTTTCATAAAATTTTATCTTCATATGCAACTGGTTTATCCTTATTTTCAAGTGAACTAACAAATACTTTTAAAACTTTCAAATTTTAGTTTCTAATATGGTAAATATCAATAGAAATATGAAAGCTTTGGGGGATCTTCAATAATTTTTAAGAATGTAAAAGGGTCCTGAGACCAAAAATTTGAGAACCACTGCAATAGATGCGCAATAAACGTCCAGTGAGTTACTGAATCACTGAAACAATACAAAGGAAACAAGGAAGGCTGTGATTATACATGCCGAGATACATGATTAGGAGCTCACTTTTGTGGGCTGCCTCAAATACTTGGCTGTTATCATACCCGTCACCATACTGAGACGTGAATGAGGATTAAATCCTACTCAGTTTCAGAAAGCAGTGAGGTGTTTCATTGGCACATCAACTGAAACTCAGTTTTAAATGGTGTCAGGAGTAGTTATTCTTTAAAAATTCCAAATAAAAGAGGACTCACAGAGTAAGTGTCCCCCTCACCTGGCACTGGTTCCATATATCAGGCAAAATTTTCAGGAACAACTTTTAGACTTCCCTTAAATTGCTTTGGAAAATGTGAGTTATGAATGCTATTACGAGGTATGTTTTCTGGGAGGCTGGATCACCAAACACACAACACTGGAAAGTCGTCAGTCCCCTAGCATTGAAGTTGTGCTGTCACAACACAATTCCTTTGGGCGGGATGAGTGTGGGGAATGGATGGCAGGGGATAGTCAAGCATCTTCTTCACAGTGAAGTCAGGTGGGGCAACCACAAAGAAAGGGGGCAGGAACAACTCTTCAAAGGAGCACTGGATTACAAAGTCAAAAACATGTGGCAAATTGTTGACTGCTAAGGACCAACAACAGCCAACAGGCTGGTCCGCTGTGCCACAAACAGAAACACTGTGGCGCTTTTTGAGCAAAGGCATTGGGCCAAATGAAACTACAAGGCAAATAGAGGCTGCAGCCCATGTCAAAGGAGACTATGATATGTTCTATGAGAAAAGGTTGTTGGTCATGCTTTGCCTATCTACTCAGCCACACCTGCACAGATATACATTAGGAACCTAATCTTGAAAAATAAAGAAGCTCTCTGAGGAATAATTGGCACACAATTTCTCAGTAAGTATCTTTTTTTCTTTTTTTTTGAGAGAGAGAGAGAGAGAGAGAGAGTTCCTGTTCACACTTTATGCCTCTTGTGGTATAAATTGTTTTTCAACCTGGAATTCTAGTTATAGCTTTACAAATTTGATTTTTCCATCTCTAGGGGAAGACCACTCATTTACCCTTCAAAGTCCATAGCACGGTGCCATATACCTAGTAGCTGCTCAATAAACACCTGTTGAATAAATGAAGTCTAAGATTAGCAAATGGCTTCATTAATATTGCAAAACAGTCAAAAAACCTGCTGTCATCACTCATCTATCTGTTCATCCAACAAGTATTTATTGAGCCCCTATCCCATGTAAGGTAATATGCTAGATGACGTTGCTTATGTTAAGATGAAGTAGACATGAATATTTCCCTCAAAGCCTCCATAGTTCAGTAATCCAAATTAGTCTCTTTACTGATAGCTAAAAACATAATATACATTTTTTTTTCTTTTTGACTATATCCTTATCCAACAACATCACTATGTTTATGGAAAATTAAGGTTGTCAGGAAAAAAGAAGGATCAAATTCACAAAAGATATATGAAAGGAGAAAAAAAAATGTTAGGTTTACTTTGCCATAACTCCAAGGATGAATAGGATGTTGCCCATATAAAACAGTGTATTTGGTTCATCTTTCTTAAATAAATTTTTTTATTAGTTATCTATTTTGTCAACCCCAATCTCCAAACTCATCTCACCCAACCCCGCTCCCCTGCTTTCATGTATTTGGCTTAGAATAGAAAAGAAGAGCCAGAAAGACATGGTGTGCCCAGTTAATGAGCCAGTTTGAGTCTATAGCAAAACAAAGCTCACCTGAGAAAACTCTTACTTTGGTTACAAGAACTCACAACCTTCATGCTCAATAGGAATGTCCAGAACAATTTCCAGGTGGTGAGATTAGTTAACATTGGGAAATACAACAGAATAGGGTTGTGAAGTTTCCTTTTCGGGTTTTTTTTTTTTTTTTTTAAATATAAGGTTGATTATCATTAGAAGATGATTAAGCTAACTTTCTCACTCTTAGACCCTTTCGGGACTCTTTCAGGCATACAAATGCCAGTGGAAAAGACTGTAACAGGGTTGGGGAGCAACATGTCAGTTTCATCAGTTTTACTGCAAAGCTAAAAGATCATTTACTGACATCGTCACATAATCACCTGATCACTTTCATTTAGACAAAATAATTATTGAGCGCACGTTGCTCCAGGCACTGGGCTAGTGAATACGTCACTGGATGAAGAGGCAAGATAACTGTCCTTAAGATACCTGTCCCTACAGAATAGGGAGTGCATATAAGTGACTTCAGCATTTTATGATAGTTATAATGGCTCTATTGCATGCTAGAGCTAGAAAGTCCAACTCAAATCAACCTAAGGAAAAATTCATTGGCTAAGATAACAGAACAGCAACAGAACCTCGAAGAATAACAGGGGACCATTCTCTTGATTTCAGATTAGCTTCCTTTGGATTGGCTCCATTTTCAGATATTTCCCCCCTTGCAAAAGAAGGGAGCTCATGGGTTACCTCTTTTCATGTACAACTGAAGAGAAGTCAAAGCCTTAGAATGTGGTATTATTGGCGCTGCTTAGGCTTGTGTCCATCTGCCTGTTTCTCCAATCACGGAGGCTAGGGTGATCAAATGCACAGATTGGCTCAGGCTCCAGCTCACTTACCTTTACTTGAGGCACACAGCTATGGGAGGCAGGGTGCTGTCGTCTCAAAAAGGAGGAAGTGATTCTAGACCACTAAAACAGCAAATGTCTACTATCCGGGAGTGCACATGCTTGACAGTATATTCAAGAAAAAGGCTTTGAAGACAGGAGGGACAAATTAGGGGTACAGGATTAACAAACTACTATAAATAAAATAGATAAGCCACAAAGATGTACTGAATAACACAGGGAATTTTACCCATTATCTTGTAATAACCTATAATGGAGTATAATCTGCAAAAACATTGGAAAACTATGCTGTACACCTGAAACTAATACAATATTTAACACAATATGATAAAGCAACTATACTTCAGTTAAAAAAAGAAATAGTCCTTGAGCACACTGTGGAGATGATGTACTGGCCTAAGCATTTTTCAAGATTAAAAAGGTGTTGACAACAATCTTATAATCTAGAAAAGGGGATAGGAAGATATACAGATAAAACACGAAGAAGAACTACTTTGTAACTTGGAGAGTTGTCGGAATACAGTTCATTTCCCACTGTAGGAATCAGGAAAGCCCCCAAGAAGGAGGTGGCCTTTGAAATGGATCTCAGCGGAAGGATGGGATCTCCCTACTTGCCCTAACATGATCTCATCATAACCTATAGTAATATAGTTTCTCCTTACTTTGAGATGACCTTTAAATATCCTATATTGTCTTGTTCTAAAAACTGTATCTTCAAGAAATGGGAAACTTCCCCATTGGGCTACTGGTAGAAAGAAGGTTGTCACTGTTAATAACAATGCCTCCCTCAAACTCAGGACCTAGCACACAGTTGGTACTCAAAATAATCTTGGTTGAATGAATGGATGCATGAGTGTCTGAATGAACAAATACCATGGCAACCTGCTAATGGGTAATAGAGGAGACTCCTGGGGTCATGTAACGCCAATTTAAAAGACATCCCTAAACCTTGTCTGTGACAAGTTATTTCTCTCCAGATTCATATGGAGCCACCTTGCTGCCTCAGGTGGCCCTCCGAAGCGCATCAGTAGCATCACTGGCACAGCTCTCATTGTGTGTGATGAAATCCAACCTGGCATCCACCACACCTTCAGTTTTTCAGCATAAAACAAAGTGCAGCTTCCCCCACAGAGCATCCTGATTAAACAAATTAACTATGGTGCTGCCTGCAAACACACACACGAGAGTGCAGGAAATGAACAGATACAATGGCCAAGTCTGTATTTAATTTTAATTAAATTTCATTCTGTAGCTCAATTAATCCACATCTCCAAATGTCAGCAGGACTTAGGCAAATGGAATGACATCTGCTGCACCGCACAGGACTATAAAACCTTCACTGCATGCTAGGTCTCTGGAAGCACACCAGGAAAAATGAAATATCTTTATTAAGTGTGGAGTAATGTATAGAAGTCTAACTCACAGTCTAATGAAAGAACATAAACTAGGAAAGAAAATTAGACTAAGAACGTGAGTGGTTATGGGCATGGCAAATATTGCTCAATATCCTGCTTTGTGTTATTTATTGTTTTAAAGTTGCATTTGGCTTTATAGCTGTTTCCTTTAATATTTACCTAGTGGGTTTCCCAATCCCTCAGGTTGGTTTTCTTTTTTTAAACGGACACAGATTTCTTTCCTGAGAAAAGGGAATCGGTAGAGTAGGGGTGATCTTTCCGCATAGAATATGAAGACCGCATTTGCTATGCAAGGTCATTTATTATGGGACGCCAGAGGTGGAGCAGAAGGAATATGGGGTTTGACAAGCCTAGATTAAAATTTTTGTTCTGCCACTTAAATATCAGATTAGAAGGTTAAAAAAAAAACCCAAACATTATTAATTAGTGAGACCGTTCCCAGCCTGACAATGATTGGTTTTGGGAAATGTTTTTGTAGTGTTTTTAGAAAATGTCAATGTGATCATTATTCTTGGATGATAAGAAATAGATGAATCTTATAAATTTGTTTAGCATCATGTGCCAGACACTGTGCTAGACCTGGAAACAGAATGCTGAGTAAGACATGGTTGTTTCTCTGGAGATAGGAGTGGAACAAGCAAAAGATAATCTCACACACACACACACACACACACACACACACACACACAATGTGACAAATTCCTATCAAAGAGAGATACCCAAATTATTAGACAAACCCTGGAAAAATGCCAAAAGCCTAGGAGTGGGTGCTTGTCTTCTGTGAAATGGCCCTAGATAAGGAAGAATGGGATTTGAGCAGAAAAATAGCAGGGAGAGAGCACAAGGGAAAGTATTTGAAAGAATGGCTGGGGAAAGTAATTTGTTTTCTAGTTTGGGGAAGAACTCCAAAGTTTACAAAGAAACTAAGACAGCAGGTGAAGAGAGAAAGGTACCCCAGTCAGACTGGCTGATGTTACATGTACTGTGAAGAACTCGGGATCGGATCCTATAGGAAATGGGGAATCTCTGAGGGCTTTGGAGCAGGGAGCAAATGACTGGATCTGTGCAGTTTTCAGAAACCCACATCCTCCATCCTGGCCTCTCAGAGCTAAGGTGAGATTTTTGGCCTCATTGAATACACTGTTTTATTTCTCAAATGTTCACAGTCCAGGTGGGGAAGAGGAGTGCTGTTTTATTGGGCCCCCTTAGAATCTTCAGCAGTGAGGAAGTAGACTTTTTGGGCTTCATTCTGGTGTTTGGGACCATTCTAGACCCAAAAGGATCCCTGTTAAGAATCAGCCACAATATTTATGGAAAGCCCTCAGAAAGGAAGGGGCGTAAAACCCGGGAAACGTAACCAAAGGAGGCAAACACCGGTCTAAGTAAAGAGGGGCTGATCACAGAGAAAGTCCAGGTTTCTGTTCATCCAAGAAAGAAAAAGCAATAAAAGAAAGGCTTTCTTCACCTTCATAATGGCTATGGTTCATTAAGAGGGAGATTGCCTGCTGACTTTGAAATTCAGAATATCAGAAATGTTGATGTTATCTTAGAATACCAGTTTGATGGTTGTAATACATATGGGCCAAGTACAATTTGTGGACTGATTTGAGAACCTCTAATTAAGTGTAGCATTACTACAAGAACAATATTTTGCTGCCTTAAAAAAAAAGCCATCTTAACTTTTAGCAACATAGAAAAAAATTTCTCAAACAACTGTAAATTGGAGACTCAATGGAATAATACAAAAACATGTATAAGCAGAAATAGAAAGATTTCAATTTAAGTGGAAAGAAGCTAGAGTGGACAGTCTAGCATTCTCATTTAAAATATTAATTCAATGATAAAGACTGAGGGATCTTACATAAACTAATAATCTATGAAAGTTTTTTTTCTACTATGTGTGACTATTTGGGGAGGGGAAGTAAAGCCTCTTTGTATTTTGCCATACTTTGCATTTCTCTCAGATTTGCTTTTCTATTGTTCATAAATGTCTTTATTCTTCTCTTTTTCATATGCCTATATAAAATTTTAACTCCCTTCTAATTTTACATTTTGATTTAAATTATGTGCTTACTCAAAATAATATGATGCTTTAGAAAAGATCACATTTGTCTATCAAAATAGAAAGTGGACTGAACTAGAGGACAAAACTTTGATATATTAATTATTAAAAACTTACAGACAATGGAATAAGGAATTTGATTCTGGCAAACTCATCAAGAAAAATGTTCTAGCTCTGCAATGCTACAATACTGAATTTTAAAATCAGCATATGAATATGTGGCACTGAAATCTATCTAATAAAAATGTATAGGAAATAATTAGCCTCAAACTATCTCATGATCCTATCTAGTGAGACACTGAATTGACATGTGGTTCCTAGCATATTAATGAATTTGAAACAGAAATCAATAATGTAGCGCTAATTTAATCAGGGTTAAAGTTGGCTTTATTCCTGCCAGAAAGACAATGAGACATATTGATATTATAATAGTCTAAATATGTAAAAGTGAAGAATTGACATTGTAAAAAAAAAAATTTAATTGAGTTAATGAGATAAATTGCCTCTAACAATCAATCTTAATGTATAATGTGAATAAGTACATAAAGCATTTCTGGCTGCAACATTTCACATTTTGTTTCCACTGAGTTATAAGTATTTTATATACAAAATTAGGTATAAAAATTGGAATTTAGAAACATTAACACGTACTACTGAATGCTTACTACATTTTCCAAGGACCTGGAAAAGATATCTAACTATGAAGTTGTGTGATTCTATCAAGAATGTTTTTTTAAAATGAAATTGACACTAACTTAACTTATTTAGTTGAGGTTTTTCTTGCAGTAGGGAACTCTGCGTTTCTTGCAGCACTGAGGGTCCAGAAATTTAGGCAACTTGTATTTAGGATAGTTTTTCATTGGTAGAAATAACTTCTGTGTTCAATGATCTTCAATGATTACTATTTCTTAGCTCAGGTTTTTGATAGTAAATGAAATTAAAGTGTACATTTTTAGATACTAAAAGTTAGATATACTTAGTTAAACAATTACACTTTTCTTAACTTATCTGAATATTTTTCTCAATTTTCAATTTTATTACTACATATGTGAGCCTCTGAATGGGAACTTACTACTTATCTTATAGATTTCCCCATCTCTTAACCTTAGTTTTTCTCTAAGATGGAAACCAAATGGTCACATAATATAAATTAGCTATTTCAATTTCATTCCTTTATTTTCATCAAAATAAAATATAAAATTTTGCCTCATCAGAATTTTATACATGAGCATAAGCCACTTACAGGGCAGGTTTCATAAGACACCTATATGGTAATTAATTAATGAACCAGCATAAATTATTAATTAGTAACAAGCTTTAAGAAAAATTTATAAAATTTTCTAGACACTCATATATTCTTGAATAAATACTCTTTATACATCACAAAGTATAATACCCAAGTAGGCTGCTTAGGAGATATCAAGAGACTAATATGAACTACAAAAATCTCAAAATAAGATCAGTAAAGTTCTATGAGAAAAAGCAAAATTTAGAGAGGTTTGAAAGTCCATCTTGGTCTGGATTTTGCCTTTCTACTAGAGATCCATTGTTTGCGAATCCACTCAAATCAAAAGCTCAGTGAAAGAATGAGTGTGGCACAATATATAAAACACTGTGGAAAGAGTAGGGTTGACATGAGTATTGTAATAGTACAGAGACACAAACATTTCAAATGGATTCAACCTTACAATCACCACAGACCAACTATATCATCCATCATTCCTCCTCCCTCTTTCCTTCACACTTCTCCTATCCTATCCTATCCTATCCTATCCTATCCTATCCTATCCACCCTATCCTCACTCCATCATATCCCTTCCCTCCCATTTCTCTTCTCACTATTCCTCCCCTCTTCCTTGTTCTCTCCTTCCTTTCCATTCTGTTCCCGACCAGATGCCCATTCTTTGCTAGGTGCCATGCTAGGTATGAGGTGAAGATAATTAAGATCCGGTATCTGTCTTCAAAGAGCATATCACCATCTTTATAGAAGGGCCAGTAAATTATCTAAACAGATGACTGTCATTCAAGGTAATAATTATAACGAAAGTAAGGGGAAGCCCACAGAAGGGCACCTAAAGTCAGAAGGCTCACTGGATGAGGAGATTCCTGAGATGCCTCTTAAAGCATGAGGAGGATTAACTATGTTTTAGGCAGAAAGGACAACATGAATGAAGACCCAGGGGACAGAAAGCATCAAACAACATCTGTACAAGAAACTCATATCTGCACAGACACATCTGGTAGCCTGGGGAGTGACAGGATTAGTTTTATATTCTAGGAAGTTCATGCTGACAGCAGAGTAGAAGGTAGCTTTAAGAAGAATGAAACTGGAGTTCAGAAGACCAGTTGGGGGCATTTTTCTACTGGATTCCAGGTGAGGGATGATTAATGCCTAGTGATCATAGAATAAAGAACAGTAAACAACATGCTCGGTAGATCCAGAATCAAACCCCAGGTTTACCCACCCCCGTCCAGAACTCTCTCTACTGTACCAGAAACACTGTTTCTTATCCTATAGTAAAACTCAAACATTTTTGTTGTAGGCTCCTTTAATTAAGCAGTGTGAATCCGTGAAGGATAAATCTTTTGGGATGACCAGATTACTGAGCTCTGGGAGCTCAGCTCCAAAATTTGGACAGAGAGCAATTCAATACTGATTTATCATGAGTATTGGCATCATACACCAATTTTTTGAATATAGAGACGTGTCATTTTAGGGGAGAAGAAGAATCCAACCAGAGCCCTTAATGTTATACTCACTGTTACCAAATATTTGGAATCCATGTGAATACAAGGTTCTTGCTTGCAGAGGAAAGGGTGCATGCCTTTTCCTGGTAGCTCCTCACGTGTAACCTCCCAATGCTGCTACTTCTGATGCCCAAATAGCTGCTCCATAACCCCCCCCACCCCTACTGCTGGTGCCACTGCAATGTTTCAGGTAATGAGGTAAGGGGCACACTTGAGTTCTTTATGTGCCAAGATGAGAAAAATTAATTTTCAGTGCTAAAAAGATGAGGCTGCTGGTGCAGACGGTCACTAACCACCACCAGCTGCTCCGTAGATTTGGTGTTTGGAAAAGGGAGCCCATTTCAAAATCAGTAACATAACTTCAGGACGTGAGAAACCAAGCTGCATCAGTGTTTTCAACAAGAAGATACAGGCCATATGAAACAGCTGGATGATTTGACAAAAATACTGACAATTCAGCTTGTGCTCACATTATACTTCTAAATATTTCAATATAGAGAGAAAAATCATAAATGTCAAAAATATTTTGCTCACTTCAGTAGACTCATAAATAGACAAAATATATATCCATGAGATGGAAGTTTTAACAGAGCATGGGGTCTTCTGGGTGGTTGTAGGGGAGAATGTGATATCTTAACTACATGCAATCTTCCTGAATTCCAACAAAAGTCAAGTGATTTTATACACACACACACCCCACACCCAAAAGCATTCTCTTGTACTTATGTCATTTAAAATACAGAAATATGAATTTTTTTTAGTGTGAACGAAGAGTCCAAAAAAACTCCCCTAAATCCAAGACCAAACCAAACAAAAAAAAACTTCTTAAATCTAATCATCTCCCTGTCTCAGCTACATTGATCCAGAGCAGTGGCTCTCAACTTTGGCTACACGTTAAAATCACTGGGAAGCTTTTAAAACAACCAGTGCCCACAGCTCCATCCTTAACCAATGCAGTCAGAATCTCTAGAGTGGGGGTGGGGAGCAGGGGGCGGGGAGCTAGGGTCAAGTTTCCCAGGTGACCCTAATGTGCAGCCAGGGTTAAAAGTTCCTTCTATGTCTGGATCTCTCAGCCTCAGCACTACTGACATTTTGGGGCAGGTACGTCTTTGCTGTGGGGGGTGCCCTGTGCATTGTATCATGTTTAGCATCTTGGCCTTTACCCACCAAATGCCGTAGCAACCCCTTGTCCCCAGTTGTGTGACAGGCTGGGACCTGGGACCACTTGCTGCCGTGCTTGCACCTGGACGAACATCTTCTTAAGCAACAAAACAAAGAAATTTTATAAGGGACTAAAAACAACTATACGCATGCATAGCTGGGGCAAATTATGAACAACCAGATGCAAGAAGACCAAAAACCCCACTGCCACTTCTGAGGAGCTGGGAGCAAAAGCAGAGTACTGCGAACGTACCCTGCAAACGGTCCCACCAAGGGGGTGGGCAGACCACCTAAGCCATCCCTCCAGCCCAACCCCTAGACCCACCCCTACCCTCACCAGCACCCCCCACTCCACTCCTTCAGAAAGGCAGCAAGGGAGCTTGTTACTTGTGTCGGTTCCCTCTCGCTGCGGCATGAGCCCCAGTAAAGCCTTGCCTGAAACTCTTGCCTTGCTTCTTATCAATTTCTATGGATTAAGGAGTCCAAGAACCCTGGTCAGTAACAGTTGTGACAACCAAAAATGGCTCCAAACATTGACGACTGTCTCTTGTGGGGGTGGGAGGGCAAAATAAGCCTTAAGAACCACTGCTTTTGGGGGGGGGGCGGCGAACCCCCCTCTCCCCTCTCCTGGCTAACTCTTAGCAGCTGCTGTACGGATGCCTCCTGTGGTCAGCATGTTTTGCTAGTTTGCTCTCTTCAAAACCCCCTGCCCCTTACGTTGCTCCCGGTTCTCCCTATCTGCCAAATCTGACATAATCAAGTATTCCACCAAGAAGTCTTCCCCAAGGCTTCCACCCCATCCTGACTTTCTCTTCCTTCTGTCATCTCAGAGTACCTGCCACCAGAACGTTAGCAGGCTGCTTCACAAATATGCTTGTCTCTTCTGGTGGAAGACATTCTCAGATTATAACCCCACTGAAGGAATAAAGAAGCTGTCTTTTGCCTATGTTAGAATCAGAGAATTTTTTAAATGGAAGGTTTTTAAAGATCACCTTGTTGTACTTGACTTTACCAGGCAACACATAAGACAGTGTCAGAAACAACTTAATACAACATCAGTTCTCCCAATTAACATTCCAGTTGGATTTTTTGAGGGATTCAAGCTTATGTTAAAATTTATATGGAGGAGTATAGCTACATGTAGCTAAGTACACCTTAAAAAAGGACTTGTCCTGGCAGGTATTAAGATGTACAATAAAGCCCTAATAACAAAAGTCATACGAACTGGCACAAAAACAGACAAACTGATGAATCGAACAGAACAGAGAGCTCAGAGACAGATCATGAATGTATGTGAATGCAATAAATGAGTAAAGTAGCACCTCAAATCAATTTTAGCCGAGGGAAAGGAATGATCGCTAGGAAATCTTGTACCGCTAATCTTCTTGGTATGAAATATTGAAATGCAAAGTTAGTTTGATTTTCTCACATAATTTTAACTCTTCATTTTTTGTCTTGTCAGTTTTATCCTCAAAACCAGGTTGTTTGTTAGCTGGCTGCTTAATAAAATGCAAGCTGTCTCTTCATTGTAAGAGATGTTTGTAAGAATGACCAGTGACAGGCAAGGAACTTTGACTTTAATTTTCACTGTGAGGAAAGCCAATTTCAAGGTAAACAATTGTCTATTTAAAGGAAAAGAAAATCAGAGGGAATATTTCCCAATGAAAATATAAAAAGTAGAAAGTAGAAAAGAGACAAAAGGTGTAAAAATTCTGCGGGTGGAGAGAGGGCGTGTAAAATGAAGAAGAAAGCACCTAAAATAGAAGCTAAGAGAAGCCATAAAATATAATGATTCTCAACAAAGCAGAAGAATGCAGTAATTACCTTCAGAGGACTGAAGCTTGAAGGAAATAATGTAAACATTCAAGACTAAAAGGCAGGAGTAGGAAGGGACTGAAAACTCAGAGACTATCTTTAAATCTGAGCTGAATGGTTACTACATTGAAAAAAATATTTTATTACATTTTGGATGAGTAATAACAACACTACTCTTGATTTATGGGACATCTTTATGCCAGTGATTCCAAAGTGCTCGGAAAATATCTTGTGACAGATATTATTTCCTTTTAACAGATGGAGAAATTGAGGTTATGTAGAGCTTAAGTGACTTGTTCATTGTCACAATTAATCAACGGTAATACTGAAAAAGGAATTTAAAGTTCTCTGCTATCCAGTGTAGGGGCTGTTTTCTGCCTCATGTTAAATGATCCATAATTAACTTCCTCTGGGAATAAAGGACATTCTTAAAGAATAATTATGAAGTCACGCCTTGGGTAAGATTCATGCTCTTGTTATATTACGAATAAAGGCATAAAAATTACCCACATCCTTAAATATTTTTAGAAAAACCTCACTTGTTATTTGAATAAGACCAATGTAGAGATGGCAAAATTTCAGCAGCAAATGGCCAATTCAGAGATCTTTTAACTTAAAAAGTTTTACTCTATTTGTTATTCCCTAATAAGTTACTTAACTGTCTTCTTAATGAACTCTCAGCAAGTCCAAACAGTATTTTAAGAACAATTACTTACAAACTAAAAAATAACCGTATGTATGTATATCTTGTGACTTTTTTAAACTCAGCACATCTTTTTGATGCACTAAGCAAGAACAGAGTGGTCAGCAGTTAAACACATACCCTCTGGCACCGCAGGAATAATCTACTGGTTTTCTAAGTGTTTATTGATGGAATCTAGTGTTGACATATTTTTAAGTAAGGAATCCAACCACATATTCATTTACATACTGACTACAAATAAGTGATCATTTATGGATTGCACAGTCTACTGATGTGCAATTTTCATCTGGATCTGACATAAACAGGAAACAGTGACATTTAAAATTACCCTCCCAAATAAACTTATATCATAAAACTGATACCAAAAGATTACATATTTGAGCTAAATCACCACTCACTTCCTCATTTGATATTTTTCTCTTCTCAGACCTTTCACGTTCTCAAACTTTCCATAGTTTCCCAATATCTAATTATAACTGCTCTTTCTTTAATAAAAGTGTCACCTTGACAGAATTGTGTTCTGAAAGTATTGGAAGAGGCTGGTGTTCTTTAGAAAGTTCGCAGACATCCTTGCCTATGTCATCCCACTGTGAATTGGTCCAAATAATACTTAATTGTACCTTAAGACACTGCGCAAGAAAACTGCCACCAAACAGAATTCTGTCTATCCTAACCGTCACAGCATGCTGTCTTAGCCTGGACCAATCGTCCTACAGACAATGTATTAGCTTAGTTTTTTTAGACACGATATATTTAGTGCCATTTCTATAGCAAAAATTCATCAGTACCCTCCCTTCCCTCATTTCTACTGAATAAGTACAAACTTGGAGCTTGTCATTCAATTCTCTCTGCAATCTGGATTTAACACAACTTTTCACTACCAATACATGCCAGTCAAGGTGTGCTATTTTGCTATTCTTTAAATGCATTTTGCCCTTTTTTCCTTTACCTTTTGCTTGCAAAGCTGTCTGTTAATATTGGCTCCTGAACTGAAATGGTCCTCCTCTCTCTTAGCATCCCTTGATCAGCCCCTTCACCTTTCCATCTCTCCCACCTCCCCTGCCTCTGCTCTTCCTTAATTCTGTAGAAATACTGCACGACTTTTACTAAATGTATCATGTATTAATTTCCAGATGGCTATTTATGTGCAAGTCTCAGTTTCTCTTACTGGACTGTGAGCTTCCTGAAGGCAGGTCTCTATCTTGTACACATGCTAGTGTTTCACACTCAGTGGCTGCCTAATACTATCTGTTAAATGGATGAATACAGAAGAAGAAGAAAAAATTAGAGGAATTATATAAGATGGTCACATTATTGAAATAAATAAAACAAAAAGCTGCTCATAAAATTTATATGAACTTACAGCTCAGCCTACGTATTAAATAGTTATTGACTTCTTCAAAAAGAAGATAATCCTAGAATACAAATGTATTTAAGGCAAAGATTTTTGTCTATTTTGTTCAATAATTAGTCTAAGCACTTAAAGCAATGTCAAGCACACAGTAGGCATTTAATACATAATCACTGAATGAACAAATAAATATCAAAACCCAGTTATTTTAAAACATACTCTGGCTTTTCATATGTTATTTTTATTTTTACTCACCCTTGATTTCTTAACATTCCAGTTAAAGAAATCCAGTCCAATGTCATTTGCTTAAATATTACCAGGAATGTCTCTAGGCAGAGATATTAAGAAAAACACAAAACTACCTAAACTGAACATGAGTTTTGCATACTGAAATACTCTGTTACAAAGAGGAAGGCTATTGAACTTTCTGGAACAGGTAATATGGTTTCCGGTTGCCAGTGATGAAGTGCACTGCTCTCTGTATGCTGCTCTTGCAAAAGGGTTTAACTAAAATTCGTTTCAACTTCTCCAGCTCTTGCCCAAGTCTGACTGGAGCTGAGAAAGTTATGAAGACTGAAGAGTCCATTTGGTAATGACTAGTCATGCTGGAGCTGATAGGATCACTTTTGAGCCACTCCTCACAGCTCTCGGATAAAGCAGCCCTGTAATCACAGGCTTAGCCTTCTTTTTTTTTTTTTTTTAGATTCTTTTTTTTTTTTAATTTATTTATTATTTTTTGGGGGGTACACCAAGTTCAATCATCTGTTTTTATACACATATCCCCGTATTTCCTCCCTCCTTCAACTCCCCCCACCCCCCCACCCCGTCCCAGTCCTCTAAGGCATCTTCCATCCTCGAGTTGGACTCCCTTTGTTAAAATGGAGCACACAGAGCCACGGCCAGAAAGAGCAAGGAAGAGCAGAAGCTGAGGCTGATGTGGAGGTTAGGTCATCCTGCTAGTTCTTAAGGAAACTTCTCCAAATCACAAACTGCAAAGGTCAGATATCAGCCAACACTGGAGAAAACCCACAGCAGTTCAGAAAGCCAAGATGAGAGCTATGATCAAATTCTGCCACCTGAGTGGCACATTGCCTAACGCACTGATAACAAAACAGAAGCCCCTAATCAAGAAGTCCGCATGCCATCTAGGACAAGGGTAGATCAAGTGGAGTGTCAAGAGGGCTGCAAAGTCAGACGGAACAAAACACGGCGTGCTGACAACTTTCATCTGTGTCTTACCTTCCTTTCTGATTAGCAGACTTGGACAAAGTGGCAGATCAAGCCTCATGAACAGTAAATGTATGTGTGTACATGTTTGTTCCTGTGTATGTGTGTGTGTGTGTATGTGTATTTACCTATTATTTGTTATTCAAAATTCAACTCAGATAAATTCCTCGGTAAGCCTTCACTAATTGCCATCCCCACCTCCTATGCATTCTTGCTCCCTGACAATCAATACACGTGTATGGTGACCAAATACCACAGATGATTAAGATCTGTTAATGTGTCAGTCTCCTCCTTTGGACCATAGGCTCTTTGCAGGCAGGGACATGTTCTACGCATCTCTGTATCCCATTGTATCAGCCACCTAGTGGATGCTGCACAAAGCAGAGCGAGAACAGAAGCTTTTGATCTCGACAGTGCTTGGTTGAAATCCCAGCTCCCTCAGTGAAGGCCTGTGGCCTGCTGCTATGGCCAGTATTCAGGGCAATTGTCTCTCAACCCTCCGTTCTCCTTCTCCTCTGAAGTCTTCCTTGGCTCTGACCCCTAGAGACCATAGGCCAGTATCACATGTCCCTGTGCTCACCTTACATGCAGAGTTCTGAATTTTCACTTGTCCAGAATAGGAGTTGGCACAAGCCCCAATTTTACTAGCCTTGTATGCTCTAGAAAATAATTTATTTTCTCTAAGCCTCAGTTTCCTCGTAAGTTAAATGGGAATAATGACCCCTATACCTTGAATGGTTGTCATGAAGATGAAATGAGATAATGTATATAAAGCCTCTGCCAGGAGTGCCTGGCACACAGCAGGCACTGAATAAATGGTAGCTATTTTTTTTTAAATAAATTTATTTATTTATTTATTTTATTTATTGGCTGTGTTGGGTCTTTGTTGCTGCACACAGGCTTTCTCTAGTTGCTGCGAGCGGGGGCTACTCTTCACTGTGGTGCACAGGCTCCTCATTGTAGTGGCTTCTCTTGTTGTGGCGCATGGGCCCTAGGTACGTGGGTTTCAATAGTTGTGGCACATGGGCTCAATAGTTGTGGCTCACGGGCTCTAGAACACAGGCTCAATAGTTGTGGCGCACGGGCTTAGTTGCTCCGTGGCATGTGGAATCTTCCCAGAGCAGGGCTCAAACCCACGTCCCCTGCATTGGCAGGCGGATTCTTAACCACTGTGCTGCCTAGGAAGTCCAATGGTAGCTATTATTAAGCCACTTCACCATTATCACCTCTAGCCACAAATACACAGATCAGTCTTGAGATGACTCTTAGCTAGAATCATAATACACACCAGTCTTTGCAGACACATACAAACAAAGGTCTGAAATGTTATTTTGAAATATAAAAGACAGGCAGCACCTTACTAGATGCTTAAAAGCAAGCAAGTATTCTTTCTTAAATCCTGACATGCCAGATTTTATACCTTCTCTAATTATCATTTTATGAATAAAAATGGGCAACTAATTCAGCTGCTGTATCTTCCTTCTGTTTGGAAAACAAGCATAATTATTCTGAGGCACTGAGATATATGCTCACCAGCTTATTTGTCAAATCAAGACTTTAAAAAAATTTACTATATATTCATACAACAGTCCCCTATATCGCTCATGTTGAAATTTCAAGTGCCTGAGAAATGATGTACTAAAATAAGGCTTTTTCCTCTCAAAAATATATTTAGAAGCTAAAGAAAATTATTATATTAAGGAAAACTTCACTCTGAACATCTTAGAATTTGTGAAATATTGGTTTCCCTCTCACTGAATTTCTAGAATGGTATGCTAAATTTAAACATTTAGTAGTCATTACGACATGATGAATTTAAAATATTTTCGTATTGTGGTGCTAGGCTGCGTCATGAGGCCCAGTGGTAACTCCACCTGTCACCATGCTCCTGGGGTTACTATCCCAGGAATCCAGCAGATGTCTCTGAGATGTTCCTTTTCTTGGGGGCACTAGAATAGCCTGGGACCTCCTGATAAGGGTCCTAGTGACTCAGAAGTTCACAATCTTACCAACTTGAATCAACATCACAAAGAGGATTGCTTCAGGACATGGCTATGCCTATTCCTTCTGCTTCCTTAGGCTGTGTTAGGTAAAGGTTGTCTTTTGGGGGAAGACGGCTAACGGCCCTGGGGTTAGCCCAACTCTGCTTTTACCCATAGTTTCTAGAAGGAGGTACCTACAATGATAGACCGAAATTGAGAGAGTTCTAGCCAGAAGGAGTAAATGAAGCAGTGAGCCTGTAAGCAGGTGGGTTTACCTCAAAGCAATCTATAGCATTCCTCCAAACCCTTAATTGGCAACCATTTCAAGGATATGAAACATCAACTCAGATGGTTTTATTCTCATCTCTGATTTGCATTAGCTTCCTAATAAGAGGTAAAATTGTTAAAAATAGGACTGAGGCTGTTTTTAAGGAAAAAGTTATAAAGTAAAAATAATAAAAAATAAAAATGTGAAATACAGATCCAGATGTTCTCACAAGATAGCTACAATAAAGAGTCAAGCCTGAACACTGTAGATACTGCAAGAAACTCCTAAGTTGGAGAAACAGGGGTCTGTTTCACTAACCTGAATCAAGATATTCATGTACAGCTCTAGTTGCAAGTCTCAACACATACCTATTTGGGTGGAAACTTAGCACAAAACCTGGGATGCTTTCCTATTTTCCCTTTGCTTTTATCTGTCCATAAACAAACACACATACGTTTGAAATGTGAAAAAAGCTTAAATTTTGTAGCAGCTTTTGTAAAAATAATGGAAACTTTTGTAAAAACAGCTTTAAACACCCTGTTTGCCAAGTCAAAGAATGTGCCAATTCTGTGAAAGCTGCTACAGGTTTTGTGCTTGTCAAGAGTTGTGGAACCTGGTCTGTGCTGACAGTCACCAGAGATTCTTTAAGTATAAGAATAATTACAATTCGATCAGCCACTTCTTAAGATTGTAGTAAGGGCTCTGAATTAAAGGCCTACCCCAACCGTGAGCGGCACACGGCAGCAAACCACACTTACTGTTGAGGCCCCCAACTATGGGTGCTATGCTGATCGAAGCCTTCCCCACTTTCTTGACCTACTGATATCAGGGAATTTCTGTTGTTGCAGCTGGAATTTAGGGCTCATGTCCCCATCCTTCTGTCTTTTTCTGTACCACTTTGGATAATAGCATGCTTGAAAAGGTCATTGGCCCAGAATAGGATTACTCATAGCAGAGTTATTTTCTATAACTATCCTTACAGATGCTTTCAGATGCTTCTAAAAACACTATAGAAGACAGAAGCATTTTTATTATTTCTTAGACAACTCTAATAAGGTAAACCTGCTTTTAGGAACAGGTCAGAAGAATGGCTATTGTACTAAAGAAAAGAAGAATGACTCTTTAGAAATTTAGTGGAGGCCCTAATGTATATAAACGAATAAATAAATGAATAAAATAACAACCGAAGCAATATAAATATTTGTTGAAAAATATTCAAAAGGACAGTTATTTTATATTCATTATTATTCTACAGAGTCTTGGAACTTATCACTGTACAGTGAGACAAAAGCCACCGTCTTATGTGACTTTGTCATTTTACTGATCAAAAAAATAATAATAATTTAAATCAGTGACATACCGAAGGAAGAGAAGTAGAAGAAGCCTGCCTCAAGATCAGGCAGTAAGAGGGTACATTTCTAGTAGAGAATTTAAAAACAGTAATAACGCCCACAGAGAGTTAGATTGCATTTTTTTTTTTTTATAATCATGTACCAGCAATTCTAAGCAGTATAAGTAATACAATACTTCTCCCTGGCCCCCACAAAATTTTTCACGGGTCTAAATTATAAACAACTGCTGTTTTTTTTACCCTTGAATTTTAATACTATACATATACAAGCTTCAAATTAGCACATTTTTATTATTTAGTCTTTAATAAACATTTTATTCTGTAAGGAAAATAATTCAGAGAACCTAATGTTACATGGAAACTCAGATGCATGTGGCCATCGTAAGAGTAAGTTTGAGAGTAAGACTGCAACTACTCTCAGGTTGTTTAATGGGGCTTCAAGTGCAGTTGGGGTCTCAACTCCTGTGGTATGACACATTCCTGTGTTAGAACAATAGATCTGAAATAACCAATGACAGCACAACAAGATAAAGATGAAGACACAATGAGTTATTGCAATCTCTTTTCTTCTAAATGACCACTTGGAGTTTTTATTTGTGTTGAAAATTTTTAAATTTAAAGATTTTTTTAATTTTTCCCCCAAAATATATCAACATAGTTAAAAAGTATAAATCAATTACTTTTTCCCTTTTTCTGGTGATGAAATATTTATTTTATTATTTATAATTTTTATTGACGACTACATGCTCAAAGTTCAATGGCAGAAAATTATAACTACATATGTCCCCCCAAGACATTGTCCACATCACTGTTATTACTCATTTGACTTCATGATCGTTGCTGAAAATAATTTTGTTCTGTAGAATGGGGGTGATAAAATGATCTGCTCCAGGTGTCAAATGTGCTCAGTATGTCACTGACTTAAATAGGAGCTTTGTGCAATTTACTGATGTCATTATTTTCTTCTTTCTTGCATAGTGTAGTTATGATAAAAATGCACAATTTAGAAGACTGGTGGAGAAATTGCTCATCTCTTCAAGTTATCGTCAGCGCAGAGGAAGCCAAGATTAAGAATGCCTAGAATTTTGAAGGCAATGCTTATTTGCATGGAATTGAAGCACTCTTCATTTTGGAACTGAAAGAACTCGTTTGAACTACCATAGGGATTTTTGTAATTTATTTTTGAAGTTCCAGGTTATTTGTTTCATTCACTTTAATATTGCTTCCCCCCCACTTTTCTCACATCATGCATGTGGATTTCTGTCACTTGCTTATTAGAAGGAAGTTAGGAGCGTTCTGAATCTACAGCGATGCCAAAATCAGATTCTTCTGAGCATTTTAGTTTTCAAGCTGATGATCTGCCTCCTTCCAGAAAGTCTCAGCAGTGAGATTCCTTTGAATATGTTCATGTTGTATTTGAGCAGCAAGAGGATCAGCTGGCAAGTTAGTTGTGAAGATACAAAAATATCTCACCACAGAGAAATATTTGGTAGGACCCTATCTTTCCTTTTTTTTTATCAGCTGTGAGGAGAGGCAACAGGTAAGGTGACCCCCAAATCACGCTGTGTGGGGGAGCAATAAGCAGGTGACAGGTGTATAGACGCAGACATTCTCTAAGCTTATCACCTATTTCTGTTTGTTGCCATTCAGTTTTAAGAGCACTTCCATTTTTTCCCCTACTTAATTGATCAAAATTCTATACAAGCTAAACTATACAATTTCCTAAGGAATGGACACAGGCTAGATACTACGGACTCATATTTAATGTGGATACATGTAAATCATTCTTGTTTCAGGTTTATATATAGCATTACTCAAATTCACATCTATTAAATTGTTAAGGTGAATTCTACTCTCCCTTATAATTTGGAATTTCTAATGTGAATTTTATTTTAACACTTAAAAGTTTAACACTGAAAAAAAAAAAGTTTAACACTGAAGGCAGAGATATGGTGTGAATAATTATGAAAGTTTAAATGGCTTTGGGGACCTTAAGTAAAAGGAGATAATTTATTTTTGAAATGTATCAGAACAAGGAACAGGGTGTCAGCATTCATGAGTTTCTTAGCTAGAGCCATTAACTATTTCAGCTTATCTTGGTAAAAATTACTAAATATTTATACCTGTTACTCATCTAGAAAATGAGCACACATACCTTAAACAAAACTAACTTTGATTTTTTATGGATAATTGACCTAGACAAGATTATTAAAAAACAGACAATTGGGGGCAAATTCTTACATATATAATTCCCCTGGATTCCTTGTTATATTTTATAAATTTATTAAAAATTTAAGTGAAAAATTGGTATCATGATATGGCACATATACTATCTTACCTAATAAAATATTTTAACCAGTTTATATATATTAAGAGATCATGAGAATATTTAATAGGTATAACATATTTCAAAATAATTTAACTGTTATCATAAAAGATGCCATACACTAAGTTTGAATCCTTGTCTTCCTCTCTAAAGATTAAAATTTAATTCCTTTGTTAAGGTGTGTATACCCAACCCTTGGTTTAAGTCATGTTAAAATGATAGGAATCTAGTTATCCCTTTTTATAAGACATTTCCTAAGAAATGAGAAACAGCTCCCAAATTATATATATTTTAAGTTGTAATCTGATCTTAGTCAATTGTCCTATTACTATTATACATTAACTTATTTGAATTAAATTCATTGAATATCAAAGTTTTAAGAAAATGAAGTATTTGGTATTTGCAGAGTTGTCAAAATGAGATAGTAATTGACATCTTTCAGTCATATTTTAAAGGCAATGAACACAATCATATACTCTTGCTAGAAATAGACTGTTCTACAAAGGAAACGGTAATGTTATCAATCATGTTACAGTTTACATAAAACTTTCCAAAATCTGAAAAGAATAGCAATATCTGCTTACATTTACCTTTATAAGAGATGAATCCCAAAGGCCATGGGTAAAGAAAATTATGACTATGCCTGCTAAGTGTTCTTCCAAGACTTTTCTGTTATAGGTGGGCAAGAAAACAACTGACAGGTGGCCATTCTCAGGGGAGGGAGGAAGGGAGGAAGGAAGAGAGAGGAGGTCAGGGGAATAAAGAGGGAGAGACAGCAATGCTTCCTCACATGCAACTCAGCTGCCACGGAGTGAGATGACATTCACTGGTTTCCTATATGGATAGGTTTTATTTTTCATGGAGAATTAGTAGGTGAGTGTCAGGAAATGCACAGGAAACATGGTTTAGCTAGAGCTAGTACTGAATTACACAGTTTTCTGACCCTCTTTATCACTAACAATTTGGCACAGCCTATTCTACTTTTGAACCACTCCCTTAGGAATTTGAGATTGAGTTAATGTTACTTCCTGCTGAATTTCCAATAAGTAGCAAAAGAATTTATGGATAGAAAGAAATGAGTGTAAATCCTATACAGATACTAGTGGTAACTGTTCATACTCAGTTTGATCCCTAGCTTCACAGCCTCCAACTTAGAGTCAGGTAGACATTTAACAGTTTCTTCAAACCAAAAAATAAGATGTTGATTGATTTGCTGGAAGGGGATGAGTGTGAGCATTCTGAGCTGTTCTCAAATCTAACAGACATTATGTATACGTTATATACACCCATAGACCCAAATGACTTATTCATCTAACATTGCTGAGTCCTTAGTACCCAAGGTGGTGTTCCTAGTACTACGATAGATACACAGTGTGAACTTCTGGCTTGTGCCCTTGAGGAGCTCACAGCCCAGTGGAGGAGAGAGACTTGTACCTGCATAGCAAAACAGCAAGCATCACGAAATAGGGAACACAGTTGTGGGGGTTAAGTGCTTCAAGTATTCAGTGAAGGGAGTGATTTCTTCTGGCAGAAGTTATTGAGATAAACTCAAGAAAGACGGGGGGGGGGGGGCGGGGTATGAGTGGGTTACAAAAGAGTGTTTAGCTTAATATGGGAAAAATGACAAGGATTTTAGTGAAAGGGCCAAATAAAATCAAATGTAATGAAAACACATTATGACCAAATTAAGCTGGTTACATCTAATAGGTTTTCACAAGGAAAGCTTAGTATAGCAGGTTTTAATTCTATCTCCCCTAAAATGAGCATTAAAATGAAATGGTCTCCTTTTAGATCTTAATTATTAGAACACTTCCCAAACTTTGTAATATGAACGACATTAGTCAGCCATAACTCTAAACGCTGTATTTCACAGAATGCATTTGTAACTGTAAGGCATAAAAGGTGATTGTTCATTTTATCTTATTAGAAGCTTCCCTAGCCTCCATGGCAGTGCTCATCTGGCCCCCACTTCATGCTCAAGTCATGCAGATTGGAGTTGACTCTCAATTACACCAAGCCTTTCTCCAAAGATGACAGTCCAAATACAGTAGAGATAAAATACATCAAGGTTTAAAATAGGCCCGTTCAGCCCCAGTGCCGCTTCATCATGAAATGATATAATTCACTGATGCCTCTGCCTAGCCTAACATATGTTCTATTCACAGCCCGCGTCACTCTTCATTTGTAATTATTTCCCTTTTTTTTCTTACTCCATCTTGTAATACTTTGCTTGGTTGAAGACAAATACTGAGAGGCAAAGAGTATTATCATACGATGACCTGTTCCAGGGTGTTAAACCCCTGTCAAGGTTTGATTTTAACATGGGGTATTGATGACAGTACATCAATTCAGGCATCATGTCCTGAATTAGACTATATTAATTATCACTTGAGTGCAAGATGCATGAAAATGCTGTTTCATTGACTAAAAGGATCTGACTGAATAAAAATCTATTTCTCATCTGGTTGCTTATGGATAAAGACATTTTTTTCTCTTTGCCTTGGATTGCTCTTTATTAAATATGATTTTTGTATGATTGTATGAATAAATTGTCTTAGCCAACAATGGAACTGGATAGTTTTAAACAAAGAAAACTTAATGGGCTGTCTCCTCTTGGCATATCTCTAACAACGTATTTACAGTTAATAATTTAGGCAGATTATTTACAACAACCCTGCCAAAAAAGTCCTTATTTTCAGCATTTATGAGATAAAGATATTCTCAAATTGTTGCCTCCTTCACTTAAAAGAAATGAAAGTTGTTAATATAACTTACAATTATTTTCAGATGATGGAAGAACAACAAGCTCTGTCTGTCAGCTAACAACTATATGGAAAGGAAAACTAATATTACTCTTAACTTCTGAAAAGAGGACATTCACATGGAGAGTTCCAATGATAGACAAAGTTAAAATCACTAAGAAGTTGAACCAACACACATGTATATACATCTTTGCTAGGGAGTCAACTCAATAACAAAAAAGAGAAAACAACTGAGGTGGAACTTCTTCTACACCAAACTTCTAAGTGCTTACAGGTTCTATTTAGTTTTAACAGAAATATCATGTTGGGCTTAAAGCAGACATTTCCTAAATCTTCTCAAGTTATATCTTAAAACTTTTTCCAAGAGTAACTCAAAACTAACATATAAGCCTACATTAAAATAGGAAATTAGGAATCCTAAACCCAAATTTCAATAAAAAATAAAAGAAAATGTTCACTAAATATACATTATTATGTTTAGCCAATGCAATCAATTCATATATTGGAAATGATTTTTAATTGCAGTAAAAAAACCACCTCCCCCTTAAAAAAAAACAGACTAGAAATGTTATTAGCTTTAATGCCAGCATTTATTAGTAAATATGAGTCTACAATTTCCCCCAAAACGGCCTTTTCAGTAAAAATTTCACAAAAGATTGAGTTCAAATTTTGGAGTAGGAGATTTTAAAAACAGAAAATACGTGTTTGTCACATTATAAAGAAGAGTTGGGGTCCTATTAAGCAGAATGTTGACATTCAGCTTGGCAAGTTAAAGCAGTCATCACAACTAAAAACTCATTCCCACTGTCCTTTCTACTAGGTTTCACAATTCTGATGTACTTATTAAAAGCATGAAGTGGGCCCTGGAAGGAAGGGGGTAAAGCTCCCCTGTACTCCTACCTAACCTGCCCCTGGTAGAATGGGACAGGAGTCCCTAACATGTGCTTCACACTTAAGTCACCAGAGTGAGGCCTGGCCACAAAGAGATTCACTAGAAACGTTGTATCCCAATATCATCATGGTTTTAGAAAGCAGTAAATTTCTCACCATATTCTTTGATAACCACTGAATCCTGCAATCAAAATTCGATCATGCCCAGAAGACAGGGTCCACATGATGCACATATGTTTGGCCTAGAAGACATTAAATAAACCTCACCTTTGCCTCAAGTTATGAACTGTTAAGCTTACATGAAAATCTATTGTGTAGAAGAAACCTAAATATTTTTATGGGACAAATACTCAGTACGGTGGAAAGAGTACTAGGATAGAAATGATAAAACTCACAATACACACCTGGCTCTGTTACCTACGAGTTACATGAAACCAAGACAAGCCATTTCTCTGAAACAAGCAAAAATAATGGCTGCCTCCCTGTGGCACAGATGTGTGGCTGGGATTATTGTAAGCGAAGGTACCCTGACGATGGTAAGACATGATATAATTGCAGGGTAGGGTTGCTCCTGCTATTAGCCTGGTGAAGAGGGAATAATATGAGGGGTGACCCATGTCAGCTAGAGAAAAGGCACCCCTTGCAGATGTGGACCGGGTCAACAAATGTCCCTAATAAAAATGGCCATAGGTCTGAAGACTTGCTGGATCTTGTTTAACTGTGCTATTATTCCTCCTACATCACAGTTCACTCTTTCCCTTTTTGCTCTCTCTTTGCCTTCCGGTTGGTCAGATAGTGACCAAAGTGAGCCATTCAAGGACCTCTCTGACAACAGTTAACACGCGCGTGCATGCACACACACCCACACACATATACTGGCCTCAAAGAAATTTTCCAATTTTAAAATAACTGTATTTGAGTATTAATCAGTTTAAAAATAAAAACAGCTTAGAACTGAAACTACTCCACCCACCCTTTGCTATTTTATTCCGAGTTCATAATCCTACGGTTATCATAAGACAAAGGGTGGCGCATAAAATCTTGAATGCAATAAAAATAAAAACACATTTGTTATTCTGCAATTAGTAATCCAGTTTCCTTTATTCACAAAATCCAAACCCTCACGCACCAAAGAAAAACATACTAAACTACCTGCTAACACCTTATAACACCAACAAGTTTTTAAAACCTACCTTAAAATAAAGGCACTTTTAAATAAGCAGCCCTGACTTTTTACTTTTCCCCAATACAAATTCCAATTTAAATTTATGGAACCAAAAAATATCAGTTACTGTTGTCCTAAGATCAAAATGTCAACAACAGAAAAGTAGAATTTAAGTTTTCACGTAACCTTTTTTTTTTTACTTCAAATCATTAACGTGTTGCCTCTACTCATTTATCGTAATAAAATGACCAGTCTTTCCTGATTCATGTACACAAGCCAAAAAGGCTTACAGTTGACCTGTAAGACTAATCTCTCTCCCTTTCTTACTCACCCACACCCTACGTTTCTTTAGGGCTATAATAGTAATAATTAAAAAAAACCCACCTCATTGCCCACTAGTGAAATGGCCTATCATAGGACTATGATACCATCAGAATGCAGTTTCACAGCTACCACAATGTGGGACTGACATATGACATTTATAAAATGCCAGAACCCTTCCCCCAATCTTTACTGCCTATTCCCCAGTAGGGTTTCACAATGTAAAATGAACTAAAGGCAACTGCATGCTCATTAGCCGCGCCACTTCTGATACATTACATCGATTGACAATGAACCACTGTGATATCAAAGTGCAGGTGTAAAAAATAATAAGGCAACTGCTTGTGTAACAAAATCTCCCTAACTGAGAACGTGTAATAAATATGCAAGGAGGCCTTTTTTTTATTCATTGAAAACGTGGCATGGTACATCAAACATAAAACCCACAAAAGGGTTTTGACATGCCAAACTCAATTAAAATTTGTTTTCATGACTATCAACAGAGAAACTCAATAACTTATTTGTGAATGTAAAAGGTGATTATGCAAGTACCAATAGAAGAATCCAAAGATATTAAGAGATTCAGATACTGTCAAAAGCAGAGCTAATGTCTAACTGAAAAAACTTAATTTTAATAAGTGATAGAGAAATTGTCATAATGGAAATTATTTTTGTACACTTAAAACTTATTAAAATAATAATAGACACTTCTTGCCTATTGGAAGAATATACACATTACTACCTCTCCATGAACCATGCCCCAGTTCTCCGATGGCCCCATGATCTTAATGCTTAAAAGAAAAATCCCTCGAGTGGAAACCTTAAAGTAATTAATAAAGCAAAATAGTGACAACAATCTGAATGATGTATTTGTATATATATATGACCATATGACTGATTTTTTTTGGATTCTTATCATATCTTTGCTTAGTTTTAAATGATTTTGTTTAGCAATAAAAACGAGAAACATGGGAATTAACTGTGATTTTACGTCTTAGAAAACTGCTAATTCCCCAAATCAAGAATATATTTACATTTTATTGCCTTTGAGAGCCAGCCAGACCAATAAGTTTACCATTATAACTGTAAAATCTTGAACTCAGAAGATGAGAAATACTTTGGAAAAGAGTTCGTTTAGTTTCGATATGCCCTCACATTTAAGAACTGACAAAATGATTCAGCCTCATGGACTGCCTGGGAAATGCCAGAACCAGATTAAAAAGTTATGGAAGTACATCCATTTTTTTCACATGAGGAAAATGTCCCATTAGAACTGTTGACGAGTATGAAACCTTTTACTTCCACAAGATGCTAGGAATCCTGACCAGGTAGGCAGATTTACTATGAAATTCTATCATTGTGTTCTCCGTGCCCTCAGTTAAACTTAGTAATAAAGTTACTTAGATAATCTCTACTCAGAAATCTTTAATGGATCATTTTGAGAAAATACGGAGATATTAAAGGGAAATTATCAAGATGTCATTGACAACACTGATATCAATCTTCAAGAATGGATGCTGTGGCAGCCATCATCCCCTTCTATAACTTGTTCAGGTGGTTAATTACCTCAATGATAAGTGAAGAAAGCACAATAGAAAGAGCACATCATAGTCATGGATTTCAAACTTTACCAGTGTAGCTGTCCAGGCCTCAGCCCAGGCATTCTGATTAGGTACCTAACGGGTGGGACTTGAGTTCATGTACTTGTACCCATCTCTACAGGCGATTCTGACAAACACCAACACTTGCCATCCATTCCCTCAAGATACTGATTAAAAATTTATCTTCTCAGGCGGATTTTCTAAAAAAAAAAAAAAAATTACTGTAAAATTTCGGACCGTAATTACTTCAGACCAAAAAGAGAGACTGTCTTCCTCTGGATCCTCATAGAATCTTCTGCCATTTGGCACCTAACACACAATATATTATATTTTCATTATCTTAAAATTTTTTTCCTGCCAAATATGGTAACATTGAAAGCAGGACTATTCCTCCTCCACCTTTTTAATTTCCTTCAGTGCTTTTCAGAAATCACACTTTCAGGAAATATTCATTGATTGGCATTATAGAGTCACCTCTTTAGTAAGATACTAAGAATCAAGTTGCTGTTCCTAGATTAAAAGAGCTACAAGATCAAAGAGCATGAGTCTTCTTCACTGCAGATAAGCAAGGGTTTAATCATTCAGGGGAGGAGTGAATGGAGTTTTTCTATCCTAAATCTTTTAGCATTACTGCCACACAGATAAATTCAGGTGTTATTCATGGGAAAATGAAGTTAAATTCAACAAACATTTATCGAGTGTTTCTGCTAAGGGCAAGATACTCTGATGTCAGGTACTGTGGGGCCATCACTCCGTGACCTCTAAGAACCCAACACAGTGCTTAATATCTATCATACTCAGAATTTCTTTTCTATTCTAAAACCAATTTAAATTAGAATTTAAGCACTTGTGGGAAAGAGAGTGATTAGATGCAGCCTCTTCTCTCAAGGAGCTTTGAATCCAATATTAGTTTAAAAGACCAAACAGCCTACTCAGTTCCTGGGCTGAAAGTAAAGGGAAGTTAGCAAAATTCCAGAAGGAAAAGAAATTTATTATGATGATATTTAAAGTATAATAGTATACGTACATATATATGCACATAGAGAAATGTGAACATAAATTTAAGGGTGTCTAGATTTTCTATATATGTAGCACAAAGTTCCCTGATGAATACAAAGAATATTTGTGCTTTAAGTTGGGATTATTTATTTTTTTGATCAGTCAATAAATATCAGAGTGAGTACCTGTATTCATTCATTCATTCATGCAACAAATATGTGAGAACAGGCTTTGCGCAAAGTGTTTCCTTCCATTTGGCCTGAGATAGATTCAGGTGCTCAAGCTTGAGGTTTTTAGGCCATTGCTTTTTTTGGTGGAATGAGACTGAATGAAGGTCCTTTCCATTCAGCCTCTTCTCCAATCCCGAGAGAGAAGTCTTTGCCATAGACCATGCCATTGAAATTGGATTTAAAGACAACACACACTACATTGCCAAAGATCTGATTGAAAGCTTGAAAATGGCTACTTCCACTGTCAGTCACAACTCAGGGCTCTCTTTATTCACTCTGCGCTGGTCATGTTCCTGTATTATTCAGTTATTACTCTCACGCCTGCTGTATTGTAGGCTCCTTTCTGGTATAATCAAAGACACTTTACATTGTATCATCTTCAGCAATTAGCATAGTGCTCTGTACCAAGGTAGCCAATAAATGCTGGTTAAGTTGCTGAAAAACTAAACTGAAAACATGGTGCTAAATGTGGCCGTAGTGGTGATGACAGTGTGGGATATGAGGACTTATAAGACATAGTTCTGCTCCCACAGAATTTACATTTCAGCTGAGGGGAAGAAAACACATTCTCAAATAACTGCAGTACAAAGTATGAAGTGATAAGGGTCACAAAAGCAGTACAAAGAAGGTGCTACGAGAGTTCAGAGGAGGGAGAGATTACTTCCAGCTGTTCAGTGTCCAGTGTTCTGCCCAGGGCAGTGAGGATTATTGGATAAAAGAGAGAGTACTTGCTGCAACTGGATATAACACTCACTAGTAAGAGGAAACAGACAAACACGCAATTTCTGGTTATAAATAAAAGCCCAGAGATGCACATATCCAATCCAAACTGAGTGCTACACTCAGTGCTATGTTGCTTGTGAAAGTGAGATATCGATGGTGCAAGAGTGGGTTGGCAAACGCTTCGTGGAGACACTCAGCATTGAGCCTTCAACAGTGGACAGAATGACTAGATTAAAAGGGGGGATTTGAGACATGGGATATAAGACTGGCAATGCCTCAGAAAGGAAGTTGAAAAAAGGAGATGCTATGCAGTTGCCTCTCTTTGTAAAAAATCAACTACCTGGAGCCTGGGGTACGGCTCATCAATTCCCTCCAACGAACCCTAAACAGGGAGAGAGAAGGGTCGTGGACGCAGGCTCCCATGGTATAAACAGCAGAGAGGGCTTCAGCTGCTCTGATAGTGAACAAATACCCCTGGCTATCTTCAGGCTTTGCCTAGGGAACATAATGGTGTGCCCTCTGCCCCCTTGATCTTGCTACCCCATACGAATCTGTTAAAGCCATTGTTCCATGCTTTAACTCACTTCTGACCTCTGACCCTTGCGCCAGATAATTGACACATTATGCTAAACAATGACAAAACTGGATATAAGGATCCTTTTAATGAAAGATTAAAAAGTGTTATAAAATAACTGTGAGAAAGAAAATTGCCTATGTATATGAAGGTAATATACCCCAGGAAAATTCATGGCATTTCTATTCCATCTTAAGGAAAAATAGATTTTTTTTCCGTAAAAACTTCACACTTTGCTTATTACAGCTCCCAGATGATGAACACTTACATTTTCAGAATATTATTCTCACTGAAATGGAATCAAATACTTCTCCTGGATCTACCTTTGGCTCCTACTTCAAATGGATTCAAGATGTAGGCTAAATGTTTTTTCCTCAGCTTTATGTTTTCTTTCATTGAGATACTTGCAAAAACCAGAGTTCTTATTGAGTTTAATAATCTTGTTTTCATATACAATCCTGCTTCTAAGTAGATTTTTAAAGCAATGACTTTTTTATAGTAAAATTATGTTATTTTTAGCTTGAATGGATACAAAAATGTGAAAGTAACTTGGTGGGAAAATAGTAAAACATGGTCAACTATTTAGCACACTGCAACAAATTATGTGAAAATAAAATTACTACAAAAGTATTTTTTCTCATCAACAAGCCATAAGTATTAACCACGGTAAAGTTATCCCCAGAAAGGATGTAGTAAAAAAAATACATATAACAAATTACTGAATAAGAAATGCATACAAACTCTCCTCTAGAATTCTGTTATACCAATTTGGAAAGATTTTCAAAATCCATTATATGTAATATGTAATGAAAGCTTCTAGTTTCACTTTGAAAAGCTTCTTGTCATTTGCTTATTTCATCAGAAAAATCAGACAACCATAAGATTTTTATAATGGGTGCCTTAATTGCACTTAATATGACTAACTATACACGGAAGACACATAACCTTCATGTATTTATATCAAAATATCATGGAAACTGTGGCGCATATTAAAAGTATGCAGGATCTACTTTTGTTTTGTAAAATTGTAGAAAATTTGTAAATAGCAAGGGTGACCTCCAGTGTGCAATAGGTTTATGCCATTGCATTTTTTCAGTAACAGAAACTGTGTGTTGGTCTACTTCAATTCTCTAACAGTGCTAAAGATAAGGAGAAAGGGAATTTTCTGCATCAAAATGAGTTTGTAATTTCAAAGCAATTGATTTGTTTTGTGTTTTGGTTATTTTGAAGCTCATGATGTTGCTCAGAATCTGAAAACACAAAAAAGCATTAAACCATGGGAAAATAATCTATGACTAATAAAAGTTACAAAATTATTTTTCTCGTATACGATCTGATTAGGACTTATACTCATTAACGCTTTGGAGAATAAGTTGAATTTACATTGTTTAAAATGCAACGTACTGCCATGCAAATAGTGAAACCACCTGACATCATCTCTACACACTGATACTGACATGTACACCAAATAACAAACACCACCAAAAATCAAACTTAAGAAGCTTTTTAGAAAGTCGTCAAGATCAAAAGCTTTTCACTGTAGATAAAATTTCTTTTTATGAAAAGCTAATGGCTTGCCACATTGTATAATATAATTTCTATTTGTCTCTAATCTCAACACAATAAAAACTATTCACATGAAAAGGAAAAGCCTGATGCTTTCCTTACAAGCCAATCCAACATCACTCACTTCATCTTTTACACTGAAGATAATACAAATCATCCAGAACTACCAGGGAAATTTTTTTTTTTTTTTGGCAGATTTTATTTTCATTTCTTTACTTGGTAAACAACCCAAACATTGGGGGAATAAGGTTTCTTTTCAAAGGATTTTGTTAGTAAAACATCAAGTTCTGCCTTAGCTAACCAGACCACACAAAAGATCTAATTATAAGGGTGCCCACCAGAGCGCCTGCCTGTCAGAGTCAGTGTCACTCAAGCTCTGTCACTCTTTCCATTAGGCGTATCTACTTTCAAAGGTCTACACCGTGGACGGTAAAAATTTGCTCCAGGCTGACTCTTGGCATAAAAGGTATAAGGCTGAGAATGAATTGCTTTTTATGAATATTCATAACAACCAGTGTGGACTTCTTAATTTCCTAGACAGAGAAAAGTGTACATAACTACATGCGATCTGGTTTGTTTATGTAATTTATAATATACATGGTGTATGTGTGTGTATAAAATGTTTATTATGGATAGAATATAATTAATGAATTATTTAAAATTCACATTGGGTGATAATATGCTCCAGCTTTAATAAACTACGAAATTCCCAAGTATGGTATAAGCTCAGAAACAATAATTATTCCTTTGGACTTGTTATGATCTATCATGTCAAGAGTCTGTGTGCTACCTGCTAAGAAATGCCTGAGCAGTCCCTGACATGATGCACCCTAATGGCTCCAAAGGAGCCATTATCGTCTACTGTGTCAATATTTTGCGTGCTAAAGAGGATCCACAGAAGAGTTCTAAACCAGGCCTTTGCATATCAGACAGTCATGATGACTCAATCTATTATGTCAATAATGTGGTATAAAAAAGTCATCCTCTTGAATGTACACAATTACAGTAATAGGCATGTTTTGTCAATGATCTGCTTAGAACCTTCTTTGAGTACTTGCAGAAGACAGCATTTTTCAGATTTCACTAGAATAAGTTTTTTTGATTCTAAAAATTTGTTTTTGAATGTCATTTTAAATGTGGCAAATTAATACCATAAAAAGGTTTGGATCAAAAATTAAATTAAAAAAAAATCAAAAAAATTAAATTCACTTGAGCAAATTATTTTCACAAACTCCTCAAATCAAATTAAGAGTCCCTCAAAACAACTTAGATAACTTTGTGTGTAAAGAAGATAACTTTTACTTTCCTTCTGGAAAGAAACAACTCAAAATTATCAATGCAGCTTTGACCTTAATTCACAGCAATACATGTAGGTACCACAAGGGGCTCAGCATAGAAAATAGATAAGTACTCATTACATTATACATTTTCTAATCAAAGGAGGAAAATTAAGGCCAAATACCAGAGTCTATGTTTATTTTTCAAGATATCATTATAAATGATGATTTTACCTTTGGAACAAATTTGTTAAAATGTATAGAATTCTACTTTATTTGAGACAATCATGGAATGCTGATTATATCTTTAAATACTAAGAATTATTAAGTGATGCTTGAGAATAAAGAGGGTATCTGAAAAATAATGTGAAAGCAAGAAAAATCATGATAAATTATTAAATTACAGTCTAATATAATTTCTTCCAAAGCTATCAATACATTTTAAGACTAGAGAGAAGAGAGTAACTTTTATGGCTTAGTACTAATAAATTGATTTCTCATTCCAGTTATTTGTTAAAAACCTACACTGGCAAAATGCCAGCTATATTCATGTGCCAAGTTGAAGATCAAGAATTAAAAAAATAGTATCAGATCCCTTACACTTAGTGTAGGAATGCTAATAAAATGTCTTTTTTTTGTAATTTTATACAAACGGATTAAGTATCATAAAAAGTGAATACAGTGCTTTTTTGTGTGTATTGATTTTTAAGAAATAGTTTCTCAGATGTGTCAGACATGTCTAGATTTTTGAGTAAGAGATTTTTTTTTTTTTTTAATCTTGGCTCTGTTCGTATAAAGCAATGTTTTGGCAAAGTCGGCAAGTTCCTTAAATGAAGATCTTTTTTCCCCCCTTCTGGGTATCAGGAGACCATTTTAATTCACTCACCAGCTAAATTCTCAAAGGGACGAGTGTATATGGTAACATAGGAGCCAATATCCTAGCTATCAGTTTTCATACAGCCTAGCTGGACCTTTACATTACGGCTGCCCCACATTTATTGTTCTTTCATTGCATCTGTCAGCATTTCCTGACAGCGCATTATGGAGCACATGGCTACAAAGTCAGTATCAATCAGGCCACGATCATGCAGATATAAGAAGCAGACTATTGATAATGGGCCTTAAATCAGATCATCATGGTTTAAGCCTAAGATTCTTAAAAGGCAGCAATCTCACGGGAACTCCTACTTGCCTGCACCTGTTACAAACCCTACACGCCAGTTTCTACTACCTACCACCTACAACTTCTCTGAAGGTAAAAAAAAAAAAAGGATCCATTAAATACACATCACCGTAACACATTTCACCATGTAAAATGAAGCATGAAAGCAAAGACAGCAATTAATACAATTTTTGCTCTATCTCTTTCAAAAAAATGTGCAGAAGTAATACGTAATATCTTCCTTTAGACTCATGAAGCCAGGCATGCAAGCCCCACGTATACCTCACATTGATAGCAGCAGTTTTGTCGTGCTTTGGAAATGTCTTACTTCAAAAGCATTTCAACTTGATATGGCCATTTAACAAGTGAGATAATTCGGAGTTTAGAGGTATGCTACACCAAACTCAAGGCACCATGTTTAAAACAAAGGCATCTAATTTTTCCTAGACATAAATAATAAAACAGGAGTTGCATGCAAATTTAGTAACATAAAATTTAAGGTGATGAACAGAATGGAGGCTGGCTTCTTGTTTAGTATTCCTTAGTTATCACCATAATTGCTGCATGTCTGTCATCACTAGCAAAAGAAAAAAGTGTCTTTCTCAGCTGCTCCCCTGCTTGTTTTGTTCGCTGTATTCTTGTAAAGTGGGAGAAAATAAGTGTCATTTAATGAATAGTGCTATTCTTTGTCTGACAGCTTCATATCTGTTAGGTGTAGGAGGCCTCGTACTTTCTTTTTCTGATAATGTTTTTGACAGTGTGCTAAATTCCTCCCCCAAAAGGCCGGCGTGTATATTCTGCTAAAAGGGGCTTCATCTATCCTGAATGGGTGCCCTCTTTTAACCCCCTTCAGCTTCTGTTCTTACATTAATTGAGCTGATCAGATTGAGCATATGAATTTGTCTTTGATGTATTCGTATGTTTAGTTGACGTTGCTCTCTCTCTCATTGGCAGCGGACAGAGCTCTCAGACAAATAGGACTGTTGTCATAGTAACAGGCAATAGCTAGGGATCTCTTGAAAAATATTTTTATTTCAAAATTCAAACTGGAAAATTCTCACTGGATATAGTTCTCAGTTCTAAACGTGTCATATCTAATGATGAATGCAATTAGGAATCCCACCAGTGTTTTAAATAATAAATTAGCCTAATTTTCTAGGCCTGGCATGATGACATACAAATACTAAAAAGGCGTCTTCTTTTTTAAAATCCGTGACAAAGGACTTATTAATGACTTTTGTTCTTAGGATTTCAAATTAAAACGGATGGTAGACTAATGATAGCGCTTTCTCTTTACTGAAAACCAGAGGCCTAGAGGTAAACTTATTATATTTTTCTAAAGAAAACACTTCAAGCGGCTCTGATATTTGGTCATTTCATAAAAAAGACAGGTGTAGAAATCCTTCTATAAATGTTGAAAGCTATAGCAGTTGGTAAATCTCAGTGGATAAAAAATGCCCATAGCCATTTTTAATTACTGAGCGTGAAAAAAAGGGATGGATGGTAAACATAAGCCTTCCAGATCACTATCATCTTACAGTGGTGGGATTTTCAAGTTCCTACTATTTTATTTGAAATACAAGAGAAAACAGAAATAAATAGGTCAATATATGATATAAATGGTAGTTATTTTTAAAACTTAATTTATTCATGATTATACAATTCCAGTTATATTAATTATTGTTTACCCCTGATGTGGGGTTTGGAGAGCAATGAAAATCACTGTAGAGTTGGGCAGTTTCAAGGATCTGACATAATGTGTAATCACGTAATAAAGAGAGTTACTAAAAACCAACCAAATTTTTCTATTTGTTAAACTCATCTTTCAGTTCTTTGGTATTTGTTTATCACTGTGTTTATATGTCAAGATGCGGAATGTAGCTTTTTGACTTTAACCAGCAATGGTGTTACTTTCTGTAAGTCAATATAAGAAAATCAAACAAATCCATGTATGGTTTGGGTTTATCTGAGGAAAATCAATCTTACTCAAACTTTAGAAGGTCAGTATACAAAATAACCAACAATTAAATTAAATCCAAATAGTAATGAGTGTCTATAGTACACGAATCTTCCCATGTTAAATATGGCTTTATATCTGTACGTGTGAAAAAAGTTTGTGCTTAAGGCAAAAGGCAGGAAAAAAGCTAAGCCTAAAATATTAACAAGCACTATTTCTACTCTTTTATTATTATTTTCTCTATAATAATTTTGTTACTATAGTCTAAATAGCATAAGACTATTACAAGTTTTATTTTAGGTTATGCTACTAAATCACCTGGAATGTTACTTTTCTCCTCAAAAATTGAAGTGTAATATTTCCTAAAATACCCCCAAAAAACCTGTTAAGTGAAAAACCGCAGGAGACTAGCAAAGGACATCTCAGCTTCTATTGGTAAGTGAACATTTCTCCCCTTAACTCTATTTCTGGTCTGTTTCATCTAAAAGCCCACAGTGAAGACAGCAAATCCAAATCAACTTGAGGGTTCCCACGGATAGCTGTGGCCTCCTGCAGCTCTCCTGGAAGGGGAGCACATACCTGGGAGGTCCAGGCACGTCCCTCACCCCACCTGGCTGTCCGGAGGGTCATATACAAACAGTCCACTCCGATGAAGAGGATATACTGTTTCTTCCTCAATAAGGCTTTAGACGTTTTTCTGAGTTGGGGAAGCATGACTTCTTTGCACTTTTTCAAAGCAGTTAAAAACAGTATGAAAAAGTTTCTTTTATTGTTTTTTTAAATTACAAAGGTAATTCATACTTCTCATGCAAAAGCCAAAAAATATTTTGGAAGCATCCTTTCATCCTTAAAGCTGACCAACCAACCTTAAAAGAACCACCAGCTTTAAATTGATAGTTAGCCATGCATCGTTTAGATGTATAGTAAAAGCCATTTTGGAAGTACCGCATTTCATTTACTGCCCACCTTAAGACCCATGATAAGAAGTGGTATGAGAAAGGGAAAAGAAAGCAGGAAAGTTTTTCTGTTTCTTTTTCCTGTGCCTAAATTAGATAGTAAGGCATGAGAAATAATACTGCTTCACCTCTCAGTCATCAACAGCCACAGCCCTGGAGCAGAGAGGGAGTGAATTCTGGCAGTTCCTTCCTCACTACTGTTACAAACCCTCTAAGAGCCTGGAAGTCACAATTCTCAACGTCCTCCGAGTCTTTTACAGTCTGGGAGCCACTTCCTTGAGGTGACTGACAATCCAGAAGTGAGAGTACGTACTCCTCGCTGGAGGACCATGTTGCCATGTTGGGTTATAAAAGGAAAGCCTTGCCTTTAAGTGTTTAAAATATTTTGAAAACATAAAGCATGATGATGCCAGTTATTTCTCCTGTTTGGCACTGCACAGACCTGCTCCAAGCACTGAGTGGCTCATTGACTTTGGAGCTCAAGGCTTAAATCAGCTCCACAGGCGGCCAGCAAGCCAAAATGAACGCTAAGCACGTTGTTCTGAAACCCAGGCTGCGTCTCACAACTCCAGGGATATAACTTAAAGACAATTTATCTCAGAAAATATAAGGCAGCAGAAAGAGACCTAGATTTGGAATCAGAATGACAGGGTCAGACATTTCTCACCAGCACCCAGACCTTAAGTGACCTTCCTGAGTCATAACGTCTTCATCTATAAGATAGGGATTATAATATCAGCCTCCCTCCTGGGGTTACTGTGCAGCAAAAATGAGATGGCACATATGAACATGTTTTAAAATGTGCCTTAAAATATATACAGATTGCACTTGAACCCTATATCTTCTATATTTTAAAAACTAGAATCAAGCATATTGATTTTGCATGTAAGCTACATTTCTCTGTAAAATCGTCAAATGTTTACTTATCGATCACGGATAGTGATGTTATAGTGCATCACATTAAAATATTAAACATTAATTTTTAAAAATTACTTTATTATTAAGTGGTTTGTTTTCATATAATATTTAACTTCAAAAAGTCTAATTCCGATAAACCATTTTTTTCTGCAACCAAATATGTTTCTGAATTCATTAATTCAGAAAGAAAGAGAAATTAGAGAGAAAATTAGAGGTAAAAATTATGATTCAGTAAATTATAATAAAATTACTTGAGAAACAGACTTTATTTTCATATAAAATTTCTAGTTTGCATATTTCAGAAAATTTAACTTGGACTCATCATCAGTAATCAAGCCTGTTATAGATGATACATAAACATGGATACTATATCCACGTATATATACAGTTAGGCAAGATGGCTATAAATACACAGACTAGTCTCTGAATTGTATGTAGATTATATTCTGAAAGTTAATAAGTAAATTGCTTATTAACAACTTGGGTAGATTTTCTTATACAAACAACATTAACATGCTGTTTTACACCCAGGCTACCTTAGAAAAAATCCATTTGACCCAGAATTTACCATAGGGATTAATAAGCATACAAAGACAAATATTTCCTGTAGAAAATACACATTTGCCCTTGTTGGTGCCCCCATGCTCTTTCATCGATTATTGCAGAGTTGGAAAGGGTGGTACACATGGCTGAGCTCTGGGAGTCTGGAGGGCAGATGACAATTTATTTACTTTTAGAGGAAAAATCAAACTCAAAAGATCAGAAACAGGAATAAAGTATGATGGCAGAGATGATATATGCTATTTTATGGATATAACAAAATAATTATTAGCCAAAATAACATTAAATAGAAGAACTAGAAAGCTGGAATTTGTGGGAAATGAGAGGAGGTTGAAGAATTAGGACAGGACAAGCACTGTGGCTGCCATGGTAAGTGGAAAAAGAGGAGAGGCTTAACAGGGATGCTTTCTTCCTAATACTACACCTTCCTGTCCCCATAAAGATTGTCCTGGGTTAATCATAAATTGATCCAAGAGCAAAGTAAGACGCACTAAGAGAAACCTGGGGGTAAGGAGGGCACACTTCTATAGATGGTAGTACCAGAGTTGGTATTGAGGGAGAAAAAGGAAAGGAAACAAGTACAAGTGTGTCCACTGAAAAGGAGAGGGGTACCCAAAGCCACGGCTGTCTGTGAACTTTTGTGAGAAGAACTCAGGAGAGATGGATAGCAGCACTTGAACACTCCCTCTCTTCCTGCGAGCCTCACTGGCCTCTCACGACACTGCCTTCTCCTAGTTTTCCTCCCGTTCTACTGACCATTCCTTCTTGGTGACCTAACTGGATCTTCCTCCTCCCAACTTCTTGTTGTTAGTGCTGGGTCCCAGATCTCAATCAAGATCCACATCCATTCCATTCCGGTGCAAAAATACTATCTGAACTATGATCACTGCCATAATAACTCCAACTCCAATCTCTCCTTTGAGTTTCACATTCTCATGCCCATCTTTTATTCCTCCCAGATGACGCCTTAAAGGCATCTCAAACATAGTATGTACAAAATAGAACTCTTGATGGCACCCCACCCCCAATTCAATCCTCTCCCAGGTTTCTTTATCTCAACAAATCACACACTTTTTCACACAGTGTTTCAGGTCCATAGCCTGGGAGATATGCTTGATTTGTCCCTCTCACATCTCACACTCAATCCATCAGCAATCCTTCAAGTTCTACTTTCTATATGGTTCAACTCAGTATCTTTAAAATAGATTCCAAGTCCAATTAGGGGAACCTAATTCCACCTGGAACTATTGTTGCAGCATTCTAATTTTTCTCTTTCACTCTTTTCACCCTTACAGTCTATCCTTGGTGTAGCAATCAAAACAATGCTGTAAATGTATAAGTCAGATTACATTCCTTCAGGCCCAGTACCCTCCAAAGACTTGTTATCACACAACATCAAAGCCTTTCTGTGTCATCTGGCCTCTGGTCACCTCTGCCTTCCTCTCTGTCCTCTTGCACCTCATTCATTTAGCTCCAGTCATAATGGGCTTCTTGCTATTCCTGGTTTATGCAAAACTTGTTTCTATCTCTGAACAGAATGGCTGTTCCCCCTGCCTGATGTGCTAGTCCTTAGAAATATTCATAGCTTGCTCCCTCGGGTCACACAAATATCATAGACTCCTTCCCCAGTTACCCTACCTAAAAAGTCACCTCTCCTCCATACCCTTACGTGCTTTACTTTACATCATAGTCTTTATTACTACCTGATGTTATGTTCATCGGTTTACTGTCTATTATCAGAGTGTAAACTTTAAGAAGGTAAGGATTTTGTCCAACTTGTTCTCTACTGCTCCCCCAAGCCTAAAATAGTCCTGACCTTGTAGGTATGTCAACGCTTATTTTGACATCCCAAATCTTTCATGTTTTACAATGGAAAATATTAGTTACTCCTATTGATACATAAAAATCATGTCTTACAAAGGAAAAATGTTTCAGTACTTGGCTTTTAATCCACCTTTCAGAATGTATTTTGCATGATTATTTTTTTAATAATGATTTCAAAACTGGTTGAATTTTTCAAAAGCAGTTAAGACCTGTAAAAGTAAGTACTTTCTAGAAATACACACTAGGAGGGAAAAAAAATGAAAAGGCTGACAAATTCTTTACTCTTATATTTTTAAAATGTGTTCTGAGATTTAAGAAGTAATTATGTAACTCTTCCTACTCAGATTTTGTTAAATAATTTACTATTTGACAGTTTGTGTCACAGTTTTTCACACTATATCTGGAGTTATGAATGAAACTATAAATGGCCTACTACTATGATCTAAAGTAGAAATTTCAAGGGTAGGGTAAAGTAGAAATCCCAAGGGTAAAGAGTTTATTTTTATTAACAGGTTAATCACCATAAAGTTATTGGCTATCTAGGAGAAATATTATGAATAAATGCTAAAACCTTTCAAGAGTTATAAAAGTGAGTATTACATGTTATTTATTTATACTATGTACTTAAAGTTAGTGACATGAGTATTAGTAATAAAAAAGCTGGTGTTCATAGAGTGCTTACTTTGTTTCAGGTACAATTTGAAGTCTTTTATTTGACAAATTCATCTAATCCTTGTTACAACTTTATAAAGCAGCTCCATTTTACAGATGAAAACACTGAGGTCTTGAAATGTTGGCTGTCCAAGATCACACAGCTAGAAGGTGGTAGAGCTAAGATTTGAAACTAAACAATCTAGCTCCAGAGTATAAAAAATTAACTGCCATGGAGTTATACCACATATTCTTTGCTCCGTGATTCTGCCAGCAAAGTGTATTTCGGTTAGCAAAAGAGGTTTTTATATGTAAGACATTATCAATAATGGTGAAGTCTTTCCTTACACTGTACTTTGAAGGTAGTTAATCAACATTTTGCTTTGAAAACTTTGATCATGGAAAACAATTTATTTAACACATTGCTCATCTTCTAGTTGTGTTCAATTGCTTAAAGGTACACATTAAAATCATGTTTAACAGAAAATAAATTTTCACTAGTAAAGTTGAATGTGTATAATTCCTAGAAAGGCAACATTATTTTTTCATTAAAAATTAAGTTACAGGACTTCCCTGGCAGTCCAGTGGTTAAGACTCTGAGTTTCCAACGCAGGGGGTGCGGGTTCGATCCCTGGTTGGAGAACGAAGATCCCACATGGCCCAGTGGCATGGCCAAAAATAAAAAAAAAATAATAATAATAATAAAAAATAAGTTACAAATGATTGTAACATAAAACTTTATTATTAATTTCTTACTCTAAATTCCAAACAAATTACAGACATCTTACCAACACAGAGATATTGTTTTAAATTGGTTTTTACATAATTTGGACAGGTCAAAAGCCACACAGAAATTTGAAGAGGTATGCTAATGATGAAACCTGTTTTCAGGGTCTTAGAACCAAAATTTTGTTGACTTTTTCTCTGATTTCTAACAACTCTAAAATCATTCTCACTGGAACGTAGAAATCACAGAATAAAAAAAAAATTTCAGGCTTTAAAACTCTTTTCCGAACAGAATAATATGTATATATTAAGCCACAAGAGGCACTGACTTCTTAACCACCTGTCCTTTAATATCTTAAATTTATGTCATTGATATGTTGTCTTTTTAAGGTACACAACCTAAAAAGACCAAAAAATAATAGTTTGCAATAATTTAAAGGGTGCCCAAACTACCAGAAACTAATCAAAGTTACCCATATATAAACTAATTGCCAAATAAGGCTATCATCTACTAAATACACAAGCTAATTAATTTTAAAAAATCACTATAAACTTCCTATATGTTAGACTGTCCAACACTCTGCATTCTACAGGCATGCTTTGCACTCCAGCTGTAGCAGTAGAATTACTGAAACTGTAATTCTCTTAATATTTAAATAATATATTAAAATTTAATTTTCAGCACCTGGAAGAATCTGTTTGTGTGCCAGCAAATGAGGTAGCTGGGCCTGGAGCTTCTATACATATGGGACTCAAAAACAACGTATCACAAATAATTACTAAGCTAGAGCAGCTGTAGTCACCACAGTAGTCATTTAAAAATCAGGTCAAAGTTGTTTGAATTCTTTTCCATTTTCAAGATACCGTGTGCACAAATTCTGTGGTGTTTATCTTTTTCTATTTGCCGCATTTTGTAAATTATGTACTTTTACTGATAATTGTAGATTGTGGTGGAAAGGGTAGCAAAGGCATCTTGTGAATTTTTCTTTTTCTTTAAGTTGGACATGTTAAAAGAAATTACGCTCCTGATATCTCAGGTTCTTTAAATGGCTTACATGAATGTGCCGACCTGAAAGCTTATGTATTTGTTCAATCTGTTTACAGGAAGCATTATATATTTTGTGAATAAACAAACAAACAAAAAACTAAAGTATATTTACTGCTGTATGTCTCTGGCTGTCCACACACATTGTGTGTGCATGAAATGAGTCTAAATATAGATACACACATACATCCTTAATAAGATATTCTTCAATGTATTCTATTTTTTTAAGTCATGATGCCATCTGGTCCACGTATAAAAGAAAATAATATAAATTTTATAATTTATTAAATTTGAACAAATGACTGGGGGAGGGGACTACTGAATTGAAGATCCAAAAACATTTTATATTTTATACACATTCATTCACACCTAAGAAAGTCAAGCCATTTTTAAAAAGGTGTTATATGGATGCAATTCCTAAGTTCACAACCCGATCTGAAATTGGCGAGGTAGTACATCTTTCCTCTTCCATCCCTCTGTATTCCTAATGTACTTACTAAAAATAAAAACTCAAGAGAGCATGGACCACCTTAGGATTTTTTCTATCACTTTAGTGAGATTCACATTGCTTTACCCAAAAGCTGTAGATAAAATGAAAATTAATTTGAAAACTGTATTTAGTAAAAGGATGACAATGGCAATAAACTCCATTCAAACAGAACTTTTAATTGCTTCGAGTTATTTTTAGATTTCCAATCAGATTCTTGGACATGGAAAAAGGTCTAAATGTGGTTTTTGGAAAGCATCAAATGACACCCTACACCTGATATTTAGAAAGAAAATAAGATATTTTTGTTGGAGAGAAAGATGGGGATTGGGGATAGGAAAAAAATGTACCAAGAATTTATACACTATTACCTTCAATCATTTTGATGCGAGTCATTCATACCACCACCATGCTAACAAGACATCCAATTTACTAAACAATGAATACTGAAAATACATTTAAAAGGTACAAATGACTGACCAAAGAATGACACTGAAAAATATTAAGTAACAGCTCTACCTCAAGATAAGCCTCACCATTAAAGAGTTTTAATGAAGAGAGCCTTCAAAGGCTAAATCAGGAGGCATTGATTAGATTGCCTCTAACTTTGTGTTTTGACACCTTCGTCTTTCGTGGCATTATATTGTCTCTGTGCATCTTACAAAGGAAGCATTTTACTAGGCCCACACAAGAACAGGAGACAGCAACGCTTATAAAAGAGACTGTCAAGGGTGTGAGCCAAAATGGGTCTCATTTGGATTTCAAGTGAAGAAAACTCCTAATGCATTTCATTACAATGTATGCGAACCTCTGAAAAGAAGGATGGATTGGGATTCTCATCCCTATTAATTTATTGAAATGGATTCAGTTTTTTCTTGTATATCAAGAGAGACCATGTGTTTCAAGCAAGGTAACAATATTATAGTCCCAATAACCAAATATGCTATGATGCAGTGTGCCCTTCTGTGAGATAAAGAGGATGCAATTTTCCTGATAATTGGGATTTGAGTTTAAAAATAAATCCTACAATAGCGTGGCAACAAATAAATATTCTTTGTTACCATCAGTTTTAAAGATATGATCAAGCTGCTATACAACATAGGGATTGATTCAGTCTTTGTTACCAGAGCAGGCTTTTTACCATTTGAAATCCTATTTTTTCCCTTACTACTGTCATTCACATATTGACTTTTTATTTCATTGAGGAATTGTGTGCGTGATGTAATTAGGATAACACCAATGAAAGCCACATTTTATGAAAAGATAGTGAAAAGAGAATGAGACAAAGTCACAGCATTTTAAGCACTGGATTGTGGTCTATACATATCTTCCTTCATAAGAATGTTCCAGTCATCAAGGCACCTATTAGGTAATTCATGATTTTAAAAAAAGGTGCTTATATGTGGCTGATTCTCCAACCTCATTAAAATGATACCCACCACTCAAAAATTTCAATCCCTAACCACGGAGAAATGCCATGATCTAATGCTCTTAGACATCCTAAATAATTTCATAAATCTACAGGCTTACAAATATGAGACATATGCTCTCATTGCTCTTTAACACCATTAACATTTAGAGGTGATTGATTACGTTATACCAATAACATTCAGTGAATTCAAAGCTGATCTATTTTTTATGTAAATCACACAACCTGCTAGTCAAATTAAAGGTTAAATATACATAAAGTCTTAGAATAAAATATAGATAATCTTTCACATAGAACATGGACCCATGATGCACATACTCAAATGTAATAGGAACCACAAATTCACAGGTTGCTTACTAATTAAATCCAGAAAAACAGCATGAGCATGTCCTCCTTATGTTGTTATACATTTTATTCCAAATGGGAATAATACATCCACAGCTAAGTAGAATTGAAAAATATAGCTAGAAAACACAATTGGGAATAAATGTACATTTACAAACTTGGAAAGAACCCACTATAAACAAATTCATATTCCTCATTTAAATTTTCCCATGTATCTAACTATAAAATAGGTGCAGTAAGAATACATATAAACCAAATATTTAGCATGTGTACATACATGTTGATGTATCTGTGTATATGGATATGCTTCAAGCAGCAGAAAACTATATACGAAAATTCTAAAAGCAAATCTCAATTAAGCTTAGTATATGGTTATTTTTTTAAGGAAGTTTATACATCTCTCTATAATACAGACAATAGAGGAATTTTTTGATGAATTGTAATTAAATTAGAATGATGCATGTTTCTTATTTTTATCTTGACAGTTCTTGTATTCTCAGGCAGAGCTTATAACACACAAATATACAGCAGGTTACTTGTTGAATAATGTATTTCAAGTACTTAAAATTTCCAGGGAGTTGCCTAAGATCTACATGTGAATACATATTTTGGCCTTAATTTTCATCACTGCATTTCTTCAGTTGAGTATATTTTATAATCTACTAGCAAAGTAGTTAATATCAGTTTTTTTTTTCCAGGACATAACAAAGGTAATAATACCATCTTTATGATATAAACTTTATGACATTCTGAATAAAACTGACAAGTATAAAATTGGATCCATACAATAAGTGATATACTTATGTTAATTCACCTTTTAAAAGATATTATGTGTTGCTCCGTTTTTGTGACAAGGCTTCCATTCATACTAGAGACATGTTGAAAAACACTATATTTTCTCTCAATAAGGAAAATCACTTTACCCACTATCATGCTTGTTCTGTCTCAATAAAAAATCAATCATCAAATGCTTGCTTCCAAGTTTTACTTGTTAAACTGCCAATTTATGCATACAGTTTGGCTCAGCAGAATTTCACTCAGTATCATTTCTTTCATTATTATAATTTTGTACATCTCATAAAATGTTTTAAACTCGGGGGTAGGGGAAGTTACGAAAGTTTATATGTGTTTCTATGCAGCATTTAATGTTTGGTTAAAATATAGTGGTAGGATGTAGTTCCAAATGATCATTTTTAAAGAAAAAGAAAAACTATATCTTTCTGTCGTTTTTCAAAGTAATAAAGGCCTGATTGATCCCACTGACGAAGGCAATTGAATCGGTTGTCTAAATGGTAGCAACGTCCATGTCAGATATGTGGTTATCTTTTCATCTGGGCCCATTCTTGAATGTAAAAATCAGATGTTTGAAGGACATTTCACTGACCTGTTATGGCCTCTACGACTCTCAAACACAATACTAGTATTCCTTATATAAGTGCCACATTTTGGATAAAAACCGTTTCATCAATGATGCCTTTGCGACATCTGGCGGTCCTCAGGATATATAAAAATTACTTTTTGTTTTTCCAAATCTATCAGTACTTGAAATTCCAGACCAAAAGCCTTTGATATCCCCTAGCGGGGGCACAAAAGCACTCTGGCCTGTAAGCTAGGATGTGGACTACCATGAATCCATATGGTGCAAAAGGTCACAAATCTTGAGATGTGGTGACATCATGACAATGAGACACATTCTAGACAGAAGCTGATCCATTTTGAATATAAAAAGGACCTGATCACATGTTCCCACACATTTGAAACTATAGAGAAAAAAAAAAAAATGCTAAGTGCTCCACGCAGACGCTGAATACTGGTGTTAAAGGGTACCTATAGTTCTCAGACTTAAGAAATACTACCCCAGAGATTCCTGGCAAGATTGCTTTAAATGATCTAAGCGTCCTGGTTTTTTATGTTATAAGTAGTTGATGCTCAGCAAATGTTAATAAGCGGGGTAGAAGTAACTGAATCACAGGGTGCATGTTTCTATGCAATCTTCAGTTCCTTTTTAAATTATTAATCCAGCCATACTGAAGCTTGTTCTACATGCTTCTGCTTTTATTTATATTTCCAGCAAAGCATGGAACTTGAATATTACTCTATGCAGATGAAACAACTGCCCTTTGGATTTTTATTCTTGTTCTATAGGCAATTCGGTATGAGGAAGGGGAATTAAAAACTCATTTCCATCTCTTCATTACCCTCTCTACAGGTATATTTGTTGTCCACATTGAGAAATCATGACTTTGCTAATTCTTTGCTCAGCAAGAGAAAATTACATGTACTTTACAGTTGATTTTTCATTTATTCTGAGTCTTGATGAAGTAGCACACTTGACAGCAATAAGATCAAATTCAAGTGCATTGTGTTTATTCTCCATTTTCAACCTTCTTTTCAAATATTTGTCAGAAAACCTATATTATTTTGGCCATAAACTAATACTTTCAAGGAGTTTTCCAGAGAAAAGAACTCAGGTTTTCCAGATTTTGTTTTATAGCCAATATTTAATATGTATCTCATTTCTGATTTTTTCAAGTGATTAATAGTTAATAAGCAGTCAGTGTAATAGTGAATTCACTCGTGACACAATACTAAGATTTATTATATTTATGCATACATTACTGAGTTGCATTCAAATATATTTTTGTTTCATAACTGAATCAATTTATTTTCATTTATAAAGAGCATATAAAAACTATCCCTATAGAAATGTTTGAATTTATACGCAATTTTTAAAAATTTCATATACATTAAAAAATTATCAGGTGTCTTCCATTAGTTACATACTGCTCTTAGGGTGGCAATAAGTTACCTTGATAGTATATATAGATTGAAATTTGAAAAGGATAGAGATACTTATCTTTGAAAATTATTCCATGTTCTCCACTTTAACAATACAGGCTCATAGAAAACAATAAAGTAAATAGAAATTGGTATTTCATCCCCCGTCATTGTTTAAAAGGATCTTATTTAATTAAGAAAGTAGTGTGATACAAAAAACACCAGTGTGTATTATTTTTAAAAAGAAATAAGATGAAAAAAGTAAAATGATCTATTATCACTATATTATTGACTAATATTTTAGATTACAAGAGATGGTTTGATAAATAATAAAGTAAAAACTATAATAAGATAGAGTAAAATTAATGGCATTTAATCAAATACCACTCTTTGCCCCAAATGTGCTTTCTATAATAAACATTACAATGGAAGCTAAAAAAAAATCTGAAAACAGACATACCTTTACAATAATATAGCTTAAATCTCTTAAAATGCTAAAGCAATAATTTTGATGAAGAATAATACCAAATATACAATCCTCCCACCTATATTTAAATATGAAACTAGCAAAATATGTTTCCAATTCAACTACACATATAGATATAAGGAAGTAAAGTCATAATTCTAAAGTAAATTTGTTTTCTTGAGTCTGTCTTTTAGAAAAAGATTCGTAGGATGTTATGGAGAAATTTTAGTATGCAACTTCCAAGGGCCACAGCAAGAATTATCAAAATAAATCTTGCCCTCAACTCCCAATACAAAGAAATGGAAATTTTGCCACATTAGATCTAAGTATTTATTAAAGTTATTTTGTTTTGTGAAGGCCATATTGGAAGCAGCAAAAAAGGTGAAAAGACATAGAAGGATTAAGAAAAGTGAGAAAATTAAGTAGTAATAAGCAAACAACTAAAAGTTAAAGGTGTTAAATATGGAACACACTGCAGGAGATCCAACACAAGCATAATTGGTATATCTTTAAAAAGAGAGGAAAAAAAAAGAATTAAACAAATGGAATGGGGAAAATATCCAAAGATATAATTTAAGAAAATGTACCTGAAAAAAAGTAAGATTTGAATGCACAGAAAGAAAGGACATATTTCCTTGGGAAAAATGACACAATTGATAAACACCAAGACATATACTGGTGAGAAAACTGACCTTTAAGGATGAAGAAACAATTATTTTGTCTTTCAGGTAAAAATATCAAGTTACTAAAGAAGGAAGTGATTGGCTGCCTCCAAAGCTATCTACAGAAACAGTAGAGCTATAGCAACAAAGTCTCCAAAGAAATAAAGAATTATCCCATTAGTATATACCTAGTCAAGCTGTCATTTAAGAACAAAGGTAACAGACAAAAAATATTTAAACATGCAATATTCAAGAAAGACAACTATTATGATCCTATCTTTAATAAATTAGTGAAGACTGAACTTCGGCTGATAAATGTAGAAAATATGGCAAAAGGATGACAAAGAGAATTGAATCCACTTAAATATACAATTAACACTAAAATAACTATGAGAATTATAGTTAAGGAACTTATAAATAGTATGAATAAAACTTTCTCAACAAGAACTGAAGAAAAGCAATGAACTTATGGTGCATACTTTAATTTCCTTATCTTCTAAAAGGGAGGTCAAAGAGATCCTTTAATGAGGTATAGGCATATTAAAAGTAAACTGTAAATAATAAAAGCACCAAGACAAATAACATACTCAATTAAAATTAGGTGGTGAAGCATTGGGAGGTTAGAGAGGAAAGGTGGCAAGATGTTGAAGATATAAATTAAATTGTTGTTCACTGTTGGGAGTTAATAGATGAGATGTGCTTAAGTATGTTATACAAAGTTACAGGTAGTCATTATAAGAACTAATAGCAGAAAACAATTATTGTTGGGGGAAGATGAATGGCTGCAGGGCATGGGAGGGGGCCTTACTTTTCATTATTCATCTATTTGTGGCTTTTGATTTTTACACTACATCTATGGCTTCACTTATGCAAGATAAACACTTTCAAAAAGTTGAAAGTATCCAATATATCTTCAATATGATTCTTAATAACAAAATACAAATCTGATCATGTCAGTCCCCCCACCCATTGTTCACTCACTGAAACTTTCTTCATTTAAGGTACCAAAACCTTAAAAACACTTCACAACCTGGGGTGGTTTCTCTCTATGACCTCAAAGAGAACTGCTTTCTACCATGTATACTTTATTCCTTCCACTCTGGGCTATTTTCAGTTCCTTAAAAATTCCGTGCTTCCTCTTGCCACCAGGTCTTACCTCTCTTATGCAAACAGTCCAATAAGCCCCAATTGCACTTCAGGGTGGAAAAGTGGGGTGCATTGCAGACATATAACCTAGAGTAAATGAATGTTTCCCATAGGAAGTGATACTAAAACTGAGACCAGGAGAATGAATGAAATTAGCTAATTGAAGGAGTCAGTAAAAATTTGTGTAGAATAAGAGGGCACCAAGCAAAAGGGGGAAATGCCTAGCAGTAAGAGAAAGCAAAGACTTTTGAGGAACTGAATGAAATGTGATTGAATCAAATTCAGTAAATACTAAGGGGATAATGCATTAAAACTAGGTTGAGTTTCATCTTGGTAGTATAAATAATGATTTTGAATATGATTTTAAATAATGACTTTCTATGCTATGAAACACATAGCATAAAACACAGTAAGTTATTTTATATATCTAAGGTCTTGAACAGTTTCTGACATATAACGGGCACAGAATATTTGTTGAATTAATGGCATTTGAACAGCACTGAAGAAATGGTCACACTGTGATCAGATTATTTCAAAAGTTGGAGTTAACCAAATGAAGCCCAATAAATCCCACCTTTATATTAGCAACTGATGAAGTGCTTTGTTGACAGTGACTACATTATTTTAATTGTAGTATATTTTAAAATGTGGAGTTCTGGGTCTGGAAAAAATGGAGTAAGTCCAACTAGAGCTGACCTCTCACACTGATACAACTAAGGATACTAAACAAAATAAAAGACAAACAAAACAAAACAAAACGCTACTCAAGGACTATGAAAAGTAAATAATAGCAGGCATATTAGGGAGGGAAGTTTAAACTTGGATAAAGACCAACAACAAAATTTATGGGACACAACTAAAGCAGTACTTAGAGGCAAATTTATAGCATTAAATGCTTGTAGTTGAAAAGAAAAAAATGATCTCTAACCAAACGCTGAGCCGTGGTGCAGACCCTCCACGTGTTTCTCACTCCCTCCCATCTGCCACAGCTCAGCCGCTTCACCCGCTTTAAGCTGTTGTAAATGCCTCCCTACCAGTTATGTTGGGATCCTTGCCGTCCTTTCTGGTGTCCAAGATTGTCTGCTGATGTTCAGCTGGTTCTGTGTGGGAATTATTATGTCTTTTGGTGCATTCCCAATGCATCTGTGGAGAGGGATGCATTCCACATCCCTCTACTTCGCCACCATCTTTCTCTTCTCAGTAAATAAAAGTTTTAAAATTTTTATATAGTAAGATTTATAAAACAATTTACCTTTCTAAATATTAGTTCTTTTGCCCTTTTAAAGGACAGATGTTTTCTGTGAACTTACTATTTGTCCTTAATGATTAAAGCAGTATTTTCTATTTTATTATAAGCAAATATTATCAGGCTGTCATAAACAGCCTCACTTCACTGTATCTGAAAATTCTGTAGGGGGTTGTGTAGAAATTACATTAAAAGTGTAAATTAAGTTTGGAAAAATAACATCTTTATGACATTCAATTTTCCTATTTAGAAGCACGTTACTTTTCTCCATGTATTTATTCTCTTTTAAATATTTCAGTATGATTTTACATCTTTCTTAACAGAGAGTCTACATTTTCTCAGAACTTATTCCATGGTAGAATATTTTATGGTTTTCATTGCTATTTTTCATATTTTCAGTTTATCTGCACTATACAGGAAGACTATCAATTTTGCATGTTTATTTAAAAATTGGCTTTATAATTGATCTCTCATTAAGTGCACAATTTCTCAGCTTAATTTTGCATTAAAAAATCATAAAAATTATTACATTTCTTCTCTCCAGATTATACTTCTTATAAATGTTTCCTTCCTACCACAACTGTTAGAATCTAAAGAATGTTAAATAATAGTTGATGATATCAAGCATCTATCCTATTTCCATTTTATTAAGATTGTCTCTCATATCACTGATTATAATGATAATGATAGGACTGAGATTATGTTAAGGAAATATCCCCTTCAGTTTTAGTTAACCAAGAATTTTTATCAGGAATTTTGTTGGATATTGAATGATTATCACTTACTAAAATTATCATATGGCTTTTTTATTTAAACTGGTTATGCTGCCATACTATTTTAAATAATCATTATTTCCCTGGAATAAATCCACCTTAGTTGTACTGCATTATACCCTTGTGTTCCACTGAATTTGATATACTCATATTTTACTTAGTATATTCTCTTGTTTAGTTATCACTGATAGTTGCCCATGGTTTTCTGTAGGGCTATTTTCATTAGGGCTTAGTTTCAAAGTTACATAGGTTTAATAAAATAATTGGGTAGGGTTCCTTACTACTTCTTGAAGGTTTTAGTCGAATTATATGATGAAAGGTAACAGATAATATTTTCAGTTGCTTAGATGATGCTCTTTTCAGGTTCATACATATTTTTGGTAAAATTTGGTGATTTGCTTTTTTTTTTAAGGAGAAGTTTCAATATATCAAATAATAAAATTTATTATAAAATAAATGTAATATCCAATTTTAAAATCTCTACATCTGCTGTCATCCTATTTCTAGTAATTCTCTTTGTTTCTCAATTAGATTTAGTACTCATGCTTTCTTTTTATTAGTTTGTTGACATATTCATCCACTTTTTTCCCCAAAAACTTATCAAATAGAGGCCAGAAAGAAATGGAATGACATACTCAAAGTGCTGAAAGAAAGAAACTATCAACCAAGAATCCCACACACAGCAAAACTATCCTTCAAAAACAAATGCAAAATAAAGCCATTTCCAGATAAACAAAGATATATAAATTGTTGGTAGCATACTTGCCTTACATGAAATCTTGAAGGAAGTCCTTCAGGTTGAAAGGAAACCAACTAGAGTTGAACTAACTAGAGTCTACAGGAGAAAGGAAGAACACCAGGAAAGGTAAATATGTGGGGCGATAAATTTAGAAAGACTGAATAAGTATTATTACTTTTTTCTTTACTCTTTTCTCAACTTCTTTAAAAGACATAGACTGCATAAAGCTGTACTCAAAACTGTATTGTTGGGTTTAAAACATAAACAGGTTTAATAGCACAAAGGATGAGGGGAGAAATGAAGTAATATAGGAGCAAAGTTCCTATGAAGTAAATAGTGAAAAGATGCATAGTTTAATACCGAAAGCAATTACTAAGAAAATAAGTCAAAAATAGAAAAAATTCAGTTGAGGGATAAAATGTTCCAGAATAGGGCAAGTCTTGTTCTGTTACCAAACTGGACTACCATACTAAATGAGATTCAATACATGCTCTCAAATTCATAAGGTTACAAAAAAATCTTTCTGTTCTGAAAATGCTCTATTCTTTTCCCATTTTGGAGCCTCTTTGCGCGTCTAATCTCTGGCACTGAAAAAAACTACCCAGGGTTTCCATGATATTTAATTAAAATGTTTAGCTGAGTTAACATATGATATATTCTCAGCCTCTATGTCAATATATATTGGGTTATTTATATAAAGTTATTTATACAAAATGATTAAAGATATGAATATTAATATAAACACTATTAGTTAATATGAACATTAATATGTACTTCATATTGTCACAGTTCAGGGTACCTGAGTCTTCTGTCATTTTAAGTCCAAGGCAATGGAAGACAATAAAGCAGTCTGAATGATTAAATTACTAAAACTAATCTGGTACTGTTGCAATAAACTATATTAATTACTCTGACATTACATGAAAAAGTTCACAGTAGTTGCAGCTCAGTGACCTTTAGCTACTCTGGAAGGCACATAGAGCTATACAGGCCTAACTTGGAGTATCAAATACAAGTATCAGTTAAGCTCCTTAATGCAGTCAAGCAGTAGTGGGAAAAAGGAAAATATAGCAAAATTTTATAGTTTGCAAAATTCAAATTCTACAATTATTCACGAGTGTACTGTATAGCCTAGGACTGGAAGAAGCTTGAGAACGTACTACTTAAGTACAGAAGAATACAGTTTGTAAAGATCTCCATATTTACTTTCTATTCTTTTCAAGCATAAACCCACTGCTGGACTCCACAATTTTAGTCTGATGTCCTTTCTTTCAAAGATTTTTCTTTGTATTAGTGAGGGGAAGCCTGTTTATGACAGCCTGATAATATTTGCTTATAATAAAATAGAAAATACTGCTTTAATCATTAAAGACAAAGAGTAAGTTCACAGAAAACAACTGTCCTTTAAAAGGGCAAAAGAACTAATATTTAGAAAGGTAAATTGTTTTATAAATCTTACTATATAAAAATTTTAAAACTTTTATTTACTGAGAAGAGAAAGATGGCGGCAAAGTAGAGGGATGTGGAATGCATCCCTCTCCACAGATGCATTGGGAATGCACCAAAAGACATAATAATTCCCACACAGAACCAACTGAACATCAGCAGACGACCTCAGACACCAGAAAGGACGGCAAGGATCCCAACATAACTGGTAGGGAGGCATTTTCGATGGCTCAAAGAGGGTGAAGTGGCTGAGCTGTGGCAGACAGGAGGGAGTGAGAAACACACGGAGGGCCTGCACCAAGGCTCAGCGTTCCTGGACTGAGATGTCAATTCACAGCTGAAAAGGGGGTCTGGGAGCAGGAGTGTGGGAACTGGAGGTCTGGTTCAGGGTAAGAAACATTGTTGGCAGTGGGGAGACGGACCAAGAGGACAGGAGGGAAGATGTCCACAGCGAAGAGTGCCTGCCCCGGAGAGCTGCGGGGCCATGGTGGCAGCTGGATGATCCTGGCTCACAGGTGGAGGGGAGGAGCTGCGGGCATAGCCTCTCTCTCTCGGCACCTGTGATGGGCAGAGGAAGGACCCTGTGGGCCAAGCTAAGGCACTCAGGATAACAACGGCCCCTGGGCAGGGCTGGCTTAGAGTGCCGTCAGCCGAGAGCAAAAAGCCTGGAGAGAGGCCCAACTCTGAGACATTCTGTTTACACCTAAGCCACTGGCGTCCCTCTATAACAGGCACCTCCACGCCCAACTGAACTGCCGTGATGCAGACAGTGCGCCATGTTCACTCACTCCCAGGGGAAGGAGCCACTATTGTACCCTCTCCCTCCCCACACAGCAGCGCTTACAGGTGAACAATAAAGGAAGCTCTGCTGGTCACAGAATAATACAAAAAACCCAAGGTGGTTAGAAGGACACTTAAAGCTGAGACCCCCAAGGAAACAGAAATATTAGTATTAATTCTATGGAACTGGTCCATTCTGGGGTCAGTTCTAGGTTTTTTTTTTTTTGTTTTTTTTAATTATGATCTTGGTCCTAAGGGATCTACAAGTTTTATAATATTTTTTATTCTATTTTTTATTCTATTTTTATTTTTAGCCTTTTTATAAATTTCTATTTCTAGCTAAGTTTTTTGTAGTGCTGACTATATATCTCTCCTACCTTCTTATCATCTCTATCTTTTACACATTTCTCTTTCTTTTTTTTTATTTTCATATTTCCAGTCACACTATGCTCTTCTGTTGCTCTGTCTTCTATCCTTTTTTAGTTTATTTTATCTTATAATACTTATAAGCAACATTACCGATCTGCTCAGTCTCCTTGCTTTAGTCTCCAGATGACACACTGCGTTGGTATTTATTATTAGCTTTTTGTCTTTATCTTAGTTCTTAGTATAATTGTCTGATTTCATTCTGAGAATCTCCAGTCTGTCTGGTGGTACTCCAGCTCTTTATTATATTTGATCCTAGCTTTCAATATCTCCCTGGATTCGTGTTTGTGTGTGTGTGGTGTTATTTGTTTGTTTTTTCTTTTGTTTCTGTTTTGTTCTGTTTTGGTTTTGAATTTCTGTTGGTTTCCTCTTTGAATGTCTGAAAGTATATTGGGGTTCTTCTGTCAGGTCTTTCTGGTGCCTTATGTTCTATTGGATTCACGATTTGTGTGTCTTATACATGTATGTGTTTCCTTGACTTAGTATTTGTTTGACTGGGGCTTGGACAGCCTTCTTTAAACCCCTTTATTGCTGGGACAAGCAAACTGTGAAGTTTGGACTACCATGAGAAAACAAAGAAACACCATGCAGGCAAAGGAGCAGGAAAAAAACCAACAAAATCAAATAAATGAAGAGAAAATAGGAAAAATGCCTGAAAAAGAATTCAGAGTAATGACAGTAAAAATGATACAAAATCTCGATAACAAAATAAAGAAAATACAAGAAACAGTTAATAAGGACTCAGAAAAACTAAAGAACAAACAAACAGCAATGGACAACAAAATAACTGAAATTAAAAATACTCTAGATGGTATAAACAGCAGAATAACTGAGGCAGAAGAACGAATAAGTGAGTTGGAAGATAGAATGGGGGAAATAACTGCCACAGAGCAGGAAAAGAAAAAAGAATAAAAAAAATAGAAGAGAGTCTCAGAGACCTTGGTGACAACATTAAGCACACCAACATTTGAATCATAGGCATCCCAGAAGAAGAAGAAAAAAAGAAAGGGTCTGAGAAAATATTTGAAGAGGTTATAGTGGAAAACTTCCCCAACACGGGAAAGGAAATAATTAACCAAGTCCAAGAAGCGCAGAGAGTCCCATACAGAATAAACCCAAGAAGAAATACACCAAGGCACATATTAATCAAACTAATGAAAATTAAACACAAAGAAAAAATATTACAAGCAGCAAGAGAAAAGCAACAAATAACATATAAGGGAAAACCCATAAGGATAACAGCTGCCCATTCTACAGAAACTCTGCAGGCCAGAAGGGAATGGCAGGATATGCTGAAAGTCCTGAAAGAGAAAAACCTATAGCCAAGAATACTCTACCCAGCAAGAATCTCATTCAGATTCAACGAAGAAATAAAAGCTTTACAGACAAGCAAAAGTTAAGAGAATTCAGCACCACAAAGCCAGCCTTATGATAATTGCTAAAGGAAATTCTCTAAGGAGAAAACCCAAGAGAAGGAAAACACCTACAAAAACAAACCCAAAACAATTAAGAAAAAGGTAATAGGAACACACATGTCAATAATCACCTTAAATGTAAATGGATTAAATGCTCCAACCAAAAGACACAGACTAGCTGAATGGATACAAAAACAAGACCCTTCTATATGTTGCCTACAAGAAACCCACTTCAGACCAAGGGATACATAAAGACTGAAAGTGAAGGGATGGAAAAAGATATTCCATGCAAATGGAAGTCAAAAGAAAGCTGGAGGAGCAATACTCATATCAGACACATTAGACTTGAAAGTAAAGACTATTACAAGAGACAAGGAAGGACACTCCATAATGATCAAGGGATCCACCCAAGAAGAACACATAACAATGGTAAATATCTATGCACCCAACATAGGAGCACCTCAATACATAAGGCAAATACTAACAGCCATAAAAGGGGACATTGACAGTAACACAATAATAGTGGGAGACTTGAACACCCCACTTACATCAATGGACAGATCATCCAAACAGAAAATATATAAGGAAACACAAGCTTTAAATGACACATTAGACCATCTTGACTTAATTGATATTTATAGGATATTCCATCTAAAAATGACAGAATACACTTTCTTTTCAAGTGCACATGGAACATTTTCCAGGATAGATCACATCTTGGGTCACAAATCAAACCTCAGTAAATTCAAGAAAATTGAAATCATATCAAGCATCTTCTCTGACCACAATGCCATGAAACTAGATATCAATTACAGGAAAAAAACTGCAAAAAATACAAACACATGGAGGCTAAACAACACACTATTAAACCAAGAAATCATTAAAGAAATCAAAGAGGAAATCAAAAAATATCTAGAAACAAATGACAATGAAAACACAACAATACAAAACCTATGGGACGCAGCAAAAGCAGTTCTAAGAAGGAATTTTATAGCAATACAGTCCTACCTTAAGAAACAAGAAAAATATCAAATAAACAACCTAACCTTACACCTAAAACAATTAGAGAAAGAAGAACAAAGAAACCCCAAAGTGAGCAGAAGGAAAGAAATCATAAAGATCAGAGCAGAAATAAATGAAAAAGAAAGGAAGGAAACAATAGCAAAAATAAATAAAACTAAAAGCTGGTTCTTTGAGAAGATTAACAAAATTGACAAACCATTAGCCAGACTCATCAGGAAAAAAAGGGAGAAGACGCATATCAACAGAATTAGACATGAAAAAGGAGAAGTAACAACCAACACCACAGAAATACAAAAGATCATGAGAGACTACTACAAGCAACTATATGCCAATAAATTGGATAACCTAGAAGAACTGGATAAATTCTTAGAAAAATACAATCTTCCAAGACTGAACCAGGAAGAAATAGAAACCATGAACAGACCAATCACAAGTACGGAAATTCAGGCTGTGATTAAAAATCTCCCAACAAACAAAAGCCCAGGGCCAGAAGGATTCTCAGGCAAATTCTATCAAACATTTAGAGAAGAGCTAACACCTATCCTTCTCAAACTCTTCCAAAATATTGCAGAAGGAGGAACACTCCCAAACTCATTCTACAAGGCCACCATCACCCTGATACCAAAACCAGGCAAAGATGTCATAAAAAAAGAACATTACTGGCCAATATCACTGATGAATATAGATGCAAAAATCCTCAACAAAGTACTAGCTAACAGAATCCAACAGCACATTAAAAAAATCATATACCATGATCAAGTGGGTTTATCCCTGGGATGCAAGGATTCTTCAATAAACACAAATCAATCAACGTGATACATCATATTAACAAACTGAAGGATAAAAACCATATGATAATCTCAATAGATGCAGAAAAAGCTTTTGACAAAATTCAACATCCATTTATGATAAAAACTCTCCAGAATACAGATCTAAAGCTCTTTCAATTTTATACTGATTAAATCAGTACTGCAGTATTTGATTAACAACAACAACAAAAAACTCTCCAGAAAATGGGCATAGAAGGAAATTACCTCAACATAATAAAAGCCATATATGAGAAACCAAAAGCCAACATCATTCTCAATGGGGAAAAACTGAAAGAATTCCCTCTAAGAACAGGAACAAGACAAGGGTGTCCACTCTCACCATTATTATTCAACATAGTTTTGGAAGTTTTAGCCACAGAAATCAGAGAAGAAAATGAAATAAAAGGAATCCAAATTGGAAAAGAAGAATTAAAATTGTCACTCTTTACAGATGACATGATATTATACATAGAAAACCCTAAAGATTCTACCAGAAAACTGCTAGCAGTAATTGATGAATTTAGTAAAGTAGCAGGATACAAAATTAATGTGCAGAAATCTCTTGCATTCCTATACACTAATAACAAAAGAGCAGAAAGAGAAATTAAGGAAACTCTCCCATTTACCACTGCAACAAAAAGAATAAAATATCTAGGAATAAACCTGCCTAAGGAGGCAAAAGATCTGTATGCAGAAAACTTTAAGACACTGATGAAAGAAATCAAAGACGACACAAACAGATGTAGGGACATACCATGTTCTTGGATTGGAAGAATCAACATTGTGAAAATGACTGTACTACCCAAAGCCATTTACAGGTTCAATGCAATCCTGATCAAATTACCAATGGCATTTTTCACAGAACTAGAACAAGAAATCTTACGATTTGTATGGAAACGCAAAAGACCCCGAATAGCCAAAGCAATCTTGAGAAGGAAAAATGGAGCTGGTGGAATCAGGCTTCCTGACTTCAAACTATACTACAAGGCCACAGTGATCAAGACAGTATGATACTGGCACAAAAACAGAAAGGAAGATCAATGGAATAGAATAGAGAACCCAGAAGTAAGCCCAAGCACATATGGGCAGCTTATCTTTGACAAAGGAGGCAAGAATATACAATGGAAAAAAGACAGCCTCTTCAATAAGTGGTGCTGGGAAAATTGGACAGCTCCATGTAAAAGAATGAAATTAGAACACGTCCTAACACCATACACAAAAATAAACTCCAAATGGATTAAAGACCTACATGTAAGGCCAGACACTATCAAACTCCTAGAGGAAAACATAGGCAGAACACTCTATGACATCCATCAAAGCAAGATCCTTTTGACCCACCTCCTAGAATCATGGAAATAAAATCAAGAATAAACAAATGGGACCTCATGAAACTTAAAAGCTTTTGCACAGTGAAAGAAACCATAAACAAGACAAGAAGGCAGCCCTCAGAATGGGAAAAAAATACTTGCCAATGAAGCAACAGACAAAGGATTAATCTCCAAAATATACAAGCACCTCATGCAGCTTAATACCAAAAAAGCAAATAACCCAATCCACAAATGGGTGGAAGACCTAAATAGACATTTCTCCAAAGACATGCAGATGGCCAACAAACACATGAAAAGATGCTCAACATCACTAATCATCAGAGAAATGCAAGTCAAAGCCATAATGAGGTATCACCTCACACAGGTCAGAATGGCCATCATCAAAATATCTAGAAATAATAAATGTTGGAGAGGGTATGGAGAAAAGGGAACTCTCCTGCACTGTTGGTGGGAATGTAAGTTGATACAGCCACTATGGAAAACAATTTGGAGGTTCCTTAAAAAACTAAAAATAGAACTACCATATGATCCAGTAATGCCACTCTGGGCATATACCCAGAGAAAACCATAATCCAAAAAGAAACATGTACTGTAATGTTTACTGCAGCACTATTTACAATAGCCAGGACATGGAAGCAACCTAAATGCCCATCAACAAATGAATGGATTAAGAAGATGTGGCATATATATACAATGGAATATTACTCAGCTATAAAAAGGGATGAGATGGAGCTATATGTAATGAGGTGGATAGACCTAGAGTCTGTCATACAGAGTGAAGTAAGCCAGAAAGAGAAAAACAAATATTGTATGCTAACTTACATATATGGAATCTAAAATAAAAAAAAAAAAAAAATGGTAGTGATGAACCCAGTGACAAGACAAGAATAAGGATGCAGATGCAGAGAATGGACTGGAGGACACGAGGTTGGGGGGGCAGGGGGTGAAGGGGAAGCTGGGACAAAGTGAGAGAGTAGCAGTATATACTACCAACTGTAAAATAGATAGCTAGTGGGAAGTTGCTGTATAACAAAGGGAGATCAATTCGATGATGGATGATGTCTTAGAGGGCCGGGACGGGGAGGGTGGGGGGGAGTCGAGGGAGGGAGGGAATATGGGGATATGTGTATAAATACAGCTGATTGACTTTGGTGTACCTCAAGGGCTGCTACAGAAGTGTAAAGCAATTATATTCCAATAAACAAACAAAAACCTTCTATTTACTGAAAAACATCACTAAGGAAGTGAAAAGGCAAGCCAAAGAGTAGAAGAAGATATCTTCAGCAAAGGGTTGTATCTCCTCATCCGTACACCTATTTATCTACATTTTTTCATACAAATCAATAAAGAAAAAACATCAAGAGGAAAATAGTCAGAACGCTTAAAGACATTTCACCAAAGAAGCTACCCAAATGCTTAATAAATACATGAACAGAATGTTCACTGTCATCAGTAATCACAACAGTCAGATTCACTAAAACCAGGTTTGTACAGGTGAGGATATGATGCAATGAGAACCCACACATGCCTGATCAGCAACATATTCTATGACTCAGCAATTCTGCTTCGAGGTATGAACACAACAAACTGCCCACACATGCACCCAGATTCATGTATGTGAATGTTCCCAGCCACATTGTTTATAATAGCTAAGAACTGGAAACCATCTAAATATTCAACAACAGTGAAATGGTTAAGAAACTGGAGGTAGTCATGCAATGGGATTCTTTACAACAATGAAAATGTACAGCTTCGGTTACAGTCAACTACAGGAGTGAATCTCAGAAACATAATGTTGAGCAAAAGAAGCCAAAATGAATAGAAAACATGTATGGTTGCAAATCCCACCCCCCACAAAAGCCCTGAAACCAAAAACAGAAAATAACTATTGTCAAGGACATGGAAAAACTGGAACTTTTATGCATTATTGGTGGAAATGTAAAATGCTGCAGTCGCTATGGAAAACAATGTGGTGGTTCCTCAAAATATTAAAAACAGAATTACCATATGATACAGCAATTCTCTTGGGTATATACTCAACAAGATTGAAAGCAAAATTCCAACAGATATTTGTAAACCCAAGTTCATGGCAACATTATTCATATTAGCCAAAAGGTAGAAGAAACCTAAGTGACCATCAACAGAAAAATGAATAAACAAACTGTGGTATATATACACAATGGAATCTTACATGGCCTTAAAAAGAAAGGAAATTCTGTCAGATACTACAACATGGATGAGGCTGAAGAAATCATGCTAAGTGAAATAAGCCGGTCAGAGAAAGACAAAAATAATATTACGCCACTTGTTTGAGGTACCTAGAGTAGTCAAATTTATAGCAACAGAAAATAGGATGGTAATTTCCAGGGCTGGGAGAAGAGAGGAATGGGGAGGTATTGTTTAATTGGTATAGACTCCCAGTTGGGGAAGGCGAAAATGTACTGGAAATGGATAGTGGTGATGATTGTACAATAATGTGAATTACTTAATGCCACTGAACTGTACATTAAAAAATGATTAAAATGGCAAATTATATGTTATGTCTATTTTACCACAATTAAATAAAACACAAACCTGAACTATAGTGTTAGAAGTAAAGATAGTGGGACTTCCCTGGTGCTGCAGTGGTTAATAATCCGCCTGCCAATGCAGGGGACACGGGTTCCAGCCCTGGTCCGGGAAGATCCCACATGCCGCGGAGCAACTAAGCCTGTGCGCCACAACTACTGAGCCTGTGCTCTAGAGCCCGCGAGCCACACTGTTGACCTCACATGCCGCAACTACTGAAGGCTGTGCACCTAGAGCCAGTGCTCCACAACATGAGAAGCCACCACAGCGAGAAGCCCTAGCGCTGCAACGCAGAGTAGCCCGCACTCACCACAACTAGAGAAAGCCCAGGTGCAACAATGAAGACTCAGCTCAGCCAATCAATAAATGAAGAAATAAATGTATGGGGGAAAAAAAAGTAAAGATAGTGCTTAATCTTCAGGAAGAAGGGAGAGGATGGTGTTTAGAATGGAGCATGGGGGTGAGGGGTGCTTCAAGGGTGCTGGCAATGTTCTATTCCTGGATGTTGGTTATCAGCGGTGGTAAATGAATGTTTGCTTTATGATAATTCACAAAGCATCACACAAATTTTGTCCTTTTCTGTTTGTTATATTTTACAATAAAATCTTTAAAAATAGCATATGTATGTTACATGCATGTTCACAGAAAACAAAATATTTGAATCATATATACATTACAACTTGTATTTTGCCAGCAGTCTGTAGTGAAAAGAACTTGGGCTTTGGAGTCAACCGTGTGACACTCAGCAAATCCTTATCTTCTTTCAATCTATTTTCTTAACTTTATAATTAAGAATATGACAAGTGTTTTACACAAAGTTTTGAGAATTAAAAGTTTATGTAAAAATGTACAGCATGTGGCCAATCAAGTAACAAGTGGTCTAAACATATGAGGCTGCACAGCCTTTCCTTTAGGAGACAAATTTCTTCACATTTTAAAATATGTTTTCATTGGATAGTCAAGAATATTCTTCTGTGGTAACCAGCTCTGAAGAGTACAGATCAAGTTGAAAACCACCCCAAATTATTTGAGACATTGTAGTTCATTCTCTCATTTTAAATGATAAAGTTAAAAAACGAGCAGACTGGATGTATAACTTTGCTGTGAGGGTGTAAAGTTATACTTTAAACATGTGAACATACAATAAAGCCATGAAACAACAATTTTAAAGAGCTATTTTTAAAGAGCTATTTATTAGAATAAAGAAAGAGAAAATTTACCTTTTAAGCATTGCTACTACTTAACATTTTAAAAGATTCCTTTTGTATCCAAAAGACAATGGGACAGTCTTTGATTTTCTATATACCATTTACAGAGGTCTAACTGTATATCATACAAATGCTTCCAGTTTCATCCAAATCTACTGTTAAATTACCCATGTAATTATCCCAGTAGAAATCATTACACCTTTTTATTATTAATTTTATTAACACTTTACTGGTAGGAGTCTGGGTGTATTTAAATGTAGTTCTCTGAGTTTTTATTATGACAAGTAAAGGGAACACTTCTGTATTATTTTACGGGGGAGGAATGTATAATTACTAAGCAATTACTAAGCCACTAACAATATAGGTAAAAAATAAGTGGCCATTAGGCTTACTTCAAGGCATACTTTTCAAAGATTCCAATGGCAGCATCTTTTTATACATATTTCCATTAAAATGAAGCTAATCCAGTTATATACTCTGCCTATGATGAGACGATGATGTGACAGCTCTTTTTTCTGATCTTTGCCAGCAAGAGAGTAGTTACTACAAGTTATGCATCGATGTACACAGACAACAAAAGGGGTAAGAGAAGGGGAAAGTTTATGGGGATGCTCAAAACAAATGTTTTCAGACTAACATGAGCAAAGAATACTATACGTAAATGGAAATTTCAAAATGCTTGTATATCTTTTAATTAGAAGTGTAACCTTTATCATCGTATTTATAATACACTTTACTTTCTAATTTATTACATAGTATTATTTACTGTTCTTAATCAAACTTAACTCAGTTAAATAAGGATAGCGGATAAGATAGACCTTTTTAACAATTCAGTAAATTCTCAGTACACAATTCTCATTCTTTTATTCTCTTTCTGTTATAATCCTATATTGCTATTGATCCTCCAACTATTTTCAAATCAAAATAAGTACTTATGGAGGGCTTCCTCTGTGCAAGTATCTATACCTAGAGTAAATAAGCTTGATTTCTCCCTAACCAAGAATTCCCAGCAAAATCTTGGGAAATATGGAAATTGTAGACATATCAGAGTTTGTTCCCTTTTATTTAGACAGCGATGAAATGGGCCACAAATTAACTTTTTATTAATGTCTAGTTGTAAAAATCCACTCCTACCCCCCACCCCTACTCAGTTCCTTCAAAGTAACTCTTCAGTATCAAGTGAAGGTAAACACAGAGTAGTAATCATAGTATTTTATGGGAATTTACATATAATCTACTAGCATTTTGGCAGAACAGAGATTAACAAGGAATGTGAATTACACTATGACTCTCTGAAGAGTATAAATTTTAATTTCTATCTCCTTTTTTACATCACAGTCTATTTAGTAAATATTTATTCTTATTTATCCAAGGAACAGAGAACTCAGAAAAGTGGAGGAAAAAAAAAAGACATACTTCACTTAGTTTGTTTCTAATCAGAATTAGCGATCAAAGAAAACATTTAATTCAGGTAATGAACTTCATAAGGGATATTGTAAAGTCCTGCTGTTTTGAAGAATGTTTCTGCCATTTTCAACATTAAAACATTAAAAAAGATAAAGTGAGGCCATGGAAGAATTTAGAACTTCATAACCTGCCTTATAGTGTATGAAAATATGGTTTCCAAGTTTTTTATGAACAAGGATGTGCCTTACCCTTTTTTGGGTACATCCTGCCTTTTCCTACCCTCGTATGATATATCCAGACTTAACAAACAAATACTTTGGTATAATACCATTGGCCTTTGTATATTTAATGTGAACTTATCTATGTTTAGGAGATCAAATCCCACCTCAAATAATGTTACTGGAGTGTTTTAATTCTATTTTCAAGTCAGTGTTCATTGTATTTGATATTGCTTGAGGCATTTAGATAATTAAATAGAGTTTGGATATGATTTTTAGCATAAGGACTCTTTACAAGGGTGTTTGCTGGGATGATATTTTGGTGGCAGGCAGAAACTAGTAAAAGAACTATCCAGCTCCCCTTAGCCTAATACTGTAAAGCTGCTGCTATTCATGGAAAAAGGTTTGAGGGGCGAGGGCCTAGAGGGTGCACACAGCTCACATGTGCACCATGCTTAATTCTGCTTCCTCTACTCAGGGAGCACCCATGTACCACTCAATGTTTTAAAGTTGATAAAATAAAACTGCAATCAGGAAAAAAAATTTGGTATTACATATGAACTTCCACTTGTACCAAAAGAAAAAAATACAAGTCACTGTAGATCTGGGAATGTCAGACTTACTTAAGGCCATGACATATTCTTTACTGGATTTCATTAAGTTCCCACCAAATGTAAAGCATACATTCATTTAAAAACTTATCATTTTGTTGCAAGACTCCTGGCAAAACACACATAAGGCTTAAGATTTAACGACTTCTTTGGTGATGCACCATTAAAAAAACCAACTAAAACCCAATTAAAATCATGATTTCTTAGAGAGATCAAAAGAAAAACCCCCAAATCAAGCAGTTAACCTGAAGTAAAAATTACTTTTAGTTAAAAATAAAAGTAGTTTACACAGTCCTCCCATTAAAACATACCTATAGACATTTTCTTCTGAGTGGCACAACTGAAGCTAACGCACGTGCTAAAAAATGCATTTTCACTACTCATAAAGCTCTGACACAGGCCAATTCGATCCTCCTCCCTTCCATGTAATACAGAAGAATAGATTTTTTTAAGTAAAGGAGAGTAAGGAACAAATAGAAAACAAAATGAGAAATAAAGACTAATACAAATTTTTATGATAGAAAAGAATGCCAAGTCTGAGGCTTTTTCAAGAAATATGAACTTCATGAAATAAAAGAAGCATTTCCTAGCAGGTTTGGAGGAAATTTAACATTTCAAAGTCATATCTTAAAGACAAAAGAGTTGGAATTTTGCTGTGTTAAAATGTTTATGGATGGGTCTAGTTTGACAATTTAGCCTGTCGGATGTGACTTTCACAGTCTGTTGGCAGTTTGTAGGCAAGCCATCACACCTGTGACTCTGTGGTTGATTAATGAGTCTTTCAGCTCATTGCTACCATCTGAAGGAGGGCTATGCCCTTTCTGAGCTTCACTGGTTTATTCGCCTTAAACTGCAGTCCTGCTGAGGTATCGTCCATAAGAAAATCACACCTGGTTAAAGCTAATGAAAACCTCAATATGTCATTTTCTAGACAAGTCAAAAAGCATGTAAAACTGACAAAAGACGTATTCAAGTAACATGAATGTAGTTTTGTCATAACCTGACAATCCAAAGAGTCATATTAAAAAAGCTTTCCTATGACATACTTCAGTGTCAACTTTTAGAGTGATAATTCCGTATTCTCTGTATTGTAGGAGGGCTTCTACAATGCCAGCTCTTTTGCTATATACAACATCTAATTTCATCAGAACTAGGAAGGTTCTAGCTCATGACCAGATATCCATTTAACTTTAATTATCTATAAATGATTACTCCAACTGGGAGAGTTTTAGGCCTTATTTCAAGATACTCACCTTCAGTTGTTCTACTTGAAGCATGTCTGGTAGTCTATCACTTTTTCTTGAGTGCAAGGCAGCACTGCAACTCCTTTTTCCCCAATCTTGCTCTAGAGACTGAAAAGCCTTTTAAAACAAAAACAAGTAATGCCCTCCCTATCCTCTTAAAGTGTGAACTAGAGAAGAGGGAGGTCCACTGTGAAAACAGTCTACTATTTTGTCCTGGTATATTTTGGAAGGAAACATGGAAGATAGGGATCTTTTTCTCAGGGCTTCATACGTTAGTTTCATTTTTGCAGCACTATGAATTTCCAAAACTTCAGTAATATTTGAATAAATACTAAAATTTATTTTAAAGGTAAATACTTGTTATTCTTTAATCTAGATTTTGGACCCTCATTCCCTTCCACAATTTACATATATAATACAAAGTTTAGCTATATTTAAGTGACAGAAGGACTAACAAAATTCTCAGTACTATCAATAAATGAGCAGTAAAGAATCAAGTTTCTATCCTAGCAATTACCATTTTCTGATCTTTATTACCGTCCCAATCATTACTACGTTTCCAATTGCCTGCTTGATGCCCACATTAAGAATTATGGAATAAAAAATATTTAGTAGTGTACTAATCTTAATTCATGATGTGGTAATGTTTATTTGGAAGGAATGATTTTGGGTGATAAAAATATTGATTCCTTCAAGAACTTAATTGAACAATGGCAACAATGACTTTTAAGCATTCACAAAGTGTTTATTTCAACAAGATTTCAAATTGTTGTATCAATTATTTTAGTCTTGGCTGCAAAGTTAAATCACATGGAAAACTTTTAAAAAGTACCAATGAATGACTGTGCCTCACCTAAGAAATTCTTATTTAATTAGTCAGGTTTTGTTTTTTCTTATATTCTTTCCAAGTAATTCTAACGTGTGTCCAAGATTAAGTACCATTGCTCTATATAATAATCCTCACGTTGTTTTGCTAATCTAAAAGAAAAAAAAACTTAATCCTATCAGGGAAAAGAGATTTCTCAAAGTTGGAAAATAAAGTCATCAGTCTTCAGGATTCTTAGATCTGTTACTATAGTTTAGAAGAAAATATGCTGGCCCATGAGTCAGAAACCCTGGGTTTAAGTCATTATTCTGCTACCTACTAGTTCCATGTCTTCAGTATGGCCCTCAAGACAAATGTTTTCTAAATTATAAAATGAGAAAGTTAAGGCTTCTTCCAGCTTTAAAAGCATGTTCGCAAATGCTGGGTAGTGCTGTTCTTAAATGTGAATCAGAGCATTATTTGATTCCTTAACTAAAGTTTGGATTTAAGCCACGATGAACAAATGTGCATCACAGAAGCCATCATGCTCCTCTCCTGTCTGTGGCAGACATTGCTAATTGATCTCAGCATTACAGAAAAAACTCCACTCTCCTGGAGTTTTCCCTCATGATAAAACTATTTTCTATTTGGGAGTTAAGTACTTATCAGCTGTTGAAGGAGTTCAGGACATGCCACCTCAAAATATGCTGCTTTGGTATATTGATTATTTTGAGCTAAAGACACTTGAAACTGCCACTATAGGGAGAGGCATTCTCTGAACTCCCCTTATCTGCCCAAAGACAGATTCTCCAGGAGGAACTCAATTGCCACAAATCCCTTTCTCAGGTGTATCATTAACCAGGGAAGACTGATTCTTCTCACAGGAGAAGAGATTAGAGGTCAACAGCACCCAGACAAACTTTGTCACAAACTGTCATACCTCCCATCTGTTCTTTTAAAAGTGCGTTCATCTTTCCTAAAAACATTTTACTCTCCCATAAGTGGCCTACACCTTCTCCCCTTCACCTATTAAGATGATATGTAAGCTCTCAAATCTCACCATTTGGGGAAGTATTTGCTTTTTTCCCCCAGTAATGCCCCTGTGCATGTAATATTAAAAATTAATAAATTTGTAAACCTTTTTCTCCTGTGAATCCGTCTGTTGTCTATTTATTTCATAGACCCAGCTATGAAACCTAGGAGAGTAGAGGGAAAGTATTTCCCCTCCTACATTGTTTTATTTAAAGAGATGATGTAAACAGAGTAGTCAGCAGAGGACCAAAAATGTCCACAAAGAATACAAACCTGTTAGCACAGTTCAGAAGTGAGGACACCCTGACTCATAATATGTGAATCAGGTGGGCATAGCCCCATGGAGAAATGGTTTACTCCTACTCATCAAATAAAATTTTTTTTTTGTCATAACATGGCTTCTGATGTCAATGTATCTTGAGGGAGAGAATGAACAGATCTGCTTCAAGTTGTATCTTTCACTGTAAATTAGTAAAATGAAACTCTGGTTTTGCATAAGTTTCTGATGAATTCTGTTAGTGTGAGTCAATATGTCTAAATATGAAACCAAGTTACCAGACTTTCAAAGCTGAAAACCAGATCATAGACTAGGGTAGAAATACCAACAAAAGCATGTCCTGCCCCAGAGGTCAGCTGGTTCTCTAGCAGTGAGGCATTCAATGAGGAAAACACTTACATATATAGTGGAAATAACAGATAATTTCTAAATAAAATATTATCTTATATAAACTAAGAAAAAGGAATCTTTACAACGTGCCAAACCCTTCTATTTTTGCAGGGTTTTTTCATATTTACAAATGGTAACATATAAATGTTGTAATGATGCAATAAGACAAGAGTCAATGCTCTCTGAGGGCAGGACCCCCATCCCATCCAGCCCTAGACGCCATCTCTCATGATAAATCCTTTACCAAAAGACAGACTAGTCACACCATCTGCTGCCTCCAAGGAGATAAGTTGCACATTTCAAAGTATGGCAATATTCCACTATAGCATAATGAAGAAAATGAAAAACATATTAGCAAACTGAACACTTTGGGGAAATTTCATTTTCAAATTGTGTGCTGTTTTGCTTTTAAAGAAGTAAAATTATTAAATAAAATGTGTGAGAGGAAGCAAATACTCTTCCTTGTAGCAAAATTACGAATGCTTTTACTTTGTGAAAAATAACATTATTTCCAACGAATGCATTAAAATCACACATATAATCCACATTCTTGGAGTTGTTATGAACAAGCATCTATCACTGACGGGTATGTGCTTTTGCTAAAATCAAATGTCAGTCCTAAAATCCCTGTTAGATGATTTGCTATATGAGAAAAATAAGCAATTAATTAGGAAACAATTCCACTCAGTTTCTTCTTCAGAAACTCCTTGGGATCTATAGATTTTGTTTGAGGCCATCTCAGACCAGCTAGCTCAGAGGAACAAACATGAACATGCAGGCTAGGAAGCATCACTGCCTTTCCTGGGCATCAACACCACTGTCAGGTAACTCTTATGGTCCAGAGAGGAACTGAAGCACTGGAGAACAGACTGTGCAGCTCCAGAACAAGCTGCAAGTACACCAAGAAATTAAGAGCAAGACAAATCAGGTGCACCTCTCCTACTTGACTAAGGCCAGTATTAAACTGGCACATCTTGTCTGAAGAGCCATCAATTACGCACCAAGAGTGCCCTCACAAAGGTACATCCCATCCAAGCCGTATAAATATAAGGCAAATAGAACTTTAGTGACACAATACAAGGCCATTTGATCTATGAATTACACTGCCCCAGCAATTGCTTACACATGCCTGAAAACCTTCAGGGTCAGGTGAGGCCAAGGATCCAAAAGAAAGAATCTGTAACTCTTTCAATACTCCCCAGTAATGGGCCAAAGTAGGACAGGCGCCCCTCTTCTCCCCCACCACCCCTCACTCAGTTGAGCATCTGACTTTGTCCTAAGCAGCCTAACATTCACTCACTGTGCCTATGTTGCAAATAGAACTGATTTAAAAGTGAAAATGCAGTGAAGAGACCATTACTCTAGCCAAAATAACCTGCATGACCACTGCTCACCTTGGATTCCTGGCTGACACGTTTGACCATCAATACACAGCTCAAGTATCACCATGTCCTGGGTGGATTTCCTGACTGCTTCTGCATTCAGTGGAGTGATCTCTCCCTCCTCTGTGATCTTCCACTGCACTTGCATGCACCTCTATTGTATCTATAACCACTGATTTTTTTAGTCTGTTTCCTCTACTAGATTCTGAGTTCCTTGACAGCAGGGGCTGTGTCTGGCTGATTTCTTTATCTGTTGTGCCTAGTGAATGTTTGATGGATGGATGAATGAGCAAACAGTCACAGATCCATCTATTTACTCAAAGTCTTGCTGGACTGAATAATGAGATAGAAGTATTCTTATAATCAACACTGTTTTTTGTGGGTTATGTAACACTCTACTTTCATCTGCTAGCAAGTGTATTCTCTGTACAATAAAATAACAAGAGTCTGAATTGCCATTTACACAAAGTTATCTATTTCCAGGGAGTCCTAACTCTCTAGGTCCTTTACGGGTCTGACTTACAGAAATGGACAAGTAAATGTTCAATCCTGGTTTGGGCTGGGCCAGATGAACAACTATGGCAAAGACATAATCCTGATGAGAAGAACCTTCTGGGCAAATGAGACAGGCAAACAACAAAACTTCTATCAGTTTACTGACTTCTTTCCAAATCTGTTCAGCCCAGACTGATTCTTTTACCCTAGGACTCTGACTATTAATAGGCTTTAATTCATTAACCTAGAACTGTCCGTTAGTTGACAATAAGAAATTCACCAGCTTCCAGGTCAGTTGTTAAATCCCACAACTCTTGGTGGCCCTAGAGAGCTTTCATTTTACAGAAAACTAGAATATTTTATTTTTACCTATTATTTTTCTAAATCACAGCATCTAGAATTTTTTCCTTTTAAAATTCCTGGTAATTTTTTTAAAATTGTATTTGGAAAGATGGCAATGCTCAAAGGATATTTTAAGGTTTAAATGAGAATGAAAGAGGAGGACAGATTTGTTACCTTGGGTAGGTGGAATTATAAAGTATATGGCTGAGGTAGAGCAACAGATGAGTAACTTTTACTTTATACATTTCTATTGTGTAACTTATAATGAGTGTATATTTAGTTTAAAACAGTTTAGTAAAGTTTTTAATAAATGAATTAACAAAGTCTCTTTCTCCCTGTGATCCTTCCTTACCTCAGTAAGGTCTAAAAGCAAATGGAAGCCATTCTGAAACAGCAAATTTAGACTGGGAGCCGAAAAGCATGACCTGCAGAGCCCTACGCTCTCATACTATGCTTTATAGGACATGTGTCAAGTGGAAGAGCCCAAGATGCCTGCTCTCCTGGTGGTGATAAATCTGTCTGGGGAGACAGCTAACCAGAACATGAGCAAACATCACAAGGTATCATGTACTGAACATCAACATGTGTAACAGTCTATAAATGTCCTGAGAATTTCTGAGAGCCGTGAAACTGGAGAGGGCTTTGATGGTGAGCCTGAGCTGGTCTTGGAAGGGCAGACTTGGGGATGACAGTCAAGGGAAGCAGAGGGAATAAATCTGGACAAAAGTGTAGGAATCATTAACATGGGATATGCTTGGCTTCTGAATAGACATCCTCATCCTCCAACTGCACCAGTCTCCTCCTCTGGAGCCTCCACTCTATCAATGATCTGAGATGAACCTTAGTCCTGGTCAGGAAATGATGAGTCTCTGTCTCTAAGGGAAGATGTCTGTCTCTAAAGGGAAGATGTCTCTAAGGGAAGATGTCAACTTTCATCACAGATACTGATACCCTCTACACGGACTCCACGTCTAGATCCTGATTTCTGAGTAACTCAAAATGCACAGCTGAACACAGGACCAGGTGCATATCAGGTTTTTAATGTTCATTGAATTAACGTCAACTATTGGCCTTTTCTGGCCATAACTTCCCTGCCTTTGGCTCATGAATAGCCAGACATCAGCTTCATGAAGTGAGCTCATCCTCGGCCTTGAACCCAGACCATGCATCACACAGCCAGCAACTAATAAAGAGTGCTCTGGACATCTCTTACTGCTTTTTCTCCTTGGTCCCCCCTTCCCCATTTTGCAATTACCTGGATGCTTGGGCTATATCTTAAAATTTTATCCCTGGCCCCATGTTTACCCTTACAGCCTACTCTGATCTGCCCAAAGAGGACCAAACAATGGCTAAAAACAATTATAACTAATATATATAGGACATTTCCTATGTTTCAGGCTTTGTGCTAAATACTTGTTGGAGGTTAACCTTTTTGCTCTGCCCACTCAATAAGAAAAGTGCTCCTATGATCTCTCTTACACAGGTAAGAAAAAGCAGGCTTAGATAAAGTGATAGAGAGAGATTTTGAACCATGGGTTGTCACGCAGTGAGTAGAAGGGTGGTGGGCCCTTTTACAAAGGAGGCATTTGGTGAGCGGGAGGATTAGACGAAGGAGACCTCGACATTGGGGCTGAGGAGTTTGGGTTTGGTTCAATGGGCAACGTAAAGCCACTGTAAGTTTGAAGTGGAAGAGTAGCAGAAAAAAAATGATATTGAAAAATCTCTATATTTCACTCTAGCTCTTATCCCTTTGAATATGTGGTAATTTGTAAAACAAGTTTGCCAGTGTCCGTTTATTCTGCCTTTCTTCTATCAGCATCAGGAAGTAACCCACACATTCATGGCAATATAACATAGAAAAACAAAACAAAGCAAAAATCTGAAGTGAAAGAGGAATGGCCAAACTGTGTTGTGTTAATTTGATGTAATGCTAAGTCATTAAAAATAAAAATTATGTCTTCATATGGATGAATGACAAAAATAGTTTCGTGAAAAATTTAGAAACTATGATTTTAAATATAGATTCCTCCCTCACTGTGACTGGAAAAGGAAGTGTGTTGTGTACACAGAAAGAGAATTAGGAAAAATGAAGGGCTGAATCAGGGTTGTGGGCTTAGATTATAAACATACTACTCCTGTATTTTAAAATGTTAATGTTGTTTTCAGTTGGTTTTAATAATAAAGGAAAATTTTAAGAAGAAAAATACATTGATGCAGCAGACGTGCAGACATAAATGGATGAGGAGTTAAGGCTAGAGTAAGCAGGTATCAGTAGATGAAGGCATTGGATTTTGAGCATGGAAGCATTGAGGGAAAAAAGCAACGGCTGCAAGAAATGTCCAGAGGGAAAACTCAGGGGCATTTGGTGTCTAACAGAATACAGACGATAGGAGATGAAAATTTTGCAGATTAATTCAAGGTTTCTAGGCTGAGGCCCGAAAAACGTTAGTGCTATGAATAGAAATCTCCCAACTCTAAAGAGGCATTTTCTGAAGAAGATAATTATGATGTTAGGACTTCTTTATGAGATGAGAGTTACTACATTAAAATATCATTACAGTGAAAAACCCAAGTGTATGTGATCTGCAATCTCATTGAACAATTAGAACTGAAGCTATGGGTGACTCAGTGGCATAGATTTATTAGAGGTTCATATTGGTGGACCTAATCCATTCTGATGACATGTGTTATTTAGCTAACATAGCATTAAAAAAAAAAAGGAATTTGGAGGTTTTTACCTAGGTATGCACTCACCTTCCTGTATTGTATTATACCTTGCCTTTACATTTCTGTATTACTTGCCCAGCCCCAGAGACATTTGATCTTGATACCTGGGATAATCCCTTAAAGCCATAGAAATGAATGTTAGCTGCAGAAAAAGAGGTGGGAAGGATATAGAGAGTTGGAGAATGAGAGCACTATGGCTAAGAAGCATCTAGTAGTATCTGAGGAAAGAAAAAATCAGAACACCTGCCTTAACAGGAATTCCAGAATGGGTATAGATGTAACTGGGGATGGGAGCCAAGAGAATAATCAATAATAGGAGAAAAATATTTGAATCTGAAGGAAATCACAATACTGAAGGGGCCTACTCAGTTCCACGAGAAACCAAAGACTCACACATTGACACAATCTCATTTCAGAATGACCAGGGGTGGCTGGTGGGGAGGAGTAACTTAATAAAAAATTTAAAAATTAGAATAAAAAAAAAGCATCCAGGGATATGATAAGGAGAATAAGGTGGTCTGCTATCAGATTTGTCACAGGCAGCATAAAATACAGGAAGAAGTAGTCTCTTTATCAAGTCAAACATAAATGTACCACACAACCCAACATTCCCACTCCTAGGTATTTTCCAAGTGAAATAAAAACCTATATGTGTGCAAAACCTGTACATAAATGGTTACAGAGGCTTTATTCACAATCACCAAATACTGGAAGCAACCCAAAGGTCCTTTAACAGGTAAGTGGATCAACAGACAGTGGTACCTCCACGCAGTGGACTGCTATTCTAGAAGAACAAGCAAGTGGAAGAATCTCAAACGCATGATGCCACGTAAAAGAAGCCAGATTGAAAAGGTGACACACTGTATAATTCTCTTGCAATGACACTGTTGAAATTAAAAAACTATAGGGACAGAGAACAGATCAGCGGTTACCATGGATTGGGGCAGGGGAAGGAACTGATTACAAAGGGTCAGTACAAGGGAATTTTTTGAGAAATGGAATTCTCTGTATTTTGATTTTGTTGATTGTTAAACAACTTTATGCATTTGTCACAACTCAGAACTGTGTAGCAAGAAGAGTATTTACTTTATATAAAATTTTAAAAATAAAATATAAAAATGCAAACTGATTTTAAATTCAGGTTCAGGTTATATTATACCACAAAAAGGTGAGCAATAGAATAACTAAAATCAAAAATTTAATTAGCAGAGCTTGAAGGGAAGAGGAGGAGGTTGTCTGAGTTAAATCTTTTTTGCAAGGAGCCAGTAAATATTAAGTTGATAGGTAAAAAAAAAATTAGTGGTATAGCTTATTCCTTAGATTTATCAACCAAAAGAAATAAAAACAGAAATGCTTCAGATGGTTGCAAGTGCAGTGGACTTGTGTGATTGAGGAACTGGGGAGGGGAACTTTTATATTTCATGTCTTATCTTCCTGTACTATTTGAAATCATACACATGTATGTATTGCTTAGAGTTTATTACAAAATAAATTTCAAACTTACATTAATACAAATATTGTGGGTGCAAAAACATCTTGATTTAATTTTTTTTCACTAGATCTCATATTATGGAAAAAAAAAGTCAAATTTAGAGCTACGCCCCCAAGGTAATTAAAGGTGAGAGTTTCATTTACCGTAGTATAAAAAAGCACTATTGGTATCCTAACTAATTTCATATACAACACACTACAAGCATACTATAATAAATACTATTATAAATGTTAATATATAAAATCTTATAAAGTGAACAATTTTATTAGTTGTTCAGATTTGTTATATTTAATTATAATGATATTTAATAGATATTTAAATTTCTTTAGTTATGTCATAATAAAAATATCTTCAGAGAGATAATTTCCTCTCTTTATGTTGATATAGCAACAAAAATAAACTGAAATGACCAATAAGCCCAAAAGCAGTCAACGTTCTTTTCATCTACAGCCAAACTGAATCAATGGGCCTATGACAGCTACTCCTGGTGGAAACTATGCTAAAACTTTTTGTAGGAAAAACATCACAGAGGCTTTGGGGTCTGAACAGAATTTGACAGGAGAGAGACTTAAAGAATAGTTATTGAAAAAAGAATTTACTCCATTCAAGTAAGTTTTTAATAGCTTTTGATCCATTGCAAGAACCCCAAAGTGCCAGTATGTGAATGCATAATTAGGTAGGAGAAAATTCATTACAAAGTGAATTTTGGTTCAACTTGACAAGCAAAAAATTATCCCATGGCTGCTTTTGAGAAAATTATTATACCTTCCTTTCATCAAAATGTTGCCAATTCTGCATTTCTGTCAATAGCATTTAACATATTTATTTAGGTTGTCTGTTTTCTACCTCACTAAAGTAATAGAGACCTTTATTTAAATCCCACCCTTGTTAACTTACATAATACATACACATGCAATCTCTCCATACGGAAGAGACTCACTCCTGGCATCTCCATTGTGGGAGCCACGGAAATGCGCCACTCACACCTCCTGCTGCATGCAGTTAACATGGGGAGTGAGGGCCCTAGCCGTCATTCCTCTGCAACTATCATTGCATTTGTGCTCAGGCCGTGCTTCTCCCAAGCAGATCTCAGTCAGCATCTGAGCATAGTGGATGTATAATACCAGCCCATTCCTGCAGGACATGAGACTCTTCCAGTGTGTGACTTGAGCTCAAGGAGTCCCCATTGGCCTTGTCAACACTTTCCTAGAAGTACTCTGTTATCTGAGCCTCTTCCAACAGAATCCTCTCCCCCAACTCCTCCCTCCTTTCACAGGTATCATATCAGCAACTGGGTTTGCCTGCCTATTCCTGCTTCCTCTCTTTCTCCTCCGTGTGCTTTTCTCCTGCCAAACCTCGTGTACCTCTAATCCCATTTTGGCACCTGCTTGGAGGATTTGAACTGACACACTCAATTTGAACAAATGATAAGCATGGCACCTTTCTATAAACACCTAGGCCACACTGTTTTCAAAGAGAAAGTATCATAGCTAATTTGCATGCAAATTAGGAATAAACTTAGCTGGGCCCCCAAGCTTCCTTGGGAATATCTTTTATGTCTCTGATTATAATCTCCTCAGTCTCTAGCCATGGTCTCCAATCTGGTCTTCCTCCCTTTCAATTATCCTGTCCCTCCACCCCAGCTACTATTAACATCCTAAATTAGCTTTCTGTTCCTATCACTCCTATGCTTAAAGGCTTTGATGACTCCCTTAAGTCCAGAGGTTAAAGTCCAAATTTCTCAGCCCTCAGACACTCTACAACCTAAATACAGTCAATTTACTTCTCAAGTTTTAACTAGAAGAGGGCTCTCTTCTTGCAAGGCTACAGACAAGAAGCAAAGGATTGGAGGTGACACAAACAAAACTGAAGATTAGAAAGAAAAGCTGGGAGATTCATATTAGACGGCCTTAATTTTCTTGGTAAATAGGTGATGGCAAGCCAGTTGCTGAGAGGGATATAAGGAGTTGAAGAGGGGAGATAAGTATTGTGATAACCAAAGTGGAAATTCACCATGAATTAAAAATTTTGTGGAATAGCACCCAAGGACCCTTTGACATATATTAACATTCTCTAGTAAATTGTTACTTAAATGCATTTCACAAAGCAGATGCTCAAAAATATTCATTGAATGAGTAAAGTAAGCAAAACTCTAGAGAATTAATAGAAGTTAAGAACATGGACATGAGCCAGAATCTGAGAGCTCTGCATCTCTGTGCCTTAGACTCCTTATCTGGAAAATAACGGTAACATAGTACCTACTTTATAAGGTTATCATAAGGATTTATAATTAAATGTGTACATGATTTACTTAAATTATGCCAGCCACGTGGCAAGTGCTTTCTGTTTTCTAGCTTCATTATCACCAGTACTTGTACAGTGAATACACAGGTAATAAAAAACAAATTTCAACCTAAGGATACAAACCTGCAATTATAAGACTAATAAATTCTGGGGAATCCAGTGTACATCATGGTGATTATAGTTAACAACACTCTATTATATACTTGAAAGTTGCTGAGTAGATCTTACGTGTTCTCACCACAATAAAGAAAAGGTAATTGGAACTTCCCTGGTGGCACAGTGGATGAGACTCCACGCTCCCAATGCAGGGGGTCTGGGTTCAATCCTTGGTCAGGGAACTAGATCCCACGTGCATGCTAAAACTAAGAGTTCACATGCCACAACTAAGGAGCCCACCTGCCACAACTAAGATCTGGCACAACCAAATTAATTAATTAATTTAAAAAAAAACTTTAAAAAAGAAATGGTAATTATGCGAGGTGATAGAGGTGTTACTTAGCACTGTGGTGGTAATCATTCTGCAATATATAAGTGTACCAAATCAACATGTTGTACACCTAAAACTTACACAATGCTATATGTCAGTTATATCTCAATAAAGCTGGAAGAAACTTACCAGGGATATGGTATAATAGGTAAAGTTCCAGATACAGAATCAGAAGTCTTCATTTTGCCTTCCAGATGCCATTTAATATCTGTGACCTTGGGCATGTCATTTTGCAGCCTCACAAGCATCTGTCTCTCGTTACATGGTTGTAGTGAGGGTCAAAGGGGAAGATTTGTGTGAAAGTACTTTACACACCGTAAAGGATGACATATACAAGTCACCAATCAGAAAACAATACACATTCATGGGTTTGTTTGGTTCATGTACCAAAGCCCTAACCCCTGAAAACTCTGAGGATCAGAACGTTAAATTTATATATCCTAAATACACTGAAGACAATCTCTGTCCAAAAAACATGCTACTTTAGGAATTAAATATGGAAGGGAAGCCTGCTGCTGTTTGAGAAGCTGGTGATGGTAGGTAGGGTCACTGAGTCTGAGGTCTTTTGGTGGAAGTGGGAAGGAAAGGGTTTCACAGGCAGCTAGAACATGAGAAAAACGACATTTGAATGCCACAGTGTATGCGATCTATGTAATGGCTCAGAGGTACGTGTTCATAAAATCAGCTTCCCCTTTTTCTTAAACCCACCTCTCCATAACCAGGCAGCCTGCTGCTGCATCAGGAATTTACTGCTGTGAACAACTATAAACATTGTGCTAATGGCAGCACTGCCTGAGGACGGTCATTGGAGAGTGCAGTGTGTGCAGTTCAAGGCCAGAGACAATATTTCCTGCTCTCTACACACCACAGGGCACACACAGGATAATCGGATAGAGCTTAAGAGCACTTTAATAATTATTATTATTAAAAGCAAACAATCAACTCCACGGATCAACGGCTCTTTTAAAGCGTGTTTTCTAATCTCTGTTTCCTCTCAGATGTATGGTTATTGTCCACCTGGAAAGGCCCCAAAGTGATAGCCAGAAATCTGCCACCACCACCCCTTCTGCTGTTCCTGCCATCATATTTAATTGTGTTTGCTCAACTTGAAGCCAAACTCATATGCAGTATATTTAGATGGTTAAAATAGCATAGCATTCCACTGTATTCACAGATTATTTTCAACACCACAATTCTTGGGAATTAGTCTGGAATAAATAAGGTAAAGAGAAAAGAAGCAATATAAATTTGTTCCAGTGACAAAGAAAACAATATCAAAATGGCAATCTGGAGATTCGCCATGAACAAAGGAATATAGAGTGTTCCTTTCGGTGAGCTCTCCTGCAAATGCAATCACCATCTCATTCGAGACTCTGGATTTATTTCAAAGTAGGTGAGAAAGTAATAGTAAGAAACTGTGAAAAGTACCTTTATTATTTCAAAAGATAAATGTACATTCACTGTACTTACTCTTATACAGCATTAAAGGTAAAGGTGTAGAACTGATAGATACGTTGATTTTCTAAACCTCTAAGGAGTCTTTATTTTCCACAATGGCAAACTTTCTAAGTAGAAAAACATATATCATTAATACATATTCAGGATCTCTTTTCCGAGGTCTCAGCTACTACCTATTTCTTCAAATGCCTTGAAAATCACAAATTTACAAAGGCTAGGTTGGATATTTTTGTCAGCTAACTCCATCTTAAATTTTTCAAAGTTAGTATCATTTAACGAATACAAACCCTACCACCCAAAAGTCAAAAGACTTCTGAATCGTGGATCAAAGAACAGAGTTTGTTGTTGAAGAGGTTATGGCTTGAAATGGATCAATTAATTAAAAATAAAGACTAGTGTTTTGTGCTTTTAATCTGAGCTGAACTTCACATAATAACAAAAACAAAGGCATTTTAAACATACAAAGCTTAATTCACCTGATTGTCATCCAAATGAATGAATATGCATATAGATAAACTTTTACTTGGGATTTTCCAGGATACGCTTCTTATTCCAACATGACTATTGATCAAACACCCCCTTTAGAGAATACCTACTCTGTGTTCATCTGTCAAGAGCTGACTTTTTCTCTGCATTCTTATACTTCATTTGTTCGTTAATTAATTCAGCAAATATTACTCAGAGCCTGCTATGTGCCCAATGGCTATTCTAGGTAATGAAGACACAGTTGAAAAAAGACAGCCAAGGCACTATTCTCGTGGATTTTACTTTCCACCCTGGATGGGGGCGGGGAGGTAGACAGGATTAAGCAACAATAAACAGAAACTATGGTTTCAGATAGTGACAACTCAATTGAGAAAGCACAGTAAAACAGACTTGGAGGATCACTTTAGACAGGTGGTAAGGAAGGACCTCTCTGAGGAGGTAACATGTGCCCCAGATAGACAAGATGGCCTTACCAAGGTGGTAAGGAAGGACCTCTCTGAGGAGGTAACATGTGCCCCAGATAGATAAGCTGAGGGAACTACAAGTACCAAGACCCTAAAATGGGGAAGAGTTTGGAGAATCCAAAGAACAGGAAAGGCAATGAACTTAGAACATCATTTGGATTGGAGGGACGTGTTTTGAGACGAGGCCTGACAGTGAGCAGAGGGCCCATTCTGGCCAAGAACTCAGGCAGCCACTTCAAGGTTTGTTCTGACTTAGGTGATTCCACAGAATCAGCTTGTGGAACAAATGTCAGTGTTGTCTCAGATACACATATTATTGGCACCACCATATCTCCTCTTTCATGTACCTGAACCACCCTGCAAGTTCTCATCCCTGGAGTCTTTACCCCATACATGGCTCACCTGATCTTTAGACCCTCTTCCTTGCTCATTTTTTCACTGTTTGTCTTACAGACCCATGGGCCTGCTGCCTCATCTCTGACTAGACACTTGTTCTGACCCTCAGGATTGGAGTAGGCCTGGAGTCCACATAACCTCCATATACACAACCTCAGGTATAACCTGACTGCTCCATCTCCCACCTCCAACTCCGTACTAGTCCCAAATGACCATTACTGTTTCCTTTCTTGGCCAGACGCTCACACTGCTTTGTGCTAGTGCTACTACTTTTCTAAGCATGTACTGTATTTTCAACTTTCAAAATCACTTCCTGTCCTTTAACACTCTCTTGATTGTGTCAACAATCTCAATGAATTATCATCACTCAATTTTAAAAACGAGAAAATCCAAAGTTGAAGAGTTTAGATAACTTTCTTAAGGTAAGCTCACAACAGGACTGGCCTGAGAACCAGGGAATCCTGTTTTCCCATTTCCATCCTGTTCTGGCAGTAAGGAAAGTCTTGTCCACTCAGGATAGTAGAGTCTTGAGAGAGTAAGTCCACAGACAGCCTGATTATGATACTGAATTTGAAGGACAGGCACAAAGGAATTTAGAAGGTGAATAAAAAGGATTCCCTTCTCTGCGATTTTTTTCATATTTGTGTATTTCAGTTCACTTTTCTTTGTAACGTTATGTCCCCAGACAACATTTGCAGCGCCATAGATGAACTCAACCATAGTGCAGAGATAGATTAGTATAAACTTATAACCAATTAAAGAGAGAAAAAAGGGAATAAGTAACTTGTTTAATTGGTGACTTTGGGGAAAAAAGAACTGAGCATATTTAGCTGAGCTGCTCTAGGTGTTCGTCTTTGGCTCAGCCTACACCCAAAGATCATGGTTGTACGTAAGAAGTACCACTTTTTGGATGTAGGATAACATATATAACTCTCATTTTAAAAGCTCAATGTTCTGTGGTTTCATTTTCAAATATGCAATTTCAAATAACCATATTGTCAAAAATTTAATGCACTTTTTTCTTAAATCGGCATTTCAGATAAATTCAAACAAGAAAGTCTCTCAGAGAAAATAACAAAAAATTTTCCTTACCAGTTCAATATTAATCAAGTCTCATAATTAACATTCTTAAAATAAATGAGAAAGTGCTAAGAGATTAAAAACTCTCAGGTGCCTTTCATCCTTCTAAGGCAGCTCAATTATATTCATTGTAGCTGGTGGTATGTGGTAGTTTAGAATAGAATGCTTTTCATACCATTCTTTAAGAATCTAAGAGATTCCAGCTATTTGTGTTAAAAATTCATGACCCTTTTCCAAGAGAACTGTTTTGACCTGTTACTCCTGGCTAAATTTGTGAGAGTTCTTTTTCCCCACTCATTCCTGCACATAATACCTCAGGGAAAGAGACTTCAATAACTATCAACCTAATTGAGGTCTATCTAAAGTTGTTAAACAAAAACAACAGCATGCAATTTGCGGTAAAACACAAATTAACTTAAAAGTGAATAGTATACAGAGCAAATGCAGTAAGTTTTGAAGGATGTGTTGCCCCTAGAGTACCATTTAGTGGATTGGGAGCAGCAATTCACAGCTGAAAAAGCTTAGGAAATTATAACACAGTTAATCTACATCAACTCAAAACTTTTTGCAAATAGCAGGGGAAAAAATGGCTTATCTTTCCTAGTTTGTTTCTAGATAGATATTTAATATTGTGTAAACATCATGTAGCCACAGATTCAACAGAAGACCTGGCCTTTCCTCCACCACCCCCACCTCTCATCTCACTAGGCAACTTTGGGACAGGATAGGGGCACCTGTGGGGGACTTGAGCATTAATAGGGTACACCCTGAACTACTACTTGCCAGGTGGTAAGCTTGCTGAGAGAGGACTCTGTCCTTGATGAGGAAGTTTCTGGATTGTTCAACTTTGTCCATGACGGGTGGGTGAGCTTCATTCAGGGGTGAAATAATAGGAATACTACTGTGACCACACATCTAAGGTATAGATTTCTTGGCAATAAAGCTGCCTTTTTAAAAAAAAATCTCAATCTGGGAAATGCTGAAATCTCTCTCTCAAGATATTTTCTTATATGCACCCATATTTCTCAAGGATGATTTGACAATTCTACTATGTCACCACCCTTATTGTCATTTACAAAAAAAATGATACTTTATATTTTTTTCAAAAAGATAAGAAAATATATTATACATCACAAAGATCATATAGAAGATAAGTGAGTATAAGCAAACGGATAATATCTGAAGAATAAAAGCAACCACACATACATATTTTATGTAAAAATGTGATACTTGATAGAGAAATGTAAATTTAAAATTTACACCTTACTGTTTTCACTGAAAACTTTAAAGATATGGGAAAAAACCATATCAATTGATTCAAAATATAAAGAAAACATTTATAGTTTTGTGCAAAATAAATTACATGTATAGACTCCTAGCCTGAAATCACATTATCATTTTATTGGGTTGTCCTGGGGTGTTAGTGTATGTGTATGTGTACAAAGTGTTATGCAACTGAGACTATAGCAAGACAGTGCCAAAATAACTGGCTGAAAAACAAAAAATTCAATCATGACAGTTTTACTTATATGTTTCCCCTGATTAGACTAGTTGATTTGGCTTGGCATTTTGCATGCATTCATTAAGTTGTTGTAAACAAAGGCATAGTATTATAATGACATTCAAGTCAATAACTTTCGGTATTTACAATACTGAACTACTATATACACAAAATCAAAAATATTTAAAATTCAGACTAAAATCAACCAATTTCATCTCAGAAAAAATTTTCCTGCCTTTTGCAAATGCTTACTATAGAAAACAGCAGTCAGAAACGATACTTCATATAGTTTCAAATATATATATTTACATACACACTCACATACATCCTATATATAAAAGATATATATTCTCTTCCCCCGGCCACATCCCCCAAACCCCCAATCTTATTACCTGTTTTTGAACAGTACACTGAAGGTCATCTTATCCAGTCCCAGATAATCTGGCAGCAAGTTTGACCAATTCCAGTTCCATTTTGTGATGGCTGACTGTTGACAAATGAGAAGACGCTATTGTTAGTTATTAATCAGAGTTAATATGATCAGTAAATTAAAGCTCCAGCTGTGATAGACTAACTAAGAAGGAGGGGGGTCCAGAACAAGGACTTAGACAGATAACATCAATCATGTCCACAGAAGAAGGTTTTTATTCCAATAAGACAGCAATTAATTTATAAACCCATTTGGGGACGTAGTCATTATTTATAAAAATATACATCAATTTCTTGAGTCGTTATTCTTCTAAGTGCTAATGAAATTTACCCAACAAGTTTCTCTGAGAGGGTGACTCTTTGTAAAGAAAGCAAAATAATTGGCAACTTTTTCATGTATCAATTTACAGGTTTTTGTTGTTGTTTTAGTTTGATTAAAAAAACAAACAAAGATGGAAGTACTATGGGTCAAATTACAAGACACGGCTTCATTAGAGTGTGATATTAATGTTTTTGGTGAAGAAAATGCTTTAAAGGGGAAATTATCTGAACATTTAAATGTAAAAAATAATTCTCTTTTTCTCATTTAAAAGATAATTTCACAACAGAGTAAGGAGAAAAATTACTGTGAAAGATAATCTCACAATTCAGAACTGAATACAACATGCCATTTATTTAAATGAAGTGAGGATAACCTCACAGCTACAGTGATTCTTTATGGTTGGAGGAATCTAATGTACAATACAGGAAGGCAGACAATAAACTCAAACTTACACAATATATTTGGTTTTAAAGTATTGTAGATGCTTATACCCCTTAACACTAAATAGCTTTGGTAACAAGCGCCCAGGCCAGTGTTTAAAATCCAACAAGACCTGCGCCCTGTCACCTGCTGATTAATGGAGCACTACAGCCCTGTCATAGAGCAGCAGCGTTCTGCCCTGGGTTGTCAGGGTTTGAAGGTCTTATTCTACTACAGTATTGATGAATGTAGACGAGGGCTGTAACAGGCATGGTAAAAATATTATCTGCATCCCGAATTAGGCCATTGTTTTAATTCTTATTTTCGTCAGAGCGCTAGGTCATGCAATCCTTCTCTTCTGCCCTGTTAGTTCAGAGTCTGTCAGGAGGCTACTGGGAAAAGGCACCAAAAGAATGAACCAATCAAAAGCAACTTTAGGTTTCAAGTCCTTAGGCACAAAGATGATCTTTTGAATGTAACTGTGAAACATGCACCTTAACCAATGGCATAATCTGACATTAAAAAATGGGTGCCGTTTCCCACACTGACTTTATTCTAAAAGTCATCCTGACTACTTTAAGATCATTAACAAATTCATTTTAAATTCAGGAATGTGTTTAGGGTTATAAAACAGCAAATTTACCTCATGCCACTTAAAACAGGAGCTCAAAGTTCTATTTATAATCAATTTTAAACTATTTTGTAATTTATCTGATAAATTAGATAAATTCATAGAGATTGCAAGGTGTTTTGTGTGTTTTGGGGGGTGGGAGGAGGCCAGGGAGGGGAAACCCGAGAAGAAACATCGGGTTTCTTGAGCCTCCCATAGACACAGCCGAACAGATGTTCCCTCTGCCCACAGTGAACTGACCGGGTCAAAAGTCAAATTTTACAGACCAAACATATGAATCAGTTTGACAAATAGAAAGCAGGTAAGATAACTTTTCCAAAGTCAATTTGCACAGACCATGCAAACAAGAACAAGGTCTTTTGCTTCCTAGCCAAAAAAGCTCATGAGTAAATATTCAAACACAAAGCACTATTTTTTTAACCTGTGTTAAAAAAAAAACCCACAAATTTTAATCAAATTTACTATTTAATTTCCACATACCTGCTCAAGCATGTTTTCACTAAACACCTTGTACACATGGAAAGGGTTAAAGGCAGAGGGGTGATCTTCTACACTCCTCAAGGTTGTCTTTAAAGGTCGGATGGGTAATGGCTTTTCCTCTGAACCATTCATAGAAAACAGCTGTTCTTTTAAATATGCCTTCAAGAGGAAAAAAAAATTACAAGTCAAGATGGTAGGAAACATATACTCTCTTTAAGAAAAAACTGGTCAATATCCAAATCTAACCCTTTGGCACATCTGCTGGATTACAGAGTATGACTTGCCTCAGGGCAGAATACATTTTCAAAAGAAACAGAGTACAAAACCAATCAGGATTGCAATAAACCCATCAAAAACAGGTTCATCTAATATATAGGAGAGATTAGAAAACCATTTAACAAATTCTCACATAATGAACGTATGTTTGATATCCCAGAATCTTTTTAATAGGCATTGTCTTGTCATTGCTTCACATGTTAACATGTCTGGTTACCAAAACTTACCTGAGGTGCATGACTGCTCATCCACTCATTAAGTGTAGCTGCTACCTACTCCATGCTCAGCAGACTGCTAAGGACTCAGATAGCTCACTGCAAGCAGTCTCCCTCTATGTACAATGCATTATAATGCAAACTCCTAAACTCTAATTTCATGCTGTGGACTGAAAAACATCAAGGTTCAATAGAAGCTCAAAATACGTGATTTTAATTTTACCCCCACTGCCAGTGATGGCCTGGGGGGAAAAAAATCAATCTACTGCATTATACCTCATTTTCCATCCATAAATAAAAAGGTGAATAAACCTAATCTACTTTATGAGACTCCTTATGGAAAATGATAAGTTTAAATGACTAAAGGTTTCCCACAAACTATCAAATACTTACTATTAATTAGTCATTTAATAAATAATATAACAGAAATGTCCTCTTGATTTTTAGCACGTCACAATATAATGTTTCCTTCACGGTGAGGGTTAGGGCTTAGGTTCAGAATGTTAGAGCTGAAAATGACTTCAGAGGTCATCCTGAAAACCCTTGCTACTCCAAGTCCAGTGTGTGGACCAGCCAAATGAGCCTCACCTAGGAGCATGTTAGAAAAGCAGAATCTCAGGCCCAACCAAATCAGAATCTGCCTGTTAACAAGCTTTCCCAGGAGATGAGTAAGCACATGAAAGCTTGAGAAATTCTAGCCCACATCACATTCAGTGGTTAGCTCTGAAAGGTCAGAAGACAAACTTGAGGTCACACAGCGGAGCATGGTAGCCTCAGTGAGAAGCCACACCTAGGGTCTCAGGTCACTGTGTTTTCCCTGTGCCTCTGTAACTTCATGAATAGAGAACGTCCATTGTACTCACTGTAGAAGGCAAATTTCAGATCCTAAAACCCCACAAACTGCAAAGAAAAAAAACCCAAAAAACAAAAAACACTGCTTAACATTTCTTGAACCTGCTCATTGTGGATCTTATCTTTTTTAGGATGATTAATTCTGTAGCATCTGACAGACACACAGACACATGGACTTTTATTAAATGTTATTAGATAATGATAAAGCTATCAGGAAAGAATTAGATTTAGATTTAGATTTTTGAACAGAAACAAAATTTTTCTCCACCATGATTCCTGAAAGTAAAATTTTGAAAATAAATCACTCCCTTCTCATTGAAAAACTGCTTTGTTTTGGCTAATAACAATCGTTCCTACTGATTTCCCCTCAAGTGGCTATGTTTTGGCTTTTTTGGTTTCCACAATTCAAAAGAGAGAAAGTGCTCTTTTCTGTGGCAAGCTGTGAACACAATAGTGTCTTCTCCCTCATGAATTTCTCTAAGTGGACTCCTGTCACTACCCCTTTTTAAAAGCCTCAGATTTTATGTGGCACCACTTTAACCAGACTTACTGCTAATGTGGTCTCTTTCTTTAGAAGAAATACATTCTTCTTTGAGCATTCTTTCTTGAACACACTTCCTACGCAGTAAAATCAGAGCTTATTCCTCTACCCGTCACTTCTCTGCTGCTCTCCACTGAAGAGATCCACCGGTCTCATGAGCTCAACTATCATCTTCATTGAAAACCATCAAATCTACAGTCACAGCCTTTCTTATCTGTGCTCATGGCCAGCATCTTCAACTACCATTTGAACTTTTATCCTCGGACACCTTATCTTTATTTCAAAGACAAACATTTAAAAACTCATCTTCTCTCAAAACATCCCTGTCTCTCAACAGCACACTCATGCTTCCACTCACCCAGGCCTGTACCTATAAATGCTCTGTATTTATATTAGGTTTCTGAATACTATTTAGCAGCACACCTGAAAGTGCTAAAGACATTGCGCCACTCATCAAATGAACAAACGTCACAGTGCAATTTACCTAGAGCATAACGATGCCTCAGTATAAAAGCTGCCATGAGTATTACGCTAGTCACTCAGTCACCTTGTGTTATTTGTTTACTGCCTGCATTGTTTAAGTAGTCAAGGCAGAGGCCTCCCTACTTTCTTTGATTCTATCCTCATTATGCCTTGTGCCTTGCAGCCCTGCATGCCACTCAGCACAATAAACCACCAAGGACTTAGCTTGCTTTTCCATCTGATAGACGTTGCCATAACAGTTAATACATTCAATTGTAAAGAAAGAAAATTGTAACTTTGAATTTAATTGATCAAAATGTGGTGATGCCCCTGCAAAGAGTCTTCTGTACATCAGATCTCATAGCATACCTGTTCAGAAGCGCTTCCTCAAAGTTCCATGAGTTCTATGAGGAGAAAACAGCCTTTGGGTTTCCTGGCTACAACAGGTGGCTGATAGCCAATAAAGATCCAACTTAATTTTTGTTGATTCTGCTTACTGGTGATTTACTGATCCCTTTTGTTTCATGGAACTTTGAGAAAGAGAACTATTCCATCAGTTTGGCAATCTACGCCATGGTTGCACTCAGAACTATTGTAATGCCACCTTACTATGGCTCTGAGGGTACTCTGACTGCAACATCTGTTCCTCTGTAACCACCACAGTTACTTTGGGCAACCTGGGTGGCCAGGTGAACATGCCCATGAAGACCATGACTCCCCACGGAGATCTTTCAGTTCCCCAGGGCCATGAGCTCCTGCTTTCCCAAAATGGAAACCTCAAACAAGCTGTGAGAGCTCAAGAGCAAGAGTGAACAGGTTGTGTTACTTTGTAACAACTTCTACAGAGCTCCAGTCCCTTAGGAACAGGACTGTTTGTCATAGCTACAAAGGCCTCCATCCTTCTCAGGTGATCACTGAATACTTTGTCACCTGTTTGTTGACTGGTTGATTACTTCTTTGAAAGCCAGAAAACAAGGAGTTACTTGAAGTAACTTTCAGGTGGATAATAGTGGGGAGAACGTTTACGTGACCAAGTGGTAAAATGCTGTGGTAGAGTTTAATTTACTTCTCGGAAATTATGGTTTTTAAGGCCTACCTCATTAAGATAAAACACTGTATCTTAAAACTATTCATATTATAGTTTTTATTATGCCAAAAAATACATTTACGTGTTTGCAAATATACACATAATTCTAATTCACATTAGATGTCACATTCGAATCCAGATATGCATGATCAAATTAAAAACCTAAGTTAGCAAACTTGTATGGTTTCAAGTAAACAACTGAGATACCCACTCTTTACATTTTTGCTAAAACAGACAGAAACATGCAAGGTCAGAGGCTTAATCCAGCAGAGAGGTGAATAAGCGTGACATTGGTTCTAATCAGTGTCCCTGCATTAATGCATTTTCTTGGGTTAATCTACTTGCTCCCGAACATGGTTCGATACTTTTCTTAAGTTTCTCATTACGTAAGAAATCTTCAACTTCACCACACAAGTATGACGTCTACAGGGGAAGAGCTATGTCTCTCTTCAGAAAATTCGTCGTTTCACAAATACCAGATTTTAATATCACCCTAACGGTCACAAACACACAATTCCCAAACTACACCTCTAGTCTCTAGAATTGCCAACTGAACTGAGTTTATGAGCCGTGTTATTGTTTAAACCATATAAATAAAACCTACATTGTTTCGGTGAAGCTTCTGCTGTACAAACACAAAACAGCCTGGGCTGAATAGATTCTATTAATAATGCAATATTGAGTTTGGTATTGACTTTAAGAAGTATTATCACCTCCTTGACTAACCCTTAGCTGCCAGCAGACGCTGCCTCAGGCCAGTACACACCTAATTGCTCGGTAAAAAGGCCGTTTCCCTACCTCATTGAGCCGCAGGATGTGATAAATTTGCCTCAGGTACTCGCTGCCACCTGGTTTGTGGCAGATATCCAGGACCATCATGTTTATTTTCTGCTCAGTCAGTTCAAGAGCCATATCTCCTTCTTCTAAGGCTGTGCCTTCCTCTATTGTCATAAACGCACTAAATACAAAGAAAGTAGATAAGTATCAGTGGTGAAGAATTGTAAAGATGGAAAATAATCAAAGAGATTGAGTGTGGAGAGCCGATGTAAATCTCGTATTCAAAGTGCCCATAAAGACTTTGCTCAAATAGGTAAGCCTTCCCAAAGGCTGCAGCTCACATAAACAGTGCCTTAAAACTAAGCACCTGAAAGCATTTTTAAAAATTGAATCGTTTCTTTTAAACCATTTCTTTATTGCATTTATACTCCTATCTATAAAACATTTTCCCATTACCACAATTGTTGAAATTGCTATAATCATGAGATGAAAACAAAACATTTCTAAGAACATGTAAGAAATAATTTGTATTTTCTCTTTGAGGATAAAGAGTATCTTTGATGCCAGAAATAGCTTCGGTATTCTGTCTTTTGCAGATCCCTCTTTACACCTGTCTTAGAACCATTAGAGACTAATTAAAGTGTCAAAAGGGGGAGCCTATTATGCTAAATATAGGCTTGGGTGCTTCCTGGAGGAGTGCTTACCACTGGGTATTTTAAATCGGCCTTTTGACACTTGTTGCCTTTTAAAAATGCATGCCCCCCCACCTCCTGTTTCTTCTAGGTAACAGATACTTAGCAAAAGTCACTACCCTGCTTATCCTTCCAGGAAAAGTGTCTATTATAACCACACCAGGAATGTGCAAGTTATATGTGTGAAACGTTTCTTTTATAAGAGCTCATATGCTTATTATTGATTTTAAACATTACTTACATAGAAATAATAGATGACATAATTTTTAAGAAATTCTCAAGCTATACCAGTGCAAAATAAATCACGATATTCAACTTACATCATATATATTCCACACTAATTTTCTTATTACAAGTGCTATTAGGATCATGCTAGGCTTTGCAGTCTAAGTATTCCTAAGAAAACACATGGTTTTCCACTGTTTCCCAGACTAAATGAAATTTACTGTGGCGTAATCAGCTATATACTGCAGTTCATTACTGAGATCTTGCCATGATTATAAAATTAGTTCTGCTAAGAGTCAGTGCCGCTGACCTGAAGACTGAACCAAATGATACCCAGCTGCTGGACATTAACTTTTATATTGCTTCCACATGTAGCTTCAAAACATCCTTCTTAAAAAATAAAAAAAAACTTTATGATCATATAAGCCTTGCTAAAAAATAAAGCAAATCCTACTCTTAAAGATATTCATGAGCTAGAGTAAATCTCTAAACAAACAAAAAGACCTTTTTGCAATTAAAAAAAAAAGTCTGTAAATATCTTTTTGAAGCTTCATACAGGCTGCAAGCAAAATTTCTTGTCAGGTTTTGTAGAGGCTGACATTGAAAAAGTTGAGGCCCTCTGACAAAGGAGTGTCTCAGTGTCAGCCCCTGAATTGTATCCTTTCCTGTCCATCACTGTGCAGGTGAAGCAAATGATTGGATTCAGTCAATGCTATGATTAATGAGTTCCTCTCTGGATTTGGGACTGCCTATCAATCATGTCATTAGGGAGAATGTGCCCTGAAAGAGGCAGACCTTAGCCAAGGAATAACTGCATTAATCTTAATCTGTATATGCACCCAGCCAGCCAAGTCAGGGTCACCATGATGAAAAACAATAATCTTCAACTCGACAAATTACTTTGCAAAGACAGACATTTCTTTACTTTTTGGCCTGCGTGTTCTCCAGAATCTAAGTTGACTGTTTACAGCTTGAGTGTTACTACAAAGTGAAGGTTATTTTAATGAATAGTAATGCTTTCGGGCGGCATGCAAGACAAGCAATGCTTACAGCTGCCACCTTTCTACTGCAGTTATTTTCACAATTTCCATAAAATCAAAGTTAAATCTGGGTGTGTATTAAAGAAATATACCTAAATGATATCGTGTCGTTCCAAGATAATTTTCATAAGGAATTAAGATTCATTTATCTTAAGAGAAGAACTATTTTAGTTTAAGTTCTTACATTCTCATGCTTTCAAAAAAAAAATTATGGTAAAGCCAAGGCAACCCTCCACCTGCATGCAGACATCGTGGTTTAAAATACATCTTCCTTACAGTACAGATCTTTGAACTAAATGATCATCAATTTGTGAGAAATGCGTAGACATGGAAGTTCATGTGTATATCAGATAATCAATTTGAAATCAAAGTCAAAATGAAACATTCCTATTGCACCCAAACCCATGAGATTACCTAAAGTGAGTTAATAAGTCAAATTTAACTTTTTCAAGTAAATGAAATAACTTTAAATCTGGATTTCTGTATATTAATGTTTTTTGCGAAATTGAGAAAGACATAGCACTGTGCTAATTACAAGTTACATAATACGTAGTCAGAATCTTTGAGGGCTGTAAAACATTTTTAAAAAATCAATAATTCTTTATTTTGCTTGAATATTACAACAGATAGCTAATCAGCCAAATATTAGCTAGACAATTCCCTACTGTAGGAGATACCAAATGTGTTGGTGCTGTTTATAAAAAACTTAGACTAAAATCAAGTTTCAAGGAAAAAATTTTACTTATGGATTCCTGGATATAGCCCCAGGTATATTCGAGACATTACTTTAAACTGATCTTGTTGATAGAGGGGCTCCTAATTCAGCAGCATCATAAATTTAACTTTATAACCATAATCAGATCCACTATTTTTACTCTGCTTTTTTCTCTCCCCCTTATACCCACTGCCATGGATAATGACATGTGGCCTTAATCTTTTCGTCTTTGAATTAAAGTCTGTAAACTGGTATGGAATGCAAATATAAAGATTAAGGTCACTGTCAATGTTACTAAGCATTTTCCTGACTGCTATTGTTATTCCCACACATGGGATGCCGCACAAGTTAATTTCCAGAAGTCAGTATGACAAGACCAGGAAAATCATGATTACGGTACTTACAGTTCTTACATGACTTACATGATTATGTATGTTAATTTGGATTAATACAAAGTTTCACAGACTAAAATAAACCAGTAAAGAGTATTTGTTCATACTACTAACCAGTGAGTGCAACATATCTTAATAGTTTATAAATGACAAATACTTACTAGTTCTAAGATTGATGTTAAGAACTTAACGAATGTTATTTAATTTTTCACAGCGACTCTACCAGCTTAGTATCATCACTGAAAAGGAGGTTTTGAGGGATTCCGTAACTCGCACGAGATGGCCCGCTTGTAAGGGATTTGTATTTGTCCATCTGATTGCAGAGCCTGAGCTCTTTACCACTGCCATGTACTAAAAGTAACAACTTTCAGTTGTTTCAGGCAGAAAGTTATAATAGTGTCTTCTAGCAATATGAATATATTTTAAAAGAATGGGGGACATTGTCAGAGTGTTAAAAAAAGGGGAGCTGGCTTAGTGATCTGTAGGGCATATGAGCCGTTAACTCCTTTATCAATATCATGCAATACTATACTGAACACTAATTTTAAGATAGGAGGACTCTATGTACATATTTAAATTCACCAGGGACCCTTAAAAATCTTTGCAATACCACAAATCATTTAGCTCTTGGTGACAAATCTATGAGAAGGCTGACATTTTCATACAGAAACAGCTGGGTGTGTTTATAGCTTGAGTGTGATATGCCCCAGTTGCCCTCTGGGATTCTTACATTACCAGATGAAAAATGTGTACCTTTTTGACAATCAGGTACACAGAAAGCAATAAAGAGCCTTTTATATCCATTAATTCCTTCTTAATTTAATCTCCATGGCCAAGCCATTTACGAAACCCTCCAAGCTATCCACTAGATACCTGTTTGCACACTGAAAAGGAGTGAAACCAAATTCTCCTGGGTTTAACTACCACCCTTTTAATCAGAAACCTTAAGGTGGTGACTAAACAAGTATAATGTTCCAGTGTATCAATGGGGTTCAAATTTTAATAAGACAAGGAACATTTAACAATCCAGTTTTTCATGGAACATTTATCTTTTTCTGCATTCATTAAAGTTCCCATGAAGTTATTAGCAAAATGACCATTTGCAGCCTGACAATATTTTGTTGTGTTGTTTACTGGTGATTTTGTTTTTGTGACTGTATTGAACGAAATTCAGTGAAAGAAAAACATTGCTTTACCACTCAGTACTCAGTTTCCTCGCTTTCAACAACTGGCATTCAATCCAGTTTGGTTTTTGCTGCTCGATGCTCCGTATGACCTTTTGGGTCATTTGATTAGGGCTACTTGTCTGCTCTCCCATGATGCTTTCCAAACACACACAGATTAAACCGAGTTTCTCTTTACTCCATCTGTCAAGGGAGGCACCTGTTAAAAGTTCCACAGTGTTTCCATCCTCAAATATCCGACATATAATTACAATCAAGTTCCAGACAAGCAGGCCAGCTTTCTTCAATTCAACAAAGTTTTTTGACATTTTTCTCTCAGACAGAAAAAAGAAGTATTTAATTGGGGGAGGCAAACATGCAATCACCGTAGGTAACTTGCTGATTACAATAGATACTGCCTGAGCAGCAAGCCTTGTGAAGCCTGGGGAAGAAAAGAAAGGAAAGGTATGATTAATATTAGCAATTTGCGTTCCATCACTGTGTTGTTTTGAGTGTTGTGTGGGGATGTCTAATTTTTGTGGAGAAAATTGTTGAGAAGAGCAAGTGCCTGACATACTCCGACAGGACTCTACTGGGGTCCTCTGCAATACTGCCGAAAATTCCCTAAATCCCGAACTTAATTTTTCCTCCCACAAATGAGGATTAGAAAATTCAGAATTATTACTTGTATTTTAATCTATTAAGACAGCAGGTTTAAAGGGCCCAATGTCCTCCTAATTAATAAATGCAAAGGTACTACTGTGGGACCTCTCTGGTGGCCTTTGGCACTTCCTTAAGCCTTTCTCCTCCTCCCCTGGAATCCATGACACAATCATTCCAGCTCTTGTTGGGACTGACTCCTCTTCCTTTAGTTCTTAGCCCAAATGTCACCTCCTCGGAGAGCATCCCCCCACCATCTCATGTAAAGCAGTCCCCTCATGCCCTTCCCAGGCCCGGCCCCAGTCCCTCCCCATCATTAGACCCCATTTTATTGCCTTTATTATAGCTCTTAGCATCACTTAATAATAATCTCCTTTATTTCTTCATTATCTCCATCCACTAGGTTACAAGCTCCAGGAAGGCATTCCTGTATCCCAAGCACTTAGTACCTCACCCATAACAGTTGTTCAATAAATATTTGTTGAATAAACGAGTCAGCAAACTGGTTCACGTTTCCCTCTATTACTCTTCTTTGCTTCTTTGTGTCCCAAGCTAGTTCCACTTCTACTAACACCTCTTAAATGTATTTGCTAAGTCCTTGGTCTATTGACTGAAGATTCTACTCTCCCTTACTTGGTGTTATTTCTCTGAAGGATTTACTGATCCTCCCTCTCTTCTTCGGTAAATCACTTGCACTGTATAATTTATTGTACTATTTTTTTCTTCAAATCTTCAGTGTTTTCTACACAACAGTATTTGCTGACAAAAATAAAGAAATACATTTTAGTTTGTCATCATAGTGTTTTCCATGTTCCACCATTTTCACTGTCAGAAAGGACACATTTTTCCTTAAGCTAGTGACTATTTGTCCTTTAATAAGTTGGAATCCTCAAAAAAAAAAAAAAAGGCCTCTAAACACGTCATTATTTAGATGAATTTTGCAAAGTACTGAATTAAATATCAATTGACTTAAAACATTGCTGAAAATGATTACCGAGGTTTATCGTCATGTTTTAGATGCTTGGTTTTGAAATCTTTGGCTAATAAAGATGACTTCAAACTATCTTTAGCTAATATCTCAAGGCACAATACTCATTTCGGAGGGATTCATGTTCAACAACAATGTATGAGAAGCCGTGTTTCAAATGGTTTTCCTACACATTTCCCTTTTTGATTTTTTTTTGGGGGGGCCAAATCTGATCAGATTATCAATATTTTACCTCATAATATGGCTGAGAAACAGCTCATGTTAGAAATAGAAATATCTGTAAGTGTGAGCTTTTTTACTTTGTCATTGTTTGCTCTTCCTTGGATTCCCAGTAATCGTTTTTTCTTTTTTTAAGCTCTTCATTGGAATATAATTGCTTTACACTCTTGTACCAGCTTATGAGGTACACCAAAGTGAATCAGCAGTATTTATACACATATCCCCATATCCCCTCCCTCCCGCGACTCCCCCCCACCCTCCCTGTCCCAGCCCTCCAAGGCATCACCCATCATCAAGTTGATCTCCCTTTGTTATACAGCATCTTCCCACTAGCTACCTATTTTACAGTTGGTAGTATTATATGTCTGTGCTACTCTCTCACTTTGTCCCAGCTTCCCCTTCGCCCCCCGCACCCCCAAACTCCTGTCCTCCAGTCCATTCTCTGCATCTGCATGCTTATTCTTGCCCTGTCACTGGGTTCATCAGTACCTTTTTTTTTTTTTTTTTTTTTAGATTCTGTATATATGAGTTAGCATACAATATTTGTTTTTCTCTTTCTGGCTTACTTCACTCTGTATGACAGACTCTAGCTCTATCCACCTCATTACATATAGCTCCATTTCATTCCTTTTTATAGCTGAATAATATTCCATTGTATATATATGCCACATCTTCTTAATCCATTCATTTGTTGATGGGCATTTAGGTTGCTTCCATGTCCTGGCTATTGTAAATAGTGCTGCAGTAAACATTACGGTACATGTTTCTTTTTGGAGTATGGTTTTCTCTGGGTATATGCCCAGGAGTGGGATTCCCAGTAATAGTTTTAAACTGCAGTTGATTTGTTGATTTACAGGAATATGTTAAAGCCACTTGTGTGTTTTGTGAGGATTAATTTTGTTAAAACTAGGTTCTGAAATACACAGGACAAAAACCTTAATTGATTACTGAATGCTGAAAGCTAAAGAAGGAGTGAGGTTATTCTGTCCATGCCCTCCCCAACAATGCTGTCCCCAACGCATGACTGGCTTGCTTACAGACCTCTTGGTCTGTTCCAGTGACACTCTCCATGTGAAATTTTAGTAGTTTTGCTTTCTTTATTCTCACACACCAGGGAATTGTCTTGTACATCCCCTAAGGTGTTTGTACCCACTTGTAAACATTTATAGTAGTCTTCAAGCACTAAGAGGGGATATCTTAGTTATAGTTTATCCCTGGTCCAACCTCACTACCTGGTATGTAGTAGTAACTGACTTAGTATCTATTGAACGAATAAGTGACTTAATGTCTGGCATGTACATATTATCTATCTTGTACACTGTAGTGAAAATAAAGGTTGAGCTCTGTCAGTTTAAAAGAGGATAGAAATGAAGAGCAATGGTATTCTCCTATTGTCACATTTACCTGGAACGCACAAAATGCTTTATAAGGTCAGTTTCCTCCTCCACTTTCTTTTATACATTTATGTGATTTGGCACGCCTTCGTGGCTAAGTGCTGTACTTCTACTCTTAGTGATAATTTTACGGAAAAGTATTATTCAGTGAGGAAAACCACAAGAACTGATATCTACAAAGTAAGCATTTTTTTGGACTGGGGCTCTTTGAAATGTTATGGAAGAGTTCCAAAATGCTTGTAGAAAAAAATAATTGTTCATCCGTAGACCAACTTGAAAGCCACAAGCAAAACAGTGCTACTCATATGACATGATATATAAATTATAGATCATGCCTCCTGTATTGCTCAAAATCTATGAAATATCCCAAAGCTAGAAAGGAGAGAGGGCAACAACTCAGATGAGGAAGAACTTGAGTAATGAAAATCTGACATTTTCCAATTTCAATTAAATGGCTTTACTAGATTCAAAGGCAGCTTAATAAGGCTTGGACAGAATTAAAGCATTACTATGAAAGGTCACTCATGGATAACTGATTTGAGTCTGTAATATAAGGTTGCTGGATAAGACCCACATTATTTAGGATCTCCATGGAGAAGAATGAAAGAAAGGCTAGTTTCCTCAACTGATTTTAGCAGGTTCAGCTGGTACCTAAAGAAGATTCATGAATACAAACAGATAAATAAGATACATTCAAAGGAATCTTGTGAAATTCTTGGAAAATAGAAAAATCTAGGTAGGAAGAAACCATTTCAGAAGAAAGGACTTAAATAATAAAATAAATGGATAACATAGGTAACTGACAATCTTAAATACACCTGGTAGATGCATTGCCCTAAAGAGGAAAAATGCACTGAATCCAGAACCATAGGGGGAAAAATACCCTGTCAGAAAAATGTGTCGCTACTAAATGGGGTGCTATTTTTGACCTAAAAGCTACATATGTAGGTGTATTAACAAGAGATAAGAAAGTACTAATTGGTAGTTGTAGAGGAAAAACTTCAAAAAAAGAATAATTAAACTGAATATCAGAGCAATCTTCTTGAGACCATGAATTTTAGGTTACTCAATAGATTTAAAGAAAATTAGTCCAAATCATAGGACTAATCTGTGAATACTAACATGAACACAAAATATCACAAAAAATTTTTGAATTGGTAGTTAAATGAAGAAGATAACCATTTGAGTCATTTTCATTTCTAGGGTTTTTTTTTTTTTAATCATATGGCTCACAGTAATAAAAATTAGGAATCCTAAATATACTTGGTGGAAAGGAGACTAATATAGTTTACAAATCTTATAATTTTTAGAATTTTACTTGTTCTCATATCCTAGAAAACGTGCTTCTTCAGGGATACGTTCTTAAAGAAAAACAAATCTACCTGTGCTTGATTCTTTCCTTTTGGTTTCTTTTGGAATATAATTCCAGCCTTTCGGAATGCTCTCACGCAGACGTTCAGGAACACTGTGCTTGTTTAGGTTTGTCTCGCAGTTTCTCCCAGAGCTCATCACAGATATTATCTGCTGCACAATGTCCTTGACAGCATCAGTCAGTGCTAGTCTCAGGCATCGGATGACCTCTACCTCGGACTCCATGCACGTTGAGACTTTAAAATCAGACAGCATATTACAGTTAGCAGAATCTGGAAATATTTTGTGCCCTGTTCAATTGGGAATTCAGCTTCTCAATAATGTAGTTTAAAGCTATAGGATAAGAGAGCTGCTTTTAGCCTAGAAATCATAGAATTGATAAACGGTCCATAAACATTTGAAGAAGAAAAGTTACTTCTTGGTAATAAAGGGAATAGTAGTTAAAATAACAGTGAGTAAGAGTATTTGCTGGTACTTTGGGGACTCTACTGGTGGATATATAAGTTGTATGACCTTCTTAGATGACAACTTGGCAATAACAGCAAAACTTTAACACTTTACTTACCTTTTAAAACATTTACTCCTTCTCTGGAACTTTATGCTAAGAAATTAATTATGATTATGTAAATAATATAAAGAAAAGTTGGGAATTAATCTAAATGTCCAATAACTGGGGATTTGTTTAATTAGCTTAGGTATATCCATCTTCACAATAAAGCCATTTATTGATTAGTTTTAAAAAGAGCATGTTAGAAAAGAGTATGATATACTATTTTTATTAAAAAAATACATATCTACACATGCATGTAAAAAATTGAAAGATGTACTCTACAATGTAAATGGTGATTATTCAATAACTAATGAGATTTCAGGTGATTTTCTTCTTCCTTTCTTCTTCTTTTACTTTTTCTTCCTTCCTTTCCTCCTTTTCTTTCTCCCTTTCTTCCTTCCCTTATTTCCAATAATAAATATTACCTGCAATGATTATGTATTACTTGTGTGATAAATGCATTACATATTTTGTTTGTTTTTTAATATGACTGGGAAGTCCAGGGACCATCTCTTGAATTAATAGAGAGGAGCACCTATATGATTTTTCCCCCTCAAATTTCAAGGTGATATTTCTCAAATGACAACCCATTGTTAAAACCACCATAGTGCTGAAACTAAGAGTTGGTTCTTTGAAAAGATAAACAAAATTGACAAACCTTTAGCCAAACTCATCAGGAAAAAAAGAGAGAGGGTCCAAATTAATAATACCAGAAATGAAGAAGTTATGTCTGACAACACAGAAATACAAATGATCATAAGAGAGTACAACTATATGCCAATAAAATCGGCAACCTAGAAGAAATGGACAAATTACTAGATATGTACAACATCCCAAGACTGAGCCAGAAAGAAATAGAAAATATGGACGCAACAATTTACCAGTAATGATATTGATAAGTAATTTTAAAAAACTCCCAACAAACAAAAGTCCAGGAACAGATGGCTTCACAGGTGAATTCTACCAAACATCTATCCTTCTCAAATTATTCCAAAAAATTGTAGAGGAGGGAAAACTTTCAAACTCATTCTACAAGGCCAGCATCACTGCGATTCCAAAAGTAGACCAAGATATCACACACAAAAAGAAAATTATAGGCCAATATCTTGGTAATATCACTGATGGGCATAGATGCAAAAATCCTGAACAAAATGTTAGCAAATCGAATCCAACAATACATTAAAAGGATCATACACCATATCAAGTGGGATTTATCCCAGAGATGCAAGGATTTTACAATATCTACAAATCAATGTGATAGACCACATTAATAAGTCAAAGAATGAAAACCATATGATCATCTCAAAAGATGCAGAAAAAGCTTTTGATAAAATTCAACATCCATTTATGATGAAAACTCTCCAGAAAGTAGGCATAGAGGGAACATACCTCAATGTAATAAAGAGCATATATGACAAAGCTACAGCTAACATCATATCCAACAGTGAAAAGCTGAAAGCACTTTCATTAAGACTGGGAACAAGACAAGGATGCCCAAGGGGTACAAATTACTATGTATAAAATAAAAAAGCTACAAGGATATGTTGTACAACACAGGGAATATAGCCAATATTTTATAATAACCATAAATGGACTATAACCTTAAAAACTGTGAATCACTATGTTGTACACCTGAAACTTGTATAATATTGTATATCAACTATACCTCAATTAAAAAAATCATAATGAAAAGGATCTTGGTAATATCGAATGTTGGGAGTTTTTCTTTTCAAGCATGACATAATCATCAGTTAGGTAAACTGTTGCTGTATATGGGAATGGTAGACAGTATAATTGTCTATCTTTTTAATGATGTTTTAAGACTTTAATTCATTGAAGGACATAAAGAAGCCTTCTTCCTGTATCAGTGATTAATATGCATTTGGGTTGAACTATTTGAAGTCATGGATTAAATGTATCTCAGATATCTAAAAATTCTAGAAAGCTAGGAATTCCTCTATTTCCTTTTGTTAAAAAGGGTATGTTCATTCCTTTAAAAAAAATCAAGGAATTGAAAATGATAATAGACCTATCTCAATTATTTTAAAATTACATGAATTGATTTGTGTAAAGTAACTAGCATAAGTAGGCACTATGTAAGTATTTGCTGTTATTATTATTATTACCTAAGATAATAGGTTTCTGGAAATTTTACAATTTTACAGTGTAGCACTGCCCAGTGTTCTCTTGATGTAGGATTCTGAAACATCTTGAGCACTAGATACTACTAGAGGGAAGATTAATCAATATCCACAGATGCCCATGGTAGAAATAAGAAAGACAAAATGGAGAAGAGAAAATAGAGAAAAGAAAGTGACAAGGTCTTCTGGTGTCTGGCTCTGCATACAATAAGCTTGTATGTTTCTATTTTATTTTAACAGCAAGTAAAAAACTGAAGAGATGAAAAAATCAACAGCTCTTCCTGGAACTGTAACAGAGATGAGGACACAAGGCAAACCATCGTCCCCCAGATTGGAGAGACAGACAGGCAAATACAGCAAGTCACGGCTTACTGGAGTACAGACTCACAAGCAGAAACTATCCTGGGAACCAGTGCCAACATAGAAAATCTCAACTGTAATTGATGAATTGTTGGAGGCTTAGTGTAGACAAGTCTGAGAGTTAAAACTCTATGGGAACCCTCTCACGGAAGAGCTGCCACACTTCTTTCTGTGAGTTTTACCTCCAGGAACTTGACTAGGTTTCCAAAGTAGATATCAGAGAAAAATCCTCTAGTGCTTCCAGCAAGAGGAGGGAAAAAGGAGAACATGTGGAAATATGCCAGTGCACCCTGTTTTTCTTAAGGCCTGCCCTTGGGAGAAACTACTAAAACAGAGCCTAACTCACTAGGTATATTATCAGAGCCTAACTATCATAGGACAGGAGAAATACTCAGCTCCAGCCCACTCTAACCATGCTACCAGACCTAAGAAAAAAACTGAAACACTTGTGAAGTATACCTTAGAGGCATAGGCTCACTAAAAGACTGAGACCTAAACATAGAACTATAGGGTGCTTCCTCTCCTCTACACCTCTCCATCACTTAGTAAAGACCTATTTACAGCAGTTCTTTTTATTCAGAACATCATGTCCAGCTTTCAAGAAAAAACTTACAAGACACACCAAAAGTCAAAAAATACAATTTGAAAAGACAGATCAAGCATCAGAAACAGACATGGCAAAGATATTAGAATTATCAGACTGGGAATTTAAAACAACTATGATTAATATGCAAAGGGCTCTAATGAATAAAGTAGATAGCATGCAAGAACAAATGGACAATGTAAGTAGAGACATGGATATACTGAGAAAGAAACAAAAAGAAACACTAGTGATCAAAAACACTAACAGAAATGAAGGATGCCTTTCCTGGGCTTATTAGTAGATGGGGTATGGCTGAGGAAAGAATCTCTGAGCTTGAGGATATCTCAATAGAAACTTCTAAAACAGAAAAGCAAAGAGAACAAAGACTGAAAAAAACAAACAACCCAAAAACAACCAAAAATAACCCCCACAACAAGAAGAGAATATCAAGGAGTAGGGGACAACTATAAAGGTGTGATGTACTTGTAAAGGGAATACAAGGAGAAGAGAGAAAGGAACAGAAGTATTTGAAACAATAATAACTGAGAATTTCCCCTAAATTAATGTCAAAGACCAAACTATAGATCCAGGAAGTTCAGAGAACACCATGCAGAATAAATGCTAAAAAACAAACAAAAATAACAACAAAAAACTATACATCGGCATATCATTTTCAAATTACAGAAAATCAAAGATAAAGTCCTGAAAGAAGCCAGAATATAGAAATGCCTTACCTATAGAGGAAGAAAGATAAGAATTACATCTAACTTCTCAGAAACTATACAACCAAGAAGAGAGTGAAATATTTGAAGTGTTGAGAGGAAAAGAACCAAATCAACCTAGAATTCTGCACCCTGAAAGAGTATCCTTCAAAAGTGACAGAGAAATAAAGACTTACTCAAGACAAAGAAAAACTGAAGAAAGTTGTTGCTGGTCATTCTGCCTTGCAAGAAATGATAAAAGAAGTTCTTCGGGTAGAAGGAAAACAATATAAGTCAGAAACTCGAATCTACGTAAAGAGCATTGAAAAGGAATAAGTGAAGGTAAAATAAAACCTTTTATTTTTCTTATTCATAACTAATCTAACAGAAAACAGTTCGTTCAAAATAATAACACCAGCCATGTATTTAATTATGTATGCTTATGTATATATCATACTTATATATGTTTATGTATAGTGAAATAAATGACAAATGATACAAGGATGGGAGGGAGAAATTAGGAATATTTTGTTAGTTTAAGGTACTCACACAATCTGTGAAATGGTATAGTGTTATTTGAAAGTGGACTTGGATTAGTTGCAAACTTTGTCTCTATATATACTGAAAACTCTAGGGTAACACTAAAAAAAAGTTAAAAAAGAGTAACTGATATGCTAAAAAAGTGAGAAAATTGAATCATATAAAATGTTCAATTAAAACTGACAAAGGCAGAACAAAATAGTGAAAGATAAAAACAGGAACAAAGAACAAGGGCAACAAATAGAAAACAGTAACAAATATGATAGATATTAATCCAACTATATCAATAATCACTTTGAATGTCAATGGTCTAAAAGCACCAATTAAAAGACAGAGACTGATCAGTGAGGACCAAAAAACAAGACCCAACTATATGTTGTCTATAAAAAAATCAACTTTAGATATAAAGACACATATAGATTAAAAGCAAATAGATGGAGAAAAATATACCATGCTAACACTAATCAAAAGAAAGAAAGAATAGTTACATTAATTTCAGGCAAAGCAGACTTCAAAGTAAGGAAAATTATCAGAGATAAGGGAGGGCATTACATAATGATAAAGATGTCAATTCTCCAAGAAGTCATACCAATCCTTAACATGTATGCACCTGACAACAGAGTGTCAAACTGTGTGAGGCAAAAACTGATAGAACTGCAAGGAAAGCTAGATGAATCTGCTATTATTGTTGGAGACTTTAGCTCCCTCTATCAGAAATGCACAGATCCAGAAAGTAGAAAATCATTATGGACATAACTGGTCTCAATACCACCATCAATCAACTGGGTATAATTGACATATAGGGGCTACATCCAACAACAGCAGAACACACATTCTTTTCGAGCCCCCACTGAACATCCACTAAGACCACATTCTGGGCCATAAAATATACCTTAACAAATTTTAAAAAAATATAGATCATACCATGTTTGCTCTCAGACCACAGTAGAATTACACTAGAAATCAATAACAAAAAGGTAACTGGAAAATTCTGAAACAGGTGAATATTGAACAACATACTTTTAGATAATACATGGGCAAAAGTAGAAATTAAGAGAAATTGTAAAATATTTGGAACTCAATGAACATAAAAACACAACCTAAAATTTGTCAGATGTAGTGAAAACAGTGCTTAGAGGGACATTTAGAGCACTGAATGCATGTACTAGAAAAGAAGAAAGATAAAAATCAAGAGTCAAAGTTTTCACTTTAGGAAACTAGAGAGCAAATTAAACTCAAGCTAAGCAGAAGATAAGAAATAATAAGAATTGGAGCAGAAGTCAATGAAACTGAAAACAGGAAATCAATACAAAAAAGCAAAACTAAAAGCTGGTTCTATGAAAAGATCAATAAAATCAATAAGCCTCTAGCCAGGCTAACTAAGAAAAAAATGAAGAGCATTCAAACTATTAATACCAGAAATGAAAGAAGGAACATCACTACAGATCCCATGGACATTAAAAGGATAGTAAAGGAATACTATGAACTACTCTATGCCCCCAAAATTTGATAATCTAAATGAAATGAACAAATTCCCTGAAAGACACAACCTGCCAAAATTCACCAAAGAAAAGAAATATAAAATCTGAATAGGCCTGTATCCATAAAAGAAATTTAATCAATAATTAACACTCTTCCAAAACAAAAAGCGCCAGGCCCAGATGGGTTCACTGGTGAACTCTACTAAATATTTTTGAAAAGAAATTATACCAATTCCTTTCAATCTCTTTCAGAACATAGAAACAGTAGGACTACTCCCTAACTCGTTTTGAAGCCAGTGTTACCTGAATACCAACAAGACAAAGACACTACGAAAAAGAAAACTACAGATCAATATATCTCATGAACATAGATACAAAAATCCTAATAAAATATTAGCAAATTGAACCTAACAATGCATAAAAAGAATTATACATCATGACCAAGTGAGATTTATCCAAGATATGCAAGGCTTAACATTAGAAAATCTGTAAGTACACTACTGTTAGTGAAAATGAAATCTGTAAAGGACAAAAACAAAATCTAGACACTTAACAATGTAACATTCATAACATCTGGCATTTTTTTCATAATATGAAAAAAATAAAAACAAAAACAAAAAAGCTGTGATCCATAATCAGGAGAAAAATCACCCAATAGAAATACACTCAAAAATGACAGCAATGATGGAATGAGCAAACAGGGGTTTAAATTAAAACAGACTTCATACAAATGTGCAAGGACTTTAAAATGAGGAGAGATATACAAAATATAAAAAGGAACTAAATAGAATGGCTAGAAATTAAAAATATCTGGAATAAAAAAATTCACTGGGTAGTCTTAATAGCAGTTAGACACTGTGGAAGATCCTTGAAATTGAAGATACAATATAAAGTATCCAAACCAAACCACAGAGAGAAAGAAGGCAAACAACAACAACAAAAACAAACAAAAAACCGAACAAGAACAGCAACCAAGTCAAAGAAGAATACAGCTTCAGTGATATGTGGGATAATACCAAGAGGTCTAGTAATAAGAATCCCAGAAAAAAGTGGTGGTGGGGGGACAAAAGATAAAATATCCCAAGAAAGAATGGCTGAAAATTTTCCAAATATGATAAAAACCAAACATCATCAGATACAAGAAGCTTAACAAACTCTAAGCAACATAAATACAAAGGAAACCAAAACAAAGCACATCTTAATCAAATTGCTACAAAGTAATTATAAAGAGAAAAATCTTTAAATGAACAACAAAAAGTCACATTATACCAAAGGAAACATACACTTTAAAATCTGCACAGGTTTATGGTCAGAAACAATGCAAGCTGCAAAATAGAATAATGTCTTTAAAGTGCTGAGTGAGAAAGGAAAACGAAAGACAGAAAAAAATCTCTGAACCCAAAAGTCAATATCTAATCAAAAATATTTCAGTTATGAAGATAAAGCCCTTTTTTCATGCAAATAAAATAAAGTAAAATAACTTGATGGCAGAAAATTTTTAGTACATGAATGTTAAAGGAAGTACTTCAGGTAGAAGGAAAATGATATGTCAGAAACTTAGATGTATACAAGTAAAAGAAGAATACCAGAAATGATAGATTGATGGACAAACATGGAAGACTTTCTTCTCATTTTTAGCTTCTTTAAACTATAAATGACTGAAGCAAAAATGAAACAATAGATTGTGGGGTTTATAACAGTAAAAATAAAATGCATGACAACATTAGCATAAAGAATAGGAAAGCGTAAATAGAAATATACTTGTGTAAGATTCTTACATTAGATGTAAAAGTGGTATAATAGTGAAAAAATAAAGTGTGATCAGTTAAAGATACTCATCACAAGATGTAATCCTTGCAACAACTACTAAAATAAATAGTTATCTCTAATAAGCCATTAGGAAAGATAAAATGTAATACTGAAAAATATTCAGTTAATCCAAAGAAGGCCAAAACAAAGGTGAAAAGGAACAAAGGTGGGACAAACAGAAAGCAAATGATATAGTCATGTAGTTCCAACTGTTAGAATAGAGGATCCACAATTAGATATGCATTTGATCAATTGTTCATTTGATTTCTGAGAAAAACACTGAAGTGATTCAACTGGGAAAGATTAGTGATTTCTGAAAAGGATGCTGGGAAAATTGTGTATTTATATGAAAAACTATGAATTTCAACACTTACACTATACAAAAAAGCAACAACTTGAAATTAATCATAGAATTAAACATTAAAAACTAGACCTATAAAATTCCCAGGAGAAAACATAGGAGAAATCTTGTCACTCTTTAGATAAGCAAATACTTCTTAGGACACAAAAAACACTACTATAAGAAAACTGGTAAGTTGGACTCATCAGAACTGCAAGCTTCTCCCTATGAAAAGACCTTGTTAAGGGAATGAAAAGTAGGCAATAGACTGGGGAGAAATTTTTTTTAATACATTATCTTGACAAATAGCTTGTATCAAGAATATATAAAGAACTCTTTACAACTCAATAAGAATCCACATAAGTGAGGAAAAGTTTTGAACAGATATTTTACAAAAGAATTCTTTCAAATGACTGTTAAGAACGTGAAGAGATATTTGATGTCATTAATCACCAAGGAACTGTAAATTAAAATCACCATGAGATAATAGTGCAAACTCCTTAGAATGAATAAAAGCAAAAAGACAATTCCAAGTGTTGGTGAGGGTATAGCGCAACCCAAACTCTCTTACATTACTGGTGGGAATATAAAAAGACAGGATTACTTTGAAAAACAGTTTAGTAGTTTCTTATAAAGGTTAACTTACAGTGTGTGTTAAAGACATTTATTTCTCTTAAAAGAAAAAGGGAGTTAAGGAATAGAGTGACTGAAGTACCATCAAAGTAACTTACTCTTTGATATTCATTTGCCCAACTATAGATCGCTGGCCGACTTTGAGAGTACAGGCCTGCAATGATTGCTACCAAATCTATTTCTTATAGAGTGTATTGGCCTTTGAAATGCCCATGTGAGGTCCTCAACTTAATTGTTTTTTTGTATTTCTATTTTTTGTAATCTTTTTCTAAATGGATATTTTCACTCCTGTTTTCTCCCCAGTTCATTCTAAGGAGTTGTGTACTGGCTTTCTAATTATTAAATCAGAGTATATGTTTCATTACTGAATTCACATGTTCATAAAGCAAATGTTTCAAAAAATTTAGAGTAATAAAAAAAAATGGAGAGAAATAACACGGCTGTGATCAGAAGTGCTGTTTTTTTGTTCTGATTCTCCCATGTAACAGTGGACAATCTTAGGCAAGTCTCAACATCTCTGAACCTGGTTTACTCAGCAATAAGATGAGGATACTGCCTACTTCATCCTCACCTTCATACTCTAAAATGATAAGACTGTGATGTCTTATGGATAAGCTGTACAGAAACCACAGTGTTTGAGGAGGAAGAAAATACACCAGTTTTTAAATAATGTACTCCCCTCGATCTGGTTAGGTTGATTGTATTTACGGAAGCATAGATCTATTAGTGGGAAAATACAGATATTGTGGGATTAAGATTGTGTGGCTCAGCTGTATTTCCTTTAAACCTGTTATATTTTCAAGTCAAACAGAAACCACAGTAAGGGGCTTAATTTTGTTATGAATCAGTGTATTTTATTATCTTATTAGGGTTTTTAAGATAACAGTGATTGGTAACAGAGGAAAAAGGAAAACTTTTGCAAAGACTTAAGTAGGAGAGAAAAGACAAAGGCACAGTTCCTCATGACCACTGCAAGGTCTTAGGTTCCAGAGAGTATTTAATATTGATAGAGAAACAACTTGTACAAAGGCCAAGGATGTTTCACCAGTTTGAGGTTCTGCCCCTTTGAGCCTCTCGACAAAATTTGGGCTCTATAAGAGTGCCTACTATCTGTTCCTGTTCCAGGAGACTTGTCTGACCTTGGGGAGGAGGATTTGCTTAATGTGTAGATGGAAGAGTAATTAGGAACAAGTAGCAGTTTTGCTCTCTCAGGCCACCACCTGAGATCCATTGATCTCTTCTAAGTCATTTTCAGTACAGTTTTGTGCTAAGTGTCAGATGGTTCAAGAACTTAAGAATTGAAAGATAAATAATGGTTGAAGCATGTGGGTCACCAATTCTTTATAATCTTGTGAGAGAATTTAGCTCTTACCCTCACCAGAAACAACTAAAAACAGCAGGGGTTGGAGGAGCTTTCAAAGTTGTTTTTCTTTCAGTTCAATAAAGTCTACATCAGAAATAACGCAATCTTTTAAACTAGAAGATGGGCCGTTTTTGGGGGGTAAAAAGGAAACAGTGAGGGAATACATGAGAACTAGAAAATAAGATTTTAAAAGGAGATAATTATTACAGAGTCTTTAAGTCATATATTCAAGGTTTTGAAATCATTACATGAAGTTAACTATTGCTACTTTGCAGGGATAATGACCAAAAGAAGATGTAACATAATGACTTAAAAATAGTTAAAAGTAACGTCTGGGGGATAGTTTAAAAGTACAGGAAGAATGAAACCATGATTATGAGCCAGTTAGGTTTTTTATATGGGTTCTAGTAAATATTTTATGGAAACGGCGGTTCCCAAACGGTAGATAAGAAAGCATATAGGTTGAAAGCCAAATGTAAATGATACAAATAGTTAATGGACTAACAGGAAAACTACTAAGTCCTCATCCTTTATTTTCCCAAGACATTAAGTATAGAGATTTAAAGGCAGAATGTTAAAGATAAAACAGTGTGAGAGAGACTTCCCTGATGGTCGAGTGCTTCCAATGCAGGGGGCCCGTGTTCAATCCCTGGTAGGGGAACTAAATCCCACATGTATGCCACAACCAAGAGTTTGCATGCCGCAACTAAGAAGCCCACATGCCGCAACTAAGAAGCCCGCATGCAGCACTAAAGATCCCACATGCTTCCACTAAACATGCTACAACAATGATCTCACGTGTCACAGCTAAGACCCTGCACAGCCAAAATAGATAAATAAGTAAATATTAACAAAAAAACAAAACCCCAATGTGAGAAGGTTTACACCCGGTTCTGAAGGTGGGGTAACCCATGAACACTTCCTGTTCAGATATGCAACCCATTCTGTCTTTAACATCCATTCCAGCTATGGGCAGAACAACACAGCTGTGGAAAACACATTGTCCCCCACACAATGAAAGGACATACTTGATTTGGGGAGAGAGAGGCACTATGATCATAATAAATGCCTTCTACGTTTGAAGAAAATTGACCAACACTTTTGTCCATCAGGTTGTTTAATAAAAGCACCCAAGAATCACAAAGTATTTTCCACATCTTACTAATTTCTTATATGCTCAATAGCAAAACATAATCTGTGGTAAATATTAAATTAAATTTTTATGAGAGAATAGTACCTAATAATAAAAAAAAGAAAATCTGCATTACTTAATTACATCATTTTCCCCCCCAACTTCCCCCTCACCTTGTCCCAAGTATATTAAATTTTGATAGGAACTAATGTTTAATGAGTCCCCAAAAAAAGCCTTTATACTGAAAAAAATGTAAGGTAAACTTTTACAAAGAACAGATTTGGCAAAACTGACATCAATAAAACTTTTAAAACATCTTTAAAGATATATTTAAGTATCTATAAAACACTTCTTTTATAAATAGTAAATTTCTCATACCTGGAATGTTATATAAAAAGTCCCATAATTGTTCTTCTTCCATGTAGCTCACAAAAACATTTCCAAATGTTTGTGGAGAAAAATTGCAGTGGTACAATACTTTAAAGATAGCTTCTGTCAAGCTGGATCCTTGGTTCAGATTATTTTCTGTATTAGAATCTTGCTCTTGAAAGGTGCATTCTTGAAAAGAATAAAAATGATTTAGTAAGGTAGGTATCATTGAATATGATTACATTATCACTTACTCTAGCATAATATTAAAAATATGTATTTGATTAATATTTACATAATAAGAGAAATGACACATACTTTCAGATCAATGGTCATTCTAACCCAATATTATTTCTGATATAATCATGGACATTTTCAGGGGAAGAAGTTGTGAGAAAGACCACATGACATCACTTCAAAGAGCAATGCTAGTTTCCCTTTATGTCAGAATTCTTTTGTCTCTTAAGGAAACATTTTTTGATTTATTTTCTTATTCAAAAGTAACACACATTCATTCTAGAAACTGTAAAAAATTCAGACTAAGAAACTAAGAAAACTAAAATTGTACCAAATCCTACCAGTTACCTATAGTAACTACCAAATATAGTTACTATATTTGGTACAGTATTTCATTCATATTATACACAGATATACACAAATATATGTATGTATGGCTTGAACACCAAACAGAATTATTCTATACACACTCTTTTGTTACTGAAAATCTGCTTAAAACTAATTGAATCTTTGTATCTCTCTTTGGGATTTGTGTTGTGAACATTATTATATCCTTTACTCAGAACATAAATTTCATAGGAAATTCACATTTATAGTGTTCTCAGTATTATGCTATCAATTCTACAACAAATTTATAAATGTTTCTCAAATCCATAGATCCTGTCATTTCAGAATGAAGAGGTTTATCAGCTGCTTTCTCAATAAAACCAAATAGGAATTCCCACAAAGACAGAGCTATTTTAATTGCCCTTTTCATTCCTCCTCTGGCTCCATTATAACTTCTTCAAAGATCAGTTCCTATACTGTTGCATCTATAGGTTGGACTGAAAAGGTGAAATAGTTTCTATTTTGTTTTGATAATTAGTGTAATATGTCCAGTATCATAATACATAAAAATATTTTTTTAATTAAAGATAATAATGATTCTCAAAGTTTCTTGTATTTTAAATATACTGAAAAAATAAAATCTAGATCATTTGGAATGAGTACATCTCTTCTTGCTCATTTGGAAGTTCATCATTTCTATGGTTCTTGATAATTTTATTTCTGTGACTTGATTTTCATGATCTAGAAAGATATCCTCAGGATTTTTGCTGGAACTATTGGTAAAGTGGTGCTCTCTTTCTACTGGGGTTGCTAAGCTGGTAGAAAGTAGGCTGGAAGTTACTGGTGTCCAATTTGGGGAGAACTCCACCAGGAATGAAGCTGATAAAGTGAATAGAACCAACAGATGGAGAAAACATTCCTGATGAGATGACACTGCGTGAGAACCTGGACCCAGCAACACCTGTATACTTATGTTAGCTGAGCTGATAAATTTCCCGTTTTGGTTAAACCAGGTGAATTTGGGTTTCTGTCACTTGCAATCTAAAGGGTCCTAAATTTTTCATCAAGCACAGAAAGTTAAATGACAAAGAGTCCTAGTCCAGGCATTCATAATTTCATCTTTTTTATCCAAATAGTCTCCTCAGTTCTCTCCACGTTTCCCTCCCTCCAATTCATCTTACATTCAACTATCAGTTATCTTTCATGTCATCACACCACGTTTAAACCTTCCCCTGCTCCTACGCTTTGTTAGAAATTTCTGAGACTGACAATCAAGAGTTTTCACAATCTTTCCCCAAATTCTATTTCAATCCCCAAACATCTGCTCCTCCCAAACCTTTGTACTTGTTTTCCTTGCACACGTTCCCTCCCATTTCCTTTTGTCTCAACCACTTTGCTAGTCTAGAATGTTCTGCTCCAATAAAATTCTCAAGATGTAATGAATCAATTAGTATGTCAGCAGTTATTATACTAGATGTTGAGGCCCATGCCTTCCAGGGATTCACTGCCTGTGTGTGTGGTGGGGGAGGGGGATGACAGACATGTGAACAATCTTTACAGCGATGTGAAGATAAGTAGGGTTATGGCACAACCTGGTTTGCCTCGGGCAGCCCTGGTTTATTTCTGTTCTTCTGGTGTAATCCTCTTTCACTCTTAAGCTGTGTCCCAGTTTGAATGAGGAATTATTCAATTACCTGATGTAATATCCTTAAAGTGCCTTAAATATAAGGCACTGTGTGAAAACAGAGGATGCTGCTTTACATCTTGGGAGGGGAACACAGAGAAGTCACAGAGAAGATCATGTCTCAGGGAAGTCTTTAAGGGGGAGTAGAAATTTACTGACATGACAAAGTTGAGGTGGGGAAGGTGCTTTCTAGGAAGACAGAGAGTTGGTACAATGGTGAGAAGACAGGTAGCGGCTGGGGTGGGGGTGGGGTGGCAGGGCTGACGTGTGAATGGTGTGAGGGAGGGGGAGATAAAGCTGGACGATCAGCACAGCCTGAATAGCACAAGGCCCCGTGAATCATGCACTGACAACGCAGATGGAGAAAGGGGGATGGATGTGAGGAATATTATAATAAAAATAATGAGTTTTATTAGCATTAACATCGCTGTTATTACCATATAAATGTGTCAAGATACTTCAATGGATATTTTTTATTTCTCTCTATTTTCCCTTGCCTCGGAAAAAAGTAGTCTATTTCTGTTTACTTGCCTCAGGGATTTTTGCTATTTGAAAAGCACAAATAGACTGAAGTCTGTTGCCCTCCTAGACTTAAAAAACACAGAAGAGACGCTAAATCCATTGAATAGTTATTAGTTTGAACCAAATGAAAAAGCCATTTTTTTTACAACCAAAAAACAATGGTACTACCGTATGATACCAAAGTGGAATCATACATGTCTGGCAGGTGAACGGGGTGGGGGTCATGAGGGCTCAGAGAAGAGATCTCTGGGACTGGAGAGAGACATCTCTGGGTTACAATGGCTTTGCTAGGTGGCAGTGCTCAGGGAGGCTTGTCTGGGTGAGGCTCAGAGGGAAGCTGTATCCTTGACACAGGGTCTCAGTCTCAAAGTTTTCAAGCCATGCCTGACTGCTGTGCTTGGCAGGAGTGCTTGGGCAGAAATTTAAAGGGTATCTCTGCGGTAACTAGGGTGACCAGATAATTGACAATCAATACAGGGACCTCTGCACCACTCTGGAGTAAGGGTGGGAGCCCTAACAATAGCTACAGTGAAATGTCCTACCAGCCAGGCAGGAGGGGCTCAGAATCCTCATAAAATTGATTTGAAGACAGTAAGCAACTTAGATATTCCTTGTATATCTGAGTTTATGAATTGAGATTTATACCAACTCCATAAAAACAGGGTTCCTACCTGCAAAGCACACTATGCTGAACACCACATGAGCTATTTATATCTAATTTCATCTTCATAATACTCTATGGAATGGGTGCTGGTTATCCCAGTTTTACAGGTGAATAAGTGAAATTGAGAAAAATTAAGTAACTTGCCCCAAGATCACAAAGTCAGGAAGAATTTGTGCTGTTTGCATTAAACTATAATCTCAAATTTTTCAAAGCCAGCTTTGACATTTTATCATTGATAACCTCTGAATGCAAAGTACTCAGTCTAAACCATGTATTTGGCATGTGCTAATTTATTGCCTTCACACAAAATACTTCAGTTTCATGTAGGGTTCTACAATTTCACATACATGACCTCATTGCCTCTCTAGTACTGTTTTCTTACTGGACTTTCTATGGATGTACATCTTGTCTTTAGATATCTTCCAATAGCACCTAGAACAGTGCTACATGCTTAACTAATGTTTTAATACTAAAGAAAGAAGAAAGGAAGGGAGAAAGGAAGAAAGAAATAGATCTTTTGAGCAGTTTTGTTGGGTTTTGATCCATATAGTAACTGATTCTTTTGGAATGACATTTACCTCCTAGTCATAATATTCAAATGTCATTTTTGCGCCAAGCCTTATCCTCCTCATATCCACTGCTTCCTTTCTTTTTACCTACTCCTTGAAAACTCTCTTCTCCCTTGACTTCCTCATAGCCATGCTTTCTTGGTTTCAGGGTGCCTCATGGGCTACGGCAGCTCTCTTTCTATAGCTCTCTCTCATCATCTAGAACCGGGGCTGGCAAAGTTTTTCTTAAAGGCCAGATATCAAATATTTCAGTTTTTGCAAGCAGTTTGGTCTGTCTCAGCTACTCAACTCTGCCTTGGTAAAAGCGGCTGTAGACAATCTGTGAATGAAGGGTGGAGACTGTATTCAAATAAAACTGTTTACAACAACAGGGAGTGGGAGTGGCGGTGCCTCAGAATCTTGGCCTTAGCTGTCTTCCAGCCTCACTGCTTTACACTTGGCTTAGCAACCCTCTTATCCTTTCATTTCAAAGGTCCCTTTTATGCAGAAGTTTCCAAATTTTCCATCTCTGGCTCTGACCTTTCTTTCGCGCTCCTTGCTGTGTTTCCTATTTCTGTCTAGGACACCACCTGTTGATCTCCAGGCTCAATGCCCTAGCAATTTTTATTCCTTCTCTGAATTGTTAATGTAATAAAATAAATATGTCCCTGCCCTCATCCCCCTTTCCATAATGAATCAAAGGTTGATTTGGTTTTCCACCGAGTCCCTTCTTCTCTGTTCTGAATACAGGAGAGCAGAATTTACCAGCCTAAAATATGTCTCTTTGGCACATTAATTATTCTAGACTGGTTATTTTCTAAGAAAGAGCAGATAGGGTAAAAACTCTGAAAACCAAGTAGGAGTTACCCTTTTGTAAGAAACATTTACATTCATAAGGGAAACCTCCATTTGTTAAGGGTGTCTTCCTTGCTGTATCTGGAAGAGGAGGAGAACCAAATCTCTGGAAACCCTTATCGGTGGAAAAGGCACTGACTGGAACCTGGATAACAACCTTGCCCTTGTCAACCGTGCTTCTTCTGGTAACTTCCCTTAACGGACTCTCCCCACCCTTAACGTCCTCATTTGTCTTGAGCTGAGGATGATATTTAACAGGAGAGTTTCAGCCATTTTGGCGAGTTACTCAGTTTTTCTGGGTCTCTCCACATATACATGCTATTACGTTTTTGTTTGTCTCCTGTTAATCTGTCTCAGTCCATTTAATTCCTAGACTTGCCAGAAAAACGTAGAAGGGTCGAGGAAAGTGTCTTCCTCCCCGACAGGGGGGACTAGGCATGGTTGGCTTGGCCCGTGGGGGGTGCAGTCTGGCCTGTGCTCCCCTCTGCTAAGTCCCTCAGGTAAGGCTCTGCCCTGTAAGGGAGGCCTGTGGTTTTCAGCTCTGTTAGCGGCTGGGGGGTGGTGCGTGGAAAGCTGCAACCTTTGCAGGGATAAAGGGATCCGCTCAGCTGTGGAGCAGTGTTGGCAAGCCTCATATTTCAAGCCATATTCTCTGACCCAGGTTTTACCAATAATAAAGCTGCTCTTTTCAATTCCATCTGCCTTCTCCTTTATCTATCAAATGGTTTATACATCACATAAACAAATAAAAGATTTGGAAACAGATTGTCTTTTCAATAACATTGAAGGGCCCTTTTCACTGTAGACATTATTTTAAGCTCCTTCTGAGAAGTGAACTTGTTAGTGCTTCAAAGGAAGAGTGGTGGCGGGCGGGGACTCGACCACCAACCCACCAGGGGACTGTGTTCACTGCTACCCAGAATTTACACATACATGGTGCACTAGCACTCTGCTTTCCAAGACTGCTTAATTTTTACTTTCAACAAGAATGTTGTTAATGACAAGCTCCTGCTGAGTCACTAAATGGATTTGGCAGTAATGTTGTGAAAGAGTGTGTCATGAGCTCGGGACGCTGAATGTACCAGCCACTAACGAGCATCCCTAACGAAGGAAGAGGCAGAAAGACTCACTCTAGGCGTAGGTATGGGACAGAAAGTACAAGAATAGAAAATGTAGCAATAAAACAAGGACTCAAAACCTAAAACGCCAGGCTAATACGTTAACACCTGAGAAAAAGGAGGTGCAGCATCACATGAAAATTGTTTTAGGGAAGCCCTAGAGTTGAATGTCACAGCCTAGTTCACTATGAAAATGAACAAAAATAGAATTGAAACCTGACTTGTTTCCAAACTAGTTTTGAAAATCTTGCAGTTTGTTGCATAAAAGGCTAACAATAGGTATAAAGACCTGTGTTGGGCTACACCCCACAGGCTTACAAGGCCTGTGCTTGTCCAGCTTCAAGATCAAAGAGCCTGGAGTCAGCAACAGAGACATCAGTGGTGTAACGGGTGGGGGAGCTTACATGTCTGGAGCAAGGTCCTGGAGTGACACTTGACTGTGTGCAGCAGACTTCAGGCAAGACATGGTAGCAGTCAGCTTCCAGGGGGAAGGGGAGATTGCCAGTTATGGAGGAAATGACATCAGGTGGGCTCATTAGTTACAAGGGAAACCAGTAAAGGGGCATGCCCCTCACAGCCCCTTAGACAAGAACAATCACCAGCTGGGACTTGGGGCAAGTACACAGGAAGGTCAGTCCAGTGCATTGGGTTTAGGTGAAGCAGGCACTGGTCAGGCAGGGGATATACAGAGAGCAAGAGAACAGCCATCCTGAGTGGCTTGACCATACAAACTGCCATTTATTTACAAGCTTTCAATTCAATATGACATTACTTTTTTCCCCCTCAAACTATTCTTATTCTCACAAAATTTGAAATCTTAGAAAAGACATCTCAGGAAATGGAGCGTAAACATATGGAGACCAAAAACATCATTCTTTTCAGAGATCCTCTGTGCCAAGTTTTTTCCCCGGGAATATTTTTTTTTTTTAATGTTTTGCTTTATGTTCTAAAATGCTTGTATACAAATTGAAGTTCAGCACTTACCACTTATTCTATGCTGTTTTCCTCAGTACCTAAATAATCACTGGACATCAGATTTCTAGTTCTTTTGAATACCCATAGTCCCAAACTCAGGGCTATGACTGTGGTGAGATGGGCAACACGTCTTTACTGAATATCCGCAATGGTACAAGCTCTATGCAAAGTGTTTTGCATACAATTTCCCATTTACATTGAGCCTCAAAAAAACTCCATTTTCTTTTTAACAAATAAAGAAACTAAATCTTAAAAAGGCTGACCCTTAATGATTAAAGGAGAAAAGGCATTTTATGAATAATCAAGAAAATAGTTACATTCAAAAAAGATTAATAACTGAGCAATTGAGTTCCTTGAAAACTGATAATCTATACATGGCACACACAAGCAATTGTGTATGTTGAAAAATTATTTTGTGTTATTTACATATTAGTAAATGTAGATGTGAGGCAGGAGACAGATGGGCCTCGAGGGCAAACAGTCTGAGTTCATTTCCTGTGGACCGATACTCTGAGGCAAGAATAACAGGACAATTGGGAGAGGAGGCTGGGCGCTGCCCAGATAAAAGATAAGAGACCACATATTCCTCATTCTCGAAGTCAGCAGACCTACCCCAACCACACATGCGCAGAAAGCCTCCTTGGAGGTCAAAAAGGGAGTGATGCCAAGTGGCCAAACCTACCCATAGGCCTCTTCAGTGGAATCCATCTTGGCTAAGAGATACACAGGCACGCGTGGGAAAATCCTGAGATACACCAAGTATGAACTTTGAACCAGGCAAATCAAAATGATTGGTCAAAGGAAACACGGAAGAAATGCCCCATACAAGTGATTTACACTGCCACAAGGGCGAGACTCTGAGCCCGCCCGTGTGTCTATCTACACGTATTCTGCTCCTTTTTTCCCTAATAAATACTTTACTTGTTTCACTACTTTCCGTCTTTGTGGGAATTCTTTTCTGCAAAGCCGTAGGGCTAGGGCCTTGTCACGGACCACTGGTCTGATGACTGCTGCTCTCACCACTGCTACCCGACCTCAATCACTGACCGGGGTAGTCACTTCAAGCCGCTGCAGGCCGAGGCCACCCGAGATCAGATGGGCAAACCTCTCTGAAACAGTTCTGGCTGTATGGACGTGTATCTACTAGAGTTCTTCCTCACGCTTTTTAGAAAGTAAAATTTCCAAAGTGCATTTCATGGGATGTTAATGGTAGCAGCACCTGTTCTGGAAGTGCCGGGTCCAACACTAGTAAACACTCTTGTTTACTGAAGGACTTTTCGCAGTCTTTAATTACTCATGAGCTCTGTGACTCTCTAAGAAGGTTTTTTAGAATATACATAGTGTTTCTAAGCATTTTTGACCATGAAACCATTTTCTAGTATTGTATCTAGCAAGACTACTATTCAATAAAACTGAATCTAGGAATCCTGTTTGCAAAGAGTCTCTTACATTAACTTCAAGCCCTTTAGGTTTGCAAATCAAAGTAAGCAGTTTGAATGGAAAAGGAACAAGGTATGAACACAAAGGGCTATTCTGCATAAGAAGATTGTCAATTGAAAAAGAAATTACTAAGCAGGTCACCAAAGTTGGATTTAATTTTAATTCAAACGCATCATTTGTGGAGCAAAGAGGAATTTTGCTTTAGCAGTAGGCACTGGCAAGACTAACAAAGCCCAGCCAAAATAGGTCTTTAAAACTTTGACTCTTACCCCACAGATTTATACCAAGGTCTAACTGATTAAGAAACATGATATGATTATATGACTGGCAGGCATCTTACAAGGAGGTCAGTAAATATTTGGTCAATAAATGAATAAATATTTGTTGAGTGAATGAATAAAATGTCTTCTAGCATCTGTGACAATGGTGACCAAGCTTCCTTTTGAATACTTTCAGGGGTGGGATACCCACTACCATTCAAGGCAGCCATCCCTCTGCTGGGACAGCTCAGGTTACCAAACGGTTCTGCATTTAAAAAATAGAGCACTTATCAGAAAGGACTACAGAAATCTGAGCTAGTCTCTTTAGCGAATAGAGAAAAGAAGTGCAGAGTTGTAAACAACTTCCTCAGTTATCATTAGGGATGACAATTCAGGTGTTTTGACTGACAGACTGACAGCCAAAATCCATTTCCTTTTAACTTATTCCCAAGGATGTCCACGTGTTGAATTGGACAGCCTATTATTTTTTTTTCTTTTTTACATGAAGACAAAATATTTGAAGATAGCTATCCTGTCTCTTCTAGTTCTTTTCTTCTCTAAGTTAGACATACCCAGTTTGTTTAAGCAAAGTAAGGCCTGTTTTTTTACTTAACATCTTCTCACTTTTCACTCTTCAGTGGGTACTCTCCGTTTAAGCAGGCTGTGCCAAGAAAAGACCACTAAACATTAAGTGCACTATTGGTCCAAATTCTGTAACTGGCAGCCCTAAGGAGTAAGAGACAAATTTTGAGCTCCACCTGTCCTCCTGAATAAGCACAAAGTCCACAGAATGTGAAACTGAGTTAAAGCTATTTCAATGAGAAATTCCTTCTGTAAGGCAGATACCAAGCCTAACTGTCCAGCAGGAATGTCTACTCAGACCATGGGAGAGAAGTTAAAAGCACCATGCTAGATCTATGTGCAGGTCCTCTCACCAAATGACCACCTTGCAGAGACGTGATAAAGCCACTGTGGGTGCTTAAGTGCTGCACAATATTATAGAACAAGGGTTGGCAACTATAGCCCAGGGGACATGCCCAGTCTCATGCCTGTTTCAGTAAGGTCCACATCTAAGAATGGTTTTTACATTTTCAAATGGTTGAAAAAAATAAAAAATAGAATATGATTTGTGACACACAAAAATTATGTGAAATTCAAATTTCGGTGTCCATAAATAAAGTTCCATTGGAATACCAGTGCTGGGGTTCAGGAAAGACACCCCAAAGTATGGCAACTTGGCATATTTAATATTTTATGCTGAAGAAGTCTGAGAAAAGAGCAAAAGCAGGAAGGCCACTCTGACCTTCTCCCCGCACTTCTCCCGTGAAGCAGGTCATAAAACCCTTACATCAGAGGTGCCCTCCCCTATACCAGGAAGAAAGAAGCATCCTATCTCTGAAGTCAAAAGGATGCTGAGAAGAATCCTAGCAAATAAGCTTTGCTAAGTTTCCCCCAATTTGTTACACTCACCTCATACTCCTTGACCTATCATATTTCTCCACAACTGTCCATTCTTCATTAAACCTAGCATAAAGATATTTTCTTTATATTTTCTTCGGATCTTCACTTCCTTATGAAGGCTCCTGTGTCGTGTGAAACGTATACTAAATAAATTTGTGTGCTTTTCTCCTGTTACTCTATCTTTGTCATTTAACTCTCAGACCCAGCCAGTGACCCTCAGAGGGTTGAGGACAACCTCTTCCTCCCCTGCACAGCCATGGTATTTGCTTATGCATGGTCTGTACCTGCTACAATGGTAGAGTTCGGTAATTGTGATGGAGACTATATGGCCTACAAAGCCTCTATCTGTGGTCCATCTGGCCCTCTATAGAAAACGTTTGCTGACTCCTATTCTAGAATATTGGGAGAAAGCATGCATATATTCCAAACATCTAATACTATACCAGGACATCTTCCATTTACTCCCAAATAACTCACAAGCAAAAGTAGGTGTTAGCTCTTCAAGCAGCCTGTCCTTATCACCCAATCCATCAATCTCTTATCAGCCCCTCTGTTTTATAAAAGCTCCTCATGGTACTTATTAGCAGCTGAACTTATCTAATTTATATATATATATATATATATATATATATATACACACACACATATATATATATTTTTTCCCTTTATAAGGTCTGTCCTCCCCATGTTTCCCCAGCAATCAATCCCCCAGAATATGAAGGCAACATGGCGCAGTGTGTTTATCACTGTATCTGCAGCTGAGAATAGTACCTTGCACCTAGTTGATGCCCATTAAATATTAGTTGAATAGAGAGTGTGTTTATAAAATCAAGCAACCAAACTTTTTTAGAAATTAATTCAGAAGAATATTATTTCTTATTTCTAGGAATAAATGCCTCCACAAAGTCTCGTGTTTTCATTTTAGAATTCATTTAAAAACAATAGATATACTTTCATGAAATAATAGCTCTTCATTCTTCTAACAAGGACCACTTAAACATCAAGTGGGCAATTTGCTCAATTTCTCTGTATTTAAGTTTACTCATTTGCAAAATGGTCCTAATGATCCAAGGGTCATAAATGAAATAATACGTTAAACCACTCTGAGTTGTTGGAGAAAAGATGCTACATAAATTCATGATGATAGTATCACTTGTACTATAATGCCCAATCATTTACATGCTAACACTAGAAGCACATTAACTACTAAAGAAGAAACATGTTCTTATAGATATATTATACCCTTTCTAGGCACCAGGAAGAGATAGAATATATAATATTTCAGCCACTGTCAAGCCAAATTAGATCTGATTCTGTGTAGGTGAAGCATCATAGTAAATTCATATCACCAATCTCCAAATCTATATGCAAAGGTTCTCAAGAAGTACTACAATATATAAAATTTGGGAATATTTATTTGGCCCAGGTCTCATCTTCACACCCATGAGAGTTGCTAGGGCAACATCTTTTCAGGCCAAAGATGTCAAAGGGGAAACCCACCTCCAGGAGACAATTAAATTTATGCTTGGATGGAGGGGAGAGTTACTGAGAAGCTGAGGGAGAGACCACTGCATGGAGAGCACAAGAGGAGGGATCAGAGAAGACAAACATATCAAGCATATTTTCCCAGATACTCAGTGTAAAAGAAGAAACACATCTAATAGAAATTAAGTACCTACTTGGTGTCAAAAATACTTTACGTTTATTTACTTTTTTAAGCCTCAAAATAAACACAGAACGTCATTATTAGTACGTTAATTTAGAAACGGGGGTACTGAAGTTTAGACAGAACACAATGCTAATGATTGAAGCAGAATTTTTCCCTGGAGATTTCATTCATTCACAAATACTTTTTAAGCCCCTTCTACGTGCTCAGTATCAGTCTCAAGTGTGGAGAACCAGGCCAAGTACTGGGAAACAATGGTGAGCTGTCCTTACCCTTCTGGAGCTTGCAATGGCTGAGACAAGCATTAAATATACAACCATGTCAGTTAACCTTTCAGTTAAGATTGTGACGAGTGTTACAAAAGGAATTATGGTGGGACCTTATGGGATGATCAAAGATGACTTCTTAGGAAGTAATAGTGAAGCTAAAAGATGATTCAGTTTCCAGGAAAATGTAAAGGAAGAAGATTCTAGGCACACACACAAAAATAACATTTCGAAGTCTCTGTAACAGGAAAGAACTTGGAATACGGGCCAATTCAAAGGTCGCTGATGTTGGAGCATCTTCCTCTTTCCTCAAAATACTTCTACAGGGACATTGCTATCATAAATACATGAAACTAAGATGCACGACTTAGACCAGAATATGCTTGTTAAGCTTGCATGGACACGATGCTGGACAAGTCAGCCATTGCTTGAGCACCATGGGCATTGCTTGTGCCTTAAGTATTAGAGTCCGTACTCTTTAAGTAGTGGGCAATCACTAAAGGTTTTTAGCAGGGCGGTGACACAATCAGATCTGTATTTGAATGAGACCAAGCATTCTGACTGCTGTGAACGTTCTGATAAAATGGATTATAAATTATCTTAAGTAAACTGTCTCTTTAAAAGCATAATACATTGGAAAGACAAACAACAACATACCCAAATTTTCTGCCATCTATAGCAACAGATACCTTGTTCGATGGCTTTGCTACTCAGAAGGTGGTCCAGGGACCAGCAGCATCAGGAGCAGCATTACCTGAGAGCTTGTTAGAAATGCAGAATATCAGGCCCCACCCAAGACCTACTGACAGAATCTGCAGTTTTAACCAGCTCCCCAGGTAATGTTTTTGCACTGTAAAGTCCAGAAGCCTTGCTTTACCTAGTCATACCCTACAACCACCCAACCCTCATGGAGACTCAGCAGAGACCCTGGATGATAACTGTTTCTGGGACTGTAATAATTCTATGGAAACCACTGATATTCTAGGCTAGTCTATCATCATTCGTGGATAGGATCCTTGGTTGGAAACACTAAGGCAAGAACACACAAATACAATCCTACTGTTCTTAGTAAGAACACGGTGCAAATCCAGCAAAGAAAAAGATATTGAACAAGTGAGAATACAGATTTGTCACTAGCAAAAGCAGCCAAGGACAGTTAGGTGTGATAAGGGTACCAAGAGGGAACATATTTTTACTTTTGGTCACTTCCTTCAAGACAGTCATAAACGGCACTTTGGCCATAATTCTCATAAAATGAAACACACAAACACACACACATGCACGAGTGAGCGCATACACACACCCAACCACCCACACAAACACACACACAATGTACAACAAAACACCAAGCTTCTGCCACAATATTCCTCATTACTCAAAAGATCAAGAAGACATTGACCATAAAGTAAGAGAATTTGAATTGATTCATTCATTTTAAGTCAAACAAGCCTTTGTAGTGGTAGCAGCCATTTATTTAGAACTTTCTGTAGATCTGTTTCTTGGTTATCTTTAGGCATTTGGTTACAAGGTTGAAAAGTACCGATTGTACTATCAAAATTATCCACAATAGAGGTTCCTGAGAGTTGTCATGAATTGTGCAACCCTGCAATTTTGTAAACTTTCTGTGGCTCTGCAAGGATGCCATGTGGTGTGGTGGGTGAAAGCACAGTCTCTAAACACCAGCTGTCTGGGTCAAATCCTGCTTTGCCGATTTTGAGGTGTGTGACTTGGACAAACGACTTGGTTTGTCTGTGTCTCGCTTTCCTCATCTGTAAAATGGAGATGATAATTGTACCTACCACACAGAGTTGTTTTGAGGATTCAGTGAGTGAACACATTTAAAGACTTAGAAGCAGTGTCTGGAACATGTTAAATATTATGTATCTGCTAGCTGGTTGCGGTTGTTATAACAGTTTCACTGAGAATCATTCTTAGGGCAATGGGCAAAGGAAAGGTTAGTCACACTTCATTCAAATGTCACTAGCAGGAAAAGGCCACCTGCTAACAATTGGGAAATTGCCAAATATTTGTTCATTTGATGCCACAAGTAAGAAACTGGTTAAGGCCATGTGGCCTCAGGGTAATGCCAAAACAATTACCCTGGGTTTTTAGTGTCAATAATCCAAAATAGTGTCTTACAAATTTAAAAATCTTCTATAAATATTTGTAGTTCAGAGGTTTTTTTCCTTCAAATTTAGGATGGCCCATCTTAAAAATAAAACCAACAAACAGTACCCTTCTTGTGCCCACTGAACCTTATCTAAGCTTCCTAGAAGCTTGTAACCTATGAAGCCCATATTATAAATTAAAATTTTACTATTCATTCATGAACTAAATTTTACTATTTTCTGATTTTCAGTGAAGTTGTATCTCATGTTACAAGAAAGTTATTTCCACTGATTCTTCTTAAAATAGAAATTCTAATAAATCATTTTCATAGAGAAAGACCAAAAGCTACAGACATAAAAGAGATAAACCCCATATATTTTAATCTTTATAATATATAGTTGTCTATCAAGAAAAATTCTCTACCTAAAAGAACTTAATAATTGCTTATTGGATGAAGAGGACCTTGTTTTAAAATATGTACAATAAAAACATGTATTTAGGGACTTCCCTGGTGGCCCAGTGGCTAAGACTCTGTGCTCCCAATGCAGGGGGCCCACATTCGATCCCTGGTCAGGGAGCTAGATCCCGCATGCTGCAACAAAGAGCCTGCACGCAGCAACAAAGATTCCATGTGCTGCAAATAAGACCCAGTGCGGACAAATAAATAAATATTTAAAAAATAAATAAATAAAAATATGTATTTAGAACCTCTATTCTTATTCCTGAGCCAATTTAACAAAAGTTAAATTGTATCAATTAAACGAAAAAGACACTATTTATAAAGGAAAACTCTCCTGTAAGAAGGCCAATAGTGATGATGCTTGAAACACCTAATCAGAATATTTTACCATAAAATTTTGCTTTCCTAAAAATATGATCAAACTTCTAAATTTTAAAATGGTGTTCAATGAAAAGAAAATCTCTGAGAAAACATTACTTATGTATTTTTAGGTGCATAATAATTTCCGTCTTAGTCTAGTTAATAAGATTCCCTGAGTATATTGTTTCTAAATTAAAGTGACAAGGTTTCTACTGGAGCTTAATAAGTGAGTTGATCAATTGATTAGTAAATTCTGTCACTTCATTCTTACGGTATTTGAAGTAACTGATAAAATTCAATACAAGACAATACCAAAGCAGTTATGTAACCCTGATCAAACACCTAACAACCTTTGCAAAACCTGATGGATATTTGAGCAGGTAAGGGTAAATACACTTCCGTACTCCGTAAGAACCAGAACTGAAGGAGATACAATACGGTACCTTTGATAACTTATAAGTCCCTCAAAAACAATATCATGTTGTATGTACGAAAGGTAGATGTAATATTTTTGGTAAATAAATGTGGAATTCTTTTGTAAGAAAGCATAGTTAAATATTCATTTAACCACAGTTGCTATTCCTGTACTTAGTGGCTATCTCAGTATAGTCCAGTGTTTGAACGCAATTGTTTTCCCAGGCTGTTCTATATAACTATTGAGAAGAGACCATTTCTCATCTGGGACCATGCCCATGAGTTTCATAAGTTATAACAGAGCAACTCTCCAGCCATGTCAGATACTATCCATGTTGTGCAGTCACCTTGCCTGAAAGGTCAGATTACAAAGTTTAAGGGAAACTCTATATTTTATATTCTAACAGATCACTGGCCAATCACTGGACTTTTTTCTATAAGCACTGTGCTAGCTTGAGGAGGAACATACAAATAAAAATCTACAATCAGCACTAACTACCTAGCTAGAAAGAGCAGTTAAATGCATGTGCAATGGGGTGTCCTGTTGATTCAACCTGAGAGTGGACAGATTACAGTTCTTCCAGATACCCCGGCCCACTCCAAGATTTAATTTGCAAGAGTATTTGTATAGAAGGGTAGGGGAAAGAAATCTCCAGCTGAGTTCAAAATCCTGGGTTATCCACCATTTATCAGCTACATGTGCCTCTTGGCAAATAACGTTATCTTAAACTCTGTTATTTTTAATATGATGAAAATAACTATCTTTATAACATTTTAAGAATCAAATTAGATAATAAATGTGAGATGCTTTTGCATAGTGCCTGACACCTAATAAATAAAAAATATATGTTGGGTACTTGAACAATTAGTTTCCCTAGAGCCTGTTTTCCCTTTAGGAGAGTGTAGTTATAGATATTGAAGCTAAAGATAATGCTTCCCGTTGAACTTTGTGAGATTTAAGGCCCACACGGTACTGCTTGGGGGCTAAGAGAATAGAGTCAGATTCAGGGTTTGGGGGAGAGGTAAAATCCAAACTTCTGCTTGGAACACAGTGAGGCTGAAGGAGTTGTAGTGACCTTTGGCATAAGATTTTATGAATTTGAGGGCACCAGGGGAGAAGCAAAGGGCTCAGTAGTGAGGCACTTCCCCTAAGTGGCTTTTGGGAAGCAAACATCAAGGTGGACAGAAGAGAAGAATATGGGGAACTGGTTATGAGCAGATCTGAGAAACCAAATATTCCAGAAGTGACTTGAACAATCTGGACGGGGAATGCTACGACCCTCATTTGTATACCAACGGGCTGGTCAGGCCTGGGGACATTTGCCTCACTCACATACAAATACAATAACAATATAAGGCCAAGTAAGCTAAGGGCAGTGGCGACCGTAACAGATACTGTGAAGTTCAGGGAGGGAGAGTTCAGTGTGCACTACAGTGTGCGGAGATCTGGAACCTCAGCCGGCCCTTGCCCACTGTGGAGGCTGGGCTGTCTATGGAGGGTCTTTCTCACAGGGAAAATGGGTGAGCCAAGGTGTGGAAGGAACGTGTGCATGGGGCTTTGGGGACAATGGCCAAAATATGTGTGTGTGTGTGTGTGTGTGTGTGTACGTGCACAAGGGAATAGTGGGGAAAAAGGTTACAAAACTAGTCTGGGGTCATATGTGAATGGCCAGAGGACAGGGATTTGTTCCTGCAGGTGATGGAGAACTAGAGAAAAAAGATTTTGACTAGGGAAAACTATACTGAAACTAGTGATTGATAAAAATCTGGCTGCATGTGTAGCACAGAACAGAAGAAATGTGTAGGTGTAGTGAAGGTGGTTAGAAAACTTTATAGATGTAGCAGGAGAATGGTAGGATATACTATTAGATTGGCATAACATCACTTACCGTTTTCTAAAATAGTAGGTTCAGGGGAAAAAAGAAAGTCTAATTAAGAGAAGTATGGTCTTCTATTACTCCTCAATTTTCATTCATAATTTTTTCATGATTACTTCTCCTATGCCCCAATAGATATGACTGTAAGCCATGCTTGCTTGTTCATAAGCATTCTTCATGATCCACTGAAATGTCTGACGTGGCTCTAAAGCAGTCTCTCTCTCTCTCTCTCTCTCAGGTCTAATTGAGACTTCTGTTTTGGACACATAACTGTGTTCCCATAATATTCTTAGGCATTTCAAACTCCAGATATTGATATATTTCTATATTATGATAAAATATTATATAAAAATAGTGTTTGCCCTCATTGGGCAAAAAAAATTGTGTGTTTTTTTTTTTTTTCAGGATCCCTGAAAAAAATCTTTTCAATAGGTTGATAAAGTGGCTCAATATTTTGCCTGCTGCTCACCCCACCAGCTATTGATAAAATGCACTTTGTTTCATCCCTTTGCCAACATTCAAGAAGGAAAAAAAATTCCATTCAACTTGAGCAATGATTGGGTTTTTTCAGGACATTCTCATAAACTACAAATACTCACTTGAACTCTTTAGCAAGATTCTCAGTAAAAGACCATCATGATGTAGTAGTGTTTCCAGAAGCAGGTTCCAATTACAACCTGGCTGGGATAAGAGCAGTTTCAATTGACCCTCGGCTGTCAGTGGTCCAGCTGATGGAGTCCTTTCAAAATGCAAGATAAAGATGGAGTAATGAAGTTAATTTATCTATGAAATTAATAGCTTTAAAGTACAGATGTAATGCTAACTCCTTTAAATGTCAATTCCTCCCAGATTACTGTGAAAATGCTTTCATGCTTGCTTACTTGAGGGCTGCTCAGGGAAGGAATTACATTTAATCTCTACTAGCTAAAAGCAAATTAACATTTGGTAGCCTGCCAAATTTAAAACTGATACAAAATAACCATGCCTATATTTCATGGAACTATGTCTGTTTTAGTTTCATGGAGCAAACAGAAATTATTTATGCATTTTTGAATGCATTTATTTGTTCATTCAACAAATACATGAGTACCTACTATGTGCTATTAACTTTCATTATTCATGGAAAGAAGTTACAATGCGTTTTGGCTACTAATTTGCCATGTACTATGATTGCTGATAAAACGAAAGGAATCAAAGCTTCTGTCAAAGGTCAACCATAATTTAATTATTTAACATGTAAAGCCTTAAATCAACATGCAATTATCAGAACCACTCTAACAGTCACACTGCTACCTACTTGGGTAATCAGTTTATCAAAGAGAAATAATTCCAAGGTAAATAAACTTCTACTTGGAAAATTATCATCAGTGTTGAATAGAAAATTAAAATCAGGTCCCCCACATCACCACATTAATTTACCAATGAATCTTCAGGAGATAAGGAAATAAGGTATAAACTGAACACTGGTAACATTATTCACTTTTTCCTTCTACAGTCTCAAGGTTTAGAATGGCTAAAGGTCACAGCATCTGATATCAGCTTACAACTACAACAACAAAAAAAAAGCAGGAAATGACCAAACTCAATCTGATTGTGGCCATAAGGATTGTGGGACTAGGGTGGCACTGGGAAGGAAAGATGAGACTGAGCAATGGAAAGGTGTGAATGAGAGGACTGTATGCTTTAGCGTGGAAGAAAGCAGAACAAAGAGGATTGCTGAGAGGGACGATTTGCAGCAGCATTTCCAGATGAGACGTACTGAGTGCTGAACCATCAACACAGTCTAGACCAAAGCTTTCCAAAGCTTGGGCCCTGGGCCAACAGCATCAGCATCACCTGAGAACCTATTAAAAATGCAAATTCCCAGGTCTTATCCCATCAGAAATTCTGGCTATGGGCCCCAGAAATCTGTATTTTAGCAAGCCCTCTCCAGGAGATTCTGATGCACACTAAGGTTTGAGAACCACTGTGGAAGGTAGTGCTTTCTGGAGCACAGGCAGCAGGGATAGGCCTAGTTGGTATTATCTTTCCTGCCACTGTGCCTTTGTGCCCATACAGGTCAACCTTGGCAGCCACCTGTGCAGCAAACTCCCCATGACCCTACACTTAATCTTACTCATCCTTCAATTTGCCACAAAAAATAGCACTTTCTCTGTAGCATCTTCACTAAAACCTTCTCTCCACAGCGGTCTCTCTCAATCTGAATTAAAGAACTTATGGCAAGTATACAGATTTTAGCACTTTATTATTTCATCAATTAAGGTTTTATCTCTCCACTCAGATTCAAGCCTCGTGAGCACACTTGTTTTATACCCCAAAGCTCTTACCACTGAACTAAGCACATTTAAGGGCTCTGTAAATGTTAGCTGATTGACTCATATGCTCATAAATGGGTAGACAAACTCTTTAAAAAAAAGGGGGGGGGGGGATGCTTTGCCAAAATGCTGGTTTAAATGAAAGTGAGAGGATCCGAAGATATAAAATGAAATTTCAAAGCATCTCCCCCTTGACTTGGCTTGGCCTTTGGAACATCTCACAACCTTATGATAGATAAAATCACCTGAATTTTCTACCAACTGAGGCTTCCCATGTGAGACTCTGAGAACATAATTCAAAACAGAGAAATTCCCTGGCAACTGGTGAGGCAGTGTTAGCTAGGAAAACTTGTGCCCTGGATGGACGGTGAAGAGAGAAGCAAGGAGTTATTTAACTCTCGGGGCAGAGGAATCAAGTCTGTCAGTTCAGCAGTTCTGCATTCCTTTGGGTATTCCCAGATTGATCTGGCTCTTGCAGTAATTCCAAACATGGTATCAAGGAAAAATCCACTAGGTGAGCCCTTTGGACTGAAACACGGAAGGAGCTCCTCACAATGGCTTTCCCTGTTTCCATCCTAAACCCCAAGTTTAAGAAACTTTCTTGGGGTCTGGTGGATGAAAAGCAGCTAGTTGGTAGCAAGTGGTGTATTAAAAATGACTTAGTTTTTGAACATTTCCTATGTATATATTTTGCTTGAGTTGAGTGCTGACTTAAGGATGCATTTAATGAACTGAAAGATCCAGTTTGATGGAGTTTAGAAAAAGAGGGGGATTGTTGAGAGACAACTTGAAGAAGGAAGACAGGGGCCAGTTCATGGAGGGCCTCACGGGCCAAGATGGGGACTTTGCACCTGTTGAAGAATTTAAGGCAGATGAGTTTCCTGACCTGGCTGCAGTATGGAGGGTGAACTGGAAGGAGGGTTGTGTTTTTGCTCAGTCCTTTAGACACGTAATAAGACAAAATAATTTGAATGTCATTTCATACCACTGTATCTGAATACCTGATTATAAATAAAATCTCTCATCTACCAGATGGGAAGTTGTTTGTTGAAATGTACCTCAATTCTTGGATCTTTCAACTTATCACAGATTTTGAAATGTACAGTAGAATGACTCACTATAAGGAAAAATAAAAGATCACAAACATTCTTCAATCACTAAGCTCCAAGTAATAAATGCACTGAAGAGTCTGCACTGGGCATATGGAGAAGCATATGTTCCCTCATCCTTTGAGCTGGTGGGGCTGTGAAAGTGAGATTAGCCTCACAAGAAATGACAGAAAGGGAAACTTTTTATATATGCATATATGTATCAAATTTGTACATGTTGAATTCCACTATAATACAAAGAAAAGAACAAAATTTATAAACCCACTGGAACTCACAAGTCTGGTATTAGGAAACAGGATGAATTTATGGCTGGGTTATATTAGGCTTATACTGTAATTAGTGTTGCATTTCTGGGGCATGAAAAGGCCTAAAGAATTTTTCAAATCCAGGCAATGATGGGGTTCAATCATTATTAGTTTATGAAAGTAACAACTTATTTTTATAGAATCGTTGTTCAAAATATTGGCTGTATTTGGGTGTATTTACTTTATGTAAACTTATCAAGTAGTTCACTTGTACTTTCTGTAATTTTTTAGTATGTGTTCACATTGCAGTAGAAAGTTCAAAAAATCTGAGCCCTACCAGTGCACAATGGCTTGACTTCCAACCACAGTTGTGTGTGGGGCACAGGGCAAGAAAAGACTCTGTAGTAGGTTTGGACTGCAATGTGAGCAGTCTCCCTGCTCAGGTCGCATGACCATGGGAGTCCCTGCTCCTACCATATACATAACATGCAGAAGCTGTCAGACCAGGGGAACGTTGGAATGAACTCTGAAATGCACAGCTTGGGGATAACACCAAGTGGTGTTGGGCACTGTTCTTCAAGACTTGATATTTACTTTAAATGAACAGCCATTATATGCTTCTATGTCCCTAAGAAGAAACTACATGGGTCCAGGAGCCACAGGTGAAAGTTCTCTCCTAATGATACTAGAAGCCACCTCCTCACCAGAGTTCCTGATTATCCACTAGTAATTTGTGTTTTCCATTCCCATGACTCACCATAGGCTCTGGGGGAGTGGAGTCCTGGTTTCCGTGGTGGGGTGAGTTGGGGAATGCACACCTCTACCAGGGGACCATTGAGAATTTCACAAAACCTAATGTTATAGCTGCTATCTAGTTATTTTTGGATTCCCAGGCCAGCAGTCTAGCAGGCAAAGAAAGGAGCTACTACACTGGTAAGGGCAATAACCCTGATTATCACTGAGGCGCGAGAGTGGCTACTGCACATGGGGAGCAGGGAGGAGTATGTCTGTAACCCAAGGGATTCACCAGGGCATCTCTTGATGCTCTCATGACTGGTAATAACCATAAGCAGATGACTGAAGTAACCACATTCTGATAAGGGAACGGTAGTCATGGTTCAACATCTCGAGGATGGAGGTCTCAGTGTCTACGCTAGGTAAGCCACGTGCACCAGCAGCAGGGGGTAAGGGGAAGCTAGAGTACGTGGTGGAGGGATGCAATGATGATTAGCACTTGCAGATTCGGGAATAATGGCAGCAGGGGACATTCTAACTTGTCCCATTAAGTTAACCATAATAAAACTTTTTTTTTTTTTTTTGACCAGCCATCACCTTGAAGAACCAACGATAAGGCCCAGAGAACTTAACATAAATAATGAGTGGATTTCAGTGGTTCAGGGGTTAGACCAAATGTCCATGTCCCCACATCCTCTTGCCTTTACCACTCAGTTGACACTGACCTGCCTTTTGCCGTCAGAACCTGCATTTCTCTAACTTCCAGCAAGACAGGTTGGGAGTGCCAGCAATTTCACACCTCTAGAGCAATGTTCAACAAATGATTGATGAAAATTTCTAATAAGCTCCTCAGCATCCTTGTTCCTCTGGTGGCATAACTCTGAGATATGCCTTTCACACTGGCCCCAAGAATTTCCCCAGAAGGTGTAAGTTCCAATTACTCCTATGGTAGTTGGCTTGATTACACTAATCTTCATTTGCTATCTTTCTTTCTTTGTCTCACTTACCCATTCCCTTCTAGTGTTTCTCCCACTTAGAAAATAAACTACTTTCACTTCAGTCCTTGTCTCAGGGTCTGCTTCTTGGGGAAATGCAAAATAAGACATGCATGGAGACACTTAGGACTCATCTCACTTAATGTATGTTTCAGGAATATTGAGAAAATAGTCCAAGGTCCTTTAGCTGATAAATATGGCAAGTGGACTTTGAACCCAGGTTTTTCTGACTTCAAAACCCATGCTTATTCCACTGCTCTGTGTCTCCTTCCATTCAACCTGGTTGATATTTGGTGGGTAAGTTGCATTTTCCAGCATTGAGGATGTTTGGCTCTATTCAGCCTCCTGATTGAGGATACCATGTTTTTGACCCAAACTCAGGTTTGTGGTCTCAAAGCTGATTCCCAAATTGGAGCCCTGTTATTTAAGGTATCTAGGGACTGATTTTGACCAGATGGTTCCTGTCATGGATTACTGGGCCAAATTTATACCAGAGACTATAAGTTACATGATTCAGAGAACAAAGGCAAGAGCATAACTAAAGAGAAACTGACAATAAAAGTCCTGAAGTGGGATAATGAAAGCAGTGGAGGAAAAGCCCCATATTACTATACTATTTTTGCCTTTCCAAAACTAATCCTTTCAAATCTTTCTAGGAAAAAGAGTAAAGACAAATATTTAAATCTTTCTCTTTAGTAGCTAGGAAAAAAGCTGAGGGGGTAAAAACCCAAAGTATTTTCCTCATCCCTTTAATCAAGAATGTGCAGATTATATGTAGTTATAACATTGAAAATGTTTGCATACATTTTAATCTCTATAATGGGTATAGCCAAGTCTCTATGATCTTTATAATTAAAGATGATTCAATAAATAGAAGACAAGGTTCACCTGCACATTTATATGTAGGATTTCTCTTGATTTTTATTTTATTTTATTTTTTAAATTTTTTAAAAAGCATCTTTAATTATTAACAAGCTTGCCTACATATAGAAATCAAAACACAGGGATGGTTTGTGAACATCATCACACTGCTTCTTTGGAGTTACGTCACTATTCGGAAACTGGGGGTTGAGAACAAAGCATGGAGGGGGTGGTTAGAGCGGAACAAGGAAAACAAGCTAGGAGCCTGAGCAGGTGAATGTGGATGGTGGCTCAGACCAAGGTGGTAGTGGGGAAGTTTGTGAGACCTAGCTGGACTCTAAACATATTTTGAAGGTAGATTTGGATATGATGGAAATAGCAGACAAGCAAAACTCCAAGAATGTTACCTACACAAATGGAAGGATGGAGTGGCCATAAACTGAGATGAGAAGACTATGGTTGGGTCAGGTTTGGAAGGATCATCCAGAGTGCAGTTTTCAATATGTTGAGTTTTAGATATCTATTAGACATTCACATGGAGATATCAAGGAGGTAGTTGGACACAGGAGCTTGGATATCAATAGATAGTCCTGGAAAGAATCATAAATTTGGTAGTCTTCAGTGTATAGGCTTAAGTGTATAGGAGTAAATGTAGAGAGAGAAGAGGAGAGTTCAAACAACTGAATCTTCCAGCACCCCAATATTATAGAATCCGGTGAAATGAGGAAGCACCAGCAAAAGAAGCTAAAAGGCTAAAAGCTAAGGGAGCTAAAAGGAAGCGCCAGTAAGCATCACACTAGGACTGGTGTTTCACTGCTGGAGCAGCCCATGCTAGGCTCCTGCTTGAAGCAAGAGCCTCCTATCTAGAGCCAGCAGCCTTTCTGTCCAAGCTGATAGCCTGGACAACAAGCCAGGTAGATTGAAAAAGGAGGTGGCCTTTTCCTGGCCAACCAGGTCACACAAATCCACAGTGGTGACCAATGAAGTGAAAAATTATCCCGATTACCATCCTATTCTGACTTTAATGGAAGGTCAGGATGGGAATACACCAAAAAACAACGCATTTGCAATTTGATAGAGTTCAACACCAACACCAAAATAACCTGGAAGATTAGATATCAGTGCTAAGGGGTACAATATAGATTCTTCGAGTAAAATGTTGATATAAGCCAGTAATTTAAACTTTTTTTCTAAACAGAAGAATGTATGTTAAATAAAATTAAATGTGGAAGCCCACAATAGAAGATACACTAGAGTGGGATTTCTTTGTTTGAGGCAGAGGTAGCAGAATCAGAGACCTGCCTATTCAGAGTCCCTGTTAGACTGTCCTTGGGGCATCTGACACAGTCCTAGAGCCCTGGTAAACATGGCTTAAAAGCACTTGCCTTGATTTATAATAACTTCGTCCACTGAGGTAGATTGATACTTTTAAAGAGTCTCGTTTTTTTCAGAGTTGATGGTATTTACGCTACCTGGTATGCAACCTAAAGTATAGACATTCAACCTGTGAGGACCTGAATTATTTCTTGATTTTAGTAAATTAAACTTTTTCACTTGGAATGACTCTATGTCTCAAAAATCATCCAAAGATATATTAGTGCCCCAAACTCATAGCCCTAGCTCCACACTTTAGTGTTACACAGGTCAGTGTATCTTATTTCTAAAAATACATAAGAATCTAATTTTAACTTTTAAAACAATATTACATGTCAACCCTCACTTTTGGACTTCTCCAGAAGTGCTATTCTAGCACCTGAGTCACTAAGACACTGGATACTACTGAATCACTCAAGCATCCCTTTAGAGGAGCTAAAGTCATCTCTCTGGAGCCTTTAACTATTATTGGTCCTTGTCTACCAGATAATAAATACCCCATTAGGGGAGTTCCAGAAAGGTTTCCCTTGGCATCTGATAAGTGCAGAGACCCAAAGAGAAAGTAGTTCAATATTCTTTCCACTTTATTACACTTGGAGTTGGTCTTTTTAATATGTTCGGATAATTGATAAGATCTGCCACTTTCTGAAACACACAGCTCTTTACTAACACAACAGTGTTGAATGATTGTTTAATGAGCACTTATGTGTGGGTGTTGTGCAGGCATGTTAGCTAATCAAATCCTCATGACTCTGTCATGAGAATATCTCAGAAGCTAAAGGAAGAAGGTGTTTCAAGACGGGAGAAGTGGACGATGGTATTACGTGCCGTTTTCAAGTAGATCAATAAGATCATATTTTACTTACCTCTCAATTTCCTCACAAAAATATAAACTATTTAACTAACTTTCCAAGATCACAAAACTATACAAGTCTGCAAACGCTGTCTGTCTTATGTGGAAACCTATAGTTGTTTTTTATTATCTCATTGCTGGCTCCATTGCTATATTCTTACTTATATAATACCTTTAAACCATAATAGAAAAGGACAATAATAGAACGATGTGAAGAAATATCTAGCTACATCAAGGACCCAGCTCACGTAACATTTTCACGTCTTTTAATAGCGGCTCCACAAACACATGACTTTGTCTCTGAAAATCTTTTCAAAAGCTCCAGCTGCTTGTCCATTCACACTGTGGAACAGCCATGTAAGAGCTGTGGTGTTCAAAAGCGCTCATTACTTCTCCCCTGCCTGTTGGCTCCATGTCAATGCTTGGCACCTCATCAGAGTACAAATTCTCTAAGCTTTTTTCTTCAGTCCTATGGAACAGTCTGACAGCAGCTGGGAGACCAAAGTTCTCTTTTGTTCTGCTCCCCAGATGTTCACTCCTGAGGATACTAGAAGCCACCTCCTCAACAAGAGCATTCTTCCCATCACTGAGCTTTACCACTCAGATCAAATGTTTGAAAAGAGTTAAATGTACCATTTAATGTGGTAATATCTGAAACAATACTACAATAACTCATTTGTTCCTTAATTCACTTACTCATTAAACTAATATCTGCTGGCTGATTTCTATGTGAAAGGCCATGGAGACACAACAGTAAATAAAAAACAAACAGTTACTATTTTTTACAGAATTTCATGGGGAATACATACATAGTTTAAATGGCCATACAAACAAGGATAAAATTGCAACTATAAAAACTCAATTAAGGAAGAGCAAAAGATGCTATTAGAAGACGTAGGAAGAAGAAATAAGCTAGTCTTTGGGGTTGATGAAAGGCCTCCCTACAGAAGTCACACTGGAGCTGAGATATGAAGATACATTGACATTAACTAGGTAAAACAGGAAGAAGGCCTTTCAGGGAAAGGGAAAAGCATGTGCAAAGATCCTGTGGTAGAAAGGAACAGTTCATGGCAAGAAAATGTAAAAAAGGTTAATGTGTAAGGAGCAAAATCACAGGGTAGTGTGGTATCAGAAGAGGTTGCAGAGGTGGGTAAGCCACATCTATGTAGGTCTTACAGGCCATGGTAAGCTTTTTGTGTATGTTTAAGGATAAACATACACACACAAAGGGGATTTCATGGAAGGCTGTGAGCTGCAACAGTGAAATGATAAAATTTAGTTTCGAGAATAGATTTGGGTTTGAGAAGTCCCTGGCAGTAGTCTGGAGAATATTGGAAATGGAGTCAATATATATATGGGAGGAAACCAAGGTGTCATTGCAGTAGTCAGGAGAGAGATGATGCACTAAGGCGAAGGTGGTACTATGGATAGCAGATAATAGGAGCTAAAACTAATGAGACTTAGTAATGAATTGGATCTGATAGGAGAGAAAGAGGGAAGTGTTCAGGTTGCCTTCTGGTCTCTGTTTTACACAATCAATGCAGGTACAATTAATCAAAATGGGGGAAAATGAAAAAGGATCAGTTAGGAGGGGAGCATCCTAAGTTCAATTTTGGTCATGTTGAGTCTGAAGTATCTCTGTGTTCACCAGGTATTGTATAAACCTGAAGAAGACATTCATATGTGATTCACACCCATGAATGTATAGGTCTGTAGTCCTAACAGAGATTAAAATTAGAGATGTGAATTTGGGGGCACTTAAAAAGTACATGAAACCATAGGCATGTGTGACTTCACCTAGAAAAGGGTCTATGATAGAATGCTAAAGATGTTCCATATGTAACAGCCAGGTCAAAGGAGTTGAACCTGCAAAGGAGATGGAGCAATTTTATTGTCTATCTCTTCCCTCACCACTAACATGTAGCAATGCCTTACTTGGCTAAAAATTTAAAAATACATTTACTGAAAGAATGAATGAACACATCTTGGTAAACTGCATAAAGGGAAGGACCCACATAGCATGTAAGATAATGAAGCCAAAGGTAGCTTAATATATAAGGAGGGGAAAAAAAAAAGCATATAAATCCAAAACAGGATTACACTGAGTAAAGCCATAATGGAAACAAAAGCATAGTAGAAAAAAATATCCACAGCTCAGAATGGACTGGCCCTGAATCAAAACATCGTGTTGTCATCATAAAAGAAAATGAGCAGTGTAAAATGAATGGACTGTTTACTCACACTGATTATGCTACTTGGATTCAGTGTGCAGTTATGACCTACTTAGCTAAGGAAGACCCGAAAAGGACTTGGAAATATTTAAAGAACCACAAGATGATGAAAGTTGGGAAAATAATAAAAAACATTATAATGCAACAGTATAATTGACTAAGATAGTATTCTTTCTTGAACATTTATATGAAAGCACAGTATGCTGTCATAGTATTAACCTTGAGATTAATATATTCTCCACATGCCTCAGTTTAATCTAGTATGAAACTGATTACCCTTTCTAAATCAGCTCACATTGTTAGACTGTACCACTGCTAGGGGTGATGAACACAGTACATTTTACTTATTGCTTTGAAAATACACATATTTTCCCTAAAGCAAACTCTTCTAAACTCTATTTCAAGGGTTCTAGGGAAACATGAAAAATTCTATTTTACCACTTTATGTACTTTGTAGGCTTTCTCTAGTAATCCTATAGACAAATTTATGGTGCATACAACTATCTGTGCATCTGTAACTCTTGTTGTAAGTCTTAATTTCATGTCCTCCTTGCTTTGGTTCTTTCCTTCTCACCTACCTTTTTTTTTTTTAATAAATTTATTTTATTGGCTGTGTTGGGTATTCATTGCTACACACAGGCTTTCTCTAGTTGCAGAGAGTGGGGGCTACTCTTCATTGTGGTGCAAGGGCTCCTCATCGTGGTGGCTTCTCTTGTTGTGGAGCACAGCCTCTAGGTGCATGGGCTTCAGTAGTTGTGGGACATGGGCTCAATAGTTGTGGCTCACGGGCTCTAGAGCGCAGGCTCAATAGTTGTGGTGCATGGGCTTAGCTGCTCCGCAGCATATGGTATCTTCCTGGGGCAGGGATTGAACCTGTGTCCCCTGCATTGGCAGGCAGATTCTTAACCACTGCGCCACCTAGGAAGTCCTCACCTACCTTTAATTCATTATCTTAACATGTTTAATACTGTTAAAAGCCAGCTTAAATCTTTCTGAAACAATGCATAGGTGTAAACAAATAAGCAAATAGGTGATTAAATAACAAAGACACATCAAATCTTAAATATTTTAGTCTCAGCCTCACCCTTTCCAAAAAAAAAAAAAGCATAATATATTTTTAGTTTGTCATCATTCAACCCATGTGTTATTTCCCTGAACAGTTCATTTCAGTGACTAAGGTGAGAAAGTTTTGGAGGATAATTTGGGGGGTGAAAGATACACAGAAACCGGTGATATATGTGAGGAAATGGATGGAAAAGTGAAGGTTTTTAAGGGCACATGATGATGGTCTAGGAATTCCCATTGCAATGCGTGACAAATGCAAATCAGTAAGTTGAGATATTTTGAAATTACTTTTATTGCTATCCTGGGTTCCTCTGACTGTAGCACTGCTCCAAACATGTTGGATCATAAGTCACATGGATCGTGTCTTTCTAAGCAGATTATATGGAACGGTTAGAATAACTGTCAGAAAGTCAGGCTAGAGGGGCTCATACTGTACTAGCGTGGACAATTTAAAAAGACAAAAGAGAGAAGAACCAAAGGCATTTCAGGAGAGAAAACTACATAAATAAAGGCCTAAAGCTGAGAGTAAGTAATAAAAAAAAATTAAAATTGTAGAATAACTGTCTTGAAGATGAGAGAGAAGAATGACAACTGGAGCAGAGAAGGGTGTTGGGTGCCCCGGGAAACAAGCCAGGCAGCATGGGAGAGGAAAAGCTACTGTAGGTTCTTGAGCAGTAGAACGGTATAATGAAAACTGTTTTTAAAACATATCAAATAATAGTAAAATGGACCAAGGCTGTTGTAATGGGTTGGAGAGAAAGACTGGTCCTAAGAGAACTGTGGCGACGAATTAACTGAACATGATAATACACTAGGAATAGGCAACAAACAGCTCAATATGGAAACCAGATGAAAATTCTACCCTGGAAGTGTTTAAGAACGATGTTCTCCTAATAGAAAAGACACCATGCTTAGAGAACAAGGGAAGAGTTAAAGGAAGGATCATCATGCTTGGTTTTCAGTAATACAGTGGGTTGTTCAAGCAATATGGGCAGCTGCAGGCGGTACAGTGCTTAAGAATCCACATGCGAATGCAGGGGATATGAGTTCGATCCCCGGTCCGGGAAGATTCCACATGCCCTGGAGCAACTAAGCCCATGTGCCACAACTACTGAGCCTGTGCTCTAGAGCCTGCAAGTCACAACTACTGAAGCCTGCATGCCTAGAGCTCGTGCTCTGTAACAAGAGAAGTCCCCGCTCTCCGCAACTAGAGAAAGCCCGCACGCAGCATCGAAGACACAACGCAGCCAAAATAAAAATAAATAAGTTAATTAAGTAATTAATTTAAAAAAAAAGAAAAGAAAAGAAATATGGGCAGCTGAAGTAAAGAAATGCCCAGAACTAGAAATCCTCTGTATAGAGGCTCTAGGGTAATACATGTGAATCAAAGAGCAATCCAAAATATCAGGTTCCTTTTCCCTTTAAAATTTTATTTTTATCTTAATAAAATTACACTGCTTTCATTACAGGAAATTTGGAACATGCACAGGTAAAAATTAAAATAGCTTATAATCCTATCATATAAACTATAAGCTCTCTAGCGCAGAATTTATATCCTTTCAATATTTGTTGTTCTGTACATACTTTTTTAATGCTATGTGTAGAGCAGTATGGCATAGCTCAGCACTTCCCGGTTGTGTCCCATCTTCTAATAACTGTTCATCCCCTGGGAAACAGGGGTTCCCACATGCTGCAAGTTTGGGCAGTCTGCATTACTAGATCCCTCCCTTGGAGAAGAACACTATACATTAGTATATCAGAGCTCCTGCAAGGTAAACCACAAAAAGAGACTTTACATAATGAGCAACTGGCAATCTTAGATTTTTCTTACACGCCTGTTAACATCACCCTGAACTGCTCTCCCTTTGAAAGGTGGAGGTGCAGTTGTCAGGAGCTTGGGCTTTGGAAGCAGACAAGCCTAGGTTCAGAGTCTGCCTTCCAGATTTGTTCTCTTCAGAAAGTTGCTACCTGCGCATCACTTTACTCTCCATGAGTGCTTACTTCACAGACTGGTGTGAGGTTTGAAAGACATAATGTACATGAAGCACCGGGCATGTCAGGTTCACAGGTATCACTCTAAAAACTGTGCTGGCTTTGCTTACTACATCATTACTAAGCTGCAGTTTTCCCACAACTATAAATCACAATGATTTGTCATTTAATATTTTTCAAAATCAACATTTTTAATGACTCCACAGTAGTCTATCGCATGGCTAATCCATAAGTGATTTGTCTAATTCCATACTGTGAGACATTTATTTCCATTTTTTCCTTTCAAAAATAATGCTTCGATGAATATCCTTGCATATAAAACTTTCACAACAGCTCTGATTAATTCCTTATGATTGATTCCTAGAAATGGAATTGCTGGATAAAGGGTCGTAAATACTTTTAAGGTTTTTGATACAGTTTATTATACTGCCCTCCAGAAAACTTATATAAAAATGCATTTCCATTGTGGGCTGAGTAGTCACCACTATCTTCTAATCTTTGCATTAGGATAATAGTGAAGACTGATTGCTACAATCAGGCAGAAAGAAAGAAAAGTCTTATTAGATTTATGTTGGATTTAGGTATAGAAAAGAGAAAGAAGTTAAATATAAGAAGAAACTATTTGAAAGATAAACCATTACACACTGACTTCCCAAGCCTCTAGACGGGCTGAACAGAGCAAGGTGGAAGTCTTAAGGTGGAGGTGGAAGTCTTAAGAGCTATGCTTGAAGAGGTAACTCCAATGGTTATAGATTAAGATAAAAGCAGGTAATAAAAATAGATTAAAGCAAATGTGATAATAACATGGAGAACAAATACATTCAGAAGTTTGAGAACTCATCAAAATGACACAAGTTGTTTGCTTAACTCACTCTGTAAAAGATCCAGTTGTTTAATGTGTTATTTTTGCAATAATGAATATTCACATCAGGGACTTCCCTGGTGGCACAGTGGTTAAGAATCCACTTGCCAATGCAGGGGACACAGATTCAATCCCTGATCCGGGAAGACCCCACATGCGCGGAGCAACTAAGCCCGTGCACCACAACTACCGAACCTGCGCTCTAGAGCCCGTTGAGCCACAACTACTGAGCCCATGTGCCACAGCTACTGAAGCCTGCACACCTAGAGCCCATGCTCCACAATAAGAGAAGACACCGCAATGAGAAGCTCTCACACCACAATGAAGAGTAGCCCTCGCTCACCGCAACTAGAGAAAGCCTGCGTGCAGCAACGAAGACCCAACAGCGCCAATAAATAAATAAATAAAAATAAAAATAAAAATAAAAGAATATTAAAGTCAGCTATTTAATGCTCAAAAGGCATAAGAGTATATTTGCATGCCAGCTGCAGCTTATGGAGATGACAGAGCAATAAGGGTTTTCTATTTCTAGGCATCAGTCATGAGGAATTGTTCAGAGATGTTGAAAATGCTGTATATGTAAGTGAAGTGACAACAATACTCCAAGGTCCTTGAAGGTAGGAGGGTAACTGTCTCATAGATCTTGGATTCCCCGTTACATATATGGGGACAGGCACATGATAGGTAAACAGTATATGTTTATCGTGTCTATAGAGACTTGTGTATGAGGTTTCTTTTTTAACCCTCTTTTTGTGGGTAGGACTCTTGTTCCTTAAGAGAAAGATATAGTCAGTCCACTTAGTGAAATCACTAATAGTGTATTTCTAAGATGAATCAAGAATGTGTAGGGATTAACAATATCTCCTTCAGCTTTACATGATATATTTATTCACAGATACCAAGGAAAGGTACTTTCCAATGATATATTCAGCAAAGACTCAAACTGACATTCCACGTAATGCCACAAAATGTCATCAGATTACTCTGGAAGTACATTTCATGCTTTAAATGATTTTTCTTATGTTTAAATGCCGTTAATTATATAATAAAAGTGAAAAACCCTATTCATAATTTTAAAAGTTACTCCTCTCTCAACTTTTACCTCAGGCTCTGAGTTAGTCACATGAATTATCCAGTATTACTGCCCTTTTTCTGACAATTAGTTGGAGAACTGTCAAATCCCCAGTCATAGATCAAGAAGGATGAATTTTAAAATGGCTAGGCAATTAGCTAAAAGAGAGCTAAATTCCAAAAATTCACATTTTTCCATTCCTTTAGTAAAGCTATGTTAGTAGAATGATTATGAGGCCTGTGTCTAGGATTCTTGAGCTAAAAAAAGAAATATACTCTTTGCTTACCTGCATAGTTTCAAAAGTTTTAAGTGCTTTTTGTAAGATGTATTTACCTCCATGGATAAAAGTTTCTATTCAACTTTAAAGGAATCAAAGAATTATAGGTGGGAATGAATTGAGAGACTAGGATTGCCACATATACATTACTATTAAGAAAAAAAAATACCAAATTGTACACTCTAAGTACATGCAGTTTATTGTATGTTAACTGTATCTCAATAAAAGTTCTTAAAAACAAACAAACAAAAAGAATTATAGGTGGTATAGTTTTTAGAGGTTCTCACCTGAGTAAGGAAGGGTAGAAATGTGATATGCAAGAAAGCCAATGTAATGGTTGTTTGAAAAATGGCTTTAAGGAATCTGAAGCAAAATCATCCACGCCATGCTGAAAAGTCCTAAGAAACAGAAATCATTATTTCAGAATATACAGGAAACATTAACTATGAAGACCATCTAAACATTTTTTCTTAGTATTTGAAGTTAATGATTTTGCATAAAACGATATTGTGTTAGCATGGACAATGCATCCAATACATCCACTTGGGATTTGTGCATTTAATAGGTGATTCAGAGGCCTCTGAGTAACAATCCTTACACTTGGGAAGGTATGACAATACCATTATGATTTTTTAAAAATAAATTTATTTATTTATTGGCTGTGTTGGGTCTTTGCTGCTGCACACAGGCTTTCTCTAGTTCCGGTGAGCAGGGGCTACTCTTTGCTGCACTGCATGGGCTTCTCACTGCGGTGGCCTCTCTTGTTGTGGAGCATGGGCTCCAGGCACACTGGCTTCAGAAGTTGTGGCACACGGGCTTCAGAAGTTGTGGCACACGGGCTCAGTAGTTATGGCACACAGGCTTAGGTGCTCCGCGGCATGTGGGATCCTTCCAGACCAGGGATCGAACCCATGTCCCCAACATTGGCAGACGGACTCCCAACCACTGCACCACTAGGGAAGCCCACCACTCTGATTTAATTAAAGAATTTCCATTATAAAATTTGTCAAAAATAAATGTATGAAGAATAGTAAAATGAATACCATTTATGTCTCCCTCCCTCAACCTGAACCCAATAAATGTCAATATTTTGTCATTTTTGCTTCATTAACGTAAAAATGTTTAGCATAAGGTACCTTTTTTTTACTCTTTAAAGTGACTTATAAATACGAAACAATTAATGAGAATTTACAATTAATTTTGTATGCCCCTAAGGGCCTACAGAAGGAGGGTAAAGAAGAATTTAACTGTAAAATACATAACTGTGATTTCAAAATTAGAACAATTTGGCCAGAATATCTGGTCTACAACTAACTTTGGAGAAGTAACTGTAACATTTTCTAGGGTGGCCCAAATTCAACAATAAATCTTGAGGTAATAAGAAAGGATTTGTTACATAAAATCTTTAGTAGATAGCTTGGCTAATAAAATTTTTATGATAACAGAAGATTATATTTGCCTACATGGAACTGAGTCACAACTGGGAACATTTTTAGAAATGGAATTGTTTGAATTGCTATCTCTCTTCACCTATAGTTTAGGAGCAATAGCATCTTTTAAATCATATGTGGAATGGAATTCCACTTGGAAAATCTACCTCTGTCTTTTCATCGTACATCATGCTTCTTGTACCCTTGCATTTCCAAGTTTGACCTGCCTGTTCACTGTTTGTCTTGTCAAGTAGAACACCTTCTAATTAAATATGCTTTGACATTTTTTAGACTTTTAATAGATCATCTCCTCTTTGAAAGCCATTTTTTCTCACTAAATTTTCAGATAGAGCAAAATTCCTTAAATAGTCTTCAAAATGAGGCTGTCCTATTTCCATCCCATACTTTCCACTGTGTAAACTAGAGAAGCAGGCACGAGCTAGGTCAGGACACCGAAACATGCTTTTCTAAGGAGTCCGGACTTTGTATTAGCAATGAGGAATCACTGATGAGTTTATAGCACAGGAGTTTTATCAGCTATTTTACATTTCAGAAAAATCACTTGTGCACTAGTGTGGAGAGCTGATTGGAGAAGACTGGGGCTGGAGGAAGGGGGATAATGAAGATATGTCAGTAGACCAAGCAGAAGACGACAAAGTCTTAAACCAAAGTCAGAAACAGAGGAAATCGTGTGTATGGGACAAACAGAGAAAAATATAAAATTAATAGAATTAACAACATTCATTCCCTAATAGCATGGGGTTGAAGACAGCATAAGAGAGGAGGTAGAAGGCAGAAGGCTTGAGATAAAAGGAGAAGTCTGGATGACTCACAGGTATTTTACTTAGTCTTAGATATGCTGAGGGACCTGCAGACATTTGAAGTACATCCACAGAGAGACATCCAGTAGGGATTTGTATTTACTGATCTAGCGTATACAAGAGACACTTGGATTGAAGATACTAATACATAAATCATTAGCATAATGGTGCAACTGTGGGAATGGGTGAATTCACCAAAAAAAAAAAAACCAAAACAGTGTAAGATGAAAAGATGGACAAGGACAGAACTCTGGAACACATCAAAGGGTGAGGTGAGATAAAGAAGCACTCAAATGAAACGAGGAAGGAAGCATCAGAGAAGTAGGCAAAGAGCCAGGACAAAGTGATGTTAGGGAAGCCAAGGGCAGAGGAATGGTCCATAGCGTCAAAAGCTGCAGAGAGAGTAAGTGAATGGAGAGACAAAAATTGCAGTTAGCAACTGGGTGTGCATGGATGACCTGGCCCACGTTGTTTGTTTAGCATGATGAGGGCAGCTACAGTACCTTGAGTGAATGGTAGGTGTAAAAATGGAGACAATGTGCACAAACTATATTTTAGAAGGGAAACAATAATAAAGAAGGAATTTTTTTTAATACAAGAGAGTCTTGGGGAGAAGAACCAGAGACAGAAGGAATATTTAAAAGACTAAGGCCATGGTGTAGGAGGTAAATGTGATCAAGAGCTCAGGTGAAAAGATTTGCTGTGGTTGGGAAAAGAGACGTACTGATCACCAATCAAAGATGTAAAGGTGAGTAAGGATCAAAGTAATTATGAAGAATGGAGATGACAAGTTAAAGTACATTCATGATGACGACCTGGGTTTCACAGAGAAGTACAGGGGAAGGCCACCTAGCAAATGGTGCGATGGGGCAAGGTGGAAGTTTTGGCCAAAGTGGAGAAGGATTAAAGAGGGAGCTGCCCAGAGACAGGAGAATGAGTAGGACTGTTGAAGGGTACAAAAAGACAGCTGAGTGATTTTTGCCAACAGTGTTCCAGAGTCTGAGTAGAGAGGCCAAGGGAATGAGGGCGCAGAGGAGGGACATGCACTAGTAAGGGAGCTAGGAAGAGGAGGGTGCTGGTATAATGTGAGGGAACGTACAGTAAGGGATCTGGAAAGAAAGGCAGTCTCAAAGGAAGTGACAGACTGGGGGAAAAGGATGGGAGAAGAGATAGGCTCGATGAGAGAGCAGGAGTCACTAGAGGCTGTGGTACCATAGCCTCTGCCTACTTTTCCACCTACCTCTTTGAGCCCTTTGTATAAATTCCCGTGTGTCCAGTTATCTGCAGACTGTGGGGGGCACCTCATTTCTCCACAAATGAATACATTACCTAGAACGCCCTCTCTGTCATGTTCAACTGGCTCCATAGAGGGCTCTACCTCAAAACCTTACCTGATAAGACCATCCTGTCTAAAATACTTCCTTTCTCATCACCCCATCCCTCACTATGCCCTTATTCGGCTTTGCTTCTTCTTAGGACTTTACCTCTGATCCTTCTACATCCACCTTCTGCTGCCTGCTCCATACACAAGGGGAGGGACACGGAAGACCATAAATACACCCGCGTGCGTACGTGCAGGAGCTCTGGAGCTAGACAGCCTGGGTGTGTATCTTGGGTGGGCTCTGTATGAGACGTGTAATGCTGCCTGGCAGTTAATTTTGCTTCGGTTTTCTCATTTGTAAAATGGGGATAACAATAATCGCCTCGCAAGGTTGGTGTGGTGATTGAGATAACGCGTAAAAGCCTTTGGCAAAGTGCCTTGTACGCCATAAGGGCTCAACAAATGTAAGGCAGTATCAGGATGATAATGACAGTTGCAAATACTTCTTAAGAAGATCTACAGCTACCTCAGAACTGACACGGAATTCCTGATAGTCTAAACAGTTGTCTAGGTACAGTTTTATTCTCAAGATTAGAAAAAACACTGGAGGATCTAATAATAATGGAATGGTTATTTGGTGCCAAAATTTCTTAGACTACAAACTACTGGCAATGCAATACTTCCCAGAATATTTCTGCAAGTCCCTAAACTCTTCTCCTCCACTGAGAGTTGCACTGGTAATAGTAAGGTTATTTGGTGATAATAAATGTTATGGCAGATGTTTATGGCCTCAGAGGGGTTGGGATCTGTATGAGCATTTAATTCCACAGCAAGACCTCAAATTAGTTTCATTATTCTGGAGAGTATAACAGGGTGAAAATTGGCCCACAAGCCTCCACGGGAGGATGAAATGATGATCTAGCTATTAGATAACCTCTAATGATGTTTTGCTATACAGTTAAAGAGAGGATGCTCTAAATAATTCATAGTGGAGAGTAAAATACAGCCATATGAGCCACAGAATTATATTTTTTCCACAAGACATAAAAGAACTTTGATATAGCAAATGCGAATACTCCTTTAAAAATAAGTAATTGTCTATAGGCTGAAGCAGAATATATTTCCTCACATTTCCAAAGTAGCAGCCTGTAAAGACAGCTCTGCTTAAAGGGAAAAAGATAAATTTGGGGAAACTCCTTGCCTTTGCCTCTCCTCTAACATCATGCCCTTTCTCTATCATTAATATCACGCTGGCTCTGGGCTGATCACACCATCTCACTTGAGCACGCTACCTCAGATTCTGTCTCTTCTGGTTCCCTGAACTACAATTGTGTGGCCCTCCTTCCTTTTTCATTAACAAAACTGATTGACTCCTTGAGCTTATGCAGGCAGCTGGTGCTAGAATGAAATAAATTCAATGTACATCAAAAGTGAGATAAACTGGTATGCTAAAAAGAGTTAGCTGGGTCTTATGTGTCTCTTGTGCCACCCTGCTTTTGGCTGCCCTCCCAGGAGAACTGTGTCTCATAACGTGATGCTAATGGAATAAATCTCCAGGATGGAATCAAGGCAGCCCAAGGATGTAAGTTCCACAGGGGTAACGGGATCAGGTCATATGTCTTGTATCATCTGTGACTGCCGCGGTGCCTAATCCATTGGAGGTAAAAAAATAAATAAAAACACAAGAGAAGACCACAACTCAGAAGAAGTAGAATTAGTTTGAAACTGAACTATTGAGACAACACTGGAATCCCTGAGATAACTGAGGACATATGGGCCTTTCTGATGCCCTTAAAATCATAGCCAACTAACCATGAACATGTAGAGATAACCAAATCCAATCTACTTCACCATTTTAAACATAATTCTAAGTCACCGCTTTTCTTTCATAAGGCAGTGTTACCCTGAGACTATAAGTATTTGTCTAAATGTCATTAAGTGAAAGAAATCGAGGTAAGATACTTGGAATACAATATGGTTCCCTGCATTTCTCCTGCCCCTGGCTTGTGTTTCTCATGATGAAGATAACTCTTTGAGGTTAGAAAATGAGACTTGAAGTTAGAAAATGACTAGCACAATGCTTGGCCTATAGAAGGTACATAGTAAATAGTGGTTATAAAAAGAGGAGTTAATAAATAGAAGGTATTGTCAGATCCTGCTTAGTGGAAAGGAGGATGAATTTGGGGGTGGGGGGGTCGGGGAGGCATCTGTGAAGTCTGTATTGGATGATACACGGCCAAGGGGCAGACTGAGAACAGGACGCAGGGTGAAGGACAGAACAAGACTTGACCCCAAAGTACAAGGCAGGAATCAGCTGGCCTTCTCCAAAATTAATGACAAGCCACTTACCAGTGTTTTATCTTACTAAGACCAGACGTAAAGCTGTTTGATTTTATTTATTTATTTTTTAATAGAGATTTCCCTCAAAAATAATGTTTAGAGGGAAGAGTACAAAGAGAGTCATTTAATCTAAACAAAATGGCTAAGAGAGCACTCGCTTCGGCAGCACGTATACTAAAATGGCTAAGAGAACGACCTCTGTTTTCTGGATCATTTTGCATTCTGCCAGGCACATTTTTTGTTTGTTTGTTTTTACATTTAACATATTTTTATTCCTATTTCCATCTAGTCTGTATTCATTATTTGACAGCTTTATTGAGATATATAATTCACACACCACAAAATGTACTCATTTTAAGTACACAACTACATGATTACTATAGTCACAGAGTTGTGCAACTTTCACCACTAACTTTACAACATTTTCATTAGGCTCAAAAGAAACCCTGCACCCATTAGCAGGTACTACCCATTCTTCCCTCCTCTCAGCCCCTGACAACCACTAATCCACTTTCTGTGTCTATGGATTTGCTTATTCTGTAAGTTTCTAATAAATTGAGTCACACAATATGTACTCTCACACATCTGGCTTTTCTCACTTAGCATACAAGTTTTGAGGTTCATCCCTGTTGTAGCGTCTGTCAGTATTCCATTTTTTTTAATGGCTGAATAATATTCTACTTTATGTATATGTCACATATTGTTTATCCATTCACCAGTTGATGGACATTTGGATTCTTTCCACTTTGTGCTATTATGAAAAATGCTGCTATGAACACTTGTGTACAAATCTTCGCACGGACATATGTTTGCATTTCTTTTGTGTACATACCTAAGAGTAAAATTACTGTGTCATATGACCATATGCTCAACATTTTACATGAGCATCCCCTATGCTTAACATTTTGAGTAACTACCTGTTTTGAATGTGCCAGACATTCTTGAAGTATGAAGAACAGAGTTTTAGTCCAACACATTCTGTTTTGTGAGGGACAGTGAAATAATTTCAAATAACTAATGAAATAAACAAGCTAAGACCATAACCTTAAAACACCTGGTACTAGTTTGAAACCAAACTACAGACAAAGCATTGAAATACCTTGGAATTTAGCGATTCAAAAGCCATGTGAATGATACCAAGTGAACCCCAAAGTTAGGCCTGCTGTTTCTTGGCTTAGTGATCAACATTCTGACCTATTTCTGATGACTCTGGCCTTCGCCTGCTATGTTGGCACTTGTACTAAAATTCATTCTTCCCATGTTATTAAATGATGTAACATTGGGGACAATCAACTTTCGAAACGTTTCCACTCTTAGTTTTTATACAACACATCAAAACATTTGGAAATATATTTAACATTCAATTTTAATGTTAAAAATTTTATCAGACTTTCTGAAATCACTTGAGGGTGAACATTTTATCTTGTTCACTGCTGTATCCCTTGTGTTTAATCCTGGTGCTTAATCATAGGGCCTAGGGAGGCAATGACATTTGTTGAACTGAAACTAAATGGCAGTTACCTAAAATTCTAAAAATTAATTTTAATTTGCTGTATACAAACTAAAACTAACATTCTATACAAGCAAAATGGAATATGTGAAGTCACTGTCTGGGTATGTATATGAATGTGCATTGAGTATCCTTCTGAAAGTGCAGCTTAACTGCCTTTATGAAAGAAGATATGCATAGCTGTAAGCAATAAGCGTTTTGGAAAATACATGGTGAATATTTTATGTTTCAGCAGGTCTCTTTCCCTGGAGGACAAGCCTAAAGTACTCCTTTTACAACATTCTAACAGAAATCTACAAAGGAGAATTTAAAAAGAATACACATTTTTGCAAATACATTTCATTCTTTCCGAAAAGATTTAAAAAATCATATTTCTGCCCTGGGATTTTAGTAGTCCTATCCTAGGCTCAGGAAGGAAAATACATTCAGTTTATCTGTCAGAACTACTTGGAATAAAGGCGGTCATCTTCAAAAAAGGCATATCACATAGAGTGACAAATGTCAGGCATCGTTTATAAAAATTCAATGCTATCAACATCTGATTGCTACTTTTTACCAATTCCTCAAAGCATACAGTTTAATTTTAAATGTGAGAGAGATACAATTTTTTTCTAAAATACTAATAATATGACAACTTCATATTCTGGCTGTGAAAAGAAGCTTAAATAAGTCAGTGGGGTTCTTGCAAAACACACATACACTTTTTTTTCCAGTTTGGTGAGGAACATGCTGCCCTATAGATTTCTGTTTTCAAAACAAAGCAAAATATATTTTAAAGATTAGATTTATACTCTAGGAAAGCAATCATAAATTTTATATCAACATGAATGGATAAAATCTGTGAAAATTTTTATGATCTGAGAAATAATTAAAAAATTAAAGTATATATAGACTTCTGTTCATGCTTCAAAGCGATACCACTCTCTGTGTTTTATATTAAGAAAACCAGAGGCAGTGCTTAGTATAAAATGTTCTTCAATCCTGGTTGAAATTAGCAATTTAAATTTGCTGAATGAGGTTACAGTGCAATATCTAATGCACAAATCATAGAGATTTGAGTACTTGCAGAGTTGTTTAAAAATGTATCAAAAGGCCACAGGTTAACAATAATGAATGTATGTTACATTATTATTATTAAAATATGCAATCTTTGATAATAATTTATTTGTTTTACAAATGCATTGGGGGGTTAAAATTTTTCTATTCATCTGTGACAGACCATGAAATTCAATATTGCTCACCATGACCAATCCATGAAATTTGTCAACTTTGTTCCTGATTTTCACAGGGCCTTCCCCTTAGATGAAATGACCCACTGAACTAAGAGCATAGTAATTTTTTCATCTATGGTAAATCAGTTTAGTTTACTAGGATTTATTATGGGCTTCAGACCTTGAGCTTTTTATGATTATGCACCATTATGTATATAATCCCAAATTTATGGTAATTTATCTCACTATTTCTTTCTCTTTCTGAAAGATTTCTCCATTTCTAAAATTAGTTCTCAATGGTAAGGTTGCCAGAAGAAGCAATCTATAAACAATGGTTCTGTTGAAAGTCAAAGAGTGGGTGAAAATTATAGGGAAATTGAAATAAAACTTGTTAATTACTCTCAGAATTTCTAACACCAAAGTCTTAAAATTTACTAAAAATCAAGATTTATATATTGCCTTTACCAGAATGGTACAGAAACAAATACTTTACCTAATGTATCCTAAGAAATAGAAATATGTATAATTTTTACTATACAAGAAACTAAGAATATGCAATATCTAGTCTTTCAAGATAAAGTGACTATTTTGGAGGAGGGTTTAAACAAAAGTGTATTAATGTTTTATTATAAGATTTACTCTAACCTCTTTTATAATATTACAAATTTGAATGAAATAAACCATAAAAGTAGTTCAAATTTTTTAATTTCCCTAAATCTTATTTGTTTAGCTAAGTAAAATATTTCAACATTTTAAAAATGTATTTACTTATTCCTATTCCGCCTTGCAATTACTAGCTCAGTCACGAAAGTCTAACACTAAAAATGCAAATCGATGGCAAGAGTAACTGAAAGTATGGAACCATTAGGGCTCTTTCAGATTTGAGAATATTTTATTTTATTTATTTTATTTTATTTTTTTTGGCCACAAAGCGCAACATGCAGGATTTTAGTTCCCTGACCAGGGATCAAACCCGTACCCCTTGTAGTGGAAGCACAGAGTCTTAATCACTGGACCACCAGGGAAGTCCCTTGAGAATATTTTAGAATCACTTTTAAATATTTTTATTAGAGAAAATCACTTTATATCAAATTAAAAATTAAAAAATATTTTTAAAAGGAGCATGAAATCATTGGATATGATTTATTTTTTCATAGACTAATCAAGCTATGACTGAAATAACCAATCCATTACTATAATTTGATCATTTAAACAACTCAAATAGTGATGCTGGAAATGATCCTGCTTGTATTGGAGACTTTTCAGCTGAATAGGAACAACCAATAGAGATAAACCACATTACTAGGACCAAATTACTTTGAGAATGAAGAAACCTCTGTTGGTGAATGTTAGCTTTGTAAAATGGCTCAATTCGCAATATCAAAAATGCACTTCAATAAATTTCTACGTGTTACTTCATACAATTCAGTAAGTAGCATGAAAATAACGCTGTTAAATCACATTATTTTACATACCATAACAGCTAAAAAGAAAATATATTTGATACTTACCGGTATAATTCAGTTAATGGTGAAGTCAAAATGACTAATGTTGTGAAGAGATTATTACAATGGGTATGAATTTTAAAAATTTTATCATCTACATACTCATGAGGATTCAAAAGCTTCTGTACAGATGTGCAAACTGACCATAGCATGTTCTCAGTGCATATTAAAATTGTTGTGACATCAAGTCTGTTGGAAAGTAAAAGAAGAAAACCATGTTAAAATCATTTTTCTGCTTGGTATATACACCATCATCCATAGATATTATATTAAGTACGTGTAAGAATAGAAATATTTTTTCTACTTCTATTAAATATTCAGAGATCAAAAACAGATAGAAAACATCAAAGCTAACTTTTGAGTTTCTAAGTGTTAGCTAACCCATAATACCATTCATTATCTTTAGGGATATCCAGTGAAATGTTTTAGGAGCACTTTAAAAAAAAAAAAGTTCATGTTGCATTATCAAGATACCATTCTTCTTTTCAAGAAGCTCAAGAGGTTTTCTTTGAAATTAAATTCAGCAAAAGAAATGTCAGATTAAAAGAAAATGTGCATTATCCATATATGTATGATAGGTAAAAATTTGATAGCAGAACAATTCTCCTCATCCAAGGAGATGAGGACACCTCATACAAGGTGTCAAAAGAAAGTTACGAGATTGGGCAGCATGTTCTCCCAGCAAGTAAGAGATAAGAAAAAATGACACCAGAAGCACAAATGGAAAAGTCTATACTTTCAGAAATTTCCAAGATTAAATAAATTTGTGGCAAATATGCTATATTTTTATCTTACTCATAAACTCATTTCTTTGATTCTTTCTTTAGTTTTAATAGAGCTCTTAGGATCTGTTTAAAGGTTATTTTGGTATATGATGAAATTGTACAGAGTTGTTAATTTCCTCTTTTTTTTCCTTTAAATTCAGTGCTAAAGAAATAGAAGACAAAAATTTTGAAGTGATAAGAAACAAGTTTGAGGAGATTTTAAAATGACATTTTGGCTTCAAATGTATTATATATAATACATGTATACATATATTAATAATATATAACATATTGTATATAAATCATATATATGGTTTTGGTTATATAACAGTTGGAAGCTACTGGAATTCTAAAAGCATCAAGAATCACCCTTAGGAAGGTTTAATTGTAGTTTGCATCCACTCACTCTAATTGCTAATTAAGCAATTGCAAATCCAATATATATATATATATACACACACAGACACAAACACATACATGCCTGTGAAATCTGATTTCCACAATATTGATGCTTTAGAATTAACCATTCAAATAAAAATATTTATTTTACTTATAAAAACTAGGAGAGATAACTCTAGCTTTGCATGGCATTTTTATGTAACTACCCAGAAAAATAGAAACCAAAAGTCTCTATAATACTGTTAATTAATTAAATATACTACCTATTTCATGAGCTAATAGTAAATCTGATTTCATAAGCATCTCATAATGACTTGCCACCTCACAGTCAAAAGTGATTTAAGCCACATAAGGAAAAGAACGAAGGTATTCTTTGCTCTCAAAAGGAATTTTCCATCTACTCTTCAGATTTCAATGTTTTAAAAAAATAAAAAAATGCTTGCTCAGTAATTCAAAACAGTCTGTTCAAAATACCATATTTATGGAATACTGTAGCAGGACCTAAATGCCCTTCAAATGCAGCGTGCTTGATGAGAAAAATAATTCCTACTGGAAACAAAAAAAAAGCCTCTGATGTTTTTAGTTTCCTCTAAAGTATATCTAAAAAGAAAAAAATTTTTGTATAGCTGAAAGGCAGGTCTTAATCACATTAGTCAGAATGTTTGTAAAAACAGAAGCCTCCACTTTGTATAGACCATTGCTGTCATGTAAGCAGATTTCTGTAACATCCATTGCCTAGACAACCCATAGAACTGGACTATAATTCAGTCTAATTTGAGACCCTAGTGACTGCTGCTCCTCATTTTCTATGATTGTACATTTTGTTGAACTGGCTTTTAGTAATACTTAATGAAAAGAAAAGGAAAAAAATAAAGGAAAAGAGGAAATAAGAAATTAGAATATTAAGAGAAAAATTTTTAGACAAAGTTTCCTTAATGAAGATTAACTACACTATTTAAAGACATTAAAAAAAAAAAAAGGAAAAACAAAAACTAAAATCCCCTGGTTGCCTAGAATATCAAAGTCAAATTACTTCATCAGAACACTGCTGTTTTCTTCTCTATTTCAGGACCTTAATTTTCTCTCTTTATCTTATCTATTAACCTTTGGATATCTATGTCCTAGATTGCAACACATCTTGACCCACTTTTAAGAAACAAGTGGGTTTTATATACAATTTGAAGAAGAAAAAAGAACAAAGTTATTTTGATTCCAGTTCCACATTTCTACTTAAGTATTTCAGGAGAATTGAATATGATTTCCTTTCAGATGTTAGAAATGTGTTAAATATACAAGGAGTTAAGTCATGAGATTCAGAATTACATTCTGCTTTATACAACTGACGAAAAAGATTTCTTGAAAAGCAATGTTTTTCGCAACTTCAATTACCTTATCTGTGGAGTTCTCTTATAACTGGGATGGGCCTGAGCATATCTGGATGCCAGGAGACCCAAAGATTTCTCCAGCACTTCTGCTAGAATCTCTTGGGCTAACTTAGGGGGCAGAATGGTCCAGAGATCGTGATGAAGTGCCCAGAAGAAATAATGCCACATCTGGAGCGAGAAGGAGCATCTTTCCCCCTGGCAAAACCACCACACATTAAACAAGAGAATCACATCTTTCCAAATGTCAGTTTGCTTTCTATAAACCTAATTAGTTTAGGCTGAAAGGAAATAGCTGAAGAGTCTGACACACTAGATAACCAAGAAAGATTTTTGACAAGATGTAAAACATCCTTATTGACAAAGGAACATATGTTTTATTTCAATTATGAGACCAGATATTCTCATGCAAACCCAGACCACAAGCATTTAACCTAGCATAGCTTTGATTTACCCACTCCTGGTCTAGAGTTTAAATTTTACTTTAAAATAATCGTCTTTATAACTGCTAAACGAAGTCATGCTAGTTTAAGATAGTGGGCCAATTCTTCTAAAATTAAAATTTAATCATTTAAATTGTTTAAGTATGTATATTTTTCCTGAGATTATTAGTATCATTTTATAAATGTTTTAGATTTCACATTATAATGAACTGACAGGAGCAAAAATAAACTTATCAACGTGCATGAAAACAAAGGGAGTGGGTAACTATTGAAGATGATTATAGTAGGCTGTTTCATCCATTGAGTTTTACCAACAATACAAGAAACAGATACTACAAAACACTGATTCTGCAAGATTTTGTAAAGCCTAGGCAGATGTTATCATCAATTCCTAGTATTTTTATAGTACTTTATACCTCCAAAGGGCCAGATTCTCATTCCTTCCCACCCCACTACAGACCTCTTCTCTGTGCCAAGTTTCCCTGACCACAGAATGAGACCCAACAACAGCCAAAGCCAAGGGGAAATAGGCAGAAATGAGGAAGTAGCCTCAAGTGAATTACAACCTCTCAGGGAGGTATGCTAGTAGTTTCCTCATTTTCTTCAGACCAGATTAAAAGATTATTTGAAATAGATTATTTGAAGTTTGAAGAATGTGTTTTTCAAACACTATCTTAATTATGTTACTATATCAAAAATTAAACAAGAAAAACTTTCCGATTTATCTCTAAGTAATCCTCTTGGACTTAAAATTTCTGCTTCGCCCACTACTTATATTTCTCAAACAAATGTCATCTTAAAAAAAAAATCTGCTGTTCTCCTATACCTAAAGTTGATAGTTTCTTATCCAGATACTCCTTATAGATCATTCTGGTATCTTCTTTGATTACTAAAATCTTTTGTAGTCACTGAAATAATAATAATCTATAGTTATTATCTATTGATTTTCCAATGGAGTTTATAAATGAGTGAATTGTTCTCCTTGCGTGGTAAACTTGGACATCAAAACATCAAAGAGTCAAGTTCAAACTGGTGGGGACTTTGACCACTTCTGACTTGCTGACTAGATGTACATCAAAAATGTTTAAGAAAAAAATTACAAAATTAATGCAAAAGTTGCAAAATTTTAGTTCCTTATATTTTCTTTGTTGTGTGTTCTGTGATAAAGAATGCTTTAAAAATTTTCCTCAGGTAAGAGAGGAATTTTAATGCTTGATTTTCTTTATTACTTTATGTGTTGTATGTTAATTAAAGCAAAACCAACCCAGCCTATGTCATTACTGACCTGAATTATTTACACTTTCTCCATGGCAGTGTGTGGGTGCCTATAATAACATGGCCAACATGATTCCTCATAGTTTTCAAAATATAAAAAAACAATTTCCTTAATAGCTACCTTTTAACAATAAATGAGAAAATAAAAATAACTTTAGGCACACAGATTTCGTCTTCTAAAAGTGAAATATACTTATTTTTAAGACTTTTAAAAATATAAACTTCATGTTTGCTTAAAAACATTCCAAGCTGGTCATCTTTCCCATAATTTTCTTCAAAATGTGTTTAAGTTCAATGTATGCAAGGGTTTTCATTAAACTAAATGTGATTCATTTATTTTTCTGAACTGTTTCCTTATTTGTTGTCATTTCAAAAGTATTCTGCTAGTAAACATCTGTTATTTTTGTAGACCCACTATAATATAAACAGATGTGAGCTTTTATTTAGATTATATATCAGGAAACAAGCAGCTGGGCTTTATTATATAAGCCACTCAATATTATCTTTGAACAGACAATTCTTTATTCTTTGACTATTAGAAAACACAAGTTGATAAAATTGAGCAGATGTCAACTATATTAAAAGCTTAATTTTAAACGTAATTTGAACACCCACTGTGCCATCTGACCAGCACCTCATCAGAGAGATACTGAACTCTTTGGCTCTCTCAACCTGACAGTTTAGAAAACGGAAATGATGTATCTAGGACTCACTTGATATGACAAAACATGAGTAAATATTGCTCTGTATCTTATAAATTCTTTTTCTATTTCTTTACTATACTCTACACATGGCGATAGGTTCCCCTGAGATCTCTATCCTGCCCTTCACCTCCAATCAGGCAGATTTCATCTCCTCTCCTCTCAAAACAGCCCTGCCAAAAACATACTAGTCCTGTTTCACAAATCAGTTGGAATAATGGGGAGAGGAGGAGAGAGGGATGTAGTAAACGGGATAAAACCATGTCAGGTACTCCAGTTGTCAAAACAGCTTAAAATCTGTGCTATTTTTAGAAGGTTCTTATTTTTGGTAAATAGAAAAACAGTATCACTTTATTTTTCTGAGCATCAATAACAACCACTAACTCTGCAATTAAATTGTAACTACTGACCATGTAAGTATATGGAAGCTACAGTACCATGTAATCACAGGGTAGCTATCTTGTTATTTCTGTCTTGTAAGCTAAAGCCTTGTCATAAGATCTAAGAGCTGCATGTTATGTGGTAATTTGTTTTTTGTTTTTTGTTTTTTTCTTTTTTTTTTAAATACTTGGTAACTTCAATAACAGGTTCTCAATGCATCTACTTACTATTTATACTGTACAACTCCTCTAGCTCCCAATTTGCATGAGGAAACATAATACCCCTATATTGGACATATAGTGAGATGATACCTGTTCTTCAAGGGAAACATTATATAAAATTGCTCATTATTTCACTGACACATTGAAATAGTTTGAAACATGAGATGGATTCCTTTTCAACCCCTCTGTCTACCTCAAAGCAAATAAAGGATTTGAGATGCTGCCAGGAGAGGGGAAGCCGGACACTTTTATTCTTATCTCAGGCTACCAGCTGCACCATACCACTTTCTCATTTTCATTCTGCTCACTGCTGTGTGAAGTTTGTCAGGTTTGGAAAACCCTATATGGATGCTCTTGCAAAAAGAAAAAGTATTTGGGAAGGGCCTCTAAAGAAGAGATGAAATGGTCTTAGAAAAAGTGGAAAGCCCTTTAGAAAAGCTTCTAAGCTGCTCCTCTCCATTGTGACAACATTTATTACGATAATAACTCAGGCATAAATGGAACCATGGGAATCTTCAGTGTCAGGAAGGTGACAGGAGTGACTTCACTGAATAAAACTCCACTCTGTTTTTCTCAATACACCATAGTTATGAGGACAGTCAAGAAAAACAAAAATCGTAAGCTTCAATCTGGAGGAAGGGGTAAGTAGGAAAAACTACTGAAGGTGGGCTTGACTGATGAGCTTTTTTTATCTTGATTAAGATCTTATAAAAGGTTCACCCTGCCCTGAAGTCAATTTCAAGGGATTTCAAGTATTGTGGTTAATGTATAATCTATGGGATTCAGTGGAAGGAAAGCTAATGAAGCCTGATGATGAATAACTTGCATTGATCTTGGCTTTGGTTGTACTGGGAATCATTAGACTTTAATTCAGTAGAAATTTGGGATTTCAAAACATGGGTTAAATGAAAATAGGTAAGCTATAAATGATCAGATGGGTCTTAAAGCACATGCACAAGAACATACAATAAGAAGAAAAAATTAAGTATAAAGAATAAAGCTGCTTAATAAAAAATATTTATCAGACACAGATGGAAATCTATAACGAGAAAAAAAATGCAAGGATACCTATTACTGGTCCCTTTGAAAACAATATAAAGTTGTAGTATTTTGGTATTGTTTTCTCTTTGAGTTTCCATTGTATACCATTATATTTCAACTTATTATATAGCACTGAAACACTGCAGCTCAGATTACGTTATTTTTACTTTTAAGCAGAAGGAGAGTTCTAATTATTTCAGGTTTTAAAAAACTGTGTTTTTCTAAGTACAAATTCAATATTTAAAAAATATTATCCTAACAGCCTTCGTGTGTTAGTAATGCCAAGCTCATGTTTCTAATTAGCCAGAAAGCAGGTAGGCAGTAAAACATATTTGTGTAAAAAGGAGGGATAGTAAACTTAACTTCACACCTCATAAAAAGCTTTGTAGTCATCCCAGTGGTGGCTCTCAGCATCCTGTAAAATGCTTGTAGCACAAACTCTGAGGCAGTAGTCCGTAACCTGAAACTGTAGAGTGTTGATGAATTCCTGATATCGTTGGACAGGCACCAGGAATATGGGTCTGTTCAGAGGGAATGATCAAAGAGACAGAGATTTAAGGTCCGTGCAGTAGGAGGTAACAATCTCCAGTACTACAAATGGTTTTGATTATTAGATATCAATCATTCATTTCCTCCTAATGCTGAAGTCTGCAACCACATTCACTTTCCAAGAAGGAAAAAAAAAAACAAAAAACCTGGTCTTTGTTTTGCAAGTTCTTTGAAAATGTACATCTGCTGTTCCACAAATATGCACTTCAGCTTGAGACAAACTGCATTGTCAATACATCATTCAAAAATAAAAGTATTCTTTGTAAGCCTATTATTAGAGATCAGTGCATTATTTAGGCATTAGGTTATCGTTATTACAGAGAACAACACGCATTTGTCAGAACCAACTTTTGTAAAGCTATCACACATCCCACAAACACACTCTTTTTATTTTAAAAATTGTAATTTTGTAGATGTCAATTATCTCATAAACTGTTTTACAATATTCTACAGAAATAAAGTGATTGCTGGCACATTTTGTTTATAAATTCAACAATCTGACTACTTACGAGAATTAAAGAAATATCATAGTCATATCCTACATCAAGCCAAATTTACTTTTATCTTTAGCTCTTTTTAGTACACTCTCTTATGCTTCCTTTCATTACTACTAACGGACTGCAAAGGCTAAATAAGGAATATGGACTAGATTCTTGGGCTCACACTAGACTACCCAGTCCACATGTTCCCTTTGCAAGGGTGTGCTGTCTTCTAGAGAGCACGAGAGTAGCCGGATAGACCATGTGATAATACCTTTGGTCATTTTTATTCTCTATCCAGACAACATTTGGTCATTTTGGACCACTAATACATGAGCATTAAGACTGCCGGATGCTTCCTCTTCAAATATGAAGGGCAGCTTATCATTAAATGGATGTTCTGAAATATGTTTACATTGGTCAGCAGAATAGATTGAAATTCATCTCTTTTCTATGTCAGCTCCTAACATCTAGTTGGCCTAGGAACAAAAGAGTAGGGCATTTTCCACAAATATTGTTTTGTGTGAAAAAGGGAAGTTTATTTTTTTTTTTTCAGGGTAGTCAGTACAATGTCCTTACAGAATGGAAGGGGTTTTTTTTGGTCATGTCATAACAACATGCCGAAAATAGTTGTTCCAGATTACAGAATGGGAAATGCAAGAGTCGTCTAAGTGGGCCTTTAGAGGGAATACCTATCTTTCTTACTATCTGTGTATCTGGTTTAATACACCCCATGCTCTACCTTTTTGATATTTCCTAGTCAAGACAAGTGAAAATAATTCACTGTTATTATTTTCTCCTCTCAAATATTATTATCAAAATTCCACTTATGTGATATCCAAAGATTACATGGTACTTTAAGCATGGCCATCAACTTAATATAAATGACACTCACTTCTTAGTATTTTCTTTCATCAAATTATCATATTGCATAAAATGCTGGAAGACATACACTGCCGTGGAGAGGAGCGTGTGCAGGTTTTTCAGAGGTGATTTGGAAGGAAACTCCTTGCATCTCTCTTTCAGTCTGGCCAGGACAGCTGTTGCCACTTTACAACAAGCCTCCACAAAGTTTGCTCTAATTTCCTGAAAAGAATCATCTCTGCATGCCAGAGCCAGTGGAAGCATTGTATCAAGTTTTTCCATGATGTCAGAACAAAACTAGGGAGAAATAAATGTACCACTGAGTTATTTGTATTCTGCCAGCACCGTGTAATTTATGTACAGGGGAGCTAAATTCCAAAATAATGAATTTGGCATCAAGCATAAATATAATGACACAACTTTACAACAAACGATTTCTCAGTTGCAGAAAGTTAAATGTTTTATGTCAAATAAAGAAATACCAAAATGATGCTTCTCTGTATATAACATTCAAACTTTATGCTTACCAGAGAGACATTATGGAAAACTCATGAAATAGCTTTACATGACAATACTTTTATTTGTAGTTAATAGAACTCAGAAAATATATATCTATGATTACATTATTTTTAACTTATTCCTGGTGTTTTTTGCTAAATTTTGATAAAAGCTTTGTTTAATTAATCATCACATATAAATAAGGTTATATCAGTTTCACGTAAATAATCTAAAAGCATCAGAAACAATCTCATATAGCATCTTCTTATTGGTAAAGAGTCAGAAACTTTCAGAAGTGATGCACGGAGCTTTTCACTAGCTATGAATTTACTCTTTCTTAGTGGCAAAGGAGGTATAATGGATGGATGGGAAGCTGCAACCTGCCTCCGCTTCAGGTCAGCCACAAGTGTTCCCTGGGGAATATTCTGGAGTCTCCCGGTGGCAGTAGGGAATTAAGGCCACCTTTAAAAACTCTCTTTCAAAAACATTTCTGTGATAGGTTGCTAACCTCGCTGTGGACTTAATACGAACTATATCTCTATTTACATAATTACTTCCTATTTTCTTAGTATGTTCCGTGACTCTCAAAACACTGATAACACTGATGTTAATAGAATGTTCACTAAGTTGTAAATATTTAAAAGTTGCCCAAACCGATAAGACAGTAACTCCTTCAAACTCCTAAATTTCTCCTGGAGTCATTCAAAGGTATAACCCAAACAAGTAGTTTCCCAACTCCCCAGGAAGTCACAGAGGCCTTCTCTCTAGTTGCCCCAGATTCATGGAGCAAAAAGTTGGCAGCAGGTTTAAGTCCTTTTTACTAGCACAGTGGCCCATGAATACCGGAGAAGAAAACTCGTTCTGGGTCAAGTGCCAAGGGTTTCCTAAGAGACTCCATCATTTTTCTATTGGTTCCCTTTGCAATGGCTCATACAAAAAAAATAAAACAAAACAAAACTCATATGCCAATCTAATTTGAAAGGATTTCATTAGATACTTGCCTTTGCAATTTTCTTTGGTTGGTCTGCCTCAGGAACCACATAGCTATCCTGCCAAACTTGCTGGACATTTACAAGGTTCAAAGCATAGCTCCTGGTTGAAGACCTTTCATTTTTTTCCTGTTGGAGAATTTTTGCCGAAAAATCTTCAATGACTGTTGTTATACAATGTGCCATGGGAAGAGACACTTCTTTAAATGCACTTCTCCAGCCAAAACCTAGTAAAGTAGGCTGAAATATAAATTTATATGAAGTTATATTAATCATAACTCAAGTTTTTCTATTGTTAGAGATATAAAATTATTACTTTCCTTCAGCATGTTGCATATAGGCATGCTTTGATAAACTGTAAAAGCCATTCTTATAACCTAAAAACATTACCCAGTGAATAAAGCAATATACAAAAACATGTGCATTCTTTACACACAGTAATATACTGACATTTCATTTTAATTCATCAGTGGATTTAATCAAGAACTTTTTTCAAAATACAATCTCTTAAATAAGTTCAATAAAACCATCTTTATGAGAGCTGCAAGTTCCACTTACTATTTATCACATAAAGCAAACTTTAAATTCAATATATTTAATAAAGCCTAAATTAGATTTTTATAGTCTTTTTTATAGTTTATTGTTAACAAGTATTGCAACATAAGACAGCATTTAATATTCAATCTTTTATTTCTTTTTCACTCTCAGAAATCCAGACAAGCTCCAAAAATAGCAATAAGAAATAAATTTCTCAGAGAAAATATACCACTTAATGTTTCTAGATTTTTATTTCTTTAGAATTTTATTTAGTTTCTCCACCCACAAAGTGGTAAGCAGCACTACTTTTGTTTTAGAAAATGAGAAATTAAAATGACCTGCACTGCTCTGTTTGTGGGGATTGGGAGAGGCTGCGGTCAAGGCTGGTGTTATTCTCTTTTCTTTTATTCTTTCGGTCTTTGGCTCATGTGGCAATATGTTTACAAATGCATATTTCCCTCAAGTCCTCTAATGTTCTCTAAAGTATAAAAACACTATGGATAGTAGGCTGCATCTATGCTTAGGATTAAACTTCTGTTTTAGTGTAGTCTTGTTCATAGTAATAATTTACGTACACCAATTTCAGAAGACTCTAGGCTTGATATTCCTAGTTGAATTACTTTCTTTTCTGGATCTCAAGTTTTTTGTTGGAAAAATAAAAGAGCTGAATTGAATGATTTCTATGGTCTCTCTCAATCTAAAATTACCGAGATTATGATCATTAGCTTAATTTTCTTGTATACATCATCCCACTAAGCATTAATTTAATGCTTTTTGTATATACAGTACAAAGTAGTAAAGGTGATTCATCTTCTAGAGCTAAAATTCTATGATTCCATAACTCTATAATCAGAAAAAAGTGGCTCTCCTTCACATTATTCTTGTAATTAAGATGTAAATGAAATTTCCTTTCTAAAGTTTATTTGGACCTTTAACATCATAGGGCCTGCCTAAAGATACATCTCTCATTTTTACACAAAATGAATCAATAATTGAATCTACTCAGCTCATACAACTTCTTTTCTCATAAGTGAAACTTTGAAAGTGCCATGTGTGTAGTCCTGTGCTATAATGATATTTTCTTGGCACACATTTATGATACAAACATAAAAAGGAACCTATCTTCATAAAAATTAAAGATTACAACAACAACAACAGTAAAACTCTGTTTTTTGTTCCCCCATCAGGGCATGTCTATTCATTAAAATCATTCATTCATGCATTCAAGGAAATATGTTACGGGGGAAATTGCTGTTAATTGCCATGGTCACAGCAACTTCATGTGTGTGTGCCATGATGATTACCTTTGCCCATGGTAATTTATATGTGATTATAATACCTTCTAAATTCTCTTTTCAAAATATGGAAAATCAAGCATGTTAATAGCTGACCTTAAAAAGAAAATTGAAAACATTTCCTACTCAAATCTCCTCCTAGAAATCTATTTATTTATATAAAAGTTTGTTGGCTTACTTCTACTCCTCCCATCTGATGTTTGGAATCATACACATTCCAGTTAGAATACAGAACATTTACTAGTTGATCCAAGAAAAAAGAGGAAATAATGTGGTTTTCTGTTCTGTGTACAAAGGAATTACCCACTAAATCCCTTTTTTCTATTACCTAATGCTAATTTCTTAATATCTACTCTGATTTTTATTTAAAACATAATATATAGGGACTTCCCTGGTGGCGCAGTAGTTAAGAATTCGTCTGCCAATGCAGGGGACATGGGTTTGAGCCCTAGTCCAGGAAGATCCCACATGCCACAGAGCAACAAAGCCCATGAGCCACAACTACTGAGCCTGTGTGCCACAACTACTGAAGTCCATGTGCCTAGAGCCCAAGCTGTGCAACAAGAGAAGACTCCACAATGAGAAGTCTGCACACCACAACGAAGAGTAGCCCCCGCCTGCCACAACTAGAGAAAGCCCACATGCAGCAATGAAAGCCCAATGCAGCCAAAAATAAATAATAATTTTTTAAAAACCCATAATGTGTAATTTTGGATTTTTTTCTGATTATTTTCCTTGCTTTCTCCATGTTCTTTTGCCTTTTCAAAGGTTTATCAACTATATCAATCAAGATCCATTCAGAAAACAGAAACCATTCTAGGTATTTTGAAAGGAAGACTTTCAATGTAAGGTATTAGTTACTAAGGTGATAGAAGATTTGAAGAGTCAAACATGGGTTATGAAGTAAGACAGTTATTTTACTATTTTAATCAACAGGAGGCTACTACCACTCCTAGGGCTGGAAGAACAAAGAATGGGGACTGTGCCATGGAAGTGTAGTTCCTCAGGCCACCAGTGAAAGAGGCCAACCTGCCAGGTGGACCTGAAACCTCCATGAGGAGAGGACTGTATGTGGGGAGCAGCATGGAGGAGATGAAGGTGTCACAGCTACTCCTGGAGATGTTCCCTAAAACAGAGAAAGGGGAAGAAATCCTCTATTTTCTCTCTAAGAGCTACCCTCCAATCTTCCCTCATTACTTTTCATTGGCCAAACCTACCCAGGTCCAAAAAGCAAGAACCTAGAAAATGTTTTTCTCTACAATATAGAACAGAGCAGAGGAAGAGTGGTAATGGATCTCAGAACAAACAACGACATGCTGGGCACACTAAAATAAGAGGCCGGTTCAAACTACTCTTTCCTCTTTCCTTTCCTTTTTAATCTCCACTTTCTCACTTTTCAATAATTGTCTACAGTCCAATTTCTAAAGGTGTAGATCCTAAATTGGGATGAGAACAAAGACCTCTTCATTGCCAGCTCCCTGCTCCTTCCATGGAACACATTGTTCAACAGAGCAGTGTTCCCACTAAATTCAATTTTCGTCAAAATTAATGACAATTTTCAACCAGGAATTATTTTTTTAGTGGCAAATGGTAAAACTCAAGACATTTTAATTCATAATGGAGTCACACAAAAATGATTATGCTATTACATATGAATAAGAAACGACCACCCATTTTTCTTCACTTACCTCTTTTACTGGTAGCAATTGCTCTGAAGGAATACTGGTTTCATTTATTCTAGGTTTCCCTATTACAACTTCTCTACTGGATGGCTCCAAGATTCCTATGCAATAGAAAAGAAAACCAACACACAAACATACATTAAGAAAAACAAACCATACTAGATGTGATTAATACGTTAAAATCAATTACTTAGCAAAGCTCTATCCATAGTACACACACACACACACACACACGTGCACACACACACACACACACAATCAAGATACAAAGAATATAGTCAACAAGATGTAAGGTGATATCACCATTACAATAACGACAGGATCAAAATATAGAGTTCTTTACTACACAGACAAATTGATGGAATTTACATGCTATTTATATTTATAGTTGATGTACATGCATATATAATATGTAAAATTCAGATGCTTTTGTCATTAATTCATTTTCATGTTAATAATGTAGGATAAGTTAAGAGTACAAAGTAAATAATCTCCTTGTTCATTTAAAAAGTTAAATTCTACAGTACTGCTTTAAAAACTGGTGGTGTTCTTTAGCACACTAGTATTTTTGTTTTTGAAATGAGAGAACAAAAACATGGATAAACATTAGTATATCAGGAAAAATTATACTCTTAATAAGTTTATCAATAATTCATTGGAAAAACAGAGACACTGAGATATGAAATGATCTCTAGCTTCTAAAATGGAAATACTTCCTCAACTTCTATTTTTTAGAATTAAGAAATTCTTTCCATGGGAAAAATAGACCTACAAAAATGTAATGAATAAATATGCTGAAAAGAAATCTTTCCATTTTCTGTTATGGTTCTATTAATTATTGTTTAGTTTGATATGAATAACTTAGTAATTATCTTTTGGTTTTGCTTAGACTTGATATATGATGATGAATTATATACCATGGTTAATTTTTCTTTTATTTTAATAATCTTAAGAGTCAGTATCTCCTTATGTCCTGGGCAAACAAACATCCAAATATCAGTCATTCTTATTGTTAGGGCTTATGACAAATATAGCCATCTAGAAAATACGTGAAGTTTTTGTTTGTTTTTTCTAAACATGGTTCTATGAGCTTAACAATGAATGATTCCTAAGTAACAAAATTCACAGAAACATTCTCTCAAAAGGTAAATATTCCATTTGGTAGGCCTTAACAACACCCTTTTGAGAAATTTTATCAGTTTATTCTGATGAAAATTTCCCTCAATTCTAGTGTTTCTGAATAATTTCGGATTTGTGAACACTCCTGAGAACTTGATTAAAGTGACAGAACACTTCATCCGAAGTGCACAATGTGCCTGTGTGCACACATACACACTCACACGTGCTAGTGGAGATTCCCAGGCCCTCTTGCAAAGCACATTCATGATTCTCAAGGAGCCATGGACTGCAGCTGAGGAATCCTGCTTCATTTTGCAACACACATCACAACATAGACAAGGTTTTAGATCAGTGTTATGCCATTTAACCTAAAATGCTTTCTCTATGGCTTGCGTTTTATTGCATCTTTTGCAGAGATAGTGTTATTAATAAGGATCAATTTCAATATTGAAATAAAATCCAGATTAAGCAGATTTTTAAATAAAGAAAAGTGAAACTATAAGGTTATTAAAAAAAAATGGAGTTTTTTTCCCAAAAGATACAAGGTAGAGGCTTTTCAGAAAGACACAGAAGCCATAAAACAATTCTGCGTAACAAAAATACTGTTAGTCGAAATAGATATGGCAGACTGGCTTGGAACTCTCTCTAAATGTCCACACTTTTTTTAAAAAAAATTAATAGACTTTAGTTTTTTGAGCATTTTAGCTTTTTAGAAAAGTGGAGCAGAAAGTAGAGAGTTCCCATATACTCCCCCTCCCCCTGCCCTCAGTTCCTCTATTGTTAACATCTTACATTGGTGTGGGATATTTGTTACAATTGATGAACCAATATTGATAGATTATTATTAACTAAAGTCCATAATTTACACTAGCATTCATTTTTTGTGTTGCACAGTTGTATAATTTTGCCAAATGCATAATGTCATGCATCTACCATTACTATCATACAAATTAATTTCACTGCTCTAAAAATCCCCTGTGCTCCACCTACTCACCTCTCCTCCCCTCCTCACTCCCCTTGGCAACCACTGATCTTTTACTGTCTGTATACTTTTTTTCTCTTTATTTTTTTTGGAGGGGGCTGTGTCAGGTCTCAGTTGTGGCTCGCAGGATCTTCATTGTGGCATGCAGGTTTTCTTTCTCTAGTTGCAGTGCGCAGGCTCCAGGGCGCATGGGCTCTGTAGTTTGCGGCACACAGGCTCTCCCGTTGAGGCACACAGGCTCTCTCGTTGAGGCATGCGAGCTCAGTAGTTGTGGCACGGGGGCTTAGTTGCCCCGCAGCATGTGGGATCTTAGTTCCCCGACCAGGGATTGAAACCGCATCCCCTGAATTGGAAGGTGGATTCTTTACCACTGGACCACCAGGGGAGTCCCTATTGCCTCTATACTCTTGCTTATCCTGTATGTCCTATAGTTGGAATCATATAGTATGTAGGATTTTCAGATTGGCTTCTTTCACTTAGCAATATGCATTTAAGTTTCCTCCATGTTTTTGTTTTTTTTGATATCTCTTTTTTTTTTTAAATCAGTGAATAATATTCTGCTGTATTGACATACCACAGTTTATCCATTGACCTACTGAAGGACATCTTGGCTGCTTCCAAATTTTGGCAGTTATGAAAAAAACTGCTGTAAACATTCATGTGCTGGTTTCTGTGTGGACATATGTTCAACTCATTTGCATAAATACCTATAAGTGTGATTACTAGATCATATAAGACAATGTTTAGCTTTATAAGATACAACCTCACCATCTTCCAAAGAGACTGTACTATTTTACAATCCTTTTAGCAATGAATGAGAGTTCCTGTTGCTTCATATCCTTGCCAGAATTAGGTGTTGTTAGTGTTCTGGGTTTCGGCCACTCTAGTAGGAGTGTAACGGTATCTCCTTGTTTCAATTTGCATTTCTCTGATGACTAAGATGCTGAGCATCTTTTCATATGCTTATTTGCCATCTGTAGATCTTCTTTGCTGAGCTCTCCAGATCTTTTGCTCACTTTTAAAATGAGTTTTTTGTTTTCCTGTTGAATTTTAAGAGTTCTTTATGTATTTTGGATACAAGGTCTTTATCAGATATGTATATTGCAAATATTTTTCTCAATCTATGTTTTGTCTTTTCATCCTCTCTATGATCATTCCGTTTTACTTGGCAATTCCACTTTAGAAACTTACTGTCCAGATATATATGAGGACATATAAGACATAGTTGAAGGAAATTTGCCATATCATTGTTTGTAGAAGCAAATGAAGAGGAAAAAAGAATTCTATGTGTCTATTATTGAGTAGCTGATTAAATTATGGTACATACACCAATAAAAAACTATTCAGCTGTTTTTCCTGAATATGGGGTGTTTCTACACAATTGTTAATAAAAAAGAATCTCTGTATAGTATGACAAGATTTTATGTTATTTTAACATGGGGGTTGCCTTTGGAAAAAGAAACTAGACAAGTGGAGTGGAAAAAGACTTAACTTTAACCATACATTCTTTCATCCTGTTTAAAAGTTTTACTATACGCCTGGACTATTCAAAAAATATTTTTAAAGAAGAAAAAAATAATAAAGATCAAGTTGTCAATGGTATGAAGAGGCAATGCTCGGATTCTTAATGTCACTTTACTTTTCTACAGATAGGTCATAAAAACAGTTGATGTAAAAGGTATTCACCCTGGAAAAATAATATTAATTCAAAGTACAAGCTTTGCAGATCTATTCTTGGAATTAAATGTTTGCCATTGTGTAACTATAGTTCAAGACTTATGAAAAAGGTTAATTATATTTATCATTTCGTTTCCAAATACATTATGTTTATTCAGTCAAAGTAATGGGCTTTGAAATTTATACAAACCATCTGCCTATTTTCAAGGTGAATTAGAAAATAAGATAAGCTTTCCAAGACTCCTTTTGCTGGTGAGCAATTCTACAGTAAGATAGAAAAAGAATTATTGAGCAATTACTATAACCTATATAATACAATCTTCCCTTCCAACACTGAAAAGATTTTTAAAAATTTAATCCTATACAGAGAAGTCAGAGGGATTATTTTAAGGCAGGATTAGTAACACTAGTAACAGTAGTAACATTAGATGAATCTAGACTAATAAGATATCTCACGATTTTAACAAATTGTGGCATTTTTATATTTATTTGGAATTCAAAATAGTTAATTTCAAAATCTGGCATTGTCGAACTTTATGAGCTCTTTGAACATTTAACAAAGTATTTCACCTATTTAAAAATATATTGGCCATTCTATGCACTTATTAGCATTGTCTAGAAGGTAGCCCATTTTGGCTCATCGTTCTAAAACATAGTTATTTGCTTGCAATCAACACTAGTTTCTTTAAGAGCACGCCCAGATTAAGGACCTCAGTAGAGGAGCGCAGAGGGTCACAGGAATGCCAGCTGCTGAATAGCCTCTCCCTATGGAGTTCACTGTGGTTCATTTTACACTTCTGGTTAGTTTCCACACTGCTGCTTTCTTTCATAGAGAGTAGAGGTTGGCAGTACTTCCCTGTGACATCCACTTTCACACCCAAATTGGTCTTCATAGGCTCCCATTGTGTGTACTACAAAGCAACTTGCCTTGTTGGCAGCTCTGAGTGGGAACTACAAGTCTTTCTTTTCTTCACTGTTCTTTCTGGCTCACAAGCAACCTCCCACCAAAAGCTGAATCTGTAGAAGAGACTACATCCAAGAGATAATACTATGAAAAGTATGAAGAGAAGCCCAGGTGGCCACCTTGCAAATTTCCAATGTGGAAGCCTTCGACCTCTCTGCCCAAGAAACAGCTAAAGTCCTAGTGTAATGAGCTTTACAAACCCTAGGAGCCTCTTTACCTTAACTACATACGCCTCCCTAATACAATCCCTTAACCATCTAGCTAAGGAATTCTTAGAAGCCATTTGACCCCTCTTAAGACCCCCTAAGAGTACAAACAATCTTTCAGAAGATCTGAAATCTTTGATTCTTCTGAGACAAACCCTAAGTGTTCTTCTTACATCCAATTGAAGCAGCCATTGCTCTTTGTCATTGCTGGGGCTAAAGAAAAATGAGGGCCAAGAAACCTCCTGGTTTAGATAAATCTCAGATGCCACCTTTGGAAAATTTGAGGAACTGCCCGAAGAACAGCTTTATTCTGAAGGAGTATTAGAAATGTCCCATAAATCAAACCCAAGGCCACTCCATAAGATAAGATCAACTAAAGGAAATACAGTAAGATACCATAACAGTCAAATAACGTCCTATCATTTTTCTGAAATGACCAAAATAGAAAACCATCAAATCGTGACCAAACAAAAGCAAATAAATATAATGGCTAAATATCTTTTCTTTCTCAGAAAATATTTGTGTCTCTACAAAATCTGTTGCATCATGTTCAAATTCCTAAAAGCACTGCCAATTTGGCTAAATCTACAATATAGTAGTAAACATCAAAGTAAAAAGTAAAACATTTGGTTAATCATCTTTATATTTTCTCTATGTGATGTTAATCACCTGGATATTTTTAAAACATCTGGACAATGAAAAAAAAAACCTTGTTTTCCATCACATTGTTTTGGTCACATAGACACAGTAGGCAACTCCTTCCAAGATCTTTATTAGCAAAATATGCTTCAATCAAAACAAATACGCAAAAAACCAAATGACTTGATCTTTTTCCCCCCATTCTCTCCCACACAAGGTTTCTAAGCAAAACATTAACTATCTGGATAACTTCAGATTCATTTAGTTTCTTTCATCATTCAACAAATCTTTTCCTTCCTGATTTAAGAAACCAAGGCTTTTGATAAGAACTGATTAACATGGCTACACTGAATAAACCATTTAAGATTTTTCTTGACAATTTCCCTCAAGATCATTCTTTTCAGGGATCCATTTACATAAAGTTACGTCAGGTTAAATTTTGGCTTTGTTACAAAAATATATGAATGAATAACATATATCACAAGGGGATGTTCTAATACTTTGACATTTCTTACAGCTGGCCTTCAAATTGCCTTCCACATACTATGTATGCTATTATTAATGGGATATTGAAGTTGTTTTTATCTGCTACGCTGCTTATGTGATGACAAATTTGGAGTAAGACAGTATATTGTGGCATAATTATATATTTTCTCTGTTGATTTTATTCGACAATCACAGCTATTGCTCTCAAATATGCAGTATTTGCAAGTCTCAACACTGCTTGATCTCAATCCAGTGCAGTTGAACCAGCTTTTTCTCTTTCTCCTTTTTCCTGAAATCTGTATGTCAAATCTTTGCTTCAATTCTTGGCAATGTAAGTTTTGCTTTGCATTACCTCTTACACAATTCTAGTTTTGAATTTATGCTGCCCTTAAGAAGAACTAAGTTCTCAGAACTGAGGTTTCTCAAGGGCCTGGCCTAGGACCAATACAAGATAAATCCAAATGGATAGGGATCTAGATGCTACAGGGTTCACTCTGTTTCTTGACCTACACCTCAGAAGAGATCTGCTAGAGATGTGGATGAGAGATGCCAAATCTCAGGCAGGCATGATAGATGAGTACCAACACCAAGTGTCAATTGCTCGTGGCACCAATAAATTTTTGTCAAAAATTAGGACGTTATATTTCTCTATTCAGATCTCTCTTTGATCCAGTTAGTTCCATCCAGAAGTCCCTCTAGTGCTCTCATTATCTCCTAATAAATCTACTTTTTCATTGTCTTTTAATTTTCATATCATCTGTCCTATGTGTTTATTATTTTCTCACGATTTTTATTTTTGGTCAGATTCCAAAATCTATATTCCACACATTTCTCTTCAAATTATATCCAAATTTGGAAAAAACAATCTACATTATTTATTTTATAATTTAATAGTGTTATTTAAACTTAACCTGAAACATAGAAGGCCAGTAAGTTAAGCTTAACATAAAACAAACTCCAATCCTATAACTTTTCTAACATTATTTACCAAGGCTAGGTAAATAAAGAAATACAAAAATAAATATATTAAACTAAATGTAATTCTTCACTAAGAAATCATTTTGTTTTGAAATTTGCAGATCGATTGTTAATCACTTGCTTCTCTCACCTCTCACCTTCTTTTGCAAATACAGCCATTATTCAAATTTATTCTCCTTAAAATGATATGTGGTATTATGTAAAAGAGAACTTTGCATGTTCCACTGTGATATAGATGAAAATCTTTATAAATATAGAAATGAAAACAGAGAACGTGTAGCACAGCTACTAGACCATCAGGTCTGCTTGTTCTTTCCACAGGCCAGGCTGTGTTTCTTTGAGTTAAAAAAAAATTAATCTAATTTTAACTAAAGACAATTATCCAAAATTGACTTATGATGCTTTGTCAATTAAAACCATGGCATTTACAACGTATAAAGGATAAAAATGTAATTTCATGGTGTGCTTTATACTTGATGTTTATTTAAAGAATTCTGTCATGTATTTTCTTTTTTTCGGGTAATGGCATAGATTCAATAGCAGGAAGCAAAAATAGAATTATAGATTTGCAGAAGACCATATTACCTGAAGTATTCCTGGGTATCTTGAGCCATAAAAACATTTCTTCAAACAATTCCTGAACATTTTTTTCCAGCTTCAAAAAGGATTTTATGAGCTGTGATAAGAACTTGAGTTCATCGAAGGAGAGGAAAAAGTTTCTTCCATTCTGTGGGCATTCAGGAGTAACTGTGAAAAGAGCAGATCAATACTATTCAACACGTTTTGTGTCTTCTCATTCAATATTAGAACAGCCTATGATTCCTTAAACCATCAAAACTAACAAGATCCTTAATAATTAAACCAAGTTTGTTCTTTAGGAAATACATGTAAAATCTCCTGGGAGCATCTCTCCCCCCACTGCCCCCCCCCACCCCGAGGAAGCTGGAGATAAGTATTCTGTTTGATGCAAACACGACAATTAAATAATTATGTTAAATTTCAGACTTATTAACAGGAATGTGATTTGTCATTATAAAATCACATCTTATACAATTCTATTTTTTTAAGGTCTGGCTTAATTTGAATCTAGTCACAAGGAAATATCAGACAAACCTAAACGGAGGGACTTTCTACAAAATAACTGGTCTGTACTCTTCAAAAGTGTCATGTCAGGAAACACAAAGACTAGGAAATGTTCTAGTCAAGAGGAATCTAAAAAGACATGACAACTGAAATCAATACATGATCAGTATTTTATTTTATCTTATTATAAAGGACATTATTAGGGTAATTTGATGAAATCTGAGTAAGATCTAAAATCTAATGCTATTATTGCATGACTATTAATTTTCTGATTTAGACAACTATACTGTGGTTATGAAAGAGAATGTCCTGTTCTTAAGAAATGCACACTGAAGTATATAAGGGTAAATACCTGTAATTTATTCTCAGTTCAGAAAGAGAAATTGTTTTAAGAGACAGAGAATGCAAATTTGGAAATGTGGTAAAATATTAACTTTTGGAGAATCTGATATTTTTTAAAGTCTGAAATTAAAATAAAAATTTAAAAGAAAAAAAGACTAGATAAAGGATATGTCTTCAAGACCTTAAAAGTGTTGTTCCTAGATCAATAAAAAGAAGCAAGTTAATTATTGAATCTAGATTATATAATTCATGAAATCATATTTAAAAATAACTTTGGTCTGGACTTCCCTAGTGGTGCAGTGGTTAAGAATTCGCCTGCCAATGCAGGGAACAAGGGTTCGAGCCCTGGTCCAGGAAGATCCCATGTGCCACAGAGCAACTAAGCCTGAGCATCACAGCTACTGAGCTTGCACCCTAGAGCCCATGAGCCACAACTACTGAGCCCGTGAGCCACAACTACTGAGCCCATGAGCCACAACTACTGAGTGCATGTGCCACAACTACTGAAGCCCAAATGCCTGGAGCCCGTGCTCTGCAACAAGAGAAGCCACTGCAATGAGAAGCCCGCGCACCACAACGAACAGTAGCCCCTGCTCACTGCAACTAGAGAAAGTCTAAATGCAGCAACGAAGACCCAACGCAGTCAAAACAAACAAACAAAAAAACAAAAAAACCCAACCTACTCATGTACTAAAAAAAAAATTAAAAGAGAATAATTTTGGTCTAAATAATTGCAGTATCCATTGCTTTCCTAAGAAAAATACAACTCAAAGATTGATTTTTTTCCTCTTATAGTTATATTACTTGTGGTCACACACTACTTATGTTTTTAAACATAGGTTTAAAAAAAAAACAACTTATACTCCTTAAGAGTATGGCGGAGAGAAAAAGATGGCGGCGAAGTAGAGAGACGTGGAGTGCATCCCTCTCCACAGATGCATTGGGAATGCACGGAAGGACACAGTCATTCCCACAGAGAACCAGCTGAACACCAGCAGACGGCCTCGGACACCGGAAACGGCTGCGGAGAACCTGACATAGCCGGTAGGGAGGCATCTACGAGGGCTCAAAGAGGGTGAAGCGGCGGAGCTGTGGCAGACGGGAGGGAGTGAGAAACATACGGAGGGTCCGCAGCGCAGCTCAGCGTTCCCGGACCGAGACATCGATCCGCGGCTGAACGGAGGGTCCAGGAGCGGGAGCGTGGGAACCGGAGAGCTGGTTCAGGGGGAGAAACATTGTTGCCGGTAGGGTGACGGACCGAGAGGACAGGAGGGAGGAGGTCCGCGGAGAGGAGTGCCGATCCCTGAGAGCTGCCCGGCCATGATGGCGGCTGGAGGCTGCAGGCTCCCGGGCGGGGAGGAGGAGCCGCGCGCATAGCCTCTCTCTCTCTTTCTGCGCCTCTGCAACAGGCAGCGGAGAGACGCCCTGCGGGGCCACATAAGGTGCTCAGGGATAACAAGCACCCTCAGGCGCTCGGGCGGGGCTAGATTAAAACTCCTTGCAACGCCAGCAGCAGGGAGGCTGCCGAGAGAAAAAAAAAAAAAAACCGGCATCAAAAAGAAAAAACCCCGAGAGAGGCCCAACTCTAAGACTTTCTGTGTACGCCTGAGCCACCAGCGCCCTCTGCAACAGGCACCTCCAAGCCTGACTGAAGCAACAGTGCGCCACTGCTCACTCCCTCCCAGGAGAAGGAGCCACTATTGCACCCTCTCCCTCCCCACACACCGAGGCTTACAGACGAACAATAAAGGAACCTCTGCTGGTCACAGAATAACGCAAAAAAAAAACCCAAGGCAAGGAAAAGGACACTTACAGCTGAGACGCTAAGGAAACAGAAATAGTAGTATCAATACCTATTGAACTGGTCCATTCGGGGATCAGTTCTGGATTTTTTTTTTTTTTTTTTTTCTTTCTCTCTTTTTTTTTTTTTTTTTTTTTTTTTTGATTTATTAAATACGATCTTAGCCCTAAGGGATCTACAAGTTTTACAACATAATTTTATAAGGATATTTTTTACTCTTTTTTTTTTTTTTTTTTTTGCCTTTTAAAATACTTCTATATCTAGCTAAGTTTTTGGTAGTACGGACAAAATATCTTTCATACTTTCCTTTCATCCCTTTCTTTTATACACTTCTATTCCTTTCTTTTTCTTTGCATATTTCCAACCACATTACGCTCTTCTGTTCCCCTTTCTTCCAGCCATTTTAAGTGTATTTTATCTTAACATACTTATAAGCAACACTATCGGTCTGCTCAGACTCCTTGCTCTATTCTCCAGATGATGCACTGCCTTGGTATTAATATTAGGCTTTTGTCTTTATCTTAGTTCTTAGTACAGTTGTCTAATTACATTCTGAGAATCTCCATTCTCTCTGGTGGTACTCCAGCTCATTTCTATATTTGATCCTAGCTTACAAAATCTCCCTGGATTGATGTTTGTATGTGTAGGGTGTTATTTGTTGTTTGTTTGCTTTTGCTTTTGTCTCTGATTTGTTCTGTTTCAGTTGTCAATTTCTGCTGGGTTTCTCTCTGAATATCTGATAGCACACTGGGGTTCTGTCAGGTCTTTCTAGAGCCTTATGTCCTAACGGATTCAATAATTGTGTGTCTTATACATGTATGTGTTTCCTAGACTGAATATTCGTCTAATCCAATACTTGGACATTAGTCTGAGGCTTGGACAGTCTTCTATAAACACCTCTATCACCAGGACAAGCAACCCCAAAAGCTTGGACAACCATGAGGAAACAAAGAAACACCATGCAGGCAAAGGAGCAGGAAAAAAACCCACAAGACCAAATAAATGAGGAGGAAATAGGAAAAATGCCTGAAAAAGAATTTAGAGTAATGATAGTAAAAATGATACAAAATCTCGATAACAAATTAGAGAAAGTACAAGAAACAGTTCATAAGAACTCAGAAAAACAAACAGCAATGGATAACAAAATAACTGAAATTAAAAATACTCTAGATGCTCTAACCAGCAGAATGACTGAGGCAGAAGAACGAATAAGTGAGTTGGAAGATAGAATGGAAGAAATAAACGCCACAGAGCAGGAAAAAGATAAAAAAATAAAAAGACTAGAAGACAGCCTCAGAGACCTCAGTGATAACCTTAAACGTACCAACATTCGAATTATAGGCATCCCAGAAGAAGAAGAAAACAAGAAAGGGTCTGTGAAAATATTTGAAGAGGTTCTAGTGGAAAACTTCCCCAACATGGGAAAGGAAATAATGAACCAAGTCCAAGAAGCACAGAGAGTCCCATACAGAATAAACCCAAGGAGAAATACACCAAGACACATATTAATCAAACTAACGACAATTCAACACAAAGAAAGAATATTAAAAGCAGCAAGAGAAAAGCAACAAACAATATATAAGGGAAAACCCATCAGGATAACAGCTGACCTTTCTACAGAAACTCTGCAGGCCAGAAGGGAATGGCAGGATATACTGAAAGTCCTGAAAGAGAGAAACCTACAGCCAAGAATACTTTACCCAGCAAGAATCTCATTCAGATTTGAGGGAGAAATCAAAAGCTTTCCAGACAAGCAAAAGTTAAGAGAATTCAGCACCACCAAACCAGCCTTACAACAAGTGCTAAAGGAACTTCTCTAAGTAGGAAACACAAGAAAAGGAAAACACCTACAAATACAAACCCAAAACAATTCAGAAAATGGTAATTGGAACACACATGTCAATAATCACTTTAAATGTAAATGGATTAAATGCTCCAACCAAAAGACACAGACTGGCTGAATGGATACAAAAACAAGACCCTTCTATATGCTGCCTACAAGAAACCCACTTCAGACCAAGGGATACATATAGACTGAAAGTGAAGGGATGGAAAAAGATATTCCATGCAAATGGAAGTCAAAAGAAAGCTGGAGTAGCAATACTCATATCAGACAAATTAGACTTGAAAGTAAAGACTATTAAAAGAGACAAGGAAGGGCACTACATAATGATCAAGGGATCCATCCAAGAAGAACATATCACAATGGTAAATATCTATGCCCCCAATATAGGAGCACCTCAATACATAAGGCAAATGCTAACAGCTATAAAAGGGGACATCGACAGGAACACAATTATAGTGGGAGACTTGAACACCCCACTTACATCAATGGACAGATCATCCAAACAGAAAATGTATAAGGACACACAAGCTTTAAATGACACATTAGACCATCTCGACTTAATTGATATTTATAGGACATTCCATCCAAAAACGACAGACTACACTTTCTTCTCAAGTGCACACGGAACATTTTCCAGGATAGATCACATCTTGGGTCACAAATCAAACCTCAGCAAATTCAAGAAAATTGAAATCATATCAAGCATCTTCTCAGACCACAATGCCATGAGACTAGATATCAATTACAGGAAAAAAACTGCAAAAAATACAAACACATGGAGGCTAAACAATTCACTATTAAACAACCAAGGAATCACTACAGAAATCAAAGAGGAAATCAAAAAGTATCTAGAAACAAATGACAACGAAAACACAACAACCCAAAACCTATGGGATGCAGCAAAAGCAGTTCTAAGAGGGAAGTTTATAGCAATACAGTCCTACCTTAAGAAACAAGAAAATGATCGAATAAACAACCTAACCTTACACCTCAAACAACTAGAGAAAGAAGAACAAAGAAACCCCAAAGTGAGCAGAAGGAAAGAAATCGTAAAGATCAGAGCAGAAATAAATGAAAAAGAAAGGAAAGAAACCATAAGAAAAATAAATAAAACTAAAAGCTGGTTCTTTGAGAAGATTAACAAAATTGATAAACCATTAGCCAGACTCATCAAGAAAAAAAGGGAGAAGATGCAAATCAACAGAATTAGTAATGAAAAAGGAGAAGTCACAACGGACACCTCAGAAATACAAAACATCATGAGAGACTACTACAAGCAACTATATGCCAATCAATTGGATAACCTGGAAGAAATGGATACATTCTTAGAAAAATACAATCTTCCAAGACTGAACCAGGAAGAAATAGAAACCATGAACAGACCAATCACAAGTACAGAAATTGAGGCAGTGATTAAAAATCTCCCAACACACAAAAGCCCAGGACCAGATGGATTCACAGGCGAATTCTATCAAACATTTCGAGAAGAGTTAACACCTATCCTTCTCAAACTCTTCCAAAATATTGCAGAAGGCGGAGCACTCCCAAACTCATTCTATGAGGCTACCATCACCCTGATACCAAAACCAGGCAAAGATGTCACAAAAAAAGAAAACTACAGACCAATATCACTGATGAATATAGATGCAAAAATCCTCAACAAAATACTAGCTAACAGACTGCAACAGCACATTAAAAAAATCATACACCACGATCAAGTGGGGTTTATCCCTGGGATGCAAGGATTCTTCAATATACGCAAATCAATCAACGTGATACATCATATCAACAAATTGAAGGATAAAAACCATATGATCATTTCAATAGATGCAGAAAAAGCTTTTGACAAAGTTCAACATCCATTTATGATAAAAGCTCTCCAGAAAATGGGCATAGAAGGAAATTACCTGAACATCATAAAAGCCATATATGACAAACCAAAAGCCAACATTGTTCTCAATGGAGAAAAACTGGAAGAATTCCCTCTAAGAACAGGAACAAGACAAGGGTGTCCACTCTCACCACTGTTATTCAACATAGTTTTGGAAGTGTTAGCCACAGCAATCAGAGAAGAAAAAGAAATTAAAGGAATCCAAATTGGAAAAGAAGAAGTAAAATTATCACTCTTTGCAGATGACATGATACTATATATAGAAAACCCTAAAGACTCTACCAGAAAACTGCTAGCACTAATTGATGAGTTTAGTAAAGTAGCAGGATACAAAATTAATGCACAGAAATCTCTTGCATTCCTATACACTAACAACGGAAGAGCAGAAAGAGAAATTAAGGAAACTCTCCCATTCACCATTGCAACCAAAAGAATAAAATACCTAGGAATAAACCTGCCTAAGGAGGCAAAAGATCTGTATGCAGAAAACTTTAAGACATTGATGAAAGAAATCAAAGATGACATAAACAGATGGAGGGATATACCATGTTCCTGGATTGGAAGAATCAACATCGTGAAAATGACTGTACTACCCAAAGCAATTTACAGATTTAATGCAATCCCGATCAGATTACCAATGGCATTTTTCACAGAACTAGAGCAAGAAATCTTACGATTTGTATGGAAACGCAAAAGACCCCGAATAGCCAAAGCAATCTTGAGAAGGAAAAATGGAGTTGGTGGAATCAGGCTTCCTGACTTCAAACTATACTACAAGGCCATAGTGATCAAGACAGTATGGTACTGGCACAAAAATAGAAAGGAAGATCAATGGAACAGAATAGAGAACTCAGAAGTAAGCCCAAACACATATGGGCACCTTATCTTTGACAAAGGAGGCACGAGTATACAATGGAAAAAAGACAGCCTCTTCAATAAGTGGTGCTGGGAAAATTGGACAGCAACATGTCAAAGAATGAAATTAGAACACTTCCTAACACCATACACAAAAATAAACTCCAAATGGATTAAAGACCTACATATAAGGCCAGACACTATCAAACTCCTAGAGGAAAACATAGGCAGAACACTCTTTGACATACATCAAAGCAACATCCTTTTTGACCCACCTCCTAGAATCATGGAAATAAAATCAAGAATAAACGAATGGGACCTCATGAAACTTAAAAGCTTTTGCACAGCAAAAGAAACCATAAACAAGACTAAAAGGCAACCCTCAGAATGGGAAAAAATAATTGCCTATGAAACAACGGACAAAGGATTAACCTCCAAAATATACAAGCAGCTCATGCAGCTTCATACCAAAAAAGCAAATAACCCAATCCACAAATGGGCAGAAGACCTAAATAGACATTTCTCCAAAGAAGACATACAGATGGCCAACACACACATGAAAAGATGCTCAACATCACTCATCATCAGAGAAATGCAAGTCAAAGCCACAATGAGGTATCACCTCACACCAATCAGAATGGCCATCATCACAAAGTCTGGAAACAACAAATGTTGGAGAGGGTGTGGAGAAAAGGGAACTCTCCTGCACTGTTGGTGGGACTGTAAGTTGGTACAGCCACTATGGAAAACAATTTGGAGGTTCCTTAAAAAACTACAAATAGAACTACCATATGATCCAGTAATCCCACTCCTGGGCATATACCCAAAGAAAACCATAATCCCAAAAGAAACTTGTACCATCATGTTTATTGCAGCACTATTTACAATAGCCAGGACATGGAAGCAACCGAAATGCCCATCAACAAATGAATGGCTACAGAAGATGTGGCATATATATACAATGGAATATTACTCAGCTATAAAAAGGGATGAGATGGAGCTATATGTAATGAGGTGGATAGAACTACAATCTGTCATACAGAGTGAAGTAAGTCAGAAAGAGAAAGACAAATATTGTATGCTAACTCACATATACGGAATCTAAAAATGGTACTGATGAACTCAGTGACAAGAACAGGGAAGCAGATACAGGGAATGGACTGGAGAACTCGAGGTATGGGAGGGGGCGGGGGGTGAAGGGGAAACTGAGAAGAAGCGGGAGAGTAGTACAGACATATATATACTACCAACTGTAAAATAGTCAGTGGGAAGTTGTTGTATAACAAAGGGAGTCCAACTCGAGGATGGAAGATGCCTTAGAGGACTGGGGCGGGGAGGGTGGGGGGGAATCGAGGGGGGGCGTCGGGGAGGGGAGGGAATATGGGGATGTGTGTATAAAAACAGTTGATTGAACCTGGTGTACCCCCCAAAAAAAAAAAAAATAAAAATTAAAAAAAAAAAAAAAAAAAAAGATAATTAAAAAAAAAAAAAAAAAAAAAAAAAAAAAGTAAGAGTATGGCGAAAGGGCTTCCTAGGTGGCGCAGTGGTTAAGAATCTGCCTGCCAATGCAGAGATCACGGGTTCGATCCCAGCTCCCGGAAGATCCCACATGCCGCGGAGCAACCAAGCCCGTGTGCCAAAAAAAAAGAAAAAAAAAAAGAGTATGGCGAAAAAGATTGACCTCACTAAATGGTATTTTTGACCAAATTTTCAAGGATTAAAAAAAATCCTTTTTGATTGTCATTTCTTAAAACATGTATTTAGGAAGTGTCTCCTGGATTAATTACAAAATGGAAAATTTGTAAACTTTTAGAAAGTAAGCATTTAAAGTGTCTTTGGAGAGAAAATATCGAGTGCTACTTAGAAATGATATAACGTCTGGTGATTCCATGTGAAGAAAAGATTACCTTCGTCACATGGATTTAGAAGGAAGGTGACAGACAGATTTAGAAGGAAGGTTCCAGAAATGTAACAATTTTATGGGTAATCCACTTTACTTAACTGAAACTTTAAAATGTTGGCATCAAATTTGTAGCCATGTGATACAGTCTTTCATATGATATAGAACCAAAAATGTCATGGTATCTTTGCAGATAGTATGAGAAACACAAGTCAGCCAACTTAAACTGTGGAATTTAGTCCCATTCTTAAAGAGTAAAAAAGGCTTAAAAAAATCTGTAAGTACTTACAAAAACTCTATTTCACCTCTACATTAATGTTAGCCCCACATATACGAAAGACATATCTCTAAACATCCCTACTCATATCTACTAGTCTCTCAGAGGCATGCCATAAGTGTGTAGAACCAGCATGCATAACTAGGGTTTTGCCATTAAAATCATGACCCAAAAATGAAGAGAAAGGAGAACAAATATATTATGATTCATTTATCTGTTACTTGGTTCTCATTTGGCCTGTAGATGGAAGCTGGTCTAATCTAAATCATAAAGATGTTCCTTTTGGAACTAAAATTGTTTAAAAGGCAAAGTTTCAAAAACTTTAAGAATCCTTCCTAATTCTTTAATAGTTTGGCTAGAAATTAAACGCAGGCTTTGTGTAGCTCAATTCTAAGTTGGAAATATTGTGAATGTTTACAAAGTAAGCAAAAAAGCCACCTCCCCAATCTGTAAGAATTATATATATATATAAATATATAATTATATATATATAAATATATATAGCCTAACAGTGCTACTTGTTTAAAAATATGTAGGGTCTGAGGATTCTATAGGAAAAGGTTTTACCTTTGTGACCTGGATTTAGAAGGATCTTGTATTCCAGAAATGTAACAATATTGAAAGGTAAATCTATTCCAATCCATGGATCAGTATAACTTAATAATGAAAGAGGATAGAATAATATGTATGGCCTAAATCTAATCATTTTGTCCCCAAAAAGCAATGATTATGATAGAGGTCCATTAAGCAGTAGTTCTTATTTCCTATAACTATTAGCTCAGTGTTCTCCCAAGGGGCATTTTGAGGTTAATTTATGGGGAAAATAATTTGTGATGAATTCATTTTGTGAAAGTCCAATTAAAGCAAAATAAAACACAAAGGATGAAATAGCATTTCCCAAGCTTACTTCTTTTATTTCCGCCCCCACGGTATCTCACAGGACTAGTGTTTAATCATCACACCTCAGCTCATGATTTCTGCCTGCTCAAGCATATCTATTTTTCTCTTCCTTAGACTTTCACTGTCAACTACACTAGGAATGGTTTCCACCAGCAGGAGTTCCCTTTACTTTTGCCTTCACGAAATTAATCTCCTTTCCCTCCTTTCAAGATTCCGTTTGTTCTCTTCCTCCAAGTCACCACTCCATAAAATCTTATCTGGATATAATCAATCCAGAAATTTGCCTTCCCCCTTTAAGCCAATATGGTCTTTACCTTTCTTTCTTTCTTTTTTCTTTTTTAAATCACTGTAGAACTTTCTTGCTTCAAGAAATTTTGGACCTATCTGTTTACAGGCAAATATGTTTAGCTGGCCACCAATCATTGTCATAAAATATATGAAATAAGGATTATTGTTTTATTATAGAATGAGCTCTATGATTCTTAGGAAATACAAATTTCTCCTACATACCAAGAAAATTATAAAGAAAACTAAATTTCCACTTTAGAGCAAGATATTATTTAAATTCACCATCAACTAACAATGAATAAATTTATCTAAATAATAACTAGATAGCTGAGGTTTTTTCCTCTATACATAATTTTAATAAAACCCTTTTCTAAAATATAAAATTCTCCGCTATTGTATTATTTAGAGTATTTAGAACACAATTAAAATTTTTCTTCATGACACGGTTATGATGAAAGTTACTTATTCTTGTGCTGCACTCAGGGACTAATGTCTGTCCCGCTGTTAAAGGGCATTTCTCAAACTGACAATCATTCGTAAAGGGTTCTGTGATCAAATAAGCTTGGGAGTTACTACATACTAAATATAATTTTAAGTGATTCACAGTGCAAAGTAGTATACTAAAGTCTTTTCACTTCTATAATAAAATTTAAAAAAAATTAAAAACAATGTTTCTCAAACTTTTTATATCAATGAACACCAGTTTACCCACATATCTATTAGCTTCTAAGATTTTCTCAAATAACTGCTTAGGGGACACTGCTCTGGATCATATCCTACTGAAGTATAGCTGCTTTGTAGTGTTCTCTCCCATTGTTAGGCCTTTCACTGTGGGTTCTTGTTGCTGCTGTTTTCCACTTATAAACTGCCCTTGCTAATAGCATCATGGTATTTTTCAGACTCCCTTGAGAAACTAATGAAAGTCTTCTAAATCCTCATAGACCCTCTTATTGAAAAAAATTCAAGTAGTCATGGTTTCAGGGCTAACCAGAACCACCTGAAGTCCATCCATGGCTGTCATAGAGCAGCATGGTCCAGGACCTTGTGTTTTATTAAAAATGCAAATTCCTAGGTCATCTCCAGATCCCTTTTAAGCAAGTGCTCCAAGTGAGGTTTCTGCACTGGAAAGTTTGAGACCACTGCCTAAGGGATCCATGAACTCTAGTTAAAAGCCCTTGTGGTTGAAAGTCACTCTCTAGGCAACAGAAAACTTGGATTTTGGTCTTAGCAAGTCAACCAAAAAGACGCTATTGTATAAAACATCAATGACTATTAAAAACAAAACAAAAACCCTCTACTTTTTTCATGGTCAAGAAATTTATTTATGATTTTTTTTCATTTCTGGAAGAAATATGGAATGACTGTAGGGAAACTCTAAGATAAATAAATTATTATTTATCTATACATTTGCTCTGGGTAAAAGAAGAACTGCTCCTAGAAAAAAACACCTAAAACATAGAGTTCTTTAGGCATACTCATCACAATTGTAACATGATTTCCTTGAGTCCAGAGACTATGTCCAGTTTATTCACTATAGTATCTTAAGAACCCAGCACACAAAGTGGACACTCAAAAATACCAGTTAAAAAAAAATGCATGAAATCCCTAGAAATATCTAACAAAGAAAGAAATATAAAACAAAGATTTCATACCTAATCCTAAAATGTATTCTTCAAAACAGTAAATAATTAAAGATGTAAGTCAATAAATAAATTAGACAAATAATTACAGTATTATATATATACTTTTTAGTATTTTGTTTAACAAAATTGAGTTTAAAATTATTTCTAAAAAAGAAAATGTGTGCAAAAGGATATAAAAACAATGATGATATGGTAAGTTGATAAAGCATATTGATACAACTGACTAAAACACAATTTTTTGTGTTTAAAAATAAAATGATACTTCAGAAAAAAACTCCACCATTAAAAAATGCACAGATATTCACAGAACTGTTGTCTTAAAAAAAATAGAAAATCTCTCTTTTCTCCATCTCTGTCTCAGATCTCTGTCTTTTCTCTCTCTCTATTTATATAGACACACACACACACACACATGCACATATATATAGGTATATCAGTCATAAAGAATATATACTGTAAATTACATACTTAGAAGTATTTTTCACTCAGTAACTAATAGTTAAAATATTAACTCCATTATCTTATAGCAAAAATAAGGACATTGAAAATAAATCTAGAGGGACATTAAAGCTTCTCACATTTGATCCACAACAAAGCAGCTTTTGGAATAAATATCAAAGTCCAGATAAATCAGACAGAATATAAAAATGTGGGTTGTGGCTGAAAGTACACATATTATTTTCCGAAACCATTAGCAACAGAATTCTTGTTAATAATAGCATTAAGATACAGGAGAAAATGAGAAGCTAGAAAATCAGATAATCTGAAGCTGGTGGATCAGTATAATAGGATAAAAGGTGCACATTTTAGTTTTCCCAAGAAAAATGAACACTAGCCACCGTATTATTGACTGTAAGTGGATCCATTTTCAGTGAGGAAGTATTCTCGATGTCACCAGACAAGTGATGTAAAAAAGAGGTGACACACAAAAGCTATTGAAAGTCTCATTATTCCATGAAATTCATGACATAATCCAAATGGAAGATATTTGTTCCAGTAAAGAGAACTTTTTAACAGTGTTACAATAAGAAGTCAGCAGAGACTTCTTAGGAACAAATAACAAGCTGTATTTTCCCAGTACCCAAGGCACTTCCTGAGCGCAGGTGGGGCTTTGGAGCACACTGTGGTGTTCAGTGGGCTGAAGGAGCCCTGTGCCTCCTTGAGCGCCTGCTTGCAAGGAGCCACACAGCAGGGGAAGATGCAGAATGAAAACACTAAGTCCCTTTTTCCTTATGGGAGCCTCGTCAGTAGATAGAAATCATGGAAGACCTGAAGGCATTGCTTTTTGTCACACACACTAAGAAGAAATATCCCCCTCCTTCTACAGCATTATTTTTGTAACTTTTAGTTATTTTTCAAATTTATATGACTAGGAAAGCATTTGAGGGAAAGACAAAGAATATTTCCACCTTAGTTTTCCAAACTGAATTTATTATTTTTTATCTCTTTCAAGGAAGCTTCTATACGTACTACCCAAAACAAACAGCTTAAAACTTTAAAATAAACTGAGTAAATGAATGAGTAAATGAATGATTAAAAGGAGGACGTGAATAACTTTAAAGTTGAGTAAAAGTGCAACCAGACACAATAAATATGTAGACACTGAGATATCCCACAGTTGTGTCAGGACTCTTCTTCTATACGGTGAGAAGATGGATAGGGAAAGCTGAGCCTCAAATAGGTAAACGAATCTGAACTTGAATTCAGGAAGTGTTTAACTCTTAGAAGCTGGAAGTTGGAGTCCCCCTCTCTTTAGCTTTTTCCCCACTTTTGTTTCTTCCTCCATATTGTATTACACAGCATGCTGCTACTCTTAGCACCACGGCCTGAAGCTCAAGAGGTAGCACAGCAGAGTAGCTAACACGTGGAATTATAAGCCGGAGGGTCTGGGTTTAAATCCTGCCACTGCCTCCTACTAGTTGTGTGACTTCTGGTGAGTTACTTAGTCTCTCTCTGCCTCAATAGTGTATAAGTTTTAACTGAGTTAATATGGGAGGACAGTTCCTGAGAGGTTATAAGGGCTGTATGAATGTGTGATTCCATTACCACCACCTCTGAGAAGCCTGCCCTCATACCCTAGGCCAGCTTAGTTTCCTATTCTCCATGTTCCTCCCTATTTTACCCTGCACATATCTTTATTTTAGCACTTGCTATTGTTATTTATAATTATTAGTACGGGAGTTGTCTCCTGAAACTTTAATCTGAAAGCAGAGAGTTTTTTTCCCCTTTACTGTATTCCCATTATCCATCATAGTGGATGATACACACTAGTGAGTGTCAGAGACAACACCAACTGCTTTTCGCTCATTTTGGTTTCTTTGTTTGTTTTTGTTTTGACTTTGCTTTTAACTCATTTTGTTTGGCTTTTTTCCCTGCCATAAACAAGCTTCTTTAGTAAAATACTAATATTAAATGAGTTTAACATTAACTGTTGTATGTCAATTTTAACAGGAAGCATTTTGGGGAGAAAGAACCATAAAGATTATATCAATGACCTATTTCACTGTAAACCACTTTAAATATCACTGTTATTTAATAGGCTCCATCTCTAAGGTTGAACATTCATAAAAGTTGAATGGTAGCGCTACTCCAAGACCTTCCACTGCTCCTTTGCTATGTCAGCCCTTCAAAAACATTGGTTTTATTTTCACGTGTGTGTGGCCATCATCTTTTTTAGGATCTAATATAAGCTATGCACCTATGCTCACAGAAAGGATGCTTTGCATATAATTCTAGAAGTTTCCTAGATCCATTGAGGCCTTAGGGCCTCACTGACAACCTGGTTAAGGCCCTCTGTCTTGGTTTGCCTGACTTGATGAGAAGTCAGATGAGCAGGCCTCAAGGTCTTCCCCCCACTGAGGAGACTTGTAGCTTTTAGAAGTTTCTACGTCCCTTTGCAAAAAGAATGGGTTTGGTCCAGCTTCTACTTCATAATCTCCTTATCACTCTTTCCATATGATAAAAGTTCTCAAAACATTTACAGAGACAATTGTCTGCCTACCAAGACATAGGTCCCAGATAAGGTGAAGGAACAAACTGAGGAATAACTAATCTTCTACTTGTTCATAACTTAAATAAACACACAGATTAGTACCAAGTGGCTACTGCTTTGATAGTGGGACATGATGACCAAATCATTCTATTAGAAAAGACTGAATTGCTAGTATACACCAAATCTGCATTTTCTATACCTTCTTTCTCTGACTGTTCTAGGCCAAGATAGCTGTTATGCTTAATTTTGCACCCATTGACAAGACTGGTAATCATGGTCTAAAGGCGGGTAGACCTGTGGATAGAAAGAACCACTGTGCTTGAAATAAATCTTCACAACTCACCCAAAGCCCCCACATGACATGGAGATTTGCTGTTCTCTTTGGAGGGGCCCACATAGCAAATAACTCCTTGCTTCACATAACACTGGCTGAAAAGGGGGGGGAGATAAAGTCATCTTGAAGCTATTCTGGGTCAATGAGAAAAACTAAAAAGAAACTGCTTCTATTATCACCCTTTTATGATTCCCAGGCCAACACTGGCTCCACTGGATGTTACATAAATGTACTGCTAAATGATAACAAAATTCTCCCACACTCCATTCCATCTTCTCTGGCAAAAGCTGTCAGTATTACATTAACAAGGGATCAGACGTCTCATTCATTTGCCAAGGGTATAATACTCCTGTCCCTCTCCTATTTTCTTTCTTATTTTGTTTTTCTGACTGAGAACATGAGAGAGAACATCTGACTCCTGACGTGGCCACTGTTATTTGAAGATGCTAATCAAAGAATGGCTTACATTTGAATTCAGCCAAAATTGAGAAATGTACCCGGGACAAATTTCTGAATATTTTCTCAGCTCACCTTTGTTTTATGCTGGTTTAACTCCCAGTTATAAATACGTAGATATGCTGACCCTTTCAAAGAACATCTTAATAAAAAGATATCTCTAGTGTAATGAAATGGGGTTTAAATTCTAAGTACTGTATGCTAATGGCACATTATTAATGAAATATCTTCCTAATATCCTTTTCTCAGTCTCAAATATTGCTAGAGTTCAGTTAATTATATCTCTTATCATAGGTGTTACATTCTATTATCATGACCAAAAATTAACCTATAGAAAAATCTTAAACTAAGTTAACAATTCATTTTAACTGTAGTCTAAGGTTGTATCTGAGAATTGATATTTCATTTTTTAAAAGAATATGCCATGATAGAGATGTTATATTATCAGCTTTTAATATAACATGTTAAAAATTAATTTTAAAAATTTAGCACTGGAATAAAAATAATGCCATCATCAAAAAGATGGATTTAAGTTAAGACACCTGCCGAGTATGCTTCCTAATATATTTTTCAACTGAATCATAACCTTTCAAAAGAGATTGAATATTTTTCCTCTTTTATACTAAAAAAATGAGTAAGATTCTCTTTACACTTTTTTATCAGGTAGGCAAATTATAATGCCTATGAAGGTATGTTAAAATTAATAATGAAAAGAGAGAGCTATGGTGATAATAGCAATATCTTATACCCACCCGGAAACCTGTACTCCTGAGCTCATTATTCCAACAGAGAGTAGTATGGGCCTTAGACTTAAGGAAGCCATTTACCAGGTGTGATTGCACCTCATTGAGCAAATTTTTTAGTTATTAACCTTTTTAGCTGCCTTCTTCACCTAAGTAATAGTTAATTCAGCCATAAAGGCAAAGTCATATTTCCTTCAAACTTCAAATATGACGTTGGAGCCCTTTGGGAAAATATCATCTTTTACACTATCTTCCCTCAAAAGGCCTATGAGCTACAAAAAAATCTTTAACTGGGTTTCACTTGCTAACTCAACAAAGATTTTCCTTACACCTATAATGCACCAGGCAGCCATGTGACATACACCACTGGTGGTAACAGACATGAGAGAGGTACGGAGTGGACTCTGAAAGCAGGATGGGGGTGACTAGCCAGGGCCATGCTTCATACCAGTCACCATCACCTCCTGCGGCCACCCCAGTCTTTTCCGAGTAAATTTCTCTCTCTTCAACTATTTAAGTTCAGGCAAGAAAAAAGGCATTAGGTTCAGTATATATTAAAAACTCAGAGCTGAGAAAAGGCCACAGATAAAAAACTAATTGAAGACATCGGGAGTTGATTGTCAACCTATTTTGATATAAAGGGCCAATGCTGGGCTCTGTTGTTCTTTTACAGTTTATTTCATGAAAATATTTCTTTTGATTGAAAAAAAGTAAGTAAAAAAAACATGAAAAATTAAACTGAACTTGGTTTTTCTTTGCATATACAAATATCAGATGTCCTTGATTTTTATATTGTAATAAAAATATAAAACCATTCAATAAACAAATACTTTAGAATTCAACTTGCATTGCATTGGGCCCAGTGTTGTTGGCGCCTGGGTTGTGACAAATTAGAAAGTAAGATAAGAGTAGATAGAAAGACACCAAAAAGTCTACAAATAATAAATGCTGGAGAGGATGTGGAGAAAAGGGAACCCTCTTACACTGTTGGTGGGAATGTAAATTGGTGCAGCCACTATGGAGAACAGTACGGAGGTTCCTTAAAAAACAAAATAGAGTTATTATATGATCCAGCAATCCAACTCCTGGGCATATATCTGGAAAGATGAAAACTCTAATTTGAAAAGATACATGCACCCCAATGTCCATAGCAGCACTATTTACAATATTTAAGACATGGATGCAACCTAAATGTCCATTGACAGAGGAATGGATAAAGAAGATGTGGTATGTACACACGCAATGGAATATTACTCAGCCATAAAAAAGAATGATATAATGCCATCTGCAGCAACATGAATGGACCTAGAGCTTATCACACTAACTGAAGTAAGTCAGACAAAGACAAATATCATATGATATCACTTATATGTGGAATCTAAAAAAATGATACAAATGAGCTTATTTACAAAACAGAAATAGATTCACAGACATAGAAAACAAACATGTTTCCAAAGGGGAAGGGGGGGGCGATAAATTAGGAGTTTGGGATTAACAGACACACACTACTATATATAAAATAGATAAATAACAAGGACCTACTGTATAGCACAAGGAACTATATTCAATATTTTGTAATAACCTATAGCGGAAAAGAATCTGAAAAAGAATATACATATATAGATAGATTCAGCTATATATACATATATAGATGTGTATATACTGCTGAATCACTTTGCTGTACACCTGCAACTAATACAACATGGTAAATCAACTGTACTGCAATTAAAAAAAATAATATATGGAAAGGGAGAAAGAGAGAAGGGCAGAGAGAGACTAGGGGAGAGGCAGTCCTCTCTAATAGAGATTGGGGCTTTATAGTTTGTAGGATAAATATGGCCCACAACCTGTCCTGGTATGCTCTGTGAGCTCTGGTTTAGTCTGGCTTTTCTCTTTGTAAATGGGTGGGAAAATTTTTAAAAAGGAGAATATTTCAGGACATATGAAAACTATATGAAATTCAAGTTTCAATGTTCACAAAATTTCACTGGAGAACAGTCACACTAATTCACTTACATATTGTCTCTGGCTGCTCTAAGCCACAATGGGAGAGTTGAGTAGTAAAGACAGAGACTGTATGGCCTGCAAAGCCTAGAATACTAACTATCCTTTTACAGGAGAGATAATTCTGCCTTAGAAGAGATGGAAGAATGAGAAAGAGAAAAAGTCACAGACACGTTGACACAGAAAGGGAGAAACCGTGTTTAAAAAGGATAGGCAAGACGAAATGGAGATAAGGGTAATTAACAGCTACCATTTATTCAACACCTAATATATGGTAAAAAACCTTACATATGTTATTTCTAATCGTCACTGAAACCATAGTGAGGAAAGAGGCTCAGAAAAGGTAAGTTACTTATCAGTGAGGGACAATGTGAAAATACTCTTTAAGAAAAATAGCAATGACACTAAATTTCAGTTGACAACCAAAGTACTGGGACTTCCCTGATGGCGCAGGGATTAAGAATCCATCTGTCAATGCAGAGGACACGGGTTTGATCCCTGTTCTGGGAAGATGCCACATGCCTCGGAGCAACTAAAGCCATGGGCCACAACTACTGAAGCCCGTGTGCCTAGAGCCCATATTCCACAACAAAAGAAGCCACCGCAATGAGAAGCCTATGCACTGCAACGAAGAGTAGCCCCGGCTCACTGCAGTTAGAGAAAGCCCACGTGCAGCAATGAAGACCCAATGCAGCCAATAAACAAATAAATAAAAATAATTAAATAAATAAATAAAAGAAAAAGGAAATGTATAAAAAAAAAATAGAAAGAAAACCAAAGTGCCATGGGAGGCAGGAGGTGATTTCTAGGAAAAGCTAGACTCTAAGATCCACATCAAGAATAATATGGACAATATTGGTCCATCAACAAGAAACAATGTATACTCAACCTAGAACTGGGAATCATCTTTTACGTATATCTTTCTTTCAAACACCAGGTTCTATCAATGATAACCACAGAACGCTTACTTTGTGCCAGATACTGTTGTAAACACTTTTCCGTACATTTATGCTAATCCTCTAAACTCTGTGAGGAAGGCACTAACTTTAGCACGTACCTTGAAAGTATGAAGAGGTTAAATAAATTGCTCAAGGTCACAAAGCTCATAGGTAGCTTTTTAAATGTGCTCGCTATCTTAGGATCAAATGAGAGCATACACCAGAATTCCCTAGAGAGCTGTGAACACACAGATTGCCAGGCTGCCCCCAAAGCTTAGCATTCAGTGAATCCGGGGTGGAGCCCGAGAATTCATATTTTTAACACGCTCCAGGTGCTGCGGCTGCTGCTGCTGATTTAGAAACTACACTCTGAGAACCATTACTCTATTGCCCACCCCCTCAATTTCTTTTTTTTTTTTTTTTTTTTGTGCTCCCTCCTAGCCGTCCTATTTTCAATGTTTAAGGCTTTGCTTCAGGATACACTCTCATCAAAATTCACACTTAGATCTGAGAGAAAATGGTCCTCTAGGCAGTGTCCTCATATTCTCCTCCCATTCAGTGAAGTGTAATCTTACACATCACTAGACAAGTTCTATTTCTTAAACACTTCTCTCAAGTTACTTTTCTGCTCAAAAAAGTTGAACTACCATGTATAACTTAAACATCAAAGACAGGTTTTCAAGACTCTGTGTGTAATCTGTCCTTATGCTAGGTATCACATCATGCATTCAGTCATCCATTTATCTGACACCTTAGTTTTTGTCTGCCCAGCACCCTTTCTCCCCTTCTAGTAACAAGTTGATCTCTTGGCTATTCAGAGGCCTTCTCTGAGATATTTTGAACAGAGGTACCAGGGAAGTTGTTAGAATGTAAGCAAGAAGCTGCCAGGGATCACCTGCTCTATGGAGTGGAGAAACTGGCCTGAGAATGAAGTCATTCCATGGGGAGAAACCAAGACAACAAATAATGAAATACAGCTTGAAAGCTAAGTTCCATTTGCTAAGGTCTCCAGAAATCCTCCAGTTCCTCTCCTTACAGAGGTTTAATTGCTTAGTTCTTTCTTCTATTGTGTGAACTACTACATTCTTCTTTAATCAGTGCTCCCCTCCCCCACCTTTTTGCATAAGAAGCAGAGATGAGGAATGGAAGAACACCCGCCCGCAAGCTCAGAGTCCTGGCTAATACATGGACCAGCTCCTATGTTCCAGCCACAGGTCTCTTCATGGTCTCTAACAAGCCACAGCAAACGGTGCGGGACCGCCATTGCTGTCTGAACTGCAAAAGAAGCTCTTTTCCTTAACTTCTGCCTATACAAGGTCTACATGTCTTTCAAGGCCAAATTCAAGTCCAAACAGTGTTTCTAGTTGCTCTTTCTTACATTAAAATCTCCCTTCTCTGAATTTCTCATATACTTAAAGTTTTACACAAATTACTTGGTGATTAATTTCATATGATATGATAAGCCTTTTTCCTCTCATATTGCTTTGTGGGTTCTTTTTGCCTCCTAGATTTGAAGGTGATAGGGACAGAATAAAGGGATAAAGTAGTTGATTAAATAGTTAATCCTATTAAGGGATCATAACTAAAGGAAAAAGTATAGTATACCCCATAAGTTAATGATGACTCAAGAAAGCAGGTTTGCTTAGCCACAAAACCTTGCAACAGAATCATGAGACATGCCCCCAAAACAATAAAACAATGGTGGACTGAGACCCTCATCCTGCCTAATAAGGTCAGTAAATAATTAACTCCTGGGATATGCTTCTCTGAGCACACTGATAACAAAAACATAGGGAAAGGTGCCATTACACTGAAACCTAAGATGATTTACCACATTTTAGAATATGTTACTGCCCTTTTGCTCATTTCCATTGCGGCATGACAGTCTGAGTTTGACCAGGTAGGGACAAGAAACCTCCCCCGCCCGATGTGGAGGAGGAACTGATGATGGTAGCATGACGCGTACTCAAGAATGAGGAAGGAGGTGGTCTTCTCCCCTCCCCACTTTTCCTTTGATTATAAAACTGTAGCCCACTAAGTTCTCGGTGCAGCACTCCTTGCCTGTCCACTTGTATCTCTCACCAGGGTCCTATACTAATAAACTCTTTCCTTACCTGTCACTCTGCCTCTTGTCTCCCCTGAGACAGAAGAACCCATGCTCTGCTGAGTGCTGAGATGCATTCTGTTGGTTTCAAAGGCACTTGGAGACACCAAATATAATTTAGGCTTTAAATTGATTACAAATTTCTCAAAAAATTACTTGGAGGAAATAGTTTTTCTCCAAAGAAATATTAATTGTTTCAGAATTAACCTGGGAGTGGGGGTAGGTAGCAGAGAGTAGGACTGAGCTACAGAATAAGGAAAGCATCTTGTCAGAGTTTTCTGGGTTGAGTGATGAGATGTGGGAAGCCAGAAGGACTGAGAAACAAGGCCGAGGTTTTCTTTCTGTTGTGCCTTCCAGATAAAACCTCCATTCACTATACATTTCCTCCTTTGCATTATAGGAAAGCACACTGTTGTTCATATCTTCCTGCCTCTCCAGATCCTGCCTACTCTGCAACCAACACACTTCCATTTCATCTCGTTCATCCTGGACAGAAGTCAAAAGCGACCCCTACCAGCTGGAATCACTTTCTCAGAACTGTGCAACTGCTTGTCTGCATAACTCCCAAGAAGCTTTTCATATATTCACATTTTATTTCTCAATCTAGATGAGAAGTAAGGGTCTATGCTTTTTGGAATTCCCATTAATCTTAGCACAATATTTCTTAAATAGTAGGGGTTCAATTAATAAGTTGATTAGTTGGCTACTACAATATACCTCCAGATACTGATTTATTTCAAGAAAATGATTTGGTTAAAAAAAAATATTGATTGAACTCCTGTCGAGTGTTGGCAGTGGATTGGGTGCTGGGGAAAATAAATAATACTTGCCCTTGAGGTGCTTAATGTCCATATGGGGAGACAGACCCCTAATTAGATATTTTAATAGAATATGCTAAGAGCTTTGAGAAAGGCATATGGAGATGCTGTGGGAGCATGGATTAGGGGCTCTAGCCCAGAGAAAACTTCCTGGAAGAAATGACACGTGAGCTGTCATAAAGGATCAATGGGAATTAGGCAAAGAAGGGGAGGAAGAGGGTAGGAGATGAGAGGCAACAGAGTAGGAGCAGGGGTTTCTGTCAGTTCAGTGTTACTAGAGAGTGAAAAATATGAGGTGAAGAGAGGCATGAGATGAGGCTGAAGGAGGCAGGAGGCAGGTGGCAGGTCAAGGAAGGCTTGCTTTCTAATACTAAGTAGCTGGGGGTTTATTGCTGACAGTGATGAGGAGCCACTGAAGAGCTTTAAACAGGGGGGTGGCGAGTGCTTGGCAGATGTTTTAGGGGAAAACAAGAATAAGGATAAGAAATCCAATTAAAAAGCAAACAAAACTCCTTTAACAGTCCAAGTGAGAGATGATAAAGGTCTAAATTGCTCCTTGATGACAGAAACGGAGAGGAAGAGATAGACTTGAAAATATTTAGGTGGTGAGGCAAAACATAGAATCTCAGTAATTCTTTTGATGGAGGGGTAGGGGTAAAAGGGGAGAATGAGCCATGAATTCTGTTTGAGTGATCCTCAGTGGCATTAACTTGGACTGGGGAAGAGGACTGGGATCAGTGGAAGGGCGAGGAGTTCCGGTTTGTCCATGCTGTGTGTGGAGTGCCTGCGGGACATTCCAGGGACCCGATGAACAGATGTTAAGCTCTGCAAGTACAGAGCTCTGGGGGGGATCAGTGCTGGGGCTAGATTAGGCAGTCATTCACAAATAGTGACGGTCAGAGTTAAGATGATAAAGGAGATATTCAAATTATCTATTATTTTAATTTAGTCATATTTTCATTACTATTGTTCGTTTTTAAATTGAAAAAAGTTAGTATAGCACTTTCAGACATCATTATATGAAGAATTTTAAAGACAACATGAAGTATTCAATGAGAAATTGATTTAAAAATAACAAACATGCAGCCTTTTGTCATATATTGGTGTTTAGGAACGCCGTATTAACATACGATGGCAAGTCACAATGACACATTAATGCTATATGTTTTAAATAATGATAATACCAAAGCACTTAGTTTGTGCCAGACACTGTATAATATCTATATTAATATTTAGACACTATGAGGTAGGTTTTATTAGTATTATCATCTCCATCTTACAGATTAAATGACTGACACTCACAAAAGATAAGCAACCTATCCAAGGCCACAAAGCTGCCAAATGGCAAAACTGGAGTGCAAAGGAAGTCTGGCTCCAAAGCTCCTAAAAGCTCCAAGGCAAGGAGCGTTAAGTGCCCCTCCCTTAACCCCAGGCCTTTTCTGTTTTTTTGCAGCAGTGAGAGGATAGCTGACAAGACAGTAATAGCCTTGATAATCCAGAAGGAGGCAGGCAAGCACAGGAATTTTCACACACACACAGAATCATAATTAATGAATTGATGTCTAAAAAATACATGCACCAATCTAGGTATTCACGCTTCTGAATTTGTGTAGTTAAAACCAACCGAGTATATTGGTTTGGGAGGGCAATTTGAATTTACACATCAAAATTTAAATTACTTTACTCTTTGGCCCAGGAATAACTCTTCCAGGAACAAAGCTTTCAAAGATAGGCACACAAGCATATAAAGAAAAGAAACTGGGAGAAATCCTAACACCTGTCAATAGGAGCTAGTTAATTAAATAAATAATCATATAATCATACAATAGCTTGCAGCTTGTAAAAAGAATAATGCATTTTGTACATATTGACACAAAAGAGGCCCATGACGTAGTAAAAAAAAAAAACAAATTGCACAGGAACTTGTAGAATGTACATACACAGTACAGGCACTTGTATAGGTGTAGAAGAGTACACATGAAGCTATGAACAGGGGTCATTTTAGGATGGTAGGATTAAGGGTAGGGAGGGTGAAAGAGACCAAACACTTTTTACTTTATATACTTCAAATATGTACACACATGCACACATATTTATATGAGTGTTTATGTCATAGTGGGCATGCATTGCTTTTGGGGAAAAAAATTAAGATTTCTCTAAATCCAGTGAGTCAACAATCTGATAAGATTAATTCAAATTTAGCCACATTCAAATAAATTATGCTACTTCTATATAATGGAATATCATGGCACTACTGAAAAGAATGTCAGAACAGATTGCACTGACATGGGAGGAGATCATGAAATATTAATTGGAAAAAAAGCACATTGCAGAGCAGTATGTCTAGTTTGATCTCATTAAAAATACAAATTTGTATATTAATTCTTATATGTGCATACGAAAAATACTGCAATATGCAACAAAGTATAAGAATAAGAGTGGTGATTCTGGGGAATCAGGATTAGAGGGAAGGAAATGTGAGTTCTTAACTTTTTCCTTAATATATATTTGATGTTTTAATTTTTTTTTTTTTAATAAATTTATTTATTTATTTATTTGGGGGGCACACGGGCTTAGTTGCTCCGCGGCATGTGGAATCTTCCCGGAGCAGGGATCGAACCCATGTCCTCCGCATTGGCTGGCAGACTCCCAACCACTGTGCCACCTAGGAAGCCCCTGATGTTTTAATTTTTATAATGAAAATTTATTACTCTGAAAAGTTACCTAAGTAATAAAAATTTCCATTTTATTTCATAACTTGAATATTTGATATCACAAAATCTACAAATTTGCCCTAGAAAAAATTTCTGATTCAAATGTTTATGAAATACATAATTTAGCATAGCTTTACATGTTTAGAGGCACATTAAAGACTGAACAAAAAGTAAAAATACTTTAATATATTTTCAAAATCTCAGTTTTTCTCTGTCTTCCCATTCCTACAATATAAATCTAGGCCAGAAATGCTCCTGGTCTTCATTTTGGATGTGGAGCACTTCTCCTCTGGTCCCAACTCCCCACACGAACATGGAACTTAGCTTTCTTCTTTAACTAGGAAGGCCCCTGGTGAGACCCCACTGCCCTGGTGAATGAGGATGCATGATCTCACCTTATTCTAAGGTTGTTAACTGGAGTCCCTCATCTCTGCTCTACCTTTTCCACTGCACTCACACTGCTTCTCCATTATGTGACAAGCTCATTTCCTCTTCTAAGCGCTTGCTCATGCCTTAAGCATTCTTCTTCCCCTTCTTGGTTTTCTTTAGAGAAGACCAATTCAAAACCTCTCTGATTTCTCCTAAGGGTTCTGTAGGAAAGTCCTGCCACTTGAGAAGCAAATACGGGCATCTTCCTAATGAGGAATAGTCCACTTTGCCTTATGCAACCTTTGGCCTATTCCAGGGAGTTAGACATCTCAGAGCCAGACTTCCTCACCATCAGTCCAAAGTGGCAGGGCACTGCAAAGACATGCTGTGGAAGATGCCTGTGATTCTAGCCTGCAAGGATTATGATCATCAAACATGTACCTAAAATTCAAAGGGACCTAAGGGAGAAAGAGTCTTAATTAGATCAGCCTATGAATCATTCTGCTTTTAACAAATGATATGAAGAGACTATTATCAGAGCCCTTAATATAACTTAAATAAGGCATTTATTGATAAGATCATACTTATCCAAAGTTTTTGGTTACAAGTAACAGAAAATAGGTAAACTTGAGCAGTCAATGGGAATTTCCCATATGGCTGAGGGTTTCCCGGCGGTCCTCATCTCCAGTGGGTAGAGGGACAATGGACAATAAGCTGGGGTGAAGGTCATGGAGTCCCTCCCTTTAATCATCATCTTGGTTAGCTTCCACTCATACCAAGCAAGAGGACAGGAAAGCAGCTGCTTACAGTTGTTTGGAGAGCCAAGGTTCTCAGTTGCCACAGTGAGACTTTCATGTTTGGAATTCACTTGGAGGCTAGAAGGCTGCAAAAGGCTTGTGATAATATGGCGAAGCGGCTGTGCCCCTTTGTTTTTATCACAAAGAGGCATGAGGGATTCTAAAGTGATATTAGATGAGCAATCTAATTTTTGTGAGTGATTCAACGTGGAGACCAGATTTCATTTTAGTGTGTGTAAATTCTAACTATTGAAGAAAAAAAAAAGTACAGATCTGTTCTTTCCCTGAGAAATAAAAAATTATATTAACAGAGGCTGCCTTTTTAGAATTCTCTTATATTTATTATAAATCAAAGTGAACATTTAGAATCATGTCTACGTGATATTAAAAAGTTAATCTCAGTATTCAACCCTTTATCTCATGGAGATATTCACTTAAAATACCTTAAAAGCCAATTTTCAAGATCAAATCTAAGTTATGGCATAATAGCTAAGAGCATAAAATATGTCAGCTCTAACAAATCATCAATAAAGATTAGATGCTTCAAACTGAAAAATAGATAACTTAGCAATTCTTGTCTGATCACTACGAGAGCTAATATGAAACTATTTTAAAATTAATATAAAGAAAGCCACATATATCTTTTTTTTTCAAAGATTTATCTTACATAAAAAACAAGGAAATAAAACTATAACTGAATAGAGACTTCAAGTTCTTAAAGGAAAAGTTCTAATTAACAATAAACATGCTACATGTAAGTAAATAATCATGTATAGGATAAATTCTAAAATAATTTTAAAAGCACAATATCCAAATATTATTAGAAGTTAAGATTTCAATGCAGAAATTTTGCTTTGGTGTTGAGTAACCTCATGACATTTAATATTACTTTGGGGAATTTGAAAAATACAATTAGTTATCAGCAATCAATTTGTTGACTCTACTGTTCCCAGATACCATTTGCTACCAGTGGGAAAACGCTGCTTATTCTCTAACTACTGTTGCACATTTCATAACCTGTTAATTAGCACTTAATTCTCCCTTCGCTTAGGGAATAATGATCATTGCCTTCACCTAATACAATAAAGGGCTACCTTTAAGAATCAATTTTTTAAAATTAGCTAATGATCTATAGACAACACCCATTCCCCCATGAGTGCCTTACATATTCCATCAGAACATAATAGCCACTACAATTTTTCAAGCTCTGCTAGAGATAGTTAGCTTTAATGCTAACATAAATGCAAGATAGCAACTTTATTTTAGGAACAATAATACTTTGAACATTTTGACCTTTGGTATGAAAATTTCAATCATGACCATTTTAAACCTGCATACAAAGTGATTAGGATGTGATTTAAAATATTTAATATGAAATGGCAAAAGTGAGAAACTAATTCCTATCAAGTAGATGTTAGAGACACAAAGGACAAACAATAGAAGTTAAAGTCTTTCACTTTTATATTCTTTATAAGAGAGAGAGAGATTTGGAACCATGTGACCATTTTCTCTTGGTAAAGGAAGTAATTACAAAAAGTGACAGTTCACTTCTAAATTATGTCTAATCATCATGTATGGTTTTCAATGGCAGATTCTAATCTGGAGACAAAACTTTCTATCAAAAATTTTTTTTCTTTATAGATCAGAGCATGCAGCAGTGTTGTGTTAGTTCATTTTTACTGAATCATATAAATATTACACTGGAATGGATTAATAAAGCAGGTTCTCTATCTTTGGATGGAATGTACACTTATAGAAGGCCACTCTTCCCTAGTTTCTAAGCCTAAAAACATGTTCTACTTCATTCAAATAAACATTCTGATGTGCAAACTTATGAAATCTAGATTGTGATTCTGAGGATAATGAAAAAATAAAAATCTAGATATTCTAGGTAATAAAAAATGAATTTATATTATACAATCACATATAACCTGTGATTGTATGTATATTACCATATATTAATTAATTTCATACACAGGTGACAGATAGAATGCCAAGTATACAAACAATATGCAATGAAGAAAATGAAGCCAAAGTACTTTCTAGCATGGATAAAAGTATGAAAGATATTATTGTTCAAATTTCCAAATTCTTATTTCTGATTAAGTCTATTTAACAAAATATATGACACATTTTCAAAAAATGTTGGCCAAAATAATTTAGATAAGTGAAATAGCAAAATAACTGTCAAGGAAATTGAAATATTCACACCAAACACTTAGACATAAAATTCTGAAAAGACATCTTGAGAATAGAAATCTTCACTAGATGACCTGATCAAATAATTCCGATATTTTATTTTGGCTTATGGTAATCCACAAGACTTCTTTGATTCAAAGAAGTCATACATTTGACAAAAATTAATGGGAAATCCTAAGATTTAATGCTTACTATATAAGTAAAAACAGAGGAAAACAAAATTAGCCTTAGTTTAAATCAGATAGGAAGTAGTTAAAGTGAAAATGGGGCAATTTAGCAATTGTGTATGGGGAAATTTTAAGGAGTAAAATTTTTAAGTAGTGAGTGGAGAGATGCAGGCATAAATCCCATCAGCATCAATGTGTTCCTCTGATCTTGGTGATAATCACTTTTAAGTGATGCCATAACTATTGTAACAATCCTGCATTTACGACAGCATTCATCTACTCAGTCCCTGAAGAGAGTGAACTTAAAAGCAGTGTTTTCCTTTTTTTGGCATTTACTAATGACATATTTAGTTTTATAGGCACTAGTCACTGATCGAACCTTTTTATGTCTCACTGTGGTGTGTAATTTTTTTTTAATAACTGTATGTTTAAAATAATTAGTACTGCTGGATATAATCTCTAATTTCCTAAAACTGCAAAAGGCAACTTAATATTTCTGCATAGCAGCTGTAATACACAATATTGCACAGAACTAAATTATTACAAACAGTGCCAGCAGTTTTCTATACACAGTACTTAAGATAATTATAAAAAATCATCTTCATTACTGCTTGCTAGCATTTTTTTAACAGTTTAATTTGGATAGGTTACAAAATACATTCAAATCACACAGATATAATTACTGTAAACCCAAGAAGCTATAAAGTGTTCCCAACCAAATCCCTTTGACCCTGTTAATGTCTGTTCCTTGTTAATCTAAGGCAAACATTGTTTGTAGTGTGCATTTGTTACAGAATATAAAAAAGGGGGGGGATCCCTTAACAGTTGTTATTGATTTCAGCATTTACCGACTGAGAGTTAAGTGCTGTTTACAAAACAGAACAGATGCAGATGCTGACAAAAAGGTAAACAATTGTTGCATGGCTTCCTGCCAGATTCTGAACCGATATATTAAACTCCAAGTGAAGCACATTTCCCCTATGGATTGCACTTATTGCCACTTCATTTCCTATGTGCTCCATCTCTCTATTGCCGTGCCTGGCACTAAGCTATTTCCAGTTCTTTGCTGACCCCTGAGGCCTGGTGCTACCACACACAGCCATTAGAGAAGGGAATTGCATGTGTCTGACACGGCCTGAAACCAATTATTTGATATTTTCTTCAGAATGATGCCCAACTCTGTTGGGAATGAGCAATCATGAAATAATTTACCTCCTGATTTAATTTTTTCCTGAACAAATTAGTTGTAGACTGAGCTGGCTATACACAGATGCCTGTGACATAGCTCTGTCTTATCAAGATGATACTTGAAATGAAGCAGGGGGATCTGAATTGAATAGGTTGGGGAATCCTGCTTTAAAGAGGCATTGACAAGTTTATCAGATATACTGATCACATGTACTCTCTGTTGATTGAAAATGACAGAACCTTAAAGAACTATCAGGATAGCAGGGAAAAAAAACCCACAAGGATGCAAACCTTATCAGTGTATTTAATGTTTTTAAACATCCTTCAGATTTCTGGTCTCCTTTCTGTGTCTTAGAAACCCTGGCACATTATTAAACTTTAACAAAAACTGAAAAACAAGCTCACATTGGTGCCTGACTGAGTGATCTTCACCAAACTTAGTATTTAGTAACTCTGTTTTTAGACATACTCATAAATGCCAAGAAAGTATGTATTTTTCTGTAACTCTAATGCCTCTGAGTGCCTTTCAAAGAAATATAAAGGACTTATATTTTATTGTCTGTACATCACAGAAACAATGCAAAACATGAGATTATCACTTATTAATAAACAGAGAGCTTGTATAAATTTGCATATGCTTAATCTAAATAATGAGATATTAAAGCTCAAGCTCTATGAAGACAATACAAGTCTCTTCAGAGAGACACAGTGAACATAAAGCTTCAGCAAAATCTGTGCAGTAAAAATCCTGTCTATAAAGTCAAATATGGATTTTTCTCATTTTACATACTGATTCCACATTAGATCTTAGCTATTAAATCTTAAAGAGGCTGTAATTGCTGCATCTTCCCATTGCTCTTCGAGGTTCAGGCTCTACTAACTAGACCCATATACCAATAACTATGAACTTTATGGCTTTTGTAACCATGACTAAGAAAAATTATAAGAAAAATACCCATTAAAAGTATACACTCTTCAAACAGCTGAAGGATTACTATTTTATTGTGCTACGAAAAGAACATTAACAATGATGATAATTGAGTTCAGTACAGTTCAGAAAAAAGATATAGAAGGTACCATAAAACAATTTTACAATATAACTTTCACAATGATCATCATAAAATTTGGAGGCTATTTCTCTTCTTTTCAGGATAGATTATTTTACAAACCTGGGTGTCTACTCCAATAATTACTATAATGATTAGTACTGTGTGCTTTTTGCTAATGGAAATGCTAATACTGAATTTTAAACTTAAAATAATTTTTACCTTGGAGGACAAATAATATAATGCAAGATATTCTAAAATCTGGCATCATATTCCAAAGTCCTAATTAGATTTCCATCTCTCACTAGCACTTACCTGCTAACTTGGTACTTCCTATGATTCCATTATGGAAGAGATTAAACTAGTAATAGGGTAAGCTACACTTTTCTAAGTAATAGACAATGGTTTTCTGTTTTTACTCGATGTTGAAAAGAAGTCGCAAAAAAACCAGAAAGGTTTTTCTTTTGATTGAAGCAATATTCTGTACTTCATTTTAAGTAACTTTTTACTTCCTTACATATGCAATTTTAGATCTCCATTTAGATAGCCCAACCATCAAAGTGCTTATGCATGTTTTGTAAAACTAGAAGCAAACTAAAAATATATGTATTAAACAAACAGACATTCAATTTTAAGAATGACAGAGGCAAAAGACTTTCTGACTGGAAATCCATATAACTTTTAAACATTTTACCCAAAGCTAAGGATTATTTTCCCATTTCCATACGTGAGGAAGGGATTGGTCTAACTCTCAAAGCTACCAGCAGTTTCTCCTATATAAATCCCTGTGCAGAGAGATCAGTCTGTACTCAAAAACGCCAATTTAGGTGAAGAATTTTAACAGTCCCAGGTATATGACACAGATTTCCCCTCAGTTAAAAAATAAAGGTAGAAATATTAAATGACAGCTACTTTGAGGCAGAACATACGTTTTATACCAAATATTTGACTTCGTAGATGTGACACTGATGGTAAAAGATTTTTGAACTTATATATAATGACATTGAAAATGTTATAATGTATATCTGCCAAGTTGTTTTCATAACAAAGAATGTTGAGATGCAGGAACAACCATTACAATTTTCAATCTTCTGTTAGAAGAGTACATTTTAAGAGGAATCTTACCAATGTCTTTTTGCTTATCAAACTTTTCTTCCAGAACATTTATGAAAAAAGCTTGATACTAACAATTGATTAACAGTGTAATAACCAGAAGTCACACATTATGTTTTCTGAGAACCTGAGAAAAAAATCTGTTAAGTAAACAACATTCAAGGTTCTAACAGTCCACTGGAAAATGCCCATACGTTAAACAAGAATTCAGGGATTCATGACCTGTAAAAGCAGAAACCTGTAAACATTTTTACATAAAACAACAGAGCTAAGCATTCACATTTATCTCTGTGTTCATAAATCAAGACGTAGAATGACATAAATAACTTGAGCAGGGGAAAGCAGAAGTCAGAGCAAGTTTTAGAAAGGTTAGTGACTTGCCAACTCACTTCCCACAGAATTTGAATTTCTGACATGCAGCTACCTCCATGTGTATTATTCATCCACAGTCTTTGCTCAATATAGAATAGTTGCAAAATACATTTGTTTCTTTCAGAATAATTTTATTCTGAACTTCTTTTCAATAATTTGTCTATAATTATTTTCATTCTTCTCTTAATGTTACTTGTATTTTTAACTAGACAATTTCTCCTTCCAAGTTAAAAAAGAAAGGTTTTAAAATCTCCGTATTTTAATCTTTTTTAATTTTTAAAAATGTTATTGAACAGTTAATAAGGAATATAAATCTCAAGCTGACTTATGACCCCTCATGAGAAACCAGTAAGGCATCTTTATCTACCATCTTTTAGTATCTGAATGTCATAATTAGAGAATGTGGCTAGTAAAATATTCTTCCCACCTTTAGGAAGAACACACAGGTGTTCTAAGGAGGGAGGAAACTGTTAATTGAGCGCAATTTCACATTTGCTAATTGTTGCTGCATGCAAGCAAAAATATTACCTAAACTAAACTTCATCCACTTTATCTCTTAGGGAATATACCTTCCATCTTTGTTGCTCTAATGTCTTTAAAACAAAGATTCAGAGGGCTCTGAACATTTAATGGTGAATCATGGGGTCAGAAAAATGGAGCCATGTAGCAGAAAAACATTTTAGGTAAATAAAGATATGTGTGCCTATGCATACTAGTACATATACACCCAAGCACATAAAATACATCCTCCCCTCATACACATACACATCCAGTCATTTTTCTCATCGTTTTTAATCAAATAATTTTCACAGATGACACAACCTTTATTAGGAAGAATTTTAAAACACCATTAATTTCTTAGGGAAAAAATTCCAGTGTGAGACTTTTCGTTTATTTTCTTATGAGGCACTGAGGTATAGTGGGAAGGTACTTCTAATCTTAGTTGTCTCCAACTTGACTTGTTAATCAGCCAAAATGCTGTAGTTTTTTTCACCCATAAAACAAGAACTGGAGTTGCCTAATTTCAGACTGGTGATGGAGCAAAGATAAGTTATATAAAAAACCCAAAAATGTGGAAGCATCTTTCAAACATACTGCTAACTTCTGGGATTATTATTAATTAACCATAAAAGGGATCTTAAACCTGGCACTAATTGCTTCAACTATTTCAGTAACCTAGCTCCTTTTAGCTTAACTCGGGCAAAAGCCTTAAATGTAAGCAGATAACATCCTTCTCTAGGAACAAAATGAGAGCCTCCTCTAGATAGTTGTTTTTATAGTAAGTAAAAAATTAACATTATTATTTTCCTTTTCATGTGTTAATATGGAAAGTCTTGGATTGTTTTTTTTTTCCTTTCCAAATTTTTCCCAAGCAGAAAATCTAGTGACATAGCTTTGCATTCTATTACTATCATAGTTGCTTCCAAAATTCGTTTGTTTAATTTTACATGCAGAGAATAAATATATGTGTTATAATTTCAGAACGTCCAACACAAAAATCAGGATCTGTGGCTCATGGGAATTTCTCTTCAAATTATAGAAGGGTTCCTGATCTTGTGAGTGAATTCATTTAGCAAGAGAAAGAAAGACAGTATTCAAGAGAATAGGCCTGGTCATAATTCAGAAATGGATCTGAATCCCAGTCGAAGTACATCCTAGCAGTGGGACTTTAGGAAAGCTACTTAACTTATCCAACCTGTTTCTGTAACTATAAACTAGGGATAATATCCAAATTTTGAGATGTTGTAAGAATCAAATGGTGGATCAGTGCACAAAGTACCTAGCATGGTGCATGGCAAATTAAAAGGACCTAAAAAAACAGTATCTATTACATAACTGACTTTATATATTTGTAAACAGATAACAAGGAAAAATGAAGATGATCAATGAGAAAATATTAACAAAAATTAATCGTGAATTCACATTCTGAGTAGCAACCTTTGCAAAGTATATACTTCACTCAGGTTTTTAGTGCAAAATAGAACCTAAGCTATTTGTGCCTTATCAAAACTCAGAATCAGAATGGCTGGGAATGGCTTTCAACAAAGAAAACACTATCTTAAATGGCATGAAAAATTTGTCCTGTCCTGTCTCTTATCTAAAGGGTGAAATAAAACTAAATAGCCCTAATTTTCACACTCACCTTGATGGATCACCCTCTGTATTTCTACCATAGAGAGACAGACAGTACAGAAAGGAATTAGATTGAGTGGAGAACATCCTCCTGGCTCAGAAAAAGGGAAGACAAACCCATTCTCTCTACTGATGGCATGGATGTCCTAGCATATTCTAGGAGAAGCCTCAAGAAGGCACTGAACGTGTCATATAACTGAACTGGCAGGAGGAAAGGCTTTAGGATCAATTATACCAAAACCCAAATCACTTTTGACTTTCTTTACATGCTGGAAAAAATACTAAAATTATTTACACAAGTTTAACATGTACAATTGTTTCATTACAATATAGCTCGTGAAATTCTTATCCACAGACTCTTAGGACGAGATCACTCATTCTTCCATGCTTTATAGGCTTAATTCTGAGGTTTTCATTTTGTTCTTATTTATAGAGGGGTTTGTATGGATACAGAGATACTTTTTGAGAAAAAGTATTTAGTCCATGCCTACTGTCTACAGCACTGCAGAGATGGGTTGGTTCTTCCCCAGGAAAAAAAACACAAGTCACTATTTTTTTTTTTTTTTTTTGGCACACGGGCTTAGTTGCTCTGCGGCACGTGGGATCTTCCTGGAGCTGGGATCGAACCAGTGACCTCTGCATTGGCAGGTGGATTCTTAACCACTGCGCCACCTAGGAAGCCCCACAAGTCACTCTTAAATCCCTGCTTGGCTTGCTTCAAATACATGCCAGAGAAAAGGCATATGGATTTCTTTTCAATCAACAACACAAAATAATATTGTATTTCCAGTTCTGGCCTGTGATCTTAATTTTCAACGATCTGATTTAAAATGCTACTACAAAAAAAAATTGAAACAAAAAATAAAGCAAAACAAAAACAGTTGGTTGTAGGATCAAAGGGAAAGCCCAGAAAAGAATTTCTAGGAAAAGCTTCAGATGTCAGATGGAAGGAGAGATGCTACTTCCTGTTTTTGCTTAATCACGGACTCCACTCTTCACCTTCCCATCATTAAAAATGCAACTGCAGGAAGTGGGCAGTTTCCATAATGTTATTTTCAAATTTCACTTGGGGAAGAAAAATCACACAGATAAAAACCTAAAGGATGTTTTTGTATTTGTTACAGTGGCATACAAAGCCACACACTTAGCCAGCTAATACATCTACACTGTCAGTCAGCAGAGAAAATAAATGTAACAGTTTCCAATGACAAACTGTAGGTATAAAATCTGGTTGTGGAATGATTTCCATGCCACAGAATCAGAATAAGTTTAGAGTTAAGGCTTAGATATTATCAAATATAACCCTTTCATTTTATCAATTAGAACAATATGAAGAGGCGAAATGATTTATCTAAGGTCGCAAAAAACAAGGAGGTGGGAAATTCAAGACAAGCACCCTTGACTCTTGATAACCTACTTTTCACCTTCTGAGAGCAAGTACTTGTAAACAAGGAATGTACCAGTATTTCATTAAAGAATAGCACATATGATCAAACAGAGGGGGACAAAAAGCTAATCAACAATATCATTTATTAGTATTTTCAACAGTGTGGTACAACAAAAAACCCTGAAATTGTATTATTATTTTAAAGGAATCTGTGATAACTGAATAAAGATGGCGCTTTGTGTTAGGAATTTTTTCCCCATTACTGTTTTGTATTACTTGAAGTTCCAGCTTCTATACTAGTATGGGGTTAGAAAACAATACGCATAACTGACATGGGAGAGCTAATGGAGATCTTCACCTCTGTCTCAGGAGCACAACAGGGTCAAGAGAAGTGGTACACTTCTAGGAGGCTTGGTCTGTTCTGTAAAAATTCCATACAAATGCTTCTTTCTGTACACACTTTGCATGCTGGCCTCAATACACTTTCCATTTCCCTGAGATAATCACTCAGCTAGTCAGAGCTACTTGAGGAGTAGGAGAGCAATTAGGGTGATTTTGACTGGCCTACTTTCCAATTGCGATCTGTGCCGCCCTAGACAAAATTCTACCTTTAATTTGGCTTGAGGGTTTTCTTTACTCCAAAGGATCTTTTCATCCCCAGAGGGATTCTGTCTCCTCTAACCCTCAATCTTCTTTAAGCAAAATATAAAGGAACTGGGAGAGGGAAGGGGTAGAGGCCACCAAGTTTCAGTCTCTCACCCACTGCAGATCTTTAGACATCTTCCAAATACTCAAAGGCATGTATCATACACTCCAGTCTTTCCCTTCCAAGCTAACAATAATCTCAAGAAAAATTCAGAGTTAGATATACAGGGGACCATGACATTTATCCTATGATTGAAATCTCCTAATTGCATCATTTCATATTAAAATAGAGAATTTATCTAACTAAAACTTACTACACATAAACAATCCTCTTTTTCAACCACTGAGAAAGGTAGAAATATCTTTTCTTACATCCTAAGAAAATACAATTTTAAAAGTAAAAGTACTCGATAACTTAATCACTTAAAGAATATCTGTAAAAATAATATTATTCTTTTCTAAGACAGATCACCAAATCACAGAGTCTATAATATTTACATTCTAACATTATTTCATCATTTTCTTCAAATAACAAAACATAAAAATAGACACATAGACCAACAGAACAGAATTGAGAACCCAGAAATAAACCCTTGCATACATGGTCAACAGATATTTGACAAGGGAACCAAGAATACTCACTGGGGAAAGGGTTAAATAAATGGTGTTGGGGAAAGTGGATAACACACGCAGAAGAATGAAACTGAACTGTATCCTACAACATATATAAAAATTAACTCAAAATGGATTAAAGACTTAAACCTAAGACCTGAAACTATAAAACTCCTAGAAGAAAGCATAGGGAAGAAGCTCCTTAATGTTGGTCTTGGCAATGATTTTTTGGATATAATATGAAAAGCATAAGCAACAAAGAAAAAATTAGTAAGTGGGACTATATCAAACTGAAAAGCTTGTACACAGCAAAAGAAACTATCAACAAAATAAAAAATCTATTGTAGGGAGAATATATTTGCAAACCATATATTTAGTAAGGGACCTAAATACAAAACACATAAAGAACTCATACAACTCAATAACAACAACAAAAATCCAATTAAATAATGGGGAGAGGGCCTGAATAGACATTTTTCCAAAGAAGACATACAGATGGCCAACAGGTACATGAAAAAATACTCAAGATCACTAATCATCAGAGAAATGTAAACCAAAACCATGAGATATCACACCTGGCTATCATCAAAAAGGCAAGAGACAACAAACATTGGTGAGGATGTAGAGAAAAGGGAACCCATGTGCACTGTTGGTGGGAATATAAACTAGTACAGCGATGTAGAAAACAGTATGGAGGTTCCACAAAAAATTAAAAATAGAAACACCATCAGCAATCCCACTTCTGGATATATATCTAAAGGAAATGAAAACAAGATAGCAAAGAGATATCTGCACTCCCATGTTTACTGCATTGTTCACAACAGCCAAGATAGGAAAACATCCTAAATGTCCATCTATAAGTGAATGGATGAAAAATATGTGAGACTGAGATACATAAAATGGAATATTATTCAGCCATGAGAAAGAAGGAAATCCTGCAATTTGCAACAACATGGATGGACTTTGAAGCCATGATGCTGAGTGAAATGTCAGACCATCAGACAAAGACAAATACTATACGATATCACTTATATGTGAAATCTAAAAAAACTGAACTCATAGAAACAGAGTATGGGGGATGGAGGAAATGAAGAGATATTGGTCAAAGGGTACAAATTTCCAGTTAGAAGATTTATAATTTCTGGGGATCTAATGCACAGCATTGTGATTATAGTAATAATAATGTATTACATACTTGTAAGTTGTTAAGAAAGTAAATCTTAAATGTTCTCACCACAAAAGTAATGATAATTATGTGACGTGATGGAGATATTAGCTAACACAATGGTGGTAATTGTTTTGAAGTATTAAGCATGCAAATACTAAGTGTACAAATCAACACATTGTACATCTTAAAATTACACAATGTTATATGTCAATTATAGCTCAATAAGTTTGGAAAAAAAGACTGGTGTATATACAAAGTCTGCTTAAGATATATAAGTAGATCACAAAATAAACATTATGTAGTCTTCGAATGAGAAGAGGGTGGGGTAGTTTAGAGGAAAGTAAACCAATAACAACACTAAAGTAGATTTAGCATACAGAGGACTCACAACAGTGTTCTTAATGGCATGAGCTATTTCCGTCCTGTTCTTGTAGGCAGGAGAGCACAGTCATAGTCAGGGCCCTGCAATCTGACAGACCTGAGTTTATATCCTGGCTTCACTTTGTAACCTTGACCAAATTACTTTGTATCTCTTTGCCTTAGTTTTCTCACTATATAATAGAGATTAATGTTACCTACCTTGTTGGGTGGTTAGAAGGATTAAATGAAATAATGCGCTGCAATGACTGATCCAATAAATGTTAATGACTGTTACTTAAGGAACGTCTAGATTTTCAGGCAAAATCTCACATACACTTGGTGAGTGTAAACATATACCAAAGACAATATACAACCCATTCAAGCCAATCTAGATTTTATTCAAACAGTAATATAAATTATTATAAATATTATGAATTATGAATTATTATTATTTTGCTAATCTCAAAGTGTATTTCCTTAATAAGTAAAATTTGGTCATTGGGCTAAATATTAGTGGAGAATGTGACTGCTCTGTTAACAGTTAGTTTAGGAGTTCTCATACAGCATTAGCAGCAGTTATTTAGTTTTCTTCCCTTTCTAGCTTAGAAACCTTAAACATGGTAGCTGTTAAATGCCTTGCCTGTGGCAGGTACTCAATATAGCAGAACTGAACTGATTTTCAGGCAGCCCACTTGAACAGTGCTGTCTGAAATTTCTTTTACAAGTGACAAAGTATTTAATTTTACACGTTGCGACAAGACCCAAAAGCATGGTGGTTAAGAACACGGGTCTTGAAGACATGAAGATCTGCATGTGAATCCTGACTTCGTGCAAGTGATTCAAGGCAAGTTAATTTTTCTAAGCTTCTTTCTTTGTTTATGAAATTGAGATAATAAGGAAAGGGATGCACTTTGTATAGTGCTTGGCACGTGCAAAGCATTCATTTAACAAGTGATTTATACCAAAGTTCAGATAAAGCAGCTTGAGAAAGATCAAGTGCACTTGACTTGTGGAAAGTTATTCAAATTTTGGTGTTAAAGCCAACACACATAGTTCTCTCTCACAAATGGGAAAACACCTCAATATCAACCCTAAAGGCTCCACAGTAACTCACACATATTTTTAACCATATGGATCTTTTCTTCTGTTATAAACTAAACTATATTTAGCACATATAAAACTTTCATATTGAAAGTACTTTACAAGTAAGCAGAAACTTTTTTAGAGAACATAAAAATTATAGAAAATAAGTACACTTATGAAAATGCATTTATAATTTATGTAATAATTAAAATGAAAATCTATTTACTCTGAGCAAAATTATATGTTCCTAAATTAACTGATTTTGTATTCTGCTGTAACCTAAACTTGGCTGATATATCTCTGTTCAGTGATGTGATATAGCTTCCTGAAGAAAATAAAAATTCTAAGATAAAACATTAAATTATTTGAAAATTCATATATCATATTCATATATCAGAGCAATTTGGTGTTGTATTTTATTAAGGAAGGTAGGTAAAAATATAGTGAGCTATGGAAATTTTTATGAAGTGAGCATAAATTTAAAAATAGCAATTCACCAAGTGAAAATTTTCAAAAATTAAAAAATATAGTTTATGACCTATTTAGAAATATACCTCACCGTCCTATGTAAAAGCATAAGTAATTACAATTTTCAAAATAATCATACTTTTTACCTTAATTTTTCTTCACTGGTAGGAAATTAAGATGACAAAAAAATTTTTTTATAACATAACTGATTCTTTTTTATCTTTAGAATAAAATTAGGAATCCTCAAATCCTCTTTTATTACATATATTCTTATAGGAAGAACTTTAGAGGAACTTTTAAAATCAGCTGTATTTAATGCTATGCTTCCATAACCAATTATAATTAGAATTTTATAATTAGTATTTCATAATATGTCCGTATTGGCATTGGCAGACTAAAATACTACAATTTTAAACTTCCAATTTTAGTTAAGAAAAATTTCAACAAATGTTCAACAGTTCTTTTTACTTAATAATGCTTCAGCTTTGGAAGATACAATGTGTTAAAAATTAAACTTTTCTGTTTTATATATATGGAAAGTTTCACCCAATAATTTATATGATTAAAAAACTGAAAGCCTTATTGGTAATATTTCTGACTTACCTTTCCCATATCTTTAATAATTTAAATGACAGGAAAGAAAACACTTCTATTACTATACTTACAGAAAAAGAAATGCATAAGAGAAATGTGTAGTGGAAAATTTCACAACATTTATTTTATGATTTATTTTCAAGTTTGTGATTATTTAACCAAATAGAAAAGTTAGAAAATTAAAGATATCAAAAGGTTTAAGTTAAACCAAACAGAAATTTAAAAAATCACTAACCCAAAGCATGCACTGCTCCTCTATGCCTGCTGGATATCTTGCTTGTTTTAATCACTCGGATAGCACTTCCTTTGAACTGCAGCTCACAAAAATTTTGAATAAATTTTGCCATTTCTTCTGTAACAGTATCCAGGTAAGTTTCTTTAATGAATTTCACTGTTGAGGATGGAGCTAAAATTTCATGTAGTGTGTTAAAATCCTCTTTTATCATTGAGTATAACTGAAGCATTATACCTTGGTATCCAACAGCCATTATGTCTAAATTTGATTCTCTGCTGTAAGAAGGAAAACAGTTCCGCAGAAGTTTAGTCAACAGTTTATTCTGTATATTTTGGTACTTGATTGTAACTTCTGATTCTGGATAAAGAAATAGGAATTGTTGTATGCACTGATTTTTCAACAAAATTTTTTGCTGTGAAATGTTTATTTCATTGTGGCTTTGTAATCTGCTCACTAAGAAGCGTCGAAGATGTAGTCTTATATCATCCCATATAGACTTTACATCCATAGAGGAATGATCTTCAACAGAATGAAGAGAAGTCCTAGAGAGGAAATGGAAAGATGTTCCACTCAGAGTGGACGGGAAGGAAACAATGCTCTGGCAGGAGAGGTCCCAAAGTAAATCCAATACCATTTCTTCTTGATTTTGTTCATTCTTCAACAAATCTTGCTAATAAAAGTAAATTATAGTGTTAGAAATGTGATTAACTACAAGAGTAGCAGGAAAAAAGATTTCCACAATCATACAGAATTTCATATTCATTTCAATTTAGAATCAATACTATGATGTTTTTTTAAAAAAACTTTTTTTTTTTGCATTGGCAATATAATCAATTCAGATACTTTAGAATATTATCTTTATGGTCTGTTAACTTTTGTAAAGCCCAGGTGATGAACTAATTTTTCAATTAGATTTCTAGACCACTGTTTTTGTGCTCATTGTTACCCATTCCTGATATAGCCTGAGCTGCATGGAAGCTTTAGCTTAAAAATTCTAAATAAAAATCTATAGTAAAATATTGACTGAAATGTACTCCTAAGACAAAATAAATTCAAGATCATGCCCCTAATTAATACCTAGTAGATAACTTTCATGCCTGAATGAGTATACTTATTATAAAACCCCAAATGAACACAGAGAATGGAGACCTTTAAACATAGTACCTGCCTAAGGGTTACTAACAGCTGCCACCCTGAGATATAAAAGTTAATACATTTAGACTTTCACTTTCATTTAAATTCCTTTTTGAGAATCACATTAAGAAAGATTTTACTTTGGAAATTAATCCGAGAATATTTCAGTTCTCTCCAAAGAAATAACTAACTCAAAATGGGAGAAAATACTCTCAGGATTGTTGCTCAAAAGATGATAAGAAATTTTTTTTTATACTTCCTGTGTTAACTGACAGAAAAAATAGTAGGCATAATTAGAAGTAGAAAAGGGACAAAAAATTACTTTCTTTTTGGACTTTGAATTACACGAACAAATTCTCCTTACATGCTGACTCTTCTAATTATGTCTATTTCAGGTAGTACTGAAATTAGATTATATTCTCTAAGTAGCAACAAGATGATTATTCAAAAAAAAAAAAAAAAAAGAAGCAAGGTTCAAGCAGTATAAAATCAGGCCAGCTTTGAAATTTCTTATTGACAAAGATAACACAGGTATTATGTGTGACTCAGAATTATGAACAACTTCTAGACAAATTGCAGGCGCTCTCTCTGTCATTCTAAGCATTCTGATGTCTAATTTAATGTTCCATCTGTAATAAATAATAATACCTAATATCTATATAGTAGTTTATTATATAAAAAGCACTTTCCAATTGTCTCGCACTTATTTATAACGAAAACTCCATGACATAGATACTGAAAACCCCAATTTACAGATAAGGATGCTAAAGCATGTTTAAGTTACTTTCCATATATCACAGACTACAACACACAGAACCAAGAATGGATGCCTGGTTTCATTCTCCTCACCCACGTTCTTTCTACTATAGTCTAAAGAACCAAAAAGTGAATTGACTTTTCTGAAGCTCCACTTTCTCTCTTCCTTTTTATTTAGTTCTTTTGATACTTCTGGAAAATAAATATCCTTAGATAGAGTCCAGAACACCAGCATTATGGTATATTCTACAGAACAAATTGGTCATATTAGTGCCTCAACCTTGGGTTTCTTTAAATATGTCAATAACTGTAAATATTTGATCAAGCAAACATTTAAAGACTAATACATTTAAAACACGTGAACATGTGTTAAGTATGATTGCTTAAATTTTTAAAATGATTTCATATAACTGCCATAATGAGAACCTCTGTTTCTTGTTTAAATAGATAATAAATAAATAAAAACGTTCTATGGAAAAAAATAGATGTATGAAAAAGTGCTGTCAAGATTGACACTTTCAGCATGTAAAAACTTGATAAGGTTGTTTCAGTCTGGATCTGTTTAATAATGTGGCTCTTTTCTCAAAATAACATGATCAATTATGTAAAAAAACCTAGGTCTGGAAGAGGCCTATCGGTCTAATGAATTTGAGCAAAACTAAGGCGGCCTTTGCCCTGCAGTGAATAGAGAATGACTTATGTGTGACAGATTGAAAGATAATTAAAAGCTTTTGCTTTTAATTAAACGAGAAAGCATTATTACATCAATATTAATGAAATTCACTACACATGGCTCTTAATAGAAATTAAAGGAGTAACTATATCCATATTTATTCTTCAAGGCTCCACCTTCAAGAGATAATGGGTGAGAGGATTTTCTTAAAAGAATAAGCCTTCAGGGCACATAATCTTCCTTTCTCTTCCTTTTATTACTTTGTAAACATTAAAGAGACATCTGCAATAATAACAGCCAAAAATTATTTTCATCTGATTCTGTCATCTTAAGCCATCTACAACCTCAAGATATTTTCCACATCTGCCTTAGTCAATGTTTGATGTTTAGACAAAAACAGTGCCTTTTTTCCCTAAATTAAATTAAAACCATAGCTACAGAAATCCTGCTTTCTAACAACTGTGCTGTTTCTCTAGTTTTTGCAAGCTATCCACCCTTGTGGATATAGGTGTAATAAAATAAATATTTCTTATTGAAGGCTATAAAAACCTCTCTAACATAGAGAGTGGGTCAGTATCCAAGAATGACCAATGTAATAATTCTCCATCAATTAACAGTGGTCTTGTCTTGTATAAATTGCTGCCTTGATTGAAAAGAACTGGATACGCCTGCAGGTTGGGGAGGAAGGGAAAGATGGACAAGGCTACCTAACAGAAACAATCGATGATGATCTTACTGTACTTAATAATGAGCACAGGAAAATGAGTAGTTATGAAGAGACACAAAATGTAATAAATACCAACTTTTCTGACAGACAACTGTGGTATATTTCAACACATTTTGTGGTGTTGATATGGTATACATCACACCACAAATCACCCAGGAATTATAATGTTTAATGTCCATTTATACAAAACCTCATTTTACTATAAAAATCATAGTGAAAAATAAAAACACGTAGCTCACTGGATTCCACTGAGGATATAGAAACAAAACAAAATACAAACCTTAGTGCCTAGCTATGGCAGGCTAATATGGTCAATGAAATAAATATTTACAGAAATTGAATGAAATGTATTCCATGTTCACCCACCCCACTCCACCGTTAAAACAAAGATTTTATTTTATTTTTTTACCAGTGTTTTGAGAAATTTTATCAAATCTCCATTGGGAATGGATGGTGACGTGGATGAAGTATCATTATAATTATTGAGCCATTCAAAACAGTCAGTTGTTGTTCGTAGCTGCACATCTGGACATTGTTTGTTAACTTCATACTGTATTTCTTTAATGCAGTGTTCTATGCTATAAAAAAGAAAAGAAAAAATTATTTTGGTAGGAAGTAGATAATGGCTCTGTCTCATAATATCACAGGTCCTGAAATGTTTATATGCAGTAGTAGCTGGTGGAATACAATTTACAAAATTATAAAACATTCATATGATATGAAAATAGTAACAAAGAAACTATATATTTTCATTCATAATTGAAAACAAAGCTCAAATTTTCTGGCAGTTTCATTTCAAATGCAATAGAGGAAACATATCTAGCTTCTCAAAGGTGAATTATAAATTTTTTTGTGTAAAATCAAAAATCAAGTATAGACGCAATGAGGACTTCCCTGGTAGTGCAGTGGTTAAGAATCCCCCTGCCAATTCAGGGGACATGGGTTCGATCCCTGGTCCGGGAAGATCCCACATGCCACGGAGCAACTAAGCCTGAGCGCCACAACTACTGAGCCTGTGCTCTAGAGCCCACAAGCCTCAACTACTAAAACCCGAGTGCCCAGTGCCCATGCTCTGGCAACAAGAGAAGCCACCGCAATGAGAAGACTGACCACCACAATGAAGAGTAGACCCTGCTCGCTGCAACTAGAGAAAGCACACACAGCATCGAAGACCCAACGCAGTCAAAAACATAAATAAAATTTGAAAAAAAAAGTACAGATGCAATGAAATAATGATCCTCTTGATAGGCAGTAGATAGAAGACAACTGAAATATTCTTGATAACTGAAATCAGAAACATACATTATATACAAATACATGAATGACTGTATATAAATTATGGAGAACCTCAATCAATGCAATATTAAGAAATCACAAGACAGTTACAAAGAACTTATAATTTTAAAAGTTGTAAAAGATACATGCTGTATTTACACTACAGCTAGTACCTTTTTCTGACACGAAACTCTACTCCAAAAAAATCCCCCAAAACATACTAAAGATTGCATGTTGAGAAAAAGACTGGAAGGAAATGAAACAAAAGGTTAATAGTGATTATCTTTGGGTGATGAAATTTGGTGTTTTTAATTTTACTTTTCTATACTTTCTAAATTTTTTGAAGGCATAAGATGAAACTCTTCATCTACAAATAAACGAACAGAGAAAACATGCCCAGTTGCGTCTTCCAATATATGTTTTAAAATTTCCATTAAAAGTATCCCTAGCTCTGAAACTAAAAAGATGGACTATTTTATTTTCATTTTCATTAAAAAATCTGTGCATTAATTATTATAAATCTTTGTGGAGTAAAGTGGTGACCTTAAGCATAATGTCATCTGTGGAACCACATGGATATGACATATTACTACCACCTGATGGCAGCATATCTAAACTGCAAGAAAGCTTATAAACAGGAAAATCATTTTGAAGCTGAATCCCTTCACCCCAAACTGACAAGTTATGCATTTGCCTCTCAATAGTATTAAAGAAACATCTGTTACTAAAAAGTTACTACTTTTTTGAAAATAGCATTGCTATTAATTATCGATTCCATGTGATAGAAACACAGAGGCTTTGGAAAACCAAGCTCTGATGATTAAAATAGATGTCATATGAAATTCTCTTCTTTGAAATTCGTAAGGTATTGGTTGCATATAAAACACACACTGTAAAACTTTAAGGAAAGATTTTCAGTGGATTTCTGTGCATGAGTGAATTCAAACTGAATTACCTTGAAACAAATACATTCTGAGAATCAAAGAGCCTTTTCATGAAAACAAAGAATTTACCTTAGGCCACAGGACACACAGTTTCCTAATGAGACAGTCTTATTCAGGAATACCAGTTCTAAGTCTGACACAAGATTGGCATATATTTTCTTAATTTACGTAAGCACTTCTATGGACTGAGAAACACGATGCCCAAAGCACACACCTTGCCTCTAGGGACTGGTTATCAAAGGTTTTATTATAGCATCCTCCTGTGTCTCATTCAATGAAACCTAATAGATTACAGCAATGTGAATTGGAAAGGCTCAGCCGTTAGTCTACCTAAATCTATTTCAATCAAGACTCAGCTTTTAGACTAATCTCTAACATCTGAATCTGGGTAGAAGCCAATAACTACAACTTATAGAGTAAAGCTTTCAGAGAGCTAGATATTTTAGTAATTTGTCCAAACACTGATAAAGGGATTGAGCAGTTGCATTTCAGAGGACCTCCCTCATTGATACAAACTAAGACAGTCAAGCTGGCTTTTAAAATCATTTTGTCACAACTTTTAAAAGGACAGAATTCATCTGTACCTGATTTTGTTTTTAGTTGGCTAAATAGCTTGTCATTCTGCCATACACCACTGCCTATACATCTTGCTTTAAAAGTCTGAAGTCTAGAGATTTATTGCCTGATTATTATACGAAATGAGTATTTTCAAAATTTAAGATGAATATCAGTTTGTTATGTAACTTGGCAATTTATCTTCCTTAATTGAGGTCAAAATTAATTTAAAAATTAATTTTCAACATCTGAAAGGTAACATTTTCATATATGTGTAGTAACATTGCTGATAGACATGGTAATCTTCCAGTGGGAGGAGGTCTATATATCCTCAGGCTTAAATGATGCAAGATCTTGACCTAGTTTTTCAGAAATAACGTTACTTGTCTTTATTTTGGTTTAAGTGTTTTCTGTTTTACTGTAAGTTGCTTCTAATTTTCTTTAGAAACAAGGTCAGTCATGAAAATATAACCAAGGTAATTCAGCAAATAGAAATCCAATTAGCACATTTATTGACGAAAAATGTCAAAAGTCTAATGTAGATGTAGAATCTCTGCTCCAAAGTTTAAATTTTCAAATTTACACCATTAGTTGGCTTAGCAAGACTTTCTAAAAGCATATTCTTAACTTTATTTGTAATTTTAAAACCACTGAAAATATCCTAAATGTAGGAGTAGGAGAATAGTTAGTTATATTCATTCAGAGAAAGAGTCATGAAAACAAACCAGCAATACAGTTGTCAACATGGATGAATCTAACAAACGTAACGCTGAGGGGAGAAAAGGTACAAATGAGTACAAGCCATACGATAGTTTGAAAACATGCCATAAGATCCTACATATTGTTCAGGGTTATAAAAATATGTAGTAAAAGTGTAAAGAAATGTGCTGGAAAATGGAGTACAGTCTATAAAAATGTTGAATCGCTGTGTTGTACACCCAAAACTAACATAGTATTTTCAATCAACTCTAATAATAAATACATACTTACATACATACATTTAAAAAAAAAGAAATGTGCTGGAATGATCAACGTCACCAAGTGCAGGGTGGGAATGGAAGTGAGATGAGATTGGGGAGATGCACACAGTGAGTTTCAGCAGGAGTGGTAATGAATTCCTTAAACTGGATGGTGGGCACATGAATGTTTATCATAGTGCTCTTTATGCCTTTTCACATGTCTCAACACTTCTTAATAAATTTGAACCCCAACGTTCTTTAATTATAATGACTGAATTATCCAAGTTAATGATGTGTGCAAGTGGATGCATTACTGAGAGGCTGTGTGTAAATCAATTTATAAACCATTTTTAAGATGCAACAAGCAGTATGCTTTTTAAAAGGATATCTGTGGTAATTTTCTCATTCAACATTCAATACTAGGTTCCTTGAATGTGAAAATTACAGTTCATATCAAATATGAATGAAGGTATATTTGATAAACATTAACTGAATACTGAATTGTGGTAGGCACTGTGATATATGCTAAGGACCTAAACATGAATAAGACATGGTTCCATCCCTAAAGGAATTCTTTCTAATGAGTGAGATAAGCCTGTAAATGCGTAACTACATTACAGTAAGACGATAAGAGGTGTGTGTGCCACGTGCAAAGTGAATACACAGGAGGGAGCCACTCAATGTGCCTCTGGGAGGTGTAGAAAAGGCTTCTCCCTGTAGAAAAGGAGATTATATGCAAGGATATTGATGCTTTAAGAAAACTAATGAAATCATTGTGCTTAGATGTCTCTGACACCTGACCCCTGAGAATGCAGTGCTGATTATCTAATCTCACTGCCATGTCATTTTAAAGCTATCAGTATATTTATCTAGATGATAAAAAATATGAATTTATTTTTTTGGTCACAAATACGTTTATGCTTGTGTGTATGTATATATATATACACTATCTTACTCCAAAGGATAGAGATGTCCTTTAACTAAACAGACAGCACTAAACAACAACAGCACAAGAGATGATTGATATTGGGCTGGTGTAGTTGAGGACAGGGAGAAGAACTGAGAAAAAGAGAATAATTATGACACAAAATCTTGACACTTTAAGCTTATTGTAAAAACTCTTTCAAGATTTAAAACACATAGTCTTTATTATTCAGTTACAAAAAGTTCAAAGTGAAAAAAATGTATGTTCTACCAGTAAAAATTATTAGAACTTCTTTGATGTAAAGGTTGTAGAGAACATATAGGTGTGCTTTCATAGAAGGTTAGAATTTTTACTTTTATTTTTTAGATCAGGGTAGAGGTGTCATGGAAAAGATAAAGACTTTCTACAGTAAGGGAAATGTAAACATTAAAAATTTTTTTTACGCTTTTACATTTTTGATGCTCTTGTTTATACTTCTCACCCACAAAAATTCAGTCTAAGGAAAAGGCTTTTTCCATTCTATCATGATTTAAAACAACAAGAAATAGTTGTGAGGTAAATAAAAGAAATAGTTGTGAGGTAATTAAGAGTTTTCTGGTTTTTAGAGAAGTCTAGCTCATCTAAAGAGACTATTAAAAACTCCTTGGAATTAACAGCTAATAATAGGGAAGAGAGCTGATGTATAAAAGCTGGTATGTAATTAAACCATGTCACCCATGAAATAAAAACTTATTTTCCTGAGACAAACATATTTCTAGATAATATTTTTTAAAAGGTTGAGAAAAGGATTTATACAACGACTTTAATGAAAGTACAGTAAGAAATTAGATACTGAACTATTTTCAATTTCAGAGATGTTTTGGTTATTTCAAAAAGTTTTAACTACCCTTTCAGGAAAAAATAATCTTGACCCCAAATCCTGTTAACAACACTCTCATTAAGTCTTTCTCAAATGAATCTTCCCCTTTCCATTCCTACTGTGAAAGATGGGGCTCAGGACCTTGTCTTCTCTCATCTGGACTATAGAAATAGCTTCCCAAGATTCCCAACTATTGTCAATCCACCTTTCGTTCTGAGTTATTCCTGAGGAAGACAGTAAGAAAGGAAAGTTTAGAGTTAGGACCCTCCATTATTTGTTGCTTTATACCACCAATCCTTACCACAAAAGTTTACAGAGGTTCTAGAATGGTTCAGATTGTTTCAGGAAAGCTCAGACCCAGTATAGGGCTGTGCCAACCTAAAAAATCTGAAGTGATTCCAAAAGAGTCAACTAATTGTGAAGTACTCCCCATCTTCCAGTCAATGGTAAGGTAGTCCTGCCAGTACCATAGTGAGCCTGGTTTCATTTCTCAAGGCACTGTCTTCTCTCTTAAATCTACATCTGACTTGGGATCCCTTTCCATAGACTATAGTGATGATGGGAGCTCCATGAAAGTGGCATAGGGCTGTGTTAACAATATAAAGAACAATTCCCAGAAATGTTCTATAGGGGTATTATCACATGGCAGTTAATACCCATGACAAGCAAGAGTAAGTTAATGTGCTTTTTTATCTATGGAGGCTTGTCCAGCTTCCATATTTCAGCACAGTTACTAAAGTCAGAATGTGGCTTATCCCAATGAAACCAAACAAACTGAAATCAGAAAAAAAGTGGGGAATGTGCACCAGCATCTACTCTGTGATGATTCCCTTGATTCTCTTCCTGAGAAAGAGATAGAAAAAAAGAAGAGAGAGGGAGAACATATATAATAATGAGTCAGAAGAGATCTAGGGAACACATCTAGTCTACATCTTTATGCCACTGCCCAGATAAATTCAATCACTAAGCCAGACAACAGATTTGACTGCAAGTTACAAACTGAGGGTTTTAATAATACCTGTGGTCAGATTGTGAGGAGGCCCGACATACAGCATACAGTTTCATATACTGCCTAGAGGAGAGGAGACAGCTGCAGCACTGCTGGGGAACAATTTTATAACAGCTAAATTCTACAAATTCTAAGAAACCATCACATAAACTTTCCTGAGGAAGGAAGGACAACATATACGCATGTGTGTGTGTGGGTGTGTGCAATAACAGCAGAAAGACTGCAAATTATGTAAATGCTCATCGAGGAGAGAACTGGCTTATTACATGGAGAGATCTAAAAAATACATTAAGATAAAACATCTAATTGTAGTACATACACAAAATCCATTTGTGTAAAAAGCGGAATGTACTTTTGGGTACACACATCTATATGTAGAGAATATTTCTGGATAGTTATACAATAATTCATTAATATAGGTTACCTCTGAAGAGCAAGACTAGGAGAGTCAGAGGAGTAAGAAAACTTCCTCACCTCTGCCCTTCCATACTCAACTGTTCCTTATATCTGCCTTCCTCTACTGTCCGGAATGTTTTCTTGAATATATATTACTTTAATAATGTAAAATACTTAATGGAAAAGAAAACTAGCGCTTGATGACAGCTTCCTCTATCACATTGTGCTCCTCTAACTTCATACTAGCTTAAGCTAAAGCAAACAAAATAAATGTCTAACAAATACATTTATTGACCACCTCCTAGCCTACTTTGTGCCAGGACTGTTTTAGGTAATGAGAATGCAATGAAGAACAGTTACTCTTTAAAGCAGAAATAAAGGAAATAACAATACCAGCTTTCAGGGCCCCAACTCAGCTCCTTCCCAAGTCCCATAAAAGGCTATTCCTAGTCATGATTCTGGAATAAAGATTGTGATTAGCACATGCTGTGGTGTTAGTGACCCTTTTAAGACAAGGTGTTGACTCTGCTAAATCCTTGACAAGGCCCTTTTCCAGGGAAAGCTGTCAGGGTTGGGTTAGATCTCGAGTCATCAATCATCTACAGGAAAGAGGAGCCAGCCACAGGAACCACATCTCCCTGCCAGGCTCAGTCCCCTTTTAGTATTTCCTTCCCTATTCTTGACCTCACAGCTAGGCTGTTTTCACCGGGCACCTCTGGTTGGTATCTCAGGGGTGGAGGCCTACTTCCCCTGGACCATTAACTCTGATCCTTAAATGGGGAATAGGGGTCTGACTATTGCTGGCTCAATCTCCTTATCAGGTCTGGATTTTTAGTACAATATTATTCATACTTGTTATTAAAACAGTTTATAAACAGGAAGACACCTACTTCCCTTTCCTTCTTCCCATGAAAAGATAATTACAATAATATTCCTTAGGAATATTCCAAACAATAATTCTTATGCTTATTTGGCCAAAAGTAGGCAAGGCTAACACACATAAAAATACAAGTTATACTTTTAAAACCTGTTAAATGCTTAAAATGTATGAATTACCTGAAAGAATCTCTTAACAATCATCTAATGGAGCTACTGATTCCACATTTTATGCTACTTATCTCAGCCTCCTAAAGCAGAGGTCTAATGGAAGCATTGAGGGCACACAATACAGGACTTCAGAGAAAGAACTTGGAACACCACAGACATTCAAATAACGGAGCTAATAGTGACAGAAAATAATGAGGAGAAAGTGGTCCAATATGCCACCTTGAAAACAGAGAGCATGGTTAAATTTACAGAAACCATGTATCCAATATTCTGTCACAATATAAAGTTTATGCCCTCCCTACCACCCTGACCCCACCTCTCCTGGATCAAGATAAATGATATTATACATGGTAGCCCTTCTTGTTCAAAAACAAAAAACAAAAAAACAACAACAAAACAAAAATCCCCAACAGTAGTAATCCTGCAAGGCGCCAACAAAACTTACATCCTGGAGTACACACAAAGATTGTCTATAATTAGGAAACAGAAAGATAACAGAATCTCTTAATGATACAACTATATTCAACTGAACATTAAGAGGAGAAAAATCATTCATGTCATATTGTAAGCACAAGAGAACTTCTATATCTCAATATTGTGTTAAACTAATAATAAGTTCCATTCAGCTCAAAAAAGATTTCAGTGTTACATGTGGTTTTTAGTTACTGAAGTGAGTCAGTGGATACAACATTCATAGTATTCCTCTTTGGCAGGTCATTTACCCTCCTGCTACCAGTGCTGATATGTGTTAAAAAGTAAATGATTTACCGTCACTGATTTCCACTGTCAGACCTAAGAGTCACCTAGCTCTGACCTGAATGGAAATGAGGATGTAAAAGTGAAAATGGTCTGAGAAAATGACAGCCTCTCTTGAAGGGCAGGTGAAGGTTCAGTGACCTCTGGGCACCCTAGTCCATTCTGGTGAATCACTGCTTTGGGAAGCAAAAGACCCTGTGGCTCATAAACCCTGATGATATTAAAAAGAGGGAAGGAATTCAACTTAGAATTCAGGGTCACTGCTAGAAATACAACTTTAAAAATTCAAGGGTAAGGAAAAAATACAATATTTAAAAATGAATTACTAATTTTTTTTTCTTTAAAGTATTGGGAAAAGCCATATCATACAGATGTTCATTACTTATTCAATGTACACCATTGAGAGATAAATAGAACTGTTAGAATACAAAAATGCCAAGGGTAATTCAACTACTGCAGTGTAAGTGTGGCATAACTGATTTGTCATGACATACAATTTTCTAAAAGCTATTCTGTTAGAAGGCAATAAATGAGTGCATAAATGATTTACACTCTCCTGAAACATGGTTATTATTCAGTATTTTATTTTTAAAAATATATACACCCTATACTATTATGTTTATTCTCTAGAGTATAATAAAAACATAATTGAATTTGATGAAAAATAGACCTGATTCTAAATGTAGCATACAACACATATAGCTCTCCCTTATTTTATCCCCTGTGAAGATCAATGGTCACTTGAGGTGGCTTTGCTCTAGGGTTTGTTTTAATATATGGTAATAAAACATTTTTAATTTTAAAATTATATCCTTATATTCCATGTCATATTTTCTTTTTAATACTAACATCTGAATTTTGACCTAAATAACAATTTATGAATGCAAAGTACAATATTTTAATCATTGCTTTACTTCTAAATATGATTTCTTATTGACCAGGTAGGGCAGGAAATTAACTGCAGATGGTTTATAAAAATGAAAAGGAAGCAGTCTATGACAAAAGCCTCAGAGTTCAGTGACTTTTTTTTTGGGGGGGGGGGGGGGCATGCCCTGCGGCATTTGGGATCTTAGTTCCCTGAACCAAGGATTGAACCCATGCCTCCTGCAGTCGAAGCATGAAGTCTTAACCACTGGACTGCCAGGAAAGTCCCTCAGTGACTTGTGTTGATGGAGCCTCAAGGCCATTATGAACAATGAAGGTTACTTTTTAGAAAATATTTAAAATTTGTTTTAATATAACCATCTCTCTCTATATGTATAACTGAATCACTTTGTTGTACATCTGAAACACAACAGTGTAAATCAACTATACTTCAATTTAAAAAGTTTTTTTAGTATCAATTAGTGAAAAAAAACCCACATCTCTAGAATATAGATAAGGGACTTTATTTAAGCTAAAACTTTTCATTTGGGTTAGAAACTGTGTCATGCAATATATAGATTAAATAAATACATAATTACACTGAAGTTTAATATAGTGATTTGATATTTACATATATAAATTAAATTATAACATACACTCTGTATAGTGTGGTTAAGTCACATATATATGCTATTTAAAAAAAATCTATGTGTGTATATATATATATATATACACACATACACATATAAATTAAGGGAAGATACAAATTCAAAATAAGGGACTTCCCTGGTGGCGCAGTGGTTAAGAATCTGCCTGCTAATGCAGGAGAAACAAGTTCCATTCCTGGTCCGGGAAGATCCCACATGCTGCGGAGCAACTAAGCCTGTGAGCCACGACTACTGAGCCCACGTGCCACAACTACTGAAGCCCGTGCACCTAGAGCCTGTGCTCCGCAACAAGAGAAGCCACCACAATGAGAAGCCCGCAAAGAGTAGCCCTGGCTCATCACAACTAGAGAAAGCCCACTCGCAGCAACAAAGACCCAATGCAGCCATAAATAAATAAATAAACAAACAATTAATAAATAAATAAATTTATTAAAAAAAAAAAAGACCATGGGTTCAGGTCTCAATGTGGGTTACACAGTTTCAACATGAGGTGAATTATTAGAATCTTTGACCAAAAGGACTGAAACAAGTGAACTGACTCTAGGATCCACAAATACATATGAAGTCAAAGTTCCTTTCTATCAGAGAATATGTATTAGCGGAAATCTGCTTTCCCCAGTGTTTAGTAAAACTAATTTTGGAGTAGGTGATAAAGACTAACCTTGCATAGATGGACTCCCTAGCCTCCTAAGTAAGTAAGGAGACTTAAAGGACAAACATTACATAAAAATAATTTAATGTTCTGCTTTCAGCAATTTAAGCAATCCATGGCCTTATACTATCATTTTATTTTAATACCTTAATTTCAAAATTTTAATTCCTTTGCTTATCCATCAAATGAGAATGTTTAAGTCTAAACATATTAATGAAAATGCAGGCCATCAATATTGGCAAACTCTAAGAAATCATGAACAGTGTAGGTAGGGGAGCAGAATTTGCCACCCTAAAATATGTCTCTTTGGCATATTACATTATTTTAAGCTGGCTGTTTTCTAAGAAACACACACTTGGTAAATACCCTGAAGACCAAGCAGGAGTTACCCTTTTGTTAGAAACATTCACATTTATAAGGAATATCTCCATTTGTAAGGGTCTCTCCCTCACTGTACCAGGCAGAGGAAGATAACCAATCTCTAGAAACTCTTTATCAGTGGAGGAGGCACTGACTTAAAACTACATAACAACCTCACCTTTGTTTACTGTGCTTTTTCTGGTAACTTCCCGTGACTGACTCTTGCCACCCTCAACATCTGCTTTTGCCTTTGTAAATGGTATTTAAGATGAGGATTTTGGCCATTTTGGTCAGCTACTCAGTTTTTCTGGGTCTGTCCCACATATACATGTTATTTATTATACTTTCATTTGATATTCTCCAGTTATTCTGTCTCATGCCACTTTAATCCTTAGACTACCCAAAAAGAACCTAGAAAGGTAGGGGAAAATTTCTTCCTCCCCAACAACAGTAATTCAACAGACTTTAATTTATCTATTTGAAGGCAGTGTCTATATTTTTCAGCCTTATTTAAAGTGGTAATCAGATAAGGAAAACCATGTTATATTCTAGAGGGGAGGGTCTAACGAATCTTTTTCAGGAAAGCTAATGATAATCAAAACCTAAAATCTTAAGAGCAGGAAACACTAAAACTAGACTAGATAAAAGTTCCTGTAAATGAAACATGCAATCAACTTGTTTTAAAATTAGCAATATTTACCTTCCAGCGTTTTGCTCTATCTTTTCATCAATGTCACTGAAGATCTGCTTAAACTCCAAGTCTCCAGGAAATGAATTTAACAAACAATGTAGGTCAAAAGAATTATGGGAATATTCATCTCCCCAATCCATTCTGAGGAATAAGAATAAAAAATGTCAGTTTCCCCAAAATGAAAGGAAAAAAGCCCACCTCAAGTTGTGATACTAACCCCAAAATAATAATGCCCATTTATAGGCAAAATATAGCAGTAGAAGAAGTAGGGTATTATTAATCTAGGTAGATTGTCTTGTTATTTAAATTTCATGAGGTATGACCTAATTTTCACATTTTTCTATGGTTTGAAAGCTGAAAAAAACAGTCAAAGAGTACCGGAGCATCCTGTTGCTTCTCACTGTAACCAAGAGCTGCAAAGGAAATCGTGAGGCCTCAGGGACCCCAGTATGAACAAGGGTGGTTGCTTCAAGAATTCAGTAACTTCCCTCCACTCTTGTCAACATGCTGAGTAACTGTAACCTCAGAATTTTTAAAGTCTTATCCCCTAGTCCTATTTATATGTGAAGAAGGTAAAATTTCCCTTGAGTTCTCTTCTAGCACCTTTGTCAACCTGAGTACTGATATCAGACTAAAATTTAAATACAATACTCCTTCTAGAGAGATATGCATTTTCCCCACTATCAAAGCTTCAGTCAATCATTCATTCCACATGTATTCACTGAATGCTTGATATGTAACAGGCACTGCTGTAGAAGCTGGGGATATAGCTGCAATAACCAAAGTCCCTGACCTCATGGAATTTTTGACCTAGTGGGGAAGGTAGATTTTAAGAACACACAACCAGATACACTTTATAAAAGATTACATGATAAGAAGTGCTATGAGAACAAATACAGCAGGGCAATGGGATAGACTACGAATGATAGAGTTGGGGCAGAGCGTGAACTTTTTTATTTAGAGATATGTTATTTTTTAACATAAAATAGTACTTCTAAAGTAATCTGATGACTAATGGTATAAGTGAATGAGAAATTTAAACATTATAACACGTAAATATAGAATAAGTATCAACAAGAAAAAGACCTGGAAAAATGTGGTTTTAGTTTGGATACATCCAAAATATTTGAAATATTGTCTAGAAAGTTCTGCAGAAACTACAACACTAACAGACACACTCATCCTTAATTATTTAATTATTAAAAAATGCAGGTAATTTATTAACAGTTAAAGATTTCTCATAGGTTCTATCAGGCACTTCAAAGAAGTAGTTTTGGAACAAAGCTTTTATTTTTCTTCAGAGATTTTAGTTTAAGAAGAAAACATTCAACTAAAATTTTTAATATGGAAGTTCATGGAATCACAAGACTTGTCATTTGAAACTTGATTAGTTCCAAATACAGAATAAGTATGGATGTACCATTTTAAAATATCAAAATCTTCATACATTTGGATTCTCCTATTTTAAAATATTTTGCAGTAGAAGGTTTAATTTTTCATTTGAAAACAAATGTTTACCTATAATATGCCATAATTAACATTAACTTGAAATCAGGCAAAAAAAAAAAAAAAATCACCCAAACTATAAGCGAAGTGGTAGAAAATGCCATGTCCTTCAGAAATTATACTTTTTTAGGACAACAAAACCTCAACATTTACATATACCAATGAGTTTGATATCTTTCTATCTTCCCAGCAGCTCAACTAGTTACAGCTATTATCAGAACAGTCATTTCTAAACCCAGTGGCCAATATTACTAATAATGAATTCAGTTTATGTATTTGCATATTTTTTAATTTTGGGGGGTAGTTCAACTTTTCAGATGATGAGTTACTCAAAAACTGTTGCAAGAAAATAAAATTTCACTTTTGTAATGGAAAGATTTGAATGGCTGAGGGTTCTTGTAGAGAACTGAAACAGTAAATACTGTGCTTTGTTTGTAGCCAGCTTCTCTCTAATAAAACAAGTTATCAATACTCTGTTCAGAGTTGTCCCAATTTGTCAATACTGTAAAGCCTCATTACTTCAGGCTCCACATATTCAAAACTAAAGAGAATATGTGTAGAAGTCAGCTTAAATATAATGGCAAACTAGTAATGTGATTTGTTGTATATCTACTACGTATAAGGTACTTTATTTACATCACCTTCCTTAATCTTCATAACTCAACAAAACAGTTATTATCCTCATTTATAGGGGAGGGAACTTGTGCCCAAAGAGATTAACTAACATGTCCATGTTATATAGCTACCTAGTGTTAGGGGTAGCGTTTGAACCCAGACCTGTTTGGTTTTAAAACTTGGAGCTTGCTGGTCTCTTGAGAAATGAATTAGTTACTGCATACAAAACATTGTAGAATGTAGAAATGGTATTAATCAGAATGTTAAAATGGTTATCCCTGGACAGACTGCATAGACTATGGTAGATTTTTATGTTCTTCTTCATATTCAGCATTTCCCTACATTTTGCAATAAGTACTTATCATTTTATATATAATTAGGATAAGTAGTTAAAAAAGGAATTAGCCTTGCTCTCAGGAGGCGTATGATCTCTTACTTTACATTTTCTATATGTCTTCATTTTACACACCTTCCAGCCTTAACACTTCTCTCCTGCCAATTTGTATTTATCATTTCTTTCAGTATCTGATTCAAACCTTATATCATTCCTAAATGTCTCTTGACTAATTATAACCATTTCACCAAACTTTTTGTATTGTTTTGTGGTACTTGTGCTTACAAGTGCTGTTAAAAGAAAATCTGTTGTTATATATGGTTTCAATATTGAATGTGTGTGTTACATCCTTCATTGAAATCAGCTCTGGGGTAAAATAACAATGGACTTGAAACATGTCAAACATTCAGATGAGGTTGGTGACCATGATTTTGAAGGATTCCCAATCTACATGATTGCATGATTTTCTCTATTTAACCTCCGTAGAGAAGTTAATCAATACCTACAAAGACTGTCATTACAAAGAAATGACATTATAAAGGAATGCCATTTGATAACAATGATGGGGTACTATAATGACAGGCATAGATCTGTGGTACTTCCATATGTATGATAAGGTTCCAAGGTGATAAAGCATAACAGAAACAAGAGTCACCTCTACAGTACAGTAAAGTTTAAGATGCTGTGTAAGAGGATAAAAGAAAATCTGATGAGCAAAATGTAACTAATAAGATGAGAACATTAACCTGAGTGAACAGGGACGCACAGGACCAATATGAGAAATAAATAAAGGAGGGAGAGTATAGGCTGTGGTAGGTGATGCTGAAGTTTAGATTTAAAAGTTTTCCCATTAGGACAGCAGTGATCTCTGCAGGACTGTGATGAGAAGGAAGCACGCACTGAATGACTATGAGCACAGACACCAAACGTCCCATTTCCTCACGTGTATTTTGTGGACCCACAGTGTGTCTGACACTGTGCTGGGCATCACGAAGGAGTAGAGAGATTGAGTGATTGAACAGTCTCTCCTCTCAAGGAACAGTAATAAGAATAAGACCATACAAAAGGGAGCCAGTAGAAAGAGCACTGCTGTATTCTAAGTAAAAGATAACCATGCCCTCAACAACAGAAAAGTAAACTATCGAGGGACCAATGTTTAGGAAATACTTCAGTGGTATTTCAGAAAGATAGAATTACCTTTAAAAAACTCTAAGGGGAAAAAGGAAGAGGCTATGAAGCTATGGATTAAGATATAGCTTTATATTCTGTGTCTGTCCTTACAAATTGTCATCAGGGACATAATAATAATTTGACGTAAGGAATGAAGTCTCTTATCCTAATTCACGATCAAAGATGGGAACTATCATTTTTTAAAGTACAATAATTTTGTTTTTGAAATTTCCATTCCACAATATTGTTTTTAAATGTTCATTCTCCTGCAATGTTTCTGATCATTTTTTGTTTAAGATTTAAAAAGCATTTAATATTTCAAACAAGTATTAGCAGCCAATCTAATATTAATTATTGCCTTTTAAAGATGAGTTATGTTTGAAGAATTATATCTAAGCCAAACATCTGTAGATCAAATTTCAGCCATAGGCAAATTATAACAGTTGAGTTATAAATTCCTAAGAACAGCGACTATAATAAAATATGAAAATATTATAAGCACTGCCAGAAAACATTAAAGTAATAAAACTAATTGTACCTTATGTGATCAAAAGAAAGCACACAGAAGTAATTTTGGACTCTCACTTGTCCTTTAACATATTTTAAAATGATACCCTTCTATCCTAAGGTCTCTTCTTCTTTATTCAAACACATACAATGGTTAGAGTTCTTATTTTATGTTTTTTCAGTTTCTTCAATAATAAAAATCCCTAGTGCCATTCTTCTTAAGACCAACATGATTAAAAAGGAGTGAAAGATAGGAAAACCAACCCTTGGGAAGAAATCCACACTGAAATTTAGTTAGCAAAGGAAACATTAGAATAGTGATTTCTCCAGTGAGGAGGGTCACGTCTTTCCTATCTATGGAGAGACTGTGGAATGAGTGTGTCCGCCAGCTCTAGCTCACCTGAAGTCCTACCATTCAACATCACTGTCTAGCCTAAAATAAACACTGTTAATTAGCATAATAAGTGGGGTATTCTGATTAATTAAAAATAATTATACATTCCACATATAACTGAACAAGTTTCAAAATGTTGCTCTATAATAAAACACATTTAACTCTAAACATCACTGAACCAAGAATCAATAGATTTGAGTCCTGATCCTGGTCTGCCAATGCCTCTGTGACTTTGGATAAGTCACCCAGTCTGTCAAGAGGGATGAGGCTTATGTTCCTCATTTATAAAATGAGGTGAATGCATTTATTAGGCTCTGAGGTTTCTTCTAGCTATAAATTTGTTGTATTCTATAAAAAAGGTCAGAGGACATATTTCTGAATCCCCCAAAGTAACTCTTCCAATGGACTATTTCATTCATCAATACCATCATTGTTCCTGTATCCTGGACTTTCAGAGTTATTTTTAATTATTCCTTATTCCCATCCCCAGGACTGCTACATGAAAAGCTAAACTAGAATCTGTAGCTTAGCAAGAAATGTTATGTGAAAAGCGGAAACATAAGGCAGCAAGACATTCTTTTATGGTAATAGGTAGATGCCCTGTACTGATGTTCCATTCCCCAACCTGCAGCTCCCTAAAATATTCTAAAAAGCAATCTGTCCATGTTTCCGGGTTCCTCTGAACTGACACTCTTTACTCAATAAAAGATGTCTGAGACCAACTGACTTTGGGCATTATGCCTCCACAAGGAAAAAGGTGACATTATAGCCATCATGTACCCTTGAGCTATTATACTTGCTATTTGTTATATTATTTGTATTATTCTTTGTATTTCTTGTTTGGTTTGAGTTGCTGATTTGATAAAAAAGCAAAGGGAAAATAAACTTTGACCATCATTCTTAAGTCTGGACCAGCCTTTTCTTCTGGCTTGGTTCATTTTTACTTTTCCATCCATATCTAGTCACAAAGTAGTCTTCCTATATCATTCACAAAGTCCTGCCAACATTACATTGATATATTTCAAAATTTAACTTTTACTAAATCTTGACAATTTTATGTAGTTCAGTGAACTCATTCACTGAGAAAGGGAATTAAAAGTATGATAGCTAAATAATAATAATAATATTAAAGATAATAACTCTTATCTATCATTTATATGGACCATGCATTGTTCTAACTACTTTATATATATGGACTCGTTTAATTCTTGTCTTAATCCTATGGGATAGGTACTATTATCATCTGCATATTAAAGATGTAGAAACAGAGGAACGGAGAGGTTCATGACTTACTGAGATCACTTGCATAGGAAGTGGCAAAGCTGGGATTCAGACTGCTTCAAAGGCTATCCTTAATCACGATGCTATAAACTGGCTCTCTGTATAAACCTGTACTTAAAAAAAATTATTATTTTACCTCTTATATATGTTGGCTTGTTTACTGCCACATATATTTAAAGGCTTTCCCTAGAACCATTATAAATTTCATTCATTATGAAGCCTATATAATTTCCAAATTTTTTTGTTTTTGTTTTTTAAGGCTAGATCTTCCCCTGTGATATTTCAGTGTTGCCAAAAAATTATTTATTTCATCAGTTACTGAGAGATGAAATCTTAATGTTTTAGCCTCCCCCAAAGACTGAGAAACAACTCAAACAGATCTCCGTTTGTTGATAGGCATTTCAAATACCTTATACATTAAAGATTTACATTAGGAAATAATGAACTTGTTATTTTATTCAGTTTATTTTCTCAACTCTCTGCTATATATTAGCTTTTCCCCACAGAATGCCATGCTTTCTACTAATTATTGTGGAAGTTCTGATTATTACAATTATATGAGCTAGAATATTGATATACTTCCAGTCAGTACTCATATTAACATCCTACGGCTATTAAAATCCCCTTTGATAAAATATAAAATACTTCATTGTAACCCCTCTATTAGTAATTTATATACGTGTATGTATGAAGTAGAAATTGACAGGATCAGTTGGAATACACTACTGCAGCTTGACAAGCAAACAGAATTAATTGTCATATGCTTTACTTACCAAATTGACATTGCTTTCTTTATTTTTCACTGCACCTTTCTTTCCAGAAAATATTTTCATTTTAATAACTCTTTATAATCTTCAATATGCAATCCTAGCTATCTCTTGCTTTAATACAACAGTGAAACCAAGATAATTGAAAATGAATTTAATTTCAGCATTCTTTTATGACTTGGAACTCATATATTTCACATGATTTAAAAGTCATAAAATTATTATATATTTTGAGATTAGAACTAAATAATGTTGCAAATCATGGGGTTATGATTAACTAATGAATTTTCAAGTACAGTAAAACCTTAGTAATTTGGAAAGCAGTATACCTGCATTGGAAAGTTTAAGTTGTGGAGCACTTTTTAAAAGGCAGTTTATTCTGTAGCAAATGGGAATAATAAACAGTTTATGAGATATCAACTATATTTTTAAGGAACTCTCTTTTAACAATTAGGCAAGAATGCTTTGAATTTAGCATGCGCTTTGTACTGAAATAGGTGCTTCCAAAGGAGTTAGAGTTCTTAAAGTATGTTCGAAGAGTTGAAGAATTTCTCCTAAAATGTTAATATTATTGATTAGCTAGTCAAATTAATATGATACTATTCCCCTAAATTTTGGTAATATTATTAACTAACATCAATTTGATGAATAAATCTATCCATTGAAATACCCTTTTATGACTTTCAGAGCTTTGCTTCATCAATTATCAACTAGTTCTGCATCATCAATTATCCCTTTCAGTTCACTATAAACATGTTCAAGTTTCTTGCTTTTTAGAAACCAATAAAACCCTCCCTAGGATCCCCTTCCTTTCATAGCCCGGCATCTCAAAACAGCAGTCCATATTTCTTAATCTTATGTTCTCATCTTTCACTTCTCAACCCAGAGCAATCTGGTTTCTGCCTCCATCCTTTTACTGAAGCTGACAAAATATTTTTCAGTTCCTATCATACTCAATCTCTGCACTATTTGGTACTGAGAGCTACTCATTCCTTGAAGTTGTCTTCTCTCTTGTCAATTTTCCTAAGTATTACACCTTCCTAGTTCTCTTCTACTCTCTCACACCATTTATTCAGAGGCTCCTGGTAGAAGTCCCCAGTTGGCCAGCTCACATTTCTTTTTTTACCTGATATACAGTATCAGCCATACAATGGTGGTGCATTTCTATGCTAGAGGACTCAGCTTTTCTGGTCATATCTAATTGATTCAGGGTTAGAAAACTGACCCAAGTTGAACCATCAGATGCATACTAAATAAATTTTGAAATCTGGAATGAAGGCAGGGACAGGGAATCACTGGTAGTAAACCAATCACGTTACTTCCAGTCTCCCAAGTGAAGGTACATGGATTTTTTTGGCTGAGGCCCCTGTAATTGCCCAGTTCCTGTCCTCCTCTGCTCATACAGTTTCCTTCTGTTTCTGTGAGATACACACACTAAATCCTTTCCCTGCTCAACTGCCCAACAGCCACTTTTTTTGTTTGTTTAAATGAACCAGAGTAGTTTTTATTAAACTAATAAACATCTTGATTGACTCCTCTTTCATCTCTTCCCTCGAACACTGATATTGACCACAGGGTTCTCTCTAGAACTGCTTCTCATTTTAAATACTTTCCTTGAGCATTTTTCATTCAAAGCAATTCCTTTTTATGTAATTTTACTGTAGTAGATTTATTTTAATTGAAAATATTTTTGTTTTATTTTTATTCATTGGATTTTCTCCTCAGAACTCAAAATCCCTATTAGTTTCATTTTGCAATCTTCCCAAATCTCCTTACTTCTCTTGCTTGAGTTGGGAAGCGGAATATGGAAATTTCTCTTTCACTTCTCTTCCTGTCCATCTCATGCTGTTGTTACTGGTCCTCTTCCTATTCTACATGCTTTTCATAACCTCTTTCACCTATTATCTTGATGTTGAAAATTCAAAGTCTATGTCTTTAACTCTCTAAAACCCCCATACATATTTCAAAGCACTTACTAGACAATTCCACTTTGCTGATCCAAAGGTCCCTTAAACTCAACATGTCCAAAATTTAATTCAAAATCTTTTTCTTAAAATGACTTTTCTCTCTATGTTATAGGGTCACCACCTACCTAATCTCCCTCTCGCATGCCTAGTATTTTAAATCAGGTATCAGCAAACTATGGCGCAGTCTGTTTTTCTATGGCGTGAAAGCTAAGAATAGTTTTTATATTTCTGTGTTGTAAAAATTAAAAAACAAACAGAAAAGAATATGTCACAGTGGCCATATGTTGTCCACAATTCCTAAAATATTTACTATCTGGCCTTTAACAAAAAAAGGTGGCTGATGCCTGTTTTAAATGGTCATAAATTCTTTGACCCTTTCTCTTCCTAATATCTTAAATGGTCATCATTCTCAAATTTGACATTTGCTTCTTTCTGCACCAGTGTCTCAAATCTGGAACATTATCTGGTCTCCAAGACTCATATCTTGTAGTATAATAAGAAATATATATTTGGGTTTTGCCACTCCTACCCCCTTCCTTACTTCATCCTACGCGGCGTCTCTTCCCTTTGGCTGTTCCTGAGTTGTATCCTTTTAAATAAAACTGTAATCAGAAGTATGGCACTTTCCTGAGTTCTGTGAGTCATTCAAATGAATTACTGAACCTGTGGGAGCCCCTGAATTTGTAGCCAGCCAGGCAGAAGTGGGTATCCCCTGCAGACCTCACTTGCTCATGTCTGAAGTGGGGGCAGTCTTGTAGCAGTAAGCCTTTAACTTGCAGTGACTGTGCTAACTCCAGGTAGTTAGTATCAGAACTGTTGAATTGAGTTGTAGGACACCCGAATGATACCCACTTTCCATACTGGCATTAGACTTCTCATTTTACAAACCAATTCAGATCATTTCACTACCCTGCCTAAATACCATTGAAGGTTTTCCACAATGCATAGGATAACTCCAGGTTCTTTACCTAGTTTTATAGATATAAAATATTTATATATTTTATTTATATATTATATATAAAATATTTATATATTTTATTTATATATTATATATAAAATATTTATATATTTTATTTATATATTATATATAAAATATATATGCATTTCATCATAGTTATATTTTTCTACTATAATTGTCCTTGGTTGACATTTTGAAATAGCCTTTTGCCATAACTCCTACTAAGAATGCTTTCAGTAGAAAATCATGTTTATGTAAGGCATTTACTTCATTAATGTAGATAATACTATTTATAGAAAACATAACTATAATAATTTGTGTATTATCTTCAAACAGAAAAAACATCTACAACTGTGGATTATACTATTTTTAAATGTCTTTTAACAACTCAAACCATTTTTTAAAATACTGTGGAAAGGTAAGAAAATATATTTGTGGTGAAAAATCAGGATTTTACATTTATTTATGCTATCAAATAACATTTAAATGTGATACCTTAAAACTCTTTCTAGTTCCCATCTACCAAAAGAGGAAATTAGATAAAAGCGATCTTTAAGGACCCTTCTAGTTTTAAAATTCTATTATTTTAATCATGTGAACTATTTCTTGAATATTTAATTTTCTGTTATACTGCCTTTGCAGTATACATTTTAATTCTATAGTTCAATAGAGGGATAATTTGTTGTTGGTTATAAACAAATTCATATGAAATGACCTGAAAATCTGTTTAAAAAGCAATCAGTGAAAGTAAATATTGGATTTCTTCATGTTAAATCTGAAAATCCATCACTATACTTGCTTTTTACTTTATTTGCTGCTTAACATATCTCAACAGCGAATCTATCATATCAACACAGTCATCATGATCCAAGCTGCAAATAATAGAGAGTGTCAGTGTCAATTTTGCTTTCTCACACTTGCTTCCCTTCACTTCATCTGATTTTAATAATCCCTGTCAAACCACAAACAGTCCAAATTACCTTCATGACACAGAAGCTTTCAAGGAGCAGACAGAATCTCAACTTTCATTTAGCAACTACAAAAGAAAGCTGTCCAGCTGGACAAATATTATTTCCACACTTGACAATCTCTACAGTTGAGCATGCATTTTAATTTTAACTAAACCTGCCAGGAGTTTGATATGAGCTTCTTGTTTTGTGTAGATTGACTTGTAGGATTATCAGACCAATGACTGTAATTGTGATGAAAGAACCTAGCATTTTTCTACTAAAAGATGAATCATATACCAAAGCTGAGGGACCAAAATGAACATATAAGAGGCAATGTGAGGCATGGATTGTAGAAAGAAAACTACTTAAATTAGGTGCTTTAATTACTAAACAAAGTCTAAAGATACAGAACACATTCTTTGAAAGTAAGAACTGATAAGTAAAAATAAAAGGTAAAAACATTAAAATTTTATGCATAGATACCATTGAGAAAAAAGTCCTAAGAATGAAAAATAAAGAGATTTTTAAAAATTGTTTTGGATTGACTCAACTTCAAAGTCAAATTTCTAGAATAGTTCTATGTGTGAAATTATAATAAAACTGATGTTCTTGACAAGATATTAAAAAGTCCACATCATACTAATTAACATGCCCTTGTACACACAACGTGAAACTTCGAAGAAGTCAGAGTAAAAATGAATAATGATAAGTTTGTAGAGGAGGAGTAGAATAAATGTTACTTGCAAAGCTACATGTAAACTATTATATCTTTGAAGCTTAATTTATTACACTTAAATCTAAAAGTTTCAAATGGTAAAATATTTCTGGAAACATTTCCTACGCTAGGCCTGAATTCTTCCTATAGTTATAGAATCTCAAAATTGCCAAATGTCAGTCTTCTCTCCAACCTGCTACACTCCACACTAGTCCCAGGCACTCCCTTTCCCAAAGCACGTGCTATTAGAGCACTGTTTCCCCCCGAAACCTGACTTGGACACCACAGCTCAGTTTCCTTTAACAGTCCCTTTTCTGTCTCTTTCCCTTGGTCCTCTAACTGAACAATTTCATCCACACTCATGTCTTCCGCTACAACTTATGTTTGGAGCTCCTGTTCTAACTGTCCAACTCCACCCTGATAACCCCCTTGGATGTCCCACAGGCACCTCAAACTCAACACGCCCCAAACAATTTTATTATCTTCCCTAGGAAATGTCTTCATCTCCTTGAAGTCCGTATGATCGTTAACAGCACCACTGTCCACTCAGGCGTTCATGTCAGAAATATGGGAGTCATCCCCACGTGCTAATGTTCTCTCACCAATCCCGCAGCCAGACAATGAGTGTTCCTTCATATTTGTTATATCCAACCCTGTTCTCACACTGCTCCTGTTAAATTCAAAATCCATCATCTGGATTAGTACGGCAGTTTGCTAAAGTGTCTCCCTATTTTTCGCATCATCTCCTAACTCATTCTCTATCCTACCACCAGAATGATCTTGGTAAAGGTGAGAGAGGAATCAGTGTTTACAGCAAGATTTTAACTCTAGGTGACTGGGAGAAAAGCCACACTCTTAAGTGAAAGAGAGGAATCAGAGGAAAGAGTTAATTTTTAATTTGTAGGGGGAAATGGAGCATTCATTTTAGAAATAATGAATTTGAAGTACAAGAATTACAATCATGTATAAACACAAGCAATGATTTGGAAAAGGGAAATGGGATTTGGAAAGGAGGGGATGAAGCATATATAAATAAAAGGATTATATAATTTTATCATCCAAACTAGAACCTTTTCTGTTGGATTAAAAGTGGTACTGAAAATAATTAAAATTATATAATTTTTTGAGATGTATACTTAGAAATCAAGTCAATGGCTTTATAATATTTGTGGACCTATGTAACAATTGTATTCAAAATAACATTCTTTCAAAAAATTCTTACATCTATGCCCACTGAAGTAAAAAATGTTTATATTGTTTTAACATTAAAAATATAAAAACAGATGATTCTTGGTACATTTCATATACTTTAATTTCTTAGTTGTGTCTGTCTCTCACAGTGAATTTTCTGAAGAATGTGTTTTAAAAAATATGATCATATTATTTTTATAATTTTCCAAGATACAATTTATGGTTAGTAAATTTTAAGTTGTTGACACTTTCAAGTGACTCTTCTGTACACTCTTTCTCAGGTGCAATTCTACCTGTAAATTTATTAAGTTCAGAGCAAATTCACTAGTGGAAAATATTGCCAATTTTAAATTTTAATAATGAAATACATAAATGCTTTAGCCAAAATATTTTTACAGTTTCTAATTTTTTGCTTCTATGCAAAGCAACTCTTTTGACCATTAACTTAAAAAGACAAATTCATCAAATAAATATGTATGCTTATTTTCAATGTTTTGCTAAATTTAGATACTGCAAACTTGCAGGCTTTCCCAGGTTAACTTCATTCTGAACCATAATATAAACTTATTCAATTAAAAATATGAGCTCTATCAAAATATTTTCTCCATAAGTATAGGTATTTTCAAAACACAATTATGGAATTTCACAATTAAATTTTACACATCATTTGAGTTCTTATGAGTTCATTTTGTTCAGTTTCCCCTTTGATTTCAGGGGGAAACATTTCAATGCCCTCCTATCTGCCAGCTTTGTGTTCAATAATTACAATTCCCTAAAAGCTTCACATAAACTGAATTTTTTTGCCTTCCATTTGTTAAATGCTTTGACTAAAAATTTCCAGTAGATTTTGCACAAACTGCAACCAAAATTTAGAGAACATTTTTACAAAAGTATTTAATACCATGGTAGGATACTTTCATTGATTTACAAACTTACTCTTCAAAGTCTCAAAAATTTCTAAAGTTCAAAGAAATAAAGTGTTTACTGCCATGCTTAAGTTATTTTTATTTTATCAGCATCAATCTAACCACAAAAATTTCATTTTGTATATGTATAAACATATTTGTACTTTTTGAGAACTATACCTTCTATTTAGATTGGTAAATTTTATAGATTTCTTGGAGGCAATTATGAATTGCACAAATATGTGCATCACAACATATTCTGAGTATACTTCTCTCCGTAGGTTCTAAATTTATTCAAAAATTTTTATGATGTTATGTTCTACCTCAACACTTTTTTGTTTGTTTTTGGCCATGCCCTGCGGCATCTGGGATCTTAGTTCCCCCACCAGGGATAGAACCCACGCTAACTGCAGTGGAAGCACAGAGTCTTAACCACTGGAGCATCAGGGAAATCCCAACATATTTTTTAAATTAATTAATTAATGTTTTAAATTTATTGGCTGCATTTGGGTCTTCGTTGCTGCGCGCAGGTTTTCTGTAGTTTCGAGAGCAGGGGCTACTCTTTGCTGCAGTGCCGGGGTTTCTCACTGCGGTGGCTTTTCTTGTTGCGGAGCATGGGCTCTAAGTGTGCAGGCTTCAGTACTTGCGGCTTGCAGGCTCCAGAGTGCAGGCTCAGTAGTTGGGGTACATGGGCTTAGTTGCTCCGCGGCATGTGGGATCTTCCTGGACCAGGGCTCCAACCCGTGTCCCCTGCATCAGCAGGCAGATTCTTAACCACTGCACCACCAGGGAAGCCCCTCAACATATTTTTAATATCACCAAAACCAAATACTTTTATCATGTATGTTGCAATCTGTAATTCAATTTACAATAAATAGTATTCACAATAATGTTGTGTTTCACCTTTTACAGAATGAACTTCTAAATGCTTTACTTTGATTCCATGTATTAGACAAGAACCTTGAATCATTATTGGAATTAACTGATTTTTTTTTCACTAGAAATATCCAATGATACTGAAGTAAAACTGGCATCATTAGTAAAGTTCTATTAATAGAGCCAATACGTTAATAGTTATTGTTTCACCTTTCATACATGCACAAGAAAACCTGAAGCTGAAGATGAGAGAAATTACTATAGTACAGTCACTTGATCTAAATGAAAAGTCATGTTTTATAAAGTGGTACACAAATGTACCTTCTGCAGATAAGTATTAAAATGTCATATTTTCATGCACAGTCTTAAAATAAGACTATGCAATAGATGTTGATTCTTCTATGCCTACTTTTTTTTAAATGTTTATTTTTATTTATCTATTTGGCTGCACAGGGACTTAGTTGTAGAATGCGAAATCTTTAGTTGTGGCATGCAGATTCTTAGCTGCGGCATGCGGGGTCAGTTCCCTGACCAGGGATCAAACCCGGGCCCCCCTGCATTGGGGAGCGAGGGGTCTTAACCACTGGACCACCAGAGAAGTCCCTCTATGTCTTCTTGTTTTCATGTGGTCTGTGATATGATTACACCCCCCATAGTGTGAGTTACACATTAATTCTTTTCAGCAAGTCAAATGAAATTTAGTACTAACTGTTAAATGTACACTGCTATTTTTTTTCCTTTTTTCTTTTTTTTCCTAAATCACTGTCACCAAAATGGTTATTACAAAATAAAAATGTGTTACCCACCAATAAAATAAATAGTTGTAGATTTATATCATATGATATATAATAAAATCCTTGCAACAACAGAGCTCAGATTGTATTCATTCTATGGCAAAACTGAATAAAGGATGGGAAATGTGCAATACACAGGCCAAAGCATGGGCTCAGTACAATTGGCTGTGCATCAAGTGGCCAGCAGAGCTGGCAGCAAAGAACAGTTTTGCCACCACCACCGCCTAAGATCTGAAGAAGCTAGCTGTATCTAACTGCTCCTGCCAGAGTGCATTTACTTTATCAGCTTGCACCCTTCCTGCTCTCCTTGAAAAAGATGTGTTAGCTTATATTACTTCTGGAAAGGATCTGGGAAAGATAAATGGGATATGGCCAATTTAACCATATGTTAAAGTGAGAATTCTGTTCACTATACTGGTGTCTCAAACATGAGAGCATGCCGGGATGTAGACAAACTAGGTGTAGGTCTATCTAAATCTATCCTAGTTTATTTTTATGTAACCATTAAATAATACTTCATTCAAAAATGAAAAATCTGAGGCAAAAAACGAACCGATGAAATACTGAGATAAAAGGCATAAAATGGGAATATGCTGGGCAAAGTGAATATATAATGTGATGTCAGTACATGGGATATATTAAATATCAATATACCATATATAAAATGAAAGTGTACCTATAAATAATGACAATCTAGCTCTGTATGGCATGAGATGGAAAGATTTCCAGAATGCTATAGTATTTTATTTTAAAAAGTAAGTTGTATAACTATATATGCATCATGATACAGTATAATACTTCTGAAAAAGAAAACAATCATCCCCCAAAATCAGGAAGGATACTCAACAAACTATCAATGGTACTAAGCTGTGGGTGGTAGAACTAAAAAGGAACAGGGAAAAGGAAATTTTTACTCCCTATAATCTATTTTTGTTTGAACTTATTGTAATGAGCATATCTTACTTTTGACACAGGAGAAACAAACAAAATATTACAAGGCATTAGCTAATTTGGTATCAACTGAGTGGTACAAGTAACAAATGATTTACAAATCCTGCAGTGGGACACTTCTTTGGGCAGAGCAAAAGAAAGAAGTCAAGACGCCAGGAAAAAGGAAGATAAAGGTGGGGGCCCAGTAGCCCAGTGATCTTGCAAAATCCACAGCTTCACAGGCCCCACAGTTCAAGACACAATCTCTCACTGTATACAGATTCAAGTGCTGTCCAATTCTGAGAATGATCCAACACCTAGTGAAGGGAGGACATGAGGAGCCTCAGCCAGACAGTAAACAGAGAAGTAAATAATGAGTTTGTCTCCTGTTCACGTCCCTCTTCTTCTACAACTTGGGTTCTTACTAACTTCTTATTGCCAGTGTGTAATCAGGTCCTCATCTTGAGGTCTCTTTGTATGTAGCAGGATCCTACTCCTAAACCTCAGCCACAGTTGCCTGCTCCACACTCACAAACCACCACTAACAGGGGCCTTGGTAACTAAAATGGTGAGAACATCTTGGACCATATCATATATACGACTGTGCTGGGGAACTAGAAGAGAAAATTCACAAATGAAAATAGTGAAAGATAAAAATAGGAATGCTATGGCCAGATGGGTATGCTAAGGGCTTTTTTTCTCCAGAAGGAAAATATTTGTGCTTTTATCCTATACAAAACAGGGAGTCATAAAAGGTTTTTTACTAAGGCAGTACATGACTACTATTTTATAAATATTTACCAATATTTACAGGGTGTTAAGATGGTTTTGGTTTGGGGTGAAAGAATAGATGTAGGAAGATCAATTAGGAGGATAGTGAATTAATCCAGATGAAGATGATGATGAATAGGAAGAGGATGGGACCACAAGAAAAGGAAAGATAGCTTTTGAAATGACCTTCCAAGGTATGACTAGATAGTTTGGGATTGCTGAGTAAGGCAGGCAGTTATTGCTGAGAGAACACCAGGCAGGTGTTACACATCCCGGGCATCAAAAGCTTGGACTGTAGACCCAAGTTATCAGAGAAACCAAACAAGACGATGTGAAAATTACAGTCATGATAAGAGGCATAAAACTTGTTATGTCATTAGAAACAGGCAAAGGGTAAAATCCAGGGTGTGGCTCTTCCTTGGTAATAAAAATGACCAGTTATGACAGGAATAGCTAAAAAAAAGAGGTGGGAATTGTACAGAGTAGGGCATCTTGTTGTCAAAGGCTCTTACAGTCTTGAAGAAGGCAGCTGTAGGTACCATGCACTGCATGCCCATGGTAGCCTTCAAGAAGTTAGCTGAGGAGCAGGTGACTGCTATGGTTGCCCATACGGTTTTCTGCTGGGTAGGGCCACAGGATAGGCCAGGATAGTAAGATGAGGCTATAGGGAAATTTATGTAGTAAGGCCTAAATTATTAGAGAGGAATTCTGAAGTTTTATAGTAGTTTATGGATAGATTTTTAAGACTTAGAAGGAAAATGTTAACGAGAAGGCATGGCAAATTCAGTTTTAGATATGATGATTTTGAATGGATTTTACAAATGGTAATGTCCAGAATAGAGATTGGGTAGATATGTGAGGGGAATGCATGAGAAACCACAGTGTTCCCAATGTCACACAGAAGTTCAGGAGACCAAGACTCAGACAGTATCTTTCAAACTTTTTGAACTGTGACCTACAAGGTTTAAAAAAAAATGCATTGCAATCTGAAGTGTAGGTGTACACACATATCTTAAACCAAGCTTCTTAAAAAAATTGCTTATCCTTAATATTTGCTTTGATATTTTCTATTCTATTCCTGCTCCTCCTCCTGCTCCTCCTCCTCCTCCTTCTCTTCCTCCTTCTCCTCCTCTTTCTCCTTCTTCTCCTGCTTCTTCTCCTTCTTCTTTTTTTAAATGCTGCCCATAGCGTCTAATTCGATTTCAGCACCTTCATTTTGGCTTCGAGATTTTTAGATTAAAGAGACCTTTGTGATTATTTTGTAGAACCATCTGCAAAGATATGACTGATAAATCCAGAAGATATGTTTTTTGAGAAAGGGTAAAAAAGAGAAAAGCAGAAAATTAACGATTGCTTGGGAAGCACTAATGGAGGTAAGGAAAAGGCCAAAGAAGATAAAGAAAGTAGGGTCACAGGATGGAAAAAACTAGTACCAAACAGGACGATGTTATAAAAAGGAATGGCTAGCCAACAAAAGCTTTTTTCAATTCATGTCTTTGCCTCTATTGCAGTGTTTCTCAAAGTGTAATTGAAGACACTAATTTAAGCAGAATTACCTTGGACACTTGTTAAAAATTCAAATACCTGGGTGGGCCTCATCTCAGGCCTAGTGAACTGAACTTTCTGGGTGTGTGTCCTAGAATTGACAATTTAAAAGTTTCCCAGGATATTCTTTCCACCAAGTATTTTTATCTCTGTGCCTTTCACAAATCAGCTTTCAAAATGGTACTTTCTAGGAACACGCAATCTCACTTCACACATTGGATGTGTTCTTAAATAGCTGCTGAGTACTTGCACAGTAAACTATTACTCCCCTAAAGACTACCATGATTAACCTCAGAATCATATCCACCCAGAAGGAAACAAAGAAGCTTCTGAAGCATTCAGCCTTTAAACAAACATTCTTTATCCTGATTTTTCTGTATTACTTATGCAAGTGGCTGGCCAAATGGGCTTACAACCCTCATTATCTTTATTCAGTTTAAAAGCATATACTATATTTTAAAATTCACTATACTGTTACATATTTCATTTTGATTTTGACTTGAGTGCACTGCATGCAACTAGTTAAGTACCACAATCAAGTGGCGTTTAGCAGAACTCACAGGCAGGAAGTGCCACAAAGAGAAAGTTTTCAGAAAATACAAAAACTGGAGTTTATGATTTGGACTCTAATAGCAAAGATATCCCTTTAGTAGTAAGCCCTACTAACAAAAATATTTGTCAGTTTATTGCCAATTGACAACCAAGAAGTATTAGATGTGACTCTGTTCTAAGATGGGAATCATAACTAACAACAACAACAACTACTACAGTAGATAACATTTACTCACTTATCTCAGGCTTTGTTTTATTTTTATTTTTATTTTTATTTATTTTTTTTTATCAGGCTTTGTTTTAAAATCTTTCCACTAACTCATTTTATCTTCACAACAATCGTGTGAAGTAAGTACCATTTTAAATCTCATTTCCCAGATAATGAAGCTGAGATACAGAGAGCTGTGTAACCTTCCTAGGGTTCCACAGCTAGAAACAGAAGCTGAGATTCAAACATAGACATCCTGTCTAAGAGTCTGTACTCAAAGGCAGTGTGGTACAACGTGATTGTAGGAAATTCTCAGATGTTGAAGTAGTTAGCTGCCCAGCAGAGAGAAAGACTTACTATTTATGGTCTGGGATTTTTTTTTTTTCCCTATTCTTTATGCAAGTGATTTCAAGATAACTTGGGTCTACAATGGATCGCTGTTCACGTTTAGTTATTACATTTCATTATAATGCACTTTAAATGTGACAGGAATATTCAAAATAGCATATAAGATGGGAATTCAGCATTGCATTATCGTGTATAATATTATGTGTGGAGCCCGAGAGTCTGCATTTTTAACAAGTTCCTAGGTAATGGTGATACTGCTGGCTTGGGGACCACATTTTGAGAAGCAGGGGCTTACAGTGTGCGATCTGGGGTAACAATGCTAGTGTTGGAATCCTAGCTCCGTTTCTTACTAGTTTTATAACCTTCTCCTCATGTGCCTCCATCACGTCTGCAAAATAGTGAGATCATTAAAGTGTTGTTATGAGGATTACATGAGATAATCCATGGATACTACTCAGAGCAGTTGTTAGAATACAGAAAGCACTCAGTAAGTAGTATCTCTTAATATTATAGAAAACTATTAAAAGCATATATTGTATCCCAATAAAAGCCATTTATTGAATTGACTGATGTAGCAGAAATACTAAGCAAAATTCAGTTTTTCCCAGGCAATCACTAGAACATCACTGTATACTGAAGGACATTTAATATATAAATTAGACCCACTATCCAACTTTATTAATTATGTTAATCTGAAACTGCTGTAAACAAATTTGCATGAAGCTGGCTTTGGCCTATACTATTTAAACAGATTATTTTGTTTCTATGCCAAAAACTTTTTTATATTGCAGGTGTACACTGAGTTCCAACTCATTTCTTTGAATAACTTTCTCTGAATTTGGAAATAGGTATTTTTGTTTTAAAAATTCATTTTGGGACTTCCCTGGTGGCACAGTGGTTAAGAATCTGTCAGTGCAGGGGACATGGGTTCGATCTGTGGTCCGGGAAGATCCCACATGCCATGGAGCAACTAAGCCTGTGTACCTCAACTACTGAGCCTGCACTCCAGAGCTGGCAAGCCATAACTACTGAACCCGTGTGCTACAACTACTGAACCCCATGTGCCCTAGAGCCTGCGTGCCACAACTACTGAGCCTGTATGCTACAACTAGTGAAGCCCATGTGCCTACAGCCTGTGCTCCTCAACAAGACAAGCCACCGCATGAGAAGTCCAAGCACCACAACGAAGAGTAGCCCCCACTCGCCACAACTACAGAAAAGCCCACACACAGCAACAAAGACCCAAATGCAGCCAAAAATAATAAACTAAAATAAATAAAATTTTCTTTTAAAAAATTCATTTTCATCAAATAGAAATTAGAACTAGCATTAGTATGAACAATAATAATGATTTTAATTTTATTTTTTTGGCTGCATTGGGTCTTCATTGCTGCACATGGACTTTTCTCTAGTTGTGGTAAGCGGGGGCTACTCTCCGTTGTGGTGTGCAGGTTTCTCAGTGTGGTGGCTTCTGTTGTTGCGTAGCACAGGCTCTAGGTATGTGGGCTTCAGTTGTTGCAGAGTGTGGGCTCAGTAGTTGTGGCTCATGGGTTCTAGAGCACAGGCTCAGTAGTTGTGGCACGTGGGCTTAGTTGCTCCATGGCATGTGGGATCTTCCTGGACCAGGGACTGAATCCTTGTCCCCTGCATTGGCAGGCAGATTCTTAACCACTGCACCAGTAGAGAAGTCCATGAACAATAATAATGATTTTAAACATTTGTTCAAACAAGGGTACTAGTATAGTTTAGATGAATTTGGACAAGTTAGCCAAAACCGTCACAGACAACTGTATACATTTTCAAACCACTACATAATGCAGCATAATTACCTCTTGCTACTGAGGACTGGGGCTTAGAAAGAATATTACCTGTTAGAATTGTGATGATTTAACAGTGATGTGATATGAGAGGGTTCAGTGGGTAGGAAAAGTAAAGTCAGAACCAGAAATGAAAAACTATTAGAAATTTCTCAAATTCAACACTGCTTGAAAATTAAAGAGATAGAAGACATGGAATGGAGTACACTAGGAAAGAAAGATTAATGTTCCCCCAATCATTGATAAAAACCAGGAAGGGTAAAACCTGGAGGTTCGATAAAAGAGGAGATGAGAACTATGAAGTGTTTTAGGTTGGTTAGTATCTTTATGAGTCAGCAAGAAAAGATCAATAAATAATTTGCTTTTCTTTTCACCTTTTATTTCTCTAACAGAGATTAAAAAGACAATTGTGGGACAGCTTCTGTTTATTTTTCTAAATTAAAACTATATCCAACATATGAGATCATGACAGCTGAGAATCAAGGTAAAGGGGGGAATTTGGGTAGGGAGATTATTCTTTCCCTCCTCTCTCCCTTTCTCTCTTTCCCTGAAGAATGGGGTAAAGAAGGCTCCAGGCTCCTCCTTTAATGTCCAGTGTGGTACTAGAATATTTTTTAGCATTCAACATATATCAGATTTTACTTTACACTTTGCTTTCTATAACAAGCATTACATTAAAAAAATAAGATATTACCCCCCCAAATCTGCATAAAAATGCTTTTATCAATATAAAAAACTGGTATATGGAAAATTTTAAGGCAGGGTTACCTATACTTAATTATACTGAATAAGGATTCTTCTGTTGAAATAATTATCAGGTTTAACTTGTACTTCTAGTGGAAAAAAAATCAATTGTTGGAATTGTGATTCTTAACATCTAGAGATGATATAACCAACCATATTGGATGCTTTAGATTAGAGGAACAAGAACACAGTTACAGTAACATTTGGGTTTACAACAGTCTGAATCAAATTAATGAAAAACAGAAATTTACCAAAATGCACGAGCTAACTTTTTCCACTTACAAAGCAGGTATTAGCTGTCTCTCAATATCAGAGAAGCAAGGAATTCCACTTCAGTGTGACCTATTTATGCCTCTTAGATTCATCATATGCGTTTTTTAATGACCCCAAACCAAAGGAAATGTGGAAACCTATCTGAAAAGCTGACATTAAGGTTGTGACACCAACCAAAACAACAAGAGAGTCTAAAGTTAAACTGACACACAATCCCCAAATCAGTCTGTTACACTCCTAATTTAAAAAACAGTTACTATGTGAAATAGTGATGGCATGTCAGCTTCTGCTTTGAAACTCCTGAATTTTGTCATTTGGTGTTTGTGTCACAACCTTAATATTATTTAAATATACTTTTTAATATCTATTATTTAAAAAATATCTTTGAATTGAAGATACTCTAAAGCTTTGAAGAAGCCAACCTCAAAGCACTGCATTCCTAGCATGCCACTTTTATTAGAAGTGGTGCATAAAACATTTCCTGTTGACAAATCTAATTCATTAAAAGGTGAGATGGATGCATTTTAAAATAACTGGCTGGCATCATTATCTGCAGCACCTTTTATAAATTATTCCTCTTTTCCCTTTTGACTGAACTTGTCACAGTTCCCTTTCAGAGTCTGAATGTTATGCCTTATAGTCAATGCTTTCAACATGTTTAGACAAGTCATAAGTTAAACAAGCAGTAGTACTTTATTTTCTAGGAATGAGAAAGGGTAGCAGAAATACAGATTATTTCAGTCAATTCATTGATTTTTAACTAAAGACAAGTAAAGTCAGTTAGTGGTAGTTTCATCTTACACAAAGGATTTAAAAATTAAACTATACTGTTTGAGTAGAAGGGAAAATTTCAAAGAAAGGAACATAAAGAGAGATGCTGGCAGCTCTGCTGCACTATTGTGCAGAAGACTTAGTTTAAAATTGAATTGTGCTTCCCCTGACATCGGAGATCAGGTACATCATAAGGGTGACAGCTGGCTAGCACACTAACTTCCTAAAGGAAAATGCTAACTACATTTCTCTTAGAGGCCAAAGGAATAGAATTATAGAAGCTTTCAAGCAAACTGGGGAGGCAGAGTACAATCATTTAAAATAAGACAAAAAACATTTCTTACCTAATTTTGTTTCAGAAGACTCTAAGAATGAGCTGGTCTTCTCATACTAAGTAGGTGGTAAATTATTTCCTTACAAGTTGTCAGTAGGAGAGCTGCCCTTTCTTTAGTAGCTTCAGCAGTTTTTTCCACAATATACAAAGGACACCTATAAAATAATTAGATACAGCTTTATCACTGCCACATGGAGAGGGCATAGTCACAACATTAGTTATCTACATTGGCAGTGACAGTACTATCATTAAGTTTGATCCAAGAGATGCTGGAAACACATAAAGACATCCTAAAGTTGGGGCACCTAAGAAAAGCTTATTAACAAGATGATTCATAGATTATAGGCACATGGATAATGGATGCACCTAAGAAAATGCATATTCAAAATATCCCTTTTAATTTCATTGATTTTTCAAATGCACCTAAAGAAACACAGATTAAAGAGAGTAAGGGATGGTTGCACTATATGAAATAAACAACACCTTTTAATACAATTATATTTTTCTTGTCTGATTACAGTTGCCCTATAACTGTTTATTAAAACCATCTTTGGGACTTCCCTGGTGATCCAGTGGTTAAGACTCCACGCTTCCAATGCAGGGGGTTCGGTTTGATCCCTGGTCAGGGAACTAGATCCTCATGTCAGGCTCCCCAGCCTGAGGGTCTGGCATTAGAAGGAGGAGCCCCCAGAGCATTTGGCACTGAAGGACAGTGGGCCTTGAGTGCAGGAGCTCCATAGGACTGGGGTAAACAGAGACTCTACTCTTGGAGGGCACACTCAAAGTCTCATGTGCGAAGAGGCAGCACCACCCTGTAGAGGCCAGAGGAGCAGGAGTGGCACCACCTGCCACCACTCACAGAGCACTTTTCCTGCCGCCGCCCGTGCTGTATGTGCTCCACCTCCCAAAACCCTCTCAATCAAGTGGGCTGCGGTGCCTGTCATCCTCACTTCATACACACACGAAAACAAACAAAAGTTTCATGTGCGCTGGAACCCAAGGCAAAGCAGTGACTTTATACAAGTCTCGGCCAGACATACTTGCAGGTCTTGGAGGGTCTCCTGGGGAGGCAGGGGTCAGCTGTAGCTCATTATTGAGATAAAGACACTGATAGTAGAGGCCCCAGGGAATATTCAGTGTGAGCACTTCTGGAGGTTGCCATTTTGGCAACCTGGCCCCAGCCAACAGCCTGCAGGCTCCAGTGCTGGGATACTTCAGTCCAAACAACCAACAGTGTGGGAACAGAGCCCCACCCATCAGCAGACAGGCTCCCAAAAGTCATCCTGAGCTCACAGCTGCTTCTAAACACATCCCTTGACATGGCCCTGGTCACCAGAGTTACAAGACCTAACTCCACCGACCAGTGGGCAGGCACCTGTCCTGGAAGCCTGCACAAACACCTAGACAAACTTCACCCACCAGGGAGGAGACATCAGAAACAAGAGGAACTACAATCCTGCAGCCTGTAGAATGGAGGCCAAAAACACAGAAAACTAGAGGAAGGGAAGGAAAAGACCTACAAAAACAAATCTAAAACAACAAAATGACAGTGAGACCATATATGTCAATAATTACCTTAAATGTAAATAGATTAAATGCTCCAACCAAAAGACACAGACTGGCTGAATGGATACAAAACCAAGACCCATATATATGTTGTCTTCAAGAGACCCGCTTCATATCTTAGGGACACATGCAGACTGAAAATTAGGAAACAGAAAAAGGTATTACATGCAAATGGAAATCAAAAGAAAGCTGGAGTAGTAACACATTTATCAGACAAAATAGACTTTAAAATAAAGACTGTTACAAAAGACAAAGAAGGACACGACATAATGATAAAGGGATCAATCAAAGAAAAAGATACAACAATTGTAAATATATGTGCACCCAACATAGGAGCACCTCAATATATAAGGCAAACACTAACAGCCATAACAGAAGAAATCGACAGTAACATAAAAAGTAGGGAACTTTAACACTCCACTTACATCAATGGACAGAACATCCAAAAAGAAAATCAATAAGGGAACACAAGCCTTAAAGGATACATTAGACCAGATGGACTTAATTGTTATTTACAGAACACTCCACCCAATAGCAGCAGAATACACATTCTTCTCAAGTACACATGGAACATTCTCCAGGATAGATAACATGCTGGGCCACAAAGCAAGCCTCAGTAAATTTAAGAAAACTGAAATCATATCAAGCAACTTTTCCTACCACAATGCTATGGGATTAGAAATCAACTACAAGAAAAAAAAACAAAACAAAACTAAAAAACACAAACACATAGAGGTTAAACAATATGTTACTAACCAACCAATGGATCATTCAGTAAATCAAAGAGGAAATTAAAATACCTAGAGACAAATGAAAGAGAAAGCATGATGATCCAAAATGTAGGGTACACAGCAAAAGCAGTTCTAAGAGGGAAGTTTACAGCAATACAATCTTACCTCAGGAAACAAGAAAAATCTCAAACAACCAAACCTTACACCTAAAGCAACTAGGGAAAGAAGAACAAATGAAACGCAAAGTTAGTAGGAGGAAAGAAATCATAAAGATCAGAGAAGAAATAAATGAAATAAAGATGAAGAAAACAATAGAAAAGATTGATAAAATTAAAAGCTGGTTCTGTGAAAAGATAAACAAAATTTATAAACCTTAGCCCCTTTAGCCAGACTCATCAAGAGAAAAAGGGAGAGGGCTCAAATCAATAAAATTAGAAATGAAAAAGAAGTTACAACTGACACCACAAACAATGATATGCCATTAAAATGGACACCCTAGAAGAAATGGACAAATTCTTAGAAAGGTACAATCTTCTAAGATTCAACCTGGAAGAAACAGAAAATATGAACAGACCAATCACAAGTAATGAAATTGAAATTGTGATGAAAAAACTTGCAACAAACCAAAGTCCAGGACCAGATGGCTACACAGACGAATTCTATCAAACATTCAAAGAGTTAGCACCTATCCTTCTCAAACTATTCCAAAAAATTGCAGAGGAAGGAACACTTTTCAACTCATTCTATGAGGCCACCATCATTCTAATACAAAAACCAGACAAAGATACCACAAAATAAGAAAATTATAGGCCAATATCACTGATGAACATAGACACAAAAATCCTCAACAAAACACTAGCAAACTGAATCCAACAATATATTAAAAGGATACACCATGATCAAGTGGGATTTATTCCAGGGATGCAAGGATTTTTTAATATATACAAATCAATCAGTGTGGTACACCACATTAACAAATTGAAAAATGAAAACCATATGATAATCTCAATAGAAGCGGAAAAACCTTTTGACAAAATTCAACACCCTCAACAGAAAGTGGGCATAGAGAGAAACTACCTCAACATAATAAAGGGCATTTATGACAAACATTATACTCAACAATGAAAAGCTGAAAGACAGGAACAAGACAAGGATGTCCACTCTCACCACTTTTATTCAACATAGTTTTGGAAGTCCTAGCCATGGCAATCAGAGAAGAAAAAGAAATTAAAGGAATCCAAATTGGAAAAGAAGAAGTAAAACCAGCACTGTTTGCAGATGACATGATTCTATACATAGAAAATCCTAAATATGCTACCAGAAAACTACTAGAACTCATCAGTGAGTTTGCTAAAGTTGCAGGCTACAAAATTAATATACAGAAATCTCTTGCATTTCTATACACTAACAACAAATATCAGAAAGAGAAATTAAACTCCCAATTACTATCAAATCAAAAAGAATAAAATACCTGTGAATAAATCTACAAAAGGAGGCAAAAGACCTGTACTCTGTAAACTATAAGATAAAAGAAACTGAAGACGACACAAGCAGATGGAAAGGTATACCACGTTCTTGGATTGGAAGAATCAATATTGTCAAAATGACTATATTACCCAAGGCAATCTACACATTCAGTGCCATCCCTATCAAGTTACCAATGGCACTTTTCACAGAACTAGAACAAAATATTTTACACTTTGTATGGAAACACAGAAGACCCCAAATAGCTAAAGCAATCCTGAGAAAGAAAAACAGAGGTGGAGGAATCAGGTTCCCTGACCTCAGACTATACTAAGCTACAGTAATCAAAACAGTATGATACTGGCACAAAAACAGAAATATAGATCAATGGAACAGGATACAAAGCCCAGAAATAAACCCACACACCTATGGTTCATTAGTCTATGACAATGGAGGCAAGAATATACAATGGAGAAAAGACAGTCTCTTCAACAAGTGGTGCTGGGAAAACTGGACAACTGCATGTAGAAGAATGAAATTAGAACATTCTTTAACACCATACACAAAAATAAATTCAAAATGGATTAAAGACCTAAATGTAAGACTGGATACTATAAAACTCAGAGGAAATATAGGCAGACCACACTTTGACATAAATCATAGCAATATCCTTTTGGATCTACCTCCTAGAGTAATGAAAATAAAAACAAAAATAAACAAATGGGACCTAATTAAACTTAAAAGCTTATGCTCAGCAAAGGAAACCATAAACAAAATGAAAAGACAACCCACAGAATGGGAGAAAATATTTGCAAATGAAGCAATCAACAAGGGACTAATCTCCAAAATCTACAAACAGCTCATGCTGCTCAATATAAAAAAAAAAAAAAAAACCAAACAACCCAATCAAAAAATGAGCAGATCTAAATAGACATTTCTACAAAGACATACAGGTGGCTGAAAAGCACATGAAAACATGCTCAACATCTGTAATTATTAGCAAAATGCAAATCAAAACTACAATGAAGTATCATGTCACACAAGTCAGAATGGCTATCATCAAAAAGTCTACAAACAATAAATGCTGGAGAGGGTGTGGAGATAAGGGAACCCTCCTACACTGTTGGTGGGAATGTAAATTGGTACAACCACTATGGAGAACTATATGGAGGTTCCTTAAAAAACTTAAAATAGAACTACCACATGGTTCAGCAATCCCACTACTGGGCATATATCCAGACAAACTCTAATTCAAAAAGATACATGCACCCCCTATGCTCATAGCAGCACTATTAGCAATAATCAAGACATGGAAGCCACACTGGCAGAGGAATGGATAAAGAAGATGTGGTACATATATACAATGGAATGTTACTGAGCCATAAAAAAAAATGAAATAATGTCATTTGCAACAACATGGTTGGACCTAGAGATTATCATACTAAGTGAAGTAAGTCAGAAAGAGAAAGGCAAATACCATATGATGTCACTTATATGTGGAATCTAAAAAAATGTTACAAATTAACTTATTTACAAAACAGAAAGAGACTCACAGACTTCAAAAATAAATTTACAGTTACCAAAGGGGAATGGTAGTGGGGGAGAGGGAAAAAATTAGGAGTTTAGGATTAACATATACACACTACTATATATAAAATAGAAAAATAGGAAAGGTAGCATGGGTGCCCCAAAGAAAAGTCTGCCTCATTCTGGCCTTTAGCTGACTTCCAGCATAATGACAGTAACCCACCTATTCACTCTAAAGCAAACTGTACCAGTCAAATTGGTGCAATCCAAATATGCTTTCTAGGCACCTTTTTAATTTTCTTGTTTCTAATATGAATGCACAGCCAAGGACTATTGGGCATTTGAAGAAAAAGATTATTTTTCACATTTCAATTGCTGTAAAACAAAAATTTGCACCCAAAGAAAATGGAGGTAAGTCAATTAATAGAACATGTAAATTTTGCATCATCCTAAGAGAGTAATGAAAAAAATGTATACATAGTACAAGACCAGAAGCAGGACTTCCAGCTATAGCTGAGTACAATCAGCAAATCCTCTTCCAAAAAAGAAACTACAGACCTAGACAAAATTGACAAATACAACCATTTTAGTCACCTAGAAATAGACCAAAGGAAGATGATAATTTGAGAAAACTATTAATCTTTAGGTAAGAAAATTAGGACCATGTGGTATTCTAGCCCACAGCTATTTTTATCAACATCAACCACAACTCAGTGAGTACTCCAGAGTGGGGAAGATTGTTAGAACCAGAAACATTTCTGCTGTGGTCAAAGCGGGCTCACTGGTTCTTGAGTGGTGGGTGATGCCCACCTCCAGCAGTGTTTCAGTGTAAATGATGGCCTTAGAAAAGTGAGCAAGCAAGGAAAGTCAACAGCTCTATTAGTCCAAGGGTGTGTTCACACTTGGGGCAAGCATATTTTTGGTTATGGCTGAGTATATGCAATGGAGGCCTGAGAGGAACAAAGCTAGCCACACATTCCTGAGGCTGAACAATCACATGTACAGTGGAAATGTGAAAGAGCTCAGCAGAAAGCAAAAGCTGGGCACACGTGAAAACAATATAAACTTTAAATGTATTCCGCTATTAATACAGAGATCCATGAGCAGATGAACGATGACTCACTGACTTGAAGTGTTTGCGCACATCCACAGTCCAACCATTGGCTTACTGTTGAAACTTCACAGACACAGAGGCAATTCCTAGGAAGCCAAATGTAAAACTCATAACAAGAATCTCAAAAAAAAAAAAAAAGAAGAAGAATAAATACATCAATGGCCACCTATCACAAGGGAGGTAGATGTCACTGATTTGATTGACACAAATAACTAAACAAAGAAACAAGCAAATTAACAAAGCAACAACAGGGAGAAAAAAAATCAGAATCCAGAATTGCTACATATATGATCTCAAATATCCAGTTTTCAACAAGAAATTATGAGACATGCAAAGAAATAGGGAAAAAGCAGCCAATACAAACTGAGTATCCCTAGATGTTGAATTTAAACAGTGACTTTAAAGCAGATATTATAAACATATTCAATGAACCAAAGGTGACCATATGTAAAGAATAAAAGGAAAGCAAGGCAATGAGGAATAAAAAAATAGAGTTTCTCAATCAGGAGAAGAAATTTTTAAAAAGAACCGAATGGAAATTTTGGACTTGAAAAGTGTATTAAATGGAAAGTCAGTAACAGGAACTTGACAGCAGATTCAAGATGACCTGAAGAAAGAATTAATGAATTTAAAATAGATGAATATAAATTACCCAGTCTGAAGAACAGAGAGAAAAAAATCATTTTTTAAAAATGAACAAAGACTCAGACATTTTGGGTAATCATAACCATATCAAAAAGCGAAGAGTATCCCAGAAGGAATGGAGACAGAAACAGGGACATAAAAAAAATATGAAGAAATAAGGGGTAAAAACATACCAAATTTGATGAAAAACATTCCTCTATTCATCAAAGAAGTTCAACAGACCCCAATGCAGGACAAATATAAAGAGATGGCTATTTAGACATAACATAATCAAACTATTGATGGACAAAGACAAAGAGAAAATCTTAAAAGCAGCAAAAGAAAAGTAAATCATCACATATAGGTGAGCATCAATGAAACAATGGAGGACAGAAGTCAGTGGAATGAGAAATTCAAAATGCTGAAAGAAAAAACTGTCCACTAATTATCCTATATTGATAATAACTGCCTTTAATTTGAAGGCAAAATAAGAGCCATCACTTTTAAAACTGAATATGAAATAAAGATTGAGAATTTGTTGCTAGCAGACCTGTCTTAAAAAAACATTAAGGAAAATCCTTCAAGCTGAGAGGAAATGACACCAGATGATAACTTAAATCCAGCGTAAGAAATAAAGAGCTCCAGAAATGGTAAATATGTGGGCTAATATAAAAGACTATAAAATATTATCTCATTTCTTTTAATTGAACTCTTTAAAAGACATAGATTGAATAAAGCAATAACTATAATAATGCACTGTTTATTTTAAAACATGTAGAGATGTAATACATATGACAATAATAGCAGAAAGGGAAGGAAGGAATAAAACTATGCTGGAACAAAATTTCTATATTTTATCAAAATTAAGTTGGTATTAACTGGTTGCATTAAGCTGGTTATGGTAAATTAAGATGTAGATTATATTCTCTAGTGCAAACACTAAGAAAATAACTTTTTAAAAGGTAAATTTTCACTAGAAATTAAAATATGAATACATTAAAATTATTTATCTAATGCAAAAGAAGGAAACCAAGGTAGAAGAAAGAAATAAAAAAGACAAGAGTCATATAAAAACAAAGCAATATGGAAAATGTAAACCTGATCATGTCAGTAAGTACATTACATGTGAAAGATCTGAACACCTCAATTAAAAGGCAGAATTGTTAAGATCAGATAAAAAAGCAAGATGCAACCATGTCATCTTTAAGAGACATATTTTACATTCAAAGATAGTAAATAGATTAAAAGTTAAAAGATGTGGTGATGACCTAGAGGGGTGAAATAGGGAGGAGGGGAGGGAGGCTTGAGAGGGAGGGGATATGGGGATATATGTGTAAATACAGCCAATTCACTTTGTTGTACAGAGGAAACTGCACAACATTGTAAAACAATTATACTCCAATAAAGATCTGAGGGGAAAAAAAAGTTAAAAGATGGAAAAGATATGCTATGCAAAAGTAACCATAATAGAGCTGGAGTTACTATACTAACATTAGACAAGATAGGCTTCAAGAAATAGTATTTGAGAAAAACAAATATAAAAGGATCAACACATCAGAAAGATATAATATTTACAAATATATATGCACCTAAAATAGGGCCCTGGGACTTCCCTGGTGGTCCAGTGGGTAAGAATCTGCGCTCTCAAAGCATGGGGCCCAGGTTTGATCCCTGGTCAGGGAACTACATCCCACATGCATGCCGCAACTTTGAGTTTGCATGCCACAACTAAGAAGCCCACATGCCACAACTAAGAACCCTGCATGCTGCAACTAAGAAGTCCACATGCCACAATGAAGATCTTGTGTGCCGCAACTAGGACCTGGCACAGCCTAAATAAATAAATAAATAAATAAATATTTAAAACAAAAAACAAAAAACAGAGCCTCAAAGTCAATGGAGCAAAAAATGGCAGAATTGAAAGAAGCTAACTAAGGATTATAATTAGATATTTCAGTCCTCTGCACTCAATAGTTGATGGGATTAAACAGAAAATCAGCAAGAGTACAGATCTGAATACTGTCAACCTATTCAACCTAACTTCCATATACAGACTACTTCACTCAATGATGGCAGAATACACATTGTTTTCCAAATGCCAAGACAATTTTTCAAAAATAGATCATATTCCAGGTCATAAAACAAGTCTGAATAATATAAAAGTAATGAGATCATAAAAATTATGTCCTAAGAGTAAAACAGAATTAAATAAAAAATCAATAGCATTAAAAAATCTTGGAAAACTCCCAATATTTGAAAGTTAAAGAACACACTTAAATAACAAGTCAAAAAAGGAATCACAGGGGATATTAGAAAATATTTTTTATTGAATGATGGTGAAAACACAATATGTCACATTTTATGGGATACACAAAAAGCTGTAGAAGGAAATCTATAGCTTTAAACACATATCAAAAAAGAAAGGTCTCAAATAATTACCTTAAGATTCAAGCTCAGGACACTAGAGAAAGAAGAGCAAACCACATACAAAGCAAGGAGAAGAAAGGCAAGATAAAATATTATAGCAGAAATAAATAATACAGAAAAGAGAAAGGCAATAGACAATAAAAGCAAAAGTTGGTTTTTGAAACTATTAACAAAATTGCAAACACTAGACTGATCAAGGTAAAAAGAAAAAGGGCACAAATTACCAAAATAATGAATGAAAAAGATATCACTACTGGTCGTACAGAAATCAAAAAAACTAGAAGATAGCACAGTGAACAACTTTATGCCAAAAAAGTAGACACACAGATGAAATGGACACATTTTTAGACATAAATGACCAAAACCAAATCAAGAAAAAATGTAAAAACTTAACAGACCTAAAATAAGTAAAGAAATTGAATTAGCCATTCAAAATATTCCCACAAGGAAAAGCAAAGATCCAAGGTCTTCACTGGTAAGTTCTATAAGACAAAGAAATAAAATAATACCAACATTTTACAAACTCTTTTAGAAAACAGAGGAAAGAAATCTCCCTAACTCACTCTATGATGACAGTATTACCCTGAAAACAAAGCCAAACAAACACATCAGAAGAAAATAAAACTGCAGACTATATGCCTATATTAAAAAAGAAAGATCTAAAATCAATACCATAACTTTCAACCTTAAGAAACTAGAAAAAGAAGAGCAAACTAAACCTAAAGCAAGCAGAAGGAAGAAAATAATAAAGATTAGACTGGAAATAAATAGAATAGAAAAAATAGAGAAAATCAATGAAACTAAAGTTTTTTTGAAAGGATGAACAAAATTGATGAAGCCTTAGCTAGACACACACACACACACACACACACACACACACACACACACACGCGCGCGCGCGCACACAAAAGGGAGGTAAAACTGAAATTACTAAAATTAGGAATGAAAGGAGTAACACTATTACTGACCTTACAGAAATAAAGAGATTACAAGGGGATACAATAAACAGTTGTACATCATCAAATTTTATAATCTAGATGAAACAGACAAATTCCTGAAAAGACACAAAGTACTAAAATGACTGGAAAGTAAAAAACATGAAAAGACCTGTAACAAGAAAGCATTAATGATCAAAAACTTTCTCAAAAAGGCAAGCCCAGATCAGATGGTTTCATTGGTGAATTCTACCAAAAACAAACACCGATTCTTCACAATTTCTCCCAAAAAACAGAAAAGGAGGAAACAACTCATTTTCTAAGGCCAGTTATTACCTTGATACTAAAACCAGACAAAAACATTACAAGAAAAGAAAACCATAGACCAATATCCCTTATGAATATATAGGTTAAAATACTCAACAAAATATTAACAAATTGAACTCAGCAACATATAAAAAGCATTTTACACCATGACTAAGTGGCATTCATCCCAGGAATGTAAGGTTGAATCAACACAGGACAATGAACCAATGTAATATACCTCATTAACCGAATATAGGACAAAAGCTACTTGATCTAAACAGGTGCAGAGAAGAATGTGTCAAAGTCCAACATCCTTTCATGATAAAAAACACTCCACAAACTAGAAGAGAATTTCATCAACTTGATAAAAGACATCCACAGAAAACCCACAGCTAACTTCATACTCAATAGTGAAAGACCGAAAGCTTTGCCCTTAAGATCAGGAACAAGTGTGTCCATTTTTTATCACTTCTGTTCAACATTGTACTGGAAGTTCTAGCCAGGACAATTGGGTAAGAAAAGTAAATAAAAGGCATCCAGACTGGAAAGGAAGGTGTAAAACTGTCTCTACTTTTAGATGACACGATCTTGTATATAGAAAATCCTAAGGAATTCCGAAACAAACCAAAAACTCAAACTATTGGAGCTAATAAATACGTACAACAAAGTTTGCAGAAAATAAGGTTAATACAAATTATATTTTATATGCTAGCAATTAACAATTTTAAAATTCAATAAGGAAAGAAATTCCATGTACAACAGCATCAAATAGAATAAAATATTTAGGAAAACATTTAACAAAAGAAGTGCAAGACCTATCCACTGAAAACTGCAAAACATCATTGGAAGAAACTGAATTAGATTTAAATACATGAAAAGTCCACTGTTTATTGATTGAAAGATTTAATATTGTTAAAGTGGCAATACTTCCCAAATTAATCTATAGATTCAATGCAATGTCTATCAAAATCCCAGCTGCCTATTTTGCAGATATTAACTGATCTTAAAATTCATATGGAAATGCAAGGGACAGCCAAAAAAAATCTTCAAAAAGAACGGAGTTAGAGAACTCATATTTCCTACTTTTCAAAACTTACTACAGAGCTACAGTAATCAAGACTGTGTGATAGGATTGGCATAAAGACAGACATGTAATCAATGGAATAGAACCGAGAGTACAAAAATAAACCCATATAATGTTTAATTGATTTTTGATGAGACTTTCAAGAAAATTCAACAAGGAAAGATTAGTCTTTTCAAGAAAAGTTGCTGAGACAACTGAATACCAACATGCAAAAGAATGAAGTTGAACTCCATCTAGAGATATATAAAAATTAACTCAAAATTGATCAGACCTAAACACAAGTGCTAAAATATGCACATTTTTTAGAAGAAATCATAGGTGTAAAATCAAGAACATGTGTGCTTCAAAGAACATCAATAAAGTGAAAAAATAACCTACAGAGTGGGAGAAAATATTTGTAAATCAAATATCTGATAAGGAGACAGTAACTCAGAATCCATAAAGAACTATTACAGCTCACCAATAAAATGAGTAATTTGATTTAAAAATGACAAAGGATTTGAATACACAGATGTCCAAAGGAGATGGACAAATGGGCAGTAAGTACATGAAATGATGCTGAGCATCATTAATTATTATATAAATTACAATTGAGGCCACATAAGATGCCACTTCACAGCACACTAGAATGGCTATAATCAAATGGCTGTTTTGAGGAGGATGTGGAAAAACTGAAACCATCATACAAGGCTAGTGGGATTGTAAAGGTCTCCCTCCTCTACCCCTCTCAGTGGAGTATTTCCTTTGCATTTTGCATTTTGTAAGTATTGCTGTGATCTCTCCCACTAGACTGAAGCATTTGAAGACTAGAATTAGGTCTCTTTCCCTCACTTGAGTATATCAGAGCAACAGTCATTCTGTGCTATCTGCAATCACTGATTTGTTTACCTCTCTCAACCAGGAGATTATAATCCTCTAAAACAGAGACTGTGCTTTCTTTGTTTTTGCATCCTAGTACCTAGCCTAGTAGTTGATACACTGGAAGTACAAAGGAAAAAGTTAAATAAGAGATTCCAAAGTGTGGTACACAGATCCCATGTGGGGACCCAATATTCTTCCAGAAGGTTTACAAGGTAAAAACTATTTTCACAGTAATAAGACATTATAAGCCATTTCACTAGGTTGATATTTGTACTAAAAACAAAAACAATGCCCTAGCACAAATTATAATCCCCAAATTGTATCAGTTGTACTAGTTTTTTGTTGCTATTGTAATAAGTTGCCACAAATTTATTGTCATAAAACCACACATATTTATTATCTTACAATTCTCTAGGTTAAAGACCATTTCAGTGTCTCACTATGCTAAATTCACAGAGCTGCATTCCTTTCTGGAGGCTCTGAAGAGAATGTAGTTTCCTTGCATATTTCAGCTTCTAGAGGCTGCTCTCATTCCTTGGCTGGTGGCCCACTTCCCCCATTTTCTAGCTAGCTATGTGAGTCCTTTTCATATTTCATCACTGAATTACTCTTCTGCCTCACTCTTTCACTTTTGAGAATCTTTGTAACTACACAGCACCCATTTGGATAATCCAGGATGATCTCACTATTTCAAAGTAAACTGATTAGCAAATTTAAATCTCCTTTGCTATGTAACATAACATATTCACAGGTTCTAGGGATTATGATGTAGGCATTCTGGGGGGGGGGGGAGGGGGCATTCTCCTGCCTACCACTGTAGTCATATTTTTCACCATTACACAGTTAAAATAAAAAATAATGGCAGGTTCATTTATGCATACTAATATCCCTGATGAGGCACTAAAAATTAGTAATTTTATTAACTCAACCTCTGAATATACCACACATTTTCTCAAAATTAATCAAATTGAGCTGTCATTTGAAGGAAAATATTAGACGGTATTTGTTGCCAATGATAAAACTAGAGCTTTCAAAGCAAAAACAAAAATCTTAGAAAATTCATATATCCTCAGATGGACAGTTTCACAATATTTTAAGATTTTCCTGAGGAGATTACTGATGATATTAACAAATGGGATTTTTTGATATTGTATAATGAAGTATATTAAGACTCTGAAGTTGAGCATACCTCAGTGAATCAATATTTTCCCTATGCCCAGTGCATTACGTAACAAAAGCATGCGTTTGTAAAAGATTCATTCAAAGTGCAAGATACACCAAGCGATTTTAAAGTAAGAGTACAAAAGTTCATTGATAAGATTTCAGATTCCACATTGCAATTAAACTTTAAGAAACTACCACTTGTTAAGTTTTGGTGTAAGATCAAAGAAAAATATTCACAATTATCTCAAAAGGCCATTAAATACTCCTTTCTTTTTCAACTGTATGTCTGTATGAGGTTAGATTTTGTTCACTTACTTTGACCAGAAAACAACATATCACAAGAGAATGAATGCAGAAGCAGATCTGAGAATTCAGTACTATTCTATTAAGTCAGACATTAAAGAGACTGCCACACTTCCACTATAACTTTTGTTTTGAAAAATAGTTATTTTTAATGCTATTTATGTTAACATGTAATGGCTTTTTAATTAAATTATTTCTTAAATACTCAATTTTAATTTATAGTATAACAAATATTAATAGATATAATCACACACATAAAAACTCTTTGAGGTCATCAGTAATTTTTAAGGGTGAAACCAAAAGTTTCAGAACTGCTGAGTCAGGTAATTGAGAAAGACACAGAAAGATCACGACCAGTGAAGTTAATCAAAAGAATGAGTGCAGACAGCCTCAATGATAACAGGGTACCTAAGGCAACAGAGAAACAGGGTCTCCATTTACAAACAGCTCCACTTCCAAACTCTTTCCCAGTCAAATCTCTAAATAGCAAAGGACTGAACTCACCACAGAGAAGCTAAATTGCCCATAGGCACTTTTGAGGGTAGTGGTGGAGAAATTTTCCCTTCTTCCCTTTAGGCTCTTTGGCTGGTCTGATAATTAAATTGAAGACAGATAACAACAGAGAAACAAATTTAATTTTGTATGTTGTACAGGAACTCCATAACAATGAGACCCAAGGGCAAGTCGGACAGTTGAAGTTGATTTGCCATCCTGAGCTAAGGAATGGGATATAGGGTCTGGAGCTTCAAAGGGGAGGAGGGTAATTCATAGAATGACAAGGAGACAATCTGCCCTGCCATACAGATAAGTCATTCAGATAAAAGTTATCTCTGGTAGTAGCTCCCTTCTTGGAACAAGCCTAAATACTTTTAGGTATTTAAGGGAGAGGTAAAAGTTCTTCTTGAGTCTGCTGAGTCTTGATTACCTTCAGCTCAAAATAATCCACATGCCACAGTGGCACATTTTGGGTCAGCCTATTCTGCTCCCCTTCAGGATGAATATTTGCTAGAAAATGAAATTAATGATGTATTTTTAAAAAATCATAAAGGAATAAATTATCATATGATTAAACACAGAACTTACATTTTAAAAATGAAAATATTTGGAGAGCTGAAGTCTAAAAAGCAAGGAAAATGGGTAAACAATGTCATGACAATGAAGTACAGAAAAATATTCACTGGCATTAGTAAAAATTAAGACTTTACCAGTATAATGCTCCTCAAAAAGAACTCCCATCACTCAGTTTAAAGTAGGTAAACTCCAGAATTAAACTGTTGAATCAGCTGTTTCCCATAGGGAAAATAAACAGTAAATTCAGGTGGTATGGCATGGCTGCTGACTGCTAAAAACTAACTGCAGCTATACATCCTTTCTGACACTCAACGGCCACAGTCAGGGAAAGGCTCTTCCCAATAAATCTTAGCAAAAAATAATGAAAATGACAGAAAAGGACTATCATATTAACCAACTGGAAAACAGAGTAATTATGTGCCCTAAGTACTATAAACAAGAAGCCTTTTCCTGGGGATGATACAAAAGAACCCTAAGTTTAGATTCTTAAAACCTAGCTTCTGGTTCAAGTCACATGTTTCCTGAAATATCTGGGCAAGTTAAATCACCTCTTTAGCCCTCATTTCCTCTTGTAAGATAAGGAAGCTAGTCTAAATCCCTTGCTTTAAAATTCAAATCCTTTGATTCACAGTAACAAACACATTTAATACCCAAATCCTAAAGCCATACATAACTGAAAAGTGCAGACTAGTATTCACCAATTGATGGGTCATGACCTGCCATTTGCACAGTACTGAACTGATTGATGGTTACAATTCCTCATTAAAAACAACCAAAGAGGGAAGGGGCTAGGTGGGTGGAGACAGACAAAAATATAATCCCTTGATCTGTTTGACCAGAGATATCTTTGGTAAAATAGGGGAGTAAAATTTTCCTTTACTTTTTAGGTTCATTTGGCAGATCTATTAATTAAATTAACATAAAGCAGATTAGCAGAAGAAAACAAACTTAATTGCATACATAAGGGAGCTCCAATAACACTATGAGACCCAAGAGCAAGTCAGGCAGTTGAGGTTTATATGCCATCCTGAGCCAGGAATGGGATAGGAGCCTGGAGCTTCAAAGCGGAGGAGGGTAATTCACAGGACACAGAAGAGCAGAAGTTTGGTAAGTAGTCATTTGCCCTGCCATACATTCAGGTAAAAGTTCTCTCTGGTAATAGCTCCCTTCCTGATACACGCCCCCTATCTAAATTCTTTCAGGTAGTTAAGGGAGAGGTAAAAGTTTTTCTTGAGTCTTCTGGATCAAGATTGCCTTGACTCAAAATACTCCACATGCTAAAGTGGCATATTTTGGGGTCATATATTTTGCCTCCCTTCAGTAAGAAGAAAATGAACATTCAAGTTTTGGTTAATATTCACACTATGGATATTAACATTACTCAGCTGTTTAAGATTGTCACATTTATTGGCTATCTGAATTTAGAAATTTAGACAGTTTGTGTTTAATCACCTAATGTCAAAAAATCAGTTGCTTAGCTAATGTTTATATTTTTCAACTGTAATTTGGAACAGATCTCTGTTCCAAACTGTTCTCTGGCTAACAAAACTGTATTATAAGATATAAGAAGTTGTTAGTCTATGAACATGTGCCTCAAATGTTAATGTCAATACTTGGCAGCAGGGACTGTACTTTTCTTAGGGGAGGTGGGGATAGGCAGTAAAAACTGAAATTTAAACACACGTGTAAATTATAGCATGTGACAACTGTTAATTATCTTTGCTAATAAGCAACATATATTGAGTACTGTGGCGACAAGAGATTCCTCTATCTGATGACTTTGGCTCTTCGATTCCCCGTGAGCTGTTTGAAGCTTTCTTAGAAGAGTGCAGAGCTTTTAGATTCTTCTTACCCTCCTCTCCTTCCTTCCCTCCTACTCTCCTGCACAAGTTGTCAGACCTCCACTGAGGCATGATGGTACTTCCCTCCTATTGTAGCTCCCTCTCCTTTATCCTTCACAGGCAGTTTCCCCAATAAATCTCTTGTACATTTAGTCCCTTCTTTGCATCTGCTTCTCTGGGAATTTGAGCAAAGTACATGCCTAGCCACCATATTAAACTCTAGACATCATTATTTCATTTAGTCTTCACAAAAGCCTTATTACTGTTACGTTATTACTATTCCCATTTTATAAATAAGGAAACAGAGTAGAAAAGTAACTTTCCCAGCATGAGGCAACTAGTGATAGACAGAGCTGGGATTTGAACTCAAGTCTGTTTACTTTCATGGTTGGAGCTGCAGACCTTATGTTAAAGCAATTAGATTTTATGAAATAACAACAAAAGCTAGACAGATCCCTAAGAAAAATTTTCTGATGCCTCTGTGTGCTTTCAGACATTATCACATTTAATCCCAATAAATCCATGAAGTTGATATTACCATTTTACAGATGAAATTGGGGCTCAAAGAATTTAAGTAACTTCCTCAAGATCAAATTATGTAAGTTCATTAGTTTGAGCTTACGCTGGTCTTCTCTGAATTCAGCTGTTTACCATTATACTGATTTGCCTAATTAATCAAATGACAATTGTGTCCTTTTTTGATTTTTTAGTTTTAGATAATTTGTCCTGAGAACTTTATTCAGCAAAGAATCCCCCAAGTGATTTAAACAGCTATGTATGTTCATTCTCTCTCTATGGGGAGGGGGGTGTGTGTCTACATGTATGTTATAGATAAAACACTAGCAATTTAAGATATTTTTTGAGCTGCCTCATGTCTATTTGTATTTTAACCAAAATTTATAGGGAAATAGTTGGAGCACTGTTTTAAAAACATGCCTCCAATAACATATAAGCAATTGAGGCTGGAAAGCAGTATTCTCTGCCCACTTTCTGAAACTTTTTAATATAATTTAATTATGCTGATTTTTGCTTTCGCTTCCTGACCCAACAGAGCCTTTGATTTCACCACTCAAAAACTTCCCTTAACCAGAATCACCTGATGAGGTGAGTCAGCAGTCTACAGACTCAATACTTCTAACGACCAAACCCTGGTGTTTTACTAGCCTTTAAAAGGACACAGCCCAGCAGTAGTAGGCAGAACCGGGTGTTGAGCAGCCAGGCAGCAGCTCAGCAGTATTCAAACCCTGGAAGGGAGGTGGTTTGTTTGTTTGCTTTGTTTTTCTGTAGAGAAGGCATTGTGGAAGGATGTGGAGCAGAAAGGAGTGATCTTGGGTACCCAGGCACAGGCAGGTCAGGAAATCTAGGTCGATCCAGATATGACCACACCATGGGTGGGATGGTCCTGGAGCCTCTCCTGGGAGGGGAAAGTCAAGGATTCCCTACCTAGTCTGCCCTGTGGCTTCAGATGGGGAAACTCTGGCTCAAAAATGGGTAGGTGGTTACCCAGCATCATAGATATTAGGAAGGGGCAGGAGTCAGGGAGGATACAGGAAGGAGGGGTGGGAAGACCTCATAGTGCTAGATTGCACCCCCACCTTACTCCCAGAAGCCTGCTGCCATCACAGCTGTGTGCCAGTGCCCAGCACCTGCCCCGTCGGAGCAATACGTGTGTAGACAAGCCCTCATGTAGTCAGAACTGTGTGCCTGTCGACCAGTCCCCACGTGAGTCCCCTTAAGGTGGAGGCCCAGAAACTGGGCCACACGACCTCTCAGAGCCCCTTCCTACTTCTGGGTGAGGCTGAGTGGTAAGTCACAGCTCACTGTTCACTAGGATGGAGAAGGATACTCCCAAGCCAGGAGGGGACTTGGCTGGGGTTGGGGTTCAGTGAGTAGGTGCTTGGTTGGGTCTGGAGTGGGATTATGTGCAATTTTTCTTTCTTTTTTTTCTTTTTGGCATATTTGTATATTCTTACATTTCTGTAACAAATGGATATTATTTCCATAGCAAAGAAATCAAATGCCAATCCCATCCTGGTTATACACAAGAATCATTACTCATTGTGGAAAGCCTAACATCTTTAAGATGACCACAGTTACCCAGAGCTTGCCCTGAACTCAGCTTTTTTACCTTTTATAATTAGTCTTCACCCATCCCATATATCTAATATGTACTCACTAATCTCTTCTGATACCTTTGCATCCTCCAATGGAACATTGTTCCCTCTTGCCCCCCTGCCAAAATCCTCACCATCCTTTAAGGCCCAAACTCAGCATTATTTTATTTTTTTTAAATATTTATTTATTTGGCTGTGCCAGGTCTTTAACTGTATCATGTGAGATCTTTAGTTCTGGCATGTGGTATCTACTTCCCTGACCAGGGATAGAATCCAGGTCCCCTGTGTGGAGTCTTAACCACTGGACCACCAGAGAAGTCTCAGCATTACCTTCTTTTTTTTTTTTTAAGCTCTTTATTGGAATATAATTGCTTTACACTTTCGTACCAACTTTTGAGGTACACCAAAGTGAATCAGCTGTATTTAGACATATATCCCCATATCCCCTCGCTCCCGTGACTCCCTCCAACCCTCCCTGTCCTGGCCCTCTAAGGCATCACCCATCATCATGTTGATCTCCCTTTGTTATACAGCAACTTCCCACTAGCTATCTATGTTACAGTTGGTAGTGTATATATGTCTATGCTACTCTCTTGCTTCGTCCCAGCTTCCCCTTCGCCCCCCCCCCCATGCCCCCCAACCCTGTGTCCTCCAGTCCATTCTCTGCATCTGCATCCTTATTCTTGCCCTGTCACTGGGTTCATCAGTACCATTTTTTTTTTTTTTTTTTTTTTTTTAGATTCCATATATATGAGTTAGCATACAGTATTTGTTTTTCTCTTTCTGGCTTACTTCACTCTGTATGACAGACTCTAGGTCTATCCACCTCACCTCATTACATATAGCTCCATTTCATTCCTTTTTATGGCTGAGTAATATTCCACTGCATATATGTGCCACATCTTCTTTATCCATTCATCTGTTAATGGGCATTTAGGTTGCTTCCATGTCCTGGCTATTGTAAATAGTGCTGTAATCAGCATTACCTTCTTTATAAAGTCTTTCCTCATCTGTTCTATTGGAAGCAAAATTTATTTTCTCTATGTTCCAATTGTTTGCTGTTCAATGGTTGTATGTAAATTGTCAGTCATACAATAACTTTGTGTATATAACTTGATCTTTGTAGATTATAAGTGAAGATTCTTTACCTTTTGGCTAACCTATAAAATATTTTTACATTCCCCAATCCTCTGTTATCATCAAAAGATGGGAGGCAGGGGGAAGAGAATCAACATTTATTTAATGCCTACTGTCAGGTAGGGTGTTTGAAGCTATCTCACTTAACCCTCACAGCACTCTTCTGTATCCATTTTATGTATGAAAACAAGCTCATAAAGAATCAGCGACTTAAAAACAAGAAAAAAGAAAAAAGAAAAAAGAATCAGTGACTTAGGGTCATAAACTGGCAAAAATATGGCTGAGATTTTTTAACTCTGGTCTTATTCTTTGCATTAGGAAAACAATTAGACATCTATCAATGTAGAAGACACCAATAAATACATGTCAAGCTTCACTCACAAAGATTTTCTAGCATATTAAAACTGCTACATTCACATAATACTTGGGAACCAACTAAAGTCAGAGGATTTTTGAGCTAGAAGGGACTTTATAGATCATTTAATCCAACTCTTATGTTATAGATAAGATAGATGATCCTCAGAGAAATAAATTTCCCCTGCGTATATACCCAGTTAGCAGATGAGCCAGGATTAAAATCCAATTGGAGGCAGTATAGCAAAAGTGGTTAATACTATGGCCTTTGGAGTCAGCATTGGTTCAAATCACAGCTCTGGTACTTAGTCACTGTGTGTAACCTAGGAAGATTTACAAAGCTTATCTTTGTTTTCTCATGCCTAAAAGGAGGATGATAATACTTACCCTATAGTGCTGTGAGGATTAAATGTAACACTGCACAGCACAAAGTAAGCAATAACAAACATTATGTATTCTCTTGTCTCATTCTCTGCTCTTCTTTGCAGGATACCACATTGCCTTTTATGGATGAGTGGTGCAGTGGACATTACATTTCAGGGCCAAAGTAAGTAGCAATAAATAAATGTGCATTTATTTGGTAAGTCCCTTTAAAAAAAAAACACATGTACAAATACTTCTCTGTGGATAAATAATACTTTCAAAAGGAATTGTTCATTCAAAAAATATCTATTGAGCCCCTACTACATTCCAGGCACAGTGCTAGATGCTGAGTATGAGGTGAACAAAATAGATACAATCTCAACCTTCATAAGCACTGAAATTTGATTAAAAAAAAATCACTGAGATCCACCTGTGGTATATGCAAACCAAATATCTTTCACAGAGAAGTCAATACAATGTAATGGATATTAGTATCTGAAATGAGCTGTACATATATACTTGTGCCTTTTTGTAAAACAAGATATTGTTTAGAAGTTCTATGTTATTTGTAGTACTGGTCATTTCAACTAGATTTTAGTAAATTCCTTGACAATTAAGCTATTTCTATGTCTTTACATAAAATAGAATATTGGAAAGGATAGGTTTAATTAAGCATACTCTCCTAAAATATGTTAATCACCATCTGTCTGAGGGTTACATGAGTGGAATAGAACAGTTTTGCTAGTAATCAGTAAGTAGTCATTCCTTACAGTTCAGCTTCGTGAATTTGTGCTCATTTATTTTCTCTTTCTACATACACACAAATAGACATTGCCTATTAAGAGATAGCTGATACTCTGGTCTTAAAGTCACTAATATACTGATGGTCTCTAGATTGCTTGTATTTGAAATAGGATGATTAAAACCGGCTAAGGATCAATACAGAAAAGAATTTGGATTATTCATATGTCAGAATTACCTTCTGGTAATTCCTTAAATCCCTAACACATTCTTTAATCCTCAACACATTAAGGAATTAATTGCTTAACAAATTCTTTAAATCTCTTTATACTCAAGTTTTGCTATCCATTTGACTTTGGAATGGGATATACTATCCAATTTTACCTGAGAGTGAAAAGAACGATTTTGTTATTTATGAAAGGAAGTATAGAGCAAAGTAAAAAGAGCCTAAGTTTGGAGTCAGGTAGACTGGGTTCAAATCTCAATTGCCATTTAATTGTATAATTTTTAAGAACATCTGAGTCTCAGTATAAAATGTTTGCAAAATAGCGATAATACGATTTTTCTTGTAGAACTGTAATAAATTTAAATAAGATAATAAATGTAAAGTACCTGGCAGACAGTAACTATTTGTGGTTAGTATCAGTGGTTGGCTATATTAATTTGAAAACACATCACAAGTCAAGAGCAATGATTTAAAAAAACAAACAAAAAAAACTGCTTATCTAAAAACTAGTTGCTATATAGAAACATGTACTTCCCTTAAATTATCGATATTTATAATCCTTGCAACTGGAGAAACAAAGGAAAAACTACAAGATTCAATAAAAATGGCAAAATTGGGACCAAATGAGATTTAAAAAGTTTGAATTGTTCATCAACAAGGAGATTAATGCGTTGTCTTAAACATGCTTGCCTTACTCTTGAAAGGTAACAAGACATTTGCCAGATGCATCAAGGTCCTTGAATTGAACATAGTGCACTTTTCTTTATGGTAAAGTTACCCCTAGAACTGTTTGTGGAACTGGCTGTTTTGAAGGAAAAAAAAAAAAAAAAAATCAAGCAGCTGCCTCTTATGGAACAGGTGATTATTTAAATATAAGGTGGTGAATGAAAACTTACCTAAAGAAACTGCATTACTCAAGAGTAAAGAGAAGTCACCAAAAAGAGATTCCCTACATCACATTTTTAAAATCTTCAAATGAATGAGCACCTTCCCTCGCATCACCTCTTCATCGGAAGCAATTTCTCTATAAAGCTATTCTAACTCAGACCTCCATCTAAAATTCTTCTGAATCTTTCGTTATCGAGGAAGCCTTGGAACAGTGCAGAGGCACTCCTTTCTGAAAGCACATCTATTCCTGACCACTCCTTTCCAAAAGGTAAAATGTGTATCTAAAACCCATGCATGAAATTTTCAGCTTGTTCTCATATCTCATTAGCTCACAGCAGCCAGGAAAACAAAGAGCATTCTCACCCAATTCAAACTGCGGCGGTATCGCTAATTCTAAATCAGGAACGACCCCCTCATCCCACTTCCAAAATATAAAAGGTGTGCACTTCAGCCGACTGCCTGCCTCGCAGGCATTGCACCCCAAGATAATGGAAACAGTGCTCAGGTAAAGGATGGTAAAGCAGCTCTTGAAAATCGAGGGTGACCAAACCCTGCCAATGGGAGAGTGTGGACACTCCTTGATCGTTGGTGGAGACTCTGTACCGAACCGAGTCGCAGTAGACGGTGTCTTCGGCCTTGCCCAGGGGCACTTGGGGACGCGAGGTCGAGTTCAAAGTTGGAGATAGATACTGCGAGTGGAGAAGACCGTAAGTTGAAATCTCAAGGCCTTGCCCAGCAGCACAGAGGGTCAAGCGCCACGGGGCTGGATGGAGACTCCCGATTCAACCCTTTCCCGCTAACTTCTGGGTCTGGCCAAGATGCTGCACGGAGCCTCGGGCGGATGGAAATACCAGGACCAGGAGGCAACCCCGAAAAATCACTCACCAGTCTCCCACCTTCGGCGCCGAGCTAGTAGGAGCCTGGCCCGCCAGCCAGCATCAGGCCCTGCATCCTCTGAGGCGACCCTGACGACAGCTCGAGAGCGTCACTAACAACCACCCGGAAGTGGCACAACAGCTTCCGGGGCCACGGAGCGCGCGGCGGGAAATTATTTCCCAGAGCCCGGATTAGCGAAGCAGCCAGTGCTGCAGCGGCAGTCGCCTTTCCTGTTACCGCCGCCGCACGGAGGAAGCAGCCCAGAAACTCCGGCCGGGAAGGTAAAGGGCCTCATCTCGGAAGACAGTGTTTCCTGAGTGTGTGGGGATGTTTCCTCCGTGCCCCCGAAGTTTCTGCGGCTCCCGGCTGTGAGGCTGGGAAGGGGCCGGGGCGAGCGGCAGTGGTGCTTGCCTCTAGCGCTTTCCTCAGCAGCCGTTGGTTCGCTCTCTCCTGACCCGCTGTGCTCGGCTCCTGCTTTGGGTGGGCTGCGGGCGCAGACCCCGCCCCGCTCCGCCCGTGCCGCCGGGGGGTCGGCCCCGAGCGCCTCTGCGGTGCAGGGCTGAGTCGCTTCCCTCGCCTCTTGTTTGCGCAGCTCCACAGCTCGGTCTCCTGCCAGGAAGGCGCTAGGCCACCCGCGTCTCTCGTTTCCATAGAACCGACTGGGACGCCTCTCCCTGAGTCCCAGATTCTTGGCTGCTTTCCATAATTTAGCGTCAGCGCAGGTGGTTGGGATCCCCCAGGCCCACCTTCCTGTGAAGAGGAAGATGCTGTCATTCTTTACTCCCTAGTAGAATTTTAAACATAGCCAAGTGGTAATGAATATCTCTCTGCGGCTGCCGTAGGCCTTGAAACATGCACAGACACACGTTTCCCTAAAGGCGGGGTTGGGGGCTGTGTTCCTGGGGATTATGCTCTCTCAGCTGTTTGAAGGCAGGGAACAAGACGAAGTGGTTATCCTGAGATTTCTTCCGCTCCCAAAGCCTCTGATTAAATATTGACACAAACTTGATCTGCTTTGAGTACTCCATATCAGGATTTGACCCAGAAATTAGTTGGAGCTTGATTTTGGAAGCGTCAAGCTCTTTTTGACGAATGAATATCCTATACCAAAAAAGAAAATAAATTTTCATTGAGGCATTAGGAATGAAAATTTAAACCGAATTTCCAGTGTACGTGTGACAGACTCTGCGCCTTGTAAACTTTTGGGTTTGTTATTACATAATGCCTCATTTCCTAGAAGTACCTATTGATGTGCAAGGTGTTCTCATTTTAGGCAAGTTTGACTAACCAGTATTACAGGTGTTTAGGTGGGTTTTTATAAGGGAGCTGATTTGATTTTGTCTAAGTTAACTCAGAGTATTAATTTAAATGAACTAGGGTGTTTAAATACTTGAATGTATACATTTCTATTGTGAAGACAATTAGCCTTCAGTAATGCAAATATGCTATTAGATGTTTTTTAAATACAGATTTTCTTTTGGCTCATTGACTTAAGTTCAATCATATGATTTAATATTTTCTTGCTTCCCTAAAGCAGAAAGCATAAATTATGTTAAACAGTCTTTGAAAATGTGGTCAAATGTAGGGTTTTCATAATCAGAATTCAAAACTGTTTTGAGATATTATAATTGGTATCCACAGTTTCCACTAATGCCCCCAAAATATTGTTTTTATGAAAACTGATAGTATAACTTTATTATCTAGACAGTATTTGCCTCTAAGATAGTCTTTTTACTGTTTAAGCAAAACATTTAAAAAATAAAATCAATAATTCCATGCAGGCTCTGAAAAAACAAAGTGAAGAACCCTCTTTCTCAGATATAACTAAAATAGAATATTATGTTACTCTTAACTGACTGCTTAAATATGCTAATAGGAAATAGATAAACTAAAATGTACTAGGTACTGTTTCTTACCTTATAAAGACATCTTACTGCTTAAAAGCGAAAGATCCCTGAAACTTTTAAGTTCACTTAGTTCTTTATCAGAATTACTTTGAAATAAGAAACTTCTGTTATTTTTGATGGAGAAGAAAAGCACATATGAATTAGTCTAGTGGGTCATTAATACCAAGTCTACTTTGAGAGGAAAATAATAAACTTTTTCATAAGAAGAAATAGTATTCTTTAGATTGTTCCTAGAAATGCTTTAAAACTTTAGATATTGTTATTTTTCTGAAATTAATTTGTAATTATGTTTAAATATTTTTGGTGATATTGCTATCTAAATGTCTCCCTTACCCTCACAGGAGATGGCTTTTCATGTGATGTATATTTCTCCTTTATTATCAGAATGTAGATTGCTTTGTAAAATTATAATTGTGTTAAAAGTATTCAACTAAATTCTGAAATTAAAGGCAAAACATATTGTAGAAAAGGCATATAGTTTTTGCAGAAACAGACTTGGCTTTTGAATCTTGGTTTCACCATTTACTAACTATGTACCCTTGAGGTAGTTTCTTAATCTCTCGGATTCCCCATTCTCATCTGTATGAGAATGGCAATTAGCAATTACATTTTCGAGAAGGAAATGAACATATATGAAGTACATGTAGGCCATAAAATCCTGCTTTGTCAATCTTAGACCTTATGCTACTATTAAGTAATATGAAGTTCCTAGGATACTAAAGCAGGTTTGACTTTCGTCCCCCATGACTAACCAATATCTTCTGTCCTTTCCTTTTTTTTTTTTTTAACCCCTGAAGACCTGTCTCATTCATATTCTCTTAAGACACCTTTATCCCTGAAACTAGCATCTTCAGTCCAGCCTGTGCCTTGTACAGTACCAGGTAGATTGGAAATCTCCCTAAGTCTTCTTAGCCTTTCATTTCTTCCTCACCACAGTCATTTTGCTGCTGCTTCTCCACTTCCTTCCTCTACTGCTAAATCAGTCATCAAAGAGACTGATTATGACTGCCTCTTTCCCAAATAATGCCATTGAAATAAGAACATCCCTGAAGTCTCACCACTGGTGACTTTAGTCAAATAACTAATTTATATATATATATACACATGCACAAAAACATCTCTGATCTTTGAAGCATGTGACAGGAAACAGGTGTTGCATCTTTTAAAAAAAAAAGTTTTTTCCCAAAGCTGAGCTGAATTATATTAAGCCAAAAGCCTAATTTGGCGCCTAGGCCAAAAAGGTGCAGAATTCCTTATCTCTACTTGATGTTATACCATTCGGAGCCAAACAGGATTTTACTCACACTGTATGAGTACTGTGATTTGTGTATTTCTTTTGTAATATTGCTTAAACAGAGATCCCACACTTTAACCAGCTTTTTTTTTCGGTTTTAGCATTATTTACTTTCCCAGTTAAATGCTTTAGATAAAAGAAATCATGAACAATTTTTAAACTCTTAAATTCAAAGCAGCACTATTGATTGAATTTAAGGCTTGTTATCTTCTTTCCAGAAGAGGAAGGTTTTAATAGTGATTTTCCTTAGTAGGTTTAAAATCAAAGTAGAAGTAGGCTTAAAATCAAAATAGTTCACTAGTGTGGAAAAAGACCATGATGGAATTTTATATGAAAATTGATACAGAACTATATAATCTAAATTTTGTTTTTTAATATTTTTTCTACACATATATCTAAAGCCTTCAAGTCAAACCCGTCCCCCATTCCCAGATATTAACAGTGGTATTAGAGTGAAGGAATTAGAGATTTTAATCTTTCTATATACTTTATAATGTTTTTCAAATTTTCTATCATGTGTTAACTAAAATTAGAGCACAAATCAGTAAAAGTTACTTTGAGGGAAATTTTTAGTTCATAAGTGCAAATATATCAATTAAACTGTTTTATAAATCTCTTATTTATCTTCATTAATAGCATACAATTTATAAGATGCATTATATTCTCAAAGTTCTGTAATGACCTGTGTCTGGTCATAAAAGAAATTATCATTCAAAGTAGGAAAGGTTTATCCTTATTTTCCTACCCCAGACCTCTAAGCATCCTTGCACCTTTTTTTTTTGCAGCACTTTTTGCTTTTACCCAACTGTTGTACCCTGCTCTTTCATCCTCTTTTCCATACCATAGCTTTCTAGTCATATCTCTATTCCTGCCTCTATTTCTCTGAGTTCTCTTAACATATTCTATCATATTCTTCAAAGGTGTTTTAGGTATGTGTCATATTGTAAAAAATTCATAGACCTAAAAAGCTAGTATATAATAAAAAGTCCTTAATTATGATGAGTGCTATCAGTTAATTTGCATTTCTAACTGGCACCAACTGCAGAGGAATTTCAGGCATCAGGGATAGGCCCATGTGGGAGATATTTTGGGAAAGTCCACACCACAGAGACAGTTGCTCATTCTGCATAAATGCCAGCTCTGTTCACAATCATTATCTCCTTAGTTGTGTGTATTATATGATTCAAGGTAAGTAACTAGATAGTTTTTTTTTTTTAATTTTTTTTATTTTTTGGGGGGTACACCAAGTTCAATCATCTGTTTTTTATACACATTAGATTGTTTTTTAATTACTATGAAATTTTTAAAAAATTACTATAAGAGCATTTCCTTGTAACTAAGAATCATGTATATTTTTTAACTTTTTGACAGTAAAGATAAAACATTTAACTGTTAAAAATAAATGCTCTTTTTTTTGTTTTCTTTTCCTGTTGTTGTTAAGAGTATGTTCTGTGTGAATACTTCAAGTATCACCCCCTATAAGTTCTAGAAAAATATCTAATTTCTAGAAATACTACTGGTACAATTATGTTGCAGTTTATTTACTTTATTTCTTGAGCTGGAAGACTTCTAGCAGTTAGCTCTTCATCCTCCGTATCCCAGAACCTGTTACCAATATGGACTTGGCTTGCCTGGGTCATTGATAGGTATTACACCAATTTTGTATGGTACTTTCTTTGGGTTCACTGACATATCAGGCTATTTATTGTTTTCTTACTCCTGCAGCATCATAAGAGAAGAGACATTAAACCACTAATTTTATAAGCATAAATAAATTATCCTTATATCTATATATGTCTATTCCTGTGTATATAGATAACTATTTTCCCATGTAACATGTGAATTATATCTGTGGCTATTAGTTTGTCATATGATGTGGTATTAAAAAGCATTGATAAATGTATTGTAAATTCTGTTACTTCAAATAGATCATTTTATTATAGGACTCTGTTAGATTAGGTTAATGGAATTTGTTCTTTAAAAAAACTGTGCTGGTTATTGTGTGCCATCACTGGGATTCACGGTTCTGTGGAAGTTTAGCTAATAGCCCAGTTTTTCTGATAAACTTGTTAATGTCCTGTATTCTCATTTGTTTTCTACCACTCATATTTTCATGCTGTTTGAATTAGGGAGTTCAACTTTTTCACCTGTGTTTCTTACTGGCCTTTCCTCTTTGCTTGTTTAATATCAGTTTCATTTTAATTGTTTTTCAAAGGAAAGAAGTTGCTTTAAAAAGGCTTTCTTGATATCTGCCATTAAGCACATTTGGTCCTGTTTTCATTTTACTGTGGACTCTTGCTTTGACAAAAAATGCTGTTAAATATGCAAAGTGGCTGTATTTATTCCATCATAAAGACAGTATAATTTAAGATAAAAACTTTGCATTATATATGAGTCTAATAAGTCCAAATCATTTAATAATTTATACATCAAACCAAAATATGTTAAAATGTCACCTTGTTAATAATAAACATTCAAATTGTGAAATAGCTGTTACTAACTAGGTCTTAAAGAGGAACATAGTATGATAGATTTTTTTTTTCCTTGTAGTTTTTTTTTTGTTTTTTTTTTGTTTTTTTTTTGGGTTTCCTTGTAGTTTTATATAACATAGTTCTCAGAAAGCAGAAAAAATGTAAGACAGTCTTTAATTTTTTTTTTGGTTGATTGATAAAATAGTAATTAATACTTTTCTTAGTCACATGCCTTGTAAATGAAATGATAGATTTTTACAAGTCTTCATTGAGAATATTTTTTCCTAACACAAAACAAGAAGCAGAATGTGAAATACAGAATTAGGAATAGAGTTCAAGTTTACCTTTACTGTTATTATACTCTGTATCATTAGTATAATATTAAAAATTTTTTTACAATAAACTGCATATATTTAAAGTGCACAATCTGATTTTTTTTTCTTAGTAGTAGTGTACATATGGCAATCCCAATCTCTCAATTCATATCCCTCCCGCCCCCCTGCTGCTTTCCCCACTTGGTGTCCATGTGTTTGTTCTCTACATCTGTAAGACAGTCTAAATAAGACTTTTTGGGTGGTAGCATTGCAGTGATTTTTTTTTCGTTGATTTCTGTATATTCCTATTACTTAATAGTAGTTTCTGTGTGTTGGCATTTTAAAATAGCCAGATGGGCAAGATTTTAGGTTTTTAAGGCTACTCAAACTTACCTTCTTTGGCAGCATTTCTTGAAATACATACTAAATTGTTTTTCAAACTCTTAAATACATAAATAAAATACAGGTATAATAGTAGCTGGAATATATATGGTTAAAACACTTGTATTCCTCTTCTAAAAATGACTTTCAAGAACTATAAAAACAATTAGATTGCCTTTTCCATTAAAATACCAAGGTAGTCTTCACAGATATGTTGAATTTCACTAGTCTAGTGTTACTGAAAGGATCTGTTACTTTCTAAAAGATATTTGTTTAAAGGCTTTATTTGTCATTCCCTAGAATTAGTGATAGCAGTGTTTCTCCCTAGTTTTGGTTATATGCCTTATAATTCCCATGTGCCTTTATTGTATGTTCATTAATACCTGTTTTCCATCAGACTAAATTATTATATCTAGCAAGAGAGCATATTTTTGTATAGTTTTTATATATTACTAGTCTGTATTAATGGATGTTATCACTCAAGAGCTATGTTATTTAATCCATGTAAGCGGCTTCAAAATTTGGATGGTTAATACGGTAAAGTTCCTTCTGCAAGAAGCTACTTACATTTACTGATGATAGTATTTTACATGTATGATTATTTCATAAGACACCAAACCCTACTATGTACATCTTATAATTTTGTACTGACCAAACTTACAAGTCAGATAGGTTGAGGTCAAAAGATCACTCTTTTTACTGAAAAAAAAAAAATTGATTTAGGGGAGGTGGATTTGATGTGCAACTCCAGTGTGTTTCTTATTACATAACTTCTGAATTGATTTACCCACCCAGGCAGTGCAGTACTAATACTGGCAGCTCCTTAGGCCATGTCAGCAAGCATTAATATGAACCATCTTTGCAAATATGCAGATGTGTCTAGCAAAGCATATTCGGTTAGTTCTCTCAAGTAGCTTCTCCTCCTAAAGCAAGGAGTGATGAAGGGTAGAGAGAGAAACCAGGAGTGCTATTACCCTAGCGGAAGTTTCACTCTTAACCTTGAGTGATGCTTTAAATTGTTTATAATGAGACTTTTTTTCAACTTCTACTCTAAAATGAATCTCAACGTTTAAGTAGATGCATATATGTGTGTAGTTCATATATATTTAATATAAGTATATATGTATATAACATAATATTCAGTCTTTGAAAATAGAATTCCTATAAAGAATATTTTTTAACTTTACCTGTTGTCTATTACTAGTCCTGGTAATAATTTTTGTTATAATTTTTGAAGCTTACTTTTTTTTTTTTAAAGAACTTTTATTGAGATACAGTTAACAGACAATAAACAGCATATATTTAGAGTGTACAATTTGGTATCCCAATCTCCCCATTCATCCCCCCCCAACCCTCCCCACTTTCCCCACTTGGTGTCCACGTGTTTGTTCTCTACATCTCTGTCTCCATTTCTGCCTTGCATTTCCTCTTTCATAGTTGTTAGCATTTGCCTTATGTATTGAGGTGCTCCTATATTGGGTGCATATATATTTATAGTTGTTATCTCCTCTTCTCAGATTGATCCCTTGATTTTTATATAGTGTCCTTTCTTGTCTCTTGTAACATTTTTTATTTTAAAGTCTCTTTTACCTGATATGAGTATCGCTACTCCAGCTTTCTTTTGATTTCCATTTGCATGGAATATCTTTTTCCATCCCCTCACTTTCAGTCTGTATGTGCCCCTAGGTCTGAAGTGGGTCTCTTGTAGACAGCATATATATGGGTCTTCTTTTTGTATCCATTCAGCCAGTCTGTGTTTTTTGGTTGCTGCATTTAGTCCATTTACATTCAAGGTAATTATCGAGATGTATGTTCCTATTACTATTTCCTTAATTGTTTTGTTTTTGTTTTTGTAGGTCCTTCTCTTCTCTTGTGGTTCCTGCTCAGAGAAGTTCGTTTAGCACTTGTCGTAGGGCTGGTTTGGTGGTGCTGAATTCTCTTAGCTGTTGCTTGTCTGTAAAACTTTTGATTTCTCCATTGAATCTGAATGAAATCCTTGCTGGGTAGAGTGTTCTTGGTTGTAGGTTCTTCCCTTGCATCACTTGAAATATATCATGCCACTCCCTTCTGGCTTGCAGAGTTTCTACTGAGAAATCAGCTGTTAACCTGATGGGAGTTCCCTTGTATGTTATTTGTTGTTTTTCCCTTGTTGCTTTTAATAACTTTTCTCTGTCTTTAATTTTTGTCAACTTGACTAATATATGTCTTGGAGTGTTTCTCCTTGGATTTATCCTGCCTGGGACTCTCTGCACTTCCTGGACTTGGGTAGCTATTTCCTTTCCCATGTTAGGGAAGTTTTCAACTATAATCTCTTCCAATATTTTCTCAGGCCCTTTCTCTCTCTCTCTCGTCTCCTTCTGGGACCCCTATAATGCAAATGTTGGTGTGTTTAACATTGTCCCAGAGGTCTCTTAGGCTGTCTTCAGTTCTTTTCATTCTTTTTTCCTTATTCTTTTCTGCATCAGTGATGATCACCATTCTGTCTTCCAGGTCACTTATTCGCCCTTCTGCCTCAGTTAATCTGCTGTTGGTTCCTTCTAGTGTATTTTTCATTTCCGTTATTGTGTTGCGTATCTCTGTTTGTTTGCTCTTTAATTCTTCTAGGTCTTTGGTAAACTTTTTGATCTTTGCATCCAGTCTTTTTCAAAGTCCTTGATCATCTTCACTGTCATTATTCTGAATTTTTTTTCTGTAAGGGTGCCTATCTCCTCTTCATTTAGTTGTTTTTCTGGGGCTTTATCCTGTCCCTTCATCTGGTACAAAGTCCTCTGCTTTTTCATTTTCTCTATCTTTCTGTGGCTGTGGTTTTCAGTTCCACAAGATGAAATACTGCTGATACTGCTTGATACTGCTGTCTTCCCTCTTGTGGAGGAAGCTATCTCAGCTGCTGCAGCTGCTTTGAAAGTTCACCCTCCAAACTTGGGAACTCCATACTCTGAGGCCCCACTCTGGATATGCTGCCTCTCTGCTGGCCCACAGGTCCTGAAGCTTACTTTTAATTGTTTTGAAAGAGGCCAACTGCTATTGCTCAGACTGTGGTATTAAGTGAATACTAAACCAGAGCTAATGGTGACAAAATTGTTAGCGAAATGAAAAATTACCCTGATTTCTCTAATCCCTGCTTTCCACATCTGTAATGAGAAACTAGGTTTTCTCCAAGATGATGTAGGTCAAAAGTTCTAACCTCATGTAAACAAATAAAAAAACTATATTCTAATTAGAAATGCTGTGAATTTTCCTTTTCTTGGCCAGTAAATGTGCCACCTCAAATACAAAGTGCTTTGTGAACTCAATTTAAATATAGATTAATGTCCCTATCAAAATAAATTTGAAACCCACGTGGTTTTTTCCAGTTTACTTTGTAGGTGATGATATTAACATGTAGCACAGCTAAGAAATGTAGATTGGGAATAGTTTAATACATATCTACTATGCTAAATTATTTGATATAAGTGCTATGGTACCATAAGTTTATCAAGTTCTCCATTGACTATCCATATTCCTCAATATCTGTCCACATACACTTTAAAAATTGGTATGAGATCTGAGTGTGTCATTGTCCACAAGCGTCCTTGCTTCCAAAGCTCTTAGCAGAAACTACTTTCATAATGAAGCTAGTGTTATGCTAAATTTTATAAGCATCTGTCTTTTTCTGAAGAATTATATTTGTCACTGTGTTTTAGTGGCAAGTAATGTAGTAATGCAAGCTTTCAGTGTTCAAACCAGAAAACACATCTCACTTTATTGCCACATTTCAAGAAGATAACTTTTAAAACTAATTTCTATTGCACATAAGCAATTTGAATATTGGTATTTACAATTAAGCCTTATATATTAAGTAGTTTTAGTTTTTATTTTTAGTGCTCATAGTTAAGAAAAAATAATGTCAACCCTATGAGTAATATCTTTAACATATGTTGTCTTCTTTATGTGTATATGTTAGATGGAAGATAGTGCCCCAAAGCATATTATCCAGATGACAGGATTTAAGATGGAAGAAAAAGAAGCTCTAGGCAAATTGCTTTTAAAACTAGATTGCACTTTTATCAAGAGTGAGGTGAGTACAGTAACTTAAAATCTTCAAGATACAGTTGAAGAATAACTAGAATTATAATACTGACCTAAGAATGATAAAATGCCCTCTTGATATTATAAGAATAGAAAAAATATGTTAAGAAGGAAATCTTCCCTTAGTAACATTTTTCATGTGGGTTTTTCCTTCCAGAAATACAAAAATTGTACACATCTAATAGCTGAACGGCTGTGTAAGAGTGAGAAATTTTTAGCAGCTTGTGCAGCAGGTAAGTTAACTACCTTTCCCTTACCTTTGGGGAAAAAAAAATCTTCATAGTGCAGAAAAAGTACCTTAATCTCTGGAAAGAGTATATTTGTTGTACCAGACATAAATGTGGTTCTTTCTGATATTTTTCTGAAGATGTTTATGTTTGATATTTTTGCTTTGTTTTCTGAATAAAACTTTGTAACACTTGAAAAATGTATTAAAGAGGCAGAAATATTTACTTTACCTAATATTAGTGCTTTATGTAAGAAAAAAAATTTTAATAAAAAGGTTTGGCACAAAATGCTTTAAATAAAAAATAAATAAATAGCAAGCTTTTGTTGAAGCCTCAGCTATTCTCAGTCAAGTTTCTTTTCTTTGATCTATCATTGGAAGAGTTACTGTTTTTGTTCTCCTGTTCCTGCTTCCCCTCCCATCCATGCTATGAAGCAATGATCATTCTATTTTATTTTTCTAAGATTTTAAATTCCATAAATCTAAATTAGGGCTTAGTCTCCTCTTCCTTTGTCACCATTGATGTTCCTTTTATACTTTTCTCTACTATAATTGATTTGACATATCATTAGTCCACTTTTTTTTTTTTTGAGATATTTAACTCAGGTGAATTTAGCCATTTTTTAGAATAACTTGCCAGAAAAACATTTGGATTCGTTATTACTTCCACAAATGAAAACATGTATTTTCCCTGCTGTTTAAAAAGATCATTGATGCCCAGATAAAGAAACTAAAGAATGTTATTAAATAACTTAGAAAATTCTCTCAGTTAATTTGTTTTATAAAGTATAACAAAGCTGTAAACATTATTGGAAAAGTTTTTAGTATAGAAGGAAAAATATAAACTTAAAATGGTGAATAGTAATAGTAGTCATAATTTAAGTAAAACCACACTTTATTTTATTAATCCTTTGGTTTATATTTTACTCAGTAACAGAATTATAATAATTTATCATGGGAAAGATTACATACAATGTTCAGTGATGTTGTAGGCCTTTCACTATCAAAAAATTTAGGAAAAACATAGTTCAAAGATAACATTGGCAATGTAGAAAAAGGTGTTGAAAAAGGCCAAATTTTTTTTGATATTTGGTCTTTATTGTTTACCATTTATCAGGACCAGAACTCTTTTGTAACTGACAGTTGATTTGCTTTCTAGGAAAGTGGGTACTAACTAAGGACTACATAATTCATAGTGCCAAAAGTGGCAGATGGCTTGATGAAACAACTTACGAATGGGGATATAAAATTGAAAAAGACTCGCATTATTCACCTCAAATGCAGTCTGCACCTAAAAGATGGCGTGAAGAACTGAAACGCACTGGTGCTCCCGGAGCCTTCCATAGATGGAAAGTTGTCCTCCTTGTTAGAGCTGATAAGCGAAGTGATTCTCTAGTAAGGTGAGATTTCGTAAAAGCTAAAGCAGTGAACGTGCAAACAGTTTTGGTTTGTTGAAATATCTTTTTGTATTTCTTTGCAATTATTCATTTATTCCAAATGAGCTGTTATGATATATTCTTTGATCTCCTAGTTAAGCCATTCTGCACTTTTAAGTGTATGTTTGTAATGGAACGAAATCTGTTTTATAGTATTGCATTATTCTGAGGGTCTCTGTTTTACTTTCCATGTTATTTCTTGGCAAACTTAAGTAAAGTTTATTTTTTTAATTGGAAGATATTTGTTTTCAGTTGTGAAGTACTTACATATTTTTGTAAGTGAAGTATTACATTAAACAAAGGCTTTTTTTCTAGGTTTGTATAGTGTAGTTTTCATGGTTCATACTGTTTCCATCATAATTTCACTTCTTTTTATCTTTTAAACCATATTTTAAGAAGACTTCTTATTGGGTAAACTGTATTCTAAGACTGCTGTGACTTTTGCAGGGAGGGGGTGGTCTAAGGGCTTTTTGTTACCTTTACCGAAGTATAATTTATAGGCCATAAAATGCACAGATTTTAAGTGTACGTTTTGATGAGTTTGGACAAATTTATGCTCCCATGTTACCCATACTACAATCAAGCTCTGTAACATGTACATCATCCTAAAATATTCTCTTGTGGGTTTTTTTTTCCTCTCTTGTGTTTTTGTACATTTAATTCTGCACCACCAAAACAAACAACCACTGATTTCGTTTTGGTCACTGTACATTAGGTTTGTCTTTTTTAGAGGTTCATATAAATGGGATCATATTGTACATACTCCTTTGATGTAGCTTCATTTGTCTACCTCGTTATTTTTGAGATTCATCTATGTTGTTGTGTGTATCAGCAGTTCCTTTCTTTTTGTTACTGAGTAAGTAGTCCACTCTTTCTATATATCACAATCTGCTTATTCACCCATGGATGGACATATGGGGGTTTTTTGGTTTTGATTTGTTTTTGCTAATAGGAATAAAGTGGCTATGAACATTTGATTACAAGTCTTCACATAGACGTTTTCATTTCTCTTGGGTAAATATCTAGGAATGAAGTCACTTGCTCTGATGGTACTTGTGCATTTAACATTATGAAAAAATGCCAAACTGTTTTCCAAGTTGTACCATTTTACATTCCCATTAACAATGTATGACAGTTCGAATTGTTCTGTAATTACTTTGGCACTGTTGTCCAAAAATGAGTTGACCATATTTGTGTGGTCTATTTCAGAACTTCTTATTCTGTTACGTTGATATCTATATCTACCTTACACCAAGAACACACTGTGTTGGTTCCTATAATATTATAGTGAGTCTTGAAATCAGGTCACGTGAGTCTTCCAGCTTTGTCTTTTTCAAAATTGTTTTGGTGATTCTGGATCCTTTATGTTTCCACGTGCGTTTTAGGATTGGTTTGTCAACTTCTGCAAAAGAAAACAAGTTGAGATTTTGATTGAAATTATATTGAATCTGTAGATCAGATTGGGAAGAATTTGAGATCTTAATATCCTATCAATAGACTGAGTCCTTGTATCAATAGACTATTTTTCTCCTGGTCTTCTTTAATTTCTGCCATTAATGTATTATAGTTTTTATTGTATAAATCTTGCACATATTTTGTTAAACTTAATTCTGTGTACTTCATATTTGGGGATGCTATTATAAATCGCTTGCTCTGAAAGTTTTTATCTGCATCTATTGAGATAATTGGCTTTTCTCCTTTATTCTGTTAATATGGTAAATTATTTTGACCAATTGTTAAATGTTAAACCAAACTTGTATTCCTGAGAGAAATTCAACTTCATTGTAGTGTATTATCCATTTTTAATAATTGCTGATTCTATTTGCAGTTTGCTAATCCTATTTCCGTAAAATCTTGTGGAAAAAGCCAAACAAACTTTTTGGCCAACCCAATATTTGTTCTATTATGTTCTTCTTCTGAAGATCCTTTACCTGTATTTTAGACCATTTGATTCTGTTCCATGGTATTTGCTTGCTCTGTTCTGTTTTTTTGGAGGTTTTTTTTCCCTTTGAGAATGTGTGTGTGTGTGTGTGTGTGTGTGTGTTGCAGTTGGATAGTTATTACTGATTTATCAAGTTCAGTGATTTCTTCCTCAGTTTTGTGCAGTCTGTGGAGAAGCCTATCAAAGAAATTGATACAGTATCTTAATTCTGCTTTTTCCATTGTACTCAGCTGAATTCCCCATATGTTCATGAAAATTGTCCACTTATGGTATACTTTAACATGTCATTCACAGTTATTTTAAAGTCACTTTTTTAAACTTTCAACATGTGGATCATCTCTCTGTGCTATTTATTCCTTTATCTCTTGACAAAGGTTTGTTTGGTTTTTTTCCCTTGCTTTTTGTGTATGTCTTGTGGGTTGTTTTGTTTTGCGGTTTTGCATATATAGACATCCCCTACAGAAGAATAGTAGAGGTGTGGTGAATAATGTTAATGTCCAAAAATGGATCTACCTGGAAGGCAGTTAGTGTGGGGTGGTTGAGTTAATCTTGCCAATTGTTAAGCTGGCTTTGAGTTTTGTTAGTGCTATTTTCATCTTTAGTACATCATTAAATTTTACTCCAGCAGTGGTCTACTTGTGCTTAGCATGGTGCCTGTGATACTGAAGGGTTTTTAATCAGTGTACTTGCTTCACTCTCAGCTTTTGTTAGTCCCTGTACTAGTTCATCACAGAAGTGCTCTTCATATTACTCCCCCCTTGCTTCTTACTCATTTTTAGGCTGGGGGTAAGGGTTGGTGTGTTTTCCTTCTGTTGAATAGGCTTTAGTCTTAAGCATTCTTCATGTTCTTGGTCTCTGGGGTTGGAATATACCTGTTGTTTCTGTCTCAGTTTCCCATGGCAGCCAAATTCTCCCATGTATTGTGGGCAGTGTTTAGGGAAGAGAGAATTTCTAACATCTGCCCCAGCATTAGGTGTCTGCTTTGTATTGGTGTAGAAACCTAGGTCTGAGTGGCATTCCTGCCTTTTCTCTAGGAACAGGGGCTTTTGCTTCTGTCCTTTATCCCATCTTTTTTGGGCTACACAGCAGGAGGTTTTCCTACCCCTTTCCCAAAGGCAGATGAGTTTTACTTCCACTCTTACAGCAAAAGCAGTAAGTACGTCTTTACCTGGGTTCTGAAGTAGAAGTCTTTTTTACCTTACAAAATGACTTATGGCTTTTGCTTCATATGAGAGATAGATCCAGGAAAGTGGGCCTTGTTTTATGTCTATTTCTTGTTGGCAGACAGTCCCCACTGGCCTACTGGGGGTTCCTGCTGTTACCTGCCCCTAATCTTTTTCATGGATACTTAATAGAGGCTGTTGGCAAAGAGCTTTCAACTAAGGTGGGGCCTGTCAGGGACTCTGTTATTCTAAACTGTCATGCTGCCTACACTTGGCCTTTAAATTTATAAAAATTTTACCTGATTCTTACCTGCATTTATGGGGGCTTTTTCTCTCCTGTGCTCTGGCGAAAGTGAAATAGTTTGGATGTCCAATCTCTTTACAAAGGTGCTTATCACTCTTTTGGAAATTCAGTTTCTTGGTTGGCCTGTTATCTCAGTTCTCTGATGGGTTCATGAAAAGCTATGATTTTGTGGATTATTTGGCTTTCTCTTGTGGCTTTCTAAATCCTAGCAGTAACAAACTTTTATGAAACTTTTTTAGGGGGTGGGTGTTCATGTGTCTGTGTTTTCTGAGCCAAAATGTAAAATGTATTTCTTAATGTAGATCAACGTTAAACTTTTTCAAAAGTTAATTTTTTTAGAAGGTTGGCAACATTAGTTCCATTTTTTGTGGTTCAAAATGATTTCCTTGGAGGTATGTTGCCTTCTGAGGTAAATACTTTCTTAGACTTTTTTTTTTTTGGCTGCGTTGGGTCTTCGTTGCTGTGTGCACAGGCTTTCTCTAGTTGTGGAGAGTGGGGGCTGCTCTTAGTTGCAGTGCGCAGGCTTCTCATTGCAGTGGCTTCTCTTGCTGTGGAGCACGGGCTCTAGGTACATGGGCTTTAGTAGCTGTGGCACGCGGGCTCAGTAGTTGTGGCTCTCGGGGCTCTAGAGCGCAGGCTTAGTAGTTGTGGTGCACGGACTTAGTTGCCCCGTGGCATGTGGGATCTTCGCGGACCAGGGCTCGAACCCATGTGCTGTGCATTGGCAGGTGGATTCTTAACTGCTGCGCCACTAGGGAAGCCCCACATGATTTCTTAAATATCTGTTCTGAACAACTTACAATTTAGGAAATCATCGCCATAGTTATTCTCCATGGCACTCAAATAGACCAAAGGAATTAATTCCTTTCAGAAAGTTCTGCTCCTACTCCTAGGAAGTAATGGATTTAGATAATTTGACTATACATACTTTCTTTTTAATATAGTTTTCTATACTGTTTATGATTTAAATAGAGTTTTGGAGGCTGGAAAAGCAAATGTTATTTTACCAGAAAATTCACCAAGTGGAATAACTCATGTGATCGCCAGTAATGCGAGAATCAAGGCTGAACAAGAAAAAGATAATTTTAAGGCTCCGTTTTATCCAATTCAGTATCTAGGAGATTTTCTTTTAGAGGTAAGTAAAAAAAAAAAGTAAACATTTTTAAATGTGTATTTTATAAAATATTGATATAGTGAAATATATAAAAATCGAATTATGTTCTGAGTTTTAGAAGTATGATTAGAATTAAAATGACATTTTTAAAGCAGTTCTCAATTATTTAAATATTTGAGAATACTTCTGATAAATCTGAAAAGCGCTTGCTTATTAAATTAAAATTTGTCTTATTTTGAGTCTTGTTTTCAGTGCTTTGGTTATGTTTATTACAAAGTTTTAAGCATTTTAAATCCAAGTATAAATAAAACAGGAGTGAGCTATAGTATCATATGAGAATTCTTTGGTTATTTTCCCATTGGGAAAGAGGGAGCTGTTTCTAAGAATTTAGAAATATTTTCCTGTCCTCTTCCTTCACTTCTTTCTCCTCACTTGCTGCACATACCACTCCTTAAGTTGTTTGAATGGAAATAACCCTAGAAGAATTGCTCTGAAGGTAAGCAAAGAAGAATTTTTAAGAAGGGTCAATCAAGGTGGAAGAGAACTTGCAGTATGTCTAAAAATTGAACCTTGGTCTTCTAGGAAAAATTAGCTCCTTCTTCAGTGTTTCCCATCTCAGTAGATACTATACAGTTTTTTATCTAATAATTTATGTTGGAAACCTGGGAATCACCCTTGAATCCTTCCTTTCCTTTATTCTGCACATCTTGTCAATTACCAGATCCTATTGATTTTATCTCAAATACTTCTTGAATAAACTGCTTCTCTCCTGTACTAACATCATATTGAGTTCATCCTTTTTCCCCTGTTCTCCTGGAATCAACTCCTTATTACTCTCCCTATTCTATTTCTTTACTCTTGCTAATTTCCTAATAACTCTTACTTTTTCTTTCTCTAGTCCATTCAACTTCATTCAGAAGGAATAGCTAAGATGCTTTTTCTAAAATAGTCCTGATGCCATCACTCTCCTACTTAAAACTGTTCAGTGGCTTTCCATTGCCTTTAGGATAAAGTTGTAAACCTCTAACATGGCTTTAAATTCGAACAGGTTTCCTGTCACTCCTGCCTTTGCAACTATAGCCTGCTCTACTTTTTCCTTTGCTCAGTATACTATAACACAACTGCCTTCTCTCAATTTCTTAAACAGGCTAAGCCACTTCCTACCTCAGTATCTTCTCAAAAGCTATTTCTCTTCCTAAAAAGGTCCTTTCCACTTCTCTCTCACTCCCTGTGCCTGCCTACTTTCTGCTTTTCATTCACTTTGCATTTATAATGTTACTTCTTTAAGGAAGCCTCCCTGGTTCCCTTATGAAAATAGTTAGGTTCACCTGGTATGTATTCTGATACCGTTATTTTGCTTTATAGTACTCATCACAATTGTAATTAATTAATTGGCTGGTTACTTGTTTAATGTCTTTTTCCCCATCTAAACCAAAAGCACTGTGTCATCAGGGATGATGTCTATCTTTTCCATGGTTATATCTGAATCATCTTGCAGAAAGCCTGGCACATGAGTTCTCATTTTATATTTGTTAGATTAATAGAGCAATTATGAACGATCCTTGAGTGTTCCAAGAGTAGATGTAATATATCATTCTATAATTACCTTTCCCTACTGAGTAGCAACAGTGTGGATTGGGAATTTGACCTTAGTTCAGAGGATGGATCTGCTTGGACTATGGATACTCTCATTGTCCTTGACAGTGATTGGTCTAGGAATGGGCATGTCAACCAATTCTGATTCATGGGACATGAAGAGAGGTATGTAAGAACTTCTGGGAAGTTTCTTTCTCATTCTGAAAAGAGCCTCTGCCAGCCTGGCATCTATTAGATGTGAACATGGAAAAATGAAACGAATCTTAAATTACTCCTTAGCAGCCGTTCTTTGACCATGAGGAGAAGTAGCTTTGGGATGAAACTGATCCTGTAGACAGCAAAGTGTAGAGACAGAATGTAGACTCTTGTAGAGATACTTGAGTTGCTGGATTAATCAACCCTGAAACCTGACTTATTAGTGGACCACATTGCCATTCTGAGGTAATAATTTCCATGTTGTTATGTTAGTTTGAATTGGTTGTCTATTACTTGCAGCCAAAAGCATCCTATCTGATCTACCTATTTGAACAGTTTAAAGGTAGCATTAACTATCAACGGAATGAAAACCATTCTTAACTAAATTAGAAAAAGTATCTGAATTTCCCTTTTTTCTAAGGAAAGAAATGAATAAAATTTAATATGTAATATGCTTTCTCCATATTTTTCAGTAAGCTGACACAGATTCAGCTGCTGAAGTACTAGAGGGCAGCAATAGTATATCAAGCAAAAATAATAGACAATCTCTAACATAAATTTGTTTTTAGAATACATTGTTTTATAAGCTCTAGATTAGACAGCTGAGAGTTAGTTCATAACCATTCATTCCAAATAAGGAAAGCATATTGTGATCCCTTCTGAGGAGAAGATAGTTAATTTCATTTTGACGTCTTGCTTTACTTCTACATCTTTGGCATAGAGGTAGAAGTAAAGCATACATTCCTCATTAGATGGATTCTGAAGTGTCTTCTAAGAAGAGTTGCCATATAAAATGACTGAGTTAAAAGTAGCAATTAAGCAATTGTTTAAAAAATAGTTTTGTTTAACCTGCTTAACTTTTCGGAAAGCCACTTAGTAGCAGAATCAGGAATTATTTAGTTAGGTTTATAGATATTTGTTGAAGACTTCTGCCATACCAGACACTATGCTATGCACTGTGGAAAATGAATAAGACCACCTGCCAGACTTTGAAAACAGAACATGGTGAAAACAGAATGTGGAAACTATTAATTATAGTTTAGTGTGTCTTGTGCACTGGTAAAATCATGTGCAAGGTATAGAAATCCAAAAGAGCAAGTTATTAATGTACCTCAATTGTTTGGCCCAAGGAAGATGTCACAAAAAGGAGAGGATACTTAGGAACACTCAAAACTTCCTTTGTATCTAAGAAATAAAATAAAATGATCCACAGAAAAGTCTTATGGAAATATAGTAGTAATAACTGAAAAAACATACACTTTTTGTGCCACATCTACTTATTGTTGATCTAGATTTGTAACTTATTACTTCCTTAACCATAAAGAAGTCATTCTGTGACTTGAATTTCTTCTTTGTACGTGGAAGCTAATACTTAACTTACTTCGGTTGTTGTGAGAATTATTACAACTGTTACTCTAAGCCATTTATTGAGTGATTACTATGTGCCAGGCACTATGCTAAGCACTTTACACACTTATTTTAAACCTTATATTCCTGTGTGGTATGTATTTTGGCCCCATTTTACAGTTAGTGAAATGAAGTGTAATCAAGTTAATTATTTTCCCATGATCTCACAACTATCATATGTCAAACCAAAAACTTAAGACCAAGCACTCAAAATATTTTAAAGCTGCTCTCCTTGAGTCTCCCTTTCCTTTGCTCATTTTGAGTATTGTTAGGTTTCCTTGATACTCACTTGGTCTCTTTCTAGGTAGATAAAAATACTTAATGCTATACAGATTACCATACACTAGTAGTCAGTCTTAGGTTATGAGATTCTACTTAAGAATCAGGGTATAAGCAATAGTTAAGAACCATGTACAGCACTCTGGGAATTCCCTGGTGGTCCAGAGGTTAGGACTTGGCACTTCCACTGCAGTGGGCCAGGTTCAATCCCTGGTCAGGGAATTAAGATCCTGCAAGCCATGCAGTGCATCCCTGCACTGCCCTCCCCGCCACCCAAAAAAAAAAAAAAAAAAACCTTGTAGAGCATTCAAAAGATGCTTGTTCTAATTACTTGACCTCTCTGGCTCTCTATCCAGTCTCGTGAATTCATTCAGGTTCTGTGACAAATGCCATGGCTGAATCAAGGAATGAGACCTAGAGACCAAAGCATATCCATACCTATTTTAAGACAGAAAACAAAGTCAAATATGTGAATCATAAGCCAGAGCAACTATCATTGCCACACTGTGCTGCTCTATCTTAGATAATAGAATAATTGACTGAATTTGTAGGTTTTCGGTTATCTGTTAGGAACATAGCATTATACTATATAAAGGAGAATAGACATGTCTCTCTTTCCTAGATCATGTAGGAAACAAACACCTAACACAATGCCTAGTGTATAGTTGGCACTAAAATATTTATAAAATAAGGGATAAGAAATTAATATTTACAGATAAATAATGTCTATATTCTTCACAAGAATAGTCATTTGGAAAGAGTATTAGTGGCTTGGAGACAATTCTATGTTGATCATTTGTTTAGTGCTATAGAAAACAGATTATTTAAAAAATTTTCCAAATGTCATAGTCTATCAGATTGTGATTCTTTATTATTTAACTTAAATAGGGTACTTGAGTCATACATTCTCATTCACAGATCAATATATAGCATCTGAAATGGATGCTTAAGTATACTCAGAAATAGAAAACAGTATGTTCTTCCCTAGTTGCTAATGATAATTGTATGTTCTTTTGCATATGTATTCTGTGTAACTGTAATCTATATGGGATTAATTCCTGTATTTTAGACATTTCTTGATGTTCTCAGTCTGAGGATTTATCCTGTCTGTCAACCATGTGAAATTTGAAGCCAGAAATTCAGTTTATCCCCATTAAAGTTGTCCTTAATGGAAATTGTACACTCAGAGTAATTCTTTCTTTAATTTTAGGAATTGGAAAGAAGAAAAGTCTTCATTTTTCTTAGTTTCAATTTCACTTTTCTGAGTAACTAAAGAAATTTAATCAGCTACTCTTACGGATTGTTCTCTGGTTGCTAGATTGCAGGCTGCTAAAGGGTCCTCACAGCCACATAGGAAGCCCAGTACAAATGAAAGGGAACCAAATATCACACCATAGGCCTTACCACATTTCAGCTATATCATGATTATTCCCTAGAAGGACAGTGATTATCCAGTCTCTTTGTGTAAAGATAGTGAATCTTTGAATACTCTTACATAAGTATTTGAATTCATCTCTACTCTCAATTCTTTTTTTTTTTTTTAATTGTTTTTGGCTATGTTGGGTCTTTTTTTCTGCGCACAGGCTTTCTCTAGTTGCAGCAAGCGGGGGCAACTCTTCATTGCAGTGTGCAGCCTTCTCATTGGGGTGGCTTCTCTTGTTGGGGAGCATGGGCCCTCGGCATGTGGGCTTCAGTAGTTGCAGCACGTGGACTCAGTAGTTATGGTGTGAGGGCTTAATTGCTCTGCTGCATGTGGGATCTTCCCGGATCTGGGATTGAACCCGTGTACTCTACATTGGCAGGCAGATTCTTAACCCCTGCGCCACCAGGGAAGTCCCTACTCTCAATTCTTTATCTTACTAAACTTCTAGAATTATATGTATTAGTACATATGCAACTATTTTTTAAATTATGATTGATAGGTAGTTGTCAATTCGGTTAGGATTTCTTAGCAAGAGAAGTGTGTTTGAGATAGAGGTAGGTGAGGATAATTGCTTATTAATATTCAAGTAGAATAGAGCTATGAATTCAGTTATTAGACTGTTTTCTTCTCTGTGTGATAGATGTGTAAATAAGTCTTAGTAAAAAGCTGAAAAATAATCTGAGAAGTAATCTATAATCAGAAAATGTTGAAGTAGATTGTGACTTTAAGTTGGTATGGGACTAGGTAAAATATTTTTGTTCATGATTATTCATCAAAAGGGTTCCCTGTTACTAGACCAACAAAGCATTAGCTTTTCTTCAGATACATTATTATTATTACTTTGTTATTTGGGACCTTTGTTGTAATGATCTCTTTTCCCTTCAAGGAACTTACTAGTGTTTAATAACCTTTGATTTAGAAGAGTGCGTTTTACCTACTTGTTTGACTACCAAAATATTTTGCAGTTATAAAGTTGGATACAATAAAAGAGTACGTAATGTTCAAATTATACTTAATTGATTGCCTAAACCATTTTTACATACTTACAGAAAGAAATTCAGAATGATGAAGATTCCCAAACCAATTCTGTTTGGAATAACCATAGCAATCAAGAAAAAAACAAAGATTTCTGGAAAGATATGGGATTTCTTGAAATGAAAGATGCCTTAAAAGAGACCATGTGCAGAACCCAGGTAACACTTTACACTCTTAAAAAAAAAACAAAAAAAAAACTACCTTTCTGATTTTTCTTACAAAATTATGTGAGAGGCATTATTTGGTGGAAATAACATTGATTTTGGAATCACAGAGCTGGTATTTGAACCTAGTTCTGATTTACAGTGTATAATTTGAACATATTAGGATATTTTACTATGTCTCTGTTTTGAGGCTCTTATTGAAATAATACATATGTGCATATAGAAATTCACAGTTGCTAATACATAGTGTGTTCTCAACATGTAGTAAATACTTAAAACAACTCTGTAGGTTGAATGTAATGTGTGTCTTACAAAGGATTCATCAATACATGTATTCATATTAATGGTCTAAATTCAAGTATTTTACATATAGATCAAGTTTTTTTAAATGGCACAAGTGAATTCTAATTTTTTTTATATATGTATTTATTTATTAGCTGTGCTGGGTCTTTGTTGCTGCACTTGGACTTTCTCTAGTTGTGGTGAATGGGGGCTGTTCTTTGTTGTGGTGTGTGGGCTCATTGCGGTGGCTTCTCTTGTTGCAGAGCATGGGCTCTAGGTGCATGGGCTTCAGTAGTTGTGGCACTTGGGCTCAGTAGTTGTGGCTTGTGGGCTCTAGAGTGCAGGCTCAGTAGTTATAGCACACAGGCCTAGGTGCTCCGTGGCATGTGGGATCTTCCCAGACCAGGGATCAAACCTGTGTCCCCGGTGTTGGCAGGTGGATTCTTAACCACTGTACCACCGTGGAAGTCCCAAGTGAATTCTGATTTGATTAAGTTTGGAAAACAAAAAAATGTGAAGGACTCTGAACTTGGAGCAATGAAAAGTACCTTAAGAAAACATCTATATGGTTCTCAATTAAAATTTTTCAGATAGCAGGAGTAACCAAAAAAGGCATTATTTGTTCTACCCTGGAAGACCTAATGTTCAGTTATGTTCAGTTTCATTCTGTGTTTTATAAAACAGACTCTCTAATTGAAAATCATTAGCCTAGTAATTATTATTAGTCTAAACTAAAATATTTTAAAATATGTCTAGAAAGAAATTAACATTTGTTTTTATTGCATCTGTCAAATTTTACAAAGAGAATTCTAGGACAGTTTGGAACTTTGAGCAATACCTTACAAAATCATATATGGAGAGAGTAAATAAAACTTTCCAAGAGATTAATATATTTTTGCAATTTTCTCTAGCTTTTTCAAAATATATTTATGTGACTTATAAGACAATTTTCTGTGATTAACTGCATGTACATGATCTTAATAAGAGGCTTTTGAGTTCATGTGTCTGTAGAAATCTGCATTATAAGCCACAGTATAAAAGTTTTTACATATAGAAAGTAATGTAAAATAATGAAGTTATTAAATACAAAATTTAGTTTTATTTAACATGGAAAAAAGAGGCAAATGGAGATTTTATGAAAGATACAGAAATCATTAAAATACATCTGTAAACATCTTGAGTTTGTTTTAGAACTCAAGGGGATGTGTATAAAATGCTCCAGTCAAAAGACAGAGTAGCTGAATGCATACAAAAACAAAACTCATATATATGCTGCCTAAAAGAGACTCACTTCAGATTTAATAACACATACAGACAAAGTGAGGAGATGGAAAAAGGCATTCCATGCAAATTAAAATCAAAAGAAAGCTAGGGTAGCAACGATTATATAATATAATTATATTATAACAAAATAGACTTTAAAGATTGTTATAAGAGACAAAGAAGGACAGTATATAATGATCAAAGGATCAATCCAAGAAAAAGGTAAAGCAATTGTAAATATATATGCACTTAACATAGGGCCACCTAAATACATAAAATAAATGTTAACAAATAGAAAGGGAGAACTTGACAGTGGCATACAATAATAGTGGTGGACTTTAACACCTCACTTACATCAATGGAAAGATCATCCAGACAGAAAATCAATATAGAAACACTAGCCTTAAATAATACATTAAACCAAATGGATATATATAGAACATTCCATCCAAAAGCAGCAGAATACACATTCTTTTCAAGTGTACATTAAACATTCTTAAGGATAGATCACGAGCCACAAAACAAGTCTCAGTAAGTTTAAGAAAATTGAAATCTTATCAGGTAACTTTTCCAGCCACAGATCTATGAGACTACGAATCAACTACAAGAAGAAACTTCAAAAAACACAAACACATGGATGCTAAAAAGTGCTGTTAAACAGTCCATGGATCACTGAAGAAATCAAAGAGGAAATTAAAAAAAAAAAAAAACCTGGAGGCAAATGAAAACAAAAGCATGATAATCTAGGGATGCAGCAAAATTCTAAGAATTTTATAGCAATACAAGCTTACCTCAGGAAACAAGAATCTCAAGTTAAAAACTTGACTTTATATATAAAGGAACTAGAAAAAGAACAAACAAAACCCAAAGTTAGTAGAAGGAATGAAATCATGAAGATCAGAGCAGAAATAAATGAAATATAAACTTAAACAATAGCAAAGATCAGTGAAACCAAAAACTTCTTTGAAAAGATAAACAAAGTTGATAAACCTTTAGCCAGACTCATCAAGAAAAAGAAGAGGGCCCAAATCAATAAAATCAGAAATGAAAAAAGTTACGACTGGCACCACAGAAATACAGAAGATCTTAAGAGCCTACTACAAACAACTATATGCAATAAAATGGACAACCCAGAAGAAATGGACAAATGCCTAGAAATGTACAATCTCCCAAGACTGAGCCAGAAAGAAATAAAAAATATGAACAGACCAATTACCATTAATGAAACTGAGTCAGTAATTAAAAATCTCCCAACAAACAAAAGTCCAGGGCCAGATGGCTTCACAGGTGGATGCTGCCAAACATTTAGAGAAGAGTTAACACCTATCCTTCTCAAACTATTCCAAAGAATTTCAGTGCAAGGAATGCTTCCAAACTCATTCTGTGAGGCCAGCATCACCCTATCACCAAACCAGACAAAGATATCACAAAGAAAATTACAGGCCAATATCACTAATGAACATAGATGCAAAAATCCTCAATAAAATATTAGCAAACTGAATCCAACAATACATTAAAAGGATCATAGGCCATGATCAAGTGGGATTTATCCCAGGGATGGGAGGACTTTTTAATATCTGCAGATCAATCAGTGTGATACAACACATTAACAAATTGAAGAATAAAAACCATATGGTCATCTCAATAGATACAGAAAAAGCTTCAACATCCATATATGTTAAAAACTCTCTGGAAAGTGGGCATAAAGGGAACATACCCCAACATAATAAAGGCCACATGTGACAAACCCACAGCCAACGTTATATTCAATGGTAAAAAGCTGAAAACATTTCCTCTAAGATCAGGAACAAGACAAGGATGTCCACTCTCACCACTTGTATTCAACACAATATTGGAAGTGCTAGCCATGCCAATCAGAGAAGAAAAAGAAAAGGAATCCAAATTGAAAAGGAAGAAGTAAAATTCTCACTGTTTGTAGATGACATGATACTATACATAGAATATCCTAAAGATGCCATCAGCAAACTGCTAGAGCTCAGTAGTTAATTCTGTAAAGTTGTAGAATACAATACTAATATACAGAAATCTGTTCCACGTCTATGCACTAACAACAATCAGAAAGAGAAATTAAGGAAACAGTCCCATTTACCATTGCATCAAAAAGAATAAAATACTTGGGAATAAACCTCCCTATGGAAAAAACCGATACTCAGAAAACTGTAAGACACTGATGAAAGAAATTGGAAACAACACAAACAAATGAGAAGATATCCCAGGTTCATGGATTGGAAGAATTAATGTTAACAGTGACCATACTAACTAAGGCAATCTACAGATTCAGTGCCATTCCTATCAAAATACCAAGGGCATTTTTCACAGAACTAGAACAGATAATTTTAAATTTGAATGGAAACACAAAAGAGCTCGAAAAGCCAAAACACTCTTTAGGAAGAACACAGCTGATGGAATCATGCGCCCTGACTTCCAACTATACTACAAAGCTACAATAATCAAAGCAGTATGGTACTGGCACAAAAACATACACATAGATCATTGGAACAGAACAGAGAGCCCAGAAATAAGTCCACACACTTATGGTCAATTAATCTACGGTAGAGGAGGCAAGAAAATGCAATGGTGAAAAGACAATCTCTTCAACAAGTGATGCTGGAAAAACTGGACAGCTAAATAATAAATGATGAGATTAGAACATTTCCTCACATTATATCCAATAATAAACTCAAAATATATAAAAGTCTTAAGTGTAAGCCCTAAAACCATAAAACTTCTAGAAGAGAGTATAGGCATAACACTCTGGCATAAATTGTCTCAGTATTTTTTTGAATATGTAGCCTAAAGCAATGGAAATAAAATACAAAAATAAACAAATGGTACCTGATTAGACTTAAAAGCTTTCACGGAGCAAAGGAAACCATCAACAAAATGAAAAGACAACCTACTGAATGAGAGAAAATATTTGCTAATGATATTGCCAATAAGGGGTTAATAGCCAAAATATATAAACAGGTCATACATCTCAACACCAATAAAACAACCCAATGAAAAAATGGGCAGAAGACCCGAATAGACATTTTTGCAAAGAAAGCATACAGATGGCCAACACGCTTGTGAAAAGATGCTCAACATTGTTAATCATCAGAAATGCAAATTAAATCCACAGTGAGATATCACTTCACACCTGTCAGAATGGCTATCATGAAAAAAAAACACAACAAATATTGGTGAGGATGTAGAGAAAACGGAACCCTCGTACACTGTTGGTGGGAATATAAATTGGCACACCCAGTGTGGAAAATAGTATGGCATTTCAAAAGAAATAAAAATAGAACTACCATATGACCTGGCAATTTCATTCCTGAGTACCCATCAGAAAAAAATGAAAGCACTAGTTTCAAAAGATCCAAGCACACCAGTGTTCAAAGCATCATTATTTACAGTTACCATGATATGGAAGCAAACTAAGTGTCCATCAGCAAATGAATGGATAAAGAAGATGGGAGATATATATATCTGGAATACTACTCAGCCATAAAAAAATGAAATTTTGCCATTTGCAACAACATGGATGGACTTGGAGGGTATTAAACTAAGTGAAATAAGTAAAACAGAGAAAGCCAAGTACTGTGTGATATAATTTATATGTGGAATCTAAAAAATTAAATTAGTGAATATTATAAAAACTAAATGGACTTACAGATATGGAGAACAAACTAGTGGTTACCAGTGAGGAGAGGGAACAGCTGGGGAGGCAGGTAATATAGGGGTAGGGGACTAAAGTATAAACTATTAGGCATAAAATAAATAAGCTACAAGGATATATTGTACAACACAGGAAATATAGCCAGTATTTTATAATAACTATAAGTTGAGTATAACCTTTAAAAGTTGTGAATCTCTACATTGTACACCTGTAACTTATGTAATATTATACATCAACTATATCTCAATTATAAAAAAAGTAAAAACATCTGTAAACATTTTGAGTTCCTTTTAGAACTCAGGAGAATGATATTAATTCAGGTAGTAATGTCTATTTTTTTAAATATGTTTCTTATTATAAAGAATAAACAATATGGTTTGTATTACTTATCCTGTTTAATGTTGTTATACCTGTTTCCTATACAAAGGTTTTCTGAGATGGTTCATTTGATATGCCTAATAATGGCAAGACTCTATTTGATGTACAGTCTAAATTATTTTCACAAACATTTGGAAAAATAAAATAATGAAGATAAACAAATCTGTTTTGACTACTTATATGACAAAGTTGTTAAAAAGCAGATTCCGAAAAGATTGTTAACAAAATACCTAAATTAAATGTATTTGCAAACACAATAAACTTTGACAACTAGAAATCTGTATTCTTCTGCTTCATCTTAGTATAACTAAAATGTAATGTAATTCATAATGCTCTTTACCATGTTTAATCTCATGTGTATGTTTCATAAAACCTACCTTCCTGAGTTTTTTTGTTGTGACTTGCATTGCTTGTGTTGAGGCTGTGGTTATAGTCTAACTAAAGTATTTTTACAAAAATGCAGAAAGAAATGAAAAATCATGATGAAGATGTTAATATTACTTCTATTTTGACTGAACATCACAGAAAAGAAAAGTTCAGAGATTGTAGTAAAGATTTGAAATTTGTTAAAATGAGAAATGCCATAGCAAGGCACCCATATGGAAATCAGGTAAGGCCTTCCAAATTAATTTATTTATATTTTACACTTTTCTAATGATGTCATTTATGAATTTTCTTCTGAATTATATATAATATGTGTTTATAAAACATTTGTGTACAGTTTTGAAAGAGTAAAACAATGAATGCTATGTACCTACCAACTAGGTTAAGAAATAGAGCATTCCCATCTTTTTAAGATCCTGCTGTGTCATTTCCAAACTTCATCCCTTTTTCTTCCTGTTAACCACAATAGATAACTTCTGTTTTGGAATTTGTTTTAATTATTTTCTTGTTTTTTATTATAGTTTTACCACCTTCATATGTATTCCTACCAATATATTGTTTAGTTTTGCCTGTTAATGAACTTCTGTAGTTCATGGTATTTTTAATCTTCTGTGACTTGCTGTTTTGCTGGTGTATGTTTCATTGTTCCATAGTTATACCTTTTATCCATTTTTACAATAGATAAGAATTGGTGTTTCTTTTTATTGGTTTGTTTTTGATGGATTGATTGGTTTTTGAAACTAAGAGCATTTCTGCCATTAACAGTATGAACATTTTCTTACATTGTTCTTGGTGCACATGCTCAAGAGTTCCTCTAGCCTAGGATATATCCCTAAGAGAATTCTGGGTCATAAGGACTGTGCATGTTCAACTGTACTAGGTAATGACCAACAGTTTTCCAAAATACTTTACTAACGTATACCTACTCCAGCAGTGGATGACATTTCCTATTGTATGTAACTATTTTTTTAATGGGTTATGTCAGATTCTTCTTGAATTTATTTGGATTTTGTAACATATCATTCATGTTGAGATTTGTTTAATTGTGGTCTAAATATGTGTAGAAGGAAATTAAGAAAAAGGATGAAGATATTCAAAGGAGTTATACTTTAAGGAAAAAACGCAAAAAAGAGAAAGAAAGAGATTCCAGGAAGGAGATTGAACATGACAAAAGTACCTTAAGAAAGCACATTTATAGAGATCAGGTAAAACTTTGTAAGCTAAACTAAGAGAAAAAAAAAAGTTTTAATTTTTTCTGGCTCTTCCTTAATATCTATACATATAATCTGATTTTTATGATTGCTTGCTGCGTTAAATAAAACCTGTACATCTTATGAAAAGAATCTTCTTAATTTGATCTGGTGTAATATTCATAATTAATGTTATAATTAGCTTTGGTTCACAATGAAAGTATTTTTACATGTGTACAAAAAGAATTTGAGTGAATAATCAGGGTATTCAAATATATTTTATTTTGCCTGACAAAAACAACAAAAGAAATTTTCTGAAAAAAGAGGCTAAAATTCTTAAAATGAACAATACATGTGTATATAGTTTGGGTAAATACATTATAATCTAAATTTTAGCTTTTTGTATTGCTCTTCCCGAGCATAGTACAGACCATTATTAATAAGATAGCTTGTCTTTTAAACATGATCCTTCTTGAGTTAATTTTTCTAGAGTAGAACTTTATTTTACAGTATAAATCACAGCACGTTTATATGTATTCAGAAGGATCTTTAGAGAAATAATAAAGGTAAATAAACAATCATGTTTTGTGGGAACAAGACAACAACAACAAAAAAAAGGAAAAGACAGAGGTTCCAGGAAAGATTTGGAACAGGTTAAAATGAGAAGTAGTAGAAGAAATTGCACATGTAAATATCAGGTTAAACCTTCCAGTTAAAACATTTGGTTTTTTTCATTTTTTAAATTGCATTGTGTAATCTTTATGTAATAGAATTGCAAGGATCTTTGCTGTGGTTAACACTGCATGAATGTGTTCTTGTGCTGTATTGTCCACTGTGATACTTAGCATTTGTGTTGACACTCCTTAGTACATTGTCTGAAGTACTTTTATGTGTGTACAGGAAGAAATGAAGAATTCTGTTTTTGCTGATCATGCCAAAGAATCAAAAACCAAGGATATCAGGACAGATGTGGATATTGTTGACATAAAAAATGCCTTAAGGAAACACATATATAGAGCTCAGGTAGAACTTGACATACTAAAAAATTTGTATAGTTTTCTATCATTCTGTAATGTAACCAATATATAGTAATAGTGATAATAGTAATGAGTAATTTTATTATTATGTTTAATATGTCTTAAAATAATTTTCTTAGGTCATTAATTTTTGTTAGTAGTAATTACTGTATTTGGACTTTTAGTAAATTGCTGAATTCTCTGCTGTTTATACCTCAGTGATGTCACGGATAAGTTGGATGTTTTACAAACTGCTGTAACTTATGGCTGGATACTTGTTAACCTGCTGTTGGAGAATGAGGACTGGAGGATCCCTGTTTCTGTTGCCCTGGTTCAGCCTCAGTCTGAGAAAAGCTTTGAGGCACCCTGGGTTTTAGGGAAGGGCTTTTTCAGTGTTCTTGCCCTGCCCCAAGTTATAGCGGATCTCCAATTATCTGGGATCACCATCTCTTCCCACCCCTCTTCAGGGGTAAAGGTTTTTTTTTTCTTCCTATTTCCTTATCCAGCAGGTTATGAGTTTTCCTGTGTGTCCTGAGGGTAACCACATTTGCTGCCCTTTCCACAACTGCCACTGTTCAAGTCTCGGCTTTCACCACTAGGGAGACTTTCTTTAGCCTCCCACCCTGTCTCTTTTCTTTTGCATGAGCACCCAGTGAGGTCCATGGAGAAGATCAGGCCATTGAGTGCAAACTCCCCTTGTTTTGTTGATTCCCAGGGGTTCTATTTTCTCCTGTGGGCCCACACTTGGTCTTTAATAAGTGGTGAAAAATTTAAGCTGAAGTTTTCTTACCCACTGTAATGGAATCCTCCTGCTGTACTCTCAGATAAATCAGTGTGCATGTCCCATGTCCTTGGAGGCTCCTGTCTTTCTTCATATTTCTGTTTAGTTGGTTGCACTAAGACTTCTGCTGTCTTAAGGGTTCAGGTAAAATTGTGATTTCATAGATTTTCCAGCTTTTTATTGTTTGTAATGTGGGAAGGCCTCTCTTTCCAGCTTTCTAAGTGGAAACCGAAGCTCTATCGTTTTAACTTGTATTTCTTCTGTTAGTAGCAAGTTTGAGCATATTTTATCCCTTCACTTGCCATTTATATGTTTCTTCCTCTGCCAATTGCTTGTTGGTACTCTTTTTCTCTGTTTTTCCAATAGGTTGTTTTATACCATTGCTTCTAGAACTCTTTATAAATTCAGGATATAATCTGTTTTTATGTTTGTTGCAAACATTTTTCCAGTATAATATTTTAAACAAATATAAACTTACAGGTATTTTACAACAATAGAAGAAGATTTTACATGTGATTATGTACAAAATATGACTGCATTTTTTCTCCTATTGACTTTTATACAAAATCGTCTCTCCATTTATATTTCTAATTATTAAAATACTAAGGACAATGGATCTCCTCAAGCCTTCAAAGTGAATATGACCTTACCTTTTATGTTATTTTAATTTAAAAGGGGAAAATAGAGACTGTTCATACTCATGAGCATGCCATTACCCTAAAATGATGGAGGTCACTAATTAGAGTAAATGTGAGAATCAGATCAAATATATCTTTTTTTTTTTTTTTAAGCTCTCTATTGGAATATAATTGCTTTACACTCTTGTACCAACTTTTGAGGTACACCAAAGTGAATCAGCTGTATTTAAACATATACCCCCATATCCCCTCCCTCCCGTGACTCCCTCCCACCCTCCCTGTTCTGGCCCTCTAAAGCATCACCCATCATCGAGTTGATCTCCCTTTGTTATACAGCAACTTCCCACGAGCTATCTATTTTACATTTGGTAGTGTATCTATGTCTATGCTACTCTCTCACTTCATCCCAGCTTCCCCTTCACCCCCCACCCCAGCCCAGTGTCCTCAAGTCCATTCTCTACATCTGCATCTCCACTCTTGCCCTGTCACTGGGTTCATCAGTACCATTTCTTTAGATTCCATATATATGAGTTAGCATAGAGTATTTGTTTTTCTCTTTCTGGCTTACTTCGCTCTGTATGACAGTCTCTAGGTCTATCCACCTCATTACATATAGTTCAACTTCATTCCTTTTTATGGCTGAGTAATATTCCATTGTATATATGTGCCACATCATCTTTATTCATTCATCTGTTGATGGGCATTTAGGTTGTTTCCATGTCCTGGCTATTGTAAATTGTGCTGCAATGAACATTATGGCACATGTTTCTTTTTGGATTATGGTTTTCTCTGGGTATATGCTCAGTAGTGGGATTACTGGATCATATGGTAATTCTATTTTTAGTTTTTTAAGGAACCTCTAAACTGTTTTCCATAGTGGCTGTACCAGCTTACATTCCCACCAGCAGTGCAGGAGAGTTCCCTTTTCTCCACACCCTCTCCAACATTTATTGTTTCTAGATGTTTTGACGATGGCTGTTCTGATCGGTGTGAGGTGATACCTCATTGTGGCTTTGACTTGCATTTCTCTAATGGTTAGTGATGTTGAGCATCATTTCATGTGCTTGTTGGCCATCTGTATGTCTTCTTTGGAGAAATGTCTATTATCTTCCGCCCATTTGTGGATTGGGTTATTTGCTTTTTTGGTATTAAGCTGCATGAGCTGCTTGTGTATTTTGGAGACTAATCCTTTGTCTGTTGCTTCATTGGCAACTATCTTCTCCCATTCTGAGGGTTGTCTTCTTGTCTTGTTTATGGTTCGCTGTGCAAAAGTTTTTAAGTTTCATGAGGTCCCATTTGTTTGTTCTTGATGTTATTTCCAGATTCTAGGAGGTGGGTCAAAAGGATCTTGCTTTGATGGATGTCATAGAGTGTTCTGCCTATGTTTTCCTCTAGGAGTTTTATAGTGTCTGGCCTTACATGTAGGTCTTTAATCCATTTGGAGTTTATTTTTGTGTATGGTGTTAGGAAGTGTTCTAATTTCATTCTTTTACATGTAGCTGTCCAATTTTCCCAGCACCACTTATTGAAGAGGCTGTCTTTTCTCTATTGTATATTCTTGTCTCATTTGTCAAAGATAAGCTGCCCATATGTGTTTGGGCTTACTTCTGAGTTCTCTATTCTGTTCCATTGATCTTCCTTTCTATTTTTGTGCCAGTACCATACTGTCTTGATCACTGTGGCCTTGTAGTATAGTTTGAAGTCAGGATGCTTGATTCCACCAACTCCGTCTTTCCTTCTCAAAATTGCTTTGGCTGTTCGGGGTCTTTTGCGTTTCCATACAGATCGTAAAATTTCTTGTTCTAGTTCTGTGAAAAATGCCATTGGTAATTTGATAGGGATTGCATTGGATCTGTAAATTGCTTTGGGTAGGATAGTCATTTTCACAATGTTGAGTCTTCCAGTCCAAGAACATGGTATGTCCCTCCATCTGTTTGTATCGTCTTTGATTTGTTTCATCAGTGTCTTATAGTTTTCTGCATACAGGTCTTTTGCCTCCTTAGGCAGGTTTATTCCTAGGTATTTCAATTATATCTTTTAATGTCTTCTGAAACTGTTTTGTAAGTTTGGCCAAGGTTTTATGCTTTATAAGCCGAACTGTATTTTTTGACCTAAAAATGTTTAATTTTAATTAATGGTTTCTGTTTTGTAGGCTGTAAGATACAACTCGATTAGAATAGATAAACAACCAGTATACAATGTTGAGGTAAGAGATTTGGAGTAGGGTGGTAATGTGGGCAAAATGAAGCTTTATGTTTTATTATTTTTAGTTGTTTTGATAAATGAATGTGTTGTCAGCAAGAAAAAGCTTCCTATCAAGTTTGAAATGTAATTTTTCTAATCAGAAATGATAAAGAAAAATAGTATTCTATCAAAGCTCTAAAAAAATACTATAGTAATAAAAATTGATAAGAAGAATTAAAAACTTACCTTGTGCTCATCACAGGTGAGTTATGTATCCCTATTCATACATTTCATAGCTTTCATAATTACTACTTCTAGATTAAATTTTCAGTGTAATATTTACAACAGTATATTATTTTCTTTATAACACTATTCATTCCTTTAAAATTGATTGTTTTATTCCATGTAGTCTTTCAGAGTATTCTTGATTCTCAACTAGTTCAAAGGAGTCACTTTTATTAAAAATATTTTGACCAAGGGGGCTGTATTTTGTGGAACTCTTAGAGCTATATTAATGTGAATCTTCAGAGTACTTTTATGATACTATAGCAATTGTCACTTTTTGCAAATATTCATTGTGCTTGATGACATCTTATTATATTTAGTATTTCTTAATAGGCATAGTCTGCTTATAAGTTTAAAAGAACACCAAAAAGTAATTTTGCATCTAATTAGAACTATGTGTGGTTATACCTCCAACTGAAGTCTCATTATCATCCAGACTTTGCAAATGCCTCCTCAAATTTTCTTTTAGAGGTAGTATTTCCCCTTACTATTCAAGGCGACACAGAATAATAAATAAAACAATAATGTATATGTTTTGCAGTGCAGTTTTACTATTGTAAAACACATTCATATAAATCATTCTTTTTGAACCACATAACCTAGTGAAGTAGTGAGGGCTCCTTACTAATTCAAAATTTCGTCTCAGAATTTTCCCCTTCTTTTCTTTGAGTCATAGAATCTTTCCTGTCTTAGGTTAAAAATGCAGAATTTCCCCGAGGTGTATTAAATTTAATTGAAAGCCTTATAGAAGGACAGTTTTTTAAAGAAGCAATTGAGGAAATTTCCTCTTTGCAAGCAGATTATATCCCTCCTGTTTGCCTTCTTCATGCTCTTCTGGAGAACATTCTACAGGTAAGAGCAGTCTTACGGGTTTATGGTCTTTTAAAGAATGTTAAAATATGAAGATTTTCTCATTTTTTGTAAGTTTATAGTTTATTTTCTCTCTTCATTATTTCTTCCCCTCATTTTAATAAGAAATGTGGTACCCATTTATTACCATTTCTTTTCTATTTTTAAACTCTATACTAGTATTACTCTGAGTGTTTTAACTTAATATTTTCTTAGAATTTTTTTTCTGTGGCAGTAAAGTATCTAATGTAAAACTCAGATTACAAGGATCTAAAATGTCATTTAGTAAATTACTTGTTTAGTACATTGGTAATGATTTTTATTCATAGTATATATAGACAATGAACTTACTCCTTAAACTGTGAAAACCAATAGGAACAGCTTTTCAGAGGTAGATTTAGTCATATTCTTCATCAAGGTGTCAATCTGAAGAAACAACAGGTTTAAGCTATGTCAGACTAATGGTGATAAGTCAGAATGTTGCATGTAAAGTTTCTTTAGTTCATTTCAGATCACATTTGGGAACTCTTAATCTCACTATAATCATGAAAAGTAAAATGAGCATTTCATATAAATCAGTCCCAATAGCTAGGATTATCTAATATGTAGATACATATTTAGAGTATGCCTTTCTCTCAGCTGCAGTATTTAATTAGCTAAACATCATGCTTCCATCTGTTCTCCTTTGTCCAAGCACATATTTTTGCCAAGAAAGTTAGTTCTGGGTTATTACAGTTTTTATAAATTAGATGGTAAAACTATACTTTTAGCTATTGTGTTTTATTTGTTTATTTTTAAATAATAGGATAACATAGATACGTTTTCTGGTCGATACTTTCATATATTGTCAGCTCTTCTTCACCTTCACCCTCCTTGGAAGTCCCCAGCCATGTCAAGATACTACTTAGAGTTGTTTCAGTGTCCAACTTGTATGAAAGGAGCATGGTCTCTTATAGAAGTCCTTATCAGGTAAGGAATTTCACATGTGAGGATACTGATAAAAGAAGTACATTTCTTTTTAGAAACAGTTTGTGTGTGTGTGTGTAATGTTTGTGTGTTGTATTTTTTGCAAAGGCCAAGTCTAAATTGGTCATGTTTGTCAACCATTTTATTAAAAAAATGTTTAATAAATATATGAAATGGACTCACAGGAATGCCAAATCATTATTTGTTTTTATTTTTTTTAGCAAAATAAGTTTCCATATTCTTTTAAAACTTTAAAAAATAAATTTATTGGATATGAATATCACCAAATTTTGGTCATCAGCAGTATAAACATTTGTAACTGTGTACAGTATCTGTTTTAGTGTTTCTGTTATATATTTTTTCAGCTAGAAATTTGAATTTTGAAACTGAACTTAATGTTTCCTAAATATGTCATCTCTTCCATGCCTCTGCACATGCTGTCATCTGCCTAGATCCTTCCTTTGTCTCCCATATGTTAATCTCTTCAGAAATCCCTCCTATTTCTGCTTCTTTCTCTCAAACAGAATTAATCATTTTCCTATTTCTTCTCTGATAGCTCTGTGTATCTGATAGCCCTCCTTTGTCTGGGAAGTACTTTCTTTTTATCCAAATGTTTGGTTTTAGGGGGGTCCATAGTAGTAAGAGAAAGGATACTTGACTAGCCAGGCAAAGGCTAGATCTTTGGTTAGCTCTTTGAGATCATGAGGATTTACCTACCATCTTGGTTGTGTTACATTTGAAGCAAACTAATCAGCTAGCTAGCCTGCATTTATTTACTCTTTCAAAAATGTTATTGAGTAGTTACTAGAAGCCAGGCCCTGTGCTATGTTTTAGGGGTAAAAGGATAAATAAAATAATAGTTTCTGCACATTTGAAGGTGACTGAGATGTAAACACAATTCTAACACAGTACTGTCCCAGCATAGGTATAGGATATGAGGACATATGGTTTATGTATTTGCCATTCTTCCTAATTTACAAACCTGTTTCTTCCTTCACTGTCATCACCTTTATTTAAAAGCCTTCATTGCTTCATATGTAAACGAACTTTATTGATCTTGATTCTACTTTTTTCCTTTATCTTCCAAAGTACCCCAGTGTGCTCTCTCCACAGTGGTCTATCATTCAGCAGATAAAAGTCCTTCATTAACACACATATCACCTATAGAAAAACATTTTAAATTCCTTAACAAAACATGTAAGACCCTTCATGATTTAGCCTTATGTATGTCTCCATTTTTAGCTTTATCATTTTCCCAAATGTGTCCAATGACTGAACTATTTTTCATTTCTTATCCCTTTGCTCTTATGTTTTCTCTGTCTATATAAACCTCCATTCCTGCCACCCTATAAATATCTGGCCATTCCTACTTATCCTTTGAAATGCAAGTCAAATGCCACTTCTATCTCTTGCCCTTTCTTTTGAGGTAAGTTTGTCACTTAAATCAGCTTCTAACTTTTTTTTTTTAATTTATTTTTTATTGTGGTAATATTGGTTTGTAACATTATATAAGTTGTACGTATACAGCATCATATTTCTACTTCTGTATACCTACAATGTGCTCACCAGCATAAGTTGAGTTTCCATCTGTCACCATACAGTTGATCCCCTTTTCTCCACCCGCCCACTACCCCTTCCCCTCTGGTAACCACTGTTTTGTTTGTATCTATGTGTTTGTTTTAGTTTGGTCTGATTTGCTCATTTATTTGGTCATCTGTTTATTTTTTTATATTCCACATAAGAGTGAAATCATATGGTAAATGTCTTTGTCTGACTTGTTTCACTTAACATAATACTCTCAAGGTCTATCCATGTTGTCACAAACGGCAAGACTTTTTTTCTTTTTTATGTCTGAGTGGTATTCGTGTGTGTGTGTGTGTAGCACATTTTTATTCATTTGTTGATGGGCACTTGTTTGTTTCCATATTTTGGCTAATGTAAATAATGCTGCAGTAAACAGAATAGTGCATATATCTTTTCAATTTAGTGTTTTCGTATTCTTTGGGTAAATGCCCAGAAGTAGGAGAGCTGGATCTTATGATAGTTCTGTTGTTAATTTTTTGAGGGATCTCCATATTGTTTTCCATAGTGGCTGCAGCAATTTACATTCCCACCAACAGTGTATGCAGCCTCTGACTTTCAGAAGAGTGGATGATCAGTGTTAAACATCTCCCTCTAAAGTGCTTATAGTGTCTGGAACATAATAAGTGTTTAATAAATGTTTGGATGAGTTAATTGATGCTATAGGAAATGGATTTCAGACAGCTTAAAAGCAGACTTTTTAATAAACAGATACCCAGATTTAATTTCAAAATAATTGGATCCATTGGGAGTCTAGGAGAAGGTACCTAGAAAAGTGGTTATATGTTTTTAGAAAAAGAAAAAGATACTATGGTATCCATCTCTCGCAGTTTTCAGATAGCCTAAGTAAACTGTATGGTCAAGGAGGATCTTTTAGAACAGATTTGAGTATTAAATGGGTTGTTAAATTTAATAGCTGTTAAGGGCCCTCCTAATCTGAGATGTGATTTTCAAAAAGAAGATGGGGAAGATGGAGACAGAGGTACAGAATTACAAGTACATTGTTGATACAATTGATAATGAAGTTAGAAAAGTATAATAAATATTGTTGCCTAGACTCTCTCTTTTGGTCCTAGAGTTCTGAGTAATCTTATGTTCTCTTTTAAAGATATTATAGAACTGTGCTGTCCAACCCCATAGCCATTAGCCATGTGACTATATTTAAATTTAATTAAGATGAAATACTTAAAAACTCAACACCTCAGTTTTGCACAAGCCACATTTCAGGTGTTGAGTAGAACATATCCATCATCACTGAAAGTTCTGTTGGATAGGACTGCTGCAGAAGATGGAAAGAAAGTAAATACTGAATTTTTAAAACTAAAAAAAATAGCCCTAAATGACCTTCATTTACTAAATAATGAAAAAGAAAACAATCTTGGGTAAGAGGAGGATTATGGAGAGTATTATAAATTGAGAGTGTAACTGGTCATCTGAATCAGGAGGGTTTAATGAAATTCATTGAAATAAAGAATACAAAGGGAGAGTACTGGGTGGTTGTTAAACATTATAATCATTGAAAAAGAGAGAAATTAAGTCTCTATTATTAGAAATTAACTGTCACAAAGTATTTGACAGGGTTTAATTTTTAAAGGAAGAAAATATGTTACTAATAAAATTTTGTTGAATTTGCTTTATATTTTATTGGAGCAAAATATATTAAAATTCCAATGATTTTCTGAAAAAAAGAAATACTTTGCTCACAAATTACTCAGTGAGTTGTTGCATGTTATAGATTATTGGGTTCATGTTTTACAGGTCTTGCCTTTTCAATGAAAGTTTTTGTCATCAAATTTCAGAAAATATTAATGGCTCTAAGGTGCTCCACCTGACACTGCTCAAATTTTTCTTTAATTTAGTTGAAAGTGAAGTTCGACATCTGAGTCAAAAGTAAGTTTTAATCACCAAGAAACATTTTTTCTACATATTGTTTTATGTACCATTTTTCTAATTATTTACATACATGTTTCTAAAGATACCACCTTGTTTTCTAGTTTAAAGTAGATTTATTTTAAAAACATATGTCTAGGTTCAGTCTTTCAGTAGCAGTAAAGGTTTGTATGCTTTTTATGTTTCCTTAGTTCACATTTTTATTTTTCACTAACTTACGTATTTGTATTGGTAAGACTTTATATTTTTCAGAATTTGTATGTTTTTAAATTCTTTTGTAAATGAATGCTTATATAAAAAGCTATACCAAGTTTTAACACTGAATCTATAATATCTGTAAGTTTTGCATATGCTCTAAAACCTGCAGTTGCATTAGTGTGTACTCGTTGGTGATTATGTTGAAATGAGGCCATTTTTAAAATTTTGTCCTTTATTATAACTAAATATTATAATCCTTATATATTATGCCTTTTCTGTATTCAGAAATTGCTAGAAATTTTTTGTTTTATGACAAGATATTATTCCTAATAACTATAATGATCAAATTAGCAGATATTATGTCTAATAACTGAGTGGTCAAATTGGCATAAAGATACACTTTACATTCATATTTTTATTAGGTTGTATGACTGGTCAGATTCTCAGAGTCTGAAAATAACAGGAAAGGCAATTCTTCTTGAAATCTTTTGGTCAGGAAGCGAAACATCTGGGCTTTTGACCAAACCAGTAAATATGCTTTTGGAGTGGACTATATATTCTCACAAGGAAAAATGCAAGTCTAATGATGTAAGTAGGATTAATTTACAAATGAATATTGGCCTATGGAAAAAAGTATTTCTTTGAAGTATGCATCTTTTTTCTTCCCTTTATTCTTTGAATTACTTGAAAAAAGTTAACGTGCAAATATACCATTGTTTTCTATTTCATTTATCTAATTTTAAGGTAAAAGATTCTTGGAGGCCGGTTTCATCATCTCACATTTTGTTGTAGTGCTACACGCACATCTGGACAGTTACTTGACCATTACTGCTGAGAAATCTGTAGTTACTTATTCTAGATTTTTTATTTTTTGTACATTTCAATTTTTAAGGAACTCGTGATTTTAAAAATTGACTCCATACAACTTATTGGTGTACTACTAATGAGAAGTTCTACATGTAAAACTACCTTTCTGGATGTTAAGAGTTATTTCCTGAACCATTTCTTCATAAGTAGGTTTTGCTTATCATTAGAAATTTAGCATGCAGTGATTTTAGTGTATTATCTATCTGAAGGGTAACTGGGAAAATTAAATGCAGAAAATGTGTAGAATGCATAGCGACATACTGCTCCACGATTTAGGTGCATAGTAAGTGTTAGTCACCTTTCTTCTCTTGGGGACTTTACTGTCTACTTTTTTGTATTATATCATTAACTTCTGCTCATTTAAAAAAATTCCTTTCTTTTACTTTCTCTTCTATTTTCTTAAATATTTGAATCATTTTTCTTTTTATTCTTTATTTCTAATATGTGCCCTTAATATAAATTGCCTTTTGAGCACAACTTGAGAGTCATTCTTCAAGTTTTGATACTTTAATCTAGACTGCCCTTATGGTTTTTTCAAAGTATTTTTTGTCAGTTATGAATTCCCCTTTGATCCAAGACATATCTTGAAAGAGTGTTTTAAAACTTCTAAATGGGTGGCTTTTTGTTGTTAGCGGATTTTGTTTGTCTATGCTTTTGTTTTTAATATCTAATAGTAAATTATAGTTAAAAAATTAGCCCCATATGATTTGCTCTTTCTGAAATTAACTCAGCTTTTCTTTTTGACATCATATAAGATTATGGGCCAAAATGTGTTTTTTCTGTTAATCTACATTTTTCTCTATCACCTGTTAGGTCAAGCTTAAATGTTTTAATCAACTCTTCTGACTCTACCTTGGGAATTTGTTCTTTTATTTTTTTTTAACAGCTTCTGCTTTGTATATAGTGATGCCTTCTTGTTATTCATGACTGGTATATCATTATAACTGCTAACTAGGTAGTATTTTCTTTGAAGATATAAACATAGTAGATGAAGTAGAGACCTCTGGTATTAAACAGCCATAAGGTCTCTTCTAGCTTAAGGAAAATTCTTACATAGTTTCTCTTCTGATTTATTTCCTCTGATCCATTTTCTCTTCTCTACTTTTAAGTTCCACTTGAACTTATGTCTCTTCTTGTTATCCTCTGTGTATTTTACCCTCTCATCTGTATTTTCCTTTTTTTTTCTACACTAGGAGCATTCTGGATAGTGTTTTCATCCAATTTCTAATTCACTAGTCTCTTTTCAGCTGTATCTAATATGATAAACATGATTATTGTATTTTTAATTTTTGTATTTTTTCCAATTTCAGACTTTTTTACTTCCAAATTACTGTGATATATTTTTATGGCTTCTAGTTCCCTACAAAGTTTTCAAGGTTTTCTTTTGTCTTAAACATGACGATAATACTTATTTTACAGTCTACGTCTAATTATTCCATATTTGACTTTTTGTGAGTCTGTTTCTATTTCTTGTTTCTGCTGTTTCCTTATGTCTTTTGTATTCTCTTGCAAGGTAGTTATGCTTGACTGTGTGCTGTAAATTGCATTTGAAAAATTGTCTGTAGAAACAGCTTGTGGCAAAGACAGAATATCTTTCTCTAGAGAGATTTTTTTTGTTGTTGGTTTTGAGGATTCCTGGATAGTCCAAGTGAAGAACAGGGCTAGAGATAAATGTAGTTTTGCTTCTGATTCATGCTTGCTTTGAGATTGAAGCCCTGCAGGGTGTCAGCATATTGGGTGTTAGGCCTTGGGATATGACTTTTATACTCCTTTTCCCCCTAGGCTCCAAGAACCATACTTCTGTGTATCACCTCTTTCCCTGGGGTCAGCAAATGTCCTTAGGGCAAAGTCAGCTAGCTTTGAATGTCTCACTTGGTTTTTACCCTCTCCTAGATCTTCCCTCAGCAGTTCCTCTTAACTTTACAGAAGAGGTTTTACATATTTTATTCAACATTTTAAGTTTCCTTCTATAAAATGGTTTATCTGAATTACCTAGGCCTCCATTATCAGAAACAGAAGCCCTTACTAAGATTTTTAAAAATTCTGTTTAGGGAGTGTCTGAGGCATTCTTTGAAGAAAAAATTCTTTTCAGGGCTTTTTTTTTTTTTGTAATTGGCATTAAAAAGGGAGGATTGTTTCTGGGTATAACTAGACTTCTAAGCTAAAACTGATAAAATCCTGGTTAATTATCATCTGCCTTTTTTCTGCTGTTTAGACAATAGAATCATTAAGGGTAGAAAATATTTCCTTGTTATGGAACATTTCTTTTTTTGTCCAATTTGACTATTTAAATGAAATTGCTCATTTATAATTGAAAACAATATTAAAACTGACGTTTTTACAGTTTTACTAAATCACCAAAGAACTACCACAAATAAGAATTTACTCAGGAAATACTAATGTAAATAGTAACAAATTCATACATATTTCAGTTGAAGATTTTTGTTCAGATTTATAAATAAATTTAACATATTTGTGAAGCAATGTACAATAAATTGTAGCATCAGTTGTAATATGAGAACTGGTTTTAAACTTTGCAAATTAGTATTATTTAACATTTGAATTGCTAAAATTTATATAAACTGTTTTTTTATTGTGGTACTTTATATGTTAGAATTCATTATTGTACTTAATTAAATCTTTTTGGCAGTTTCCAATTTCAAGAATTCTGTGCATGTTCACAGACATCATTTTCTGTACTGTAAAGCATTTGTATCTTGATTTGCTTAGTTGAAGCATTCAATTTAAGTCATTAGCTAAACAGAAGTCCTCAGTTTATGCTAATATTGTTTTGTCATGATGTCAATCAGAAACTATTGCAGAGTGACACAGTGGCAGTGAATTTCATTGTCATAATCTGAGAAAGCTTTGGGCTTTCCTTGGCAAAGAGCAGAGGTGGGATGTGTCAAGGTTATGGAAGAGGTACACATTTTACTAAGGTTGGTGGCTAGTCCTGCTTTTCTTTATGATGTCCTTAAATGCTGTTTAACTATAACCCTACAATTATTGGTAGAATGGAGGCTGGTTTGTATTTAAAGATAAGGAAATTGAGGCTAAAGAGTATAAGTAACTTATTCAAGGTGTCACAGCTTCTTAAGGCAAAACCTTTGACTAGTGGCCAAGTCTCCACTGCAACATACTTTTTTTTTAAAATAATTTTGTTTATTTTATTTATTTTATTGGCTGTGTTGGGTCTTTTTTGGTGTGCATGGGCTTTCTTTTTTTTTAGTTGCGGTGAGTGGGGGCTACTGTTCGTTGTGGTGCACAGGCTCCTCATTGCCATGGCTTCTCTTGTTGCAGAGCACAGGCTTTAGGCGCATGGGCTTCAGTAGTTGCAGCACATGGGCTCAATAGTTGTGGCGCACGGGCTTAGTTGCTCCGCGGCATGTGGGATCTTCCTGGAGCAGGCATCGAACCCGTATCCTCTTCATTGGCAGGCAGATTCTTAACCACTGTGCCACCTAGGAAGCCCAACATACTTTTTCTTATTTCACATGCCACTGTTTAAAATAGGAAGAGGCACAGTATGTGCATTATGTTTGCATCTTTCTGCCAGAGGTACTAGAGGAGCAGTTTGTCATCTATTGCTGTGGGATATTGTGGAAGCCCTAACCCTGGAGTCAGAAGGCCAAGATTCAAATTTGTTCTGCCTTATATGCTGGTCAATTTTTGGAAGATTGCCAAGTTTATAAACTGAAGATTACTTATACTCTTAGATAATAGAGAATGGTATTGACAGACTGTCTCCTAATAGACTTTAACATATTAGAAAGGGAATTCTAAGGTAAATATATGTCATATGTGCAAATCATATCTATCTTTCATTTCTTTGTTAATTCTTAGGGTATTAATGTTCTGTTCTTTCAGCTTTAGCAAACATTTCAGTATTCCAAGAAAGCTTTTTTCTTTTGGTGGTTTTTTGGGCCATTTTCCCACCAATCCACTTCCAAAGCATATATATCCACTGTGCTAGAAATAGTAGCATTAAGTTACAGTGAGTACAATCCATGGCACAGTGTCTTGGTCCTTTGGTTATAGTGAGTGTCATAGTTAAGAAAATAGTGTAAAGGGATCCAGGAACCTGATTTGAAAGTATCTTTTTTTAATTAATTAATTAATTAATTGGCTGCATTGGGTCTTCGTTGCTGCATGGGCTTTCTCTAGTTGTCGCGAGCAGGGGCTACTGTTTGTTGCTGTGTATAGGCTTCTCATTGCAGTGGCTTCTCTTGTTGCGGGGCATGGGCTCTAGGAAGGTGGGCTTCAGTAGTTGTGGCACGTGGGCTCAATAGTTGTGGCTAGTGGGCTGTAGAGTGCAGGCTCAGTAGTTGTGGCACACAGGCTTAGTTCCTCCAAGGCATGCGGGATCTTCCGAGACCAGGGATTGAACCCATGTCCCCTGCATTGACAGGCAGATTCTTAACCACTGTGCTAACAGGGAAGTCCTGAAAGTATCTTTTTATATAAAAATTTTCTATGATGGATATGTGGTATGTAGTAGGTATGTTTAGACAATGACACACAGATAAAATAACTTTGGCAGATTTTTTTCTTACCATGGTAAATGAACTTTCCTTGCAAGTACTGCAAGGCATACCTATCTCTGACTGTTTAATAACAATAATTTCAAGGTGAATTGAATAGTAAGCAATATTGATACTCATTTGTGGTGTCCGGTACACATGTACATATATTTGCATAAGAAAGAAGGAAAGTCTCAACTGGTTGATTTTTTGTTATTTTTACTTGAGGGAGTGCTGGATTGTGGTTTATCGGAGGCTTAGCTCTGTGGGCTAATCTTGTCTTCCCTATCCAGAGTCTTAGGACCAGGGAGCTGAAGTAACCCTGATTGAGATGGGGGAATACTTTGAGAAATTGAAATATAGCAGTCTCTTGCTTTCTTCCTGAGTAGAGTCATTGCTGATATTAAGATATACATTATGTTGGAAGGAATATTCTGTGGCATGGATCCTGACATGCTCAGTTGACTAGTTTATTTTAAATAGCGATTTTCATTGTCCTGTTTTATGTTCTCTTGGTAAGTTGAATCATGAGAAGTAAAATTGCTCAGACTGATCATCTACATTTTGGCTTGGCAAAGAATGGAGTTGGCTTCCTGTAAACTTCATTGTGGATTGGCTAAGACCCAGTACTTAAAGGAGTCATTTTTGGTCAGCTGCAAGGCTTGATACCTGTCAGGGTCCAAGGGAGGTGTGGGTTCTTTCCCCACCCTGCTGATGTGGCCAGTCCTGCTTCTCACTTCCCATGTCACACAACTACAACTGCAAGGCTTAAACCCAGCCCTCTAATCAAGGCAGGAGAAAGGGTCTTGCTGATGCCCACTCATGAATCCCTACTTGGCAGGATCAGGCCGTGGTCAAGGTTCTGTATCTTGGCCCTGATCATATCAGAAGGGCAGTGCCTCCCTAATCATGCAGCTTGAAATCCCCTTGGTCCCATTCTTCAGAATCTCTCTCCCACATTCTGATATCTAGTCCTGCCAAAATACCATGTGCTTCCCAACAGTGTGGTAGGGCAAAAGGGGACCTGTACACCTGCTCAAGATCCTGTCTCTGTGGGTTCCCCCCCAGTAAACACTGTTTCAGTAGGCCTGATGTATGTGCTGCTTGACCATTTGTCCTTGTTTGTACAACAACCCCAAACAAAATAGCACTTCAGTTCTGAAATCATTTAATAGCTTCTTGTGACAGGAATGATGCCTTAATGAATTGCTGTATATACCTATAAGAACCTTGTCTGCTGGGGGCAGGAGAAATAAATCCTATAATCTCTGAGGGTTCAAAGTGCTGGAGATTTCTCTCTCACTAATCTCATATCAGGCATAGTATGGTGGCAGAACATAGCAGTTATAGTCTATTTGGATATCATAACATTTATTAAAACCTTTTCACATTCCTTTCACCCAGCTGTTAATTTAGTGATTTTTTTCACACATCCACCATGCCTAGACAGCAAATACCAAAATCAGGAATTTCAACTCGTTTTAATGTCATTGTGAAAAAATGTTTATGTTTAAATCAAAGGTGTTTAAAAATATTTTCACACCTCTTCATCTTCATAGTTTATGGATTATTTTTAAACACTAGTGTAAAGCATGCTTATTGTAAGTAAAGTTTGTATGCCTTGCTGTATTTCTTATAGTAGTTTAATAACATTTATATAGAAATAACATAAAACAATATTTATACTTTTAAAACTGATATCTATATATCTCTAAGTTAGGTAATGGTATTTGATATAATTATTAAAATTTGATCAGTTGATTTTTTTTTTTTTTTTTTTTACAGCGAAGTACAGTCTTGCTTGTTAAGCTTGTATTCTTTTTTTTTTTTTTTTTTTTGAGTCTTTTTCTGGGAAATGCCAATTAGGGAAACATAAAGGTTAACTTCATATAAACAGTAGGGGTGGTAAATCTATGTCTCTTTTTATAGTCATATGTTCTTGTTAACAGAAATCCACAGAAGCCAAGTACTTCCTCAGGAATTATTGCCTGATTAAAGCACTTGCCACCATTGGATAAAGTTATTTTAAGAGTTTGTTACAAGCTATCCGTATATAATTCCTGGAGATTTTGTTTTGTTAACTGCTCTGTCATACGGCTATAGATCCAAATGTAGATGTACATCCAGGAAGGAAGGAGATGGAGAAAATGAAAAGAGGGAGTTAGTTTGCTAGCGTTCTTAAGAATACCTTTTAGCATTAGCATACCCTTTTCTTTTTAAATAGCTAAGTTTTGCCTCAACAAGTATTCAAAGTAATAGATTATAGTATGTTTTAGTAATATTTTTCCGATCTCATTGTTAGGTCTTCAAACATGAACTAGCTTACTTACTGACTGGAATTCTTGGAGCAGCAGTAGATTATTGGATTGTCCTTGGTCTTAAGATGGGTAGAAACGTGATGCGACACATGTCTGATGACTTAGGAAGTTATGTTTCCCTTTCATGTGATGGTAAGTGTGTCCATGTTACATGAGCCTCCTTCACCACACACATCATTTATTATTCAAGTATATTTTGATGAGTTCATAAAAATTTAATATTATAATATGGGAAATGGTACCTGGAAATAAATTATTATATATTTGTATATAATATTAACATTTTCCTTAATCCTACAACTAAAAATTAAACTATCCTATAAAAGTAAATATTTAACTAGACAAATTTATTTTTTTCTTTAAGAACTTTTATTGAGATACAACTGACGTACAGTAAACTGCATATATTTAAAGTGTACAATTTGATATTTTTTTCTTATTAGCAGTGTATATATGGCAATCTCAGTCTCCCAATTCATTCCCCCCAACTCCTACCCCAGCTTTCCCCACTTGGTGTCCATATGTTTGTTCTCTACATCTGTGTCTCTGTTTCTGCCTTGCAAACCGGTTGATTTGTACCATTTTTCTGTATTCCACATATATGTGTTAATATACGATATTTGTTTTTCTCTTTATGACTCACTTCACGCTGTATGACAGCCTCTAGGTCCATCCATGTCTCTACAAATGTCCCAATTTCGTTCCTTTTTACAGCTGAGTAATATTCCATTGTGTATATGTACCACATCTTCTTTATCCATTCATCTGTTGATGGACATTTAGGTTGCTTCCATGTCCTGGCTATTGTAAATAGTGCTGCAGTGAACATTGGAGTGCATGTGTAACTAGACAAATTCAAAATCAGTTTATTCTCTTTTCATTGAAGAGATAGATTTGCTGTTTTATGTTTGGTGTTTTAGAATCTCACATAGTAAAAATTATTTTCAGTACCTTTAATACTTCTAATCATTCAACTAGAAAGCATTATCGGTCTGTAATATTGTCTGTGCCATATGAACAGTTTCCAGGTCTCTTCCTGGATGCATACTTAACAGTAATAAAAAATGAAAATCATTGGATCAGAATACTTATTATGTTATAAAGCCACTTGCATTAACTTCAGCTGTGTCATGGTTAAAACATTTTCCCCATGTACCTGTTGCTGTATAATTTTTCTTATTATAACAAAAAGATGCCACTAACAAATTGGCATGGATGAAGCTAATAAAGGTAGTATATATCTGTAATTTTCTCACTCCTCCTCCTCCCCACATTATCTAATTTTAAAGTTTCCTCTAAAGTAATAGGGAGGAATATTATTTAAACAATATGATGATAGAACTCATTTCCGTGTGCTTACCTTATGAAAGATTGTACCTAAACTCTTTTGGGTCTCCAGAGTTAAGGGAGGCTTCTATAAGATTTTATGTATACATTCATGCTTTTTTTTTAATATAGTTGATGTACAACATTATGTTAGTTTTAGGTGTACTATATGATTTGACATTTGCGTACATTAGGAAATCATCACCACCGTAAGTCTAGTAATCTTCTGTCCCCATACAAATTTATTACAATGTTATTGACACTTCTGTACATTCTTACACTTCTGTACATTCTTACACTTCAAAGCCAGTTTAGGGCTCTGTGAACCATTTTCTTCCTCCCTCCCTTTCCTCCTTCTTTGTTCCTAAATTTCTAAAATGAACATATTTTATAGCAAGTGAACTTTTGTGGCTCTCAAATATAAAAGATGATTTTTATATACTTAAGAATATTTTAGACTGCTAAGTATTTTATTTTGTTACACGTTTCATTGCATTTTGGTTTTTTATAAAAGAAAGTTCTTGAATATGCTGTCAATCACTTTAATACTTTAAAGAGAGATTCTAGAATAGGAATCCAGGCTATAACTGGGTTCAGGATTTATTCAGTGATGCCCTCTGCAAAGAGAGGTCTCTTTTTATACTACTGAAGTTAGAAGATTTTTATCTAAAGCATTTTATCTTCTTTTTTTCTCTTTCTTTTTCATTGAGCTGAGGGGTTATTACTGTTCCTTTTGTGAAGTAGCTGTCCTTTGTTGCATGACTTTTTAACATTTCTTAGCTCAAATTCAATCTTCCTTCAGAAACCTTTCTTATTTCTTTCCCACCATTCCTACTAGATAGTTTTTTTGTTGTTTTTTTTTTTTCCTTTTTTTCCATTTTAGAAACAGCAGAATTCTGGCATTATTTGCTAGCATGGGAACTAAAAATTCAGCTAAAAAAGATTCCCTGTTTTCATTCCATAATGAAACTTCTTTGAGTTTGGGGACCCAGGATAGGATTAGTAGTGCCTTTAGAGACCATCAGTATATTTATATGTGTTGTTTCCAGTGTGTATTGGTTGCCTCTAGGGAAATATAATTTATCTTACAGTTTAGCCAAATGCATGAGATAATGAGCCTTATATTAACAGGGTTCTACTACATGTTATACATCAGCTTTAATGCTTTCTTTACTCATAATCGAATGTCCCTTCACTTTAAAGCAAGGCACTGTTATCCACTGTTACTCCCAGTTTTCACAAGACAAATTTAAACCCAACAGACTTGAGCCTATGACTGATTTAAGCTAAAATTAGACTTTAATGTTACCGTTGTAAATCTGTCAACAGACTGATTACTTTGCTCTCAATATATTTGATCACTAATATTTATAACTACAAGAGATTTAAACTGTATCCACGTTTGAAATGTGTTTAAGCCTTTCCTTTCCCTTCTCAAAGCACACACAACTAGTTTCTTAGGCTTCCAATTAAGCCATAGATAGGCAGTTTTAAAAATTTAGTATATGCATCTAAAAATGGTTCAAATTAATATCTTCCTAAATTTTTGTTAGTACATCTTGATTTTAAGCCTTTGTCAAGAGATAGAAGTCAAGTTAATAGTTTATCCTTAAGAGAGCAGTAGCTTTTCTACAGCCAATATGCAAAATTAAACTGTTTATTATAGAGCTTGTAGAATAATACATTTATTCCTACAAGTGAACCAGGTGTTCTAATAATGTCCTTTTGGTCAATACTTTGATATTTTGATGGAGGACCATTTCTTTTTCTCTGTAGATACTCCCTGTTTGTTTGTTTGTTTAACCGTGTCTTTGCATTATTCTTCAGCTTAGTTAAACTATTTGCTTTTCCTAAGTCATCAGTAAAGGTGTTGTAATTTGGCTGTTATATAACTTTCAGTTGAAGATACCGGTCCATCTTTTTCATTTATGACAAACTATGTTTTGTTTTCTTGTAGTCCAAAAGTACAACATATATATTGTGATACTACTCAGATTCAGTTCTATTGAATTAATTTTAGTTTAGTAAAATCATTTAGTTGTTAATTGTTTTGTTGAAAATTATGGCAGAAAACATTTTAGTAGGTAAGTACAATTCTTTCTTGTTTCCATCAGATCTCATGTCCAGCAATCCCACATAGATGCCATTCTTTCTTGTTTCTAAACACTTTAAACAGAAAGAGTTTCCTTATATCCCTTTCTATACTTGAGCATCAAGTGATCTGAAATTTCTTTTTTGCCTAATTGAAATTTCTAATGTATTGGCTTAAACTAGGGGTTGATAAACTTTTTTTTTTTTTTTTTATAAAAAGAAGATAGTAAATATTTTTGGCTTTACATGCTCTACTCTCTGTGCCAACCACTCAACTATGTACTAAGAAAGCAGTGATACACAATACATAAATCAACATGGCTGTGTTCCAGTAAAACTTTATTCATAAAAATAGGCAGCAAGACATAGTTTGTCGATCCCTGCCTTCAATTATTTCTTCTTCTGTTTTCATTGGGAAGAAAACATGTCATCAAAATGAACTATAATATTTTTCACATTTTTAGATAACTCTAATGAAGCTTCCCTTGCCCTTCTCTGGCTATGTCATTATCTTTTCCTGAGAGTTTCTCCGAACCTTTATTAGGTTTTTTTTTTTTTTTTTTTTATTCTAATACCTGTCTATTTCAGACCTTTTCCATAAATATACATTTTTATAATTTGACTAATCTTCTCAATCAAAATGTTTCTGTTGCCTTTATTTATTCAACAAAATTTTATTGGCATTCTACCAGGCATTAGGCTAAATGCTTCATATATCGTGGAGGAGGGAAACAAAACATGATCCTTGCGTTTTTGGAGTTTTTGGTGGGAGAGGCAAACTGTAATTAAATTAATGTAAATACATCATTTTAAAATGCTAAGTGCTCCAAATAAGAAAAACTAGATGTTGAGATGGATAAACTTATTTAATGTTGAGTGGTCATGGAGAGCAAAACCTGAAGGATAAGTAGGAGTTTGGCAGAGTCAGAGAAGCGTACTCTATTCAGAAGACAGCGTTTACTAAAACTCGGAGATAGGAAAGAGCTGGGCCTCTTTGAAATCTTTTGATGCCTGATTGATGGTAAGCAGCAAGGAGAAGGGTGACTAAAGTAAAGCCAAAGAAGAAGTAGAGGAGCTTGAGTAGGAATTTCCAAGCCCTATTTAGGGGTTAGAAACCAATTTTAAAAGGGAGTGACAAGATATGAGTAACTTTTTTAGAAAGATCATCCCAGCTTGGCTCTCCAGAGTTATTGCTATCTGCCAGTCATTCATTTATCTATTTAATACTAAATGTTTATTTTGTGCAAGCTACTAACCTACAGGCTTTGAGGGCAACAAATATAATCCTGCCATTGAAGGTCATGCAGTCCAGGGGTTAAGTTTCTTTCTTTTTTTTTTTTTTTTAACTTTTTATTTTATATTGGAGTATAGTTGATTAACAATGTTGTGTTAGTTTCAGGTGTACAGCAAAGTGATTCAGTTATACATATACATGTATCCTTTTTCAAATTGTTTTCTGATTTAGGTTGTTATATAATATTGACCAGAGTTCCCTGTGCTATACAGTAGGTCCTTGTCGGTTATCCTTTTTAAATATAGTAGTTGTGCACATGTCATTTGGGGGTTAAGTTTCTTAAGTTTTCTTGTTCACCTCTTATCATTCCCTTCAAGTGTGTTACCTGGTCATATGTGGATCCATTATAGTTTGTATTTTCTATATCTTTAAACCTACCAAATGAATAACTCCATTTAGAAGTTCCACTGTGGGATTATTGCTTTTGAAGTGTACAGTACAAGTTATTTCTGCTTTACTTTTGCCTCTGCTTAGAGTTGATATGTAAAGAGATCAGTTGGTTGTAGTAAACTCTGTGATGATAGATGTGCTTTTTTTTTTTAGTGTATATAACTAGAGATTTAATGTTCAGGAGATCTTTTGCTGCTCATCCTTCAGTTTACTGCTTGCATAATTTCAGATAATACTAGCAGCCTTGTGGGTTGTAAGTAGTCATTTGTAACAAAAAGTTGTAAATAACTCCTTTCTCATTTCCAATTCTTATGTAAATTGTATTTCAGTTGAGGCCATATTTGGACAGAATTATTTGAATTCAGCAATCATGTCTGTGTGGGGCTACGTGGATCTGTGTAACATCTGACTAGAGCCATTTGCCCATATGGCAGTCTGCCACAAGCAAGAACCTCAGATCTCTTCAGTGCAGGCATTTCTTTCTTAGCAGGGCCACTGTTTATGTTTGGGGCCAGATTATTCTTTATTGTGTGAGGCTCTGCTGTGAACTATGAATTGTAGGACACTTGGTAGCATCCCTGGCCTTTGCCCACTGGTTGCCAGTATACTTGCTTCCCCAGTTGTGACAACCAAAAATTGCCAAATGTTCCATGGGGCAGAGTTCTTCCTTAAACTGTTGTTCTCCACACCCCACCCTCATCCCCACCGCAACTCTCCTTCCCTCATTGCAAATCAGTCCAGGGCCACAAGGACACCAGAGCCCCTAGCCTTTTGGGAAGGCATCTGAAAAGGACAGGATTTCACTGGGTGTCTGAAGTCTCCTCAGCCTAAGGGAACTCAGCTCCTGAGTAGAGAGATCAAGTTTTAAACTTTATATTGCTATGAAGTTTATTATTCTGTTCAGTTTTTAAATCTGTTATGTTATTTTGCTAATTTTATTGACTTTCTAATTCTTCTTCCATTATTTGTAGTTAATTTTAATCTGCCTTATTGTATAATATCACAATTTATTTATCCTGTTTTGCTAAATTTTAGCTCTTTAGTATCCTGTGGATTAGTTTTATTTATTCTTTCTCATCCCACTGTGTCATCCATTCTGTTATTTAAGCAGAGAGTATTAAGAGAGAATTCATAACATTAAATTTACGAAGAAAATAGTCACTCCAGTCTTACCACTTTCAATTCATATATTTATGTATTTCCATATTATTGGAGAACTTGAGGAGTTTGGAATGAAGAGATTGAGACTTTTGGTGTTTTTGTTGTTTGTTTTGTCATTTAAAAATATACTCCTCTCCCCCACTTGCTATTGTACACGGGGTACAGACATCTAAGGGAATTGTTATGCATTCATTTGTCTTACATTATCCCTCTTCTTTACTCCTTCTCTGCAGTGATAAGATTCATGGATGTTATCAAGGAAAAATGTCTTCCTATCAGCTCAAGACTAATCAGTGCAAATTAAATACATGTGTGCCCATTTAAAAATGAAGTACAGGTTTTCCAAAGACACAGTCCTATTGTGGGAAGAGATCTTTAACATTAATTGGAAAGTATAGTGATAAAAACCCATGTCTATCTATTCATATATCATCTATCTATTCATGTGTGTATATATAAATATAAACTTTCAAACCTTTCATTTAAAATAATAAAAAGTAATGATTGTTTCAAATGTGAGCACATATGCCATAAAAATTTTCTCTTGAAGGGCAAGGAATAAGAATATTATCTATTTTTTGTGGTTTAAAATTATGTGGGTGAATCTTACTGGTATAAGAATCACCATTTGAATGAATAAAAGTCCATGGAGGAAATAGTCTATAGAAAGAAATTTTATAGGGTGTAGCAATAACTATATTTACTTCTGTTGTTTTCTACAGACTTTTCTTCACAGGAATTAGAGATTTTTATTTGTTCCTTTTCCTCTTCGTGGCTTCAAATGTTTGTTGCAGAGGCAGTCTTTAAAAAGTTGTGTTTACAGAGTTCCATTAATATTTCTTCTGAGCCACTCTCTCTTCAGAAAATGGTAAGCACAACTCTATTTTAGTTCTTTTAATTTTTAAGAAGTTTATAAACTCAATTTTTTTAAAGCAATCTTTTATAAAACTTATTTAATTCTTTATTTTTTGGCTGCATTGGGTCTTCATTGCTGCACACGGGCTTTCTATAGCTGCAGAGAGCGGGGGCTACTCTTCATTGCAGTGTGCAGGCTTCTTATCGCAGTGGCTTCTCTTGTTGCAGAGCACAGGCTCTAGGCGCACAGGCTTCAGTAGTTGCGGCACATGGGCTCAATAGTTGTGGCTCACGGGCTGTAGAGCGCAGTTTCAGTAGTTGTAGCACATGGGCTTAGTTGCTCCGCGACATGTGGGATCTTCCCAGACCAGGGATCGAACCCGTGTTCCCTGCATTGGCAGGTGGATTCTTAACCACTGTGCCAGCAGGGAAGCCCTATAAATTCAGTTTTTAAATATTCTTAGTTATTCTAATAATTGAACAGAGCATATTAATCATAAATCTTTCAAATATATATAAAATTAGGCAGTTTTCTACCTCAAAATGGAATAATTAGTGAATAGAAATTTTAATTACTTGAGAGTAGTTAAGAATTGATAACAGAAAAATTACAAAGGAATCTATGTATCACTTGCCATAGTACATAAGATTATTATTTTGGAAAGACCTAGATCCAAAAAAATTCTATGTAGTATTTAATGGTATTTAAAAAGCAAAATTTGCAAATGATGCCAACTTATTCCACTTATCCTATATATACACAAATATATAAACTTGATTTGATCCAAGTTTTTCAGTTTTATGTTGGCTATCTTTAGCTATTGTTGATATCTGGTATCTCCAGCAGTTTCTTTAACAAATGAGAATATGCTTGTTAATAATTGGTTAGATTGGGCAAATACTGTTTGCAACAATCTTTGTCTTTAATTTTGCACTCCTCATTCCATTTATTCCAGACTTCTTTTCTGTTGAAGGAAGACATTACCAAAATGGAAATGACAAAATACCAGTTGTATGTAAACCATAAATACTAAAAATAGGCAAATTAATTATAACAAGATGAGCATAGACTCATCAAAAGAGCTTTCCTAAATGAGTGTCAAATTTGAATTCAAAAAAATAATTATTGTCAAGAAGGTATTTTTCTTCTTGTGTGTGTCATATTGACTTAATGACATGGAACTAGCAGCTTTCTTAATATCTTAGCATGTTCAGATGAGCTAGGGTGGCAACCGTAGTGATGAAACCAAGAAAATATAACTAAATTTAATGGTGAAATGAATCAAGTAATTTCTTTTTACTGTTTCCAGGTTTTTGTAGTTGAGAAAGCAATATAATATTATTTTGCAACAGGTATGTTCCTATTTGCCAGCTTTGGGGAAGACTGGTGTGCATGGGACTGGAAAGTTGCAGATACCAAAGAAAATAGGACAGCGGCCTTGCTTTGAATCTCAGAGGGCCTTAATAATGCTGAATGGTGCTAAACAGAAACAAGTTGAAGGGCTGCCAGAGTTACCGTAAGTGATGCTTATGTATATAAGCTTTGTTTCCAAGTACAGCTCTTCTTAGGCATTTCTTGAACTGTATGGTTATCTGAGATGTTGTCTGAATTATACTGATTAGCAGAAAACTCAGTTTTAGACCTCTAAATGCACATGATCAACACTTTCACTTTCTTTAATTCAGGGTACATGCTTTCTTTCTATTAAGTCTCTTCCAAAAGAAATAAACCTCCTCATCAGATCATTGTCCCACACAATTTTTGCCCTGCAGTTTAAAGTACTACTTGTATATAATAAAGATGGGATTTCAGAATGCATTGTCATGTGAGATACTCTGAATTGTTATAATAGCGTTCCCCAAATGAGAAACCTCCTGTAAAAGTATGCTATATAAAATTCAGAAAACCTGAAATCTTTTCACAAAGAAGATTAGAATATGAAAATAAGAATAGGGAGTTGGGACCTGCATTTTGGTCTTAGCATTTAACTTTAGTCTCTCTGGTCTCATCTTCTTTACCTGACATTCAATATTCATAAACTTTTCGGTGGGCAGTTGGGGTGCAAGGTTAATAAAATGAAAATTAATGCATTAAAATTTGTTTCTGTACAGTTGAAATAAATATAAAAATAGAAAGCAGTAAAGATTTGAATGAATAAAGGAGTTTAAATTAAAAGAAGGCTAGCTTTTATTTTTTTTAAAGTTACCATATAGTTTGTGCTGCCATGCCTTGGTGAAAACAAGCTATCATTATGTCTTACTTTCTTTTCAGAGAGCTGAATCTTGCTAAATGCTCCTCATCATTAAAAAGATTGAAAAAGAAGTCAGAAGGAGAATTGTCGTGTTCCAAGGAGAATTGCCCCTCTTTAGTTACAAAGATAAATTTTCACAAGACTAATTTAAAAGGTATTCCAAATACCTAAATTAATTTATGCTAGAAACTTTTTGTGGTTGTAGTCAGTATTTGCAAGTTTTACACACTGGCCCTGATGAGTACTTGAACTTATATATTGGACTAGGTCCAGGAAATACCTTCCTGGAGAGCATATTATTTTTTGAACTGCCATTTATACAAAAAAAAAAAAAAAAGTGACTGTTTAATACCTGGTGTAATAGACTATTCCTCCCTTTTCTTCACCTGCCTTTTCAAATATTAAACACTGTGTAGCTCATGTTGAGCTCATTCCAGACTTGCCTGCCTTACTTTTCTATTCCACCTCAACCTGTGCTGCTTAAGAATCAGTGTCTTGTGATTTGAAAGTATAATTCAGTTTTCATCTCTTTCAGTCCTAGACGTTTTGTGAACAAAGAATGAGAAGTAGGCTATGTTACATAGCTGTGTTAAGCATATGGACTCTTTTCTTCCAGGCATTGAGCCCAGACTATGAAATGTGCTTGGCTTTTGGTTCTAACTATACTGGAACCTAAGTACCTAAGGGAATGGAGTAACAAGAATAGTGTTGTAATAATTCACTCCAGCACTTCTTTTACTTAGGTACCCCTTAACTCAAAATTATAAGTTACTTTCCAAGAGTCTATATCTGGCCAAAGTAAATTGCTAAATCTCTTGGTTATGAGCTATATCGTGTTTTTAATATAAATATTATCATTATGGTACCAAGCTTTCATAATCTTTCAGCATGATATAAGTTAATAATAGTATATCACAAATTCAAAATAACTGCCCATTTGGCTCGAAATATGAAAAATGTATTAAACGTGAACTCATTAATTTCACAAAACAGTGTCTTTTTGTTTATTGTGTCAGAAAGTAAAATGAATATGAATGATTTGAAGCTGAACAGCAGAAGGAACTGGGAGGGAGGAAGAGAATTGAGAAATAGTATAGGAAAACTTTGAAAGCTTTTCAATGCTTATAAAAGAAATGTTTTGGTAAAAGTTACAGAGATAATCTGTAAAACTGAACACTGGAAAATGTGCTACTTAGTATTTTATAGCAAGAAAGAGTTTGCTTCAGTATATATTTCATTTGTTTTCGAAGCAATCAGTTATTTTTTTTAATTCCCCCTACATCAAATTATCACTTATATCTTATTAATCTTGTTTACAACAGAGAGGGATATAGCCAATTTTAGGCAGCAGGCACTAATTGCACCCCTCCTAGAAAAGACTTTGCCATTCCATTTGTCATTCTTGTTCAGCTTTAAATGGTACTAGGGATTTTTTTCGTGTGTGTGCATGTGCGTGTGCATGTGTGTGTGTTTATATTAAGATTCCCCCATTACTCCTTCTCTGTGCTGCTGTAGCCAAGCCAGACAGCCTATTGAGAAGCAGCAAACCATCTGTTAATGGATTTGAAGTTCTGAATTACACTTGAGTGTGTAGAGGCACTCGTGCTTAGCCAGAAACATTCATTTGAATTAAGCTATAAATGCTGTATAAAAAAGAGCCATACATTTAACGTAGGTTCATGAATAAATTTAAGAGAGGGCAATTGCACTCTAAACTTTTATTGCTGCAAAACCCAGTATTTTTGGTGTTCTCTGATCATTTGGGGGTTTTATAGCAGGATTGAAGCGTTAAACCTTGAACTAGGAGGAGACAATGCCTGTGTTAAACCTTTTGCAGTAGAATTTCATTGCTGAATTGCTGATAGAACAGAGAGGCTCTATGGATTGGTGGGGTTCCCTCTCCTCTCTTTTTTTTTTTTTTTAATGTGAGAGATGTTTAAACCAGTCAAAAGGAAAACTCAATAAATAATTTTATGGCATGGGGCCAGACCTCCTAGTTCATGCCCTTTGATTATTTTCTTTAGTTGATATCTTGTCTTCTCTGGAATAATCTATTAATTTTTTATGGCAGGAGAAACAGCCCTCCATAGAGCTTGCATAAATAACCAAGTGGAGAAATTGATTCTTCTTCTCTCTATGCCAGGAATAGACATCAATGTTAAAGGTAAGTTCTAAATCTTTGTTATCTAATCCAGTGTCTTAATATTTGTGATATTAAATATAGTTTAATTTCAACATTAAGAAAAAGCATTTAAGTATATTTACCTAATATATCTTTAAAGTATTGCTAGTAGCAAAACCAAGAAATTCATCACATATTGATGTATATAATAGTGCACATTTTTTGACGTCTATACTTTGATCAGGTCCCAACATCAATATTTTAAAATAGTTTTAAATTTATTTTTTTTACAATTAGAAAGCAGTCTATTTGTATATGAGGCACTTAGAAAGTCACATTGATAAGGGGAGTAGAATATCAATACTTCACTACCAAAAGTCCTACTTTTGCCATTTTAAAATTTGCCTTGATTTCTAATTTAGACAATGCTGGCTGGACGCCTTTGCATGAAGCCTGTAACTATGGCAACACAGTGTGTGTCCAGGAAATTTTGCAACGTTGTCCAGAGGTAGATCTGCTCACTCAAGTGGACGGGGTGACTCCTTTGCATGATGCACTGTCAAACGGACATGTAGAAATTGGCAAGCTGCTACTCCAGCATGGGGGTGAGTGCATTTATGCTAAGCGGGTTATGATAAATTATCCAGTTTTTTGATGAATCCCTCAGAGATAGAAAGCACTTTATATTTTAAGATCTATAAGGAAAGATGCCTTTATTACATTTTAATGAGAAAGTAAAGATGAAAAGTCTGCTAGAATGTAAGCACCTTTTATTTAGTAAGGATAAAAGCCTTTTCATAAAATATATTAATTTATTTATTGTATTATTAAGCCTATTTATGTTTGTTATGAGACTGTATTTTGAATTGGGTGTGTTGGTTTTTACTGTTAATCCTTTTACTTAAAGTGTGTCATGTCTATAAACCAGCCATTTATGAAAGCTTATTAATAAATGGATGTAAATGTTCAATTGTGAGTACTCGGATTTTTCATTCTTGTTTCATTTCCTGTATATAACTGCGAACTCGATTATTCTTTTTTTTTTAATGAGTCATTTCTTTATAGATTACAAAAAAAGATATCCTAGAATATCTTTTCTTCATTCACATTTTGTAGTCAGTTAAGTAGGAGGATTTCCAAATGGTGATAACTGTTGTGCAGGAGGTTTGTGATGGAAGTAACTTGAACTTAACATTCATCTACTGCTTTTTCTGCTGCTTTCTTATCTGATCTCTGCTTTCAGAACCCCTCCACCTCCCAACTCAGTGATATTATTCTTATATCTGAATGGAATAATGTATTTTATATCAAAATGTTCAAAACTGATTTGTATTTTAAAAGGGAAAACAAAGGAGAAGTGATGACTAGCTTATAATGCAGAAATAATGATTTTTATATATTTCTGTTACTTTCATTTGTACTAAAAATACTATTGTACTGTTTGTCCAGTAATTAAAGCTATTTGATTCTGCATGAAAATAAATAGCACTTTTTTCTTTAGATATCTCTCTACTATTTGTCTATATCTGTCTATCATCTATCTGTCTAAGGAAAGCTCTTTATCATGGTAGGTTAGCATGTTTGGTTATTTATAGTCTTCTCCTGCCCCCTAAAGGCCTTAGTGTGTCTGTTTTACTTACACCATTTCATAATCAATATATTTTGCAGTTCTTATACTTGTTTTTAGTATTATATGTTTATACAAAACCATGCTGTTCTATCTCCTAAGTGTTTTATTTTTCTACTTAACTATGTATGTGACATTCCAAGCCAGTTTGGCTTTGCTTCAAGTGGTCTAAGTGATGTAAAAGCCATTATTGTATTAAGCCCAACTTTTCAGAAGAGGAAGGCATTATACTAACCAACGTGAATTTTTTTAGGACTTTTGGTGAAAATAGTAAAAGGACGAGTTCTTTGTCCTAAGAGAGGAAATCTACTTGTACTTGGATTTATCAAGGTCTTTTGGCAATCATACAGGCTTTTTTTGCTTTAGTTATAATCTGGGTTTGGACCTATCAAATGGTTTGACACCATCATTGTAGAAACTACATTACCTCTTCGTTGTGAATTGCCCAGTATAGAGAGCAATAATTTAAATTATTTATGTTTCTAAAACCTTTGTTTACTTTTGGTATCTTGTGTTCATAATTTTGTTGTATTTTCTCTTTTAAACAGGAGTAACTTGAAACATTTGTTTTGAGATATCAACATAATGAAAAGAAACCTAATTTTGATTTAGAATTTTTTCCATAAATTATACATTAATCATGTCATTACTGGTTGATCTTTTATATTAAATACATTTTATATCTAGGCCTCTACATACGTCTGATCAGATTCATCATTAAGAGTTTTAGCAGCTATGATCTGTACTTTCTCTGACAATAAGATCGTGTTATGTGGTAGACTCTTCTGATTATGTCTGCTAGTACGTAAACTTTTATATCCCTTATAACATTTTTATGGCATAGTACGTAAATAATTACAGGACTTGACTGGCAGAGGTATGATGTACTGCTGTACTTTGCTGTGTGACTAAATACTGAGTTGTTATTTTGCCCCACGCATATCCGTTACTACCCAGGGGATAAACTCTGTCTTCAATACTTCTAAGTAGATGGCTATATGGGTTTAGCTAGCATAGATGGATGAAATCTGAGTTTGTCCCAGAACAGTTAATATTTACTTTTTTGTGAATCAGTTACCTGTACTAAAATTTGAACATAGAAAGGATGATGAAAAATGTGTTCTGTGTCTGAGCAAAGTTTTGCAGTCTGCACTGCTACCATCACCTATTAGCAATGGAATGGGGAAGTACTTTTTCCTCTTAGTGATATTATGAAATACCTTTAAGACTGTTATACAGAATTTAAGATAACTGTATTTTGTTAATTTCTTCCAGGAACAGTGATATTCTTATTTCAAGATGACAATTTATAAAGTTTTATCAAAGTTTTTTTCATTTATAATCATATATATTATTTATTGAACTAAGACATGTATTTTTAGGCACCTGATTAGACAATTGATTAGATATTTTTTAATGTACCTTTATGAGGCAGTTAGTATATATATGCATTTAATTATGCCACTATGAATTACTACAAAATATGACTGTAAACTGAGTCCTGGATGCTTTGGGAAAAAAGGAAAGAGAAAAATGGCTGTTAAGCTGCCCAAATAAAAATGTTTTACTCTTCACATTTTGCATTTTCTTTTTCACAGGCCCAGTGCTTCTACAGCAGAGGAACTCTAAGGGGGAATTGCCCTTGGATTATGTGGTATCATCTCAAATCAAAGAAGAACTATTTGCTGTCACAAAAATAGAAGATACAGTGGAGAACTTTCATGCACAAGCAGAGAAACATTTTTACCACCAGCAGCTTGAATTTGGCTCATTTTTACTTAGTAGGATGTTGCTAAGTTTTTGTTCAATTTTTGGTTTGTCTTCAGAGTTGTTCTTAGCTTTCAAAGGATTAACTCATCTAAATGAGCTGCTTATAGCTTGTCAGAATTATAAGGAAACCACTAGTGCTCATACTGACTGGTTATTGGATCTTTATGCTAAAAATATAAAGACATTGCAGAAGCTCCCAAATATTCTTAAGGAACTGCCTGAGAATTTAAAAGCGTATCCTGGAGTACACACTGAGGCCTTATTGGTGACATTGGAAATGATGTGTCGGTCGGTCACAGAGTTTTCATGATGATGCCAAAAAATATGGGTCAACTTTCTAAACCTGCTCAGCTTGCTTTGTTATTTATTATGGACTTTATAGCTTATTAACAAATATTCATTTCATTTATTTATTGACAGAATTTGCAGCCTTGCTAAATCTTCAAAGCACTTAAAGAGCGTATGCAAAACTATAGTATAGGCTTCTTTTTCCAATGTGTAGAATTTAACTCAAAAGTAAAAAATAGTTTTGTTTGGTATATATTGCTTTTATTAATCCTTATTATTTTTTGTTCTAAAAGTGATATTTATTTATATTGTACATGTAAAAATTTTTAGTTTAAGTATTTTTTGAAATCAAAATGTAATGTCCTCTATTCTAGGTGTTCTGAGTCTTAGAATCATGGTGAGAATATTCATGCAAATGTGCACCTATAAACCTGTGGCTCCCTGTTTCTTCTCTGTAGGCTGTTGGAATAAAATAGTCATTTTAGTTTTACATGTTTCTAAAATAAACATTTCAGAATTCACAATAATATATTCTTTTGGTTTTTAAATGTAGTAAATATGCAGAGTTTGATCATTTGATGCCTTGATTTATTTTATTTCAGCAGTTCCTATACAAAGTGTATTTCTACTCCATGTAACCACTATTCTGTAAGTGAAAACATTGTTTCATAATGTTTTATTAAATATTAAGATTATAAGTGGTAACAAAGTAATGGATTTGAGATTATCTAAAATTTTAACGTACATTATGAATTTACAGAGTAGTAATGTTTCAATTTGAAGTTTTTCCTAGTAGTAATTTGTAGTAAAACTAAATGAAAGGGGAGTTGCTTCACTAGTGGCAATAAGTTACATTGTGATACAGCTGGATAAGAAACATTAGAACTTCCATTTAGATTTTATGTAACTAAAGTGATGATCTCACAGCAACTAATCTACTAAAGAAGCATGCTTTAGTTTTATTTTGAAAGTAGATCTTTTAGCAGGATACAAATGCTGAGAGTCTTATTACTTGGATTACAATCTAAACTGAAAACTGCTACATTAGTCAAGTTTTTTTCATACATTTTTAAATCAGTAATTTTTCCCAAACTGTAAGAAGTATTAGTTGTTCCTAGTTAAGAAGTATTAGTTTTTCTTCAAGTGTGACATCATACAGCTCTCTTTTGATATTTACTTAATTTGCCAAAATATCAGAGAAAACATGACATAGCAGAACTAAGGTACATTATAATGCTCATAGAGAGTAAACTGCTTCCCCAGATGATGAGTAAGAACATTTTTATTCCAAAGAGTAGATACTTTTCTTTACATCACTTGTGAAGGCATGTGGAATAACATTTGCTTGGTAAGCTAATATAAACTTTAAAGCATAGACTTTGACATCAGACAGTTTCAAATCCTTGTCTAATTTCTCATTAACTAAATTACAAGACAGATTCCTTTCTGAACTTTGGTTTTCCTTTCTGTCAAGTGAAAATAACACCAGGTATCTTGGTCATGATAGAATTAAGTTATTAGCCTATCACATTATATGACACTTAATAAATGTTACTTTCTTTTTCATTCTTAACCCCTCTTTTAGTTATAATGAGTCATTTAGATAGTAATTAAGTTGCTAATAATTCTAGGTTAATGAGATAATGAACGTCATGTGTTAGGGTTTTGTGTTGCTAAGAAAAAGTTTTCTAGACTAAATGCTTATAAGAAATATTCATTTAGATGCAATTAGTATTAATATTTCATAACTGTTCTGTCTGCCAACTTCTACAAGCCATGCTGACATGAAATATTAAACACTCAAATGCCATTGAGGTCTCTACCTCAGGAAGGTATCATTGCAATTTGCACTTCTTCAAAAGTATAACTTGGCAAACAGATTACCTATGTTTTGTGGCCTAGTTAAAATATCAATAAATATATATGAATTTAAACTTGCAAAAGAAACTTTATTTCCCATATTACTTATGTTTTATTTTAGAAAACATAATAATTGCCTCCAATTTATTTTAGATATAGAGAAAGTGGAAATTTTAATAGATAAAATTCATAGACTTTCCGACCCCTGGCTTTTTAGTTGTAGGCATTTCAAAGTTGCAGCAGCTGAAGAGAAGGCTGAGTAATGCTATTCTTCATTGTACTCTGCCAGATTTCATATCATAGTTCAATGGAGTTGTTTTAAAAAAAAAAAAAGCCTATAAAAGCCCTTCTTACAATATAAATAAAGCTTGGAAGGAGATTTCTGAGCTGTTAAGATGCAGCTTTGCCAATGTATAATCCCCACAAATATTTGGAATATAAAAGACTTTATAAAGTTTACTGGCAGCATTTTAGGAAGGGTCTCTGAAGTTTTCGAGCTTTTTAGTTCTTAATTTCCCTGTGAGTAATAAAGTGGTCCAAGTATGTACATTTTTTTTGTCATTTCATTAACGCCAGGATAACCAGAAAAACATTTGTCCTCATATAAATCAAATGCTAAATTAATCAGTGTTTTGAATTCATCATTTCTTGAACAGCTACTATATACCAGGTGGTATGCTTGACCCGGGCCAACTACAATAAAAGAGGAGAACCTTACATTCTAGGGAGGGAAATCTAGTTTTATTGTCTTCTGCATAGACTCTTGAAGAAAATGTCATCTTGGGTGTTTCTTAAATTTACAGTAATAATTGGTGTTCTCTTCGTTTTTAAATGTTAATATTACAAGGGTCTTAATCAGTATGACTTACAATTTTAGAGTGAATAGAATGTGGTGTATACTTTTGCAATCTTAGTGAATGAACCCCAGTACTCATTTCTAGATAAACACAAATGCATTAATGCTAGGATCCTTTATATAAACACTAGGAAATGTTTGCCATTTTTGCTTATTCTGTTACAGAAAGCTAAATTAATACCTTCACATGAAAAAATTATTGGTGGAATGTGCAGTCCATATGCATTTATACACCTTTCCAGTTAAGTGATGAACTTGTTGAGAGCCTGTCACTGTTGCACCTTAATCAGTAGGAAGGGGTCATCTTTGAGTGACATGAGGCACTCTTTCCCTCAGGCGTTTATCACGTAGCTTCGACACCAGTTGCACCTCTTGCTGACGTGGAGCTTGCAAAATTCAGAATGATAATTATTTTTATAACAAATGTGGATTGAGTTAGAAAGGTCAGTGATGGCATTATTGGAATTACGCTGTGCCTGGTGATGTCAAAACTAAAGACATGGAATAGTTAACTATTTCTTGTAAATCAGATTACGTTATGAAAAAATTCACCTTGTAAAAATGAACTGTGGTAGGATGATACACTTCGGTGGTTATTTGCTCTGATACAGAATTGAGATTATTAGACTATATCTTTTAAGATACTACAAATCACACTAAAAGACCTTTACAGAGGAAACAAACAAGATAGTTTTAACATTATTGATTGTTAGACGTTTAATTCATGCTTCCCAGTTTATGAAAGTACCAAGCAACATTCTTTCTTACACACATGAATTTATGTGAATTGCTGGCAGGGTAAACATTCTATTAAATTATTTTAAAAAGAGGATATTTTCCAATCACAAATCCAAATAATTAGCTTTTTATCACAGAGGAATTTGCTAATTAGTACGTTTGCATTATAAAGCAAAATTATACTTAGTATTTATATTTGACATACAAAATATTTTCCAATATTTTGTGTATTTGAATTCATTACCATAGTGTTTGTTTTCTTGTCTGTTTTTTGTTTGTTTGGTGTAGGCATATAGTTCAAATATACTTACACTGTATATATTTTTTAATCTAGAAATATAACCTTTAGCACTAGACACAAGTGATTGATTTTTTTATGATATTGTATTTGTACTGTTATATATATTTTTTTCTTTTTTAAAACAGAAATATGGTGAACTATTCTCTGAGTTTTTAAACTACTTGCTGAATTAAGATCCAAATTAAATCAACAGAGTGTAACCAGTGATCAGTTATTATGAAAACAATATTCCTAATAAAATAAGTATATAATATTTTATATATTTAATTTGTAATATATAATATTGCCCTTAACATAGACCAAAAAATTATTTCTTTATTTAAGCATCTATAAAGAGCTATCTCCAGTTAGAGATGAAACATTTTCTCCAAATTTTTTTCTTTTTTTTTCTTTTTTTTTCCTTTTTTTTACCATGGTCCCTAAATCTTTTCAGACAGTTGAACCCAGATTTGGTAAATCTAATCTTCTTCCTTTCAAAACTATCTAAATTAGATCAAGTGAACATTAATGAATAATGGGTGTTAAACATTAATAGAGAATGACTACATTGGAATGTATGATTTAGTTCTACCAAAGAATGGAAGTTTTTCTTCAGTGTGCTTAGCACTTGCAGCAGGTAAATTGCACTGAACTGAAAGTCTGGAATCCAGCTTTGAATTTACACCTATTATACTATCATTTATCTTAATAGCAGATGAACTAAAATTTCCAATGATTTTCCATTCTTCTGTCCGCAAATGAAATAGTCATGTTGAAAAAATCATTAATCTTAAAGTGGTGACAGATAAAAAGAATTTAGTTTGTTGTCAGTACTTCTCAACTTAAAGGTTAGGTCAGCCATGGTTTATGTCATGACACTGATAAATTTTTCTAATGACCAGAATGGTTTGATTTGCAATAGCTTTTTGTTTTAAGGAATATATATCATGGTTATCTGACTTCATCCTAAAGATGCATTTTTTTTCTACTTTGCATCATTTCTATTTTACAACAAACAGACAAAAGTGTAGAGCAGTAAGTAAAATTTGGTAATATTAAAATATGCATTTTAAAGATCTTTCCATGAAAACTTAAAAGCAGAATTGTAAAAATGAAAACTTGGCAAAGGAATGAAGGGGCAAATGGTTAGAAATCATTGCGGTTTAAAGAAGGTAAAGATTTCTAGATGCTGTTTAATATACTGAGAAGGTAGTGAAGGTATAAAATCAGAAAAAAGGCAGACAGATCTAATCTCAAGAATAAACTGCCTTTGAAAATTCTGAATACCATTCAGTAAAACAAGGGTCAAGGTAAGTGTTTAGTGGAAGAGTCTTTTAGTTAAAATTCAGTCAAAAATAAAGAAAAATAAAAATACCAATTTTAATAGTATCATCAGAAATAGGCTATTTCGACTAGTATATTCAGTCCTTTCTTCAGTTAGACAAATCTAGATTTCTCATTTCTTATTTTCCTATGATTTTAGTTCTTACTCTTTTCAAAATACGTTTAAGTTATACTTAGTCATGTTATTGGAGGAAATGTAAGGAGAAGTTGAAAGCCATTTATAAAAAGTGGTTGAACTGGTTCCCTTAATTCCTTTTTTCTAGACTAGCTTTAGTCCTTTTTAAAAAATAGAAACTATTTGAATGTAATTAAAAATTATTTTCTCTAAGTAAAAATATCTAAGGGAAAAGATTGTAAGCCATTCCATTGCTAATAGTGGTTGTATTATGATAGAATTTTGAATATGTCTTTTTCAGTTCTCCAGGTTTCTCTGTAACATGATTTATATTTGTGCATAATACCAGTAGCCAATTTATTTTTTAAAGTAATGATCCTACTATAAGCAAGAATCAGTCTTGAAGTTTTTCTGAAGTTGTCTTTTAAACTGGCATCTACTGGATTTTTTAAATATAAAGCGCATTTTTTAAATATGCCATTCTAGGGCTTCCTAGGTGGCGCAGTGGTTAAGAATCCGCCTGCCAATGCAGAGGTGACGGGTTCGATCCCAGCTCCAGGAAGATCCCACATGCCACGGAGCAACTAAGCCCGTGTGCCAAAATAAAAAAAAATAAAATAAAATATATATGCCATTCTTTCTTCAAGTTAAGAATGTAATTAAGCCTAGTATCGTCTAATGCAGATCTCAAATAATACTCTTGGACTATATGCCCTTACTTTGAAAGTGAATCTGGCTTATTTTACTGATATGCTGCTTCTGTCTTCTATTTAGGCCTCTTCAAAGCAGTGCCTTACCATGTTGGGAGGGGTCATTAATGTTTAGTAGGATTCCTAAATTGCTAAAAATTAAACTTCATGTAGATACCTTGTGGAGTCATGATACCGTATCTTCACTACTAGCCTTTTCTGATTTTTTTAAGCTCTTTATTGGAATATAATTGCTTTACACTCTTGTGCCAGTTTTTGAGGTACTCCAAAGTAAATCAGCTGCATTTATCCTTTTCTGATTTTAGAAGCATTCATGAAATCTGAAGAATTACTTGTTCTCTGATTTTTTTTTTTTTTTTCAGATTGAACACCAAGAAGCAGGGAGAAATTGTAAAATTAAATGATAGCTACATTTTATCAAAGACTATACCTTAAATTCCTTTAAAGGGAGTTCACTACTGTGTGATTAAATTGAGAATTGTTTTCTTTTATTATAGATCTGGAAAAAATTCCCTTCTAAATAGATATTATTTACAACATTAATTCAGATGTAAGCTGTCAGTCGTCTATTAAGAGAATTCTGAGCAGAAGTGTCTTGCCACTGTTGTCCAGAGCATATTATTTTGCACCTCTTCTGTGAAGGTGAGGAAAATGGCTTTTTGTAAATTACTGTTTTCAGTAGTACAATTCAAAATACAATATTTTAACAATTGTTTTTTTATATAAATACATTGGATACCTACATCATAACTATAGTACACTGGAGAGTATCACATCACTGTCTTTTTGGGTAGATTTCTCACCTGCTTGTCAGTGTTGTTGTCACAGTCACTGGGAGATCCAAGTACATGTGTGTACGTGTGCCACAAGAATGGATATTGTGTACCTGGTAACCCACCCTATAAGGGTTAGTATGCCTGATTCTTTGTTAAATTATGAAATGCTGGGTGTTTTTGTGATATCCCCCCCAAAGTTTATTACATCTGAAAATGCATTTTTTCATCCTACAGGTAAATTTAAAAAGTAATGTTTAGCAATTTCAAACAAATAAAATGGAACACCACATTGATCTATTTTAAAACTTTTTTTTTAATTTTTATTATTTTTTTGGGGGTACACCAAGTTCAATCATCTGTTTTTATACACATATCCCCGTATTCCCTCCCTTCCTTGACTCCCCCCCCTCGAATCCCCCCCACCCTCCCCGCCCCAGTCCTCTAAGGCATCTTCCATCCTCGAGTTGGACTCCCTTTGTTATACACAGACATATATATACTACCAACTGTAAAATAGATAGTCAGTGGGAAGTTGTTGTATAAAACTACTTATTCAAACGTGTAGTATTTTACTTTTCTGGGTGGGTTCCCATGTGCTTCAGAGACCTTCCTGTGGTTTGCTAGGTCTCTGTATTAATGAAATCTGAAGTTTGTAAGAGTTCTTGGACAAAGGTAAGGGGTTGGTATGCTATTGTGTAAGGTTGGAGAGTTCATTAGTTTTCTACATCAATAAATTATTTTCCATGGTTTCAGTATTACAAGTTACACACAGATTTGACTTGTAATTGTCACAATCAGTACTATAGGAAGAATGTTTTGTGGAAATGATGCAGAGTTTAGTTTTAAGGTTTCCAGTTTTCTGAGTAGCTTTATTAAAATAAAATTCTGAACTTGGGACAAATCTTGGCATTTCCTTGCACCTCACCTCTCTGCTGTGGTCCAGCTGTGTCTGTAATTACTCTTGACTGTTGTCTCAGATATGTCTGCATTAATCAAGAGACAATTAAAAGTGGCTGGGGCCAGGGGCACACCTTTCTCTGTGCACTTAGCATTTGAACGCTGGCAAAATAAAATGCCTGAAGTTGACTCGTGTCATTTTGAAGTTTATCTTTGACCAACATGGGGAACTGAGCCTATATTACCTTCTTGCCTCACTAGTAGCAGTAACAATGTCACTCAGCCAGGTCTCCTCAAATGCATGTATTTATTCCCAAGAAAATAGGTGGTTTGTAGATTCACTCACTGACTCTCAGGTTGGTCATTCCTTTTCTCTTTTGAAAGGCCTTTGAAGACTGTATAGCAAGGGAGAATTACATTGTAATTTTACTTATGCTATAAACTGAAAAACCTTTGGCACGGCTACTTACCTATTTCTGTTTTCTTTAATACAAATAGAGCTTTCAGCTTAATCTAGTAACACCATTAATTGAGTAGAGCAGAAGAGCAGTGCCATTTCATTACCTTTTTGTAAATAGTCATATAATTTTTCAATGACATTTGGAGACACAACCATCATACATATTAAAAAAAACAAACCTGTCTACAAAAATACTGCTTGCGCATGTGATAGAACAATTTTTTGTTATTACTTGTTCAGAATGTGAAGGAATAGCCCAATTCCTTGAAACTCATTTGAAACCAATTACATATTTTATTCCCCCTCCCCCCTTTTTTTTTCAGTTCTTATTCCCACATCCCTTTGGAAAGCACAGATAGACACGTTAAATTCCAGCAAACCTTTCAATGTTGTTAGTTTCTCTAGCATATGACCACTTTGGACATTTAATGGTTTTTATCTGCATAGTATTCTTACATGATGAGAAGTTTTCCTTGGTATTTCTTAAATCTTAGAAATTCAGGTGGAATAAGTCTTATGTGACTGCCACTGTACAAATGTAGAAACTGAGGCAGAAGAGGTAACAGTTTCACCAAAAAAAAAGGATATTTTATATTTTTTCTTTCAGTGAGTTACACCAGTCATCCTGGGAAGGAAAATTATAATCCAAAGGATTGTAAGTATTCATTTCACTATTTTTTATGTGGTTTTAATTCATACTTGACCAAGCAGTTAGAAAAGGCTAATTCTAGATATGCTGATCAAACAAATGAATAGGCATCTGTACACAAATACACATGCACACACACTCACACTTGACATTTAAAGCCCCAGAATTAAACATTAATTTAATAATACCTGAGGCTTTTGCAGGAAGTATAAGGGTGGCTATGTTTACTTGTATTTCTGGAGCAGTAACTGCCTTTTATATTTTGGTTTGTTTTTAATGTTGATTACGAAACTCAAAAATAAACATTTAGGTATATTTAACAAGTGTATAAACTGAAATTAAAGCCTTTGAATAAGACCTGTTAATACAGAAGTAGACCACTCAGCATTAGAGACATTTGGATATTGAGATCAAAATGGGAATGTGTTCTGTGGATAAGAAAACACTAATAAATTTTTTTCAGTTTTAAATAACAATAACTTTCAGAAACATATCAATTAAAATTTGTTCTCCCTATATTTTAGCTCCAGATTTGATTTTAATATGCTATCATTGTTTTGATCATTGCCTATGATAGGGCAAGTTGTATAGTTGGTACTCAGTAAATACATCACAGAGCAAAGTTACTTAAAGAATCTTTCAATTCAGATTATCCTAGTGCATAGAATGGTTCAAAGTTAATTTGGAATCCTGACAGCATCTATCAGTTTGAGTCTGTGGAACAGTACCAATATGAACAAGAAGTACCATGTTCTTTTTATAAATGGAAAAAGTTTTAAATATGCATTTCTTATAAATTACCATAATTAGTGGCAATAACAGTAGTTTAGTTTGGATAATGAATGACCTTCAATGAATTTACTCACTAAAAGATACTGAGTAATATATTTAATAGTTCATATGACTACTGTATATAGCAGTCCAAATAGGTGTTAAAGTGACATCCAATCTCTTAAGATATCTTAAAATCTTTACCTGTTTACAAATCTCTCAAAACCAAATCAAGTTAAGCAGCTTTCAAAAGGCAAAATTGTGCCTTCATAAGGGGAAAGAAATGGTTAAAATTCTATTAGTCACAGTCTCTTGTTTTCACTCTGTGAATGCAGTAGTTTCTAAAAGCAATGAAGATTCCTCTGAATATCACTTTCATGCCTCAAGGTAGTTCTTACTCCTCTATCAGCGTCACTGGATACTCACCCCTCCAAAGGTATTGGGTTTTATACGACACCAGGTAAGATTTCAAGGAAAGCTTTTTTTTTTTCCCAAACCAAATCTGGCTTTCTTTAAGTGAAGTGTCATTTATATGAGAACATGCGCAAAATCTTCCATCATTCCTCTCTCAACCACCAAAAAAAAATAAGTACTGATTATTCTTAGAAAAGATTATTTTTTTTATTTAATGCAGTGAATACTCAATATTACCATTGAACTAAACATCTGAAATTTGATAGAATGAAACAAATAGAAATTAGTCATCTGTTAATGGTTACCATCCACTAGGTACATATCAGGCTTGTAGACATTTGCATAGACAATGTCAGCACGGAACATAAATCTCACACAAAGTATAATCAAAAGTTTGAAACAAATTATCCCATCAGTAAACTTTCTATAGTAACATCAACTTCATGGAGTATTATGTCTTAGCAAAAAACAATGATGGTATGCAGATATAAGCATGTCATTATAAACATGATGTGCTAAATAGAGCATATTGAGGTCAAAGCCTTTCTGTAGAAAGGGAATTTAATTGACATTCTTTTAAGCATAGTGTATAAACAGATCAAAATAGTTCTATCATAAGAAATAGTATTTAACAACATAGCTTTAAAACAAAAATACTTTAAACATCAGTTTTGATGAGATTAAATGTATTTTTAAAGAATCTTCCTTTACAGTGAAATATATATTTCTTGCTTCTGGCTTTTCTACATTTTTCCAACATAACCCCCACCTTCCATTGTTAATATCCCTATCCCAGTCCATTGTTAATAAAGTAGTGCAAAACTGCAATGATTTCAATCAAGCTTAATCCCCTACCAAGTCAGGCAAGTAAGACATTCTCACCAAATTATGTCTCTCTAGAGGTACACTCCCTTGATATACCAGGAATCTAGGTACAAAAACTACATGAGAGTCTTGGGAATGCAATTTTTAAGTACAGATTCTATGGTAAGTAGTGAAACATTTTTAAAGGCAAACTCCCCCTCCCCATAAGCAATTTATTTTACAAAATAGGTTTTCATGCATTCATATTTTCAAGAATGATTTTTTCTATAAATGAATGTAATGAAACACTGGCATATCACTTAGCACACTGCATTCTCCTCTACATTAAAATTCACACTAATAACAAAAATCATAATAGTCATTAAAGCATTTCAGTAACCTAATGAGAAAGTAGATACATTTTTTCTTCTGTGAGAACACTTGAGTAGTAAATATTTTTAGATGCACAGAGGCATACATAATCTGACACCAAAAGCAATGTGATTTTAATTTGCTAGATTTTTGACAACTGAACTGGGTTGCTAATTTGCTAAGTTGGTACAAATTAACAGTGATTGGTATAAAAATCCTTATAGGCAATCATTTATAAATCTGGCAGTATTTTTTGTATAGTCTTGTAGAGATTTTAAGGTTTTAGATGGAATGATAGAAGATTTGGAAATTTTCTTTATAGGATTTCTGTGAGTGGTAGATTCTCTTAAGGAGGTGACTATACCTTCACTCATTAGCTTAAAATCATCCTAGTCATATCTAAATAATTTGCACAGGAATGAATGTCAGGATCTGAATCTGTGTTAAGTTGAAATGCATCTGTTCCATTTTTCAGGTTCTGAGATTCCCCCTCCCTTTTGAAATGTATAAAACATAGAAAACTAATGGATTATTTTTCAGATAAAAAATAGTCACATTAAAAAAAAAACTTTAAAATCAAATTGACATTTACATTTTATGTAGATTTAATCAGAGCATAGCTGAGCATGTAATCTAATATTCTGCTTCTTCCACTTGTAATTAGAGAAGTGTGTATCTCCCAATGTTACCATTCTTATATTTGTTATTCCAGTGTTTTATATTATTATCCATGGCTAACAAAGCTTTCACAGGGCAACAGCTAAACCTTTATCAAATTGATTCTGTACAGTGGAAGTATATTTTCAAAGACATATGCCTTTGTACACTATTTACAAATTCTCTCAATCATGATAAAAATGCAAAATAAATAAAAAACAGAAAGAAAGGAAATGCTGCTGAGGCTAAAGGCTTCTTCTTTTATCTTTCCAAACAGATGCTGGTCTCCTCAGTGCTGGGAGGTGGCTAGCCAAGATTGTTTTTCTTCCTTTTACATGGGCTATGAGAAGGATCTGGTTTCAGTTCTTGGTACTGCACCTGTTTAAACAGAGTTCAGAGAAAGGCTGGTCAGGTGGCCACTTTCTGGCAAAGGAAGGAAAAGCAAAGGAATTGAGAGACTATGCTTGGGGGAAAAGAAAGTGCTCGCTCTGGAAGCTGTATGAAATCTGCAGCTGGGATGCAGAAAACAATAGAATGATAGAGCAGGAGTCAAAGGAAATCTTGCCAGAAACTACATGAGAGCCCTGATGTGAACTTTGGTAATAGGCTGGGGTCTCTATTGCCCATACACACGTAACATTAAAAGCAGAGCCATCTCCATTTTGAAGGGCTGAATAATTGTTCTTTGCAATTTATTGTGGGCTTGTTTAATATAGGCTTCATCTCCATCGAGCTGACTCTTATGTCTGATACCAAATCAAAAACTCAGCTGAAACAAAGGAAAAAGGTATTGCTGCAACCCATCTCAAATATTTTGATAAAAACACTTCTCATTTTACTCTGAAAATATTTAATGATCACGGGGCATTAATTAACTTCAAAGGCTTTCAAAGGATTGAGATATGCCCCGGTTTTCAAAAATCAGTTACTCTTCCCCCCCCTTCATTGATCTCTAAAATAGACATCTTTAAAACTCACTTAATTCATGCAGTTTATTTAAGGAAATGTTTTTCTCAGTGTCTGCTGGAACACTTTGCTTTCATCATCTAATATTCCTAATTCCTCCTTCAGGTAATGGTGACTTTCCTTCACAGACTCCAGCTGAACCTTCCTTCGAGGAGGACTGTGCCCCTGACAAGCTGGTAGGTTCTTTAGGCAACGCCCTCTCATTCCCCAATATTCTCTGTAAGTTCTTGGATAATACCCCAACGGGGCTAATTCCTGAATGGCAAAATCATTTACGGGCTTTGTTAAGTTTACTTGGCTCTTCTAAAACCTTCAAAATTAAATGGATATAAAAGTTAAAACCCAATGCCACACTGCATTAAAATGATACAGGCATACCTTAGGATATTGCAGGTTTGTTTCCAGACTACCGCAGTAAATATTGCAGTAAAGCAAGTCCCATGAATATTTTGGTTTCCCAGTGCATATAAAAGTTCTAGTGTGCAATAGCATTATGTTTAAAGGAGCAATACCTTAAAATGCTTTATTGCTAAAAAATGCTAACCATCAATCTAAGCCTTCAGTGAGTATTAATCTTTTTACAATAATAATATCAATGATCACAGGCCACCATAACAAATATAATAATAATAAAAAACTGAAATGTTTCAAGAATTACCAAAATGTGACACAAAGACCCAGAGTGAGCAAATGGTGCCAATAGACTTGATCAATGCAGGATTGCCACAGACCTTCTATTTGTAAAAAATAAAATATCTGTGAAGCACAATAAAATGAGGTATGCCTGTAGTAATAATAATGAAACCTACATACCATTTGCACATCTGAAGGGACTCTGGAAAGGAAGTCAAGTAGTTCATTGTTATCAATTGCATATGGACTCCGAAGCTTTTTTGTAAATTTATTGATGCCTGAAAAAGTGACAGATCAAACATTATTGAAACCTATAAAGCTTGAAGTTCGAAAACACATTTCTGGCAAAAGTGTTATGGTGATGTGAAGATCTAGATTAAGCTGCCTTGACTGAATGAACCAGTAAACCCAATTTTCTTCTTTCCTTCTTGCCTTCCTTCCTCTTTCCTTCTTTCCCTCCTTCCTTCCAGCTTCCCAACTCAATGCCTCCTCTGTTTTTCTCTTTGTACATCTGGGCAGTGGCTTCTGCCCAGAAGGAAGGGCTTTCTATTTGGGAAACAAAAGGCACCTGGCAAGAATGAGCAATGGAAGCTTTGAAAATGGTGACATGTAATGATCCTAAACCCATCTCTTCCCACCAACACACTAGATCTGCAGCTACATATGGAACAACTACCTCTGAGAATAACCTAAAAACTGGCTGAGTGATGTCTACACACTGGCAGAGAAGGCCCACAATGAAGCAGGTAAGAGAGGCAGGGACACAATCACACCATAACCCCCACCCCTAGCCTGACAACCAGGAGGGACTTCTCTCTGAGGAGTAAGGGTTTGAACCCACATCAGGCTTCCCCAGCTTTTAAGAACTGCACCTGAAGAGATGAGCCCCTCCAAAACATCAAGCTTTTTTTCCTTCTATTTTTGAGAAATAATTGACATACATCACTGTGTAAGTTTAAGGTGTTATAGCATGATGGTTTGATGGACACATATAGTGAAATGATTACCACAATAGGTTTAGTTAATATCCATCATCTCATATAGATAAAAGAAAAAATTTTTGAGTTTGGGCTTTTGGCAGGGGGGTGTTATTTTTGCTTTTTTTCCCCAATTCCACATGTAAGTGAAATCATACAGTATTTGTTTTTCTCTGACTTATTTCACATAGCATAATGCCTTCAAGGTCCAATCATGTTGTTGCAAATGGCAGGATTTCCTCATTTTTTTTATGGCTGAATAACATTTCATTATATACCATTTCTTTATCCATTCATCCTTAGTGGACATTTAGATTGTTTCCATGTCTTGTTATTGTAAATAATGCTCCTGTGCACATGGGGGTGCAGGTATCTTTTGGGGTTAGTCTTTTTTGTTTCACTTGGATTAATTCCCAGAAGTGTAATTGCAGTATATTTATATATTATCCATACTGTTTCTGTGGTGGCTGTACCAATTTACATTCCCACCAGCAGTGTACATGGGATCCCTTTTCTCTACATCCCTACCAGCATTTGTTCTCTGTTGTCTTTTTGATGATGGTCATTCTGACAGGCATGAGGTGCTGTCTCATGGTTTTAATTTGCATTTCCCTACTGACTAGGGTTACTGAACACTTTTCATGGACCTGTTGGCTATTTGTATATCTTCTTTGGAAAAATGTCTATTCAGGTCCTTTGCCCATTTTTAATTTTTTTTTTTTTTTTTTTGCTATTGGATTGTTTATGTTCTTTATATATGTTGGTTATTAGTGCCTTAGTAGATATAGGGTTTGCAAATACTTTTTCCCATTCTTTAGATTGTCTTTTCACTTTGTTGATGGTTTTTTTGCTATGCAGAAGCTTTTTGGCTTGATACAGTCCCACTTGTTTATTTTTAATTTTGTTGGTTGCACTTTAGGTGTGCTTTTCAAAAAATCATTACCAAGACTCATGTCAAGGAACTTTTTAAAAAATGTCATCTTCTAGAATTTTCATGGTTTCAGGTCTTACAGTCCATTTCAATGTTTCTGTTTTGTTTTGATTGGTGTAACATAGGGGTCAAGCTTCATTCTTTTACATGTGACTATCCAGTTTTCCCAGCACCATTTATTGAAAAGACTATCTTTTCTCACTGAGTATTCTTGGCTCCCTTGTCAAATATTAGTTTACCATATATGCTTGGGTTTACTTCTGGGCTCTCAATTCTGTTCCATTAGCCTATTTGTCTCAAACCATCTAGCTCTGAAAACCAACTTGTGTATTCAGACTCACCCTCCCCAGGGCCCAGCATGGAAGCAGCTGATCCAGGGGCAACCGGACTCTGTGTGGGAAAGGAGTATTTGCTTGTCTCCAAGCACCGTCATGAGGTGAAGGCATCTGATTAGAAACATACTCAGGGGCCTACCTGGGTACTCTTCAGGAACAGAGACGGGCAGCCACCATCTTTTTTTTTTTTTTTTCCTTTCCTGGCAGGAACCATCTCTCCCTGACTGCCTTACTCCAGCCAGTTAGTAGCATCTTCATGTTCTCCTTCTGCCATGCTCCAGAGCACCATTATCTCCCTGAGGGGAGCTTTCACACACAGCTGACACCCGAGGTTTTATATCTATGAGGCAGTTCAAGATGGTGATCTAGAATGATCATGACCTCACCTCTTCCCATAGACACACCGACTCTACAGCTACATATGTAACAATTTGCATATGGAACAAACGAAAAACCCGAAAAACTGAAAACTAGCTGAGCAACTCCTTCACATGGGGCAAATGAGATAAAGACTACATTCAAGTGGATAGGCTACAGTCTCACCATAAACCCCACCCCCCAGTGCAGCTACCCACCATCAGGAGGAAACTCACAAACCGGGAGCTTCTCCCTGAGTAGCCAAGAGTTTGTACACCACAGAAGGCACCTCAACTTCTAAGACCTGCACCTGAGACATAAGCCCCCAGGGCATCTGGCTTTGAAAACCAACAGGCTTGCATCCATGTGACCCAAAGGGCTGCAGTGAAAAGGAGAATGGCTCTTAAAGAGCTCCTGAGCATTCACTCGCCCCAGGACCCAGCACAGAAGCAGCTCTGTGAAAGGTGCCCAGGTTTTCTGTGAATAAAATTAATTTACTAATCTTAAAGTGTTGGCCGAGAGGCAGGGGCCTGCTGGGATACTCTGGGGACAGAAGCTGGTGGGCCCCATTTTTGAGCTCTCCCTCTCCCATGCTTCAGAGCACCAGTATCTCCTGGAGGGGAGCTTTTACACACGTCTGGTGTCCTGAGTTTTGTGGCTGCCACCCAGGGTATACCCCTTGATTGCTCGGCTCTGGAGGCCAGGGACTTGTGTTCCTGGGTCCCGTGGAACTGTAACATTCAGAGAGACAGTTCTTGGCAGACCACCACCCGAAGGGCACTGGACAGCAGACTGCAACACGCCCCCAGTCTTTCCAAGAAAGAGGCCTGTTTGTCCAGGAGCTTTGGCCTGAGGGGCAGGATTCTGGTCTGGCACACTTACAGGAGCCTATGGAAGTGCTCTCAGGGAACAGAGGTCAATGGAGGCTGGTGGATATAATCTTTGCGTTCTCTCTCTGCCTTTCTCCAGCTTGCCAGTATCCCCCAGAACCTTGTCTGGTGCCCCAGTTTTTGCAGTTGCTCTCAGAAGACACCTCTATATTGCCTAGTTCTGGTGGCCAGAGGAGCTTATATTTGTAGGTCCCAAAGGACTGTAACCAATGGAGAAAGAGTTCTTAAATAGCTAACATCCTCAGGGCACAGCAAGAAGTAACAGACTGAGGAGCTCAGTCTCTCTGTGAAACAGGTCCATGAGCTTATCAAGGCTGCAGCCTGAGGGGCAGGCTTCTAATTAAACACACATCTAAGGGCTGACTGTAAACCTTTCCAGACACCTCAGAGGGGAGCTCTTACATGTCTGGTGCACAGTTTTTGCAGCTGCCACCCAAGGGATGCCCCTTGACTTCCTGACTCTGGAGGTCAGGGATGCTGGTGTTCCTGAGTCCCATAGGACTGTAACAATTAAGGGACAGTTCTCGGCAAGCTACCACCACCAGGGCACTGCACAAACAGAAGACTGCAACACACCCCAGTCTTTCTATGAAGGAAGCCTGGAGCTTTGGCCTGAGGAGCAGCTTTCACATTTGGCATACATCTAGAGGCCTCTTCACCACTGCTCATCAGTATCTCCCAGAAAGGAGCTTATAAACTCACCCAAAGCCTTGATTTTTGTGACTGTCACCCAGGGGACACCTCCAGGTCATCTGGCTCTGGTGGCCAGCTGGGCTTACACTTGCAACCCCACTGTATATATTTGCATACTTTATAAGCTGCTGCCTAAGGGGCCGACTTTCAATTAGCCTGAATCTGGACGCTGACTGAGGTCCTCCTGTTCGAGACACTGACAGGTTTTGGCACTCAACTACTGAGAGCTATAAAAAAAATAAAATAGGCTGCTTGGACAATCACAAAGGTTTGAGAGACAACTAAGAGATAAGGCAAGGTTGAATAATGAGGTTCATCTCCTACACAAGACCACTCCTTCAAGACTTGGAGAGGTCTAACGCATAGAAACCAACACAGAGATTCAAGGAAAATGTTTCAAATGAAAGAACAAGATAAACCTCAGGAAAAAAAACCTTAATGAAACGGGAATGTTATTTACCAATAAGGAATTCAAAGTCATGTTCATAAATATGCTTACCAAACTCAGGAGAGCATGGATGAACACAGTGAGAACTTCAACAGAGAGACAGAACATAGAGGAAAGTACCAAAGACAGATCTTCACGGAGCTGAAGAATAAAATAATTGAACTGAAAAATACACTAAAGGGATTCAACAGCAAACTAGATGAAGAAGAAAGGACAGCAAAACTCAATCAGAAGAGCCAAAAGGAAAAAAAAATGAAAAAAAAAGTGAAAATGGCTTAAGAGACTCATGGGACAACATCAAGCATGCTAACATTTGCATTATAGGGAGTCCCAGGAGGAGAAGAGAGAGAGAAAGAGGCAGAAAATGTATTTTATGAATAATGGCTGAAAAGTTCCCTAATCTGGTGAAGGAAACAGACATACAGATCCAGGAAGCCCAGGGAGTTCCCAATAAGAGATCACATTTAATTACAATGTGAAAAATTAAGGACAAGAATCATAAAGCATCAAGAGATTAACAACTTGTTATGTACAGGAGACCCTCCGAAAGACTATAAGCAGATTTTTGAGGAGAAACTTTGCAGACTAGAAAGAAATGGTATAAAATATTCAAAGTGCTGAAAGAAAAAAAATTTCAATCAAGAATACTCAGCTAAGTTATCCTTCAGAACTGAAAAAAAGAGTTTTCCAGACAAGTAAAAGCTAAAAGAGTGTATCATCACTAAACTGGTCTTATGACAAATATTAAAGGGACTTCTGTAGGCAAAAACAAAAAAACAAACAGTATGCTATAAGTAGCAAGAAAACACATGAAAGTACAAATGTCACTAGTAAAGGTAAATATATAGTAAGTGTAGTGGATTAATCATTTATAAAGTTAGTGAATATTAAACAACAAATACAGTAAAAATAACTATAATTACAATAATTGGTTAAGGGATACACTATAAAAAAGGTGTAAAATGTGACATATAAAATAGAATAAAAAGAGTAAAAATTTAGAGCTTTGAAATGTATTAAAACTTAAGTTGTTATATGTAAGCCTCGTGGTAACCACAAAGCAAAAGCCTACAGTAGATATATAAATGATAAAGAGAAAGAAATCTAAGCATACAGCTAAAGAAGGCATCAAACCACAAAGGAAAAAACGCAAGAGAAGAACAGAGAGGAACTACAAAACAGCCAGAAAACAATTAACAAAATGGCAGTAAGTACATACCTATCAATAATTACTTTAAACATAAATGAACTAAATTTTCCAATCAAAATACACAGAGTGGCTGAATGGATTAAAAAAAAAACAATCCATTTACTACTGCATCAAAAAGAATAAAATACTTAGTAACAAACTTAACCAAGGTGAAAGACCTGTACACTGCAAAGTGCAGACACTGATGAAAGAAATTGAAGATGACACAAATAAATGGAAAGGTATTCCCTGCTCAAGGATTAAAAGAATTAATATTGTTAAAATGTTCGTACTACCCACAGCCATCTACAATTTCAATGCAATTGCTTTCAAAATTCCAGTGGCATTTTTAACAGAAATAGAAACAGTCCCCAAATCTATATGGAACCACAAAAGACCCTGAATTGCCAAAGCAATACTAAAAAAGAACAACAAACCTGGAGCCATCACAATTCCTGATTTCAAACTATGTTACAAACCCATAGTAATTAAAAGAGTATGGTATTGGCATAAAAACAGATGACATAGATCAATGGAAGAGAATAGAGAGCCCAGAAATAAACCCATGCATATATGGTCAATTAGTTTACAACAAAGGAGCCAAGCATATACAGTGGGGAAAGGACAGTCTTCTCATGAAATGATATTAGGAAAATTGGACTGCCACAAGCCAAAGAATGAAGCTGGACACTATCTTATACCATTTACAAAAATTACTCAAAATGGACTAAAACTTGAATGTAAGACCTGAAACCATGAACCTCCTAGAAGAAAACATAGGTGGTAACAAAAGTAAAAATAAACAAGTGGGACTGCATCAAACCAAAAAGTTTCCGCACAGCAAAGGAAACCATCAACAAAATGAAAAGGCAAACTACAGAATGGGAGAAAATTACATATCTGACAAGGGGCTAATATCCAAAATATATTAAAAATTATGCAACTCAAGTCAAAAACTATAATCCAATTAAAAAATGGGCAGAGGATCTGAATAGACATTTTTCCAAAGGAGACAGATGACTGACAGGTACATGAAAAGATGTTCACTATCACTAATCATTAAGGAAATGAAAATCCAAACCACAATGAGATAACACCTCACACCTGTCAGAATGGCTATATCATCAAAAAGTCTATAAATAACAAATGTTGGTGAGGATGTGGAGAAAAGAGAACCCTTGTACACTGTAGAAACGTAAATTGGTGCAACCACATGGAAAAAAGTATGGAGGTTCCTCAAAAGATTAAAAATAGAACTACCACTATGATCCTGTAATTTCACTTCTGGGTATTTATCTAAAGAAAACAAAAACACTGATTTAAAAATACATGTACACCCACCCCCATATTCATTCAGCATTATTTATAACAGACAAGACTCAGAAACAACCTAAGTGTCCACTGATGGATGGATGGATAAAGAAGTTGTGGTATATATATGCACAATGGAATATTATTCAACCATAAAAAAAACTTGAAATCTTGCCATTTGTGATAACATGGATTGACCTCAAGGGCATTCATTATGCTAAGTGAAATGTCAGACCGAGAAAGACAAATTATTATATGATTTCACTTGCATGTGTGATCCTTAAAAAAAACAAACAAAAAAATACCAAGCTCGTAGATACAAAGAACAGATTGGTGGTTACCAGAGGCAGGGGAGTGGGAGATGGGTGAGGGAGTCAAAAGGTACAAACTTCCAACTATAAAATGTCATGGGGACATAATGTACAGCATGGTGACTATAGTTAATAATACTGTATTGCACATTTGACAGTTGCTAAGAGAGTAGATCTTAAAAGTTCTCAAGAAAAAAAAAGTTTCCATTTCTACATCTCTGGCATTGTGATTTTTAGAAACCAATTTTCCTTTTAAATTACAAGAAATTTAAATTTAATGCTTGCAAAAGATGTTACTGTGATTGACTTACTTGGATCACTTCTTGGATTAGAATGGCCAAGAACCATTAAAAATAAGCCATATCTACCCATGCTGAATTATTCTACAGTGAATCCTCTGCACCCCCTGAAGAGCAAATGTGGATGAGGGGCAAATATAGGTGACTTTGGAGCTATTATACAGAAAAAAGAAGAAAAAACAACACCCAAAAATTCAGTGAGCTAGAAAATATGAACATAATGTGTAAAACTAGAAGTACCTAGTCTCTATATTTTACAGTATAATGTAGAATTTCAATTGGATAAGTCTACTGTTTTAAATTTATATTTCACTTAATAAATTACCAAGCATATTCACATAAAAATAAATTAAAAGCTTTTTATGAAATCAACAGACTGATAAAAAAAACTGGGTTACAAACTAGAGCATCTTGGCTCTTCTTCAGGGAGTTCAGCAGAATAAACTAATGCAATTATGATTTGGTCCCTGTCTCCCCATGTGAGACCCATGTCTTAAATCTCTGTTTAATATTTCATCAATCACCTACCACTAAAGGAATACTGTTCTTTGTTTTATTTTATTTGATGAAACAAGAGACCCAAACACATTCTCTGAAAATTACATTTAAGACAGCTTGCCAGTGAGGCCACCCCAGGTTACACAGCCAGATGTCTGCCATGGGCTCCAGTTTCTGAGAACCTGGGGAAAGGGAACTAGCAGTTCCCCACCTATCACAGCTGAGATGGCAGGTCTGACCCTCGGTAGGTTAGAGGTAATAAACTGCCACACCTAATGCCCTATCCTAATTCCTTCAATAAAACGGCATCTGTTTTAAATATCAGAGGAAGGAATGAAAGAACATACAATAGGGACACAAGAACATGGTGAAAATGCCTATTCCCTTGTATAGTGAAAGCACGGTCTTAGTTGAAACTCTTTCTTTAAATTATAGAAATTAAGACAGAAAAACATAGTCACCCTTCCCTTCACCCTCCACTCCCTACCCAGGATGTAAAGGTAATGATAGTGATGATAAGGGGGCAAGAGGGCTTGCTTAAGATATGACAAGAGAGGCCAAAAAGGATAGCAAGATAAGGATTTTAAAACTAGAGGGCTTGGAGACATCAGACCCTTTTTTCATTTCATTCCAGCATATTTCTTTAAAAGCCTTGAAAAGAAGAGAACAGAACATTCCTTTTCATCTTTTTGCTTCCGGTGTAAGCACATGTTTTCTGACGTTAAAACCCATTTTGGTTCTTTGCATTTTGTATAAGTTTAGCAATCTCAGGTGCATGCAGGCCAGGGGCAAGTAGAGAATTCTACTCCTACCCAGTCTTGAGATATATATATATATATATATATTATATATAATATATATACACACACACACACCATGGATGTAGTTTTATATGTAAGTGGATCTTGGAGACTGAAAATTGAGGTTTCCAAACAAAGACTTCTGTCACATGGCGGGGGGGTGGAGAACCCAAACTATGAAGAATTCTGAAAGTACCACCTAGAGTCGAGGTACATAGGAACTATTAGAATGCAGCATAACTGCATTAAAAATTAGGACCCCCAAATATCACCTTTAAAGTGGGTTTTTTAACAGAAGCGTTCTTGTTTAGAACACATAAAGCAGTTTTTTTTTGTTCCCAAGCAGCCTGCCAATGCCAAGGATCCTTTTCCTGCTTCCTTAAAGGTGACCTCTTAAACAGGCAGCCATATATAGTACCATGTTTACGGACACTTCCACAAGATAAAGTGCCACAGCACAAAAGCATATTGTCCTAAATGCACCATATGGATTGAAATGCCTCTGTTTACGTATAAGTGGTGAAAATAAATCAGAGTGCTATCTCGACAAAGCTACACTTTGATATATGAAGAATCTGCACAACCACATGTTTATAGCATGATGGAGCCTATGGTGCCAGATAAGAAAAATGCATTTTGCAGGTAGACCTAAATCTTTATACTGTTGTGATTTTTAACTTACCTGTCTCTTTTCATCATGGAGTAGCTTCATGACCATAAATATAGGGAACTACTGACAGTATAACTCATCCCTTAAAAATAGTTTGTTCTTAGCAGCTATGACAGTTTGAGAAAAAGAGAAAAAAAAGGCTTTACTTACCCCAGACAAGGACAATGTATCTCAGCGGAATGAAGTACAGGATGACTGTGAATGCACAGAGGGCTACAATGGCCAGCCAGCTTAAGAATGGGACGGTCCAGTTGAAAGTACTGAATGAGAAATTAATACATCAGCAATCTGAGCACTTTGTATTTTTTTCAAAGATGAAAATAAATGTGATTCTGATTCAAAATCTGGACTAAGGATCTAGTAGAGACTATTTCTCTCTGGACGAGATGCCAATGGTAACAGGCTATCAGAAGACACAGGTTAGTCATAGTCTGCTCAGCTTCATGAACACAGGGCCTAGGTCAAGGGTGTTGACACAGACCCCTCCAGATTGTCCCAGGGGACTTCAGGGTCTAAAGTCTTTGCACTGCTTGGGTGTCTTCCATGGTTTAAAAATCTCTTTCTACTTCTAAAACTAGTACTCAATTTTGTTTCCTCCAAATTTTCATAGAGGAGAATGCCCCAGGGCCTATCATTCTTTCTTCTGTGAACTCTCACACAGGATTACCCACACTGGAATAAATAAAATGTTGCTAGCAATTATCCGTAACTCTAAATCTTACACTGTTGTGTAAATCCTCAGAACTTTAGAAATCCTTAGAGGAATACTCACTTCCCACTTCAGCTATGTTCCAAATGGAACTAGAAGTCGGGAAGGGGGAGTTTTGTAAAAATTCACCTGCCATCATTGCCCTCTTCTCAGAAATAGAGATAATTAAGAAATAAAGTCAACATTACCTACTATCCTCCCTACATTCTAGCAAAGAAGAACATGGCATGTGATAGATTTGTTGGGAAGACTGAAAAGGGAGTAAGCTGGGAAAGGGTGGATTATAGCAGGGCCTAGCTGATGGCTCTGTAGGGTTCCCACCACTGCTGGTGATTGATAATGTGGATGTTCAGGGAAGGAAGCAAATCTGAGTATTGACAGTGATATACCATCAGAACAAAGAACAAAAATGGAATCAATGAACAGAAGGCGAGGAAGTTACAAAAAGGACAGTACTAAGAAGATGGGAAGGACCTTAATGGGAAGAGAGTATAGAAAGGAAAAATCAAGACAGAAGGCAAACAGAACATGGAAAGACTGGGATATTTTTAGGCTTTTTGTGTAGAACATCTATTGTGAGTCTCTGGTAGTTTTTAAGAGGGTGACGAAATTATAATGTAAACAGAACCATTCCATGGAGCTTTCAAGGTTGGGTATATAACTATATCTCTATTTACAGGCATATTTTGCCTCATTGTTCAGCCTCCAAAAAGGAACTAGCCACATCTTGTTAAGTGACTCTTTAGCATAATTTAATGAAAAAACCAAAGAAGGTAACAAATCTGTGTACAAAGCCTAGATTCTGCTATGTGACTTTAGGTGGTCAATCTCTCTAAGCATCAACTTTCCCACTTATAAAATGGGGACAGCTCTTATTGTATCCAGGAAGACTGGCAGTGATGGCAACATGTTTATGTGAATCAAAGTGATGTTATTAGAGCCATTCAACCCTAGGAGTCTAAAGTATGGCATTTCTTAGAAAGCAGTGAGAAGGGCCCAAAGACACTTCAAGAAAATCTGAAATGGTACATGATATGGATAAATGTCAGTGTTTTTTATTTCTTCTAATTTCCTGGTAATGGATGCTATATTCACTTGGGCTGGGTTTTTCCAGGGAAGTTTTTGATCCAATAAAGGATGTTTGTCAGATTTTCTCATGTTCTGCCCTTCAGCCTAACACTTAAGAAACTGGGTCATTTGTAGAGATGTGGATGGACCTAGAATCTGTCATACAGAGTGAAGTCAGAAAAACAAATATATATTAACACATTTGTGGAATCTTGAAAAATGGTAAGATGAACCTATTTGCAGGGCAGGAACAGAGACACAAACATAGAGAACGGACATGTGGACATGAGGTGGGGGGATGAATTGGGAGATTGGGATTTACTCATATACACTACCATGTGTAAAATAGATAACTAGTGGGAACCTGCTGTATAGCACAGGGAGCTCAGCTTGGTGCTCTGTGTGACCTACATAGGTGGGATGGGGAAGGGCGTGGGAGGGAGGTCCAAGAGGGAGGGGATATACGTAAACATATAGCTGATTCACTTTGTTGTACAGCAAAAACTAACACAACATTGTAAAGCAAGTATACCCCAATTAAAATAAAAATTTTTTAAAGTTATTCCTTAGCCTTGTGGCATATGGCTTGCTTTTTGTCTTTCTCTAGGTCAAATGTCTCCTAAAAAAAAAAATTTTTCTAGTGAAAAAAAGCCAAAGTTGAATCAATCTGGTTGTCTTGTTTTTAGTAACTCTTGAGGTCTGGCTTCCCTGTCGTGTTTTTTATCTCGTATGGCCAGAGTGAGGGTCCTGTAATTGTCACCAGGTAAAGGATCATGCCTTCCCTCCGTCACTGACACCTGTAGCTCCCTTGCTTCTGCCCGCTTTTGGAAAGAACAGAAGGCTGAGGGTCTGTTTTCTCTCCTGTGGCTCAGCTCAGAGCCATCCATCACACCACTCCATGTGCGAGGGCGCTGGCTCTTCACACAGAAAACCCTCCTTCTGGGCAGCCTCACTGAAGTGCTTCCTATGTTCTTGCTCCTCTTGGAAGGATAAATAGCAAAGAATACCAGTGTAGCTAATGTCAGGGGAAAAAAAAAAGACTGCCCTTTTCTGTTTCCACAGTGTACTGTGGAATCTATATCTAGAATATGATCTTTCCCACCCCCCAGAGATGCAATTCAAGAAAGTTCTGGAATGATTATTTAGTAACAAGATGTGGTAATTATGGAGGCTTTTGTTTTGTACTTAAAGGTTGCTTCTGAATCTGCTTTCTGGATAGGTCTGTTTTATCCCACGTGACCCCAAGGGAGTTTCTCTCTTTTAGTATTCAAAAGATTATTGTGTAGAAAAGACAGCTCCTATGAGCCTCACTAGATCCTATGCTATGTTTCTGTACCCCAGCCTATACCTGCATCTCTGTCTATACCTTGGAAAGTTCTACAAAAAAGTTTTCTCCAAGGGGTCCACAGCCAGGATCTAGTCATTTCCTGCAACTGGCCATGATCCTTTCCAGCTAAGCACTAGTCTGAGGTCTCCTAACACCCAGAGTTACGAAGAAGCCTCTCCCCTTCAGGAATTCACCATCCTGACCTCAGAGTTGACCCAGGGTCTTCTGATATAAATGAGATGTTTCTGTCAGTCAATACACAGTGTACCTCAGAGAATGGACAACCCTCAATACCAAAATGCCCCATTTAGGACTCCACACTCTGCTTTTGCAGATAGGTTGTGGAGAACAAGGAAACATTCTTAGAGATGGAAATAACATGCAGAAGAAGAAGAAAAGAGAAAAGATGTGGAAATCAGCCTTTAGAAGTCTGATACTGAATGTTGCTTAGAGGCACATTTGGGAGTGAGAGGCAGGCTGTTCTGTCTAATATGATATGAGAAAGTGGAAACTCAGCACCTATGCATATGTGGAAATGTGTTAAACAAAAAATTATACAAAATAAAATGCATTATGCCTTGAAACATGAAAGGCACCAGATGAATGACTCATACCTTTAGTTTAAATAATTTACTCCTTTCAATTTCTATGTATGCCCAAGGATCCAAATCTGCAGAACACTTTTGGTTATGAATAATAAACAATGAATAGATATATGAAACTAGGAAAATTTAGGCTTATCCACATATACAGCACCCCTTCTTGAACAGACCATTGAGAAATCATTATGTAGGCCAGTTTTCACATAGTTTGGTAATATGGGGCCTTAGTATATTTTTTACTGATAACTAATTATAAATCCACCTTACTATTTTTATAATTAAACGGTTGTTTTAAAATATATATTACTAAATAAAACTACTTGAAGTAAAATGCAAGTAATAGTTTCTTAATTTTACATTAGCTCTCAATGAAGCTCTATTTCCTTGTTTAAAAAATTGTTTTTTAAATTATAAAAATTGTGTTTCTTTTCTAAATGACAAGGCATTAGTTAAATAAACTAGATGAAATCATCTATAATTATGGTCTCAGCTATTTAAATGCACAAAATTGAAAGTATACTTTTGCTGGGTACTATATATAATATGATTTTTAAAAATTTAACTTTATTGATGAAACTATAACTCGACCAATAATAAAATGCAGGTGTGTCCTGATTATCTGAAATCCTCATTTAACTTGGTTTATTATTTTTTTTCTATCACAATTTCATATTCTATGTAAGAATAAAGTCTCACTGTGAAAATGTGCTAAAATTTAGGACGGTGTTATTTCTTCAAAGCTACAAGTATGACTTCTTTCCAACCAATATGTTCTAAATTTCAAGGAGGAAATTGACAGAACTTTCATAAAACCAAAGACTGGCAGAAACAAAGTAAATAATGATGAAACTGAGCAATAGATCACCCAGAAGGAGTGTCCCCTGCCAGAAAGAATGTGGTATTTCACCCTCTGAGAAACAAATGGACACTGTCCCACAGAAGGCCAGGGCTCACATGTCAGCATCACTCACTTCTTTATCCTTTCGCCAAAGGAAGCCACTTCATCTAGGATGTTCTGGACACTGATGCATACCTCCTGGATGGCATAGATTTTATTTATAAATCCCTTTTTTTCACTGTCCTAAAATACAATAGAAAAAGGGAGAAAGAGAGATTCTGTATGAGTAAAGGTATCCTCCAGGGCTTGAATTCTTTTAATTGTCCCACTTACATTTTTAAACTTAAATGAACTTCACTTTTGCATATATATAAATGGATACAAGAAGCCCATGAAAATTTTAGGATATGTAGGGAGGTAGAGGAGGAAGAGTACTCAGCATTATGGACCTATGCTAGTATAAAGGTGGCTGCAAAGCACAAGACTTGGATTCTGTTGCTCTTGCCCTGATGAACAGAAACATTTCAGCCAGGGGGAGGGGGGTGTAAAGATGTAAGAGAGAGATCAGGGTCTCAGAATGACCCAATCCGGAATCTGTGCTGACCCTGGACCCACCATGACGTGATACTTAGCAGACCCAGTTTCTTGGCCCACCACCCACAGACCTAAATTTGGTCTTGGCTCCAGATATTTTAACAGCAGGGAATGCTGGGTGCAAATGAAAATGCAAAAAATAAAAATAAAAAAATGAAAAAAATAACAAGGTCAACTGAAATCCAGTAAGTGGATACTTCTAGACAGCACCTTAGGTAAATGAGACACACAGTTAGCCTGGCCCACCTCTTAAGAATAACAGTCACAGACTTCATGCTCTATTATCTAACAACATTTTCCCCCATTTTTGTACTGAATTCTTCATTTTAAAACGTGCTGGATTTAAGCAAAGCTGGTATGTGCTCCAGGGAATGGGTGGGTGAGGACTGAGCATAAAGCACCCAAAGAGTCGTGTGAGCCCGGGAGAAATGTGCACGTTCTGTCATTTTAGACCCAGAGGAAGAAACAGTGGTGGCCTTTCACTATAGCAAATTCTGCTTAGTAGCCTGGCATCACAGGCACTTGCCTAGGCTGTTTGGTGGAGACCATCCAACCCATGACTCCATTCCTCCATGCCAGCCTGAATCTCTATGGAAATGTAGATCCAATTTCATTACTTTAACTTCTTTTGAACACTTGCATACTGTGCCAGAACACTTGAGACCTCATGTGGCAGTCAGTGCTTGCTGAAAGCAGCCAGGAAACTAGAATAATAATGTCGTCATGTTGCACATTTACATACTGACTTTCATTTTAGAAGAGTCTAAAGCACTTTGCACTGTGAACACTTGGCTGAGGCTGGCATCTTGCCACCTTAGAAACGGAGGGCAAGTGAATGACAGGTGTGTGGGCAGCCTCCAAGGACGACAGGGTTCAGTGGGACGGAGGACATGGATGCCAGTTCTATAACATTTAGATACCAGTTACTTAGAGCCTTCATTTTAAATTTAATTCCCATGGGAGATATGGTCTACATTATTCACTTATGCCAAAACGGACTGTCAGGCAATGAGGCAGATGAAATGCATAAGGCTCAAAGTACAGAGAACAGTTAGACACTCTCAGAGTCCCCACTATCTTCAAAAGTTACCCTTCACTTGTCATTACAGATACGGGTGCATCAATTTCTTGTCTTTTTTCCCCTCCCAGTAATAAAACAAAATGTATTCATTTCACCTATGCAATTGTACATTTAGAATAAAATGGATAACCAGTGCCTCCTTCTGATTCCTTTCATAATTACAAAATTGATCTGCTCTGATAATCTCCATGGCCTTCAATGTTCTCTCTCAAGTGCCAGCTAAGTTTATTTATGTCTATGAAGTAAAGTGCTCTTACAAAATATTTTTCTACATGCAGAATAAATCAAATTAGAGACGAAGCATGCTGATTATACAATGAAAGTTCACTGAGAATAATGTCTTACCAGTTTGAAATTATGAGGTGAAAAATATTTCCTCCACAATAGCACTAAAATATATAAAACACTTAGCCACACCTTAACAAGAAATGTACAGAATCTATATTAAGAAATTAGAGATACTGTGCTTCTGCATTGGAATATGGAATATTAAAATAATTCTTTTTTTTTTAACATAAAGGTTTAATGCAATTTTAAGTAAATCCTAATGTATTTGGAGTGGAGTAAAATGGGGAGAATTTGATCAAGTGTTTTTAAAATTTGAAAGGATAAATGAGTACCTATAGCCAAGTAATGTTTACAAAAGAGAAATGAGAAAGCATTTATTGTACCAGATATTTAAGTAATTAAAATACAAAAGATGAGTACTGAAAGAGAGATCATTGTATGATAAAGCACCATCATAAATCTATCATAAAGAAGGAAGTATTTTGTTACTGGGTAATTGTTTTAACTATTTGGGGAAAATTATGTTAAATGCTGCTTTAATATAGTCTCAAACCTATTTGAGATCGCTCAAATCTACTCCAGCATCTACCTCAAATTGAGGTACCCCAGATATATATTAGATTAATTTAAAAGCAAAAAGCTAAAAATGAATTATAAAAACAGAAGAAAAGATAGGTAAGTTATTTACTAACCTTGGATAGGAAAGAACTTTCTAAACATACAAGCAGTAAAGAAAATCACAAAGAAAAATTATTGGTAGCAAAAGTTACATAAAATTAAAAACTTATGTCAAAAGTTATCAAAAATTTAAAAGGCTAAGTGGGAAAAAAATTGCAACAAACATGACAAATGAAGGGAATGGGATTTCCAATATATTCGACAAACATGTGAAACAATTTTCATTGCAGTTTTGTTTATCATCACAAAAAGGAAAACCACTAACATGTTGGGTAGAATTAATTATCTTACATACAAATGATAGAATATTAGGAAATCACAAAATATTGCTTAAAGACAGTGAAAATGCTTATGATCTAATAGAAATTGAAAAGAATGGGAAATAAATGTGATATAGAGTATAATTCTAACTTATTTTTGAAATGGGTCAGATGGAAAAAGATGAAGGGAATGTGTCAAAATATTAAAGGTAATGGATGTTTATCTTCCTCATACCTTCCTGTAATATTCAAATTCTTTGCAATTAATATATTTTACTTTTATAATCAGAATAATTCCCTGATTTTCTCCAATATCATTGTTCAAATAACATGGATAGACGACATAAATGAATCAGTACCCACTGGGCATGATTTTACATGGTTTATTTCTTTCTTAAAGTATTTTTTTGTATTCTAAATTATTTTTAGAAAGTAGAAGGTAAATGGACACTCATTAAACACCATAAAGTGCTTTTCACATAGCTCATTCAATCCTCACAAATATTCTACAATGTAGATCTTTTTCTCTGCTTTACAGAAGAGAAAACATGCTCCTGGAAAAGTGACAGAGCTTGGATTAGGACTACAACCAGCCAACTCCAGAGTCTATTCTCTGCACAATATACCACGTGACCTTCCCGTCCCGTACCATGTGAAATCTTCCTGGGTAAGAAGATTTCAGTTCCTATCCAGGATCCCCATGAGATAAACAAGAAGAAAAGACTTGCAAACATTGAGAAACATTATTGTAAACACCATGGTCAGCAAGAAAATGAAATCCAGAAACTTGATTCAAAAATGGGAAGTGGAAGATGTGTTAGAAACCACCAGATTTAATGTTAATAATGCAGTATGCAGATATTAAATATGGGACCTTCGTTAGTAAGATGTATCATTTCAGGTAGCTACAAAGACTATTTTTAGTAGATTCTTTAAATGCAAGCACTGATGTTGATTGTTGGCTAAAGAGTTTTTAAAAATCTGCTCAGTTTGAATTTTCTTTCTTTCTTCTGCACTCCCACCCCACCCCCAAGCCCCTCACCCCTCACCCCTGGCCACCAAAATCCAAAATAAAACAGTCTGGAGTGTTGGTAAAGTTTTGAAAAGCAAATGCTTTGGGATAAACTTTTTATTTTAAAATCTCTTTCATCACATTCTATATTCTTCCACTGTGGTCTCCAACCAATGAAGTAATTACTCTTTATATACAGTATATGACCCAAAACTGCAATGGGTAATGGAATTGCTCTGCGTTGCATTCCAATATTTCACACTTTTTTCTACTAATGTTCAATACTTTATTAGTAGAGAATAAATTGGTACATTTCTTTTATTGTCGTTTTTGCTTTCCTTTATAAACCAGCTTGGATGAAAGAAATATCATAGGGTAGTTAATCATCCAAAGGCTTGGTAGTGACACTGCTTTTTTCTTTGTGTTTTTTTTTTAATGCATTATTAAGGTTTCTTTTGAAGATGTAAAAAGAAAATTACCCATAAAAAAGAACTATAACTATAAATCTGAAAACATGTGAGATTTATATTGTACAAGTTTTTCTAATAATTCCATATAATTTTTGAAAATCTTGTTATTTTAAATAGTCCACAAATATCAGTAACTGCACACTTGAAATATAGTGATTCTTTCATATTCACCTATTTTACTATCACATATCACAACAGAAAGTTAGCTAGATTTTTCCAAAGAAATACCTACTTCCTAGCTTTAGGATATTTAGGAAACTCTAAAGACCTAAAGAATTAACATACACTCCTTACATATTTGGAGAATCCTGTGCATTGACTTTCAAACCAAAATGACAAGTGCTCCCATTCACTGATTCTGTTCCAAACGGGAACAAGAAGCCAAAGTGATAGGTGTCAGAGGATACTGTGGGGTTGGGTTCTTCACGCACCCAGCTGCATCCTGCCAGTCACTAATGCCAAAGAGGTCACTGTCAGCCCTGCTGACATCACGGAAAATGAATCTGCTGGACACCTGTGCTGTATCGATCACAGCAGGCATGTAGAACATGTTTGCTAGAAATATTAATGTTATAAAGTTAATGTTATTTCACTTTCTAGAGTGGGAGAGTGTCAAGGGGGAGAGCTATTAAGTCTTACCTGTCAGGATAAGCATAAAACGGAACTGTCCCAGAAAAGCAGAGCATGTGTTCACCTTACTTGTGATTTCGCAGAGTAAGCATGCAGATGTGCACCCCAAAGAGCTAATCTGGACCATAGTTCTGCTTTTCCTTTAAAGTCTTGCTGTGTAACCTCTAGCAAAAGGTGCACAGTAAGACTGATACCTGCTACGAGACGTAACTGTTATTGTTTACGGTTGACGACAGCTCTTCTGTGAGCAAACTGAGTCTCACGTAGCACAGAGTATACAATTGTGTTGGTAACATGTTTATGTGTCACGTGATTTATTTTTTATGCTAAAGATGGTTCTGGTGTGCAACTTTCTTACTTCACTCAGTAAAATGCCCTGCAAAATGGATTTCCTCTCAGATCTATACTTCTAACCTATGGAAACATTTGACATGAGGTGTGGATGGCGTAAAGGCACAAAGGGTGGCGAAATGTTTTCTCTGTGCCAATATTCCTGCTTTTTTCAGATATAGAAAACTACCCTCAGCCTGAAATCTAGAATACTGAAATTCTCACAGAGGGCACCTTAGCAACTCACAGAGACTGCTGACTCCTGAATCTTATCTCCGTGCCTTACTCAGTTTTTATGATATCAACACTTACCCAGGTTATTGGGTGCCTTGGCGCTTTTCCTGATATTAACCTTGAACATAGGAACCCTCCGCTGAAACATTAAAGGATTCTGAGATGTAGTTAAGGTTAAGAAGACAGATGGACACCATTTAAGAAAGTATATTTTCTCTCAAAAAATAAAACTGTTCTTAAAACATTTACATTTCAGGGTTACAAAAAGGGCTAAGTTAAATGAGAAAAGCCACGTAGAGCTCTTAGTACAATGCCTGGTACAAAAAACTATCATTAGTAGAAGTAGTAGTAATAGTAATAAAACTATGGATACAAATCCTTATTAGGAGAATTCAAATTATTTTTATCTATTTTTGCTCATGTTAAAAACAAAAATTTGAAATATCAGAGAAAATTCCTAAATATAGAAAGCCTTTCATGCATGTTTAGTTTTGCCCCAGATGACTTAGTGTTAATGTGTTAGGCGCATTTTAGAAAAAGATATTAGATTCTTTATAATGCTACATTGAGAAGACTTTTTTTTTTCCCCTTATGCTGACTCCACACATTCTTTTTTCCAGAATGAGCCATTTACCTAGTCTTCACTTTTTGCTTCCTCTGTTCAAGGTACTAAGCTTTTCAGGACTCATTTTCTACAGTACAATTTGAAATCACATTTAGTTGTGTCTTGCCCTGTTAATTTAATATTATACATTTTGCATGTAACTTTAAAGGTGACTGTAAAATAACAAAAATTTGCAAAGAGATATCCCCTGGACTAGGCAATGTAAACAACAGGCATTTAAAAACGGCAGCTGGCACTCTTAAGATTATGATGAAAGCCATGAAAGAAAGAATGGAAGGAAAGAAAGGGAAAAGAAAAGGATGAAAGGGGAGAGACAGAAAGAGGGAGAGGGAGGGAAAGAGAGAGAAAGAAAAAGGAAGGATGGAAGGAGGAAGGGAGGGAGGGAGGGGAAAAGAGACACCCCATTGGACAGAAGGACGATGTAGAGGGGACGGAGAGAGCTTGGGGGTGAACAGGAGGAAGGGAAGGAACACATCTTGGATCAGAAATGAAAATGACTCGAAGCCAAAGCAAAAAACAAAACTTGTTGACTACTCACGCTGAGTTCTAATTAAGCAAAAATAATTAGTATTTGTAAAAGGCTATACATAAAATGTTAAATTTCTATTGAACACAATGTAGGTAAACCTTTCAGAACACGCCCAGGGGATGCAGGTGTACCTGTTGTCGGGAGGGAGAGCTCCCTGTAGCCAAATTTCTTGTTCCTCAAAAGTCTTATCATGTAGACCCTAAGGGACTTGCCAATCTCCCTCTTCCTAATGATTTAAGAAACTCCTTATAACTTTCCTGTTCTTGAAAGCTCTTGAAAGATTAGGACTATATATCAGTATCAAAACCTTTGATTTAATCTCCTTGCCAGCAAGCAGGAAGTATGCTTTCCAGAGAGCAGTTCTACAGATGATCCCATCTCAAGGCTCTCTGTCCCAGGAGAAGCTCTGCTTCCAGACGGACTCTCAAGTGTAAGGGCCAAAAGGCTTGGCTCTGGGCTAACCTTGATCGAAGCCACAACAGAAGCTGTGAGACTGCTGTTCCCAAGTAACCAGACAGGAAAAAAAGTGACAAAGGATACTTTCACCCAGAACAGAACAATACAAGTGTTGAGATAAGAATTCTGTAAAGTCAAAATGAACAGACTGTGGAAAGGTTTAGAAAATGTGAAAGCACACTCAGGATTATTATGGCCTAGGACAAGTTACTGAAGTTACTGCCTGTCCTTAGACCTCATTTGAAAAAAAAAAAAGGTTAAATAAGGTATGTCCTAAAATCCCTTCTGGTGACGAATTAACGAATTAGCCAGTTTACAGAGAAGATAACAAGTGTGTGGAATAGCCTCTGCCCCTTGAAGCCATTTGAAAGCTTATTTGAGGACATTGCTGGTGGATGGAAAGTCTCCTGCCCTTTCTGTGGGTTCAGTGCTGTAAGCCTGAGTGACAACAGGGTTCAGAAGCACTGGCTTGTTTCTGAATTCAGACAGCAATGCCATGCGGGTTCTTCTTTACCCCAATTTCTAATGAAAAAGTTGTATGTACATGTGTGTGTGTTTAAAAACCTCTCTTGAAATCATTTGTTTCATTTCCAAATATGTTTTTAAATCTGATTGCAGTTCAAAGCACAGCTGAGAGGGCAACTGAGTTTAGAGAAGTCTGTGAGCCTTCTAGACAACCGCAGTCTTAGAAGATGACTAGATTTCTGACTAACTGGCTTTGTGGCTAAGCTCTGTGACTAGATTTCTGACTAACAGGCTCTGTTCAGATCCTGCCTCCAACACTGCCTTAACTGTGTGGTTCTGAGCAATTTACGTATCTTCATCTGTAAAATGGGGGTAATTATGGAATCTACCTTGGTGATGGTTATAAATATAAATGAGTTGATCAAAATTGGGACATTGTAGAGACACGGATGGACCTAGAGACTGTCATACAGAGTGAAGTGAGTCAGAAAGAGAAAAACAAATGTATATTAACTCATATATGTGGAATATAGAAAAATGGTACAGAGCAACCAGTTTGCAAGGCAGAAATAGAAACACAGATGTAGAGAACAAACATATGGACACAAAGTGGGGAAAGCGGGGAGGGTTGGGTGGGGAATGAATTGGGAGATTGGGATTGTCATATATACATTACTAATAAGAAAAAAAATCAAATTGTCCACTTTAAATATATTGTTTATTGTATATCAAGTGTATCTCAGTAAAAGTTCTTAAAAAAATAAAATAAAATAAGTGAGTTTAGTCCATTTAAAGCATTTACCACAAATGTCTGGAACATAGAAAGTGCTCAGTACCTATTAGGCATTAATATTATTAACAATTTGAAGAGACTGAAAAGGAAGTACTAAAAAACTTTTAAATGCTAAATTGTATTAAATCTCTATAAAGATGACAGAGTTGTCTCCCTTCTTATTTATGATGCATCTAAGGAATATTATGTTTATATAATTTCTTTGTCATCTAATATAATCAGATTATTTCATGTGTATCACACAAAGTGAAGGGTATTATTATTCTCCTTCCCTACATGAGCAAACCAAAGACCAGATGCCTTTCATCCCAACTCAAACTTCTACCCCAATCTATGCTCACTCTCCTTTGGTCCCCCAGCCGTATCTGTTCTCATCTGAGATATGGGACTTGAAAAATGAGGAGTGAATTCATCTGTTTACAGTATTCCCTGCCTGCTGAAAGCTGCACACTAAGGCCAAAGCTAGTCATACTCATGCAAAGCATACACCTTTTTCTCATGTGATTTTTATCTGTCAGCACTTATGCAGGTAACACTTCCCATTAGAATCAGGGATTTGTTCTTCAAATCTGTTCTCATGGCTAAATCAGGGCCAGAATTTATCATTTTATCTTAAACAGCACAAGCTTTGTTGCTAATCTACTTTCGAAAGTTGTTTAAAAAGAAAAAAAGATTCCTTTTATTCCATATACAAAAAAGCATGTACACAAAGGTGTGGAACCCTTGAAGATGTTTTCTTGAATAGATTTGTTATGAAAATCATTCACCTTGTATAGGACTTTATAAAGCATTTTGAATTTATCTTCCCACTTGGATGGCAAGGGCAGGTGGTTTCCCCATCTTATGGATAAGGAAAGTGAGGCTTGGAGAAGTTAGGATCTCATTACTCTAGTTAGAAAGAGTTCCTGGGACTTCAACCCAGGTCTCATGACGGAAACTGGGCTCCTTTCAGGTCACTGTCAAAAAACCATCAAGTCCACATATGGTATTTCTTCACTACATTGTTTTAGATATTTAAACTTGGCTCTTCCCAAAAACTAATCTTGAGTTTAATCAAATTGCATAAGCAAAGAATCATATTAGTATTATAAAAGCAATGCTCTTTGTGACATCTCCAAGACCAAGTTAAGGATTACTTTGTGAAATCCGGAGGCTATTTTTCTTTACAAATATTTTACAAGACACACTTGTACCTTTCTGAAAAGCACATCTGTTGTAAATTATCCCTTTACAGAAAGAGAGAGCATCACCATCCTTTCTTCCCATCTGAGCTTAAAAGAGATTTGTTGACATATTCTTAGGCCGGCATAGACAAAACAGCACAAGAAAGAGGAGGCGGTCAGCAGGACCAGGGCTTGGCTTTGCCTAAACTAATTCCACATGCCCCATGAACCATTAGCTGTTTTTTATTTTCTGCTCTAAAGATCTGCAGTGAAAATAATCTGGGGTAGGGAAAAGCTGCGCTTTTTTTTTTTTTTCCCCCAACAAGATGCTGTGTTAGCAAGTAGAACACATGAGCCACCTTCAGCAAACCAAGGTCTTTAATAATCCATTTTTCAAACCGTACTGGTATTTCCTTTCCAAACAGAGATGGACTGTGACTGGAATCAATTTCATCATCTGTATGGTTACCATTGCCAAGTTTCTGGAAATAATCGCCATTTAAATGCTGGATAATATTTTTTGTATATGAAGCCAACAACAGTTTTATTGCTGTTTAATTTCTGTGATTTGTTTGTTTGCTGTAAGTTTTCAGTGTTCTGAGAGCATGCTGTTTGGGGATAGGGAAAGGTCTTAAGGGCAAACCAGGGAAAAAGCAAAGTTAAAGTCATGTTAATGGCCTGACTTGAGTCCACCAAACAAGGGAGATTAGCATGAGGGGAAAACAATTTGTTTTACCATTTGGGGCTTTTTTCCCCGCAGTTTCCCTATAAACTGCATAATGTAATATCATCCACCAATTTCAGACCTGGGCATAATGTAACAAATCGAGGACAAGATTGAGACCTCAATTGTCCCCTTTAAGAAAGGGCTCTTCAATGAAATTCAACAAAACAGAGGTGACGCTGGTACGAAGAAAGGGCCTGGTGAATTTGGAGGGAACTAGACCATCTTCCTCTATTGATGCCATATGTAGCAGATACCTGAATGACAACTTTGTGCTCCATGGGACGCTGCTGATATATGGGGTGGGCCTATCTCCTAAACGCCTTCCTTACTGCAGGCTAAATCACAAAAACAGGCTCATCCTGAGGTCAAATAAACTGGAAGAGGCCCACTTTATTGCACTGATGGCAATACATTGTTTACTTAGTTGTGTGGATCATGGTCTGTCTTTCAGTTTATTTGGGGAGGGAAAGAAGGAAGTTGGAAAGGGCAAGAAAAACATGAGAATCAATCTGAAAAAATCAATTTCTTACTCTGGAGAGGGCCATTTGTTTAATAGGACAGAATAAGTCCTCCACAAACGGTAGTTTATGTATCTGCATTTAAATGTTCTGCATTTAAAATAAAAGTAGGATGGACACAGATCTAGGCTATGCTGTACTTTCCTGGGCTTGTCCTAATCAGGCAGATGGCTGTTGTGGGCTTGAATCCTGTTGTGCATTTTATAGCCGTGTGACCTTGTACAAGTTATTGACCCTCTCAGGTTCTCAGTTTCCCCATCAGTAAGATGGAGATAACGTCTATCTGAGTGTTAACATGGGAACAGAAGGAAATCATGTACACAAAGCAACTGGAACATTAGTAGATATTAAATTATGATTAGTTTCCTTCTCACCACTAATTGTCTTTCTTCCCAAGGGGTAAATAACATTTTCTTTTCTTGCCTAATTTCCCTCTCTTTCTCTTATTTTCCTTTTTTTTTTTTTTTTTTTGTGAGTTTGTATTTAGAAGCCTGACGATCATTAACTTCAGTCATGTCACCTCCTCACGTGAGCAGTATTCTGTTTAATCAAATCTCGGTCCATGTCCTTTATTCATTTACTCAACAATACTTACTGAATGCCACCTACATATACGACACTAATCAAAGCTCTGGGCACATGGTGATAAACAAGACAGCACTGAACAAATATGTAAGTAAAGAAAGAAGAAAAGTAGCAGAAAGTTAAACATGCAGTGAAGACACTTGAAATCCGTACATGTGCTGGAGAGGGACCCAGAGGTCAGGGAGGGCTGCTCTGAGGACGAACTTCGTAGTTGAGACCTGTTTTGGACAGGAAAATAGGAACTAGGTATTTCAAACAAACAGAATTTCACACAGAGAGTTGGTTACGCTGGTGATGGAAGGACTGAGAATAAGAGTATGACAGACATCGGCAAGGCAGAAAGCCTACTGGAAGGAGAGGATGTCAGTGGCACCCAGATGTTAGACCATGTGGACGAACCATGAAAAGAACTAGAGCCATGGATGGGGCTGCTGGGCCGTACCTGGGATTATGGAGAAGAGGCTGTCTCTGGAAAATGCCTCCAGAAGTGCTAGGGGTGGGGGAGGGAGGAAGAAAGAAGACAGACAGAGAGGGAGGAAATTCTCCTGTTTTTTTTCGTTCTTCCCCCCTTCCAGCATCTCCCATGGGCCAAGTTCCCCAAAAGCCATTGTCAAGGGAGCTGGAAAACGTGGTGTGCGGGAGAAGGGTGGGTGGGGATCAACCTGGAAGCAAAGAGGTGATAACCAGAACATGGAAGGAAATAACCAGGAAAAGATTAGGGAAAGCAGTACAGGCAATGCAAATGCATTCAGGGAGAAACAAACTGAACGTGCTGGAGGAGACAAAGGATGCCCAAACATGGTAGCCAGGTGAAGGGAGGAGTGGAACAGGAAGATATCAGAGAAGCAGGCAATGCTACAGAGGGCCTTGTAAACCAAAGTAAGCAGTGGGGATTTTATTCTAAGGGTGATGGGAAGCCATCAGAGTGTTACAACCAGGGAAATAACACGATCTAATTTATATTTTTAAAAGACCACTTAGGCATAATGCAGAGGAAAAACAAAATAGGAGGTTATTGCTGTAGTCCACATGGGAATAGACCAAGGTAGGCATATTCAGGATGTATTGGAAGTCAAGTCACTGTAGACATGTTACTAGACTGGATCTGCAAGGTGAGAAAAAGAGAAATTGAAGAACTGCCTACCCTGTTGGTTGAGGGTCTGGGTAAATGAGGCTGGTGCTATTGAGCTAGAGGAGTAGAGGAAGAGCAAACTTAGGAAAAAGGAAATGAAAAGCTGCGCTTGGGCCACAAGAAAGTATGGCTGTTGGATATTCAGGAGGTGATATCAATAGGTGGATGGAAAAATGAGTCAGGGCTACAGATACAGATTTGTAAGTCCTTGGCGTTTAGAAAGGCCCACAGAGTCATGGGAATAGAAGGAGTTACCCAGGGACAGGACAGAGCCCCACGGCATAACAAAGCTTAGCTATCGGGCAGATCAGGAGGAGCCAGCAAGCAAGACTGGAAAAGACTAAACTAGGACTTCCCTGGTGGCGCAGTGGTTAAGAATCCGCCTGCCAATCCAGGGGACGTGGGTTCCAGCCCTGGTCTGGGAAGATCCCACATACCGCGGAGCAACTAAGCCCATGCGCCACAACTACGGAGCCTGCACTCTAGAGCCCGCGAGCCACAACTTTTGAGCACGAGTGCCACAATGAAGGAAGCCCACCTGCTCTGCAACAAGAGAAGCCACTGCAGTGAGAAGCCCGCACACCGCAATGAAGAGGAGCCCCCGCTCTCTGCAACTAGAGGAAGCCCGTGCACAGCAACGAAGACCCAACACAGCCAATCAATAAATAGATACGTAATTGAGACGTAAAAAAAAGACTGAAGCAGAAGAAAAACTAGGAAGAGGCAAAAGAAAGTGTTTCAAGGAGGGAGGGGTACCCTCTCTGAAACTCCGCAGCAGCAAGATCAAGAAGCGCCTGCCAACGGTTTCAGAAAATGGAGTTTATCGGCAAAGTGGTGGGGATAGAAGCTTCGGACAGGCTGAGCAGGGAACGGGAGTGAAAGGCAGGCACGTAAATACCTCTCTCAGAAAGTTTTGCTGTAAAGGGTTGCTAAAAAATGGGGAGGGTGCTGGCGAGTATATGCAGGGCTCAAAGAGGGAAATTTTCTTTTTTTTTTAATGAAAAATGCAGCCTTACTCAAATTCTGATCTGCATTTTAACAACAACCCCAGGTGACTCACACACGTTAAAGTTTGAGAAGTGCTCTGTTACAGTGTATTACCTGCTCTTGGAATGATCTAGTATAGAGGAGAAAGGGATGCTGCAGAAAAAGGACAGTAACTGCGGGGGCTACACGTGTGGGAAGGGATGGGACAGAGCCCAGTGGAAGGAGAGACAGGGATACCTCCTCCCTGTGACAGGGGCGGAGGGGTGCGGGAGGGAAGAGAGCGGTGCACATGACGTAGGTTGAGATTTGGCGGAAGAAGAGACCTGAAGATGTGGGGGTTCCTAATTGCTTCTGTTTTCTCAGGGATGCAGGCGGCAAAATCATTTGCTGAGCGTGAGCTAGCGCAGCGGCTGGTGGAGGTTGGTGGAGAGGCGGCAGGTGTGAAACTGTCTTTTCAGTGGGAGACACACGGTCTTTCTCAGGTCTGTTCACAGGCCCTGTCGGGTGATGTATATGAGCTCTGCACTGTCCTCCTTGCTATTGATTTTGCACTTCTGTCTCTTTCACTGCCTTAATAAAATTAAGAATTGTATCCATCTTGCCTAGCCAGTCTTTTATTTGACCCCATTTTATGAAGCTTAAAATGATGTCACATACGTTACTGTTAAAATATCTCAACCCGAATTTCGTTTAATAGCCATGATTTGCTCCTCTGAAGAAAAAACAGAACCTTCTTTCAGATCAAGACTCCCCAGCAGAACGGGCAATCCAGCCTGCCCTCCAGCCAAAACCTGGTGCCAAAGAACAAGAAGATATGGCTCTATTTACCTTTCTTTCTCACCAATTCCTGCTTATTCCTGGGTCTTTTGATTTCGAAGGGCACTAAAGACAGTTCTTGGCTACAAAACTGAATAAACAATCTAGACCTTGACCAGGTCACAGGTAATTTAGGTTTGTTTCATTATGCTGGCAGAAGATCAGTCTCTAAAGTTTGTCAGCAGCCCCATCAGATTTATATTGTCTTTGGGGTGTTATTTGCTGCTCCCAAGAAGGAGAAAAGGATTTTTGTTGACCTTCAGGTGCATTTTCATCCAACTGGTCACAGTAAAGGGAAAAAAACAAAAAAAGCTTACCATCGTCCCACCACAAGCTGTTCTAGTTTTAGTAGTGTGTTATACTTGGTCTGACTCTTGAAATAAACATCCCTCGAATCTATACCTGAGACATCCCCAGTCTTGTTTGGGCTAGAGATGCCAGCATTAAATAAGAATGAGGAATTGTTTTCCATGGAAGCTGAAAGGATTGGTAACAGAGAAGGCCCTACACACAGGTGGTGACCCAAAGCCATACTTGGTAGAAGGAGGAGCTCATTGGGCATCTCACAAAGGTGCCCCTGCCTACTGTCTGTAAATTATATGCCTCTCAGCCTGTGAATCCCATTCTTTCCTGTTAACCCCCTATTCCCATGTGTTTCAGAAGGGAATTAGAAATAGATATTTATCACCATTTGGGAACCTCTGTAAGAAAATCATAAACACTTTGAGTTCTGGATCACAGTTAATGTTAGCAACTCGAGCCACACACACACACACACACACACACACACACACACACACATTGCATGAGAACTTGACCAACATAAAATCAAGTACCTGTTTTAAAACATATGAAGAAAACATCCGATAGCAAGGAGTTGGGAAATAGTGCCACTGCAAGATGGTGTGATTTCCTTCTACTACTTTTCTTTGAGTGTACTTTCCACGAGGACAAAGAAAACTATTTTAGGTATCCTTTCTCTCAGAGATTAATAAATCACTACATACTTAGAGGGGTTTAAGATTGTTCTGAGTCTAATATGGTAAATTAACCCTGAATTTGTAAAGCATTTTGCCTACTCTCAGTATAAAGTAAGTTCTCAAAAATGTTACTTATTACCATTTAAATATTATTACAATTATTTTTGTTACTATCATTGAGCGTTGGAAGATAGATTACAATAAATATTGACTTTTCCTACCCGGTTTTTGGTGTTTCTATGATATCAGATACATACAGATGTTTCAATGCCTCTGTTTATGAAGGCGCCCTGATTGTAAGCATGAAAGTTACAACAATCTGCTCTTCCTCAAACACACTGTGCGGAGTCGATAGAAATTATTTTTAACCTTCTGGTTTGTGTGACTTTTTTGGCACATCTACCAGTATTATGAATTAGATATTTTATCTGAGCCAAACTACGGCTATGCAGAAATACAAATAGAAGTATCATTCTCCAGACAGAGAGTTAGCTGGAGGAAACAAAGACAACGTTATAAACTGACATTTTAAAAAAAAGATTTTTTATTATTCACTTTATTAGTCCGCATGCCAAAGTTTTCCTTCTAATTTCTGCATTCTTTTTTGTCCATTTCTGAGGATCATTTAAATCCTTTTCTTTGGGAAATGGGCGTTTACTTACTTCCTCTGGTGTAGCAGAGATAAAGGGCCATATCGCTTACAAATGTAAAACAGAGATGCCACGTACCAACATAAGGTCATTCTGTAGAAGAGACGCCTAGTAGAACGCATCCTGTGAGTTTCATCAGTACGGGGGACAGGATAGTTCCTAGGGACTCCTTTTAAAAAACACGGCGTAAGAAATATTTTTTTTAATATTGCTGATTGCTATGATAAAATATTTTTTTGCCAGGATAAAATATGCATCCATCTAAATGGTTTGTGTATTTCACCTTAGTACCCTATTAGCTTAATTAAGAAATTTAATCAACATTTTAGTCACTTAGTCACATCCTTCATATAGGTCTTATAAAGTTGTTTTTATCTGTTGAAGTCTTACACCTTCAAAACGTAAAGTTCAATTTTGCATAATTACTTATAGAGTAATTTTAAGTATTCCAAATATGACAAATTTGATCATTCTCACCTATTTTGTTATTTGAACAAGCTCATTGTGTTTAGAGTGTTAAAAATGAATTGGAACACACATTGAAAAATCATTTTGTGAAATCAGTATTTAAAAAAATTTTTTAATACAATTGAAGTCAGAGAGCAAGGAGGAGCAGATAATTTTTCACTAAAAGTCCTGCTTTATCTTATTTTCAGGAATTATATGAGTGCTGAGGAATTTCTCAAGGCTAGAAGGTGGACATCAAAAGGTTTGTGGCTTTAGGCAAACATCCAAAACCCATGCTAATGTAATAAGTTCTCCAGTGTCCTCAGGCACAGCAATACAATCGATAGAGGATCTCCATCTTCTTCCCTTAGAACAAAATTCTAGAGGTCACAGAGAGGGTCTATGTATATTTTGTAACAGCACGCTGTAGGTGCTCATCATTGTGACCTCAGGATGGCCACAGCTCCTCAGGCAGCACTCCCTCCCCATATTAATAAAATGGGATGATCTATATCTTAAAAGATCATTAGCAGGATTAAGTAAAATGTTTGTTTAAAAAATTAGTCCCTTCCCTATCACTAAACCAAGTTGTAGTTCTTCTTTCACACCCAGGACACGGTGATGGATGTGGGAGAAGCAGAAAGGGAAGGGAGGCATCCTGAGAGCCTTCTACCTGCCAGGTCCTGGGCTAAACTCCTCACTTGCATTAGAAATATACTCTGCGAACAACCCTGCAAAAATCACACTATTACCCTCATTTTGCAGATGGAGGAGTATAATCTTAGAAAGATCACAGAATATGTAAGTTGCTGCCTAAGGACCAGAAGCTAGATCTGCCTGTAGTCAAAAACAAGGAAAAAACAAAAATCAGGTCTAATGTTACGGAGACGATCTCAATGTAAATATAACTCTGTTCAGTCAAATAACTCTAATCCTCGTTCTGTGATCCCTCCTAAGTGCAGAGTGATATTGTAATTAGCATTCAAATTATCCCCTCATGTACCTCCAATACTCACTAAATGTACCAGCTGCCACTTACATACCACCACCATCCTTTCCAGAATTTCTGTAAGCACCACTGATCAAATGCAAACACTCACTAGTACTCATTAAAACAGCTATTCATTTCTCTATAGATAGGCATGGCATGAAAAACATGAATTTTTTTTTTAGGATGCAGTCTTACAACACTTAATGTCCCCCTCTTCAATCATAAAAAGAGTACATGTTCATTGTGTAACACTTGGAAAATAAAAACAAGCACAGAAGTAAACATCTATGGTAAACATTAACATTTTAGAAAATATTCTTCCAGTCTCTTTTCTGTTTATTAATCTTCCTATGACTATTAATCATGTGTTTATTATGTGTCAAGCATTGTGTCAGATGCTAAGGTTTCAAAGAACAGAACAGTCTTGATCCGAATCCCTGATACTTAATATGTAAATTTGTTGCATTTTACAAAGGAGATGTGTAGTGTACACACTTATACACATATTTCAAGCTTTTAATGTCCAAATGCTGAACATTTCATTGATTCCCCTCTGTATTTTATTACTATAAGTAATCATACGAAGAACATCTTTGTACATAAGTCTTTGGTACATCTTTTATGATACCCTCAGGCTAAAGTCCTAGAACTTGAAATGCAGGATTGAAGGATATACATGTGTCTATAAGTTTTGTAAACTAAAATATAAGTTTTTTTTAAAAAAATAGATAATATATGTTCAAGTGTATGGAAAAGCCTCCCTTTCGCTCCCTGGCTCCCAGTCAATTTGCTTCCCTTTCTGGAAGGAACTAATGTCATCAATTTCTTGTATATTCTCCCAGAGATTATTCTATACATAGTCAAAGTAAATATATGTAGTGATGGGTGCATGTGTGTGTTTTGTGTGTGTGTATTCTTTCCTTTCTCCTTTTCTTAAGGCACATATAGTGCCATATTATAAACATTGCCATGCCCTTGTTTCTCACTTAACTGTAGATTATATCTATATCTATCTAATCATCAGTGGTAAAAAACTTTCTCATTCTTACAATTGCATAATGGTCCACTGTATTGCTGGACTATAATTTTTTAAATCAGCTTTCCCTTAATGGATATTTAGGTTCTTTACCAACATTTTTCTACTACAAAAAAGTAGAAGCAAAGAATACCTTGTGTATATGATAATTTCACACATGTGTAAGTATATCTGTAGGATAAACTTCTGGAAGTGGAATTGTTTTGGCCACAGGATTTGTGTTTTTGTAAAGTTGATACCTACTGCCAAATCGCCTTCCAAAAGAGACTGTACCATTCCCACTCCCACCAGGAAGACATGGAGGTGCCTGATTCCTTGCCAGGCTGCGTCAGAGACATGCCTCTTCTCTCCCTTGTGTTTTCAAGAATACTTGGAGGCGCAGACTAGTTGCTGTGGCAGCTCTAGTGTCAGTTTTTACACTTTAAATCAAGTATTTGTCTACATTATGTTCTGTATTAAGTATGAAGTGATACTTAAAACTTATGTTTATATTTGTATTAAGTGATAATAGTTGTGGTTTATAGGATTATTGAGTATGTAATATATATTAGACAAGAGGACAGTTTTCCTCTGGCTATAGAAATGGTCAAATCAGTATTTTACAATATAGGCGGGTCATGAATAATTTCCAAACTGCTATTCAATTAAGTAGAATTTTTCTTGTTAAATGGCAATTTCCACCAAAATGGTTACTCGATTTATATAGTATGTCCAAGGTAGCTAATCCCATAAGTATGTTTAGATAAATGTTTCTCTTTTACTGCTTTGGATGGGTTTTCAAGCAGAAAAATTCGACATAGTACTAGAGACAGGCAGCATAGCACCAGGCGAAGCACCAGGCTATGCACCCAAACAGCCCCAGGTTCGGACCATGGTTTGGTAACATTTTGTCCTTGTATACCTAATTTACCCCATCTAGTCTTCAGCTTCTTTATCTATACAATATCATTGATAGTACTTCATTATTGGAAATATTAAATGACAAATACTGACTCAACAAAATGACCAACACTACCCCTACACCTATAATAGTGCTATGGAAGCACTGGTCCAAATCCAAATATTCTATCCCATTGTAAGGTGTGTTCCCATGTTCATATAGATAAATATAAGCAATACAAATAAAGGCTAACTCTGAGAATTTAGCCTAACCCAAATCATAATCTTGCTGAGTTAATCTAGAAGGATTAAAACCAAAGTGCCAGCCCTCTTACACACATACACACACACACGTACATGCATGTAAAGATTAAATGAAAGATTCCAAGAAACAAAGAGTACATGAAAATTTTGCATGAACTTCTTTTGAGTCATTCTGAGAAGATAACAGAGGTAAGCTCTGATTGGCAAAAATATACTATACAGTTGCACGTGATTTACTGAGATCAAGTGGAAAAGACACTACATTATTATTTTTTTTTTTGACTAGCAGGAAAAGTTCATTAACTCACTGAGGGTCTGCTCTGTTCGGCACCGTACCAGGCACTGGAATAGAATGCTAAGCCCAACAGACACGGGCCTTGGCTTCCTGCTGCTTACAGTCAGGTAAGATGCCATGAGGGAGACAGTGCAAGTGAGATACACTTTCAGTGAGCCTCCTGGTGCTAGCAGAAGCACTGCCAGCTAAGAGTCTTATCTAACACATGACTGCAAACAACTAAGTAGAGGAAACAGGCTCTCACCCAGAACAGTCAGCTTCGATATTAGAACGTAGCACAATCTGCAAATCTCTAAGCACCCAGTTTGATGTCATTTATTACCAAAGATACTTGTCACTACTTGCATACTAAATAAGGAAGTCTCCCGAGTGGGTACTGAGTAGGAAAAATTAAAATAAAATAGGGACTCCTAGAGGAGTTTAATTCAGATAGCTCTAATTTTGTACACAGGTTCTTATGTGTTTGAAATAACTACTGCTGAGTAGTATTTCAGTTTCCTGTATCTATTAATAACTAGTTCCGTAAGGTATTAAGTCATATTTCACTAACAGAAAATCTAATTTGATTTAATAAGAACTGGAATTTTCAAAATGAGCTAAACCCCTTTCAACAGAAGAGAAGCGAATGGCTCATCTAACGCCACGAATAATGCACGTTCACCACCTAGCGGCACTTTTAGCAAACAGCAGGTACGTTACACTTAAAACAGTATATTCTGCTAATTTAACATAAGGAACTTTATAGATAACTCCCATTTTCTAGATAATTTCTCTTGCTTTAGCCCCTAGCAATTCAGCAGGATAACCTCTCTTTTTATCCCTCCTCAAATCCCCCTGCACTGTCTGGACTACAGCACCCTCACCTCTCCTGCCACTGGGGTACTAGCCTCCTGACTCGATTGTCCAGCTCCTCTCAAACACTGCCATTTATATCATTCCTCTACTTAAGAAATATGAAATGATTTTTTTTTTTTTTTGCAACACATTCAGTAGAAGCACCTGGGGCTGTTACAAAGTGCCTATTTCTGATTTTGCTCAGCAAGCTGAAGTCTAGCAAGAGGTTCAGCTGTGACCACTCTGAGTATGCGTCATGCTTCCTAGCCTGTCCCCATACTGAACTCCTCCCCTGAAGCCTCCTCTCCCACCTCCACACCTGGGGAGCTGCTACCCACTCCTCCAGACTCAGCTCAAAGCCCACGGCCTACAAGAAGACGTCCTTGATGACTGCAGTCCATTCACTTCTCCCAGTGATGGATTTTAAGAATAATGATGGTCTGTAGCCCATGATTCTCTGCTGATGAGAGAAACACTTTGTAGGTAGCACCTGTTTGTGTGTTTTTAAACATTCCCTCACCACTGGACCCAGCTCAATGAAGAACCGAGGCTCAATACATGCTGGAGGGCTGTGTCCACCAATCCTGAATAGTATTTCATTATTCTGATCTTTAAGCCTACAGGTGACTCCCAGGTGTGACTTCTGACCACGCTGTCATCTTTCTCTAGTTAAAACACGTGTGATCTTTTCAACAGCAGCAGGCGCTTCATGTCAATACATCTGCATATTCATTTAGGAAGAGAACTGGCATGATCTGTCCCAGTAATTTAGGCCAAGAGAACAGTACTTCTTGGATGACCTGGGCAAGGTGAAAGTTAGGGTTAATATCGGCAAGGATTTGTCTCATCTATTCATTTCACTTTGTATTTGCAGGTCAGTTGTAAGTGATTTATGAAAACCTTTCAAAGGTCACTATCCATCCTTAAAAGACATCAATCTTCAGCAGCAACCTTCCGCTTTGAGGAAAGAAACTTACTGTTTCACAAACACGTTAGACAAGAATGTGGTGGATCAACAGGGCATAGGATTCGTGAAATCAACACTGATTCCCATGACATCACCTGAGGCAGCCAGCGTGCTTCTGGTTCTGATTAAAAGTACTGCAACAACAACTGATGGATCTACAGGAACACTTTGTTCTTAAACTAATTTAAATATATCCTGGAATAACAAAAGGTATTGAACTTTGCCACATGTGCCCTCAAGGGCATGGCATTCTAATAGAAAGATGTGTTGGTCTTAATAAAATGGATAATCTAGGGAGTGCGTACCCAGCCCACTCAAACCTCCATTTTAACCCTGTAGTTATAAGCATACACCAAGATCCTAATGTTCCTTAATTTGGAATAAGGTTTAAGACAGTTTTAAATACATTTTTATAAGGCTCAAATCTCCTCATTACATGAAGCGCTACAGCAATTACTTGCCAGACACAATATTTTCTTGAATCATACACATATTGAATACATATATATATACATTACAAAAATAAAATTCATGTTGACTTATCATTCCTAAAATAACTTTCTCTACTCATATCCATTTATCTCTAGACAGTCATTGCAAATATGATTTGCTAAGGATTTGAATTTGTGTATCTACAGCCTGCATATTCTGACAATAAAAAAGTACAAAAATTGACTTACATGCCTTCAGTTATCTTTTTGAATTTGATTTTTTAGATGTAAATAACCAAACTCTCTCAATGTAAGCCTGAGACTGATAATGACTATGTTTCAGACAGCAACGGGGAACATACTCCTGCTGCAATTAAATGCAAATGTTTTGAGTGCATGCAGTATTAAAGTCGAGTTTAAGCCACTGAATGAGGAAATTCAGAAGTTAAGTGACTCAAAAGAGATAACTTAAATCAGCTGAGTCAGGTTTTCCCCATGAACTAGCTGTCCCTTGCGATTAAATCTGGTGTGGTTTTAAAGTGGTAGAAAAATCTGTCTGTTGGATTTTATAATTTTAATACAAATGGAGACATTATTCCTGAGGCCTTAGCAATTCTTATGCAAAGTACACAGGGCTTCATTCTGAGAGAGGCCCAAAGTCTAGTCAGTCAGTCCATATTTCCTGAATACCCACTGTGTGCAAAGTGTCGTGAGTCAGGCATTTGAAGGTATGCAGGACTTTTGTACCCCCGAGGAGCTGAATAGTTCCTACATGAAAATGTCTTCAAGTACTTGAGAATCCTGAGTCCACTAATTCTGGGGGTAGTGATTATCAGGTAGGCAGGATTAATCGAAGAAGACTTCCTAGAGAAGGCGAGGACGTAGAATGCAGGAACACACATCACTGTATGAGGATGAGACAATGTGATGGATTAAAGCCAAGAATCTACATCAAGGAGAACTGAGGTTACAAGAAGCTGGTGGGAAGCTGCCCAGAGCCTCAACAACTAAGGGCTCCTATTCAGTCATCTTGGTACTATCTCTTTCCTCCCTGAAGTGTGAAATATTCACTATCCATCTTCAGTCTACATGTAAGGTGACAGAACCCTGAGAAGCAAATTAATTAGAGTCTTATTTATAATTCTATTGTCAAAACTTATAATTTCAGGTATTTCACTGAAAATACTCAGCTTCTGCATATACTCCCACAAGTGACCCTTGTAAATGAAAATTTTAAATTAAAAAAGAACTAATGATCTCTCACAATAGAAATACAAGGTGGAACCCTGGTTGATGCATTTCGAATTGTACTTTGCCTCCTAAACCAAAGTATGAAAGAAAACACTAACAGACACTCTGGTTTTTAACATTCAAATATTTTTATCTCCTTTTAGTAAAAAAAAAAAAAGTGACTTTACATCTCTTCTTGTACTAGTAATTATGGTGTTAAATTCAATATGGTGTCCGATGTGAAAACAATGCTGATAAAAGGGAAATAATGCAAGCTCAGGACTCAGATCTGGACGGCTACTTGGGGAGGCTCTGCTAATGCCCCTATGGGCATAGGGGTGGGGATGGGGAATTTCTCCAAAGCCTGTGAGAACAGAATGCTGGGATAACACAGGGGCAAATGCTTGCAGGCTGTGAGTTAGAATTCCACTCTGTGGTTTACTAGCTGTGACTCTGCGTGAGTTTCCTCACCTCTCTAAACCTCAGTTTCCTCATATGTAAAATCGGGGTTAATAGCAATACCTATTTCTTAGGGTTGTTATAAGGATCTCATGCAATAATCCAATAAAAATGTTTATCCCACTGCATGGTCCATAGCAATATTCCATAAACAGTAGATGTTAGCACTTATTTTACTTCCAGAATGATTAAATGGCATCACATAAGCTGCGTAGTTTAAGACACAATCTTGAGCATCATTAGGCAATAAAATACTAGGGTATAACTCCTAGAAAGTGGAAAAGTAAGAAGAAATGACTATGTCCCACTTCTACTATTGCCCAACAACAGAAAATACAAGAAAGGACAGGTCTTTTTAAAACTGTTATTAGTTTCACATCTTTCTATTGGTTTTTAATTTCTTGGGTTTGGTGATACTAAGACATTGGAGTACCATGGCTGTCATTTGTTTAGGTCAGTGCAGTCAGAGGGGAGCCCTGACGGATCAAACATGCAAACCCTACACGGGGTCTCCTGATGGCCTCGGGAGGCAGAGAGACACACAGGCTAATGACCCCAATTACTGCCCCTTAAAACCCCGCTTCAAAGGAAGAAAGAATAAGGAACTTCTGAAGCCTCAGTGTTGCCAAAAACGCAACAACAAGATATCCCCTTTGGTGTTGAAGAATTTAATGTTAAATTTTTAACTGCAAGGAAATCTCAAGAAAAACGCTACATTAAACTATCGATACCATTGCTTAACCTTGAGGAAGTAGCGTCTATGTCCCTTCATGTCAGACTAGAGAAACTTCAGTTTAGATGGTCTTTGTGTCTATTGTGCATGTGCTTCAGGCAATAGTTCCGTCACTGAAACCGTACTGAACACCTATTATCCGTCAAGGCTCTATGCTGAGCGTGAGCTATACAAAGATGAATAATACTTATTCCCTGCCCATAAGAGGACGGGCAAATCCTTTGGATCCTATCTGATCAATTCTACACTAGAGGCATACAGAGGCGGGGAGATGGCTAACTAGTGGAAGCAGGGAAGACTTCATCGAGAAAACAAAATGATTTTATCATCTACCATTGAGAAAAATCAGCAACAAACATCTAATGAAAATGTAATGAAGATATTAATGTAAGCCAATGATTTTTAAAAAAAAATCTGAGGGATTATTCACTGCTTTGTCACGTCCTTTTCTTTTCTTTTCTTTCTTTTTTTTTTTAAACAAATAGGGCTGAGTCAGAATTGACTAGACTAAAATTAACCCCAAAGCTCTACTTGGAGAAATATTAAGTGTTGGGCTTATTAGCAAACCTACAAACTTACTTTTATATTCAATTCAATAAAAAGATAATTGAGGGCCTATGATATGCCGAGCATCGACCTCATGCTAGGGAGAGAGAAAACACTGCAAAGAAGGCAGAAATAAAGTAGAAAGCTTACAGCCTCAGGAAGGTGAAATGAGATAAGGGAGAATTTGAAAAACCCTTTATGACGGGTGTCAACAAGTTGCTCTCAGGGACACAAACTCGAATGCTTCACAGGCCAGGCGGGTAAGAGTACAGGCCCCATGGAGAAGGGTGCCCACCACCCAGCTCCCCTGGGTCACGGCTATGCGGGAACCCAGACCCGCTGTTGCCAGGACTTCCTACTTTTCAAGAAAAGCTCAGATCCACACTCTTTCCGTGAGATCTCCAGATTTTTGAAGATCGCTTTAAAATGTTGTCCACGGCTGAATTCAACCCCCTGGCTGCCAACGTGCAGCCTCTGTGCCTCCAAGTCACACAGGAGCAATTACGGTGGATAATGAGATAACAGAGGCCTGGCTTAAGGGCAGGGCTTTCAGCGCTAGATTCAAATCCTACCCAGTGTCGTGCAAACTTGGTCAAATCCTAAAATGGCTCTGAGTTTTGGTTTCACTAGCTTTAAGCTGGGAATAAACAGATCTGCCTCACAGGGTTTTTATGAGAAGAAAAATGTGAGCTAGCAAATAGTAAGGTCTCCCCAAATGACAGGTTTATTATCATCTTCAGAAAAGCCTTCATGAGGGAAGAAAGATGAGAGCTGTTTCTTAAGGGATCGGTAGTATTTAGGATTTGGAGTGGCAGAGATGGCCTGGAGGGCTTTCCAGCCTTTCTAAGGAGTGGGAGCAAAGGTTTGGATGCTGGAAGGAGGAAAAAAGTGATGTCACCTAGCTTGGCTGGAACAGAATACATGATGGAGGGTCAGGAGAATAAACTGCAGAATGTCAGGTTGTGACCCAGGCTCTGGAGCTCCTTGAATGCCACCCTAGGGAGGGCTGGACTTTATGTCAGGGGAAATGAGGAGACAATAAGGTTTTTGAGCAAGGGATCCAAATCAGATCAGGGTTGTTCTACATGATACGTCCATCCAACCAGGATGTACTGAGGGCTTACTCTGTGCCAGGCGCTCTATTCAGTCCTGAGGCTGCAGCGATGAACGAGGCAAACAAACAAGGTCACTGCTCCACGGCACTTACATGCTAGAGGCGATAGGAAGCAGACGTGGGTTAGACTGTGGGAGTCTGGGGTTGAGGGGACTAGTTGGTGGGCCATTGCTACTTCCAAGAGAGGCAGTGAGAGGAGTTTTGATAAAGGGCACACTGCTCTGTTAATGGCTCCACTGCAGCATCTCGGCCAAGTGATCATTTCTGAAGCCGTTGGGTTTTCCTACCAAAAGGTACTTTTTAATTGGATTACATCCAGAGATTTGATATCAACACTAAACCTATGTTCAGCTCATTTCCCCAAATACAGTATCAAAGGCAGAGCCTGAACACAAAGCATTTCTGGTCAGATAACCATTTGCTTTTAAGATGGTGAAAAATAAGCAAAGACTCCAGAGCATTCCTATGACAAACTCCCACCCACATAGAACAGAAATGCTCTCCAGCTGTGTCTCATTCTTGTGCGTTTCTTTCTGCAGCAGCCTGTGTAGGGCGCGGTCCAAGAGGGAGTTTCGGGGCGTGGGTCTGAAGACTCACTTAATGACCACCTTTCTGTTTGGGAGCAATATACCCACAAGTGAACTAACCTTTTTCCCAAATAGGTCTATTACAACATTCTAGATGAGGGTTCCATAGCAGTATGCCAGTGCTTAGAAAGATTCAGGTGGAATAAAGAAGCTGTACTGGATTTCTTACTCTTTTCTGACAGAGTGACCATTTCTTCTGAAGCAATGGGGAGGAGGCATGTGTAACATAGATAAAAATAAATTGGATCCCCTTGGCCACATTTTCACTTTGTCTTGTTTTATTTCTTTTCAGGGGGGTAGGCACAGAGGGCAATTAGAGTGATATGAAAGATAGAAGTGGAGAGAAAAGAGGCATTCTACTGTTCTCCCACTTCAGCAAAATTACCAGGTATTCTCCTTAAGCAAAATTAAGTGCAGAATCGTTATAATTCCAGCATCTAGCACAGTCCTTGGCGCATAGTAGGTACTTAAAAATACTTGATGAAGAAATAAATGTGTTGAAGAAATAAATATTTGTAGAAGTGTCTCTTTATAGAAGTGAATAAACAGAGAATGAACTTTACTCAATGAATTTGTTCAGCTGCATAGAACAGGATATTCAACTAACAGTACTTTAGGTAAAAGAATTCATTTTCCTCATATAATAGGAAGTGCAGAAGTCAGCAGTCACTGCTACTATAGTCAGTGTTCAAAGATATCATTGGCGGCCCAAGAACTTTTTATCTTTCTATTCCATCCTCTTGTTTATTGCCTCACGGTAGTAGGATGGTTGCCCCAGCCCCAGACATTACATCCATATTCCAGACTACATAAAAAGACGAAAGGTGGAGGCAGCAGTGTCTGTCCTCTTTTATCGAGGAAGTAAAAAAGCTTTTCCAGAAACCCCCAGAAAACATCCTCTTCCAGCTCTTTGGTCTGACCTATATTAGATGGACATTCATAGTTGTAATATGACCTTAGAAAATGAGTATTTAGCCAGATTCTTTGCCATTGTGTATAAATCCAGTCTTCGATTAGCAAGGGACAAGGGGGAAATGGACATTGGGTAGACAACAGTGTCTGCCACACTTTTAGAGCCCTTCCGCACCCCACTCTGTCTCAATACTTAAATTACTTATGACCTTGTATTAATTTATTTATGTCACTTATTTTCCCTTCAGATTGAAGGCAGAACACATATTTTACTCGTTTTCCCGTATCTTTTACACAGTAGACCCTCAATAAGTGTTGTTGAATAAATTGAAAATATTATAAATGTTTTTTTGGAGTACATGTAAAATGATGCTTTTTAAGTAGCTATAAAAAGAAAAAAAAGAATTCATTTTACATTTGTGCGTTAGCTACTATTCCATTTTAAACACACTAAGTAAAGTAGGCTTAAGTGAAGTTTCAGAAAGAGATATAAGAACAAATATAAACAACAAATATAAAACATTCTTATAATCGTAACAACAATGCAGACAAAAATGAAATTCATCTCTATAAAATGAAGTTAATTTCCTGTCTCTTTATCCTCTAATGCATTCTGTATGATAAAGATAGATAAATTATTCTAGAAATACTAATTCTTTCAGGTTCAGAAATCTTCAGTGTATCTCAATGCATAGAAAATACTTTCTGCATCCCTTGCTCAGTGCTCAAAATGCTATAACCAGGCCTCAATCAACCCTCTTAGCTCTGTCACTCATAACTCTTGTATCAGAATATTTTGCTCCAGCCAAATTTTTCTACTCACTGCCCCTCAGTGGCTCTTGGGTATTCTACTTCCCTTGACCTTGAATACCTCCAAATCCTCTCTTGGCTTGTCTGAATCTGAATTAGCCTATGAAGGTTGGCTCAAGTATCAAGTTGATATTTAGATAATGTGAGTTTTTAACATTCTTTAGGCTGAAAATACAGTTTGCCTATGGAATATCTTCTGCTTATGTCAGGTTTTGTTACTCCAATTTTCCAAGAGGCACCTGCATAAACTGTCATCCTTTGCTTTCATGCAATATCTTACTCAGCAGAGTACTGCACCAGCACTGATTTCTTCTGTAATGGAAACTGATAGCTAGAATTCTGATAGTGATTATACTGATCATTCAATTAACAATTATATAATTACATATTAGCTAACATTTCCTAAATAGGAACTGTATTAAGAATTATCATTTGATCCTTATAATCTTATATGGTACTATTTTTACTCCCATTTTGCTGATGAGGAAACAGAGGAAATAAATAGCTTCTAATCCAAGAGTCAATAAATGTTTTCTGTAAAGAGCCCAACAGTAAATATTTTTGGTTTTATAAGCCATAGAGTTTCTATTGCAATTACTCAACTCTGCAGTTGTCATGTGAAAGCAGTGGTTAACACTAAGTAAACAAATGGATGTAGTTGTGTTCCAATAAATGTTTATTTACAAAAACAGGCAATGGGCTGGATCTGGCCCCTAGACTTTTGTTTTCTGACCTCTGCTCTAATTCAAATAACCCATTTTATATGTTAGTCCAAGGGAGGTAAAACCATTCGCTCCAGGGTGTACCAGAGGCAGACCTAGAATCCAAGTCTTCTGACTTGTGGTCTTTAATACTAACTGAATTGGGGTAACTATTCCATAATAAATTGAGCTTTTGAAACCATAAGGCAGATCTGATGCTACTGACAAATCAGATAATTTTGACCTAGATTATTAGATTCAGGTAACTTGAGGTGGATTTTATTCTACCTTCCGGATCTTCCAAAGGTAAATGGACTCAAATTTTAGTTTCCTTGTTTACCATGCAGAGGAAAGCATTTCCCACACCAGACAAACACACGCCACAATTCCATGTACAGTTCAGACTTAGTGCTTGTTAGAAAGCAGGGTTTGGTGGTTTTGGAACTACGAAAACATTGTCAGGACCCTGGTCCCTTGACAAGATTCCTTGGAGTGGTTCTGAATACACATGGCTTCCTGCCAATTTTTTAACTCGTCCTCCTATTTTACCAGAGGACATTCTGACATGGTTAGAAGGGGTAGGAATACTTTTTGTGGCTACAAGACAAAACCCATGATTGCCTGACCTCCTTAGCCCCATGCTTGCTCTAAAAAATTTAGTTCTGTATTGTTGATTCAAATCTTTGACCGGAAATAAAATTTCTGTGGGGAAAACTGTTATTCTGTGACCTTTGTTCCTTCTATTAATAGCCTTGGAATGTCATGGAAAATATATTTAACATTCTCTTGAACATCTTCTTCCTGAGCACTATTTGCAGCAAAGTTTTTCAATCACTGTCTTAGGACTCCTTGATGATACAAACAGTTTTCAAGAAGAATTTCTTGGAGCCAGAAGTATAGTAACACTGTTATTTCAAGCTCTCTGTTGGGCCCACACACTAATCAGAAAAGGAGAGGAGAAGCAAATTGTATCTAATATACTTTACTCTCCTGAGTAAAGACAAGTGCTATTACTTTGACTGTTCACAGTAGACTGACCATTGGAAGACTGGCCAGCATCTTCAGGAGCACTCAACACAACCAGAGGCTGGAAGATGAGCTGACTCTAGGAGGCTGAGAAATACAGTTATCCTTCATGGCTCTGCTCTAATTGTGGCTCCACAGCAGTCTTGTCCTTGACTTATGCTATGACCTGGCATATTTTGATTCTGAGCATCCATGAAGTATTAGGTTATACACATCATATTTAAATACTTAGATCAACCATGGAAGAAGTTCAGAATCCTCACCAGCCTATATAATATTTGCTCGCCCAATCTATCATTAAGGAGACGAAAGGAAAAAAATTTCTTTGAATAGACATTTGCTGTGGATGACCAAGCAAAAGACACCTGCAGTAGTGCCTTACTAGTTGGCACCTCCTAGCACTTAAGATATATGCAGACTTGTGCCCTGAAACCAGCTTTTGAAGAATGGAAAATATTTAAAATATATTATCAAAGCAGTGGAAAAAGAGCTAGTTTCCCCAAATTTCAGAATCTATACGTATTGTATCAAAGTAAATAAGAAAATCATAAGTGATCTTCTGTTAGGGATAACATTTATGGAGCCTAGGGCCAAGAACTACAAATATATCTTATTGTGTGAAGTAAATGCTATTATTACATCCATTGTACAGATGAGGAAACTGAGGCTATAGAGAGGTTAAGCAATTTACCCAAGGTTATATAGTAGTAAATGATGGAACTGGAATCTAAATTGAGGAAGTCTGACTGTATCCAGAACCTGGTTGAACCTTTAATGTATACAATCACCTGGTAAAGTCCAAATTCTTCAGTAGAGACTTGCTGAATGAGAGACAGAGAGATTTGCTGAATGAGAGATGGTATATTTTAGTCCCATTGTTCCCCAGATCACTGCTTACATATAACAGAACACATTCCACCTTGTGCTATTGTCCACAGTATGTGTCCTGGGCAGTCACAAAGGGAGATACCAACCACAGAAACCTGTGATCAGATCTTAACATGACTATTTCCCAACAGTTACCAAAGTCTGCATCTTGCTTTTGTAATGCTATTGCAGTGCAGGGGGAAGCAATAGTTCTTAATGGTTCAAGGTAATATTTTCAGGGTAGAAAAAGCTTGATTTTTATAGTCATTCTCTCCCTTTATTATTTTAGACTCATGAACCGACTAGACCTTTGTTGTAATCATCAAGGCCATGCACAAATATTCTGGCTCTTTTCTTTTAGGATTGCACTTCTCCAGCCTTTGAAAGTTACTTGCTTTGGCCAGTGAAAGGTGCGCAGAAGTGATCTCTGCTGCTCCTAGGAGGAAGCTTTAAGCCATCTTTATCCTTCAGACTTGGTAATGGGCAATATTCTAAATAGTGGCTGCCCAAGGTGAGGACAACAGTTAAAATGTGGAGCAAAGCTCCCTTCCCACCCTTGATGGATACATTTTATATGGAAGAAATGAAGCATTATAAGTAAGAAATTATCCACTAAGGGTTGGAGTCATATTGCAGCAAAACCTATCCTATCCTGACTGGTCTGCTCTTACAGAAAATCCTGATGCTTAATCTAAAGCAGCGACATAGTGAATATGGCAGAAGAAGGGGGCTAGGCTTCTGGCTGTAGTGAAGGCCATCAATGCTGCCAGCTAGCAGGAAATATCCAGGCATTTCCAAAAGGACTAAAGACAGCAGTACAGACAGAAAAAGTCCTCATGACCCAGGACTGAAACCTGGTCAAGATTTCTCCGGAAGCAGCAATGTGAAATTTCCAATTCCTACAACTGGCCCAAACTGTCAGAAGCACCAAAGAAGCCCTGTATCTTTCCCATATGCCCTTGGACCCGAACAAGCACACCAGGAACGCAATGAGGAGCTTTTAACTAAAAACTGGCCAGGCTGAAGCAACCACTTGGCAGCATACTATTTTAACTTTCTTGACAGACAGTAGACTAACCAAGGGCTTTTTTCTCTCCTTTTCTCCTTTTCAGTAATCATCGAAAAGCACGATGCTGAGAGTTAGGGGTTTAAACAGAAAGAAATTGAAATCCACGACAGTGATGACTTAATAATTTTGCAAATTATAGTTTTTACTTCAGGTAATTTAGCATACCAAATCACAGTTTAATTTCCTTCTACAGAGCCCAGGCATGCGAGATAGTGTACGGGAGAAGGGGCAAGGCGGGGTGGAAGGAGGGAGCAAAGATGAGAGTGAGAAAAAAATGTTTAAGACCCCTCAAATGCAGGTGCCCTTGGAAGCCTAATCAAAGTGCCCTGGAGGATGTAAACGACACTCCCTTAGTACGTGCGAGGCCCGGAGCCCTGATCTTTGGGAGGCCAAGGGTCCTCGCTTCCTTTTGTTCAGGTGCCAGTTTCTCCTGCCTGGTAGAATGTGAGGATCAAGTGCCCAGAAGGAACGCATAAAGTGTGCAGAGCCCTGACAGCTGTGAAAGGAAAGAATGACTTTGAGAGTGTCAGCAAAGCCAGCCGCCGCTGAATGGCGTGTGTCCTTGATGGCGCTCCACACAAAGCCTTGTGAAGGAACGGAGCGGGGCGGGGGGCGCTGAATCACTCAGTGATTTGTCTTTTGTTCTAGGATCAACCTCTGAGAAATAAACCACTATTCAGTCCATCCGTACTCACCACTCGACTTGCAAAATATTCCAAACAGCTTCCTCAGGTATGTAGATGAATTCACCTGGTGAAGCACTGTTTGGGTGTTTGGCTGGAGAATCAGGGATGAATTCTTCTGATTGAATTTCATCCAAAATGATCACCTGAGTTACAGCCATGACAAGGTAGTGAGGACAAGCCCTCCGAGCTAGCCTGGGAAATATGAGCTGTTCAAGTCTGTGAGTATCACCTAAGCAGACTGCAGTTGATCAGCTTGAATGAATGTTCACTGGAGGATCTTGGGGTAGTTATGTCCCTTGGCATGTATCTGAGTTCAGAGTTTAGGGGTCAAATAACTAGGATGACTTTGCAGGTGCTTGAAACTAAAGTTCTCAAACTCTAAGAATCACCTAATTAAAAAAAAAATTCCTGCCTCCCACCCTATCCTTACTGAATTAGCATCTCTTGAACTGAGCCTAAGGAATCTATTTTAACGTGGTTCCTAGATTATTTCAATAAAAACTAGAGTCTTTTTTCTTAATCTTCTCAAATTTACCTGAGTAGAAAAAAGAAAATGTAACCCTTCATAAACATAAAAAGCCCAAACACAAACATACCTAAGAAAACAAAACTCAATTCAAAGAACTCATATAAGTCAGAAATCATATCCTCTATCATTCAAACCAAGACACTTCTGAAAGTGAAATTGGGCACTGTTAATAATTACAGCAGGATAACAGGAGTAAACTGGGACTCTGCTAGGCAACACAGGACACATGCTTACCTGAGTTCTAAGACTAATCCAGGCAGGAAAGTTGATTAGGATTTAGGCCACCAACCTAACAGAAAGCCCTCATCCAAGTCCTGAAACTTAGCAATCACTGCAAATATTTTAATAGGGCCCTAAAGCCAGAGGATCTGGTTCAGAGGCTCCTTGCACTGGCCTGGGCAGAGCAGGATGAATTCTTAGGTCCCAATTACCCTGCCTACAAAGAGACCAGTAGAAACGGTGACCTGCCAGTGGAAATATGCACACAGTAGTGACATTTATCCACAGCAACTTCAGCAGTCAGTCTCATGACATGTTAAGGACTGGTCCTCAAAGGCAGAGAAGAGGAGAAACAAACCAGGCATTATTCTGTACTTATATTCATCTTATGGTTTTTAGGAAACACCTTTTCCCTAAGTTTTTAGTTCTGTTTTCCTATAGTCTGCACAAACCACCTAATAATTATTGTCACATGGATTTCCTACTGGTTTCTTCTTGGTAGAACGGTTGAAATATTCTTTTAAGAGAAAGGAAGAACGAATTGTGCATTTTCACTATTCAGTGTATGCAAACAAATCAGTGTCGAAAGGATGTTTTAGAAGCACAAGATCGCTAAATGAAAAAGCGTGTTTTTCTAGGAAATTTCATTTATTTCTTTGATTTTAATAATGATTGTGGTATAGAGTTGCTTTTGCAAATAATTACAATGAATTTGCAAATAAAGACAATGAAAGTAACAACTGCATTTTTAAAGTAAACTCAAAATATTGTATTCATTCAATTAGGCATCTCTTTGCAAACAAAACTCTACCCTTAGCTCTATGGGTAAACTCCCTAGTATTGGAATCTCATTCTTAAAATGTGAAGACCAAAGAAAATATACATGCAGAGGAATATACATCTTCAAAAAGTAACTTTTCTTCTAGAAACTATATGTAGGGGAGACTATGCCTCTTCCGTGTACAGTTGCCTGTGCCTGGAACGGAAGGAAAGCATAATAATTGGTGTGCCGACCCCAAGAGAGGAGCAGTTTCTGAGGAAACATTGAAATAATTACTAAATATGTGTATTAAAGAGGCATGGTGATGGTTACAGGAGAAGGGAAAGGGAAGGAAAGGAAGAGAGAACTCGTTCTTAGATGATTATAAAATACATCTTATTTACCTGAGAGAGTTAAAGTGTATTGGCTATGCTTTTCAAAAACTGGTCTTAATTACCCTTGAGACCAGAATTCCACATGAGGTAAATATGTTTTTAGATAGTTTTCTAAAATATGTATAATTTACTCAAGGAAAAAAGGACTGTGTCCTCTGGAGCCAATCTAGCCTCACAGGTAAATACAAATTTAAGTAGATTTCTAAGAAGTATATTATGTACAGTGGCTGATAGAGTGGAATGTCTATGAAGAAGCTGGGAAGGTCCGTCAGTTAAGTACGTAATAAAAATGTATTGGAAAAATACATCATTTTCTCAGTGGACTATAATTGGCTATGCATAGTAAAAAGTCTTATTTTAAAAAATGTATTCTGCATCCACAGACTTTTAAATCTCAATAACTGTATTATTTTTAAAACTCAGAATGGTAAGCAGTATTAGCAAGACTGACAGAAGAACTGCATGGGAGATGTCATTCTAGAATTTACAACTCTCTTTGACATCTTTTTCTTCTTCTTTTAAAGCAGACTTCACCTAAAGCCACAGGTGAAGAGTTAAAGAAGATGGAGAACAAAATTCAGCTTTCCTTACTAAATTGATTGATGCTTTCAGGAGTGTCAAACTACACTGAACTTCAAAATATATCCTCTTTTATTACCCAGAAAGAGTTTTGTTTTGTTTTTAAACAAAAGAGAGAGCAAGGTGAGGGGGTGGGGAGAGGGAGGGAGGGAGAGAGAGAGAGACAGGGAGAGAATTTTCAGCATCTAGAGTAAAATAATTAAAAAATAATTATCTTGTTCTGTCCTTTATACCTTCTCTATCTTGCTAATTAAGAGATTTCTTACTTCTAACTCCTCACCATTCTCCCAGCCCATCCACTCAATTTTAGCTTCACTTGTCTTCTTTCCCTGCAACCTACTGGGCTTTAGTATACCTGCCCTTATGTCTTTTCTGTACTATCCTGTTTCTGTACAAATCATTCTGGGCTTTTAAGCTGCGAACTGTTCTGCTTTGGCTACTATAGATGTCTGCTCTGTCATGTAGCCCCAGCCAAGTCTTCACAGCTACCTGACGATCTGTTCAGTCATCTTGCGTGGACCTGTTATCACATTCTTCCCAAGTATTCTTTTAATCCTCTGCCTTTTCCCAGAGTCTTCCATCCCAACTTTCAACTTATAATAGGTGACTATTTCTCCTACTTTTCTGAGAGAACTGAGGTCACATGTGCTTCCCAACACTCACTCTTTCACCCAGAAGCTCCCCAAGGAACTTCGCCCCTTCTCTTGTGCTATTCCTTCCATCCACATCTATGTCTTCTGAGACCTTGATCTTCCTCTCTTCTAGCTCTGCAATTCCATCTTCCCCACTGCTTCCTTCTAAAAGAGTGTGAGCTCTCCGTTACTAAAGCAAACCCCAAGTTCTTGCCAACTTCGTTAAGTTCCTGTCCTTCCTCCCTTACCCTTTGAGTCAAACTATTCTGAAAGGAAGTTCATACAAGCTACCTCCAATATGCCCTCAGCTTCCTGCTCCCACCACTCTAGGGAGACACAAGCACCAGGGTCATGACTAAGGTGATCACCAATGTTCATGACTTTTTCCTCACTTCTCGTCTTCCACGAGCATTCGCCATATTCAATTCCAGTGACATGTTTCTCAAAACTCTTGGTTTCCATGACAGGGACCCTTCTGACTCCCCTCCTACCACTCTGGTGATTCTTTGTCAGCCATATGCTCTGCTCCTCCTCTTCCCTGGCCCCGTAAATACAAGCATTCTTCACAGAACTGTCTTTGGTCAGCTTCTCTTTACTCTCAATAGCCTCTGTTTCAGTAATTTCTTTGATCTCTAATGAGGACGGCTCACATTTAACTCTCTGGCTATAACCTCTTTTTTGATTTACAGATTTCTATTTCTAGTGCAGGCATACCTCGTTTTATTGTGCTTTGTTTGCTTTATTGTGCTTTGCAGATATCATATTTTTTACAAATTGAAGGTTTGTGGCAACCTTGTGTCAAGCAAGTCTATCAGCCCCAGATTTCCAACAGTATTTGCTTACTTTGCATCTCTGTGTTCCATTTTGGTAATTCTCACAATATTTCAAACTTTTCATTATTATTATATTATTATGTTACTACTGCGACTCACTGAAGGCTCAGATGATGGTTAGCATTTTTTTAAGCAATAAAGTATTTTTTAATTAAAGTATGTACATTGTTTTTTTTAAAGACATAATGTTATTTCACACTTAATACACTACCTACAGTACAAACATAACTTTTATATTCACTGGGAAATCAAAAAATTTGTGACTCACTTTACTGTGATATTTGCTTTATTGCAGTGCTCTGGAACCAAACACACAATATCTCTGAGACATGCCTGTGTCTGCTAGAATACTCAATCTGACGGCCTGCTGACATCTCAAACACAACATTTGAGAAACAGAAATAATTTTCGTCCCCTCTAAAACCTATCCCTCCTCAGATCCTTTGTTCCATTTAATGCTACGACAATCTTCCCAGACACCCGTGACCAAAAAAGCTGCTCCTGCTGCAAACAGTGACAACACTACTAATAATATTATACTTAATGAAATCCTTACTGTGTCACAGACACTGCTCCAAGATTTATACATATTTATTCATTTAATCTTCATGACAACCCTATACTGTTAATCCCATTTTACAGATGAGGAAACTGGGATAGTCACACAACAGCCTGGTTTCAGAGCCAGTACTCTCAACCACTATGCTATCCCGCCTTGAGAAATCGTCACTGATTGCTGGCAGCATTCTTAATATGTGTATAGTTGAGAGTGGCTGGAAAGTGGTTCATTTGAGATACGAGGGAGTTGAAATTGGGTGATGGTTATGGGAATGGAAAGGAGAATGACTGATGGGGACACATGGGGATCTTTAACGACAGGAACCTCACTCAACTCTGCATCACCTATGACACTGTGGATCGTGGCTGGGTCTCAGAGACCTGTGAACGAGGATAGGAGTGAATTATACACACAGGGGGCAGAAAGTTCCTTTTTCTGTCATATTGGAAAGCTAGAGGCAATTCTGATTCCTTAGGGGAGGTATAGATGTAATACAGGAGATCAGAAAGATATTGGCAAAATGAAGATGATTTGACAGTCACTTTTCTTTTACGAAATAATATGTAGTATACAACATGGCTAGTTTGAGTGGTTTTGGGACTCTGATGTCTGATTTGCTACTTTCCATTCACGTATATCTTTCTATTCATGGAATATTTTAACCAAATACTATTTGTATACCAGTGTGCATAATATGTATTATATTGACCTACTCAGTTCTGTTCACCAGAATTTATAACATTTTGTGGAGATAAGGCCCATGAAAATTGAATAAGTTCATGAGTTAATAAATATTACGTACATGTCATAAGGCAATGTGGCATAGTGGTTTAAATCATGGGCTTTGAAGACTAGATAGAACTGGGTCCTAATCTCAGTCTTTCTTTGTGACTTGGATGAGCACTTAGCTGAATAGAATTCATTTTCCTCATCTGTAAAATGTGGATGATAGAACCTACTTAATAGAGTTGCCACGAAGAAGAGATGAGAGGATGCATGTGAAGGTGACGCTCAGCACTGTGCCTGGCACATCATTCCACACACACAAAAAAAGAAGGGGAAAACCGAGGCGCGCCAACCGAGGAGAACAAATGCATTATTATGTTTCAAAGTGGAGCTCAAGAGTGGCTAAAGACTTAACTGGCTGGGGTGGGAGAAGTAGATTCCAGCTGAGCCTTAAGGGATAGACGGGTCTTGAATAAGCAGAAAGGGAATTTCATGTAGATAGCAAGGCAGAGCATATCAAGAGAACCTAAGAGGAAGGTACAAAGTAAAGAGTAGTACAACCACAAAACCTACAGAACTTATATTATGAATTAGGCAGTGGGAGAACCACCAAAGATGATTTGAGTTGTTGAGTGTTCACCAGCAAATAATTGTGCTACTGGTAGAAATCCATCGGCCACTAAAAGAAGCTATTTTTAGAGAACGAACACAAGTTCAGATCGAAATATACTGAGTTTGGGGTTATGATGGGACAACTTTCAATATTCAAGAAAGAGACAACAGACTTGGGACAAAAGGCATAACCAGAGATTTGGGGGCTTCTTGAGAAGAAGAGTTAGGTCTCAATTCTCTTGGTAACCCTCAAAGCACCTACCACGGTGCTTTGAGTATTCCAAGTAAATAACACTCGTTGCGTGGATGAATGAATAAATGAATGAAAGTAAAAATTATGTCACTGTCTTTCCGGGGTGATAGTTAAAATTGTGGGCATAGATCAGTTCTCTAAGGAGGAACAAAATTAGGAGTATCCCAACATTGGAGACGAAAGACAAATACGGAAGTGTTAGAGTAAAAAACATGAGTGCACAGGGAGACAGAAGGGGATATTAAATGGTGGTCGAGGGGGTACTGGGATAAATTCACTAAAAAAGTGGATGACCAATGAGGTTATTGATGTCTTCGGGGAACCAGTTTAGTCAAGAGTTATAGATGGAAGACACAAAAGAAAAAATTAAGATTGAACAACACACGGGAGTAAATGGAGGCAACGGACGTAGAGCATGTCTGAGATTGACGGTGAGTAAAGGGGAAGAAACCTCACTGCACTGTTTTCTTAAAGTGTGTCAGTGTGTCATGCACAGAATAAACATTTCTCATAGGTGTGCAAATAATTAAGTGTACTCATACGTGAATATGTGAACAAATGAATGAATTGAATGAATCATTCATATTGAATATGAAAAATACTGTATCTTGATTTCTTTCTCTTAATCAGAAAAATTTCACCTTCATGTCTGTGCTGTGGGTATGTAAATAGATACAAACGCACTTGTAGGTGACAAAGTTGGTCAAAACTTCTAAGACAAAAACTGATCTTTTTCTAATATATTACTCTTTTACCTGTTGTTATGGGAAAAGACCCAGAGAGATTGTATCCCTATGCATTAGACTATGGGAAGGGGAATATATATGAATAAATATAAGGAATTTTAATTTTCATAACAGTTATTTTAGTATAAGCTTTAACCTCTCCAAGTGGTTCCCATCTGGATAGCTTCTTTTATTAAAACTAATTGTTTTGTATGTTTTGAAAATGCACAATTTTATCATCATGGAGAAAAGTCTGCATAATGTCTTTATGCCATAAAAAGCTAACATGACTTACAGAAACAGAAAAAACACCTGAAATCAATAAGCATCTATTTACTTTTTCCCATCTAAATGAGAAACAGATATCAATAAAATATTTTAGCCATGGGTTTGCCTCTTTTAATGCTATGAAATTCATTCTGAGTGGAGAAAACTCACGCTTGATACATTCAACTTATAGTACATTTTCAAGGTGAATTACTAAATCCTCAAAACTTGACCTTCTAATGAAGGCACTGATGCAAGCAGAGTTGGTGGAGAAAACCACAAAGATATAAAAATGCATAGATATATGACCAGCTAGGGACAAATTTTGATGGAATTATCACCAGATCTCTACAGACAAGGCATATCTATCAAATGTGCCTACCATAAGCTTTGATTCCATTAATTCCTCGAGAAAAGACATCAGGTAGAGTTCTGGATACCAGGTGTGTAAACACTAAGAGATTCTGATATTACGATATCTTTCACATAGAAACCCGAACACAACCCAACCAGATGCAGAAATGAGTTTCCTCTGGGAATGTTACCTACCCTTTTACTACTGGTATCATTATTTAAACGTTTAATGTGGGAGAAACCGAAGGCCAAAAAAGAACATGCCTGCACTTAATTTCAAGTGACAGCTAATACAGTGCATTAAAGGTGTAATACTATACACGTGGTAGTTATATATAAATAGTAACATTAAAAGGGGTTACAACATCCCTAAGACATCCTAAGTCTAAAACACTTAAAAAGCACATTTGCAGTACAACTTAAATTATTTTAATTGGTTTCAAGAAGACTTCAGATTAGTAATGGGCTTTGACTTTTCCTGATTATAAAAGAGAAACACAGATGAATGCTTTTTAGGCAGCCTAATATCATTCCCAGGTAGACTACCATGTAACCTGTGTTACTTAGATGCCATTAACTATCAACGGATGCTATTTTCACATAGGTGTTTTATGTAAATTTTGTTTGCCTAAAGTTGTTAGTTCTCTTAATAAATATAGCTAATGCAAAATGTCTTTTTTAAAAAAATTCTTTCCTTCCTTTCATTATCCAGGAACTTTTTCAAAGAGAAGGAGGGGAGAAAAAGGCAGAGTGACAGAGCTTGAATACTTAGCAACCATTTTACCATTGAGGGTCTTTTTTTTTTTTTTAATAGTATGAAAAATAATCCAGTTACATTCTTTAGCTCGATTACTTACAAATAACTTATCTGAAAAAAAATCAAGTAAATCTGTCAGTTGTGGAAGTTTATTTTTCCATGTGCTATCTAGAGATAAGCCAGCCTGTACTATTAGATTTCCACTGACATAATTGTGCATGAATTCTGATCTGATTTGGTATTACATGGTGCAAAAGGTGACACATTTTCTCTAATATACCCCATTAGAAAGGAAAGAAATTGCCAAAGTATGAAATCCGAGGACCTTGGTTCAGAAACTATATGACTTTGAGGTCAACTCAATGGAAAAAAAGAACTTGTTCAGCTACCCCAGGCACTGAAGGTTGTGACAAGAAAATCTAACACCCAGGGTAGCTACTCTGTTGGATAATCAGTAAAAACTTACATTATCAGACTGCAACAGCTGTATACGCGTTTATCATATTGCCTTGTGTGTCTCCAAAATATCAGGTGTGGAATTACAAAGAATACAGATGCTGTTCTCATTCCCAAAACATTACTGATCAGAAGACTTAGCTAAGATACCAGAACCAAGAAATAGCCTTCATGTGCGCAACGTGCTGAATGTTGATTGTAACATCCAGGTAATGCCACCACACTACAGCAGAGAAACATTAGCTCCAAGGATCCCAGAAAAGAGGCTTGACCAAGTTACTCAGAGCTCTTACAACACAATTTTTAGAGATATAAGTGATCTTTGAAATTCTATGAGAAATGTCCTTGGACAAGTTAGTAAAATACCAGGTGTGAACTGTTGGCAATTTCAAAGTACACATTTTAAAAAGTAGAAACCCTTACGTTTTAAGAAGGAAATGTAATGCAACCTTTTCCCCTCACTTGACTTCTTATTTCTGGCAGCTGGTCAGAGTAAGTAATGCCTGACTTCCAGAACTTAGGCCTGGCATTTTGTCCTCCATCAGTGGAGGACAATGAGTGTCCATTACAACTTAAACAGGAATTTTCAAAGGATTCTTTACAACGCCTTCCTACCCCACACCCCCAATTAGTTTCAAGAGAGAGCTTAGGAAAAAGGTGAAATATCTAGACTGCATCCTTATCTATGGGTGAAGCAAAAGAAGAGAGATTTAGGGAGCCCTTTGAGATTTCAGGGGAGAAGTCAAGAATGACAATTTAATCAGTCCTTTGTTGCTTCTCATTTCATAAATCAAAAACAAAAAGTGAAATGGAAAGAAATAGCATGATAACGCTGCGATATACCTGGCAATTTGAAAGTGCTATGTTTGTTTAATTTTTGAGATAACCTAATCCAACACGACGTGTGGATAAACCTTAGACAAAGAGAGAGTATCCTGGTCTTAGGCTCCATATTCCTGAAGCCTACAGAACATCAATTAGAAGCTTTTGCTCTTTGGAAACTGTGGCTAATTTTATTTTCAAAAGATGGCCACACAACACTTCTTATCCTTTAGGTTCTTATGCAATATGATGCTGACACTCCTGATGAAGAGGTAGAACTGAATTCACTCTCTCCTTGAATCTGGGCTGGTTTTAGGGACTTGAATGACTAACAGAATATGACAGAAGTGACACTCTGGGCCCTTCCAAGGCTAGGTCATAAGCAGCTTTGCAGCTTCCACCTGGACCACTTGAAATCCTCAATTTGGAATTTTCCCTCTCAGAACCGAACTGTCATATTAGGAGAAACCAGCAACAACCTCTAGTCATCTGCTTGAGTCACCTTGAACGTCCAGCCTTTAGATGACAACAGCCCCAGACATCAGTCTGAAACCACAGGAGAGATTCAGGCAAGAACTGCCCAGGTGAGCCCAGCCAACCCACTGCATAGTGGAGAAGTGGAAAATTATTGCTTTAGGTCACTAAGTTTTGCTTTTTTGGGGTGGGGTAAAGCTGTTATGCAAAAAATGGTAGGCTTTGCAGGCAACAGACTACAGTTTGAAGTCTGGTTGTTTCACTTCTTTTGTGACTTTTAGTGAGTTACTTTATGCCTCACACGTTTCCGTTTTCATCAGAAAAATAGTGACAGTAGGAGCTGCTCCTCAACTGACTCATATTCCTCCAGCATCATATTTTCCTAATGACTCTTAGATCAAGGCCAGAATAAGCATGATTACTATATATGTTCTGGTCTGAACCAACTTTTGAGGCATTAAAAATATTTGGCCTCCTTCGCCACTCATACTTCTTGTTTCGCATTGGATCTGTGTTTACTTATCAGAAGCACACTGGATGGGTGAATGGGTAAAAAACACTGTTAATGGACCTGTTGCCATCATTTTCCTAAATGCCCTCTCAAGACCTAGCACCCAGGGGAAAGAGGGCTGGGCAGGCATATAGGACACTTTCTCTGTCTATACTGAACAGAACAGGCTCTGGCTACGCAGAATCGCATTCCAAGTGGCCTAGCTGTCATCTCTAAGGTGGGTCAATAGGCTTTGCTACAACATGACTGGGAAGGAAAACAAATGACAGGATTTGTTTTCTGATCTCAGTTTCTTCCTCATCAGACAAGTTACCTAATTCCTAGTCTTAGCTTCCCCTCTATTAGATAAGTTAACTGGTTTTTAGGTTCAATTACTTCTCTAATTTAGTCACATTATCTGGTTTATAACCTTAGCTGCTTCCTCACTAGCCAAGTTAATCTTCCTGATACTAAAGCACTGGAACGATACTCGACAAGCCAGTATACAGAGTCGTCACGGGTGTTAAGGTAAGGAAGGGAAAGCACTCTGAAACACGGAAGTGCTACAAAAATACCAGGATGCCTCAGCGCGGCATCTCCCAGTCATCCGAAACCCCCAATTCCCCCGTACTCTATCCAACATAAATTTTTCAATACTCTTGTTACAGTCACTATTAAAAATACCTCTCAAATTTGTTTCTTTCTATTGTCATTATCACCATTTAGGCGCAAGATGCCGGGGCTACACTAGTACCTTGTAGCCTATTGCCCACTTCAAGTGTCATCTCTTTTTATGTCATCCTCTGCCCCATTGCCAAAATTTCCTTGGTAAAGCACAAGTTTCATCATGACAATTCCCTACTTTAGAACTGTCTCTTATTCTTCACTGCTTGGAGAGTAGAATTCAAATTCCTTAGATGATGGCTAAAGCCTTCACAACCCTAAATTTCCCTGTCCAGTGTCATTTTCTTCCACTTCCATTCCTACTACCCCACATACTCCTTGACTTTACACACCACACTTCCTCGTACATCCTCATTCATCCTTCAAGACCCAAACCAAATGGCATTTCTTCTGTGCAACATTTGCAGGCAGCCCTGTGAAGATGGTCCCACTCCTGTTTTTTCCACCCAGATTCTGTTCCTAACTTTACTGTAACATTTTTCTCACTGTATTAGCATTATTTGTTTACATCGCCAAGGGTCCCATCAGACAGTGACTCCTGAAAGGCCCGTACTGTGTCATATTTATCTTTGTCTACCCAGTGACTTGTCCTTCGATGTATATTTATGATAAAAAAGTATTTTTCAATAATAGAGACCCAACAGCAAAAGAGATCAACCTATAGCTGAGATTGGGCTTCAAGGGGTGGGAGTAGATTTGTGAACTTAGGAAGAAAATAACATTTTAAAACTTCCTGTCTGAGACTTTGATTGTTTTTATAAAAAAAAAATGTTTTATGACAAATTACATTATGACATTGATTCACACAGAGGACATGGCATGTAATGCTGCATCTATCAGCCGGGACTAAATTACGCTGCAGTAAAAAACAGACCTCAAAATCATAGAGGCCTATAAAAACAAAGGTTTATTTTTTGCTCACACTGCCTGTCCATGTGGGTTGGCTCCATATCATCTTTATTCCAGAACTCAGGCTGAAGGAGGACCTCCTCCATGGACAGTTGCAGCTGTGTTTCAGAAAAAAAAAAGAGATGACACAGCCAAGGATGGTTCTTGAGGCTTCTTGTTTGGAAGTGGCATGGGTCAGCCAAAGTGAGTTACATGGCCAAGCCTGAGACCAGTAGGCTGGAAAGCACATTTTGAACAGAAGGCAACCTGCCATAGATGCCAAGATGCTATTGATGCCATAGATGCTATAGATGCCACAGACAGGTGACATTGTCACTACCATGTTAAGGCCTCTAGGATAGTTTCCTGTTGGTAGGACTCTAAGAAAACACATCCTGCTAACGTGATGATAGCCCTGCATCTTTGTTTACTTTGAGTCTAGCTAAATTTGGAAAATTTCAAAGAAAAAAAAAGTACCATGATGTTTTTATATTTATTAATTTTATATTAATTATGGAGTATGATGGAACACAAAAAGTGCTGTATTTCTTGTGTGACAAGATTCTGGCCCATAGAAGCATGGAACCAATAAAATTGAAGGAGCACCTTAGGCTACCTACTCTAAAAATCTATTAGACGTTGTGGATCTTTTTCTTTATATAAAACTATCTTGATTTTACAGACTGGAACTTTACCTGGCTTTGGATTTTCCCCAAGAAAAAAAGATTTGTGTTAAAACATTTTTTGAGTTCAACACATCACCAAAAATAAATAACCCACAGGTCATTGAAATATTTTGGTGAAGCCACACATTTCTTGAAGTTGTGTTCTCATCAAAGTTGTTTTCTCGTCCACTGTGGAATTTCTGACCTTTCTTTAATATTTCCCTTTTTGCATGTAACAATGAAAATAGATACCTCTATTTGCGTAGCCAACTCCTGTTGGCAAGTTATCATAATCAAGGAAGAATTCCTACTTTGTGAACTCCTTTTAGAACCTGCAGAGTCAACGTCTTTAACATGGTGAAGAATTTCTTTGCCAAACAAACTTTCAGGCGGAATAAAAATCTTGGCACTCTGTGCTCAGAGGGAGCATCTGTGACGCTTGGCAACACATCTGGTTCTGCTGCTTTGGTGAAGAAACATGCTCATCTCAACATGCAGTGGTGTCAGCCGGTGTCAACGACTCTGCCAGCGATCATGAAAAAATTGTGTCTATTTCTATGAATGTTGTCAACCTCCTGAGAGCCAGGGCTGACACCCTGCTATTTCAAGAAGTTTTGTCAAGAAATGGGAGGAGAAGAGTCAACTCACTGCTGCAGTACAGAAGTTAACTAGCTTTCCAGAGGACCTATCTTCAAATGTTTGGTTGACCTTCAAATGAAAGTTCTGCTTTTTTGAGGGAAAGGAAATCCAACTATGAGAATAACCCAACAGGAATGAATCCGATCATAGTTCGCTTTATTTGATGGATATTCTTGCCAAATTACCTAGGTCAATTTTTCATTTAAATTCTTTTAGCTCAACTGCCACTCTGGAAGGGCACGTGGGAAACAGACACTACCTAAACATTCCAAGGCTGGAGAAGGGCTTCTGCAAGCTGGAACGAGTGACAAAGCTTCCCAATTTGTTTAACAGGTAGGGATCCATAGACAGCAGGGATCCTTAGATAACCCTTTGAAAGCTAGTCCTGCTTCTGATGACCTTAACATTGCAACCAGGAATATCCGGTGCCTTTTTTTTTTTAAAGAAAATGACAAAGCATTAATGATGCAGGCTTTTCAAAGGATGATCTCAAGAATTTTGGAGAACTCTAGGAATCTCACTACACCTAACCTCATCGAATAAAGCCACAGCAGCTCCCATTTTGTTTGTTGCTGTCTTCTTTTGCCAAGTCAGTTTTTTAAGCACTTATTGCTGTGAAACTGGAAAGTCATAGTCAAAGAGACATCAAAAATAACAAGCCTGTTGCTGTGTCAAAAAAACCACTCCATAATTTCAATATCAAAGCCAAATATCAGCCTTCTTGTAGAAGCTTACTTTTTAGCTGAATGAAACTATTTTTACTTGAAAAATTTGCATTTCTTTCAGGTGTTTGAGGAAAATAGGCATTAACGTCAAGAGAAGTGTGGTGAGAGCAACACAGATAAGACTTTAGGAAGATCCTTTATAGTCTCTGGAAAATAATTCAATTTCCATCGCAAAAAAAGGGCACAAAAAAGTCATTTGTATATGTGTTTTTGTGTTTTCTTCTGGGAGAAAGTCTACAGCTGTCTTCGGATCCTGAAAGGGTCTCTGACCTAAATAAGGCTGGTACCCTCTGTCCTGGTGCTTTGTAAAGTGAAACATTCCAAGGAATGGAATGAATGTTGTGAGGAAGTGAACTTCTTCTGCTGAAAAATGAAGTTAACCATGCCTTGGTGTTCCACTCACCAATGAATAATACAGGCTCCTAAATAGGAAAGTAACCAACTGCACTACAGATAGGCACCCACTCTCATTGTGGACAAACTTTTCTGAAATAAAAAACTAAGGCAATTTGGATAAAAATATTTGTTTTCTAAGGCATCTTCCATCCTCGAGTTGGACTCCCTTTGTTATACAACAACTTCCCACTGACTATTTTACAGTTGGTAGTATATATATGTCTGTGTATAACAAAGGGAGTCCAACTCGAGGATGGAAGATGCCTTAGAGGACTGGGGCAGGGAGGGTGGGGGGGACTCGAGGGGGGGGCGTCAAGGAAGGGAGGGAATATGGGGATATGTGTATAAAAACAGTTGATTGAACCTGGTGTACCCCCCAAAAAAATAAAAAAATAAAAAAATAAAAAATAAAAATATTTGTTTTGTTAGATTCTGTTTTTAGTTTCCATACTAAACAAAGAATCATATAGCCATATTTATACAGAAGAGTAGAACTAAGATAACAAGGAAAATTAGGAGCTCAGATCTAGTGCTTTAAAATGCGGGATTTTTTGGAGAAGTATAGAAAACGCAGTTGGAAGGCATCTGCGTGAGTTCCTATTGTTGCTGTAACAGATTATCATAAACCTAGGCTTCAACAACACAAACTTATTATCTTACAATTCTGCAGTTCAGAAATTGACAATAAGTCTCACTGGGCTTAAATCAAGATGTGGGCAAGGCTGCATTTCTTTCTGGAGGCTCTAGGGGACTTTCCGGTTTCTAGAGGCCACCCACAGTCCTTGGCTCATGGCCCCTTTCCTCCACCTTCAGAGCCAGTATAGCAGCTCACCTCCTGCCCCGCGCCCTGTCAGTGTGTGTTTTATTGATGCCAACGCTCTGGCCCTGATCGTATGTTCCCACGGTGGGTCCTCTCTGGCTGATTCTTCAGCTGCTGTTACTCAGTCTTCAGGTCCTCCTTGCACTTGTTGAGCCTGTGGGGCAGGACATGTGCTTTCCTGAGCAGCAGATCCTGGGGCTTATGGACTTCCTAAGGTTCTCCTTCTGAATCTGGTTAATGATGGGGAGAACGAGGGTGACCGACTGGCAGACAGCTCCGGTCTTGGAGGGTGTGGACCATATGCTGCCTGTCCCTTTGGCGATGTGCAGCTGGGAGAGCTCCATCTTCAGGTGTCCTAGATGTTTCAGCAGCTCTTCCATCTTGCCTGGAAGGTTCTGAACATTGGTTTGGGCCATAGTTGCACAAGCGGCTGGCAGCTGCCACACACTGTGATGGTCTCTTCCATTTTTTTAAGGACGTTTGTAATATTGGGCCCACTCAGATAATCCAGGATGCTCTTCCTATTGTAAAGTGATTAGCAACCTCCATCCCATCTGCCACCTAATGCCTCTTTGCCATGTAGTGTAACATATTCTCAGCTTCTAGGGATTAGGACAGGGACCTCTCTGAGGGGCAATTATTCTGCCTACCACACAGCTCCTTAGCTGACATGATGGGAAAAAGCTGAAAGCATAAGAGAACAGGGAGAAGTGGAAACCTAGATGTAAACAGCCCCTAGCTGAGTTGGACAGTATGTTCCCTGACTGTGCTACTTAAGATCATCCTTGAAATAATTTGCATCTACACTTTGATTTTTTTTTTCCTGTAAAACCTCAAGGAAGGGTAAAGATGCCATACTTGGAAACCTGAGTTTTAGCCCTGGCTCTGCCACTTATTGTCTATGTTGCCTTTGGTAAATTCACTTACGTTTGTATAAACCATGGTTTCCTCATTTTAAAATGAGGTCAAACTAGGAGGGGCAGGGAGAGGATGTGCCGAGCGTCAGGGGCTCAAAGAAACGAATCACGGAATTGCAGGAGTTCTACTGGCCCACAAGGGAGTCCTGGGATGAGAAACACCTGGGTGCCCCTGAGGCCAGAGGTCCCTAATCCCAGACTCCTGCTAAGGACTCCGGTCCATGCCACCAATCAAGCAAACCTCAGCTGTTGTGGACATCTCCCATGATGCCCCAGTCAGGGTCACAGTGCTACGGAGTCTGGCTCCAGGGGCCAGCCAGGTGTGCTGGATGGGCTCTGGCCCAAGGACTGTGTAGAGACAGCCCCCGCGGAGACCAGATGGGGGAGTGAGCTGCACACGCACCAGCATCAGGCCTCCCGCTTTCTGGGAGACGGAAGGCAGCAGGGCAGCAAGTCAGCCTTCTTCTGCCTGTTCTGGGAATCCTCCAGTTTTAATTTTGCTGTGATTCTAGATGACACAGAAACAGTTATATCGGGATCTAGCAAAACAAGGAATCCACAGACGGTCCCGTTTTTGTCTAGAGCAAGGGTGGGACTAGATGGTTGTATTAGGCAGAATTCTAAGATGGCTGACAAGATTCCTACCTCCTGACGTATATGTCCTGTATAATCCCCTGCCTTTGTGTGTGAGGGGGATTTTGGAATATGATGGGATAGTCATTCCCATGATCAGGTTATGTGACATGGCACAGTTGACTTTAAAAAGGGAGATTATCATTGGTGAGCCTGACCTAATCAGGTGAGCCCTTAAAACAACTGGACTCTTCCTGAAGAAAGAGATTTCAAGTATGAAAGAGATTTGACACAGGGGATATTCTCCACTGATGGATGTAAAGATGGATGGGGCCATGGAAAGTGGACACTAGGAGCAGAAAGCCAACAAGAAGACAAGGGCTTTAGTCCTCCAGCTTCTGAATTCTACCAACAAGCTAAATGAGCTTGAAAGTGGATTTTTCTGCAGAGCCTCTAGACAAGAACTCAGCTTGACTGATACCTTGAGTGTGAGACTGAGCAGAGAATCCAGTTAAGCCACATCTGGACTTCTGATCTACTGACCTGAGAGCTAATAAATGTGTATGATTTTATGCCAGAAATAAACTCACACATCTATGGTCAATTAATCTATGACAAAGGAGGTAAGAATATATAATGGAGAAAAGATAGTCTTTTCAATAAGTGGTGCAGGGGAAATTGGGCAACTACATGTAAAAGAATGAAATGAGAACATTCTCTAATACCATACACAAAAATAAACTTGAAATGGATCAAAGATCAAAATGTAAGGCCAGATGCTATAAAACTCTTAGAGGAAAACATAGGCAGAAAACCCTTTGACATAAATCGCAGTAATATCTTTTTTGATCTACCTCCTAGAATAATGACAATAAAAACAAAAATAAACAAATGGGACCTAATTAAATTTAAAAGCTTCTGCACAGCAAAGGAAACCATCAACAAAATGAAAAGACAACCCACAAAATGGGTTTGAAAATATTTTCAAATGAAGCAACTGACAAGGGATTAATATCCAAAATATACAAATAGCTCATGCAGCACTACCTCAAAAAAATCAAACAATCCAATCAAAAAACGGGCAGAAGATATAGATAGACATTTCTCCAAAGAAGACATACAATACAGATGGCCAAAAAGCACATGAAAAGATGCTCAGCATCATTAATAATCAGAGAAATGCAAATCAAAACTACAATGAGGTATTACCTCACACCAGTCAGAATGGCCATCACCAAAAAGTCTACAAATAATAAATGCTGGAGAGGGTGTGGAGAAAAGGGAACCCTGCTACTCTGTTAGTTGGAATGTAAATTAGTACAACCACCACAGAGAACAGTAAGGAGGGTCCTTAAAAAATTTAAAATAGAACTACCATATGATCCAGCAATCCATTCCTGGGCATATATCCAGAAAACAACCATGATCCAAAGGGATACAAGCACCCCAATGTTCATTGCAGCATTATTTACAATAGCCAAGACATGCAAACAGCTTAAAGGTCCATTGACAGAGGAATGGATAAAGAAGGTGTGGGACATATATACAATGGAATATTACTCAGTCATAAAAAAGAATGAAATAATGCCATTTGCAGCAACATGAATGGACCTAGAGATGATCATACTAAGTGAAGTAAGTCAGACAGAGAAAGACAAATATCATGATATCACTCATATGTGGAATCTAATTTAAAAAGATACAAATGAACATATTTACGAAACAGAAATAGACTTACAAGTACCAAAAACAAACTTATGGCTACCAAAGGGGAAGTGATGGGGGGAGGGAGAAATCAGGAGCTTGGGATGAACATACACACACTACTGTATATAAAACAGATGACCAGCAAGGACCTCCTATATAGCACAGGGAACTCCACTCAACATTCTGTGATAAGCTTTATAAGAAAAGCCTCTAAAAAAGAATGAATACATGTATATGTATAACCGAATTACTTTGCTGTACACCTGAAACCAAGACAACACTGGAAATCAATTATACTCCAATAAAATTAAAATATTAAAGAAAGAAACAGAAGTCCTATTTTAATATTTTATAATGAACTATTGCTCATCTTAGCAAATATATATTTTAAAATTAAAAAAGCCTCTAAGTTTGTGATAGTTTGTTATGCAGCAATAATTCTAACATCAAATATTAATAATGAATTTAAAAAATAATCAATAAAAATAAAATGAATAATAAAATAATAAATAAAAATAAAATACGAATAATACTAATAAGCTAATACAATGGTATTCCAGTTAAACCTACATTAGGATTTTTGTTGTCTCTTCCTTTCCTGCCTTTCTCCAAAGCTTTAATCCGTTTCCACCAAGTAGTTATATCATTGACTATAACTAGAAAATGCCATTTTGTCAGATTAAATGCTTCTCTCATTCCACTTATCAGAGTTATCTCCTTCTTCCATCCTCTCCCCACAGTTGATTTGAGATGCAGGGATGTATTCATTTTGAGCATATAATGTACATGATTAGGGCTGGAGAATCAACCCAGAAAACACAAATTTTGAAAATGAAAGCAAACAATTCTGTGTTTGGAAGTAACTCAGATATATTTCATTCATTGCATCTAGTCATCTTGAAACATAGTAACCTTGACATAATGGTTGAAGAAAACAAAGAAGCAATGTAAGCATAAATGTCTGAACGTTTTAATATCTTTTATCAATAAACATTACTAGAATGCTACACATTTGGATCCATGTTTTTCCGGAAGAAAACCTGCACTGTATCTTCTGCTTCCTGATACTGCAGCTGGATCCTGTTACAAGGGTAGGACACACCATGGGAAGCATGCCTAAACTTTTAAAGCTACAAAACAAAATCTGATCTTCATTAATTAGATGTCTAGATTATACAGATTGACCACTGTATTATTATATATAACATGGTGAAAAACACATTTTTTATGGTTTGTTGACAGTTCCACGTAGGTAATTTATCTAAGCCTTATTTACTAAGATATTCTGTTAACCACAAGGCAGAATTTGGCGTCAGGTAAAAAAAAAATCAAACTGTGTCTTTGTGGTTGATGGCTGAATTCTTCACAACAGAGGGAATTGAGAATGCAATATGATGTCCTTCCAACATTTAACTTGAGAAGAATTTCATCTCCAGCACAGCTTAACCTAGTGCTATTACATAATGCAGATATAAGTGAAAATATTAACAAGTCAGTGATTCATAACCAAGACTCACCATTTAGAACATGGCAGAGACCCATGTTCTCTGCCTTTGTGAAAACCATGGAATTGGGTAAAGAGAGAAGCCACCTAATTTTAGATTTAAGCAAAGGTGGACAATGTATCCTAGAATAAGGGACAAGTCTGAGGATCACAAACCCTCACCTTAATAATGATTAGCTGTTTTAATAAAAAGGAAGTGCATATGAAAAAATACTCAAAGTCCATAATGTGGGAAAACGTCAAGTTCTGGGAATCCAGGTAAATTGTGCCTTTGCTTTTACCAACTTTAACCAAAGTCCTCCCAGGTGCTAAAGTCAGTACTAAAGAAAAGCTATTACAAAACTATTAAGTAATTACCATCTTTGCTTTGACTTCTCATACACGTGTCTATATATGCCATCTATACAATCATGTTGAGGGAAAACACTCCTAGCTCAAAAGAAGTGGACAGCTTCAGTTTCTGCTCACACGGACCTTGTCAAGTAGCCAATGACTTGTCCTTTCATTGTGAGTGACTAATATCAATGCTGGCTCTAAAGAAAGACACTTTTCATAATCGCCCAACAATCTGCTAAGTGAAAACATATGGGTGGGCTTAGGCAAAGCCTGCCAGGGGTCTTTGCTGAATGGAAAACAGGTGCTCTCATTCTGTGCCACGTAATACCCCATTTACCCCCAAGTCCAAAGGTTACAGGACTAATAGCTGCCTTGTGGTAATCAGGGAAAGCCAAGACACTAGCCCTGGTGAAACATCTGGGACATATTTTACATACTTGCAACATATGCTTCAGGTTCAATTAAAGTGAGGCTTTGGCACATTTATTAATCTTTTTTACTTTTATCCTATAAGAGGACCCACTGACCTGACCCCACTATTATACCATATGAGAAAACAGAGAAATAATGAGAGCTAGAGGTCAGTACCTGCTCGTATGGCAAAAAACACATTTGTTTTCTCATGAAACTCCATTACGCATGACTTTATACACAAACTTTAAATAGAGGAACCAATGAATTCTTAAAGTAGGAAATTACCCTTCTCCCACTCAGACACTCTGATGGCCAAGACTTACATTTACCACTGCAAGGCCAGTCGAGAGACCGAAGCTGATAAATAGAAACTTGAAGGATCCTTTCATATTTTCATTTCTTATAGTAAAAACTTTCTACTTCCAGCATATAAGATTTCCACTCTAAGATTCTTCCCTCTATTATGCAAGTCCCTAAAAGTCTATTGTAAGTTATTACATTTGAGATTTTCTCTTTGTTCAGATATGATTTTTGTACTATCAATTGCATTATGAGTGGAAAAAAGCAAAACCTTCTTATATATTACTCAAATAAAGGGTTGGATTTATGAAAATCAGCTCACAATCCTTTCATATGGAAAACACAGTTTGTCAGCATCCTGTACAGAAGAAAACAGTGGAATTCACACAGTCATTTAGGCACTCGCTTTCAACCAACTTTGGTAACTAGATCTGAAAATGTGTTAGACCCGGGTGTCAATTTCAGACACCCAAACACTGGATAACAATAGATGCCACTCCAGAGATTTGGAGTTGTTTCCACCCTGGCGTGTTCTGCTTGACATCTATGTTTTGGTGAGCTGGTTAACCAGGTGTGCTACTGGTTTCCCACTCTTAACATCCTCTCTATTAAAAAATGACCACAAAGGGAGATTAGCAGTATAGAATATCAACAAACTGGCTAAAAAATATAGGTTGACTTCAAGCAGTGAAGTACTAGACTTCACTAAGGGTTTCCACTTATTAACATTTCTTGGAAAACGCCTGCTGCTGTAATGGATTTTTATGGTGGCTTTAATAATAAAGCAGCAACAAGCAAGGGAAAATGGCCATAAATGGATGGCAGCTCAGTGTTTATCAGCAGAGAAATGATGATTCAGAGCTGGCATGTTGAGTTAAAATACAAGCTCTCTACAGCTCTACAACTGACCTTAACAATAAATCATATCATTGATTGCCAGAAGTGTATGCTCATGGTATTCAACATTAAAAACAAGCACATATGTGTTTTTGCAGAAAGGAGATTTTGTTAGTTTATGTTTGATGATGTTGCTAATGACTAAATGATGTCCAGAAGAAAAATCTCACATAAAAGCTCTACTAATTTAAAAATGTTTGAAATAGCAGTAGAAGGGAGAAAGTGTGTGTGTGTGTGTGTGTGTGTGTGTGTGTGTGTGTGTGTGTGTGTGTTTCTATTTTCCTTCCAGCATTGAATATTAGGAAAAAAACTCATTTGGGAAGTTAATTAATCACTGTGAAATTTTTTTTTTTGACATTTCCAATGCTTGCTTCCAGCACACAAATTCTTACACTGGTATATAAGTGTACATCTCTACTGGAATCAAAGGTCAAGGGCATAAATTAAGATACACTGTTTTTTTCCTTTCTTCAAAAAATTTCAGGGCTTTACTATAACAGAAGTCAGATAAATTCCGTGAAGGCCAAAATCTGCTTTTATATGCTGAACAATGTGGAAATAATGAATGATATTCTCAGTCCCCCCTCCCAATCTCATCCTAAAACTTTTTAGGTTTTAGATCTAGAAGTGCCCGAAGATGATGATAAACCAGCATCACTAGTCTCCTTGCCACAGGAAGCTGATCTTCCAACCCCAACCACTGATGCAGTGGTGCAAGGTCATTCCGATTCCTCCTTCCAGTTGTCCCCTCTCTCCAGGGTACAAGCAATCCAAGCAGTCCCAGAAACTAGCTGTTATTTACTGTGGTCACTAACTCCAAGCCAACCAGCAATCGAAATACGAGCCTCTCTGAACAGACTTTCCTGACCAAGGAGCCACAGGGCACTCCACATCTAGGCCAGGGCAGTGAGCACTGGGATTATTTAAATGCCCTCCTGAGCCCTCCGCGCACACGTGTTCTTTTGCTGAGCAATTCTTGGAAAATTACAGATGACAATATCCATGTTCAATGCAGGCAGGCTGCTATTTTTTTCACTTCTCTCTTCCCCCAAAGTGTAGCCTGATTTGTAATACTCAAGATAGGACAAATTTTTGCCCTTCAAAAACAGTTGTCACTGCCGTTATCTTCACGAGAGCTATCAAGTTCCAGACAAGCTGAATTATTTTTTTTTTTTGGTCCTGGCAGAAAAATATTTGACCCAGCTCTGGACAAAAGCGAAGACGATTTATAGCCCTCTCTCCCTCTTTGCAACATGCAGTGGCATTGTTAGGATGATAAACAGCACTGTCCAATTTTCTGGACTCAAACACTTCAACTCCTTTTTTAACTGTCTGTGAAAACAGTGTCATGTCTACATTTCCCCATCCCCAGGTACCCAAGTGCTAGGAAAGATAATTACCTTGTCATCTTTGTCATCTTCTTCTTCCTCGTCCTCTAGCATGTCCTCCACTACCTGCAGACAGAAACAGAAGTCGTTTTCATGCTCTTAAAGGAGAGAATTTTGTTCTGTCATTTTGTACCTTTTGGAAATGAAAACTTTATTAACATTTGAAACAGATGCACTGAGAAGGAATATTTGATCTAGAGGTAGGGATGAGGAAAATGCTATGCCTTTAATTGATGAACACCAGGGAACTGAATCCCAGTCAGGGGAACCCTATTTGTGTGAAATGTACTGTGACAACGTAAAGAATTGGAAATATGCATAAGGTAAACTAACACTAATTTGAAGGATGCTTTAAATCAGAAGATTTCTTTTTTTTTACCTACTCCACTGTCTATATTAATTAGGCACTTTAAATTTGGAAGTAGATAACTAAGCAGAAAACAGCTCTGCTATTTCTAATTTACTTGTCACCAAACCTCAAGATAAAAAACTGTGTCTGTTCATTGATTCATGCTGGTGATCTATGGCATAAAACTAACAGTATCTTTCATGGCTCCAACTTTAATTCTGACATTTAAGTGTCAACTCTTGACTATCTCTGAATTACTTGTTACACATGGATTACGTTATAAGAATGGGCATTACTATTGAAAGAAAATAAGAAATGTTTTCAATAATCAAATGTGTGTGATATGTATATACAACTCATGTAGACAGACATGTACACGTGTATTTTTAATGGCTCCTGGTTTACTTACTTCAGCAGAATGGAATAGTCATTTTGGATTCACCAAATAATCTCCCCTTGTCTGGATCAATATATAACTGCAGGCATTACAAATGAGACTTCATCCCATTTCAGGTGTTTTATTATGTTTTTATACACACACACTCCATGGAAACCAAAAATTTAAAACCTTTGGGGGGAGCTGTTATTCAGGTAAGTGCCAACTTATTATATTTACATCATTTGATATAATTTCTTATTGTGCATTTATTTTTTTTATCCAGTATCTTTCTCTCTGAATAAATTCGCTAGAATCATGGTTATCAAATATTTTTAAAACTTTCTCCCAAAGCTCATAACTTTAGAAAACAGAGATAGCTAGGTCTTCTTTCATGTGGCTTTAGGATAGAGACAGGAATATGCTATGAATGAAAACTTCAGTAACTAAGACTTACTAAACAAAGAGTTACATAAACTGAGATAACATATCAGGAATCTCAGTTATCCTAATAATTTTTCTCAAACATTCTAAAAGCGTTAACTGATTTGAAAGAAGAGCCCAAACACAAACTTCCAGTTCGCATGAACTGATATATAACTACAAGCATCTGACACACTGGGAAATTGTCCCTAATTTAACGTCACACCTTAAACCTTCTATTAAATGGTAGAATCTGGTGGTCTTTCATTTGGACATTCAGCATTTCAAAAGAACCAGAGTGGCACAATGTGCTGTTTCTAGTATTGGGTGAGAGTTTACACTTATTTTGGGAACATATAAAGCAATTCAGCCTCAACAAGAAAGAAGGACTCTTGACATTCTAACTGTAGCATTTACAAACGCCCCCGTCCAAGGCACGCAGTACCGGGGACTGTGGGAATATAGAGATGAATAACGCACAGGTACTTCACCTATAGTCATGGCAGTCCTCAAGAGGCTTATAATCCAATAGAATTTAAACGGGGGCTACCAGACGGCCTTTCATGTTGACTTTTAATTTCCTGAAAATTTGAAGCATGCATGTCGTAAATATATAGACAACAATAGTGACAATGTATAACTGAAGTGCTGTATGCCAGGCTATTCCAAACTGGGCCCTTTGTGATGGAGGTTGAAACAGGAGAGGCAGTCGCAATACTTCAGTACATTGTGTTACATCAGAGGAACTCACCTAACATAGCAAGTAGCTAAACTAGAACTCAAACCCAGATTGTGCGATAGCAGAGCCAGCTCTCAAACCCTGCCCCGCTCTAAATCAAAAACAAAGGGGGGGGGGAGGAAAAGAAAAACAAAAAGGGTAGACCTAACGCTCACATGATTTTTTTTAATGATTATAATTTTATCTCTAATAAAATGATGTTTTAAATTTTAGATTTATATTAAGTAATTTTTTAAGGTTGGTCATTATTTTTAAAAAATAAAAATTATATATATTTGAGGTATACAATATGATTATTTGATACATATTAGATTAAGTAATTTTTTCCTAAAATTACCCATGTAGAGTCATATACCAAATATGGAAAATGACATGAATATTATACCTTTATTCTTGCACATAAAAATCATACAATATTTTAGATGGTTGTTATTAAGAATGACTTAATAATATATATGTCTCTCCTTATCAGTACTTGCCATATCACACTACAGGTGCCAGGAAGGCAGAAAGGGGTCGGATTGCGCCTAGCAGTTCATAATATGTTTTGAAGAAATATTTGTTGATAGACTAAAGAGAGGAATACATCATCTATGCTTCATACCTTTGAACACACTTTTTGGTAGAGGGCCTATCATTTATCTCACAGAACTCAACTAGCTCACCTGTAAAGACTTATACCGAATCAATGATGCAGATTAATAGAAGCAAATCTTTAAAGTGTTTTCAAAGATTTGCCTGGCAATAGAAAACATGGATATTCAACTGTTACTTTAAGATCTGGAGATCTCCCCTATCTTCGAGTTAATGTTCAAAAATGCAAAATACTATGGGACCATAAAACAAACCAAGAACTTAATTTACACATTTCATAAATCAGTTGCAGATCTTACGTTCAAGAATGACTCAAAGAGGTCTACAGAATCCGGCCCTTCATTTGCAAAACCCAAACTGTTCCCACCCTGCACAAGTGGGTAATTGGCTACGCACAATTGCTTCACAAATGTGCAGCCAGAACCACCCCACACACCCATTTGCTTTTACATTTGGCAGAAAAGTGTTGTGTTAGCGAGAGGCCTTTGTGTTGTGTTGCAGCACCCGAGTGAGGGCTTTTCCCCTCCTCCAGTGACTTTTTAATGTTACAACATAAACATCTACAAATGAGAATTTATAATACAGATGGTTTCCTGGTGATGTCTTTAAGCTGCTTCAGAATGTATCCCGCTATTACGTTTTGCTCAGATGAAGTTTAAGATGTCTTGGAAAATGGAGATGATAACAGCACCTACCCCACAGTGTTGATTAGGGATCCAATGAGATAATGTATTTAAAGTGCTCAACACAGTTCCTGTACCGAAGTACTAAAAAAATGTGAGCTACTAATAAAAATAACATCAATTTAATAACAGTTAAACATTAATTTTTGGAAATTAAATGATATATTTATTTCCTGGGCAAAATATTCAGGGTTCTGAATAATGTACACAATTCAGATTCATGTTTCACTGACACTAAGAAACATATAAAGGGACACAGGTAGAGGCGTGGATAGATTCTCAATTAAAATGATAATGGTTTCACAACTAATTTTCAGGCTTTAACGGTCCAATGAAATGGATGGCTTTGAAGGCAGGAGTGTCTCAGAAGCTTGGGCTGTGCTCTAAGACATAAGCCCTGGCCAAATGCAATGAATACAGAAACTGCAAACTGAGCTTTTAAAAACAAACTGTATATATCACTGAAGTGCATTTAATGATTGCACAAAATTGCAACCTTTCCCAGAGAACTCAAGTAACACCTACTATTTAGAAAGAGAGTGCTGGAGTTTAACACTTAACTAAGCAAAACAAATAAAGGAGTCCCGGTCTCAAACTCCAGCTCTTTCCTCTTCAAATAAAACCAAATAAAACCAAGTGAGGGCTACATAGTTTTGTTTTCAAGTTTACAAAGTCCAATTGCCCAAACATTTATCAGCAATAATTTAATAACAACACATCTGTAGGATTTCCTTGAAGAAAAAAAAAAAATGAAGAGTGACAAAAATGCATGTGTTAGAAAAGATACATTTTCCAAAGTTGGGTTTTTTCCTCTTTTCTTGAGGGGGAATATCTCAGATTGGCTCTTGAATTCTTTTTCCAAATTATGCTTTCTGATATCTTGCTTGAAAGCAAGTAGTATTAATCAAACAAAGGAAGGGCACTAGGGAAATCAGAAAGATGTAATGCAAGCAGTTAAAAGTGACATGACCTTCTGTAATGTCGCTCGTCACAGACTTATATGCCACACACTGGAGGAAGGTCTTGAAAGAAACTGATTCTTGGTACTATTCCTTGAATGTAATACTAATAAAGATGACATTTTAAGAAACACACGTAGGTAGCCCCAAATGCAGCATTCCAGCTACATTACAGCCAAAGAATAAGCAGATAATACTATTTTTAAAAGCATAATATTTCTTCTTTCATAGTCCATATTTGCTGAATATTTGTCATTAACATATAAAATATAATATGTGGCTGTATGTTTTAAAACTCCATTTTCAAAATGGAGCAAAACTGCACCTGTAGTATATGTTTTATACAGTTGTATAGGAGGTCTATTAATATTATGACTTTTAATTATAATTCGACACAACTAAATGCTTTATGATTTGAAAGAAAATGAAATTTTATTTGGCCAAAAATGTTAAAAATGATGCTGGTAATCTGAATCAAAACAGGACAACATGTCTAGAATTATTCCACTAGACAAAGATGTATAAGGGAGGCAACCAGCAGGATGCAGAAAAGGCAGACCAAAACAGTGAAAGGATGAGGAAAAGTAGATTCAGGTAAACTTTACTATTAAAATCATCACGGGACAGTGCATACTAAGTACTGCTTTTTTAATACTAATTTAGGGTGCATGTTTGAAAGCTAAAATGACAAAAGGGGGTTAAAGTTCCATGAATAATTCTTAAAGCACTTTGTATTATGATCTTCCCAAGGCTAAAGACTTCCACTTAGTTATATCTCTTTAAAACAAAAAGGAAAAATCTTGGTTAGGCTACCTTTGTAAGGTAAGTATTGACTACCACAAAGCCAAAAACCCTGGAAAGCCAAAGCTGACACAAATCAGTTTCTTTTGTATGTTTACTTTTTCCCCTCAGAAATAATCTTTGAATTAAATGGATGTTTTGCTATGTTCAGAATGAATAGTTGCACAATTCAAACTGCTTTACTCACAACGGTCTATAAAAAAGCAACACATTTAAATTAAAGAAGAAATCACTGCTGTCCAGATGTGCAACTGCGATGTTAAAAAATTAAAGAAAGAAAATTGTCACAAAAGAAAGGAGTTTCATATTTAATTTCATATTCATAGAGTATCCAAATGTGTACAGATGCTTATATTTGGATACATTACAAACTAAATGCTTATTTCCACCCTAGAGATATGGAGGAATGTGGGTAGAGCAGTGTGCTTCAACATGGTCTGGAGTTCATTTATATATTTTGTGAGTGCATAAACCAAGCGGAACATGCATATGTGTGCCAGTGGGTGTACTCCATGTGCAAGTATCACATGAAATTATTGAAAGTCCATAAATTGAGAAGATGCATATAACCACTCGGATTACTTCAGATCACTTAAAAGCACTGAAGGTCGGGCTGAAGACTATTGTGGTCAGTAAGATCATTACAGGTGCACTCGTGCTGTCATTTTCACCACAGGACACCTGCCCCTCTCACGCTTTTTGAGAAGGAACTTTTGCAAAATGAATGGTGCAATTAAACTGTACGTTTAATTTACTCCACATGTGAAAGAATAATAAAACCTATAAACAGGTCTGGAATATACTGTTTCATCTAGTCTATCTCAAAAGCAACTGCATGTATGATGGCTGCTTAGTTTGATTCACGCTATTAAGGATTTGACCTTGGAGTATTTCAGCTACAGTAGTCATCAAGATAACTGAACCACTAGATGTAATAATAATTAGTGTGATAGGCTTGCCAGTGAAGCTGAATATATTGCAATACAAAAGAAGGCAGACTAAAAAGAAAAGCATTATTACTTACTGCTAAAAGACTTCCTGATTTTTACAGAGACACTCAAATACAATTATTTCTTCTTGCAGAATGCATTTCCTTGGCTCATTCTGGGAAGTGCCATGTTGTAATTTAGTCTGATTCTTAATAGGAAATGTGGCTTTAATGTGGCTATCAGATGACTTTTGATGCATGCCACTGATTACATACTGCCTGTATCCTGCACCATCAACAACAGCATTCTTATTTGCAGTATAATATGCTTTGCTGTAAGGTACAAGGACAGTAAATTTACTTTACTGGCCAAGAGTATGTAACCTTTTAGATTTTAAGCGTCAGCTTAAGATGCAGAAAAACCCTTCCATTAAGAAAGGCTAAATACAATATAAATTCTATGATCAGTATAAGCATCTTAAATGAATTTCTTTTCATATTTCCTTCTCAGTATTCGTAAGTGTTCATTCTTATACTTACACAAAGCACTGTGAACAGAATTCTAGTGTTTATTTGAACTCTGTCTCCATCTAAAGGCTTCACAATGTACTGTATTTTTGCTTGCAGGGAAAATTCTAATCTTGGCGTCTTTACGATATTGCATATTAATTTGATTGAGTAGGGAAAAAATAGGTCAACTATTAACCTGCAATACACTTTTTAAAAACTAATGCTTTCTTGAAACAATATTATTTTGGGGTTAAAAATTATACAGAAGGCCAAAAAAATTGAATTGTTTAATGTGCTTTGCAAATGAAATTAAAAGATAACTAGACTTACCACTAATCTGATTAACTTGAATATTTTCAAAGCAAAACATTTTGGTTCGTTAATAATAAACAGATTTCAAATAAAAAAGAAACTTGTATGCTTCATCCTCTCTCTATAAAACCAAGTTTCCATTCCAGAACCACAAATTTGTAACAAAAAAGGGTACAATTTTAAATGTTTCAGGTTTTAAAAACAACCTTATGAATTTTTTTTAAAGTGTCTAATAAAGAGTCCACATTATCTATTTAAAACATTTTCTGCAAAGCAGGAAGAGGGAGCTGTTATGATCTCCAGTCTTTTCCAGTCTTTTCAGAAATGTACTTTGCTCTAACCCCAACAGATATGTTTGGGAGCAGTAGAGCTGCAATAGGCAAGAAGATTTTTTCAGGTAAATGTACAGTTTAGCAGATATAATAAAGGTAAGTGCTACACTTTGGGAAGATTAGGTACCTTTAAAGGATAGAATTTGAAAACCAAAAAACCATTAATCTCGGAGATTAATATGAGCAAACTTTTGAACCGGACTATACTGCTCTCTTAGGTTTGATTTACTTTTTACAAAAATTCACTGCTACTGCCTATTTTAAGCAATGTAACTGGGAGTAGCAGAGGGGGTGAGGAGAATAGGTGGACATTTGAAGAAAAAATATTCTGATGCTAATTTGATTTTTCTTTTTCTTTTTTTTCCCTTGTGCCCAGGATATTTTGAGGCCTGAGAACATTATGTCAGAAAGTCTAACTTTAAAAATAGAGCACATTTTGAATGTCAAAAAATCATAGTCAGAAAACTTCAGTTTTTTCCTTATTTTTCTATTCTATAAATAATAATGATAAAATTTTTTTTATCTTTTTTGTAAAGAATAATCACCACACAAAAGACAGCCATGTGGGTTCAGACCCACACTGGAACTGGAAAGAATGTGTGTGGTGAATGGTGAATTGCAGCACAAAAGCCTGAATGAAAAGAATGTTCACGAAACCTCACACAAAACCTCCGTGACCATTTTATCATGAGCTTCCCACAATATAACACAAGAGCTCTATATTCTAGGAAAAGCTTGCCTGGGCCACTTATCATTTCAGCTTTATGTAGTGTACTGTGTGATTGCTAAATTAGTGCATAATGTATTTATAATATTTATAGTATCAACATTTCGTTAAATAACCTTTATGTAAGATTTATGTTGATTTTTTTTATTTCTCATTTAATGGCAAATTATGAAGAGCATGTTTCATAAAGATAATTCTCCATTTAAATTCATCAGTCCATTAAATATTAAAATTATGTTTCTGATGCAATCGAGAACAAATTTGTCCAGCTTCAGTGATTATTTGCACTCATAAAAATTAGGCTTGATTAATAAAATTTAAATGCTTGATTAAGTTGACATTTTCATGTTCGATTCTGATTTATTAAAATTAGTCCCTGTGCCCAGGCCTGGTATGCTACTAGGTTTACCTTTCTGCTTCTCTTAGGCGACACCCAGAGCGAAGCTGTTAGGAAAGAGTATTTTGCTACGGACTCGATGATGGTTGCAGGGAAGGAAATGCCCTGTTCTCTGCTCACGGTGCGGCTGGCCTTTGTCTTTATGCCCTGTGCCTGGTGGAGATTTGTATTACAACAATCAAGAAAAAGGTTTCTTTCTAATATCTATGGATATGGGGGTGGGATGAATTGGGAGATGGGGTTAACATATACATGCTAATATGTATAAAACAGATAACTAATAAAAATTAAAAAGGAATCTATGGATATGATCTGTAAGATGGCATACTTTTTTGGTATTTCTATAAAATCCAGTTTTCAAGAAGCTTTAATCTGTAGAGGAGATTTCTTTGTCAGCTTTTTGTGTTGATAAAAATGTAGTTTTCATGTTTGTGGGACTTCCGTATACACGGGGCGGGGGGGTGGATTATAGACACAGGAAATCTTTCTGAGACGGTATTACTATCTTTGTCCACAGGTTCAAAACCAAGAAGGACTAATGACCATGGAAAACCATTATCCTCCATAGTTCTTACAAGTGAACTCTTCAAGAGAGGTGGTTACTTCTGCTATGTTTAAATACCCATTACACCCACACTGGCTTCTTTTATACATGATTGGGTGCCTAATTATCATTTATTGAGCACTCACTATATGCTTAACACAGTGTGTTATCTCTTTAATCCTCATAAGACCACAGCAAAGGTAGGTATTATCCCCATTTTACCGGTGAGGAAACTGAGGCTTAGGGAAGTGAATATATTCAGACAGCTAACAAGTGGAAGTTCTGAAATTTAATGCCAGGTCTTTGTAATTTCAAAGTTTGAACTCTCAACCTCTACCAACTGTAAAGGGGTAGCAGCAACACTCATTTTAAAGATGTTTTTGCTGTTGCCCATGGGAGTGTAACATGTCTGGAAACTTCATTTAGATGAATAGTGTCTCATTTAAGCATGTTACCAGAACATTGTTATTTTTAAAAAATAAGTGATATGGTATAATGTGTATTTTCTTTTTCTTGAATGATGAAATAAATTTGATAACAAATGATAGAAAATGCCCTTGAAGCTATATTTTAGTTTGGTTACCTGCGCGTACTATTCCAGTTCTACGTACAGAAAGGCTTTAAAATTATATGCTCTTAATAAGTTTATCTCATGGAACACACACACGCAAAAAATGAATACAAAATTCTCGGGGTTTCTGGACTCCTAACAATGGTTCTGATTTATAAATTTTTTCCGCACGCAGATAAAGACATATCAGTTGGTTTCTACTTTTAGTTTGTTAATTGAAGTCTTGCCATTTCTTGTTACCTTTCTGGACTAGGGACAATAAGTCTCCACAAACATTGTATGAAACCTGCTGTCAACACCACCCCACCACACAGGAAATGATGCAAACTAGTCATGAGGTCATGCGTCAGCCAGGAGGTACTTCTGTTGTCCTACATCCAATCTCCCTCACCATAATGTGTCAAGAAGTTTTGGCTGTCTACCCAGAGGAGTGTGTAAAATCATTTAGAAAGAACCAACAGGACATCACTAGAAGTAGGTGGAATACACATCCACCCTGAGACGTGAGACCCAAAGCGTGGATATCCTTTTTTCTCCTCTCCTAAGTCCCACTCTTCAATTACAGAAATGACAAAATTAGGGGGGGCAGACCTTTTGGAAAGAGAACAGAAATAATAAAACCATTTGGTTGACAAATGGGTCGATGCTTGGGTTGGACACTTTGGAAAACCATTGAGATGGTGAGTTCTTTGGATCCACGGGAGACTTTGAGGAGAGTTTAGGAAGTCGGTTTTCCAATGAATTCTTGGGGATCCAGGAGTCAACTGGGGTTTAAATAAGAGAAATTCAGCCATTTGAGGGCAAGATCTTCAGGTTTCCTTCAAGGTCACCAAGACAACTCATTCGGTTTCAGGGCAGAAATCCTCTATAGGAATGAAGAGTATCTCTATCTTGCTACATTCTCATATGCATCTTTGGGGAATCTGAGCAAGGTGGGAGTGATTCAGGAAGACGGTGGGGGCTACGGTATGAGAGTAACTGTAAGCGTCCTCTACGACAACTACCATTAACTTTAAATTCTACGTACCTCTCCAGAGTCCTAATAGATCTAAAGCGAAAGAAGCTTGCCTTCTAGAGAGGAGGATCTTTAGTAAATTGACTTTTAAAAATAGAACTGTTTTCCTTTACATCTTTCTCTATGTGAACTGACATGTCACGTACAAGTAACGCTCATCTTCTACCATTCTGCAATTTTATCTTTCCAATTTGAAGTTGAGCTGCAGTTTGAGAATAGAGTTAAGAAGATAGACAATAAACGGAAGTATTAAAGGCAAACACGGAGTTACTGAGTGCAGGGACAGACAGAAGGGTGGAATAGAGCTGTGGCCACAGGTAGGTAGCCTCCTTTTCTTTTATATGCAGCACGTGCACATACGTCTGGGATGATCTAGATGTCTTTTGGCTGCATGCTCTGCATTTCATCCACAGACCTCGATCACTGCACCTGTTATACCCACGTATTCCATTTAGTTTGTTCCCCTCACTAGACCGCAAACTGTCATGGGCAAGGACCAGGTCTTTTTCTCTCTCTCTCTTTTCTCTCTCTTTTTCTCTCTCTCACCCTCTCTCCCTCTCTCTCTTTCTTTTATTTTTATTGAAGTGTAATAGATTTACTGGGACCAGGTCTTAATCATCATTGAACAACAGCTAGCACAGTACCTGCAAATGTTCAATACATTTTTGTTGAATGAAAACTAGAACAATTTTTGATGTGAAAAAAATGACTGGACTAAAATACTTAGTATTCATTCATTAAACAGGTTTTGAGCAACTATTGTGTTGCTATATCTGAGACCTCTTGCTCTGTGCTGGGATTAGATCCCAAAATGGAAGATACAGTTAGAACAATCTGGGGCAGGTAAAGAAGACCCCTGGTGAGATTTTTATTATAATACAGTGAGGGGGATATGGGAACTTAACCTCTTAGAGTGTGTGGCAGTAAAGATGGGTTCGTGGGGGGGGGGGGTGGGGGGGGTAAGAATGGGCAGAAAGTCAGAGACGGCTCACCAGGGAAAATGATAAAGATAATTGGTGGTTACCCAGGCACATATATATAAAATATTAAAATCTTAATGGGTGGCAAATTAGTATTAACTACCAAAAATATTCAAAATGCATATACTCTGACCCAGAAATTCTCCTTCAAGGACTTTGCCAAAAGACATTACCAAGGATCTTCTCAGAGATTTGTTTAGAATGTTTCTTTACAGCATTCTTTGAGATGGCAACAACACTGGAAACAAACATTTCTAAAATGAGTGTTTGAGAAAAAAATAAAGTATTCATATGATAAAAATTAGTCAGTCATTAAAACTCAGGTGTTTTTCCAGCAATTTGAAGGAAACTCAAAGTAGGAATGCTAACAGTGCCTTTAATGTGGTCCAATTTTCATAAAAAACAAAATATATATGACAAGTAAGAAATACATCTTTACACACATCATAAACATATATTTTTTTTTAAAAGAAAACAGTAGAAGCTATAGAGAGAGTATATTGACTATCTGGGAAACTACAAATATACTTGACTTCAGATACTGCCGCCGCCGCCACAGCCGCCCAGCCATCCTGGATCCTCCTCTCCTGAGACCAAGAACCCCCATCCCTGAAAGCTACCCACTCCCCCCAATGGCAGGAGAGCCCTATTTGACCTCCTCCTCCACTGCAGGGCCTTGACCTGTGCATGCCTAGGCCACCCTCTGCTCATCAAAGCCAACAGGGTTCCCTCCAAGTTCATGGTGCAGCTGGAAGAGGAGCCCTGGAGCCTGCCCCAGACAAGATGCCCCTGGAGAGCCAGGCCCTCGCAAGGGAGTGTGCCCACCTCTTCGTAGGCCTTCTGAGCTCAACCCCTTCAATATTTGGCTCCTGCAGCAAGGACTTCTGGTGCTCCAGTCACCTGTGCTGGCACAGTGCCGCACATCACGCCAGGCTGGCCTGCTGGGCACCTGTTCTGGTGCCCACGGGGCTCCCAGGTGCAGCACCAGCCCCTCCACTAAGTTCGAGACCCCCACTAAGGCACTGCCCTTCCCTGGACCACCACTTCTGTCCCACACAGAGCCACCCACACAAACTCTCTGCCCGTGCAGAGGTTACTGCCTTATCCTAGGCCTCAGTTTCCCCAGCTACACAAAGAGAGAGGCATCATTCCTTCCTTCTTAGCTTTCTGTTATGTTCTGTGGACCAAGTCACTGCCCTCCCCGGGCCTGTGGAATGCGTGCAGCAGAGGAGAGGCAGAGAACATCGGCCTGGGAGCCAGCTGGAACTGGCTTCTGGTCCCGCTGTGCTGTGTGAGCCTTCGCAAGTGGCATAAGCTCTCTGGACTTTGTTTTCCTGCTCTCCCAAGTGATGAATGGTTGCTTTCTGGGTGCAAGAGATGACAAAAGAGCACGGGTACCGTCTGTTTTATTTCTGTACCTCCCCTCTTCTGCCCAGTACCTCCACCTTTTGCTCATTAAACATTCCATTCTCAAAACCAAAACACACGCACATAGACAATCCTGCTGGAATACATGGGAGATAAAGCTGAAGCTATGGTTTGGGCGGGGTGTACACATGAGGAGTCTTCTATGCCATGCTTGAAGATACTATGGAGAGACAAAAGTAGCAGAGGGAGAAAAATCAGCATTTTGTTTCAGAACTATCACCTTCCTACAAGCCTTGAGGTAAGAAGACAAGCTGTGATTTTGGGGAAAGTTGCCAGAAAAATACAAGACATCCAGTTAAATTGGGATTTTAGATAAATAATGAATATTATTTTTACATAAATATCTCCTGTTGTTTATCTGAAATCCCAATTTATCTGTATTTTTACTCGCTAAATCTGGCAACCCTAAATTGGGAACAAATTCAGAGGGCTTCAGGGGTTGGAGCTTGAGGAAAATTTGCAAAGTAAAAGGCCTTGGTCATCTACTGAGAGGGAGGGAACGTAGCATGGGGGTGGGGGTGGGACATTTGAGAAGAGTGGAAAAAAATGTGAAAATCCTGTTGGTGTGTGTCCAGAGCCTGATGAGGTGACGGTCTTCAGAGTACAGGGCACCCGTCTGTACAGTGAGGGATGCTCTGGCACGTCTATGCGGTTGAACAGTTTTGAGAGGGTCACAAGGGATGAAATTTGCTACTGACATCTGATTGGCTGCTGGTTTCTACTTCTTTATGCTTGTGATTGGGTTGGAAAACTAAAGGTTTGGTTCTTTTCATGGTCCTCCTCACATTTTTGCAAGCTGGTGACCTTCTTAAAAATTTGAGAAAATTGTTGAAATAAGCAGGAAAAAGAAAAGAGTGATCATCATTTTTAGATGTGTTTACAGGCTGTATGACTCAGCGCTGCTTCTGTTAAGAGCAAGCACATGGTCTTTTTTGGTACTGAGAGGCAAACTCAGGAGGCTCTGATCTATGCTACTTTCTGTGAATAATAAAGCCCTTACTAAAGTGCCGAGGGTCTGACCATACACCCAAAGTGCTTTTCATATGGAGTCTGTTCGTCTCAGCTCAGCTTTGGCCAGTCTTTCTAGATCCTGTTAGGAATAATTTACTTATTCAGCAGTCTACTTATTCAAATATTCCACCACGGACTTCTTTGGAACTGAGAGTACTGGCTGAGAAAATAATAAATGAGTTTGATTTACAAGAACTCAGGTCAAACAATCAGATGTTTCTTTGGTGGCTTGTATTTGGTAGATGATTCCAAACTGTCCAATCAGCAGCATTTACGGTGGCAAAGAAAATTCTCTCCTTACAAGCTTTATTTCTAGACAGCAATCTTCTGGGCCTAACTGGGATGGAACCAGGAACAGCAAATACATTCAGTACTATTCTAAAGGGGAAAAGAAGCATGGAGGAGGGCTTTGCCATGTGAGGGAACTAACAGAACATTTCAGTATTTACTAAAGTATTTCAGCAGGCAGACGTGGGCTCAGTTTGTATCACAATGAGATCATGAGTCAGAGAACGATTTCATCGATCTGGCCTACTCTTCAGTCTCTCAATGCCTCCATTGATTAGGCAACTGAGATTGTTATGTGTGAGGGATAGGATGACAGAAAAGTGAATGCTCTTTTAAAAGGTAATTAAAAACACTGCTTTGAAGAATTTTTGAATGTCAAAGATATTCAAAGACTTTCTTCACTCATGTGAAGGAGGTTTACCTTTGATTTACTCTTCCCTTGCTCACCTGGGTGGATGGAAGTTCGTCCTCCAGGTCATGAATGATTTTGAAAATGAATGGTGTCACCTGGGATCAAACATGTGATCAGTACCCATTCGTGCGAGGTCACCGGGTACCTCACAAGAAGGAATCTGGGGATACCTGGGATTCCATGCAAGGCTCCAGACACTTAGAAAGTGGATCTCTTGGTAAAGGCATGCCAAAATAGCCTGAGACTTCAGAACAGGGCAGACTGGGTTCGTGTCCCACTTACTCTATGGAGTTTGTTATTCACCTTCTTTGATTTTGAATTTCCTCATTTGTAAAGTGAGGATAAAATCATTTAGAATCATTTATTTGATATAGTTATTATAAAGAATTAAAGGAGACCATGTCTCTAAAAGGCTAAGCAGGATATCTGATACATTCAAGTTGCTTAATAGATACCTGCTCCATTTTCCTGAAAAAGAGGAGAGGAGGTGGGGCGGAGTGGGGAAAATGAGGGTTTGCCAACAATCTGTCTGCTTAAAGGTAGAGTTAGTACCACTGACTATTCTGAAACTTAAAGGAGAACCGTGCCCGAAAGGTACCCAGGGAGACCTGGGATGGACGAAAATATAGCCCCAAGAGGAAATGTACTGATGGGTGGTAAGGAGTTCAAACTTCAGAAAGACTGACAGATCCTAACACCCTCTCTGCCACTTTCTAACTAACTGTGTCCCTTTGCAGCTATTGAACCTCTCTACCCCGTTTCCCTGTATGTGAAGTAGTAATAACGATGCCTATCTCAGAGAGAGCATGAAAGAGCTCTGGTTTGCTTGGCCGACCCATCTCTTTCATCCTCCTAGACTTGATTTCCCCACTCTCAAGGAAGGGCTCTTGTAGCCATGCTTATTCCACACGAGTATGTCCCCTTGCTTGTCACAGAGGAGAGAACGAGTGGTCACCTGACTTAGGAGGCCCCAACACACGGGCTGAGCTGACACGATCAGCTTCTCTCTCCTGGGGGAACACTAAATGACATGGTGGAAGAAAGTGCTTAACACGATGCCTGGGGTGTAATGAGGATTTGATCATTTTTAAATCCAAAGTAAAGATCACGTCCTGGCATCTACTCTTACAAAATTTCAGTGTCTTGTAACCGTAATGTGGGTAGTTGGTACAAGCCCAACAGGCAGTGCAGGGGCGATTTTCCCCTGGTTCTGGAGTAATGGCTCAAACCAAGAGAAGTATGACATTCCTATCTTCATATCCCCTTCATGCCAGAGACATTTCTGAATAAAGTTTGTATTAAACAGTTTTCTCTGGAAAAGTCTAGCAATTCTTATGCTAGCAATTTTAATGTCATGGTCTGAGAATAGGTAGATTTAGATCTAGAATTGCTTATTTTTAACTAGGCTAACTGAGAAATGGCAGAGGTGAAATACCATTGCTAACCACGCCTCTTTCTCATGGGCACCTCTAAGTCAACAGCATTGGACTCAGGAACGGCTGTTTCCTTATCCTGTCCTCAACAGGTTCAGCTCATTAAATGCAGCAAAACTTACTTGGCAAGCATTATATCTCATCTTTCTCATTAAACTAGAACAGGTGCCATGGTGGGGAAAAGGTAGGGGGTTTCAGTTCCTGTGATCTTAGTCTCCAAAAAGGAAATTGTCTCCTTAATAAACAATAAACAAAGAGATCCTTTGCTATTTTAGTATTAATCTTAACTGTCCACCAATATTTTGAAGACAGAATTTTTACCCATCTATGTACTTTTTATCTTTTACAGTATTTATTTCCTTTTCTCTTGCAACTTCTTATGTCATGGAAATATTATTCTTTTTTCTTTCTTTGCTACACAAACCTGAAGTTCATTTTGATTTTTCTTTTATAATTTTCATCCTAATTGAATTTTCTCAGCTGACTAATGTACAGATGAGTTTTTGTGTGTGACAGAATATTCCCCCCACCCCCACACCTTCTCCTAAAACAGAAAGTTTCCTAGTTTGGAATCAGCCAACAGTGTGATTAATGCACTTAAGAGACTCCCTAAAGTTTTCACACATGCTGAAAAATCCTGCATTGTTTTGGGGGATACCAATAAGGACTTAGGGCAAAGTACCATTCTTCCAGTACTATCCACTATGCAGTAGATAAGCAGTCACTAAGACACAGCACGGCAACCCCTACAAACACTTTCCCTTAATTTACATATATGTGTGTGTGAATATATATGTATGTGTACGTGTGTGTGTACGTGCGTGTGTGTGTACAATCTATAACCAGCAAAGTATAACCCAGGTTTCTTTTCAAAAGGAGCAACCAGTTCAAATGCACAGCTGGGTATGGCAGAAAACACATAATTAGACAAATTGGATTTAAGAGTTACGTAAGGTCTCAACTGAGCCAGTGAATAAGAAGCTGAATGAAACGTTGTGATTGCTGCTGTGGTGCCTGGAAAGAACAAAATATGTGGATATGTGTGTTTTGGGCAAATAAAAGGCAATTACTGGGAGTTATGGAGTGTAGCTGGCATTCCGTGAAAGTTCGACTACAGACTGTTTCACTGTGGGCTGTGCTGGGGGAAAAAATGTCCATGGCTGAAAGGCGGATTCTGTCAGGGATGTGCCTACAAGGAGAGATTTGCAAGTACTATACCAGAGTTAAATTTGGGGGGAGAAAAGGGCAGTAGAAAAATTTACATGATATGTAAATTTTCAATAGGCTTATACAAATTCTCAGAGGATTTTAAGTATAAGCGGATACATTATATATTATTACCTTCCCTCTAAAAGTGGACCTTTCCAGCCAAGGCAGGTATATTCTGAAGAAAATAACAAGCAAAGTCTACAGTCTCAGAATTTCTTACTAAGAATACTCAAACCAATGACTAAATATTGAAGATAAGCCCCCTCATAGGGTTAAGAAGCTGAAACTAAATTACCACTTTTTCCTATTTGCAAACATTCTTATTCGCAAATTTGTCTCAAGGCAACTGTACGAAAAGTAGATGTTCTTCTCTCTCGACAACCTCCCGGAAATAAATGGGACAAGAAAGTAACTGTCTAAGAGAGTCCTATCTTCTTAAAGAAAACATTCTGGATTAATTGACAAAAGTACCTATCAGTCCCCATGACACCAAGGCTTATGGCATTTGGGGCTGGTCTCTCAGTGTGCAAGTTAAATACATAACCATAGAATCCTTGCCAATAATAATAATGTCTTGTCTGTTGATGAGGCCTAACCATTAAAATCTCTAACAGCAATCTCATGTTTGGTTTGATAAACTTTACCAAAAAAATCTGAACGCCTCTGATTTGCAAAACACGTGCTAGAGATGGTGGCAAGTAGAAAGATGAGCAGTGCCCTACCTCAAATTTATCGTCTCATGAGAGAGACAGAAATATATACAAACAACATAGGGAAATAAACATGATGTGTTGTCGGCAACTTTGCCATGTACTTGGTGGTTGTGTATCTGGATTTTTCTTCTTTTTGATGCTAAAGAAAATCATTTTGAAGAAGTCTATTTTGCTTGTGTAACCATTTAAAGTTTATTTTGCTTGAGTTATTTAAAAGGAAAATTCTTTTACGTCATAGGTATGTCTGTGCAACCATTATGATGCTATTATAATAAAGTATATAATACTATTAAACTTATGATCAAATAACTCTGTTTCCTGAATCACTATGGGCACAACAGTTGGCAGAAGTCCTGATTATCAATCAAAGGGAGGTCCTTAATGGCAAATAAAAAAATCAATGTACGCTGATGCTGACAAACAGCTACCAAATAGATGCTCCTGTTTGGCACACCCTTAAATTGTTCCCAACAGCTGTCTATAGAATTAAAAATTGCAAATGTTCTATGTGAATAAGACATCCCCCTCTCATTTATTTACATATGGGAAAGTTTTTGAAGCTGTATGTTTGCTAGGGGTGTAGTGACTGAGATGATCTTAGGGGTATGAAGACTGGTGGGAGAATAACAAATGTGATTAATGTGGCTATCTGCTGCTTCTCAGTCTAAAACTCTTTGAGAGAGAAAAGGTTGTCTCACACATTCTAAAAACTTTCAGAAATGCCAGAGAGGGCAAATGAGTGCAGTAGAACTTTCCTTAGGTTAAATGAAAGCTCTTGATCCATGAGCCAGTATCCTAATATACCTCTGACACAGAGAAGGGTATTTGTTGTTCAGTGAATGAACACTGAATTAAGGTACCTTATGCACTTTTCTAGGCCAACAACCATCAAGTCTTCCTTCCCTCCAATGACAGACCACAGAGAACTGTCTTAAATCAAGTATATTTGTTTGGTCTGACCATAGATAATTTTGTGATGTTATGTCTTAACTCAGGATCCATTAAGACATAAAAACAAATAAGGAGAATAAAAGAAATAATCATTTGGAATAACTGATTTATACTTAAAAATCATAACTCATTCTTTGGTGTGCTCTCAACTTTAGTTCCTACCAAAACGAATAATGCTAGAAATAGATGAATACTTTCTATTGTGTTAGGACTAAAGAGTTATTGGTTTTGAACTGATAAAACTTTCTTCCAAACTTGAGTATTCATAGACAGAATATCTGGTTTTCAAAATCAAATTCAACGTTGATCTTGCTGGAGAGACTAGGTATAAGAACAAAACCTCATACAAATAAGAAAGTAGAGACTTACTATATCACGTTGCCTGTTATCTTTCCCTGATATTATCAAGAAGTAGTTCCATGTCAATAGTAACAGCAAAACCAGTGGTATCATGTAGAGCTCAAAGTTCCAGACAACAAAGAGAAAGAGCTGGAGGAGAGAGAAGGGAGAAAAAAAAGATGAGTCAACTCTGAATTTCATTAAATGGACTCTCTTATCCATACTGCACCTCAAAATGCTTCAGAACAGAAAGATTTCTCTTGAAAACAAAACCTTGAGAACTTGTTAGGCATTTTTCTTAAAGCACAACTGACCCCTGGAAAGTCACTAAGATTTTTACTTTGTTTAATTTCTAAGGAGGAAAAACTGATATCATTACATTGTCAGTGAGGCAATTTTAATTTTATTCTCCAGTGAAATTATTGTTAGGTTGGACAAAATAAAGTTTAAAAAAAAAAAGGCAGCAGAATGAGCTTCACTACATTGTCAGAAATAACCAGTCTATCTGCCTTAATGATAAAGGATGAATCACCATTTAATATCAGGGACTTTTAAAAAATCTCACTTGGATAATACAATGTAACAGCATAATAGGCAGATGAAAATACCCACCCTACACCAGCGAGCCCCCAAGATTTCACATTATGAATAAAAGCACTGCTACCAACATCTGTAAAAACATTCAGCCTTGCCATAGAAATCAAACAGCTATTAAAAAAAAAGAGTAACTTTGTCAAAGAAAAAATTTAAATGTCTAACTTTATTATCCTTTAAAACTACCTACTTCTCTAAGTATGTAAATGATTTTTAAAATTGTAAGAGGAATGTAAGTTTAAGAGCTCACCTAGGCTGGCAGAAGGAAGCATTCTAAGAGCATCTGCCTCGTAAGATAAGCCAGCAATGGTTTTAAAGTGTGATTTACCCCCATTCCCCACCAGACTCTTATAACCCTGCATAGATCATCTAAATTCTCTGGGTCTGTGGCTCCTGCTGCCAAATTAAGGTAATTTAAGTCAGATGATAGTTAGGAGCCAGATTCCATCCCTGGTGCTAACTAGTCCTATAACCTCTGGCATGGTATATATCGTCCCTCTAGTTTCTTCTTCTGTAAAATGGGGATGATAAGAGTATCTACCCGAGAGGTTGTGAGAAATAGCTGAAACGTGTTAAGGATTTAACACATTGCTTGGTACTCAGTAAATGCTCAAAAAAATTATTGTGGAAATGATATCAATAACTTACAAAACTGAGAAAGCTAACTATTTATTAACTAAGGTCCTTGGGTAGTACATATTCTGATACCGAAAACTAGGAAGTCGTCTGCCTGCTAAGATTTAGCTGAACCAAAGTATAACTGGGAATTTGAACCAGCTGGTTGGGGTCATGCAACTATCTTGCATTTGACGGATCAGAAGGGTTAGGAGCAGTGCCCTAGGAACGCTCGCATCAGGCACAGCAGCATGGGCTGTTTGCAGCCTTCTTAACAAACCTCAGCCAAGCCCACAGCTTATGCAAATTGCAGAGAAAATGAACCTGCATGGCGTGGCAGAGGCCCGTGGCCCATGAGCCAGAAGACAGCTTCTGGGCCTTAGAAAGTCACTCTGCCTCAGTGTTTTCATTTCTCAACAGAGGTCTGTAGATCTGATCACCTCTAACATCCCTTCTCTAATATTTAAAATGACTTCATGACGTTACCGTACCATCGTTTTTTTTTTAACGTGATATTAAATTTCGAAGACTGTAAATTTTACTGAACTCTTTGATATTCATAACCCACATGGATACTGAAAAGCATAAATAATGGTTTAGTAACCTAAGAAATGAATTTTAGACAGAATTACATGGTAACTATATATTCAAGTTCCTGAATAAGAAAAATCTCAAATATGTTAATGCATGAAACATGAGCCATATTTTCCCTTTTACCAGAAAAGTATAGATTTCCAGAAAAGGAAAATATTTCAATTTAATTTTTGAAACATATACAACATATTTAAAGATGATACAAATTATAACTGATGGCTATGATTATTTCTTTCAAATGTATTTTAAAAATATACTTCTTTATTCAGGAAGTGACTTAAGGCAAATTTGACAGACATCAACACATATAAAAGAGAAAATTACTTTTTGCCAGAATATATTAATTCTTTACATATTTATTTGTAAAATTTAGGCAATCACTAAAATATAAGCTCTTTAAAAGTAGGGATTTTTTCTTTTTTGCTCACTATCCCCAGAGCCTAGAATGGTGCTTGGGGCATAGTAGGTGTTCAATAAATATATATCAATATTTGCTGAACTAATGAATAAACAGATACTGGGTTCCCAAGTCATTTAACATGTCTACTTAATTATTTGCATTAGTAAAAGTCCTATAGAGCCACTATTTAAAACCAAGTGACTTCTGGAAAATGTATTCAGAATTACAATCTGGGATGCCACTAATGAATTTCTCCCTTAGACCCTCCTATATGATTGCCTTTTCCAAGGACATTCACTTGACTTAGTATATCTTGTCTCATGGATAGGACTCAGATTATTCCATTGCTAAATATCATCCATTGTAGTAATTTGTAACCTATCAAGCCAATATATTCCTCCTTGTAATGGCCACTCATTGGTGTTAAAGTCCTGGTGTTACCCAGAATGAACGTTCTGGTGCCTTCGTGTATTAGTATTAGTTGTCAGCCAGGTTTTGCATCAAATAAACTTTTCATATGATAATTCTGCAAGTAATCAATCCATCTATCATGCCTCTTTCCTCTCTAAGTTCAACCTCACTAGTTGCTTAAAGTACCAGTTACAAGGTATCATTTCTGGGCACTTCTCCATTATGGACATCTTCTCACCACATCCAAACAAATATATCAATAGCATTCTTAAAATATAGCACTCAGAAGTGACAGAACACTTCTTATGAATACATATGGTATTTATATGCCCTAACAACACAAACACCAGAACATAGGATGGGAAAAGATATAGAAGAGAGAGACAAAGAAAGAAACTGCATTAGCTTTATGAATCCTGGTAGTGGAAAATAGTCTCCTTCCCCATTAGGTGCTCTTTAAGAATTTAATATTTAGGTAACTAAGTAAGGAGCTCCTGCTCTTGAAAATACCCTTTTTTTTTTTTTTAAAGAGAGATTTGAATAAACTTTAAATATGAAAGCATTTATTTTTTCTTTCTCAAAATTTCATTGAAGATTTCAAAAGGTCAAAGAAGAAAGAGCATTATATATTCTTGCCTACTTTGTTGTAAATTAATTGACTATATGTGCATGAGCCTATTTCTGGGCTCTCTAAGCTGTTCCAATGATTTAGGTGTCTGTTTTTACACCAATACCATATTGTTTTGGTCACTATAGCTTTGTAGTTTAGTTTGAAATCAGGAAGCATGATTCCTCCAGCTTTGCTCTTCTTTCTCGAGATTGCTTTAGCTATTTGGGGTCTTTTGTGGTTTCATACAAATTTTAGGATTGCTTATTTCTATGAAAAATATTGTTGGAATTTTGATAGGGATTGCATTGAATCTGTACATGGTTGTGAGTAGTATGGACATTTTAATAATACCAATTCTTTCCATCTGCGAGCAAGGAATACACTTTCATTTATTTGTGTCTTCAATTTTTATTACTGTCTTGTCTTAGTGTATAGGTATTTCACCTTCTTGGTTAAACTTATTACTAAGTATTTTATTCTTTTTGACACAACCGTAAATAGGATTTTTTATTAATTCTCTTTCTGATAGTATATTGTTAGTGTATAGAAATGCAATTGATTTATGTATGTTGAATTTGTTTCCTGCAACTTTACTGAATTCATTTATCAGTTCTAACAGTTTTTTGGTGGTCTTTAGAGTTTTCTATATACAAAATCATGTCATCCACAAATAGAGACAGTTTTACTTTTTCCTTTCCAATTTGGATGCCTTTTCTTTCTTTCTCTTGCTTAATTACTCTGGCTAGGACTTGCAACACTATGTAAAATAAAAGTGGCAACGTGGGCATCCTTGTCTTGTTCCTGATTTTAGAGGAAAAGTTTTCAGCTTTTCACTACTGAGTATGACGTTAGCTGTGGACTTATCATATATGGCCTTTGTTATGTTGAGGTATGTAGCATCTACACTCACTTTGTTGAGAGTTTATAAAATCATAAATGGATGTTGAATTTTGTCAAATGCTTTTTCTGCATTTATTGATATGATCACATGATTTTTATCCTTCATTCTATTAATGTTGTATATCCTGTTGATTGATCTGTGGATATTGAAGCACCCTTGCATCCCTGGAATAAATCCCACTTAATCACAGTATATGATCCTCTTAATGTATTGAATTCAGTTTGCTAATATTTTGTTGAGAATTCTTTCATCTGTGTTCATCAGGGATACTGGCCTGTAATTTTCTCTTCTTGTGGGAAAGGAAAGTTTATTCAATAAATGATACTGGGAAAACTGGGCAGCCACATGCAAAAGAATAAATCTAGACTATCATATACCACACACAAAAATTAACTCAAGGGACTTCTCTGGTGGTGCAGTGGTTAAGAATCCGCCTGCCAATGCAGCGGACATGGGTTTGATCCCTGGTCCGGGAAGATCCCACATGCCATGGAGCAATTAAGCCCGTGCACCACAACTACTGAGCCTGTGCTCTAGAGCCTGCACGCCACAACTACTGAGCCCATGTGCCACAACTACTGAAGCCTGTGTGCCTAGAGCCCGTGCTCTGCAACAAGAGAAGCCACCACACTAAGAAGCCCACACACTGCAACGAAGAGTAACCTGTGCTCATGACAACTACAGAAAGCCTGCGTGTAGCAATGAAGACTGAACACAGGGCTTCCCTGGTGGTGCAGTGGTTAAGAATCTATCTGCCAATGCAGAGGACACAGGTTTGATCCCTGGTCTGGGAAGATTCCACATGCCATGGAGCAACTAAGCCCATGTGCCACAACTACTGAGCCTGCATTCTAGAGCCCATGAGCCACAACTATTGAGCCCATGTGCCACAACTGCTGAAGCCTCCACACCGAGAGCCTGTGTTCCGCAACAAGAGAAACCACTGCACTGAGAAGCCCACGCACCACAACGAAGAGTAGCCCCCACTCGCCACAACTAGAGAAAGTCTGCATGCAACAATGAAGATCCAACACAGCCAATAAATAAATAAATAATTTATTTTAGTTTATTAGCTATAAAATGGAAATGGTAATACCTGTCTATTTCACAAGTTGGCTGTGGGAAACAAATTATGTAATATTCATGAAAATGCTTTATCACAAAGTACTATATCAATGCAAGTACTGCCAATTTTATGCTTTTCATACTTAAAATAGTTTCTAAAAAATTACAGAGACATTATAAAAGAATACTCCAAGATAAGCCAACATGATAATTGTTCTTTGAGCAGTTATAGAAGATGAGTGGTGTTCCTTAGAGGGATTTCTGTGTGGTAAGGGAGGAAGGGGTTTGCTGGAAGGAAGTCATAAGTATTAAACTTATGAGTGGTTGCAGTGAACTGTTTTACTAACAATCAGAGCAAGAAAAATCCAGATCTTCATAGAAACTCTTTATTGCTAGTAAATGACATTAGCATACATTGTAGATTTTATGAAGTCTGGAGTTGAAAAAATTAGGTTTTTAAATGTTAACAATTTTTAACATTCTCATGCCCCAGGTATAAAACTATCTTGTTTTAAACTAGCAGTTTTATAAATGTCAATTCCTGTCCATAATTTTTCTTTTACTTTTAAATCCAAATACCTTCTATCTAAATCAGTGTTATCCTGCCTGTGATTTTATCACTAACACCACAAACCACAATCCTGCAGTATCTATTTGAGCCGGGCTTTAAAAGTAACCTACATTTTAATCATAAGTATTCAGGATGGCTCTCTTGAAAATCTGTAATTTAATGCAAGGTAAATGACAATTTGTCGCAACAAGTATCTTATATCACATCGCATAAAATGAACTTTAGGGGGAAAGTCCTGCAAGGCTGGCTGGGAAGGCCTAGGATATCTTCATTTTACGAATGAGGACGCTGACTCAGGAGGCTGAGACTTGTCTAAGGACATCCTCTACTGAGTGGCAGAGTCAGCTAACTCCCAATCCAGTGTGCTTTTCCCACAATGCTCCACTGCCTCTAAGGTAAAGGATTTTACAGTGAATGTGGATGCTCTGAAGGTATCAATTATTTAGGGACTGGTTATTCGATTTGTAGACTTTTTTCTATCTCTACTTCTTCTCCTTCCTTTTGCTCTGAGATAACCACTTTTGCAATAGTGCAAAGGAATGGAATACCACTTTTTAGGTGCTCCAGTAAAGGTCTGGCATGGCAAAGAGGTCAAACGCTAATGGTCAAAATGAGTTTTGTGGAGACAATTTTCTCCTTCCTTTTCCTCACTATCTCGCATGGCTCTGAACAATGAAAGTTAGCTATTCACAAGGTTTCTATTAAATGGGGTTTTCTTCTGTCCAAAATGTTTAGAAGAGGTTAGCAAGGTGGCTGTAAAGGCAAAGACTGGAAAATGAATGAGCCAATTACCTTTTACAGACAAAAAAAGCCTTACCTTCTCACATGAAGATTAAACAAACAAAAAGACCTTTTCTACTCAGAAGCTAATGAAGGTGGGCTTGAGCTTCTCACTTACATTTAAACAAGGCAAATTATATAAAGTAGAGTGAATGTTCAAAATATTAAGATTTTATAGCCATACCATTTCTTAGGAGGTGCAAGATGTGTCTGATTTTTCTTTCTTTGAGCCTGGGGTTTTAAGAGTCCCAGGCAGGACTGGGCCATCCACATCATCCCATCAATTGATGCTCTCATTGAAGTGCAGTGGAAGATGCCTGCATTCAATGATCATTCAGTGCGACACACGACAGTATCCCTGGGGGAGCGCACTTCAAAAAAATCATTTAAGTTGGAATATTGAATATCCTATTCTTTTGCAAACTACAGTATATTTTTAAAAAGAAATCTCATCCAAAATGATTAACACTTCCTACTGTTCGGGAAAAAAGCCTGCCCTTTCAGACTAACAGCTGTGAATCATTAGCTCTCCAGTGATGAGATGTGTTTGATGAGTATTTTTCTTTCTAATTAAGAGATGAGATTCTCTATTTGACTGTCTCTTCAGAAAGAAGTGAAGAAAAAATTCTCTGCCTACATGGAAAGGCCATCTCCTACAAAACAATTAATTATTTCATGGCCCTTTTAGAAAATCCTTTTCCTCCCTAATTTCAATTCATTTTTTTCCCTTAAACTTAACACATTTATGGCCTCCACAGCATTAACCCATTTTTCACCCAGCCTTCACCCTCTAATGTTTTCCTGTTCATTTCATCATTCAAAAATGTCTATTTCAGATGAAATAGAATGAGGAAATGTAAAAAAAAGTAAATACATGCTTATGCTAACAGCACTTGCTGTGAGAATATTTGCTGATGTAAAAGAGGACTCAGAAAGACAATAAATATTGATACATAGCGTTTGCCTTTTGAGGAATTAAGCAATGCTTTAAAATAAAAAACTTTAAGGGACCTAACAACATATAAAAACTGGTTATGGTAATTAATCCCTAAAAGGAAACTATTTTACTTCTACCATTAAAACTGGCCGTAAAGAAGAAAGCCAGGGGATGTAATGTGGAACCTAAAATAGATGCCTTTTCTTTTTTGAAAAAGCCACCATCCAGGTTATAAAATTCCTGAATTAAATACACGATTAAAGAGAAGAGTAAGAAGCAAATGAAAGTACTGTTTGTGAATCAATCCCATCAACTGCCCCCTTAAATCCTTTTTGGCACGAGGAAAGAAAGGGGAGGAATGGAAGAGGGTCAACTTTCAAACACGTGGGTGCTGGGCTGCCACTTCCCTGCCCTGGGGTGCAACTGGAAACATGTGGGGGATGCTTTTAGTTATCAAAATGACTCAGGTGGGAAAGGGGTGATCCCGGCATTTATTAGGTGAGTCATGGATGTGAAACACCCTGAAATATGTGGAACAGTTCCACTCAATGAAAAATGGTCCTGTCCCAAATGCTAACAGTACTCCTCTTTGAGGAACATTGCCAATTCTCACACAGACACTAGGATATTCCACAACTAACTTAGAAAAGAAGAAATGGTAGGTACATGTGTAAACAAACGTGCACAGAAGAAGGCTAGGTATATTTCCTAGATGACAGCATGAGAGTAGCAGAGAAAACAAATTGCATTCCCTCATAGGTATTTGCACTAGATTCTTTCTCTCCATCATTAACATTCACTATTTCTTAAAAATATGTCTAAAGAAGAACTGGAGGTGAACTCACCCTACCCATTTACTCTCCCTTGGATTAAGTAAGGCTCCACACATCATCAGGGACTTCAGAACTTCATCTGCTGGGAAGGGGGTGGTTTTGCCTTGATTTAAATAGCCAGATGGTGTCACCACCTGTTCTAAGGTCTTTATTTCTGGTTCATTCCACTAAAGCTTTTAGTACCACCTCTGTCAACAGGAGAGAGTAGATAGGCAATGCGAACTTCATTCCCAGCCTCATGACAGCCTTTTCAAGGTGGTATGACACATTGCTCTCCTGAAGACAGGCTTTGCTGTGTTTGGACACTTTTCTAAAGTAAGTAGTAGTAAGGAACTGGTGACAAGCTTAGACCCGCTGGATCACTCCACCTTGTTTAGCTGTTTCCTATGATCCCGCCACAATGACCCAGGGAACCTCATCATGCTCATACACGTGCTTACCTACAGTAGGTTTTCTCCCCTCAATCAGAAAGAGAACTGAGAAGAGATGATTCCCTCTACTGCTTTCTTTTTGAGCAGTTACAATCAAATACCAAACTGACAAGACTTGTGGGGGTGTGTGTGTGGGTGTGTGTGTGTGTGTGTGTGCGCGTGTGTTATGTATTTAGAGGAAAAAAGTCAAAGTGTACTCTCTACCAAATGGTCACTTATACTGATTAGGCAAAATACAAAATATGTCAAGAGAACCATCTGTCTCTGTTGTTCTGGTGACAGAATGAGGTATATGGTTAGGAGTAGAAATGAATGATAAATTGATTTATTGGCAAAGCTTTGAATTGAATGTATATACTATAACAAACAGTTCATTTATTTACTGATAGTGTTAAAAGATCATTGTTTGTTCCGATTTACTTAGACCACTTATAAGTATACACCAGGAAGTTCTGATTCTTTACTTCATGAAGCTATACACAGGGTTTTTGAAGTCACTACCTGAAACTTAAAGTCTACCATCTTAGAATATCCAGGCCTTTTTGAAAAGCATAGCTTGACTTCATCTATTAAAGAAGCAAGCATGACAACTAGATGGGACTCATTTGAAGCTGTCTTACATATGACTCAGAGAAATACCTACTGAAGAATCTCCACAACAAAATGGACCAAAACAACCTCAAAGATGGTGCTATCAACTAATCATAACATAATGTACCCTACTCTCCTTGATGGAGATATTATATCAATAGAATCTGCAAGCCAGAAGGCTTGGGAAGTTATTTATTTAGATTTTTTTTTCTTTTTTAGGTTATATGTTGTACCACTATTTTGTGTCATTTTTATCAAAGTCAGAGATGAAAGGCTCTGGCTTTGCTTTGAGAACACTGACAACACCAAAATGTAAAGCCCAGAGTGTGTCCAACTAGAGCATCGCACCAACCACACATGAATAACTGATAAGTAATGCCTGCAACGTTGTGAGTTTCATGTTAGTAAGAGTTTGGATGTAGAATGAAAATGACAAATGCTTATAGATGCCCAGAGAACGCTGATTCTCTGAGGTCCCTTTCATTAGAAATTAGTACTTTACCTAGTAATTCATAATGCCTACATGGAACCAAGCACAGTTATGTTTTTAATTTTAATAGCTTCATCATTCACAGAAGTTCCGCTCATTCATAAAAAGGCTGCATGCAAAGTCCTTCTTGCAGATTACATAATGACACATATTTATTGTTTTAAGTGACCAAATATGAACAATTAGGAGGAATGGGTGAGCTGGTATTACCTGGTCCATGAGAAGGTTGCTGGTCTCAAGTAACAATTGCTCTTAAAAAAATACTTAAGGACCACATCAAAAAAACATGTAAGAATGAATAAGGTTGTTAAGTTCACTGAAGTTTGTCTTTTTCTAGAATCCCACTTCTCCAGAATCCAACTGGTTTTCAAGGGACCCATGACTATTTCACTAGTGTAGGTAAAGGACATTTCATGCTTGAATTATTTTCTAAGTTAAAAAAGAAAAGGCATTTTAATGTTGGTTCTCAATTTGTTTCTGTTTTGCTTTTACTTATGTCTCCAGTGCCAATGAAAAAGGCATATTTTTCCATGATATTCAAGTCATTATAGAATGTTCTGATATCCCTTCCTGTCTTTTAAGTTCTTAAATGATTATTTAATAAACCTGTTGAATTAAATGTGATATTTTACTTCGGGATACTGTCATACAAATGTGCCATTTTTATGTATTTTCTAGAGCTTTAGAAGGGCTGTAAATGTTTGTAAAGCTTGTTAAAGATAGTTATCTTTTAAATTCTTAAAGATATTAATCTATCATCATTACTATTTTTGAAGTAGGTTCTTGAACTTCCTTCTTTGTGTGTGTAAATGCTGTATCTAGAAACACAAATCTGATACGAATGTTTGCCGATGTACAAAATGTAAAATTTTCCCTAAGCTTGAAATCTGGCTTTAAAGCTATCTTCATCATGAACAGGTACAATATTTAGGGCAACAGCTGGCACTTCAGTTGCTCATGGGGGGAAACTCCCTCTGTTCCATATTAGATGCCAGAAAATAGGATACCCAGCGATCTAACAAGCCAAACACATGTTAGTGAAGTCTGTGATACAAGCTACTTTAAAAATTAGTCCTGGGGTCTCTGTACTCCTTCTATCTCACTGAACAGAAACAGAAACACCTCTAAAAAAGCACATGATCAATAATGGTGACTGCCTTTTCACCCAGTAGCTGATACGCAGAGGCTTGTACTCTGTCAAGTTTGGGGATGCTTGGTACCATTCTGATGCATTTCCAGTCAGATTATCTCCCCCAGACTTATCCAACTCATCATGATTATCTTTCCTGGGCTACTAATTTCTGATCTTTCTTTTTAACCCCTCATGACATAACCTAGCTGTTACTGCAGGTTATTCTTTATACAGATTTAATATCTTCATTTCAATCTTAAAATCACAGAGCCAAAGTCAGAAAGCGTGTTTTAAAATTTTCACCCTCATAAATAGATTTAGGACCTAATAATATCATATATTTCAGCGATCTTACCAGTTTCTGAAACTTCATCTCCCATTCTGTCTTATAATTTTCTAATTTTCTCCTTCACTGGTCTCATTCCCCCCAATCCCTCTGTTCTGGAAAAACTTCAAGAGTTATGTTTAGCAGCTCTAGCTATGTCTGAACATTTCTCTTTGCAATTCAAATAATCATCTTAGGCTGATTTTAACAGCCTCCTTTACTCCATTCCATCTTTTACCCTTGCTGTGTAATGTTTACTGATGACTGTCTTTCTCCCATTTCTTAACAGATCTAAGTGGTCTAGTTACCACACGGGAAGCCTAGAGGTTTGAACACTAAGTATACATTTCTCTTGGCTATTTTCCACACCTCTAAACATTCTCTTCAGTGCAACAGGGCTTGTGTTTCAATGGTAACAGAAGTTATCAGAGAACACTAGTTTAGACAGCAAGCAAGCCGCACTCCAACTGTTCAAACAGCCTGACTTTTACAGTAAAAGGAAAGGCCCTGGGCCAAGACCACTGAGATGAGCAGGTATTTTTAGTTCACTTGTAGGCCAGCTCTAATGTAATTCTGAAATGTTTTCTTCAAACCAAACCCAACTTTTTCAGGGCTGTCCAAATCTGTTTTCTTTTATAGCAAGTACAAATTCTTGGAGCAAGGGAAGCATGCGTATCATTTGCAGTGCTGCTGCATGTCTACGGTGTTGATGCCCGATGGCTCAAATTAGTCCGCAAAACAGATGAGCGCATTGTAATTAGCTCTTGTCAAACTGTTAGAAACACAAAAAACATTTCCACTGTAATAAAAATTATGAAAAAGAAAAATCTCTCCTATCATTTTCAGCCAAAATAGTTCCTGAAATGTCTGGTAGTTTAGGATTCCAGAGTTCTAAAAGAAGGCCGTTTCATTTTCAGAGAAGCTTTCACTTCATTGACATGGAGATGCTGAGATGCACTATCTTTCAGGCATTTCTGTTGTTGTATTTGATGAGGTTTGAAGCCTCATTTCTAAAAATGACCTGTTGTGAGTGGACACATTTCGCTGAGCCGCAAAGCGCTGATGTATAATTCTCAACAAACACATACTTCTTGTATTTTTTAAATCAAAGATTTTTTGAACTTTTTCTATCAGTGTGTCATCTGTTTTCCTGAATAACTAAATATTGTATTTTGTTTAAACAAAAGAGGACATTAAGGGGGCAGTGCTGTAGGTTCATATAGGATAACTTTGATGCTAAACTCTCATGCGATGGTCATCAGTTTCTTGTTGACATTTTACTAGAATTTTCATTGCTAGGACAGTAACACAAAAGATTACTTTGCTCAACTTTTAAGTTATTCACAAGCTTCAGTAGGGTTCTGGAGATCTCTGGAATTTAATTTTCTCTCAAAGAAAAATATGAGCTATTAACAGGTAGATATTTCAAAAAGTAAATTTAAATGCTAACCAAAAGGTGGTATAGTTTGAGATTAGGTCAGATATACAAAACAAAACAAAAAACCTATCTCTTTCTACTTGCCTTCAGAACTTTCTCAATGATATCTTCAGGTAAACTTGTGGGAATGCGCAGGATGGTATAAATTAACCTATCTTTAAAAGTAATGAAATTACCACATACAACAGTTAGCACAAAATTAATCATAGAGCTAAAACTATAAAATGTCTAGAAGAAAACAGGAGAAGAGAGTTGTGGCCTTGGGCTAGGCAAAGAACTCTTAGACACAACACTAAAAACATGACCTAAATGTGTACTTAAAAATTAGACTTCATTAAAGTTAAAAACTTTGTGCTTCAAAAGATACCATTAACAAAATGAAAAGACAAGCTACATCCTGGAAGAAAAAACTGCAAATCATTTATCTGATAAAGGACTTGTACCCAGAGTATAGGGAACATTTAAACTAAATTTTAAAAAGTGATTAAAAAATGGACAAAGTATTTGAATAGATATTTCACCAGTGAAAACATATGAATGTCTAATAAGCCCATGAAGAGATACTCAACATCATTAGTCACTAGAGAAACATAAATTAAACCACGAGATACTGCTTCACACCTGCTAGAATGGTTATAATCAAGGCAGAAAGTACTAAATTGTGAAGATATAGAGCAACTGGAACTCATACATTACTGGTGAGGATGTAAAATGGTACAGTCACTTTGGAAAATAGTTTGGTAGTTTCTTAAAAAGGCAAACACACATAAACTTAACATATGAACCATCACTTCCACTCCTAGTTATCTACCCAAGTGAAATGAAAACATATGCCCACATAAAGTCTTCTGTATGACTGTTCATTTATAGCAACATTATTCATGATACCCCCAAATGCAAACAACCAATTGTTAATCAACTGGTGAATGGATAATCAAAATGTACTACAATCCATGCAATGGAATACTAGGACAATAAAAAGAAGGCACTCCTGACATGCAATCACTGTGCTAAATGAAGAAGTCGGAAAGAAGTAAAGGACTACAATTGTATCATCCCATTTATGTGAAGTGTCCAGAAAGGCAAATCGCTAGAGATAGAAAACACACTAGTGGTTGCTAGGGGCTGATGGTGGGAGTGACTGTAGTTGGCATGAGGGGTCGTACAACCCTGTAAATTTACTTAAAATGGGTAAATTTTATGGTATATAAGTTATACTTCAGTAAAATTGTTTAAAATAAAAAGTGATAATTTCTGTGGAGGTAAATTCCAATCCAAAGAGCTGAGAGAAGCGAGGCCAAGGCAACAAATGATCATAGATCTTGGATGTAGCTTGCCAACACTCTCAAAATATTTAAAATGCTAGTTGATGACACCATCTACACAATAGTTCTTCTCACAGTTGCTGCTCCTTTGAGTTTAGAGAAGTTCCACAAAGGCTATTCAGAAATAGCTAAAGCAAACATCAGTCATTGCTAATTACGATTGGAAAAGCAAGGTCCTAGAGGCAGCTGGTGAAAAATGGTAATAAAATGCCTCCTACCCTAAGGTGAGACTATTATGCAACGAGTTTTAAATTCCCGTGAAAAATATGATCTGGTTTGAAAAGAAAATGTTGAATTCCTTACCCTGTAAATAGGAAATGGCTCAAAGGATAACCCAAAAATATTAAGGGAAACTCAGTCAGAGAATACAGGGAAAAAAAGGAAGGACAGCTTAGAGCAACAAGCTGAAAGAAAAAAAAAATCAGATAAAGCGAAACAGAAGCAAATCTTAGTACAGGAAAATGAGGATAGAGCATTCAAGGTCATCTTGCCCGCCCAGAAGAAAGCACTACTGCATAAATATGACAATGTTTTCCTACTTTGTAATCATGCTCGGGAGCTCTTTTAATTTGGGCCGAGAGACTCCGTCTTCCTTTGAATTCCGCAGGGATGTCTATTACCAAGTTACCTATAGTACCACCTATCAGGAAATAAAACTCCTCACCCCCACTTCCACCCACAAAAATAGCAGGAAAACATTAGGAGGGATTTGTTTTATTTTTTTGGTCAGCAACAGTCAGCAGCTCCCTTTGGTTGGTTGGGTTTGTTTTTCTCGGTACACTACATCAAGAAAATAGAAAGGAAAACTGCTGAACACAGCAGGAAGAGTGAAATAAATCTGAAAATCGCTTCCAACTGTTTTTATTCCAGCACTTTGAAAACTCTAGGCTAATCCTGTATCTTCCTATACTGCTGCGTACATTTCTTAGATTTTTTTTTTTCATGATAAAGCTTTATATGTGTGTTTGTAAGTTGACTAAATTATAGCAAGCATGGAGAAGCAGGTGAGCCCTGGCAGATTTCCCATTGTTTTCATAGCCCTTTTCTCTATCAGTTGCTGCAATCTACACTGGCTCCCTGTTCTGCTGTCAGTGCCGCAGAGCTATTCTATCTCCCAGGGCGACAGGTGTGGCTTTGTCCTCTAAGTGCATGACACTGGGCAGAATCCAGCTCACCTTTCACAAGTTCACTGTTGTGGCAACATCGCACTTCCTTCACTGACATTGTTGCCTTTCAGACATGTTTGACCACTCTTTGTGCAGAAGTGTTCATCACCTTTTTCGCTCTAATAAAGACATCGACTTAGTGCAACTCTGGGCTCAGTGCTTACTGGTGTAATAAGCGAGAGTGACATGTTTCCTCTTTTCTAGCTCTAGCTCGATCTTGAGGAGGCAGGGAGAGGTGTATGGCTTCTAAATATCAACTAGAAAAGAGCACCTCATTGCAAATTACAGCTAAAGTAAATGCATTGGCATTGGTGTCTAAGAGAGGGCAATATACTCCCTAAGAACAAAACACTGATCATAGCCTCTATCACGGAATCTTCTGGACTGTCCATATGACTTTGTTCCTTTCTCTTTTATGACAGACCTATGCAAAATAAAGTGTAAGTGGCATACATCTAGAGAGCCTAAAAGGGAACACTGTGAAAAGGTAACACAAAAAGGGCTAAAAAATGTTTTCTGAGATTTATCCCATAAAACAATTAAGCCTGTTTTCTTTTTTCTATCGAGAAACTTTATGGAGAGCGAGAACCCCAAATCAGCTAATACAGCTTAGTGATCAGGGTAAAATAGGTTATGTATAAATACATTTACCAGGCTATAATACAACATAGAACATTTGCGTATATGGATATAACATAAAGATGTGTGTATATAAATTTACATCTATACCGTATCTATAGCTATCTACACTTTTATTCATCCATCCCATGGGAAGTGTGTAACAATAAATATTAAGTGATTATTTACGGGACCCTCTCCCTCAACTGTAGAATGGAAACATCAATTCAATTATAATGTGAAAGTTCATTAAATGCCATTAATGATATAGTTTATCTCACTTCTAAGGAAATAATTTTACATGGGATATATATTAATCTAGTACTGTTAATATATTAAGGAACTTTATTATTTTGAAACCTCAACTGGAATTGAAAATGAAGTCTGCTTTAAATAATCATAATTAAATAAAATTATTACCATGAAGGAATAATTACATCTAAGCATTTCTAAATCTCAAGGGACCATTTAACTGTTCACTTTTATCATTTTAAATGATTTTTATTCCCATATTGCAGATAGGAAAACTGAGTTTAGAGTGAAACAAGTATTTTCTAACATGTGTATTAGCCATAATTTTTAATGTCTACTTTGCTTTCTTTTTCCCAGAAATAAGGTGGTAAAATTGGAAGGATTTTAAACAATTCTTATAACCTCTCTTCAAGATCACATAAAAAGGGGCTTCCTAGGTGGCGCGGTGGTTAAGACTCTGCCTGCCAATGCAGGGGACACGGGTTCGATCCCTGCTCCAGGAAGATCCCACATGCTGCGGAGCAACTAAGCCCATGCGCCACAACTATTGATCCTGTGCTTTAGAGCCCATGAGCCACAACTATTGAGCCCATGTGCTGCAACTACTGAAGCCCACGTGCCTTGAGCCCATGCTCCGCAATAAGAGAAGCCACGGCAATGAGAAGCCAGTGCACCACAACGAAAAGTAGCCCCCACTCACTGCAACTAAAAGAAAGCCCGTGCTCAGCAAAAAAGACCCAACACAGCCAATAAAATAAATAAATAAATAAATAATTTATTAAAAAAAGATCACATGAAAAGATCCTAAATATATATTTTTAAAGCTTGTTAAATGTAAAAGAATATTCTTATATTATGTGATTTAAAGTCATCATTTTATTAATCTGTTTCTAGAATTTTTCCCTTCACATTTTAAGATCCATTTAAAAGACTGTGTTAAAGATAAAGGTGTCAAAGATAAGATAATGTTCTTGATAATCAGTCCTGAAAAGCTGTAACAGAGAAATCCTATACCTTGCTGAAAACCTCTTATCTTCTCACATCTTCAAGACTCACCCAGTGCTTCAGTACAGCTAAAATATGCCTGGCCTATCACACAGAAGCAGTTGAAACTTGCCACATCATAACCTTTCTTTTTTGTTTTTTGTTTTTAAGATCTTTATTGGAATATAATTGCTTTACACTCTTGTACCAGCTTATGAGGTACACCAAAGTGAATCAGCTGTATTTATACACATATCTCCATAGCCCCTCCCTCCCACGACTCCCCTGCATGCTCCCCGTCCTGGCCCTCCAAGGCATCACCCATCATCAAGTTGATCTCCCTTTGTTATACAGCAACTTCCCACTAGCTATCTATTTTACAGTTGGTAGTATATATATGTCTGTGCTACTCTCTCACTTCCTCCCAGCTTCCACTTCGCCCCCTGCACCCCCAACCCCGTGTCCTCCAGTCCACTCTCTGCATCTGCATCCTTATTCTTGCCCTGTCACTGGGTTCATCAGTACCATTTTTTTTTTTTAAGATTCCGTATATAATCTCTTGCATTCCTATACACTAACAACGGAAGAGCAGAAAGAGAAATTAAGGAAACTCTCCCATTCACCATTGCAACAAAAAGAATAAAATACCTAGGAATAAACCTGCCTAAGGAGGCAAAAGACCTGTATGCAGAAAACTTTAAGACATTGATGAAAGAAATCAAAGATGACACAAACAGATGAGGGACATACCATGTTCCTGGATTGGAAGAATCAACATCGTGAAAATGACTGTACTACCCAAAGCAATTTACAGATTCAATGCAATCCTGATCAAATTACCAATGGCATTTTTCACAGAACTATAACAAGAAATCTTACGATTTGTATGGAAATGCAAAAGACCCCGAACAGCCAAAGCAATCTTGAGAAGGAAAAATGGAGTGGGTGGAATCAGGCTTCCTGACTTCAAACTATGCTACAAGGCCATAGTGATCAAGACAGTATGGTACTGGCACAAAAATAGAAAGGAAGATCAATGGAATAGAATAGAGAACTCAGAAGTAAGCCCAAACACATATGGGCACCTTATCTTTGACAAAGGAGGCACGAATATACAATGGAAAAAAGACAGCCTCTTCAATAAGTGGTGCTGGGAAAATTGGACAGCAACATGGAAAAGAATGAAATTAGAACACTTCCTAACACCATACACAAAAATAAACTCCAAATGGATTAAAGACCTACATGTAAGGCCAGACCTATAAAACTCCTAGAAGAAAACATAGGCAGAACACTCTATGACATCCATCAAAGCAAGATCCTTTTTGACCCACCTCCTAGAATCATGGAAATAAAATCAAGAATAAACAAATGGGACCTCATGAAACTTAAAAGCTTTTGCATGGCGAAAGAAACCATAAACAAGACTAAAAGGCAACCCTCAGAATGGGAAAAAATAATTGCCTATGAAACAACGGACAAAGGATTAACCTCCAAAATATACAAGCAGCTCATGCAGCTTAATACCAAAAAAGCAAATAACCCAATCCACAAATGGGTGGAAGACCTAAATAGACATTTCTCCAAAGAAGACATACAGATGGCCGACAAACACATGAAATGATGCTCAACATCACTCATCATCAGAGAAATGCAAGTCAAAGCCACAATGAGGTATCACCTCACACCGATCAGAATGGCCATCATCACAAAATCTAGAAACAACAAATGTTGGAGAGGGTGTGGAGAAAAGGGAACTCTCCTGCACTGTTGGTGGGACTGTAAGTTGGTACAGCCACTATGGAAAACAATTTGGAGGTTCCTTAAAAAACTACAAATAGAATTACCATATGATCCAGTAATCCCACTCCTGGGCATATACCCAAAGAAAACCATAATCCCAAAAGAAACTTGTACCATAATGTTTATTGCAGCACTCTTTACAATAGCCAGGACATGGAAGCAACCGAAATGCCCATCAACAAATGAATGGATACAGAAGATGTGGCATATATACACAATGGAATATTACTCAGCTATAAAAAGGGATGAGATGGAGCTATATGTAATGAGGTGGATAGAACTACAATCTGTCATACAGAGTGAAGTAAGTCAGAAAGAGAAGGACAAATATTGCATGCTAACTCACATATACAGAATCTAAAAATGGTACTGATGAACTCAGTGACAAGAACAAGGACACAGATACAGAGAATGGACTGGAGAACTCGAGGTATGGGAGGGGGCGGGGGGTGAAGGGGAAACTGAGACGAAGCGAGAGAGTAGCACAGACATATATATACTACCAACTGCAAAATAGATAGTCAGTGGGAAGTTGTTGTATAACAAAGGGAGTCCAACTCGAGGATGGAAGATGCCTTAGCGGACTGGGGCGGGGACGGTGGGGGGGGCTCGAGGTGGGGGGAGTCAAGGAAGGGAGGGAATACGGGGATATGTGTATAAAAACAGATGATTGAACTTGGTGTACCCCCCAAAAAATAAAAAAATAAAAAAATAAAGATTCCATATATATGACAGCATACAATATTTCTTTTTCTCTTTTTGGCTTACTTCACTCTGTATGACAGACTCTAGGTCTATCCGCCTCATTACATATAGCTCCATCTCATTCCTTCTTATGGCTGAGTAATATTCCATTGTGTATATATGCCATATCTTCTTTATCCATTCATTTGTTGATGGGCATTTAGGTTGCTTCCATGTCCTGGCTATTGTAAAGAGTGCTGCAATAAACATTATGGTACATGTTTCTTTTGGGATTATGGTTTTCTCTGGGTACATGCCCAGGAGTGGGATTACTGGATCATATGGTAATTCTATTTGTAGTTTTTTAAGGAACCTCCAAACTGTTTTCCATAGTGGCTATACCAACTTACATTCCCACCAACAGTGCAGGAGAGTTCCCTTTTCTCCACACCCTCTCCAACATTTGTTGTTTCTAGATTTTTTTGATGATGGCCATTCTGACCGGTGTGAGGTGATACCTCACTGTGGCTGTGACTTGCATTTCTCTGATGATTAGTGAGGTTGAGTATCTTTTCATGTGTTTGTCGGCCATCTGCATGTCTTCTTTGGGGAAATGTCTATTTAGGTCTTCCATCCATTTGTGGATTGGGTTATTTGCTTTTTTGGTATTAAGCTGCATGAGCTGCTTGGATATTTTGGCGATTAATCATTTGTCCATTGCTTCATTGGCAAGTATTTTCTTCCATCCTGAGGGTTGCCTTCTTGTCTTGTTTATGGTTTCTTTCGCTGTGCAAAAGCTTTCAGGTTTCATTAGGTCCCATTTGTTTATTCTTGATTTTATTTCCATTATTCATTTATGATAAAAACTCTCCAGAAAATGGGCATAGAAGGAAATTACCTCAACATAATAAAAGCCATATATGAGAAACCAAAAGCCAACATCGTTCTAAATGGTGGAAAAATGAAAGCATTCCCTCTAAGAACAGGAACAAGACAAGGGTGTCCACTCTCACCATTATTATTCAACATAGTTTTGGAAGTTTTAGCCACAGCAATCAGAGAAGAAAAAGAAATAAAAGGAATCCAAATTGGAAAAGAAGAAGTAAAATTGTCACTCTTTACAGATGACATGATATTATACATAGAAAACCGTAAAGGCTTTACCAGAAAACTGCTAGCACTAATCGATGAATTTAGTAAAGTACTAGGATACAAAATTAATGCACAGAAATCTCTTGCATTCCTATACACTAACAACAAAAAAGCAGAAAGAGAAATTAAGGAAACTCTCCCATTTACCACTGTGACAAAAAGAATAAAATACCTAGGAATAAACCTGCCTAAGGAGGCAAAAGACCTGTATGCAGAAAACTTTAAGACATTGATGAAAGAAATCAAAGATGATACAAACAGAAGGAGGGACATACCATGTTCTTGCACTGGAAGAATCAAAATTGTGAAAATGACTGTACTACCCAAAACAATTTACAGATTCAACGCAATCCCTATCAAATTACCAATGGCATTTTTCACAGAACTAGAACAAGAAATCTTACGATTTGTATGGAAATGCAAAAGATCCCGAACAGCCAAAGCAATCTTGAAAAGGAAAGATGGAGTGGTGGAATTAGGCTTCCTGACTTCAAACTATACTACAAGGCTACAGTGATCAAGACAGTATGGTACTGGCACAAAAACAGAAAGGAAGATCAATGGAACAGAATAGAGAACTCAGAGGTAAGCCCAAGCACATATGGGCACCTTACCTTTGACAAAGGAGGCAAGAATATACAACAGAAAAAAGCCTCTTCGATAAGTGGTGCTGGGAAAATTGGACAGCAACATGGAAAAGAATGAAATTAGAACACTTCCTAACACCATACACAAAAATAAACTCCAAATGGATTAAAGACCTACATGTAAGGCCAGACACTATCAAACTCCTCGAGGAAAACATAGGCAGAACACTCTATGACATCCATCAAAGCAAGACCCTTTTTGACCCACCTCCTAGAATAATGGTCATAAAATCAAGAATAACCTTTCCATTCCATTACCTTTATGACAATTGCATGAGTCCTAGCCCCCTGATGCACCGGTGACCTAAAAAAGTAGTGTCGGTTCTGTGCCTCTTTTTTTGGTTTTGGTGGTTGTTTTTGTTGTTTCTTTTGTTTTACTTCAACCTCAATGATAGGTAAATTTTAGTTGTATGAGTCTGATTTGATCTGCAACACAAGAAAGTTAGTGTGGGAAGGGACTGTGGGAGGGTACCACGTCCCACCCATAATCAGTTAATCAGTTTCTTATTTATATGTAGTAGTTTCTAGTCTTATAACTGTTGGTTCAATTATATGTTAATTACTGCTTTTTTTAGGAACTGTTGGCCCATCCATTTCTGCTCTATAGTTGACACCTCCTGTTTCTTTAGAGTGCTGACCTTCCTTGTACAAACCCTCTACCACACTCAGCTGATGGTTTTTGACTCCACCTCTGGTTGCAGAAGGATGGACATTTAACTCACACCTGGTCATGAGAGCAGTATCTACTCCTGGTCACAGTGATCGGTTCAGGGATGGGCCAGTCAGAACAAATGAGACTCAACTCTGGGTCTTTGGGCCTATTGAAAAAGAGTCTTTTTTTTCCTGACCAAAAGCTAGAAGACCTGGGGAGTGTTGATTGCCACTTAGGGGAAATCTTGCCCAAGATCAATGCTAACACAGTGAAAACTAAGCCAAGAAATGCCAAAAGACTGAGTTCTGATTGAATCAGTGAAGCCCCCAGATCCAGACATGTCTGGAAGCATAATTTGGCCTCTCACTCATACATATACAAGAGAAAACAGAAAGGACAATTCAAACATTTTGATGAAATTCTTACAGCTTTTGAAAAAATTAGAATTCATCCCTCACTCCTGGTCCCCACCAGACTGACCTACCTAGAATCTCTGGCAGAGGGTCACTCCTTTTCTGACATCATCAACAGGCCAGATGAACTTCACCTAATGCTCCAGAGGCTTCCCAGAGAGCAGACTATAAAATAGAGTAGGCTGAGGGCCATGGAAGTTCTCTTTCTGGCAGCTGTCATGCCACCACCCCTTTTCTCCTCCAGTCAAGAGAAGAGACTGCAATTATGCGGGAGAGGTGTTAACAAAGGGAGGTCTCTTTTCTTCTTTCTTCTCAACAGCTTCCTGATAAAGCAGTCTCTAATTCCTGTGTGTTCTGGAAAAGGTGGAGCTTACTTTCCTGGTACCTGTGTGATTAGGACTGGTGAGAAAAGTGGGATGACCAGATAAAATATAACTTGAAAGTGAACACTCAAATTCAATTTTTCTCATTGTCTTAGAAAATTCAGGTGACCTGCATGGAAGGAACTCAGTTTGTCTGTTAGATCTTAGAACTCAGGGCAAGGGATTATTTGGGGGACACAGTTTCAATTGATTGGCTGGGTTTCTTTCCTCCCATTTTATAAAGCAAGAGAAATTACTCCAAATTTACCCTCCGGTGTTCCTGACTTGCTTCCAATAAAACTCTTTTCATGGTGCAGTTGTTTAGAAAGGTTGAGATTAACAAACACTTCAGAGAGGATTTCCTGCCTTCAGATCCACTTAACAGGGGTTTCCAATTCCTGCAGATTTGTTCATCTTTGTTAGCTCTAAGGGTAGGCAATAGGCCCAGTATGGCCATCCCACTAAAGAGAGGGACTTTTTATATCATTATTATCAAAATTATCAACCTTTTTATATCACTGGATATTCTGGGCTAGTTTTCCCCATAAGACTTTGCAAGTCCACCTTCTCAGGGCAAAATTTCGTCTAGAGAGCAGGCAGATGCTAGGCACAGCACTCCACCATTGACAACTGTACCTGTTAGGAAACTGACACATGAGATTTTTCAAAATGGACAGGAATTCACTAAGAACAAGCTGAATGAGGTCCTCTGGGTCTCCAATGATTAGTGATCCTATAGAACCTGTCCCTTTGTGTCATCTTGAGTTGGGTCTTATGGGCAAGTCTTGATGGAAAGGAATTTCCATTGAGATGAAGCAGGATGTGTTCTACCCTCTTTCACACCAGCCCACACTTTCTTCTTTTTAACTTGTACCTTAATGACTTGTTATCTCTTGACTAGATACAGAAAAAGAGAAGAAGAGACAAAAAGCATTTCCTAAAGTATTGTTGTCATGGTGTTATTGTCACAAAATAGGTGTAAGTGTAAAAAACAAATAGCTCATCATTTACTTAGTAGTAAAAAAGCTGTGTTAAGATTAATCATCCTAAAACCCAAATAATTACTTTTGGCAGATGCTCTGTAACACTTAGCTCATTTACAGCCAACCCCTCTGAACAGGATCCCATCATCTAAGGGTAGCAAGTTTTGGTTGAGGACTCATAGGAAGTTAAAAGGTAAGCTCTTCTACGGGTGCTCTAATGGACCTTCCTTATGTCTATGGCACTGGGAGTTTCATAACACTCTCTTTAACATTTTTGCAGGCTAAAATAATCACAGTCATGCTCTTTGGCATAGAATTTTGAGTTTTGTGAGAAAAATCTTGTCCCATTCTCAGCCCATGTCCATGTGGAGGCGAGGTGGCATTTTACAGACGTATGTTTTGGTTAGGCTTCTCAACTTTTAAAAGAGTTGTCAACTATATTCCCATCTCAGCTGAGGCTTAAAGCATGGTCTGTCCCTAATTGGCAACAGAATATTTGCACTCCAAGTACTTGTCAAAAGAGGATAACACTGAATGCTCGCTGCCCAGTGCCTATCAAAAATCAGTCATGAGAAATCGTATTTATGGAAGGTTGCCTGAAGGACATAGATTCCCTTTTAGATATTCTAAATTTTATTTTTGGATTTAGCCAAACCATTTGAGAGTAACATACTTAAACCCCATGGCTATGCCACTTCAAAATAATAGTTAACATTTGTGCCTAGCACTGAACCAGGTGCTTTTCATGCACTTGTAATCATCTTTAAAATAACTGTGCAAAGCAGGGGTTAATATCTGTCTTCCAGAGGAGGAAACAATCCTAGCACCATCAAATTGCTTGTTCAAGACCACCCAGCAAGTAAAGGCAGAATCACAATTCAAACCAAAGTCTGTTTGGCTCCAAATTTCATGCCCTGTATACAAAGCTGGCGTTGTTTTACTGAATTGCATTTTGGTGTTGTAGCAGCCCCTGTTGAGGGAAAGTATAAGAAAGAATTCTGTGAAGCACAGCATTGTGTTTAACTCTGGAGATTTTGTTCACACTATACATTGTCAACTTGAAGGAGGCTCTTGAATGAGAAATTCTAAGGTCTCAGTACTGGAAATAGTTGGGCTTACACTGCATAACTAATAGGCTTCATATAAAATATTAAGATTGTGAATCACGTAACTGATAGTTTTCCCCTTAATCTACTTTCTGGGAAGCCCAGATTCCAAGTTTTGACCTTCCTCTGTCTAGTACTTGAGCTACGAAATTTATGTGCCACCTTTGCCATTAGCATAATCTTATCTATCCTCCTACTCTCCAGTCATCAGTGTGATTCCTTTACTTACACATTAACTTTCTATACTGCATGTATTTTTGTAATTCACTTCCATTATTTTCCCAGAATGAGACAGAATATAATCAAACCCAAATAAGAAGTCGGTACCTATTAAGCATTTAGTCTCAGGACCTGTGCTAACTAGCATATTTTCTTTTTTGATCTTTATGATAATTGTGAACTAGATTATATCATTAGCCTCATTTTACAGATGAAGAAAATGAGGCTCAGAGAGGTTAAGTAAAAGGCCCAAAGTCACACAGCAGAGCCAGACTTCTGGCTGACTCCAGAATCTGAAGTACTAACCACTATGCTGTACCTCTTCAGCTCCATATCACAGTCAGTTAATAAGAATAGATGGACACAGTAGAATGGGAATAAAAGGATACATAAGAGAAAGGGAAAAGAAAAGATGAGGAAAAGATGCCCTAAAAAGAAGAAAAGGAGCAAGTAAAACTAGACAAAAAGTCAGGTACAGAAGAGGAACGAAAGTTGATAGAGAAGAGGAAGAGCATGGCACAGAGATGGAATGTGTTCACAACTGAAGCTCCAAAGTATATAATCGTGTGACCTCCCAGAATGAATTTTTCTTAACATTTCAGACACGAGTGTTACCAACACACGTGCCAACTCTCCAGTATAAACTTCTATCTGTAAACTTCACTATAAACTTCTGTATCTTTTCTTGTCTGAAACACTCCTTTGCCCAAGTATATGTCAGCCTCTATTGTTATTTATCCCATTTTGTGTTTCTGATCTCAACCCAAGTAGATTCTATCACTTGGTGGAGAATGGGACCACACTCTTTACAGCACTGACCTAGCAGAGGCAGCATGCATGATGTTTCATAATGTTAATTTCCAGGAAAGAGCCTGGTATTTTTTTCACTCCAAATAAATTCTTGTCTGTTGCCACTCACAGAAAGAAACAAAAGATTTAAGCACACACACACAGATAAACAAACCCCAAACCAAACTCCTTTGTTTTTCTGACCCCAGGCCAAGAAAACATCACTTTTTACTGTCCTTCCACAGCCAGGGATATAAAAGGTGAATGTGCGGAAAAAAATCACTCTTGAGAAGAAGAGCTATTTACAGGGGGTTGTATATATCAGAATAAGTTATTCCTGGAATATGAATTAATAATGAACTCTCCAAAACACTGTAAAAGTAGACCTTGCTGTATTAGAAAACAGCTTCCTTGCTTTTACTTTCAAATTTAAGATTTATTTTTAAAATGAAGGTTTCTTTCCCCATGAAATTTTAATGGATCTGTTACAGATTAAGGAATGATATGGGTTTTAAAAGTTCACATTGGAACCACCTAGGTGTCTGTGAATCTACCAGTTGGAAATACCTTTGAGATTTAATATTTGTCATACCAATGGTCTTTGAGAGAATTAGGCTATGTAACTGCGGATTTCTGTAGGTCCTGTCTGGATTCGACATTCTAAAAATGAGAATTTCTTTGCATTCTTAATTTTTTAGATCAAGTCTAGGCTTTTGTTAAGTTAGTCCCTTGTGGAAGAAACACATAAGGGGGAGTGCACATTCCTTGTATTGCTACACGGAAACATGACCTCACCATCCTACTCTTGGCATCTCTCCTTAGCCTTTTCTCCATGGGAGAGATTTCTAAACACACACAAGTTGGGTCATTTTAAGCTTGCATTGACTCTTATTAACAAACCGAGAGGAACTACAGGTGATGAAACAAATACTGCATTTGGCCCCGGGCTTAGCCTCAAATCCACCACCCATGAAGTGGACCACTCTGGGCAAACCATGGCCCATCCAGTCATGAAAGATTGTTTTGAAGATAATGTATGTGAACATGCTTTGTCGATGGTAAAACATTAACAAATTAAAGATAATTAGATCCAGATTCTGGTCCATATCTAGATATAAATAAAGGAAGGACTCTGGATTTTCATTCTGCTGCTGCCTATTAGCTAACAGTTATTGAGTGTTGTGAGATTACGCCAGAACACATGGTGCCAGACTTCTTCCTAAAAGTGTTGGCTACTGAAGTGCAGGGTCACATTAAGAACTCAACACCAGTGTTAGTAAGACAGTGAGCGTGGCCAGTGGACTGGAGAAGGAATATTAAGTTGATAAGTGAGAATGCCAAGCAAAGTTCTAACTACTATAGGATTACAGGTTAATGTCGTTCAAAGTTGATGACACCAAGTCAAGGACACTCTTGACAAGGCAAAATGAACCTTCATATTATATTCCAGTTCATTCAATTTTTCATCCCTAGGTATCCAACAAGAGCCTCCAAACCACTGTTGTAGCTTCCAACTTGCAACAAATTATAAAGCATTTATTTTGTCTTTTGTAACCATATGCAAATAAAAATATGTTAACAAAGACTTTTTGTAACATTCTTGTTTAGTTTTTTAAACTACTTAATTTAATGCCAGAAATAATCTTTGAATGTCCTTTAAAGATATACCGAAAATTTTCTTCTCACAGCTGACAGACACCTGACATTTTAGCCATTAAGCATGGTGCTCCATCTTGTCTACAGGATCCAATTTTAGGAGTCATAGGTGCTTAAATAAGGATCCTTTGTGTAATATAATTAACCTAAGATTCAATGAGTTTTCCTTTAGTATATGTGCTGCCGAAGCGAGCACCAATGAGTTTTCCTTTAAATGCTCTTTACAAATTAAACTCAAGTTAAGATGTTTAAGACTGTAAATGTCCACGATGATTTCATGGGAAGAATATACACATTTTCTGGTGGCAAATATTCAGGCATTCAATTCTTTCAAATAATAAAAAAGATGAGAAGAAATGTGTTAATGCCAATAATATTCAGGCTAAAGAGAAAGGAAGAAGGAAAGTTCTAAGGAAGAAACACTTCCTTGGAATCTTTCACTGATCAAGTAGCAGCCTAGGATAATTTCTCTAATGAACCTACTGATGTCTGATTAGGGTATTAAATGATTTCTTTAAAAATGGGGCAATCCCAAGGGTTCTGCAGTTTCCGTGATATCCTTAATTAATTCTACTTTGAGTTCATTATTTAACAACTGCTTCAGGAAAATAAAAGGTCTGCATCTCTTTACACAAATGTTTGGGAGTTATTTTATAATGCAGTCCCTCCTTGCATAAGCTATTTCTTCTAAACTAGATTAAGAGAAGAAACAGTGAGAAGCTACTTATATTGCCAAAGGAGTGAGAAAAGTTATCCAATTCTGCCTCTACTTTCTCAGTGTAGGAAAGAAAGCCTGCAAGTAATCAAGAAGTCTGCAAGTTACCAAGAAGAATAGAGCCATTTCTTCCCCAGCTTTCAAAGCTTCATTTCTACCTAAGGTTATTTCTGTTGGGGAAACATGCCAGGGATTTCTTTGATGGACAACTTAAACGTTTAGATCTCCCTCTAGAAATTGCTATGAAAAAGTGCCTTTGGCCTTTTTGACTCACAGTCCACGCTTTACCCTTTGACTTCTTCCCTCGGTCATTCGGACATAGGTTCTTTTCTCTTGCTTTGGGTTATCTGAACACACACACACACACTCCCTTTCGAATGACTTCATGACAAGTGGTCTGAGTCTGAACACTACCTTAAATTTCAGCTGCCCTGTTGGCTCCTGTACTTACAGCGTCTGAATTTATTGCGGGCCCTTGTAGTGCAATTTTTGACACATCATTAAGCTCCCTTTTCATTGGGAGCCTAAGGGCATATTCAGGCTCACTGTGAAGAGTGAGCCTAAATAACGGTTAAAACACGTGTCATGAGTTGCAAGGGGCTTGTTTGCCAGCAGGGCACAGTTCACTGCAGCTCCAGCAGTACCCTACAACAGGGTGGGTAGAGATAATGAGATAACCACACACCACAAGTGAGTTGTTCATCTTTGTCTTCAAGCATCTAAGAACACAGTTATCTCAGTAGGATGGTGCACCCTGGAAAGCTATAAATATCTTTCAAAAGGTAAAGAAAAATAGTCGAAGAAAACACACCCGAAAAATATAAGCAAAAGAAGAGCGATTTTTTTTTTAAAGAACAATTTCAGCTATACCAGAACTTACTGAATCAGGCCGATAAGTTCTGTGTGCCTTTTTTGGCAATATGTTTTACTTTAATTGTATGCAGATTTATTCTAATGTTATGATGCTAATCAACCTGTGTAGCTATAATAAAATAAAGGCAATGTCAACACCTCATCAACTAATCACACTGCTTCTTTCATCCTAGACACTGTATCCTCCCTACACAACACCAAAGGACTATAAAAATTATTTATACAAATAAACTATTATCTAAAGACTGAAAAGGCATAATAAATTATGTATAATATGGCCCAATTATGTGGTAATTTCTTTGTTTTAATTATTTGCATAGGTTTAATGAAGGGGTTGCTAGAAGGTGGAACCATTTTTATATTTAATAGAAAAAACAAATTTGTTTTTAAGAATGAAAACAAAGATAATTAGCTCTTAAATTAGAGGCATACTAATATATGCATGTTCCTAAATTATTACCAGGATTATTACTTTGTTTATGCTATTAAAACTTTTCTTTCTGGAGCCCTGATGTTGGCTACTCAAGTTATATTTTCCCATTTCTGTTAAATGTATTAATATCTTGCTGTTCATCAAGTGCCAGAATAAAGGTTAAAAAAGTTCCCTAGATTATCTACAGAAGAAAAATTGGGGTGGGTGATGACAACTGTGATCTTTCAAGATGCAGTTTACAAACGCATAATAACTTAAGAAAGTGAGAAAAAAAATAGATTTATCAAGAAAAGAGAGAACTCTCCTAAATTCCACACAGCAAATCAGCAAATTTCTTCAGGGAAAGACATCAAATTTGAAAGGCATCAATACTTTTCTGCTGTCACCAAACTGTTATTTATGCCCATGTGCCAGCTGGATTTGTGTATGTGCCTGCATAATCTTTTTCTCACCACTGATGTCATCATTAAAGCTGTGCAAGATTTTTGATTTTCGCTTTGCACAATCTTCAGGGGAGACTTGGACATGATGGTGAAAAGTTTGTGACAAGTTTATAAAAGTAAGAGATGCAGACTGTATGGCAGTGCGATTTCACCACTGCAAGACAGAGGAAGCTCTCCTGACTGTGTGTTATTTGGTCCTTCCCATCCCCATTAAAGAAACCACATGGAACAATTGCAGATAAATAGGTAGGTGACTACGTTTTTTTTTGTTTTTTGGTGTGTGTGTGTTTGTTTTCTTTAGTTAGGGGGAAGAAAGACATTTGGTATCACCCATGTAACACTCCCCAGAACTAGCTGTTTTGAATTTTAAGCATATTCTAGAATTTTTTCAAGACATATATTTTTTTACGACATGCGGAAAGATACTGACCAGTAGACATCTGTTTCCCCAGGCATAAGCTAGTACTGCTTTTTATGGCTGTAAGCCTTATTTATGAGGTTTATAAAGGCTTCAGGACATGAAGACTTTTAGGAATTTTTGGTCACAAAATCTCAAAGCTGCAATGAATTAATTTTCAAACTAGGAGTCAGTGACGGGAACAATAGACAGGGAAGGGCCATCATGAGGAAGAGACACCTACGGCAAGCCAGAGGTAGCTGCTTCCAGAGCTGGCGATTCCGGGTTGCACAGATGGCCACCGGTATGGGGGATGGGGTATGGAGCCAGTGAAAGGCGTCCCTTTCCCCATCATCCACCTGGCTTCACTCAGTCTTCGTTTCTGACTGGCCCGACAGTTCCTTCAGTCAGGAAACACATTCTTCTGTCTAACTGTTTCAGCCATTTTTCTGTTTCTCTGGAAACAATCTAACCCCAAATAACCTATCCCAAAACAGCACTTCATCGGGAGACCTAGTAACTGGATCAGGCAATAGTGTCACTTATTATACATTATCTTTCTTAGTTAGTTAGCAGTTAAGAATGCATAGGTGTGAGGGTTTGGGTGCTGAGGAAGGGATTTTGAAAGGGAAGTAAACTTATTTTTATTGAGTGTCTCTTATAGGAGTGGCTCAGTGAATAGATTGCTTTGTTACAGTTTCTCCTTTATTTGCACAGAACCCTGCTAGGTAGGTATGAGTTTCCCCATTCTGACAAAGGAGCTAACTGAAGGTCCAAGGGGTTAGCTAACACGTCCAACGCAGAAAATACAACAGAAAGGAGTGAGTTATAACGGCCCGGGTCTGAAGCCCGGCTCTGTCCTGCTAGCTCTGTGGCAAAGGGCAAGAGACATCTCCAGGCTTCGTTATTTTCATCTATGGGGTTGTTTGTCAAGAGCAGAGATGCTCTCTCTGTACAGCAACTTGATGAGCGCCTGACCCATCACATGTGCCCACTAAAACGGTCACTTCTGCCAGGGCTGTGATCCTCAGGACTTTTTAATAACCATCACATCATCATTATACTCTTAGCAGAGTCTAATTTGCATCCAGGCTGTCTTTACTTTAAAGCTCTTGCACTTGCCTCAATATAGTTCTTCCAACTGGATTATGGGAAGAATGAATGAAAGAACAAACCCATCTGCATGTCTGCACTGTGTCACTGAGAGGTGCCAAAAGTATACAGAGTCTGGTCCTCAAGGGTCACTATCCAGCTGGGGAGAGAGCATACACACATAGGATCGATTTAATACAGAAAACACGATACTGTGTTGTGAAGCTGCAGGATGAACAGTAAAGGCAGAAAGCGCTTGAAGGGTTGAGGGGTTTTCATTACTCTATTTCTTCACCTTCGCCAGTCTCCTGTGCTTTTCTGGTTACCATGGCGGCTGGAATCAACTCAGATACTTTATGAAGACATTCAAGGTTGAGACTTAATGCTGAAAGATTTATACTATGAAATTCCCTTTCCCGAGTGATTTTATGATTTCACAGTCTGAGCCTTTGTCTTTGGCACAGATTTAAAAGACCCACGTGATTGCTCATGGTTTTGTCTTAAGTGGCAACCACTGTTGCTTATATAAACTGGAGCTGATAAAAGGTGCAATTTCCCATTTATTACATCTTTGCTTCTCTTAGACAAAAAGACAAGGCAATTACTGGATCCTGTCATATGGTTTAAAAACCATGGCCTTAAAAATGAGTGCCACTTGCATCCCAGGAAGCAAAGAGGTTTGATTGGAAATACGCTCTGCTGTACATAGGACTCTCAGTAATGCCAATCTTAGAGTGCTTTTTTTCCCTAAAAGCAAAGCTTCTCATGGAAAACCTGACTTTTCTTCTCTTTCCAGGAAGACTCTATGGTTTTGACAGAAGCAAAAATGAGTCACACTGTCCCTGGAGGGGTAAGCAGAGCACCGTGGTTAAGAACCAGAGCTAGTCTGTTTGGGTAGGAGATCCACTACTTAACAGCCATGGGTCTCTGGGTAAGTGACTTCACCCCTCTGCCCCTGAGTCTCTTCATCTGTATGTAAAGTAAGGATGATAGGAGTACCTACCTTATGAGATTGTTATGATGATTAAATGAGTTACTATTTATAAAGTCCTTAGAACAAAGCCTGGCACATGGTAAGCACAACCTCAGTGTAGGTTAAATGAGGAAGAGTTGAGCTCGCTTGCACGTTTCTAGAGCTGGTTTTCTTCAAGCAACTCTCCGGTCAGAGGGATAAGAAGGTAAATATCTGGAATCTGAAGCCCTTGGGTTTGAGGGTGGAGAAGGGGGGCACTGGTTAACTGATCAGCCATCTCTTAGAGTAGAATGAGTCTCAATGAGGGGCCCCAAATCAGAGGACTTGTCATGCTCACATATGGGCAAAGTAGTCATCGGTGTATTTAACATTAGTTCATGCTTGCAAGGAGTCAGAAAGGCAGACGTCCTGAGGCACAGCTCTTGGACAGGACTTTTGGCAAGTGATATTTAGACATTCCTTCATATACCGCTATTTGATTTAAGGCAGTGATTTGTTAACTGGGTCATCTGTAACACATATCCCTTCCTTTTTTTGGAAATACACCTGTTTCTGGGATTTGATTTGGCTCCTAATTCAAACAGACCTCCAAGTGCTCTGAAACAAAATCAACCTAAAATTATACACTTATCTAGAGTTACATTTAGGCCATATGGTTTAAGTTGTCCAAATGTCACAGATGTAGCAGCAGCAGCCATCATCATGCTTTACACTTACCCAACATCTTTCCTGCCAGAATATTATATAAGTCATAAAAGTTTCATTAAGGCAGAGGTGTTAACCCTAATTCTAAAAGGACAGTCACTGCTGTGTTTCGGTTTAGCTCTGTTCCATGGTGAATTTCTACATGAGGATTTCTCAAAGTCCGTAATAGTTACATGATGGTCTTCTTATAACTGATAATGTCTCAGCTGTGACCTCTTATGATATGGAAAACAGGTGGCAGTCATGTAAGACCAAGACCTTTATCTTGGGTCTCTGAGAGGACTCAACTAAATTATTAGACTCATTGCACTAGTCAGAAAACAATGGCTGGGAAGTTGTTTCCAGAAACTCCTACAAAATGCATTGGAAATGTCTGGGCAGTGAGTACATCTCAGTGCATCATCTTAAATCTTCACCTATCTGAGCCTGAAATTCTCTAGCAGATGACCAGATCTGTTTCTTAGTATCCAGCACCCTGCCAGATATAGAGGAGGTACTCAATAAACAAATGTTGATGGACAAATAAATGTATTAAATGCATAATTAGCCTGTTGCAACAACTGGAGAGTTTTATGGTATACATTTGGAGTAAGTGTGATGGATTTAGGCAGAGCAAACGCAATAAGATGATGCTGGACAGGGGAAATGATACAGTGTTGGCAGGGGCAGGCGTAGATTGGTGGGACCAAAGGGATCCTGAGAGTTGTTAGTGGTGAATTCTCTAAGTACTATGGTGTGACTCAAGACAAAATATCATCTTGATTTTGTCTAGAATTAGGCCTGCGGTGTTGAATGTCTTTGGAATTATCTAGGCTGAAATACTGTGAAAATCTATGCTCACCTGCTCATCAACCAACTAACCAATCAACGAACGGACTGACCAAAACATGGGCTAGGTGCTAAGACACAGAGATGAATACTCCTCTCAGACACCATCCTGCAGTCAGTAAGCGCACAGTGAATTGCAAGAACTCAAAATTCATCTTTTTAAAGATATTTTAAAAAGCCCCATACAGATACTTGGCTGTCATCCCCAAGTTGAAGTCATCATATCTGAATATCCAGAAAGTTTTATAATCAACTGTAACCATGCCTTTGGGTCAATATCCCATTACTGCCAGATTCTGCTTTACCTGCTAACCCAGAATAGAAAGACATTAAGCTAATATGTATTATCCTCCCTGCAGTGGCGTTTTCACACTGGAATACTAAAAAATACCAGGGTTTACCCAGCAGTTTGCCGATGGCAGGCAGAGGTAAGGCTAAACAAGATAGGAAACTTCTTTTACTGGTGGGAATTTTAAGAAGATGTAAAATAAGCTTGAAAACGTTTCATAATAGAATGGCTGTCATATTCATTTCAAAATAATATGAGACTTCAAAAATTTCTTGTCCACAATGGTTCCTTTCAGGCTGGGCAACCCAGGCTTCCTTGTGACGGGTGTTCACTCTGCTTTACTGATGACGGGGTATCTGGGAAGCAACAGACACAACCTCAACAATGGGTTTGGAATCTAGTACTTTCTAACTCTGTAATATCAGACAAATTTCTCTGTCAGAGCTTTGATTTCCTCTTTCATGAAATGCTAAAATAACAGAAACCTTCCTTAAAAGATAATTTTAAAGATCACATGATGACATTTGCACACTGCCAGGCATATAATATACGCTCAATAAATATTCATTCTCCTTAATTGAAAGAAACTAATTCACACATCACATTCTAGTACCTTCTATACCCTTGATTCTGTATTTAATTATGTCCTCTGGTAATAATTAGAGATCTAGAATAATGACCTCAGGCTAAGCCCTAGAAATATGGCTGCATCTGACCACCAGAGGGGATACAGAGTCAAGTCCTTTGAATCAACCTTGAATCACCACAGATGAATTCCATATGCTAAAACTGGGTTGGGTTCAAAGTGATACCCATCTTAACTGCAAACAATGTAGCTAGGGAAAACCCCCCATTCCTCAACTCTCAGGGGGATTCCTGGAGCCATCTAAGCAGTCTGATAGTGGGAGAGAGAATGTCCTTTAAGAATGCAAATGATATTAATAGGAAAATATAACAAAATTAGGAATCCTGGGATATACAGAGGAACATAAAGGTGACAAACAGCATCCTTTTCTTCTCTCCTTTCTCACTCCTTAGTTGCAAGACTAGGGGCCTGAGAAGCTCACTGTGAGAGAAAAGCTGTGCTTAGACCTTCCAAGTGAAGAGCTTATAATGCAAGAAGAGATTTTGACCCTGCTAGTACTATCTGGGGTGTTTCGTTTCCTGGGCTGCTCTAGATTTCCTAAGGCCCTCATCCTTTCCAGGTAACCCCTTTGCTTCCTCTTTATTTCTTATTTTGGGTTGGGAGAGGGAAACACCTGGACTGATCAGGGCTTACTAGCCATGTGCTATGAGCACATGATTTAAACTCGCTGGACTCAGTTTCTATTTCTGAACTAGGATGTACTATCACAAGACTCAAGTACTCTTTTTAGAATAAAATAGTAGAATAATTGTAATATGATCTAGATAGTGATACCTAATTTCTAGAAAGGCAGTATTGCTTATCTGAAAGATAGCTAAATTTGTTTTGAAGTTGCATTTGAATGTTAAGCAAGCTCTTATGACACAGAATCTGTGTTCATTTGAGGTGGATATGTGTGTGTGTGTGTGTGTGTGTGTGTGTGTGTGTGTGTATGTGTGAGAGAGTTGGGGGGGTTGCTGATGAAGATGATGGCCATTTCATATAAAACACCCAGTACTTGGTAGAGTAAGTGTTTAATATGGGAAGCATCTTTAACATTGGGAGGGCCACAGGAGACTGGAAAGCATAAAGCTGGCTCCCTGGCATGCATTCTAGGCTTAAAGGAGAGATGTAGTAGATTCTTCCCTTGTCCCTCTAAGGTTGCCAACCCAGTTTACCAGGAAATGGAGACAGGGATTCAAGGACACATCCCTGGGGTGGAAAGGTGCCACTGAAAATAAAATAATGGCATTGCAAAGAAAGTGCTTAAGAGGTTGGCAACCTCAGACACAAGAGTGGCAAAAGGGAACTTAAATCACAAATCCATGGTCAATCACGAAGATTGGCACTTATATTGGAAACACTCTTAGGATGTAACTTTTTCCCATTAAAAACAGCTGAAAAACAAAGCTGATATTCTATGCTGTTGCTATTCCTCATTTTATAGTGGCACAACTCCCACCCCAAATGTTGTGGAATTACATTCAGTATAGATTTGTTTATCAGTTCTTCCACCCTATCTATTTTTTAGCAGCTGATTAGTCTCCCTGGGAGGTAGACACATCTCTGATCAAGAGCTGCTTGACTCTTTGCCATCCTCACATATGCATCCCAATATCCACATTACTTATAATAAATGTGCTGATATGTACATATATAAACACATTTGTATGCATATATGTTCCCAACACTGTATTCAAAGGCACATTCCAAATGGATGTATATATGCATTCCTATACATACAGGAATCCGGGTTCCCAGAGGGAACTGTGGAACACATTGTTAAAACGTCTGTCATCCACGTCAGAGAAACAGAAATGAGCTGGGCATTAAATTTGCATACAGCCCCGAGCACAGAGGTTCCTGTATGTGCACCGTTCTCCTGTTCTTGATGATGGGCATATCTGACAGAAAGATTCTGTCAGGATTAGCTCAGGAAAAACACCCCCAAGGAGATAATTTGAAGACATACTGAGAGTTTGCCTCAATACATGAAAATAAACATGAAATCCTCAGCACTCTCTGCACATTGAGAAGTTCCCACCAACACCCCGCTGCACACCGGGGGATAATCTACTGGAGCTAATTAACACACAGTCATACACAGCGCTGTTAGAAGTGGTTGCCACTTAGGATTGATTTAGTTGCTGCAGTGCTTAAAAGAGACTTGAGAAGGTTTTTGTGTAAATGTGGGAGGAAAGAAGAGGAAATAAAAGTGTATAAACAGCTGCAAAATTAAAAGGTGCTAAGGTCTTTTTTTCCCCCCGAAGACATTAGGGAAACTTATTGAGAAACTATTAGCATTCCAGTAAAGAAAGCTTTTTACTTGATTTTATGTTTCCTTCCACATCAAAATTACACACACACACACACACACACACACACACACACACAGTCAATGCAGAGTCTATACATGGTGGCTATGAAAAAGGGCATGTTTTACTTCATAAGCAAACAAGCTCTGTGTTCAATGCTAACATATGGATTGTGTCATCTAAAAACACAACAATCTTTTATCTCCGCGTCTACGTCTCACTCTATCTTACCCTTCTGAAATACGTAGGTTTTCAGCCAAATTATTAATTGGGAATATGTCTTGGGAAAAATCATCAAGCAATAAAAGCCCACAAACAATTCCTTCTTATTAAACTATCTTTGTGATGTGATAAGGATAGAACAAACCTAACTACTTAAAAATGTTCTTCTTCAAAGTGAATGTTGTGGATGCTATCTGTGAATAAACAACATCGCGGATAATCATGATACTGAAATATCACAACTGAGTAAATAGAGGTTTCAGCAACCTGCTTTTTATTACTGAAACACCATGGAAATAATATTAAAAAGACCATTAGTGTAAATCCCATTAAGTCAGGCTTTGTGAAAATTTAGAGTTGCAATTGATTTTTTTTCCCTGATAAAAGGGTTTACCAAAGAAAGCTATAATGACATAAAAAGGATTTCAGGGGAGAGAATGTGTATGTTGGATCTGAGAATCTACTTTTTATTTTAGCTATACCATTTGTATCCAAAATGGCTAGAAATCATTTTTGATTCAGGGTAGTTTTATTTGGCTATATTTTGCTTTCTGTTAGTTGAGATACTGCTTATTAAGACTAATAAAGCCTACATGAAAAATTCTGTAAAATATATTTTTCCATAGGTCTAGACTAGCCTACGAAATAAAATTCAACAAAAACACATTGACACTGAGTATCTGCTATGCACAAAGTCCTCTACCACATCCTCGGTAGAATAGAGAAACACTCTCAATCTCTTCTCCATCCTTTAGAGTTTCAACCCAGGAGGGAAGACAGACACATTCACAAAGAACTGGGGAATGGCAAATAGGTTCAACTTGAGAATCAACTTGAAATAACTGGAGCTATTTAGCTACTTGGAGTGTTTTTGTTGAGATACAACAGGTGTGCTCATGTTGTGCTATGATCAATTTATAATGTCTGCCGAGAGAGGGCATAAGAAGTGTAGAACGGGCACATATATACAATGGAATAATTACGTAGCCATAAAAAGGAACAAAATTGAGTTATTTATAGTGAGGTGGATGGACCTAGAGTCTGTCATACGGAGTGAAGTAAGCCAGAAACAGAAAAACAAACACTGTATGCGAACACATATATATGGAATCTAGAAAAATGGTACTGATGAACCTAGTGGCAGGGCAGGAATAAAGACACAGACATAGAGAACGGACTTGAGGACACTGTGGGGAAGGGGAGGCTGGGACGTAGTGAGAGAGAAGCATTGACCTATATACACTACCTAATGTAAATGGATGGCTAGTGGGAAGCTGCTGCAGAGCCCAGGGAGATCAGCCTGGTGCTTTGTGATGACCTAGAGGGCTAGGATAAGGAGGGTGGGAGGGAGGCTCCAGAGGGAGGGCATATGGGGATATATGTACACATATAGCTGATTCACTTTGTTGTACAGCAGAAACTAATACAACATTGTAAAGCAATTATACTCCAATAAAGATGTATGTATATAAAAAAAAGTGTAGAACGTAGCCAATGTCTCTGCCAACTCTGGCCTAGAAGATGGAATGTAAGGGTGGGATTGGATTATATGTAAGAAATTAGGTTCGAATGGTTAGTGAGGTTTTATTTTCACTCTCTTTCAAAAAATAACCAATTGTCAGCAAGGGTTTTGGAGCTATTAACTGTGCCTCCTTATATGAATTTCAGAATGGTTTATGTAGAAAATAAAAGCATGAACAAAATATTAATACTAAAACCGAAGATGCAAAAGTTTACAAGTGTCATAAATACAAAATGAGAGATTGCTTTGAACTGGACACAACTGTAGAGAAGTCATGGGTTCTGAGAATTTGCAATGTGGGACCAGCATATCTCAGTGAGGCAAACAGGCTGATTATTAAGTAGAGAGAAAAGTTACATTCTTGCAAAAATAAGATTTTTTTTTGTTATGTTTCCAAATGTTAACTAAAGAAGGTTAGCTGCAAGTAGCTTCCCGTTCTACTCTCTAGATAGAACGGATACCACATACCAGAGAGGACTGTGAAGGGTTACCCTCCTTTCTGCTTTTTAGAATACAGGGAAACTATTCCCCTCATTCTGCTTCTTGGACAGTCCGTCATTATCAATGTCATCAAGTGATGTCGCAAACTGACAAGCCCTTCACTCTTCATTCTTTAAAAGAAGAAGTAGGAGAGCTAAGGAAACTTGCAAAATATTTCAACAAACGTGTGGAGTCATTTGTAGTCATTTCATTAATTTACTTCTACAGCTACACTGATCTACTCCAAGAGCACTAAAACGTTATGGATGCCACTTCAAGAGCCTACTTTTTCTTCTGGGTCTAAGGTGGCAGAGAGGTGTGTAGGAGACATGGAAAGAGAAAGATGGATTGAAGAGCATCAGAATGTCAGCCTCAGTGACATCCTGGCTGCTCCTCAACAGCTAGTGGTAGAAACATTTTCTGAACCTCCTTCACTCACTAGGTTTACTTTATATTGATGATTTTTAAAAACAATATTTACCATTTCCCCCTCCTCCCCCAGCAATTTCTGATTTCTTGGTCTTTTGAAACTCTGTCTCCTTTCCTCTCTTGATTGAGTTCTTCCTTTTCCAGTTTATTACATATCCTTTCGGGAAGGAACCCAGTTGGGTTTTCTCTCCTGACTTCACAGTAGAATAACCTCAGGAGAGTTGGATTTTACCCATCATACCTGGCTCCTGTCCTAGACCAGTTACATCAGGATCATTCAAGGGCAGAAACTGCCGTGTGTGTGTGTGTGTGTGTGTGTGTGTGTGTGTGTGTGTGTGTTCTTCTAATGCACCCTTAGTGATTCTAATGAACATCCAGTAGAGTGGATTCGAGTAGACCAGTGGTGCTCAAGGTGGTCTCTGGACCAACATCCTCAGCATTATCTGTAAACTTGTTAAAAATGCAAATCCTTGAGCCTCACCTTCACCCTACTACATCAGAAATTTGGAATCAGGGCCCAGATTTCTGTGTTTTTAAGAACCTTCCAGGTGATTCTGAAACATGTTAAAATTTGAAAGCCTATGTGCTAGATCACTGACATTTTTTTGTCTAAGTTAAGACCTCAAGTAAAACTGTGCTCCTTGCCCAGCAGCCTCAGGATCACCCAAGAGCTCTACCCTTGACCTACTAAGGTTTTAACCTGGTTCTTAACAAGATCTCCAGTGACGTGTTTGTAGATCAGAGGCTGAGAAGCACTGTTCTAAGAATTTATTCAAAGCTCCATGCCCTTTGCCACCCATTTGACTTTTATGATCTCATTAAGAAATGTAGTAATTATTCATTTCTCAAAAATGGAACCTATTTATTCTTTAGCTATTAAAATAGAAACAACGTTGTTTTTCCTATATGATGCCAGGTCTAAGCCTTTTCTATACTTCCGTTTCTGTTCTAAGGGTATTTTCATATCTCCTGAGAAAACGAAGAAATAAAAGGTCAAAATTCTCCTGTATATAACTTGTTGCTTCTCCCCCCCAAAGAAAAAAAAGGTCAAAATTGCTACTGTAGGAGATCAACTTGATGATTGGTGATGACTTAGAGGCGTGGGATAGGGAGGGTGGGAAGGAGTCGTGGGAGAGAGGAGATATGGGGATATATGTATAAATACAGCTGATTCACTTTGTTGTACAGCAGAAACTGGCACAATGGTGTAAAGCAATTATACTCCAATGAAGAGCTTAAAAAAAATTTCTGATATGTTCCTTAGTTCTGAGATGTATCCATTTTATTCCCCTGGAAATACGATCTCTGAGGTTTGACAAAGAACAAAGATGGAATCTTTGCTTTATGTCTTCTCCCCTACACAGGAAGGAATTTTTATTGACCGTATTAAGAGGCAGCAATGTGTGTATTTGTATATATAGTGGGGTGGGTAAATTAGAGAGAGAGGGAAATGTCATCCCCACCAAGTCAAGTTCATCACCCCTTAGGGTCAAGCCCTGGTGTGAGGATGCCCCGGATTTCTTTATAACAGAAGGAGCTCTGTTTCTTCCTGTGATTATTCTAAAACTATGAGAACCAGTGTAATGGCAAAAGATCACAAACCCACCTGTTCAAGCACCTGTTTTTCCACTCTTCTATTTTCATCTGCATCTTCACCCTCATTTAGCTCAGATAAGAACTGATCCGTTGAAACTGCAGTCCTTTATCTGTTTGGTATCTTAGCTTAAGACTTAGTTTGGGAGGGGTAGTGAGCAGGTGGAGAGAAGGGCTGTCAGATGATCTACATTTGTAGGTAACAGAAGATATTCAGAGTTCAAAAAAACACACTAAAAAATAATGATTTAATACTATGCTTGAATCAGATTAAAACCAACATGCGAATCAACTACACCTAAGAAAGGAATTTTTTTTTTTAGGCTGCACCATGCAGCATGTGGGATCTTAATTCCCTGACCAGGGATTGAACCCACACCCCCTGCAGTGGAAGTGTGGAGTTTTAACCACTGGACTGCCAGGGAACTCCCTATATCTTTCTTTTTTAATTTATTTTTTATTGAAGTATAGTTGATTTACACAGTTAGTTTCTGGTGTACAGCAAAGTGATTCAGTTAAGCATATATATATTCTTTTTCATATTCTTTTCCATTATGGTTTATTACAGGATATTGAATGTAGTTCCCTGTGTTATACAGTAGGACCTTGTGGTTTATGTATTCTATATATAATAGTTTGCATCTGCCAATCCCATCTAATAGTCATAAAGTCTTAGAAAAATAAAGGATTCAAAATCAAATACATAGCATTAAGAAATGAAGAAGTCTCCCTACCACATTAAAGTTCATTTTCTTGTCCCAGTTTCACCAGTCTGCTCAAAACTTCTTAGGCACTCAAGTTACTTCTTTCTGAGCTTCTCTGCCACTACCCAGCCCTAGGGTTACCCTGTGAGAAAATGACTTCTCTATTTAACCAACCTAAGATGTGAGTATTTATTGTGAACCAGCTGCAGTTCTAATAACCACAGATCCCTGGAATCAAAGCCTACCCCTCACAAACAATACACTTTTCTTGTTCCTGAAACCACACCCTGTAACCTTTGTGAGTATTATAACAAGTAAGTATGACGGGTCCAAAATGCAGTCGCAGCCATAAGCTTCTTATGACTGGATTAATTTCAAACTTCAGAAAAGTAAGCAGTCGAAGTTTTATGAACAACACAAACAAAGGTAGTAACTGAGGACATACAGTTTCTAGGACTGAAGGGGCAATTTTTGCAAAATAAGATGCACTGTATTGCCAATTTGGTCAACAGCTGAAACTTTAAATGCTGAGTTTGAAATATGTTGATACAATGGTGACAATCAAAGGTTGGTTTCTCTCTCACCTAAATACAATTTTCCATATTAAGAAACATAATCATTCAGAAACAATTTGTTTAAAGGATCCCTGAAACGAACCAAGCTCCACTCTTGAAAATCCAATGAGTTCTTTCGTAGCAAAGGAATATACATAGAAATGAAGGTTTATCAATTTTTTATAACTCCACAAAAACATCATGGAATTAGACATTCACAGGTGTGACCTATTGCCTAAATGTAAACTGTTAATGAGATTTCAGTGTAAAGTCCATTTCTCTCCTCAGTCAGATATGACTTTATAAATGTTTTCACAGTCGGGTCCTAACCAATTTGGAATTCCAGTGCGGAATAGAGACTGGACACTTAGTGGGCGCTCAGCCAACGTGAGGAAGGAAGGAATAAAGGAATGGAAGTAGTTCAAAATTGGGCAAATATACCTGTTAACAAAAGAGAATTATCTTTCTGAAATAAATAAAAAGTTACATTACTTCTAAAAACATCATGTACTATTTTCAACCCATGAGTTACAAGTAAAGGTACACTTTTGTGTGGAACACATGCTCTGCAACTGTTTGAATGAGTACACTGCTGTCAATTATTCCAAAAAGTAGCTGAGAAGAAAGGAAGGAAATGATCTTCTTTGCCATTTAAAAAATATACACATAATGGCACTTGGTAGTATTTGTGTAAAAATAACAAGTCACAATTATAATGCCAGCCCATTTGGCTTTTAACTATTCTTAATGGAAATAAGATTAAACACGTCTAAAGTGGTAAATGTTCCGAGATGCTAACAGCAATTGCCTCGTTGCATGTGAGAGTACCTGACTTCAGAAGCACTTTTTGTAATCTTTGCTAAAATATTATTCTATATTTTAGATGACTTGTGGATTTATTTTTTTATCTGAAGGGCTGTATGAGAAACAAAGCATTATGTTTCAGACGAGAGGCCTCATGGTTTTCAAGATTCCAGGTTATTCACCCAACCATTCGGGCCGTCTCCCACCTACACCGGGTCACAATGCAAAGTAAAGTCACCTCTGAGCAAATTCGTGAACTTCAAGGCCAAATAACTGCATAAATAATTCGTAGGCCACAGATCATCATCAAAGTCTGGAATTTATGCAAATAACTCTGCTTACATTGAACGGATCTGTAGGGCTGTAAGCTTTTCCAGCCTAAATAAATGGGTAATGGAGAGCTTTAAATGGTGCAAGATTGCTCCCTACAGGCCAAACTGCAGAATGACATACAAGACAATTGGGGTGGAGGGGAAAAAGACATAAACAATCTCTTACAAGGCATGTAGGTTATTTACTGACATGTAGATAAGCCTGGAAGCATGTAAAGACTACAAAACACACTTTGGGATGTGTATTGATAGTTTTTGTTCTAAAACTACAATCCAGTTTTAGAGTTCTCCATTATGTCCTACTTTTTTCTTTTGGAGGTTTCTTTACCTTCTGAAAAATGTAAATTGCTTCTCTGCTGCAGAAAAAGTTCTGTTTCAATAATGTATTGAATGTATATGGACTCTCTATATTCTATAGAATTCTATGGAGAATCTAAATTGATAAGTTTAATTGTTTTCGGTAGCATGATCAATCACAAAATTTGGAATTAGTTTCCATGATTTGCACAAATCTCATGAGGAGGCAGTGGGGGGGGAGGGGATAGTTTATATACTACTTTCCCCCAGACTTTATACAGCTTTCAAAATTCATTTGTCCAAAACTACCTACTTTCAATATTTAGGGTGATTTAAAGATCATGTATATTTTAAACTGTATTTCTTAAGAAAAATATCAAATACTTTGGTTTTTAATAAAGCTCAGATAGATGGCAGTCCACCTAACAATAAAGGAATCTGATTTTTCAGTGGAAAAATATCAAATTAATACTGAATTTCAGTGATGCATATAGCAGCTCACATTTTCTGAAATATGGAGAGTGATTTTTAAAAAGCAGATCTTCAAAACTATAAGACAAGTTATTAGAAATGCATTTTCCCTTCAACTAGACAGAAATTCCAACTCTAAAGAGAGTAGGTTTCAAAACTGAATAATATATTATGGTTAAAACACATCAACAGTCTGTCACACCATATGCACAAATAAACATATCCTACTATCACTGCACATGCCATAAACGAGGCCAACGAAACATCTGAAAAGGTAGAGCAAATTCTTCCTCATACTGTTACAGACGCTAAATAACACTGTCAACATTTTCTAAGAGATGCATAAAGGAAAGTTATCATTTTTAATACTGCTATTTATATAGTTCAAACATTCTGCTGGCCCATCTGATGAAGATGTTCCACACATCCTTAATTTTAAACCCAATTTAGAACATATTCAGGTTGAAGAAGGAAAGAATACTATTCTTCATAATCGGATTTTTGTTTTGAATAATAAATTTTGAATTATATCTTTGAAATATTTAGAAGTAATAGTCTTAGGTGAAATACAATTAATTAAAGAGTTCAACTATAGCAAAATCATCAAAGGAAAGGCACTGTACTGGTGACAAAGGTGCTAGTTTATTCTGATTTATAGCCAACTGTATATGAGTCAGTATTTCCCTCCAACGAAAGCATGAATTTTAAGCAATTAGGTGATGTAATAAATGTGTGTAATAGCATCTATAACTTTAAAAGTGGAAGGGATGAAGACATTAACTTACAGGTGTTTTTTTCCTACTGTTAGTGTCTCCTGAAGAGTAAATGTTTTCTATATGGTGTTTAATTGTGTATAATCATAATATAATTATATAATGATGAAATGATCTCAATTTTATTTTAATTAAGTAGATAACCTTTTTATTAGAAATGGTTTTCTATAATTAAATTGTTCAGGAAAAATTTTAGTAAAGATTGAGGACGAACCATGTAATTTCTAAAAGCAGATTCATAACAAGTTTTCTGTGAAATTAATATTTAATTCCTCTAATAATATTAGTTCTCAGTAAATTGGGTTGTTACTTTTTCAACTGATTTATACTTTGTCAGTCAGTATAATTGTGAATAGAATTAGTGAATATGTTCAGGTTATGTGAGAGAATTATTAATTAAGGGTAAGAAAAAGTTTTTAATATTGCCCTCTTAGGCAAAATAGATTTCAAAGGCTGTATTATTATTTACCTGGGGCAAATAAATTCATATGTAGAGCTCTAATTCTACTATAATGTAATTATTAACCATAATAAAGGGTAAGAATTTTCCATTGCATTAATGAAGGCTTTAGGAACAAAATATAAAGCTGAATAATAAAAATTGTATTATGGTGGACACTTTACCTAAGGCTATCTATCAAAATCAACTAAAATTATTGATCACTAGAAAGAGTGTCATTATTCTGTTGGTGTAATTGTGATGCTCATAGCAAGGTAGCCTTTTTACTGTGTTTGCACATTGTTTTAATGTGGGTTTTGTTTTGGGAAAATTGCTCATATATGCAACAAAACTATTTTAGCTTGCAGAACCTTATTTCACATTTTTTCTTGTGTATTTTCATTGTTCTCATGCTAAACATGAATAAATTCTAAAACTAAATTCACAATATCGGTATGAATTCTAGACCCATCAGTTCTCCTTGCAAGGAATGTTATTTTTATCTTTGTTACATTCTCTGCAAAACTTATTGGTAACATACTTTCAGAAAATGCCAGCCAATAAACCACACTAAAATAATTTTCTTTATAAAAGCACAGTGATCTTTGGCATCGTTCACTATTTTCAAAGCCATAAAAGAACAGATAACAAATATATGACTCACAAATTATCAATTATGAAAAATAATCTGGTTCAGAAAGCTGCACTAATGCAAAAAGATGGATCACTTGTCACAAACCAATAAAGGCTATTGTTTGTGAATCCAACATTTGATTTTATCATTTATGTTGGGCAACTTAAAATGATTTTTAAACCACATTACTTTTTGAAAAAAAAAATTGTTATAAAGGTGAACGCGGGGGTTGGGGGTAGAAGAAACCAGATGTGTAATCTGTCATCCTTGAAACAATTTATATTCTTACATTGAGTCCAGTCTACAAATCTAAATCGCAAAGACCTGGTCAGCAAGGATGGATGCATCAGAAAGAACCCTACCGTGTTCCAGAAAATGGACAGAAGCAGGAAGGTTAGTAGACTTTGAGTCTATCCTTCCTTTTCATGTGCTATTCCACTGGCTGAAAATTTGCAGCTATGATGCTTCATTATGCAGGGAAGTTTAAACTCTTTGTTTCTTAAGCTAAGGGTGGTTTGTTACACTTCTTATAAGGGGACCTGCTTTTGCTTATTTTGTATTACACAGAGGAAAGCACAATGAGGCTACCAAGCTTAGAAAACCTTCATGACCAATTCTCTTCCAGACTGTTTCACAATTCATAATTTTATAATGAAGGAAGAGGTACAATTCTCACCAACCAAGAAAAGCATTTGTGTGAGTTGCTGGGGCCAGAAATGTCCTATATGGTGTTATCCAAGGGCCACTTCAATTCTCTACCTGCTCTCTGATATCCCAGTTATATTTACACCTGCTTGTAAGTAAGGGTTTGGATGTCTAAGAAAATCAGAGATACCTTGTCCACAAGGCCAGTTATAAAATATGCATGTGTTATCTGGGGGTGGCCCATTCCCATTTCTAGGCAACAGATTTGACCATCAGATGACACAGGGCAAATGTGAGTTTCAGTGACATAATAATGGCAGACACAGGCAGAGGGTAGCAGGGACCATAATGCAGATAATGGGAAGTAATCCCAGGACAATGATGTGCCCAGATGGGTATCTGACAGGGAGAATGAAAAATGGTGAAAGAAGGGATGGATTTAAGGGTAGAAAGGTCATCATATCCTAAAGACATTATTGCACAATGGGGCCTTTACTATAGACTTCTCCTTCTCCTTTCTCATTGAAGAAACACCAGAAATTCTGAAATAAACAGAAAAAGGGAGAGCTCAAGGGCTTAGGTATACATGCCAAAACATAGTAAGAAAAATTAAGTATTAAACCCTGGCTCAACCTCTAACAGCTTGTTTGAGGTGGCGGTCATGAATTTTGCTTAAAGTGGGGCTCATGAATGCTCTTGGATATATTCCTACTTGGACTTTGAAAAGAAGTGAAAATGAGGTTGGGGGATGGACATAATTGAGTAACTATTCAATTATGGCAACTGCTAGCTAATGAACACCTATTACAACTAAGTTTTTAATAGAAAATGTGCTAATTGACTAGGTTGGAGCTCAGAACAAGCATATGGCTAAAATGTTTGATTACCTAGTCTGGTTCCATGTCAGTGATCAACTATAACATTGTAAAAATGAGGGTTTCTATGACAACTACTGAGCTTGCTGACTAAGGTGTGGGTGAGCAACTTGAGGGATAAGTTTCTCCAAATCATGTATCTTCCATTAGTCCTCACACTGTGTGACCTGGAGGTTCACCAGCCGAAGTGTGTTTTTTCTTGTCCCTTACTCAAAACATTCATCTTGTTCTCAGCCTTGGCACAGCTTAAATCAGACTCCTATGTGAAGAATATTGCATTGTATTTATTTTTTAATTGGAAAGGGTATATAAAGCTATAAATCTAATCTGCTTATAAAAATGAAACAAGTCAACACACTTCACCTAGGTTTGAGTCTAGCATTCAACCTTAGGAGAGAGTATAATGATTTCTGAAGTTTCCAGAGGGGGCCAGTCTTGAAGTCAAAGACAGCCTGTACAGCAACTTTCAGGAGATGGGTATTTCACCATCCATAATTTTAGACAAAACTTTCTTTTCCAATGTCATTCTAAACTAAAATTCAAAACAGGTGTTTAATGCTGAGGCTGTAACCAAAATATTCCCCCTTATAACCTGCAACTCCGATAAGACTTCCCTCGGAAATATAATGGTTACATAGCCCTTGTATGGCTTTAACAAACCCCTATTTTCTTCTTTCTGCACCATACAATGTGCAGTCTATTTGCACCCATTCAAGACTAAATTACAGATAAAGTTACAGCAAATTTGTTTTCTCAAAAAAGCAGTCAGCCCTAATATCCCTTGAGTAATAAAAGCCTTGTCTTTCATTCAGAACTAGAACGGGCATAATTTTCTCCAAGAAACAAACTCTACTTCCTGCGACAATGGACCTGTTCTTAAAATTCTGAATGGGATACAGCTCAGTTTGCAGGTGTTCAGGTATAAAGGTAAAAGGGCATTTGACCCCCCAACTGGCAATTGTTGCTGTGGTAGGTAACTTCAGTCTCCTAGTTATATCATTCTATTAGATAAGCTGCCAGAGTTTTCAGCTCTGAATTACAGAGGTAGGCTCAAGTGAATCAATAATTTATACAGATATATCTCATTCATTCTGATGGTATAAAGATACATACTAACAGCCTGCTGCAGCCACGGAACAAAGCCAGAGAAACATTATTTAGAAAGAAAGAGGGAGAAAGAAACCCATTTATCTATGTGAGCAAAAACATTACGTAATAATGACCTCATGGCTTATGAATTTTATTTTTCAACTGTTTTAACAAATACTGTGATGAGATAAATAAGCTCTTTATGAATCTCAATAAGGTTGCTCTGGCGAACGTTAAGCTAACATCTCAAACTTTCAGATTGGTTTTAAAATAGAATGATGTTTTACATAGCAATATAATACAAATCACTTGAAAAGATTCGTGCACCTAAGAAGTTTACATTAACTAGCTTAACTAAATCCCTCAAATATTTTATTACTGAATTTTAGTATAAAGTTACTTTTTAAAAGATGAGAATCAAGTACATTTAGGGACTGTACACTAAGACTATTGTTAATATAGCCTTATGCTGTTAATTATTACCTGGGGAAAATTACATAGTGTTTTATTCACTAATACTATGACATTTTTATTAACTCATAATCCCTGTGCTAACAGTGGTGCACTAAACAAGTTATAATTAAGAGGGCAGCAAATATTAAAAATGCCTACTTAAAAAGTCTTCAATCATGTTAAAGGGAATCCGAGTTCCTCTCAAGGAAAGCAGTACCAAAACCAGTGCGGTTACAATATAAATTAATAATCAATAGCCTAGATGGCTTAAATAATATTTTTGTAAGTTCCTGTCGTCTTATCCTTAAAGATGAAGGGGATTCATGATCTAAAAACATGATAAAAATCTCTCCTAGCAACTTTAATTATAAACAGTGACTGTTTCTTGACAGATCTGAAAATTTATTTGAGGATAAGATGCATTAGCAGTTGGTGCCTTGCTCATTCTACCTCTTTTAGTTCAAGGCTGGACACGTGTCTGGCTTGGACACATGAACCGATTATGTTCAGAGTTGGTTTAGGAGGACTGTGCAAAATTAATTAGGGCCACAGACCCAACGAGAAGGAGGGTAGCAATTAGGGATACTACGCGGGTACCCTATTTTCCTCCGCTTGGAGAAATTATCTTTTCCTTTCTTTTCCAAGGAAACCCATTGGGAAATAGGGCAGACAAGAAAAGTCTGAAAGAAAAGAAAGTGCATGTAGGAAAGAAAAAGAGAACGAGAGAGAGAGAGAGACTAATGCTGTGGTCTCTACCTAGAGTCCTTTAGCCTTTCTCTGCAATACTCTGGGGCCGCCTGCTGTAACCAGTTAGTATTTCTGGCCTTTCAGGAACGTATAACTAGTCCCTTAAAAGTAGAGACAGGAAGGAGAAATAATGGAGTGCCCCATTTCTGACAGTCAAGAGGGAGAGGAGAGAAATGTTCCCACACTGATCTCATTAAGATGACGAGAATAATGAGTGTGAATCTTATGTATGAATCTCACAGCAGATAGAGGAGGGCATAACTGTATCCCACATTCACCCTTTTATGATGCCCGATATACTACATTTATTCTGAGCTTCATCTGATACTACTGTTGGGGGTTTCTGTGACAATATTACAGCTTTAACTTCCAGTTTTGCCGCTGAAGTCATCTGAGTCAGTCATTCAACACAGCTTTATTGAGTGTGCATGAAAACGGGGAAGCTCTGTTAATGGAACTGAAATGCATCTCAAGCAGAACAGCCTGAATTTATCTCCTGTCACTGGTTCTAGTAATGGATTAAAAATACCCCAACATGGCATTTTTCAGTTTATAATCTATTATTTCCCTAGTTCCTTAAACTTAGGTTAAACATTCTAGTCAATTAGAAAGAGAACCCAGGTATTATTACATCAAGCACATATTTCTGGAGGAAGAGTCATGCATTTTTAGCAAGCACTGATGTGAAATTTTTCTTTGTGATTTATCTCCCTTTCTTAGGTCCAGTATGGGATATTGTCAAATAATAATTTTAAGTTAAATTGTGTTTACAAGATGGATACAAATTTTGAAAGATCACATAGTTCTCAGAAACAAAAACCTGTGTTGTTGTGGTCTTACATGTTATTCAAGCTTAAATGATCCAAAGGCCCTCATACTTAAGGACTTCAAAGCATTTCACATAGATGATTTCATTTAGCTTTCTTCACTCCAGTAACTCCAACAGCAATAAACGGGTGCACCAAGTTTATAGCAAACTACACCTCACATAATTTATATAACAAAGTGGGCAACACCCTACAAATTCTAACAGCATCTCAAAATATGCCCAAATTATTATTAATTCAGTACTTCCACCACTTTGCAAAGGAATATACTATTTATACTATTCCATTCTTTTGCTTAATTATATGCTAGAAAAATTTTGATCTATGTAATTTTAAAGGAAATTTAGGCTTAGAGCAAAACAATGAAACTGGATCACCAGTTTTCCTAGGTAATTCACAATACATACTCTTTTTCTCCTGGCATTTATTTAGTCTAATGGAAATTTAGGCCATGGACAGGTTCATCTCAGCTACCATTAAATCAATATGGATCAATATAGATGGTTTAAACTGTTTAAGCAACTCATGAAAGTATATGTTTGAAACCTGGGAAATATATTCTTAAATGAGTCTACATTTACTTTTGGGAATAAGTAATTTATACTACTTAGAGGCCAAATGACATTTCTTTGCTTGTCTAAAACGTGCCTCACTTAAATACACAGTGAACTTTTTGTGTTATTTCTATACACACATCTCTGCAGTGTTCGGGGGAGCTGTAATGTGATGTGATCACAACAAATAGGGAAGTTCATCCAAAGATAAGATACGTACTTTTACTTGAACTGCAGGAATAATACTAAGCAAAGTGAGTACAGATTTACTATTTTCAGCCCTTTCAGAAAAACACATTCCTTAACAGGAAATACCAAGAATTGGGAGTCTAATTTTACACTCTTCAAACTCTACAGGACAATGTCACATACTTGGTTTTCCTTAATTAAGGACAACTTGATTTATAAACTTCAGGGACAGAGATTCTCTCTCTCCCCCAACCCCCCTTCTTATCTTCTCAATGCTACTGTCTTTGAAGCATTCATTACCAACAACTGGGAAAGAGGGAGAGTTAGGGCCTCAGTAAGTCCCTTTCCCTTATAGCACTTTAATTTCCTCTAGTGTAAAGTGTTCTCTAAGCTCCCTTCCAACCATAACATTCTATGCCTTCATGTGTACCCTTAAAAGTCTATACACTCTCCACCTTTGTAGGTCCCTTGCCTTTGCCACGAGGAAGGTGCTCTATCCTGAAGGTAAGCTTGGGGTAGGTGTGTCCCTGGCATCCTGAGCACCCAGCCATGATCACATTGAATCTACTTCCTACATGTGTTACTTCCATTCTACAGCTAGTACTCAAGGAAGGGACTGATAGCTTGTGAACGGTTCTATGTCATTATTTAGGACATTGCCACTGTGGGGAAATGTGTTCCAAGGTCAAAGCAGCTGTCTTACAAAACAGACTTTTACATCTTGTCTGGAGGTGTTTGAGTCTATGTGACAAAATACATAGTTTTAACTACACATCAACCAAGGTTTAGGACTTATAAAGAAAACTGTGGTAGGAGGCTCATATTCTGAGAATTTAAGAAATGAAGGAAACGGTGCACACCCAGACTAGTAGAATCTAGGTTAAGGGTCTCTTTTAAAAATACCAGCCTCCTGGTTGAGGCATGGGATACTCTCATGCAATGGAACAACCAAAGTCTACTTAAAATTATTTAAACAAAACCACATAGGTTTTCAATATTGCCGCCTAACTAGAAAAGGTGACCTCAGCTATCTGAACATCTACATTTATGAATTAATTTTCTCTGAGTAGCAGCCATACTTTACTAATATCACTTCAAAATACATAACACCTCTTTTATGCAACCTCAGCATAATAATTTGTAGATATTTAATGAAGTACTTGTAACCTTGGCAATCTCTTATTTAAAATTAAACCCAAAAGATTTCTCTAAGGAAAATAGCATTTAACTCACCAACATTTTATGACAAAATTGGATGATATATTCTTATTTCAAATATGTAAGCATTGCCTTAAGTCTGCTTGGCAGAAACTGTAGAGATGCTAACTATGGAAAATGCAGTAAAATTATTTGTATATAGCTAAGTGGGATACAAAACATCATATATTTACTTATTATTGGTAAATTACAACAGTAAAAGTTCTCTGATTCCTATGGTGAACTGAGTAACAAGCCAGACAGAATAACCAGTAGAACGTGTATCTTCCCTGTTTTAAACGACTTTCCTATTACACAACCCTTTTCCTTCTCTTCCAATGAAAATCTAATAGGTAATCAAGTCTAATGAAGTATACTTTAATATCTCTGACATAATGATATTCATTTAGGTATATAAAGATTATCTATTAGTCATAAATACGGTACAATGTATGGACAAAAGCCATCTAACCCTCATAATGACAGAGGTTATATTGCTTAGGCCAGAATTAATGTTCACCCCACTTCTCCATTGCAGTGAAGCATAACAACGCACCCTAGGCGTTGGTACAGAGAAGAAAACTCTCATGTGGGTTTTCATAAGGGGAAGATTCAATGCTTCAATCTTTATGAAGCCAAACAAAATCTTTCCCTTCCCTGGACTCCAATGTAGTCAATAATTTTGCATAGAGATCACAAATTCTCTTTCTCCAGACTGATTATCTATGGGAATAATTTGTACTGTATGCAAACTACAGAAAATCTAAACTAGACTTTCCCACCAAGAGCATGAAAGTAAATAAAGTTAAACTCACATTAAACTTCATTTAGAGCATGAATTCTCAACAGGGTTGAGATGGCACCCAAGGGGCCAAAATTGGTTCTTGGGGGAGAGCAAAAAGAATCTTACATATCACAATGATTTGTGGTCCTTCAAAGCTCAACACTCCCTGAGAAAATCTTATTCCTTAGTATTTCATGTTTCTCATTAAATTAAATGAAAAGCTTCTCCCTGGGGGGTGAATATGAAAAAAACCTAAAAAAACAAAAAACAGAGAAACACTGATTTAACACAAACAAAAAAGCCCAGTTTTGTCTCTAAAATCTTTTTTCTCATCCTTAAAATCAGGGTTGCCTTTCATTTTTATCCAAATATCTGTTTGCACTTTGATGTAATTTCCATCTTTCCTTGCTTCTTAGCTTTTCTCTGATTTTCTCTTCATTACCTCCCTTTGAGCCAGTGGCTGATAACTGGTACGAACACGAGAAATGGTCACTCTTTCATCTTCACTCTGTTACTGATCTCTAATGTTACCACTTGCTGAGTATTGGATCTCTGTCATCACAGCAAAATAGAGGATGCAACACATCTCATAACTCACAGACCTACTACGGCAAGAGTGACTACTACGTCTATATTCTGACTGTGATGTTAAAACGTGGTAAAATCATGGCAAGAAGAGGGGCAATGAAAATCTTCCTTAACAGCATTTCAGGTTAGCTTCTCACTTGGTAAATTAATACACCGTAATTCTAAGGTGTATCTTCATAATTGGTCAAAATAGAAAATTCAGGCAATAGAAAGTATTCAACTCATTTGTTAATATTTATCCCATACAAAGGGGCATGAAAACACGTGGAGAGTGAAGTCACTGTCTAAAACATATTAATGACTGCATTTCTGTTGTAATTTACAATCTTTTAGAAGAGTTATTACTGTTACTTTACAAAATTTTACTAAAATAAATTATATAATTATCTCATTCATTTAAGCTTTCTCTGTTGCAAAACACTTTACAGAATAATACTTTGCAATGGAATATGCCTTGCTATTTTGCTTAGAATGCATGTCACTGACAATTTAAATTGAAGCTAGGGGGTACAAAATTTTTCAGAGGACAAGAACATTGGTTTAGGAATCTGAGGACAGACAGTGGGACACCTCTGATTTCATTATTTTATAATTTTTGATCCTCAGTCAACTTAGTTGTAAAATCTAGACCATGCAACATGTTTTTTAAGGGTCTCATAAAGATTTTGAGGCTGAAACCACCTGATACGTAATGCAGGGAGGCTGCCTGAGGTGAAATGGGACAGCAGCCATACAGCCAGGAGACCACAGTGAGGCACTGGTGTCACCCCAACTTGCATTGCACACACCATTAAGGTTCACGAGAAGGCCAATTCCTAGATTCAATACGGTATCACTATTATGCTGAAGATATTTGCAGTTTATATCTGATTATAATACAGCACAACAGCACTGTACTTGAGAAAAAGTGAAATAATTTGATTTCCTCAAATCACCCACAGAAGAAAATGTCTCCTGATTATAGCATCCTACCACTTCCTGCTTTAGAGAACAAAGGAGGGAGAGTAGAAAAAAATAGAAAATGTGTGTGACATGTCATAAGAATTAAATTCTTCTTGTTGTAAATATAAAATAGAATTTAAGAGCAGTAAGCTTTTCAGAGAGTGGTAGACTCTGTGCCTTATGTGATTATCTCCCTCCAAAGAGCAGGAGGCCCTTTTGCTGACATCTATTAAACAAAAAAGGATATTGGCACCATTTAAAGAAAGCTAAGTGCTGATGTGAGGAAGTGCTGCATTGGTATATGTAACAGCCACAAAAATAAAACAAAAAGATTATACATTTAAATAGACCTACAAACTGAACTAGAACATCACTCCTCAAGGATCAGAGAAATCTAGTCAAAATGCTTTGTTCCATTAATATCTGATTTTAGCTAAATGTGATTAATCCTAAAACTCAACTCACTTCTAAATTGTGGTCTCTGGGGTGGCGGGGGGAGGGGCTTTTACATAGCTGCAAGAATTTATATGCAATGATTTTGGAAGGTACCATTTTAAAAAAAAACAATTTTTTCATAGGCCAATGCTTGACAAAAATTTTCCTTTCATGGAATTCAGATAAATTTGCAAAAAATGTATATATCAACTTAAAGTACCAGCACATTCCTGTGAATTGGGCGCACTGAAAAGAAAAATATAGTACTAGAATTTTCTAAGTGTCAATAGTCTTTGACTTTGTAAAAGGAATTTTAGGCAACTTTGGAGCTATACAATTTTCTAAATCAATGAAATTCTGTATAGGTGTTTTTTCTCACACATTTGTAAAGGAAATGTGTAACATACCTTTAAAATTTGTACAAATTAAATCAGAAGTATTGTTTATAAACTTAGTAAGTACTTAGGTCAGAGAAAAGCATATATAAAGAAGGATGGGCAAAAGGTCTTGGAAGTTTAGATTTACATAATTCTAGGGAAATTCAAGAATACAAGGACAGGACCATCAGTTATAGATCATTTTGCTTTAGCACTTGTTTCTTTGGTTTTCAGGAGTCCTTCTGTTTTGCTGTTGTGGGGAAAGTAACAAAAATTACATCTGGAACATTTCCAACTTTTTCTGCTGGCACTAAAAAATGGTAGCAACAACAACAAAAGCTTCTATAAAAATCATTTGAAAATTGCTATAAACCTGAAGTATAATCTTGTTGGTGTGGTATTACTGATGTCTCAAATTTTTTAAAATAGAAATTTTTGTTGAAATTTCCTTTCCACACGTCCAGTACAGTCACCCTCTCCTGCTCAGTGATATGAAGGCTAAGACTTGAATATGAACTACAGGTGATGTAGACTTGTCTTTGTTTTCACATCAATATTTCTTCTTAAGTGATGCTCCCTTTTTAGTCCTTGAACATGAAGGCCACTTAAAATGTCTTTACTGTTTGTAATAACTTTTAGAAAAATCCATATGTTGTTTAATAGCAGCAGGCTTTCTACACAGGAAGTACTTGCTAAGGTTTCCTTGGGAGCCTATTGTCTTCAGATCATTGTACTGTTTTCCCATCGCCTCTGCAAGTTCAGTTCCTCCTTTGCTTGTGTTTCCTCCATTTTTTTTTTTTTTTTATCATTTGGCTACATAGAGCTGCCTCATGTCATTCTTTGCACACATCATCTCTGTTTTTTCTCTTTTCCTGCATAATGGCCCAGCTTCTCTGAGAGTCGCTGTTGTCCCAAGTGTGATCCTTTACTAAAATGGGGATTGAATGAAGGTGGAGCTCAAATTATCTGGGAGCAAAGGAAAACCAGGCATTTGAAAAGGACCCAGAAAGGAACGAGTAATGAACCAGAGTGGCCTCAATGAATGGCTGTAGAGGGAATTCTCAGTTTTGACACAAAAGGAACGCCTGGATACCAAGGAAAACCTAGGGGGAGAATCTCAGTAGGAAGCCTGCCTCATCGGCTGGTCAGCCCGGAGGACGGAAGACAGTAGCTCTCCAGATAGGAACAGAAACACACGTATTTTATGAGTAACAGTTAGGCATTAAAACATGCCGTTTTGGAACACAAGGTACTTTGAGGAGTTGACATCCCTTCATAATTCATGTTCATTGTTCCTCTAAGTAAAATATGTGTCTCCCTTTAGTTATTCTGTTAGGAATTGTACTTTAAAGGCAAGAGGACATTTTTGATAATGCACATCTTAAACTTTTCATTAAACTACCAAATTTAAATTCTACCTTTTTGTGCACTCTGACATTTTTGTCTGGCATTTTCATTAATTTTGCGACATACATAAATGTAGCTGAAATGTTAACTGATCAATACTTTGTCTCTCTCATGTAGCACTAGCACTCCATTCCCTAAGGACCACACGGCAGAACAGAAATTAAATGTGTAAAATATCAAATGTTAACGTTAACCACAGCAGCACTTACTGCATAACGACAGAAAAGGCTAGAACAATTCCAAATGGACAGATGGTACCACAAATTATCTACAATCCCATTTAAAGATTAAAGTTTGTCCTGTAAAATAATTCTCTGACGCACCCTGAAGTGTGTCCTTTTACTGATAGCTCAGTTGTCCAATTATTTTTGTGCTCATTACAGTGAGAAATGACAGTACTGAAAAGAAAGAGAGAACGTACATTTTTTTTTTTTTCCATGTTGCACCCACTGACATCCACAAGAACACAAATGTCTGGTCAAGAGCCTGATGAAAATTAGGCCCAATTTATGAGACATTTCCACGTCTACAATAGATGATTCCCAAAGACAAGCGGCCGTGCCTTCCACACCACATACGTCTGTGTTCGCTTTTAGGCATACAATATTCACAGTAAAATGTGAAACCCTAATTCGTGTCACACAACAGCAAGGACATTCCCAAGAACGTGTCTGCTTATATTTCACCCATCACCTTTCAGGCCGATTTCCGTTTCTAATACCGTCAGCCAGCTTTGAACCCTCCACATAAAGAAACCAGGGCAGCCCTCCCCCTGCATTCTCATGCTCTCCACTTTAACTGACATTGGGACAAAAATTATTGCTTTCCCATTTTAATTTCGTTATTCTACATTTATTTTTGAATAGTAAATTAGAAAAGAAAAAGAAAATGGAATAGAAAAAAGGCACTTAAACATTATAAAGTTTACTGATCTGGGCCTAAAACCAAGCGGCATAATGGTACAAACGCATGTGCTCCATGAGGCAGCTGCATTTATGGAAAAGTGGGCCAAGTGGAACCAATATTATAATAATAGACCCGTGGTCCATCAACAGGGAATGATGGGAACAATATGTTTTTAACAATGGGGTGCTGCTCATAGCTTCTTCTAATGGAAAGCAGTTCTCTTCAATAAACTGGTCTAAAAAAGGCTCTGGTTATGCAACAAGATCTTTGAAAACTTTCATTTTTAAATATATCATTTAATATCTACAAGATGAATAAAAATCCTACAACAGTTTTTTTTTTCCCCCTGAATCGTTATGCTATTAAGATTACAAGCACATATTTTTAAAGCTCTTTTAGAAAGGAAATAATATCCGTGTGGCTTTGGGCAAGGTGCTTAACTTTGCTGTTCCTCAGCTTCTTCCTCTGTATATCAGGAAAATAATAGTATCTACCTCATAATAAAGTTGTTGGGAGTATTAAATTTATTAATGTATGAAAAGCACTTTGTTGCTTTCGTGCCTGAAAAACTGTTCTTTGGCAACAACTAATAAATACTAGTTAGTTGTTATTATATAAGGATCTTTTTATATCAGAATTTAATCTGAGGTTCAAATGGATGATTAATAGAGGATTATGAAATAGTTTAGAATTCAAATGGAAAGTCTAGGAAAAATTACTATAAGCATTAAGCTATGTCTATCATCATTTAACAACTAGCTTTATTAGAGCAAACCCTTATTTATATGGCATCACTGAAGAAAGTTTCTCCACATAAGGAAACATTTTCAGACTGACTAACTGGATCATTGGTTGGTCTATGGCTTTAGACAGTCATTTATATTGGGAGGCTACTAAGGGCTAGATACTCTGCAGGTGATGCTATAGTCCCAGGGGAACAAGGCAGGGCCCCCATTCTCCTAGAACTCCTAGTTCAGGTACAGACAAAGGAAGCTGGCTTTTGTTTTCATTGCTTTAATCACATTCAATGGAATATAATTCAGTCCGGTTTCTTTTCTTTTCTTTTTAATGAAACCGTTAATATTACTGTTTCTTCTCAAAAGTACTGTTAATGTGCATTCACATTGTAGTTTTTGGTCTCTTTTTTCACCATCAGTGTCAGGAATCCCTTTTCCTACCTTTAACGTGGGCTCCCCTGCTCCCCTTATTCTGAAAGTGTCTTGCATTCAGCTTGTCTCGTAAGACTGAGTCTGTCAGAAACTGACCACCAGCTAAGAGAGAGACTACTACATTTCTTCCCCAGTGAATTTTGACTTCCTTACAGTGAAATTACTCAAGTACCCACCAGGTACACGTAGCTAAGTTTCTCAGAATTTCACTTCCTGATTTTTTTTTCAATCAAAAGGAAATTGTGAAAAAAGTCTGCCATCTTGAATTTATTGTACACGAGTGACCTCTAGAAGCCAGATGAAGTTTATGAAGACTTACATTATAATGCTAAATCATTCAAAATAAAGGCTCCTGAACAAATGATGTAATTATATAGGTTTCTCTGTTTTCAAATTTCACAAATAGCTGTGAGGGATGACTTTGGAAGAAGTGAGTCAAAGATGGCAGCATGACATTGTCAGTAGAAAGTGATTGTTTCGGTAGAATGTTATTCCAGGTCCCCTGGAACCTGCAAGTAATGGCATAAAATACACAGAAACTCAATATCATTTTTTCCTCATTAACATTAAAGTGCCTCTATGATGCTAAAAAATAATAAGAAAGTTTGTTTAACAGTACTCCAATGTATGTATTATGTGAAAGAGCTAAATAAAAGAATATTGAAAGAGGCAGATTTTCTTTTCTAAAACTTAATGATGGTGACAGTCACTTTCTTTAAGGAGACAACAACATGTCTATGGGAAACAGGCCGCCTAACTTTCTGGTAACTTACAACACAAAGGGACATACACGCTCTTTGTTCCATGTGCTCAGACATTAATGAAAGTCCCATACAAGGCCCGAGAGGAGAACAGAGCTCAAAGTACTAAACAGATGTGCATACACTCATTTGAATGGTAATACTAAAATGTTGATTTGTTACTATAATTAAAGCTCTTCTTGTAAGCCCCTTATAATAAAGTCATATTCTGAGAAACCAGCAACTATAAGGACACATAAGGTACTCGTATTCTAACAAATATGACAATAAAATAAAAGATTTCTAAAGAACGACTCCACTTAAACTTCAAACTGAAATCCCGAATAAGCAAAAATAATGTGAGATCAGAAAATCCTAGCTGAAGTTCAGAGGAAAGTATTCTTTTGGATTTTCTAGCTTTGCAAGTTGGTTGTATCAGCAGTTTTTAAATAACCAAAGTAAAAGGCTACAAGATGAACATTGTCAGAGGACTATTTGGATCTATCAAATTTTCACGCGTGCCTTTTTAAAAACTGGAAATCTCAGAAATAATAAAATGTGTCTTAGATAGGTCACATCCATTCCAACTGATTCACCAACTAGCCAAAGATTTTCATATTTTGAAACAATATCTACAGGACAAATAAAATTAAAGTGAGAATGGTCAAGATTATTAATTTTTTTTTTAACACTAAGGACTTTTCTTGGCTCTGCTATTGGGATTTGGAATTACGCAATATATAAAATTTTGCTTTTTAACTGTCACAGAGAAAATTATACATTGGTTGAGATGTCTTGAATTCCGGAAATCTGAGGCGGGGGATCGGGGATGTATTCTTGGACTCAGACCTTGGACAATCCATCAGGTTCCTGCCCACGGCAAATCTGCCCAGTCAAGTCTCAAAATAGAAGTTTAAAATGGCCACATCAACAGAACTGTAACTATGGCCACAGGAACATGCAGCTATGATTACTGAATGTAATGAATAACAATGTAAGTAATACAGTATGATCATACCACAAAAGCAGCGAGGCTCCTTGGGGGTGAATCCCAGTCAAAGCAACTGTTAACATAGTATGCAGCATTTATGAGCACCATGACACAACGCTTCGTTCTGATAAAGTTTCTTAGTAGCAGCTGTAGGAAGAGGAAAGTATGATTAGAATTTGCAAGACTAAAACCCATCAGATATGCTACAAAATCCTTCAAGTTTAGTGTGATTTAAAATGGATTCAGTAAGTTAATAAAGCTGTAAGAATATACCAAGCAATTTGACTCACAAGTTAGAGGAAAGAAGTATCTCTGGAGAAGGTGGAAAGAACTAAATTATAAGAGCAATTTCTTAGTTAAATGTATTTGCATAAATAATACTATCATGCAAATTGGGCTACCTCTGTTCCAAAGAAAAAAAAAGTCTCCAACAGGTCAAAAACATTTTTTTTTGCTACCTGCAATACCGGGTACCTTAAATATATTTAAAAATTCTGAAATCCTGTGCTTTTAAAATTCTTTAAATGTTTTAATTTCAAGATATTTCAAAGTGAAATGGATACTTTTGGATGCTTTTATTTAGGGCCTTAGAGAAAAACCTGCCAAGTATTGCTTTATCATAGAAAACTAATTTTCACCCTTTCAGTAAGATTCTCCCTTTCTTACTATCATAGTCTCCTTCTCTCTCTCTCTTTCCCTTCTTCCTCTCTCTCCTCTCTCCTTCCCACCATAAATTTCACCCACATTTTCTCATTACTTTTTCATAATTTTGGATTTAGAGAAGAATGTATGGTAACCAAGTATTTTACAAAATCTGTTACTAAAAAAGGTATATGATAAACTATTATATATAAAATAAGCTACAAAGATGTATCGTCATACTACACGAGGAATGTAGCCAATATTTTACAATAACAACAAATGGAACAAACCTTTAAAAACTGTGAATCACTATATTGTACACCTGTAACATATAATATTGTACATCAACGACACCTCAATAAAAAAAAACAGAGACAGAAAATAAACTATAGATATTGAACAAGAAAAAAAAGGTATATGAGAATTGATATAATTTAAATTAAAAATTTAAAACCAAGGCATGACTACAGCTATAAGAAAAACAGCCCGTACACTAGATACAGGTTCAAAAAATTGCATACAGCTATGTTAATAACTAGAGTAATATGTCTGCAGGTTAATATTTTTCTACTTCCAAGTACACTTCAAGGCTGATCTGGTATTTTAAAGAAGCAGCTATTTAAAGTTGACGGGGGTCATATGGAAAAAATATGTATATATGTGTACATGCTGATGCATGTGCATGAATAGCAGTTTGAACAAGTTAAAATTTCTTTCAGACAAAGTAAAATGTGTCCCTGTTTGTCTCCTTCTTGGCCCCTGATCATCTTCCTTTAAGAGCTACTTTTATTACTTTTAACTATAACTGTGGGAAAATGCTCTCTGCATTTCTGTTCAGATAGACATTACTTTTGTAACTCATACATTGTCCTTAAACAACTAAAGATCCCACTGTTTATGGTGAAGTGACTGGATTAAAAACAAAATATTTTTGGTCTTCTAATAGCACAGAAAATTATGAAAGATTTTAACACGCACAAATGAGTTCTGTAAACTTTACAGCCTCAAATACATTTTATTTTAGCTGTGTTAATTGGAAGTAAACAATTTTTAAACGGGGTAGCTTAGTACTCTTTTTTTTAACTTGACAGCAAATCGAATTTAAAACTACAAGTCTAATTATGAGATATCAAGCGCAATTTAAAATTCCTTCATGATATAAAAATCAGGGCTCCTGATTTTCTATTTTCTTAGCTAAAAATGCCAATAAAAGTTCACTTCTAAAAGATCACAGTCAAAATCTAATTAACAGGAAGTTTTCCCTTAAAAGATAGAGCCCCCTCTCTCGTGGATTAGAGGGAAGAGCTTTACACTGAGCTCGCTTTACACACACCTGCATCATACCTGTGGGTGGTCTGGACATATATTTGAACCTCAGCTTTTGGTGTTCTCATTTACACATTCCATGGCAATCAAATTGTATTCTGTGTCCAAAATGATCATTCTTTTGCTAAGGCATGAATACATATCCATCCTAGGCAGAGCCTACCGTATCCCCTTTCCTTTCTGATCACCCCCATCCAACTTATTAGTTTGGTATTGTCCTCGTCTGATCTTTTAAGGAAAGGAAGGGAAGAGAGAAAAAGAAAGAAGGAAAGAAAGAGCCATTTCACATCAGTAGATGATCAAGAATGCCATCGTCTTCCCCCCTCCATACCTCCAAAGTTTATTTGAATTTACATAGATGTTTTACAGATACAAGCATGTCTTCCCAGAGGGATGAATCTTTCCTTGCTTTTTACCTGTTTAGAGAGTCTGTTTTCCTCTTCAATGTACTTCTGTTCTTTGGGTATTAATGTTCGTAAGCTGGCTTTCACCTACACATCAACATATGTGTCTGTTATGGATTAATAGATTACAAATGTTTACCAGTTTTTCACGCAGTTCAATTTGCAATAATTTTTAAAGTTTCAAAGTCCTGGCTGCTGTGCTCATAAAATATAAATGTATACAGTTTCACATGCACGCGCTTCCATTTCTGACGCCGGCAGGCAGCGGCCAGAGCACAGCCACAGCGGCGGCCGCCAACTACAGCAGAACGTGTGGGTGTGCCAGGCAGTGGCAGAAGCGTATTCTCCAGGATACATCAAGGTTTAGAGAAAATGAGGAATGACAGAAATTCTCTACAAATCAGGAACAAAAGCTTTCACGAAACTAAACTCTTTAGCAGTACAAAAAAGCCAAAGTTAAGACTTACAGCATTAAAAATCACATCTATTTCAAGATAGATGACCCCCTTTGTTGGCCCTGTCAGCTGCTTGTTTTTCAAGACGTAGGCTTTCTGTTCACCATTTTGAATCTGCGGGAAAAGGACATGACAGCCGTCTGTCTCGCGGTCTCCACTGAATACACTCCCTCAGTGACCTTTGACCCCCAGCTGCTGAAACTGACAGAGAACCCAAAACAACTGTGGCAATTCTGACAAGTACCTGTTCATTACCAGGATCAAGTCTGTCAGGAAAAATTAACTATCATGGGATTCAACATGGCCGTGAATTGAGTATGTTAAAATTTTTAGTGTTCTTATTACAGACCTTGGTTGAGAAATGACAGATATAGAGCTGAGGGTTTTTTTTTTTTCCTTGAGCAAAAGCAACACAGAGCAGTGTGTCAGGTGAATAAAACTTACAGACAGCAATGGTATAGCAACTTTGCCCAGAAAGTCAGCACTTCGATCCCGATCTTCATCATAAACTGTCACTTCAAGAACTGAATGGATATCTTTAATGTTGCTGCATAATAAATATATGTAAGAAAAAAAAGACTTCATCAGTGGGGAATAAGAACACAAATGCTTTTGAAAATTTAGATAGTGCCAGCTGATTGGTGTATATGTGTTTTTTGTATACTATTTGCATGCAAGTACATAAGGCAGCTGGGTATCTGACAGAATTTCCCACAATGCACCTTAGTAGACACAGTGATGGTTCTGTTATCTGGAACTTTGAATGCGACTGTAATTTTAAATTATAATTTTTCAATAAAATATAAGTTCCATCTGGATGGGCACAGAATAAGTTATTGTAAAAAAAAAACTCATCAATAAGTGGCACTTATTTTTTTTTAGACTTTTCCTTCTCATTATTACAATAATTCCTATCTTTATTACTCCCACATAAAGCACCACCAGGTTTGATTTCAGCAAGAGTCACAGTATATTTTATATAATTTTTCTTTTTTATTATAATAGAATATCTCCTTTCCATTTGTAACTCTCACCAAAATGCTGACTTATTTCTGTGAGGTTTGTAGTAAAAATTAACCAACACAGAGCACAGAATGAAGAAAATGTAACATTGATAGCTATTGTACCACCCTAGGATTTAGAAATTAAGTAGTGTTCCATTATGTTCCAAAGACAACGTATGTTAATAAACAACTGTGCAAGTTCTTCATATTTTTGTTTCTAGAAAAATAAGCCCCAATTGTTGACAGCATTTATTCTTTGATCAAACTGTTTACCAAGAAAACATGAATTAAGAGAAAACAAAAAATGAATATATTCATTACGGAAAGACTGCAGCCATATGTGAGAAGAGGCTTTATCAGAGCACAATCAATTAATGGCTTTGATAATAATCGAACCTATTCATTCAATTATGCATTCCAGAGAACAACACTCTCCACAACCTTCTTACGAGTGCAGGTCTCCTGACCAGGCTTTCATCTCTTATAAAAATGTGAAATTCCTTAAAGATAAATTGGTCAGATAATTAAATCTGATTAGTTACTGGCTCTTAAGCAAGGACATTATAAGAAACTAATGAGGAATTTAGCAGTTGCTCATATACAAAAAAATATATAAAACTATGTTAGAAAACTTTTAAGAAGTACTTCTGTTTGGAGAGTTTTCCTTTGTTCAGAGTTCATTTCTAAAGCCCAGCTTAAAAAAACAAAAACAAAAACAAACAAAAAAATCCCACGAACTTAGGAGATACTATAGTGTAGCATCGGCAGCTCTGTGCATGATCGAAAAGATTTACAAACTTTTTAAAATGAAAAGAAAATTAGCTCAAAGTGTTTTTTGGTAAGTAGGACAGTACTTAATATTCTTATTGAGCTAAAATGCAACAAACCAAAACTAAAACATCTGCCGAATCCGAGACTGGATTGTTTGCTGATTTGAGCAATGGAACAAATAGAGCTTTGTCCTCCTTGGTGTCAGTGCAATTGGGGAGAATTTCAATAGAAAGTATAAAAGGAAGAAGCAGTATGGCAATTCAGTTAATGGGAGCAAAATCCGTAGTCAAATCATATATAAAATGCACAGTTTCAAAAAAAATCTGTGAAAACAAAGAAAAAAATGACATGCCCTTTCCCCAGGTTTCACTATCAGGAAGGTAATGCAATTATGCAATTCATTGTTGCTGGCAGAGGCAGGCCAGATGCATTGAGCTGTTAATCAGTGAAGAATAAACACACAAAAATCTCAAAAATAAATATCATTTAGCACCAGTTTTGAAATGAGCTCAAGGTAATGACTACTTACAATGTGAAGACTTTGTTCCACTCAGGATTGAGATTTTTGTAGACGGTGTGTGTTAGCAGCCTATCATTGTTCAGTTCCACCACGCAAAATGGGTCACTTTTACCTACAAGAGATGCGGAGGGAACATGTTTAGTAAAAACAGCACCCACTGTTCACAGTGTCGTGACCATGATCACATCTCTTTTCTAAAAAGCTTTATAGAATACAAAAAAGGAAAGTAACATTTTAAAAATTAAAAAAATAACATCAAAATAGAGTTAGATGTAACTGGGTGATATTAACAATTGTGGTTCGGAGCAATTTAGAACCTGAAAAAAGGAAAAGAGGGCAAATTATATAGCTGCTATTCTAATTTGCAATTTTGTTTTTTTACAAAAATAATACTATAACTGCCAGTTATGAGGGGAAACGTGATACGTGTCCATCCCTAAATCAGGTTTTATTTAATTCAGTGACCATTTGAAAGGTTCAGCCCCTTTACTTTAATGAATGTATTTTCCAACTCATCTGACTCACTAGGAGCTAGTAATAGAAATTCCTAAATAGGCTTATTTTGGGAAAACTGCTATATTGCAGAATTACAACATTTTAATCTGACTTTAGATTCTCTTCTGAAATATCTATGGCCTCACAAAAAAAGTAAATTAGACCCTCTGAGGCAGAAAAAAATTCTGCCATTTGAAACTTAACCTCAATAACCAATCTGCATGTTAAAGAGCAGTATTTTTTTTCCACGGAGAGTGAAGGATTTGGAAGTTATCATATATTTACAGCCACTCTACTCAGCCATAGTCAGACCTCATCCATTTGGTAATTATATCTTGTGATGTCCTCAATATTTTTGTAATGTCATGTCCTGTATTATAAGAATCCATAAAGTCAGAGGCTCTATGGGGGCAGCATTAATGATATTAGTGCAGCATGTAATTTGTTTGATACCTTATACAAATGACAATGAAATCAATATTTAGACAAAGCTGTCCAGAGGTCATATCTTTTAAACTACAATATTGATTTAGACTACATAAGAGGTTAATGTGCATATTATTAACTTTAATGATAAAGAATAATTGTTTTAAATGCATTGTGAATTGTAGTCACAGTAGTTTACACTTCTGTGAAAGCTTAAATATCACTGAAGATTTTCAATTAAATTTTAATAGGAAAGAATTCATTAGCTATCAGTGACAGATAAGCTATGTATTCCCACACAGCAGTGTATTTACTTTCCATACTGTAATTTTTAAAATGAGCTGTACAAACTTTGACTCACCTTTAATTTAATTTATTAATTTTACATTAAAAAAGAGATTTAACATGTGCGTGTTAGTTCAGTGGCCTCACATAGCTCAGGATAATTGCATAATTTAACATCACGGTAGTCTTTCCAATTTTTGGTCTTGGGAATAAGTTTCAATAAAGAACAGAGAACTGAAAGTCTTTAAGGTCTGGTAAAAATTTTATCTCTGGTTTAGGATTTGTATTTTCTCCCACCTTCTTCATTCTTCTCTCCCTATCTGCTACCACCCTCATTTACAACTCACACATGCTATGAAAGATGGTATTCAAAAAAATTTTTTTTTCATTAAAACACATTGTAATAGGTTTTATTTGCCACATCAACAACTTTATTTTCTCCCTAGAATTCAGGTACAAGCATGAAAAATAGTTTCCAAAACCTTAGTTATTCTTAAGGGTCATATTATCTTCTTTCTACCTAGCTTTGTGCTGGCTACTATGGTATAAACAAAAGAACAGAGCATGTAAACTACAACCTCAAATAGTTTATAAAAGGTTTGGAGAGAGAAAATATATCTTCATATAACAAACAGAGGGAATATAAAAGCCATATTTATGATAGAATCCATGTCAAAAGAGTGTTTTACTTTCACTTTAGATGAAATAATAAGCTTTGGAAACATTTGCTTAAAAGACAAGTGTAATTCACACTCTTCCTTGGACCTCCTTTTAACTTTTCCTATATACATGTACATTCACGTTAATCTTAATCAGTAAAAAAATAACTACAAAAAGACAGCACTTTTCAATATTTTTGTTCCCTCATTTTCACTTGCTTTACTTCAATTACTATTCTATTTCAACTGACTTGGTTTTACTTGCCCTCAAATGATCAACACTGTATAACAGATTCGGTCAAAACTGTACCACTTCTCCAATGACAAAACACAAGAACAAACCCCAGGGAGCAGAATCTATGGAGAAAAAAATTTACTTTAAACTTCTACAAACAGAGGATGAAAATCTTTACTTGACTTTCTTTCCCACAGGAATTATATTCAATTGTGTAAGACTGAGAACAATACTTTCAACTAACCCTGTGGAAAATCTCCCAAATCATCACCTTCTTTGTTGCTATACCTCTTTTACTGACAACAGAAGATCTAGAGTCAATAGTCGGCTAAAGGATCAGAAAGAAACAAAATCTGTGCTTAAAGTTTAACATTTTTCATATCTTGTTAAGAAATTAATATATTTATCAAATTCTATGCCCACGAGGAGTGGCAATCCCTATTTTCTAGGGAAAACCAGTATCACCCATCACCACATTACTTAATCTCTCAGTTACTCTTTTCTACTAGAATAAAGATGTTAAAGAACTAGAGACATTTCCACACCGAAAACAGTGCAGAGCCTTCTAAAGCCACTTCTCGGTCGTTTTGCTCTTCTAAATCCCAGGGGCATACCATCATCAGCAAAGATATTCTCCTATCAGAACCTATCTTACAACTTGAAATGGGTAAGCAATATAATTTTTAAGAGATCATATTAGATATTATACAGAATATAATTGTGCTTACATTAAAAAAAAAAAAAAAGATCCTTTTGCCTAAGATAGACCAAACCGCTATTTAACATGGCTTTAATTCAAGCTGATTTTCCCCGATCGGAAATCTATTATTTGTAACCTGCTTACAGTCATATTAAAGACTGACTGTGGTCAGTGACATGAACCAATCCATGTAAATGCTGTCATTTTCACTTTTCCGAAAACGTCTCAAGTTTAACACACCTTTGATGTCTTCTCAGAGCCGAAATGTTAAAATCCACATCATATTGTATGGAATATAGTCTTTCATCTCCAGTCTCAAGGTCCTTAAAGCCCCTTATTTGAGCTTTATCACACCTTTTGAATCCTGAGATATGCCATATACTTCTAGAGCTCTGGGCAAGGCATTAAAGTTCAAAGTGAAAGGCTAGTGGTCTGGGAAAAAGGGCCTAAACGTTGGAGGCTGAGCAATCTGGGATTGACTACTCACTCTAGGACCCTGCGCCTGTTTCCTTACCCATTCAACAGTGACAGTAATGGTCCCTTGTAGATATAATAGTTAGACTATAAGTAGCAGAATGTCCGGCACACTAGCAAGGGCCTCAATAAATAATAGCAATAATAAGGGCAATTACAATACTTATTGTAATAATTGCAAACATTTTCTGAGATTTATTATAAGCCTAATAATATGTTTTTGTTCATTTGCTCAAAAAATTTTTTGACTACTCTATGAGAAAGATGCTTCTACTATTTCTATAGAGGAAACTGAGGCTGGGAGATTATATAACTCACCAGGTCACACAGGTTGTAGCAAAGCTATTATTCAAACTCAGATCTGTCTGACCTTCAGAGCCCTTGCTCTACCCCTATGGTCTATGCTCCCTTTAATTAAATAATATTTAAATGTAAGCCACTAGGCAAGACATTTCCCAACAACTGTGCCATATCTCAGTTTTTAGTAGGCCACACCCAAGGAAAGAGCTGGGTAATGTCTTATCTAAAGATTCATTCACTCAATAAATATTTATTGCTTACCAGGTACCAGGCACGTTCTATGTGCTGAGGAGACAGACGTGCATAAAACAATTTAAAAAACCCCTGCACTTATGGAGTTTGCATTGAGGAAGAAGAAAGACAATGAATAAGAACATTTTATAGTGTTTTAGGTGATAAGTACTATGGAGAAAAATTAAGTTGGGAAGGTCAGTGAGGAGTTAAGGAGTGCTGGTATGTACGAGCAAGTTTTAAAAGGGCTGCCAGAGAAGGTCTCAGTGAGAAAACGACATATGGGCAAAGAAACAAAAGAGGCAAGGGAGTGACCATTGGTCAGAGAAGTGACCACGCTTGGTGCTTCTAGGGATATCCAGAAAGCTGGTATGACTGGAGGAATGGACTGGGGGATGGTGGTGAATGTTAGATGACACAGAGAGGTACAGGGAGGGTGGCAGGCCTCTGTAGAATTTAGCTTTCACTCGAAGTGCTAGGGAAAGGTTTTGGAGGGATTGGGTTGAGGTGTGACAGGATCTAATGGCTGCTCTTTGGAGAATAATGTTGAGAGAGGGCGACGGAGGAGACAGGGAGAAAAGTTAGGAGGATATTGCAATAATCTGGGTGATGTAAAGTAGTTCAATTCTGGATATATTCTAAAGGTAGAACCAACAGAATTTGCAGATGTCAATAATGAACAATCTATTATGCCTAATATTATTATTTGGAAACGGAAAAAAGTTTACTGAGCTTAGCCAAGTCAGTCTTTTTTTTTTGCAAGGACAAGAAGCATTCAACAAAGTGCTCTGACTAGATATTTCTAGAATCTAACAGAGGAAAATTTAGGTAAGGAGAGAAAGGCAATTTTATTTTTAACTTCCATTCATCTTTTCCTTCTAAAAAGTTATGTTTTTACAATTATCAGTATGGATGCCAACATTAGGTTTTTATACACTGTTATTTTTGACTAATTTAAAAAGTATCCTTCTGCCATCACATGATTCAAGGACAATTAAAAATTAATAGCAATTTCAATCAAAATAACAGTAAACATACAATATCAAATACTATAAACTTACTACTAGAAAGCACACACTACAGTTTTATTTTAAAGAAGTGGTTACACATAGTTAATGTGCTTATCTGGTTTGCTAAATGATGCTTTAAATGACTGGCTTTGCAGTTCCTAAATTTTGCAGTCTTGATTATGTGTCACTTAAACAAACAAAAACAATCACAGAAATACCAATGATAGACCTAACCATTAATTATCTCCTTAATTATTCCTTCTTTTCATCCTTTTATCATTCCAGTTAGGCCCTGTCATATGCTGCTTTGCTTGCTGAGAGTATTGGAGGAGTGGAGTTAACTACAGGATGCAGTGTTGATATCTGTAAAGTGCACCGTACTCTGCAAAGCTCTAGAGAGTAATGCAAAGCTAGCCCCTGTTATTTTATTCGACACTGTCAGGCTAGAAATGCAAGGAATAAAGGCAGCATCCAAAGTTGAAGTGTATTTTGTTTCTGATCATTTTTGTCTATTTAAAATAAAGAGCATAAATGTATGGGAACAAAGATTATATAATTTCTTGTTTCTTCTGACTCATTCTTGTCAGAAGACTAAAGCAGACCTATGGGTACCAACCACTCTTCCTTAACTTTCACCCTTTTGGTTCAAAAGTGCTTATCCCTCTCCTTTCCAGTGCAAGAAACTGGAACTTTTGGTTTGGATGCAAGATAGAAATTGCAGCAGTGCTGGGTGAGGACAGGGGTGGTGGAGTTGATTGCATTACCCGCCATGACAGCTAGAAGAGAATCTTAGCCTTCCTTGAGAACACGGCCATTTTCCATGTCAATAATTTCCAGAGAGAAATAGGAATACCTTTTGAAAGATTCATTACTTATTGAGCGTCTGCTTGTCTCACCCCAGAATTATAAGTATGATAAGGCATAGTCCAGCTCTCAAGCGCACACAATGCAGTGGGCAGGATAGACAAGTAAATACACAATTATAATGCGGGTTGTGAGCACTGTAATAAAGGTAAGTAAAGGGTGTAATGGGAGCAATAAAAGGAAGCATATCATTCTCTAAGTCTAGAACAGGAAGGGGAAAAGAAAGTGAAGACTTTTTCCACCAGAGACGATCCTGGTGATCTATGGTAATTACACATCTTTATCACCAGCAATTTTAGAAGTGAAGGACTTTAAGAATTTGTGATAAGGAATATTTAGCTTAAATCTATTTGTTTATCCCTTTAATAGGGTCTCTCTAACACAAAACTTATATCTATGTTATATAATAATTATAAAATAGATACTTACAAATATTATGTTAGGACTGATGCATTTATCCACAATCTAGTTAAATACTAAGGGCTATCTTTTTTTCTACGGATTTTTATAGGGAAAAAAAATCTCCCAAGGTAATTAAAATTACAATGACTCTTTTACCTTAACTCATAAAAAAAAACCTATAACAGATTTTAAAGCATCTACGCTATGACTTCAGTTCTTCTTACGGTGAAAAGACATTTCTATAACTGTAAAAATAAACATCAGAAATGTCTCCAATGGGCATGTCTAATGGCAACCTTCAAGTCGCAGGGAGGATTAAACAGGGTGCACCGACTGGCTAATTCTCTCTCACTCTTAGCCCTTGCTCTCTAAGGTCACCACACTGACATATTTACGAAGAACTGTGGGAAAGTCAGCACCACCCCTGCTCACTTGCTACCTGTATTGTGGACAAGTGGATAACTTCAGTTTGTGCAGACTACTGGTTTGAGCATTAAAGTCACTCAAGACATACTGAATGAGATTCTTGCTCCCAGAATAGAAAGCTAAACTTGATCCATCAATGGTGGGCTTTGTCCAAGGTCATCTTGCTGCTGACAAGCAGCACAGTTTGCTGGGTGTGATGTGTTGTAAAAATGTGTGCGTGTGTGGGGACCCAGTGACCACCTTTTTGTTGCCGTGTCTCTGAAAACACAGAGGCTTTCAATAGCACTGAAAGCAATTCATACCCACAGCAGCCTTTTATTTTGGGGCTACCTTGCACAAATTAAGCTCTTTGGTTTAATTTCCTCAGTTGCCAAATTCTGAAATGGTTATAATTTAATCTTTAAAAAAATTATAATCAAGGTTGCCATCTTTCTACAAACTGGAATTTCAATCATAACACATAACAGTGTTATAGTTGAGGGAATCCCACAGGGTCCAGCAAAATAAAGAGCAACCTACATTGGAGACATCTTCCAATCTCCCCTTATCACTGGAGATAAGGCTTTGACCTTAGCCCTTTTCATCGACTAACCTCAACATATTTTAAACATCTGATTGGTAGAATTACATTAAGTGACACTCTTCACTAGGTTCCCACTGGGTCTGGCTCTGGGACTGAGTAATAATAGTAAGGCTTCCCTTTTCTCACTAAGTCATGAAGCAGGTTTCTTTGTGGCATAAAAATGGACCCTCTATAGAGAGTTGTGACTCTTGGCCCACTAGGTCTCATACATTTTCCTCATATTGAAGATTTTGTAATATTATCCTCACTATTTTGAAATACAATAAAACCAACCCATAAGTGATTTCAAAATTTAATATAATGCTTTAATGCTATTATAAGAGGACTAAAAAGAAAGTTGTGTACGTACAATAAAGTCATATGTTGATTTATTCAACAAATATTTATTGAGTACCTACTATGTGTTAGGCCATATGAACAAACAAACAAAAAATAGGAAAGGTCTCTGCACTCTTGGAGTTTGCTTGCAGTGGGGAGGGAGGAAAGAGAATAAATATTGAACATAGTTAATAAGTAAGTTATATTGTATGTTAGAGAGCGACATATGTTAATGGAAAACAGAGAAAATAGAGCAGGATAAGGGATCTGAAGAGTGTGAGGAAGGGGCACAGTTTATACACTTATTTAGGGTGATTGGAGTAGACCTCATTGATAAGGGAGGTCTGAGCAAAGAACTGAATGAAGTAAAGGAGTAGTTAAGTGGATATTGAGAAAAAAGTGCTCCAGGTAGAGAGAGGAGCAACAGCAAAAGCCTGATATGCTCTGGGACTCTGATAGCAGGACACAGTGAGCTACGGGAAGAATAGAACATGTCAGAGAAGTAACAGGGAACCAAGTCATGAAGTGCTTTGGAGGTAATCCTAAGGTCTCTGGTGTTTACTGTGTAAAGTGGCAGCCATCAACAAGACTTGAGTAAATAATATGTATTTCAATCTAGACTCATAATCATGAAATAAATTTTAAAGCTATATTTGTGTCTATATTTAGTCACGCAGGACATGGGACAATTTTCACTCTTTATGATTGTCTAATGCTTTTTAAGACAATTAGTATCCCCAACTCCCAACACAAGTAGTTTTCCCCAACCACTGTGGCAACTTAATTGCCCCATAAATTTCTAAAACACCCAAAGAGGGAATACTGCCCTCTCGCAATGAGAATCATTTCCCTACAGCAACAGCGCTTCAACATTTTGGTTTTAGGAACTCTTAAAAATTCCTGAGGATCTCAAAGAGCTTTTTTGTGTGGGTTATATCTATCAAAATTCACCATTTTAGAAATTAAAAATGAAAGTGTGTAAAGATACACTGCGTTCTTGGGTTGGAAGAATTAATATTGTTAAAATGACCATACTACCTAAGGTAATCCACAGATTCAATGCAATCTCTGTCAAAATACTAAAGATATTTTTTTCACAGAACCAGAACAAATAATTTTAAAATTTGAATGGAAACACAAAAGACACTGAATAGCCAAAAAACTCTTGAGAAAGAAGAACAGCGCTGGAGGAATTATGCTCCCTGACTTCAGACCATGCTATAAAGCTAGAGTAATCAAAACAGGATGGTACTGGCACAAAAACAGATGCATATATTAATGGAACAGACTAGAGAGCCCAGAAATAAACCCACCTACTTATGGTCAATTAATCTATGACAAAGGAGGCAAGAATATACAATGGAGAAAAAACAGTCTTGAAGAGTACTGGGAAAACTGAACAGTTACATGTAAAACAATGAGATTAGGACATTTCCCCACACCATATCCAATAATAAGCTCAAAATGGATTAAAGACCTAAACGTAAGAGTGAAAACCATAAAACTCCTAGAGGAAAACATAGGCAGAACACTCTTTAACATAAATCACAGCAACATTTTTTGGGCCTGTATCCTAAAGCAAGGAAATATAAGCAAAAATAAACAAATGGGACCTAATTAAACTTAATTTCCTTTGCACAGCAAAGGAAACCATCAACAAAATGAAAAGATGACCTCCTGAATCTGAGAAAATATTTGCAAATGATCTGACTGATGAGTTAACATCCAAAATATATAAACAGCTCATACAACTCAACATCAAAAAAACAAACAACCTGATTAAAAAACGGGCAGAAGACCCGAATAGACATTTTTTCCAAAGAAGAAATGCAGATGATGGTCAATTGGCACATAAAAAGATGGTCAACATCACTAACCATTAGGGAAATGCAAACCAAAACCACAAGATACTGCTTCACACCTGTCAGAATGACTATAATCCAAAACAAAACAAAATAAAACACAAGCAACAAATGTTGGTGAGGATATGGAGAAAAGGGAACCCTTGTACACTGTTGGTGGGAATTTATATTGGTGCAACCACTCTGGAAACAGTAAGAAGGTTACTCAAAAAATTGAAAATAGAACTGCCATGTGACCCAGCAACTCCACTCCAGGGTATATAGCTGAGAAAACAAAAACACTAATTTTAAACGATACGTGCACCCCAGCGTTCACAGCAGCATTGTGTACAATTGCCAAGATAGGGAAGCAGCTAAGTGTCCGTGAGTGGATAAGGAAGATGGGGCATATATATACACAATGGAATACTATTCAGCCACAAAAAGGAAGAAAACTTCGCCATTTGCAAAAACATGGATGGACTTGGAGGGCATTATGCTAAGTAACATAAGTCAGACAGAGGAAGACAAATACTGTAGGATATCACTTATATGTGGACTCTAAAAAATACAACAAAGTAGTGAATATAACAAAAAGGAAACAGACTCACAGACATAGAGAATAAATTAGTGTTTACCAGTGGGGAGAGGGAAGGGGGAGAAGCAATATAGGGGTATGGGATTAAGAGGTACAAGCCATTAGGTATAAAATAAGCTACAGTGATATATTGTACAACACAGGGAATATAGCCAATATTTTATAATAACTATAAATGAAGCGTAACCTTTAAAGATTGTGAATCACTATATTGCATACCTGTAATGTATAATATTGTACATCAACTACACTTCAATTTAAAAAAATGAGATGTAACCTATCATTCATTAAGAAATAACAAAAATAAATCTATGACATTAACATCAGAGTGATCAAATACTATGCAGCCTCTGAAAAACTCCATTGTACATTCGTGGGAGAATGACAGTGAAAAAAGCAAATAACATCTTAGTATTATTATGAAAATAGTTTTGAATTCACAAATTCCTAAATGAGTCTTGGGGATCCCCACAGGTTCCTAAGCCACACTTTGAGAACCATGACGAAGACCGGTGGAAATAAAGCTTAATGTATATATGAGTTTATTTCCCTTGGTATCCAAAACTAGATGCAAAAGAATATTTATAGTATTTTGTGTAACTAGATGCATTCTTGAGTCCTAGAAGTGAACCATCTTGGTACAAGCTGGGAAGTTCAAAATTTATGGCAGACTAATGGGCGATAAAACAAGACAGACAACAAACTGGAAAATAAAGAAAAAGGAGACTATGGGATTTAGAAAATGAGGAGAGGCAATAGAGAAGTTATGTGTAAGGCTTTAAGAGTTTAGATAAATTACGGTAAAATATTTAAAGACTTTATTTTCAATTAATATTTAATAAGAAACAACCTACAATTGACTTGTTACTAGATTAGAAACACCAAAGTTGTTCGGCCTCAAATAGGTATAAAAAATATATCATAAGCTCCTTTGTTTTTACAAGCCCTTGAAGATTCTTTAGGACCTATGTAAATATATATTCAATTAGATCCTCCACAGAGAAGCATGAGGTTTCAGATAATCTTTCCTATAGGTAAATTAACTAGCTGGAGAGGTCTTTTGCAATGGAATAAAATTCTTTAGACTTAAAAAAAATTAAGAACTGTATTAGGTGAATAAACCTTTTTACATTTTTAGGCAATAAAACTGAAAATTGCCATCTGTCAAGCCTTTGTCTTTAGAATGATATCTTTGTCTTTTTATTTCTCTTTTACATAATATCTGCTCATTCAGGTGTCTGTTATTCATCTTGGCACCTTTTGCAGGATCTCAGATTCTTAGGGCTGGGAGAGAAGCCTTAGAGGCCAAGTTCAAAAGCTCATCGAGGACTTGAATCCCCTCTGCAACCAGGCAGTCATACAGGTTCAGCTTCAATGGTTCCAGAGATGGGGAATCACTACCTCCACAGGGATATTCTGATCTATTTTTTAGCAATCATAATCTGGGGGAAGTTTTTCTTTACATTTTATGTCTCTAGCTATTATCTATTCTGTGATTTGCCCTCTGTAGTAATTTGCAAAGTTTAAATGAAATAACGGGTTCAAAGGAGGGGCACAGCATCTGTCACTGAGAGTATCTCATGTTTGTTACCTGCTCTCCTGCACTGGATAGTGTGGATGACTTGTTGAGCATCTATTCTAACCATTTCTAGTACATCTATTCCTGAACTAGAGAGGTCACAAGGGCCTCCCTTGCAGCTGCAGTTGCAATGTGATGTAGGTTGCACCAATCAGAAGCACTTGCCCAAGATTTAACTTTAGAACTCAGTTATCTGAGAGGGTGTGGAGTCCACCCTGCGGCTGCTCACGCAGCAAGCAGGCGTAGCGTAAGCAGCTGTCACAATGTCTCCCCTACATACTTATGTGGCAGGAGCTGAAACTCCTTGGTTCTTTCATGTAGTTTTAGTGTTAGCTTCTGGAAACGGAGCTTAGAGCTTGTTTTCTTAGACTCTTCCTGCCTCCAAAGATTCCGTGATCCATTGAAAATGCTAGAATAAATCCCTTTCTGATTAAACGTGCTTGAAGGAGGTTTGCTCTCTGGATTGAACCCTGGCCATTGCTACTCTTGCCAGCTCCTATCAACACCCTCACCATGACAGGCTTTTGGATAACTGACAAGAGAAATCATATCCAATTCCGCATCTTCCTCCTCTGGTACAACTCGATGGCTCCACTGAATAGACCTGGATTGGCATCCCTGCCTTGCCATTTATGAGCTGGGGTGTGCGTGTGTGTGTGTGTGTGTGTGTGTGTGTGTGTGTGTGTGTGTGTTGATCTAGGCAAGTTACTTAACCTCTCCACACCTCAGTTTTCTAATTTGTAAAGTGTAAAGTGGAGATAACAACAATACCTAATTAGGTTGTTGTGAGATTAACTGTGATAAGCCTTGCACCAAGCTTAAGGTAGTGTTTGACATGTGATAAGGGCTCAATAAATGTTAGTTGCCACTATTATCATCATTTTCATGGAGCTATTTTCAATGCCTTGATTTTAAAACACCAGATATACCAACTGGGGATATATTCTGGTTAGTTTTGTCAATGTCCTTCTTTAAAGAGTAGCTTTTAAAACTGAATTCATACCCCAGGATGTCTGATGAGTCCAAAGAGAGTATCATTCTCAACATTCTCCTTTCATTCAATGTGACAAAACTGATGTATGTATAATTCACTCTCGTGGAGATTAAACTCAAGTCAAACTCAAAGTCTTTTCTGTATTTTCTACTGTTAAAGCAAGACATCACTGTTTCGTACACAGGTAATATTTTGATTTATACTTTTTAATGTTCATCTTGAGGAACTAAGCCTGTAACTTCAGTCTGTTGATTATATATATAAATTGCATATTGTATCTATAACATATATGTATACAAACAGCATACATATGTTGGTCTCATGTAAAATGAATTAACTATGCCTCCTGGCAAGTTTGATAAAGAAGCAGCCAATTATTCCCTGAAAGTCATTAGTAAATATGTTGAACAGGTTAGACCAAGGATAGAGCCCTGCATTCTTCCACTTGGCATCCTCACTGTCATCAATCCTTTAATATAATCACCCTTTGGGCTTGATGGTTTAGTCATTTATGAGCCTAACTGCACTATCATATAATCCAAATATCCCTGTAGTAAGATTTTATTTCAAAAGCCTAGTTAAATCCAGATCCTCTCTGCAGCATTTCCCTAATCCACCATTCTAGAAAATGCTTTTCTTATTTACATACCTGTACCATAATGTAACTATATATATAATAGTTTAATTTTAAACTATAATTCTAACATCTAAAAGCATTTCTTCAAGCACTGAGTGAAACCCTGGAGCTAGCCCTCCAAGCCAAATCAGCATTTCTCTATTTCTTTACTCAAAGGATCATTCGGTAATCTTAGTTCCACAGAACTCAATTAATTATTTTATAGTATTTCTCTTTCCCTCATTTTCCATTGGTAGGGGGACCACCACTTTCTCAGCCCATAGTCCTTTACCTCTAAAGCATATCAAACCCAATTATTAATCTCTTTTGTCATCCCACCTATTCTTCCAGAGCAGTATCTTCTAACCATGTGACCTGCCTATGAATCACACATGATTTCTGTAATTCCCTATAAAACACTAGTTCAGACTCAGGCCTCACCAGAGCTTATGCTGAATTATCATTTTAATTCCTCTTCTCACAAATATTTATCAACTGTTTGGTTTTAGAAGAACACTTTTACATTTCTGTAATTAGAATATGATTTGGCTTTTTAAAGATAAAATTACTAAAAGGAAGCAACTTTTATTTCTATGTACAATATGGTGGCATGAAAGAATAAAGACCAATGATTTGCTTTCTTCCCTTGGGATGCTTTGTCTTGTCTCATATTTATGGAAGAGATTTATATAGTCTTAAGACATTTAACATGTATGTGTGTCATACTGTTTTCTAAACTAGGTATATTATAATGATACGAATGTCAGGTATTGGAGGTTTTTAATGCATTATAAATTGTGTGAAATTTCTTCTCAAAGTATACTATCTGCTTAATAGTCTTCTACAAGCTTAATTATTAGAAAGCAAATAGAAACATTAGATTATGTAAAGGATATAAAGCATACTTGGGAAATTTAGAATACATTTTGTGTAAAACTTGATTTTATGTTTCGAGAAATATAGTTTGAAGATTTTAAGACAGTGAAGGTTTAAAAATTAAGAATTACTTCTACAAATAATTCCCTTTTCTGGGTAAATTATTTTACTCTTGATAATTCACAAATATGAAGGAATTCCACTGCATTATATGCATACAATTTCAATGGGACTATGTAGAGTTTAAAGGATATCTATTTTCTTCTAACACAGGTTTTAAATAATGATCATAAACTCTACGGCTGCATTTATTAGATATCATCAATGTTATTAAATGTGATAATGGCAATGAAAGTCATATGCTATGGAAAATTCAAACTGCTACAATTCTATAAAAGAAACAGCATAGCTACTTCTACCAGCAGAGCTATCATATTCTGAGGGCCACTCAAATGAGAATTGCTTATATCTTATGCAATTTGTTTGAGTAACCCACAAAAGTTAATTTTTTAAAAGGATAATAGCTTGGATGTATATGTGCTTGGCATTTAGTATATAAAACTTTCAAAGAACAGACTTGCCTTTTTCTGTATAGCTACCTTTTCATTTTCATTCTCTGAATAGACCTATAATGTTCAGGGAAAATATCAAGAATAATAAATCCAAATCTCTGTATAAAATATACCTTCATGACACACTCAAGCTGGAAATCACAGGAAGCAATAAAAATGCAGGCAGCCTACTGATAATGAGGTCAGAAATACAAATAAATTTACTTTTAATGAAGACTGGAGGCACAGCAATCAAAGTGTTAAAATTCATTTCATGCATATCTCATTTGCTTCTTAGCTGATATTTACCACGCAATCTGTGAGAAAGTAGAGGCCTAAGATGCTCCAGATAAATGGCTCAATTAATTGTACAGAGGTAGACTTCTTTGAGCTGAGTCGGAGCTGTGAGCTCTTTATTAAAAGCACCATTCTGTAGCCCATAACCTTGTTCCTTGACTCCTCTCTGGTTTCCAATTTAAACAAGTCCCCATGCGGCCTGCTCTAAAGGGCTTTGTCTCCCTGTCATTGTTAAGAGAGCTGAGGCATCCTGGAAGTGTGAAATCAGACCTCATGAGTTGAACGGTTCCCCAGGGAACGCTGGACTGCGCAGAAGGTCAAAGTCATGGGCCGGACCATCTAAAAGTGTCTGATCGCCGGTCTGTGACACAGCAAGTTGGGGTGGGGTGGGGCGGCTAGACTGAAGAGGACTGAAATTGAACACATCTTAATTAAAGCCCACAGACAGCAAAACAAAATGTTTTCTAGGCAGCCTGTCAAATGGGGCTTAAATTTAGCTCTGCTAATGAATCTGAGCTGCTAACTGTTATTTCTTAAGATAATAAGACTCTCACGGAAGCTGATAAAAAAACTGTAGCATGTCTTTTTCTGCTGTTTTGTTACTAAAATATTTTCCAACAATGAAGACAGTTTTCCTAAAGAAAAACATGGGAAAAGTCTACGCAAATAAAGGGGTAGTAAACATCTCCCTTAATAACTAGTAGGTTTCCAGACTATGGAGCTGGTGAGTTGCAAGTCTTTATGTGTAGTGTTGTTCTCGAAAAAGATATGCTCATTTAATGGCACTATTTCAATGACAGTTTATGTTAATTGTAAATTCTCTCCCTCTCTTCCTTTTTTTCTCTCCCCCCTCTATTGTTTCCTAAAGGAGATGGTGCATTAATTTGAGAGATCAATTCACCTGGAGTGAAGAAGTTTCATATTAGTGTACCTTTTAATACAGTGAAAAGGTAGGGCATCTTTTGAAAGGGTTTCACAGTTCTCCCATATCAGTGTTTCTGAAACTGAGTGGCTGGTATCCCTGGGGAGGCTGTGACCTCTTCCTCTGGAGCTCAAAAAAACAACCCAGGGGAAAATGGAGGGGAGGGGCTGAGGAGAAGAACCCTTTTCTTTTTCTTCTCTAAGAACTTGAAAGAACCAATAGGCCAGGTCTAAATACGCTGCAAAGAAAGCCTCACTCAATATAGAAGACTTTAAATGTTCGGTTGAAAGCAAAAATTAGGCGCCGTCCAAGGAAGAATAATTAGAAGCTAGAAAAGACAAATTCCAACCTACACGAACTGTTTCCCACCACCAAGAAAAGAAAAAAAATTCCACTATTGGTCTTTCCCTCCTCACAATCTGTCCAGTTTCAAGGAGCACTTGATTTAGCGGTAGAATCTTCCCCAGTGAACACAGGGCCAGACAGTCTGCAGGTTTCGCTTTGATGGTCCAGAGAGACATTAACCTTTTCACTGGTTACTTGAAAGGTAAGTAAGTTGTACCGTGCAGTATTTTTCAGTTAATCAAACTTTTTCCCTCACGAAGAATTTAGCTGACCAACTTTGAAAACCAGAGTGCCACTTTCTCAGGCTGTGAAAGGCTGCCCACAATTTGACTGAAATTTCAATCCACTCTTGTGCCTCACTCAATGCATGTGTATGTGTGGGAGTTGTAAATTGAGGCCTTAACCACCAGAGTTAATCTCTTTTTTAAATCTGTATTAACCTTAATGATTTGAAGTGCACTGTCCAACACTGGGCTATTGAGACGGAAGAAAAAACTACCCTCGACTATCAACAGTTTATTAGGGGCTTAACTGAAGTGACCTACTGTAGTCGCCTTCAGCTGAACGAGGCTATAGGCTTTTTGTGGAAAGGGGAAGAATTGAGGGTTTCATTAAAAAGTAATTTGTGCTTTATACTCACTCATTCAAAGAGAGGCTCAATTGCTCTTTATTCACACAGAGTTAATACAGTATCACAATGTTTCTCAATGAATGTGTTGTAACAAAAGAAAAATTTTACATTTTGAAAGGAAAAAAACTCTTTGTAACTGCAGTAAGAGTGATGGCTACTTAAAAGATTATAGAATCTCTTCTTCTTGTGCTCATGCTAAATGATGGAAGATTGTAATTTAAAAATCTTTGCTTAAACTATGGAAATTTAACTTTAGGTTTTAATCATTAAAAATATTTTAAAAATAGAGCAAAGTTGGTCAAATATGAGTTTGTGTTGTTGGACTTGTCTGGAGAAGTGTTCGAAAAACCAACTAAGTCTCTTATAGCAATAGCCTCATTTATATCCGATCCAAAAATATTCTCTGCTATCAGTGATTTAAATTCTCTCCTCTCCATCCACAACAATCCTAAATGGATGCGAATTTGAGCATCTGAAGACAGCACCATTGACGCTATTCCCTTTCCTCAAACTGTTGCTGAATATCTTGTAGAGCCTGACTCCAAATATCCGCTGAGATGTACGACATATTATTTAAAGTTCTTCTTTGAGCAAGTAAGAGATAAAGTATACAAAGAGCTTATTTGTGCCCCAAATTTCACGATAAAGACCAGGAAGGATCGGTATACATAGAAATACTTATCCTTTTCAAAAGTAATTTTGTTTTTAAATTGGTAGACTATTCAGACATTTCTGTCTTAAATATATGGTCCTCGGTTTCTGCCACCATCACAAATGTCATAAAGACCACAAAAGGTCTAAGAGTTAGCAAGGTCAAAGACTGAATTATCCTCTTGCCCCTGAATAGTTCAACATCTCTCTTGTTCAATTCAGAGCACATTAGATTATAAGGTCAGTGAGGAATGAGGAATCATTAGATTTATATCCCTAAAACTAGAAGGAAAAAATGGAGAATCTGTTATTTAGTATTCCCCAAATTAAAGTTCATTTTATCAGATCAAAATTATATCTCACTGAATCCCTAAGGAAAAGGCGATTGTTATTCACATTAATTTATATGGAACCATTATGAAAGAAATCTATCTATTTTTTCCAGCTTCAAGAGAACACGTACTTTAACTTGCATAGTGGCATATAGGCCAACTGAGTTAACGTAGTTTGCATATTCATGAAGTTTCAAAAGCAATGACAGCTTCTCTCCAAGAGAGACAAATATATAATTGCATTTAACTTGTGTAATGGGCAGAAATATAAACTTCTGAAGTAAAGGGGACTTGAATTTTTATATAAGAAATTATTGTGCCCACTATAAATACCCAGTGATAGTTCTTAACACGTAGGTGCCCTCTGAGATATTTTAGGCTTTTCTCCTCATCTTTAGCCCAACACTGGGTGCTCCCCACCCCCACAGAAAATGCTGAAGAAAAGTGAAGATGTCTCCCATGATGGTGAATGTCACGGCCATGAATTCTTGAATCTACCTGCTGCTGGGAATCAAAGGCTGGCCAGGACCTCTACAGTGTAAAAGCAGCACTGAGTTCCTGTTCTGGTCTTTAAGTTAATGTCCAAAATGAACAAAAAAAGAACAGTTAGTCAACCATTCATTGCTGACTGTTGGTTCTAATAACAAAAGCAGCACAATAATAATAAAAAATCATTCTGTCCAGATTAATTTGATTATAGCCACACCAGAAATAAAATAGAAAGTGAATAAACTTAGCATTCACTAATTGTTTAGTACAAGGAGCCAAGTCAGTATATATGTAAAAAGATTACAAACAATTCTCTCTCCCATCATTTTCAGGTATGCCTATTTTGAAATAATATCTGACAATTGTTATTATCTTCTTGGTTACAAATGAGTTGATAATATTCTCTTTAAAGAAACTAAACTCTCAACATTTTTTATTTTTATCATACAATAGTCATTCAATACTACGCAAATATTAAAAAAATTAAAATATTGCCATTTTTCAGCAGACATCTGCTATTTTAGTTCTAAGGCATGTGATCTTCTAATTAGGTTTTGATTCTGTTCCATGAATTAAGGGCAGTGGTGATCATGTAATGGGTTTGCAAGCCCTTATATGGTAGGAAAAGTACATTTCTCCCCTTCAAATAACTTAGCTACCCTTTGAGGGTCAACTTGCTGGCTGTTCACAGTGGTAAGCATATTTCCACAAATAATAAGTGGGCACTTCCTTTCAGGAACAGTGAAATTTGCACAAAATTGGTCGTCAGTCCTATTTATTATCCACCTTGAGATGGACAATTTAAGGAATCATATAAATAACCTCTCAAATCCTATGAAATTAAAAAGCGAATGCTCACATAGTTGCAAATTCAAAACCATAATTTAATTCTGGAAATTGATTAAATAATTAATATGAAACAGAAACAGCAATAACCAAATCAGGAAGCTTTAAGACATCATACTGCTTTGGGCATTTTTATAGGTCTGTTCCTTGGTTGAAAAAAATTTAGAACAATGTAGATGTTTAGTTTAGATCCAGAATGACCTCTGGGATGTGCTAGGGAATTTGGACAAGTAAGGAACTGGATCAACAACCCAAATACCGAGAGTTCATACCAAGTAATTGAGTACTATGCAACTAAACTTTTCAGTCAACTATGCAACAGATTTCATGCATGTTTGAATTGTCAGTGTTGATGCTAAAATATTATCTGAGGGCAGCGGATACTGTCTAAGAGAAGAAGATACAGTATTACTACCCAAAATGTAAAATGATAAAACCTGGAAGAAACATAACCACTATATTGACTAAACCTTGGAGAAGGCAACGATTCAAAAGTTGTTTTCCTTTTTATTGTTTACTTTTTAACCTTACCCTTTTTTAAAAAGCAGAGACAGTATAAAAATCGGGTGGGTAGCACATCTCTGCAACATCATCAAACTTTTATTATTTACTTTGAAGATCCGGTCAGGTGAAATGAAAAGTTCAATCATCAAACGATGTACACCTTGCATGCTGCTTGATATATAGGCAAAAGGAAATCTGCATTGTTTCTTACCTGTGACGTCAGCGGCCATTAACCCTTCTGCTCTGATCACTTTCACCTGGAGGAATCCCACATCTTTCAGGTTGTGAAATATCCTCAGTGGGCTCTGAAAGACCCCAACATCAGTATTAGGAAAGAAAGGTCCTACAGGGTCTCAAAGAGTGTGCTGAGAAAACAAAGGATTATGGTTGATCTCAGAATGCTGCTTAGGTGATCAAAGGGATATTCATGTTTCTTCAGTACAGATGACCTTCCCCCCATCATGAATGTGTACATACACACACACACATATTTATGTAGATAATTGTTGCTATATAAGTAGATTTTTTTGAAAGGGTAAAAAATACCACAACGTTTCTTCCCCATAAGTAATTAGTGGTAGGTGGTGAACAATAAATTATGAAACAGGATATGTCTGCATTCTTCCATCAGTGTCCTTTACGAAAGCACTCCAAGAAATCTTTCACCTACGGGCATGATGATTTGGAGACTAGTGATTCTTAATACTGAATCTTAAGTTGTTGGGTAAGTAACACACTTCAGACTTTGGGAATAAGAAAGCCAACATTAATTATTTTTCTATTATTTTCTCGGGGAGCTCTGCAAGTTGTAGGTGCTAGATAAGAGTTAAATTATTTAAAGATTATTGTCTAATATTTAATTCAAAAGATGTATTTCTACCCCACACCTTTTAGGTGTCTTATTTATTTATTTATTTATTTATCTTAAAAAATAAACCAAGTTGATTAAAAAATAAATCCAAAAGTGATGAGTAATTTTTCTTAAATTTGTAACTTTATTTACCATTGTAGTAGGTATAGAAGTATAGAAATTTTGATAGAAGAATCAGATCCAAATGCTAAAACCTATTTTAATTTCATAAATTAATTATGGTAAAGTTTGAAGAAGTATAATACCTGAAGGAATTAAAAGAGGGATACCAAGAAAATAATTCAGAATTCTAATTACTGGACACAAATACTCAGTAAAATCAACCTACAGAACATGATATGCATTTGTTTATTTATATGTCCTTGCATTTTTCTCATGACAAGATCAGCACTTTTATTCAGTAAATCAAAGGTACTTCTTCATCATCTTTAAAATGCTTTAAAACTGGGAAGCATAACATAGTTTTGCATAATAAAGTTATCTATTAAAATGTTACTAAAGAACATTCCCATTTTTGTATTGAGAATGTGAGAAGACTGACAAGCACAAGCTTACCATGATATTAACTTTATCAGCCCCTTATGACTAGTCATTGTTTACACTGAAGCTATGACCTTGGTATACTGAGAGGAGGAAATGCAGATAGAGGTGTAATCTCACAACCTAATTTTTAAAAAAGTGTTTAGCACAAGGATTAGCTCTTAATCTTTTATTGTTTTTAAACAGTTGTTTATCATCCAAACTCTGTTTAAACTACCTAGATGACAGAGTTCAATAAAAATGCACTTCTCTCTCCATTTAAATGCCTGTAAATTAAGGGCTTAGAAGTGGAAACTTTAGACCGCAGTATTATGAATCAGATTTGTAGGCATCTTGTCTTCCTGAGGCCTTAACGAGCAGGTGTGGGAAGCTGCTTCTTACCTCAGAGCTTATTGAGTGTTACAGACCAGGGAAGTCTCCTAATCTAATGACGGAGAAAAGTTTTATCAAAAGGTTTCTGTCATTTAATTTTCAGGAGCAATTTAAACCAAGTTTCACTGTGACTAAAAAAATATCTTCAGTCAGAGAATCATTTTCATACTGGTAACCTCACTGCAGAGTCACACTGCTTCTGGTGCTTCAGCTCCAAAGTTCTGCTTTCCATTTGGAGGGGTAATTATTGTTTGAAGGTTTCATTTCCTCCAATCGGCTGACGCTCAGTAATTTATTGCAAACTTCAACTGTTTAGGCCAGTAACACATGGATTATAATAAGAACTCAAAAAAAAAAAAAAAAGTAAAAAAACATAAATATATCAGTTTAAAAATATAACTGTAAGGAGTGCTTTATCAAGAGGTATTCCTGCCTTGTTATTTATGGTTATTTTAGAAGGCCTCAAAACCTGGATGGTTTCTGAAGCCCGAAATTTCCATAGCAGAGGAATCTATGATTTGCTGTGAATCCTTTCAGCCCTCAATAGATGGGAAAAGATTGAAATGCTCTGGAGAGGAGTCCTCTTTATTTTTTTAATGAAAGGCTGTATAATATATTTTCTCTATGGCTGCAGCAGCTGTCAGGGAGAGCATCTCAGTTCAGCTCCATTACGGGAGAGGCAATACCCCATCCTATGGCATCGAGATGCTCTGAGGGGCCAGAGCTGATTGACAGCTTGTCACCGTGACGTCTTATTCCATCTCTGTTATGGAGAAAATTAATGTCACACCACCAGCCTTATGACTCGCTGTCATCTTAGAACCGCTCACCTTTTATCAATGCTCTAAATAACATTTCAAGCCCATCGTCTCACGGTGGACAATCCGGTCAAGGGACATTAAATCAGATGACTGTGAAATGTCATAATAAAAATGGAATGCTAACAACTTCTTCTCTAAACTAGCTCCTCTGGTTTTTAAACTGTGACAAGGGGGAGCAAGGGTTCAGCATCCCCGTTCTGAAAAGGTCATACAATCGCTCTTGGTCTACTACCCATTACCACCCGCCCCCTATTGACCTTCCCTGCTTTCCTCCCCCCAAAAAGAAGAAAAAAAGGAAAAATGGAATTAGCCATCTTTTCAGAATGTGGTGATCAAACAATGGCACACACAGAAATGTCTGTTTAATTTGTGGGGCTTCAGTGCTTCGCAATGAACAGCTGAACGACAGCAATGGAGAGCCTTTTCAGGGCTGTTTCACATGAGAGTGGGACAATCCACTTACTTTTCTCACCACAACCAGCGCCAAATCACATTCTTAGGAAAACATATGGATAACTCACAAAGTAAACTCTTTTATATGTTTCTCCAAAACAAGTGATATTTCAGACATCATACAGTATTCATTCCTTTTATAATCTATAAAATAAAAAGGAAACGCTCTGAAACCCTAAAATATAGGTCTGTCCTTGTGTTGCTATGAGAAATCATAATACACGTGCTATACTGCATACACTAGCTTCTCAGCAGGTACGATTCTAAAGGGAGATACAGGCCTGTGCTTGAAATTCAGGGCTAAAAAAAGTGTATTTAAACTTGGTTCACTTTTTAGTATATTGAGCAGAATATAATCTGAGAATTAGCCGGGACATCCACATTATATTTACATTTTGTTGAAATAATAACTAATGTTTGAAAGAAGGTATAGAAACAAACAGTCAAATTCTAAATGGAAATGGCCGATTTAAGGAATCCCACACAGTAAAAAAAAAAAAAAAAAAAAATCAGTAATAATTGGATCATTTCTAATTACCTAGCCCGTAGTATCATTCTAATATATGGGATAGTATCAAATATTAATCCATCAAATACAATATTATAATGCCTAGAATCATTTTTATATTCATATACGAATTAATTTCTTTTAAATTGTTTCAATTCATGAGGCTCACTTCTGGGAACAGGAGAATATGTCTTGGTGGGTACCAAAATGTAAAATAATTTTCACAACTGCAATTATATATTAGAAGATGCCACACAATACCTTAGGCTCTTAGGTGGTTTAAAAATACATACTATTTAGCCTTGTTAAGTCACCTCTATTAAACTGTTTATGATAACACCATTGGTGGATGAGTTGTACAAGCATTAGCAGACAGCTGATTCAGTGGAGATAGCCAGAATAAATTTGCTGAAGCGTACATCCTGCTAATCTGTTTGAAGAATATTGTAGAGCATTAGTACCAGTACTTCATGTTATCTGCACAGCCTGATAAGGTACATCTTTATTAAATTCAGTTATTGGAAGGATGTCGGTCAGCAAATAGGAATATTTTAAAATCTAAAAAAAAAATTAAGTGGTTCTTTGTTAGAGCTTGGTTTCATGACTGAGTGTCTAGAGGAGCCTTCTAAACACCTGGTAGCATTGTACAATACAAGCTTTGTAATTTTAAGTGGAAAAGCTTTTTTTTTTTTTTTTTTTTTTTTTTTTCCTTTTTTCTTCCAGCTTCATTGGTACTGAGGCATTCACTTTTTCGAGGCTTCACTGAGAGAGAACGATGGAGTAAGAGCTCCCCTCTCTGTTGATTCAGGAAAACTGCATGGTGGGAAATACATAATGTGAAGATGCTGGGAAATAGGTAGATTTGGCTGTGAATGTTTGGGTTTGATAAAATTTGAGAAGGGTACTTATTTTAGTGACTCACTATGCCACCCTACCACTCTACATCTGATCAAAAGGTAAGAAGGCTTCCTTTTAATTATATTTCATATTTAATTTTTAAAAATTAAAGGAATGAAGTGAGGCTTTTCTAAGCAGTTGAAAGGAAAAATTATTTCTGTGAATATCCTCCAGTAACCAACCTACTAATTAAAAAGTAAGTGCCGTTAACTCCATTTCAAACTTGTAAAGACAAAGAAACCTTAATTCCAATGACAAATAATCAAGGAACTCATTTTAAAGTATTATGTAAACTCGAGTTCCATTATGGGGAGCTTCCCTGCATGATAATTTTCTTCTGTGACAAAATTACTGAGGAGAATTTCAGAATCTAGAACTTGCTCTGGAAGAGACTTGAGAGAAGACCAGGTGTCTAGATATCCTTGGGTAACCCAAGTGCTTCTGCCAAGATATGCATGGTAGTTGCATCTGCCCAGCCTCCTGCTTCCGCTGATTCATCTGCCAGACAGCTTTGCAGATGTACTTCTGTCACTCCATGTAAATTATTTACAACCTCATCTAGTCACCCGTGACCCTGAAGGAGGAGGCTTACATACGTACATATCTCTTTAATATTTCCTCGCGTTCTTTCTGGTCCTCCAGGGAGTTGATGGAGAGGTCAGAGATGCTGACTGTGGCCGAAGCTGTCAGGGTGACCAGCAACACCAGGTGCCCCTCCCCTTCTTCCAGCTGCAACTCCAACTTGTGTGTCTGTTCCCTACTGAGAGCCGACAGGTCGATCTGGCACCTAAAAACAAATGTTTTGAATTAGCAAAAGGCTTTTTTTTTGGCCACATCAGACAGTGGAAGTGCAGGCTGCTCAGAGCTATGTGAAAAATCAATCAATGGAAATACCATTTGGACTACTGGAAGCATATGTCTCTCATGTCAGCTGACTTCACAAAATTCAGACTCTGATTATTTTAGAATCTAATTGCTTATTTCTTGTAAGACTCAAAAAAATGTGCTTATCTGATTTGATTACTACCCAGTGTCACCATATTTATAAATCAGCAGGGGCTTTCAATCCCTAGATGGCCCAGATCAGTGGGGCTTTGCTTACAGAAGGACTAACGTGAGCTGTCTAAAGAGGCAAACTAGCGAGAGTCTGAATTTTTGTGCCACTCTAGAACAATAGGTGTTTTGCCCTCGTTCATAAGTATTATTAAACAGTGAACAGACCATGCACTACAATGATGTCATACGTTTTACGTTTTTAAAACGATGCCAATTTATTCATAGAACACTGCATAAATCTATATTAACAAACAAATCCTCTAAAAACATTATAGCTCAAGTGTTGAGAGTTGTCCTAAGAGAGACTTTGTAATAACATGGCAGCCCAGGCTCGGTATGTCACCTTCTCAGAACTGAACATTTTGCAAACTCTAGTCACAAAAATGTCAATTGATTTGGAGGAGAAAGACACTGTGTTGACCACAACCACAAGGGCAATAAGCCAAGAGAGAGGGGGGCAGACGTGAAGACAAGGCATTTAAAACAGGAAAGCACCAATTATAAGAACAGATGTGGTACTGTCATACACAGGGTGGCCAGCTATCGGGGACAGATTAAATTTTTGTCCCTTCTTATTCTTCACTCTAATTATTGTTTATTATTTTGCTTTTAAGTTCAACTTCTGTGAATAGGGCCTCAAAGCTTAAGGTTGAGTTTCAAACATCTCTTTAGTGTCAGTGGTTTTAGAAATGGAATCAAAGTTTGACATGTATGTTTTATTTTTGCCTAGCAAAAATGACATGAAAGATAGCCAGACTAGAAACAGTTGGGAGGAAGAGGAATAGATGCAAGAAATGAAAAGAAAAGAAACATCCTGGTCAATGACAGAAAATCTGTATGCACTAAATGTTAACTATCGATAGAGCAGGAAATTAGGGTCTGTACCAAGTCAGAAAAACATCTTCCTACAGGTAGGACGTGTATCAGGTAACCTCATTGTTTCCGCAAACACAACATTCATTTCCAAATACTCTCATGCTGTCCCCTTAAATTCTAGCCTAAGAAAAAACATATCAAATGCCTTATTTAATATTCAAATTTTAATTGGAATTAGTTCTTAATAATACCTGGAACAAATTGAGGGTTAAAAAATGCAATGGTGAAAAACAGCTAATCAAATGCATTCTCTCATAAAAAGGAAAAACATGAATATGATTTTCTGCAGATCTTTCCAGCATCTGGCACTGTGCCTAACCTATAATTTCTTGAATATGAATGAATCTTTGGACTAGATTGAGAGTATGACACTGGAGAATTGAACAGGGATGACAGTTTAGATAATACTTTGGGTTGGATAAAGTTGGGACCAAGAAGGGTCTTTCACTCACTTTCATCATGCATTTCCAGGCCTGTTCACACCCTATTCCTTTGTATGATCCTGCATCCCTCTTCTTTTTTTAATTTATTTTTTTATTGGAGTATTGGAGTATTATCTCTATGAATTGGAGCTTTACAATGTTGTGTTAGTTCCTGCTGTACAACACAGCAAATCAGCTATATGTACACATATATCCCCTCCCTCTTGGACTTCTCTCCCCACCTCCCCCACCCCCTCCTCCACCCATCTAGGTCATCAGAGAGGACCAAGCTGAGTTCCCTGTGCTATACAGCAGATTCCCACTAGCTATCTATTTTACACTTGGTACTGTATATATGTCAATCCTAATCTCCCAATTCATCCCACCCTCCTCTTCCTGCCCTGTGTCCACATAGTCTGCATCTCTATTTCTGCCCTGGTAATAGGTTCATCTGTACCATTTTTCTAGATTCCACGTATATGCATTAATATACGATATTTGTTTTCCTCTTTCTGGCTTACTTCACTCTGTATGACAGACTCTTGGTCCATCCACATCTCTACAAATGACCCAATTTAATCCCTTTTTATAGCTGAGTAATATTCCATTGTATATATGTACCACATCTTCTTTATCCATTCAACTGTTGTTGGACATTTAGGTTACTTCCATGACCTGGCTATTGTAAATAGTGCTGCAATGAACATTGGGGTGCATGTGTCTTGTTGAATTATGGTTTTCTCTGGGTATATGCCCAGTAGTGGGATTGCTGGGTCATATGGTAATTCTTTTTTGTTTGTTTGTTTGTTTTTTTAGTTTATTTGGTTTTTTTTGTTTTTTGTTTTGTTTTTTTTAAATTTATTTATTATTTTTTTGGGGGGGGTACACCAAGTTCAATCATCTTTTTTTATACACATCTCCCCGTATTCCCTCCCTCCCTTGCATATGGTAATTCTATTTTTAGTTTTTGAAGAAACCTCCATACTATTCTCCATAGTGGCTGTATCAATTTACATTCCCACCAACAGTGCCAGAGGGTTCCCTTTTCTCCACACCCTCTCCAACGTTTATTGTTTGTAGATTTTTTGATGATGGCCATTCTGACCAGTGTGAGGTGATACCTCATTGTAGTTTTGATTTGGTTTCTCTAGTAATTACTGATGTTGAGCATCTTTTCATATGCCTCTTGGTCATCTGTATGTCTTCTTTGGAGAAACGTCTATTTAGGTCTTGCATTACTCTAAAACACATTGAAATCTTCTGGAGGAATTTCTTCTATGCCTATTACCATTTAGTACCAGTCATTTAGATGTTGGTCTCCTCCTCATTTATATTAGAGTCATTGCATTTAATTCTTTAGAGTTGGGAAAGGTGTTCTAAAGATGATCTGGTCCAGGAATTGCAAACTGGCACCTCTCAGGTCAAATCTGGTCCGTGGATTTATTGTTTTTATTGTGCTAAAAAAGTTTTGAATTTACACAACTTTAAAGAAAGAGCAAATGTCCTCTGAGTTACTGTCCCCAATACTGTCTACTTACGGCTGGACTATTTCACTTAATTCTGTCCCTGGTTCCAACAGGCATAAGGATTTATGATCCCCAAAGTCTCCTTAATTTATCAATGAGGAAACTGAGGGCCAGAGAAGTCACATGAATTAATGCAGACACACGGTTAGTTATTAGCAGAACCAGACCTGAACCTGGGACTCTGGAATCCAAGATCTAGGCTTTTTCCTTAACCAGTCTGTCATTATTTTAATAATGCATCCTGGAGGAAGGCATGTGCTGTATGAGGCCATTCTTAAACTGGGTACTATATGAACTTGTTTTGAACAGGAAACCTTACCTCAGTTTTCAAGTACAGAAGTATGTTATTTTTATTTTTATGCTTTAAAAATATGTATGAACTAGGAAGAATGCTGCAATTGCTCTTATAAGATTATAAACTAAGAAAAAATTACGAATTGAATTTTAAAAGCTATAGAACTAATACAATTTAAATTACCATTACACATTTATAGGAAGGATTATACCTTTCTGCTGCAACTAAATTTCCAATATTAGGTATACTCGGAGAAATAGTCCCAGGTTCTGTCCTGTATTTAACATTTCAGAATTTTGACTTTAATCACTCTCATATGGAAAATGTCTATTTATACAAATATTTTGATAAGAGTATTAATGAATTCAAGATGCTTTTTGCTAGTTGAGGTTATTCAGAACTCTTGTTCATCTAAAAACTCTGCTCAGGAGTAATTCTCAGATGCCATTTAAAGTAAAATGTCACCTGATAACTAAGCAAAACTATCGTGTTAACTTGAGGATAAAGTGAGCAGTATAGCATCACTGATGTATGTATTAAATGGGTATCAAATCAAATTATTGCTGGAATTTGGTGGAGAAAAAGCTTTTGCTATTCCTTTGCTGTCACTGAATAAATATGTACAAAGGTGGAACTCCTGCAGCATAGTGTATTGCAAAGTGAGTTCACTACTAATTACTATGGGCCAATGCTACGGTTTGAATGTTTGTGTGCTCTCCAAAATTCATAGGTTGAAAACTAACGCCCAACATGATGGTATTAAGAGGTGGGGTGATTGGGAAGTGATTAGGTCATAAGAGTGGAGCCCTCATGAATGGAATTAGTGCCCTTATAAAAAGGGCACCAGAGAGATCCCTCACCCTTTTTGTCATGTGAGGACACAGAGGAAAACAGCAGTTTATGAACCACCAAACCAGACACCAAATTTGCTCGTGTCTTGATCTTGGACTTCTCAACCCTTAGAATTGTGAAAAATAAATTTCTGTTGAATATAAGCCACGCAGTCTATGGTGTTTGGTTATAGCAGTCCAACAGGCAGATTCACCTGTATTTGGCTTATCTGTACTATTATGTCCTCAACAAAGGAAGAATTCACCATAGTTTGATTACGGAAATACTAGACGATCATCCAGATGGTTCAGAATAAGCAAAAATTGATGGGTTTATATTATTAAAATGAAAAGGCAAAATTTTTAAAGTATTGAAGCAAATTCATGAACTCAAAAATATATACAGAGACACATACACAGGGAAAAGAGCCTAAGATTGGGCATCAGATTCCCTTGGTTCTACCCCTCCATCTGTCACTAATTAGTTGGATGACCTTTTCCAAGACAACTTATCCCCTTGAATTCCAGTTTTCTCATTTGTGATATGAGGTAATTGAATTAGATGAACTTCAAATTGTCAAAAACCTCAAATTCTACAATTTGTTATAACTCTACCTTTGTTTACGTCTTCCTTTCTTTGCAATTCCACAAACCAAAAATAGTAAGATAACAAATTCATCTTACAGGCAATGAAATATTATTCCTCAGATGTACTATGCCTCTACCTCACCAGAAAAAAAAAAAAAAAGTCTGAATTTTGGTGCTAGAAGGCAGAAAATCTAATTTCAAACTGTCTTCTAAGGAGCACTGAGAGAGGGGTGGTGCGTCCAGGTCAAAATGGGGTGTGGATTCTTCTCTTTGGTTCAAAGAACAGTTCCCCTTACCTGTGTTTTATATCTGAGTTCCACATGGAACTCCTAGGTCCTCAGCTGCCTGCTCTGCCTCAGCCTCGACTTTGGCTGGGTCTTTCCAAGGGGCTGCTCCTCATCCCACCACTGTGACCAATCGACTGGGCTTGAGTCCTCATAGGTCTTCCCCCTAGGAGTGGGGGTAGGAGTGTCCTAACTTTCACTCACCCAAATAGGCTGAGTGCTCCGCTTGGCTGCCACTGTGCTTCTAGGCCCAACTGCCACATGCCCCAAATTTCTGGCTTCTAGGCCACTTCTGCAGTTGGATGAAAGCCACACTGTAGAGTATGGGATCTGGCTTCCTGATCAACTGCCAAAGAAACCAGGTGAAACAATGAAGAAGTTTTCTCCTTATGGGATGAACTTAGATCAATGGCATAGGAGATGGGAAGATACCCTCTCACAAACCATTCCAGTGCAGGATTCTCCATATTGCCTGTCCACACATGGCCAAGCGGGCACAGCTGCTGAGCCACCACTGTGTCTCTGAAACACAGGGAACATGGCCAGCCCAGTAACTTATCACCGTGCATTACTTCCTAGTTCTCCCTGCCTCACGTTCTTTCTCTCTCACTCTCAGGGCCTGGGATGGTACCTCCCAATTAAGCATCTGCACCTAATCACTGCCTCAAGCTCCTTTTCCTAGTCAACCCAGTCGAAGGCAAAAACTATTGATACAATTCAATCGCCGTAGATACAGAGGTCCAAAACACAAACCTGACCATGTCCCACTTCTGGCTCCCCACAACGTATGAAATATCCTTAGCAAGACAGTGGGGCCCTCCATGTCCTACCATCAGCTTGGGTGTCATTTGTTGACTTACTACTAAAGTAATTCCTGACAGCTTGTAATTCTCCCACCATCCATGCTAGGGTTCACCTGTTTCTTTGTGTTTGTACGAAGCAACCCCTTTGCCTGAGATGATGTATCTACCTATCTTTGCTTGGCTAATTTTTAACTAATTCTCATTGCAATAACCTGCAGGTATTTTTCCTGTCAATATTCTGATACACCTCAAGGGCAGGCACGTAGCACAGCACCTGGAATACAGCTGGTGTTCTGTAAGTATTAAAGTACTTATGGATGAGCAGATAGAGGCTGAGAGAGGCTAAAATTTTACCCATGGTTACAGTGGCAGAGCCAGGATCAGCATGAAATGTGCTCATGCTACCATTTCTATATTGTCTTCCTAGAAAGTGGGTTGATTTCTTTCCAACACATTCATTCATTCATTAACTATTTATTAAGTGCTTTATGTGTTAGGCCTCTGTTAAATTTGGGGGATTCAGCCCTTTCTAAGCCTTCTTGTTTCTCACATCCTTACTTCTAGACCTGCTGCAGACCCAGTGTGTTGCTTTGAGTGAAGTTATTTAGCTTCAGAGTTCACGTAAGGGGTTCAGAACACCAAAGTTTTAATAAAGCTGAATTACTCATTAGTATTGTGATATCAAGCAAGTCACAAACTTTTTGTGCATCAGCTTTCCTCATTTATGCCTTCTCTTTGCAGAGTTGTAAAAACAGAAATAATAGATGAAAAAACCACTTTGAAAAGATGAAAGTACCATGTAAATACAATACGTAGTTTTATTATGGCATATGCCTTAGTTTGATATTGTACAATTTTAGAATTTACTGTCTGTACCGAACTCAACTCATTAATCAATCAATCATCACTAGAAGAATCAAGAGACTCAAAACCGAAAGAGATTTGAGAGCTATTTTCTTTCATTCCACAAATGGGGAAATTGAGGCTCAAAGAAATTAAGGGAAGGCAAGACCTCGAACCACATTTCCTGACTTTTATATCAAAGCTTGAAATTCTTTGCACTTTTAAAAAATTATATGCCTTTACTTAGCCACATGAAAGGAATATATCACATTTATTTGGTGACATTTCCCGTAAGTTCAGGGAGAAAAATTTCAGTATTCTTATCACCTTTTTCTCCTTGCCTTTTCATCTGCCATGCCTAAACCAGTAACCAACAATAGTTCTACCCAGAGGAAACAGTTTTGCGATTAGCACCATTGATGTACACAGGGGTACAGGAAGTAGATATTAGGCCTATTTGGATGTATTTTTTAATTTAAAAACAGGACAGGATTCAAGCTTCATAGATATTTTATATATGCATTAACACTGGTAGCCCATACATCAAATATGTCACATGTGACCTGCAAATATTTTGAGGGACAAGTTTAAGCTGCATGACATGGAGGGGTTGACAGTGGCCCCTGAACTTGCTGACTGGCTTTCACTGAATTGCAGTCCATATATGTCTGGTTAGGTAGATTTACAGATTATCTCATCTAGTTTTAACTGAACTAATCCTCACAAAATGGACAATGGCTTTAAAAAAAAATCCCAATAAATTAGGAGGTTGGGATATATAAAATAGGTAATCAACAAGGACCTACTGTATAGCACAGGCAACTCTACTCAGTACTCTGTAATAACCTATATGGGAAAAGAATCTGAAAAAGAATAGATATATGTATATGTATAACTGAATCATTTTGCTGTACATCTGAAACTACCACAACATTGTAAATCACCTATACTCTAGTATAAAATAAAATTAAAGAAAAAAACCAAAAGATCCCAGTAAAGAAACTGTGGATTGAATATAATACTAATTGAATAAGCATAAGTGAACAGAATGATAAATAAGAACATGCAGAGTTGACACATTTACTCCTAGCCCAGCTGTCTGTCAGCTACGCTCTGATTCTGATTTACACACCAATGGTGTGGCATAATCAGATCCGGCAAGAATTCAGCCAAAATTCAGCTTAAAATTATCAGGAAGAATATCTGCAACAGAAATTTACATCTCCTCTAACAAGGAACTTCTAGGTGTGTGTTATGCCCTGAAGTACTAGCTCATGATATTACAAAGCCATCATGATAAGAGGACATTTAAAAACGAAGCCTTCGGAAGAGGAAGACAAGCCTCTATAGAATTTTTTTGGTGGGGGGTAATTTCTAAAAACACATTTTACATAATTTGGACCAAATTTAACAATAAAATTAGGACACTTTTTGAGATTTACTGTCTGAGAACTACTTATGTCAGTAAAACAAATAATACATAAGATCTTATAAGTCAATATGATACATAATTCTTTAGAATTCTTGAACTTTAAAGAATTCAATAGGTAACCACTAAAGTGTTTTCACGTTTCACAATTATGTAGTGTACACGCTACCTGTGACATTACTAAATGCTAATGCAGTTATTGCTTTTCCGTTGTCAGCAGTTGTCACTATCCAGCTGTCTTTGGGGAGATGGCTTCATCAGAGCATGTTTCTACAAACTTAGGAGCTTCCCTTTTCATTACCTTGAAGGTAAGTTATTTAATATACACACAGTGGTGCGTGGAAACTGTCTTTGGAAACTTTGCTTATCATATACAAAATACTGCAGTGAGTATAAACTTCCTGAGAAAATCTGCAGAAGAAAAAATAGTAAACCATGAAAGAAAATGGATTAAAATCTTAATATATTTGGCTTAGGTTCAGTTTAGGAAAAACCAAGACAAGAACCAATTGCATACTCCATCTTTTATTGAAATATCTCTCTCCCAAATAAAATATTTCACTCAATCCTTAGTAAGAAAAATGGTGAAACAGAATGATTTCATTAAAAACTCTCTTCAGTTTAGCATTTTCTGACTAGCTATCTTTGTGCTTTCAAATTCATAATGTGGCAGGATTGTTCCTACTCTTATTTACGTGGGAAGTAGAATAATCATTGTAGTATTTATATCACAAATGAGAAACACTGCATATCAGAAGCTACAGAGTGTCAAATGCTCAAATGCAATGACCCTCAACTGTAAGAAAACATTAATTTGGTTCATATGCAAAGTCAAAGGCTGTTTCCCTCGTTTTCCACACTATACCTGGACAGACATACATGGACACCTACTCATTCCACATTCTCCTTCCTTTGGCATTAAATACAGAGTCATGGACTTATTTTTATGGTTGTAGAATTTGAGAGCATTTATTCTTCACCCAGAACTTGCCCATTTGGAATAACTTTTTCTTACATATTATTAATAAAAATTGTGTTGAGATAGAACTCTCTACTGAAGTTTACATCTATCGCACTTTGTTGTCACGGGCAGTACCAATGTCTCGGCCCTGATAACAACGCAACAAATAAAGTTAGTAGCATCCACCGACCTCAAATATATGTGCCCCAAGTCAATGCCACTTTAAAGATAAACAAGCATTTTGCACACTAATAAATAAAGCTATAAATCTTGCTATATTGGATTGCAAATAACTCTGACTGAATGAAATTACTTAACACGGGATTTACTTATTCTGCACGTTCATAAAGACAACTTGTTCTCTGACAGCACTCATTCTTGGCAATTTACCGCAGCTGTCAGCAGCCAATTTGTTCAGATTACTGCTCTGCATAAAAGTGTAACAATCATGAGGATTTATGAGCTGATTATCGTAAAGGTGGCAGTCCATCTTGCCTGCCAAAATGCAGGTGATCAGAAAGTTAAATAATTACACACAGATTAACGTTATTTCACCTTCACTTGAAATCTGTAGTTCAGCGGCAGGTAAAATTTGCTGTTCAAACTTGCAGTGTGGTGCATACCACCCAAGTGGGTTTCCTGACTTCTTGGTACTTTATCGAGCACTTAATGGCTTCAGAACATACTCAATACAAGACAGAGGTGAAAGGGGCATGGACTTGAGAATCAGGAGTCCTGGATTTGAGTTCAGATCAATCGCCCCAAATTCACACTAGCTGAGCAATCTCTAAACCTCCTTTTTGCTGTTTCTCTAAACCTGCCTCAGTTTTTGCACCTGCAAAATTGGTATAATATGAACCACCCTTGTTATCCCTTAATATGGAACTAATGTAAGTAATAACCGTGCCCTATACAGTGTAAAACACGATTATTATTGTTTCTTTCCATTCATGGTAAATTTTTTTGTGCGTGTAAAATTTAACGACCAGGTGGCATTAACTCACTAAGTATAATGATGAAAAAGTTGTAAGTATCCTGGTAAAGGCATAGGCTACTTGTTTTTTTTCAAATGCAACTATTCAGTATTTAAGTACAAAGATTACTCAGACACTTTGACACTTTAACTCATTAATTCTCTCTTTTGAATTATATACAAAAGATTATATACATAAGATATATATGATGTATATGAGATACATCTCATATAAGAAAGATATATATATTTCTTAATTATACTGAAACTTTGTACTTTCCACTAAGGCATGCTGTTCTAACTGCCTTTGCATTAACATCTGGTGTCAAATGCTGTATTTATTTAAAGAAGTCTGAGCGATAATTTCCAGCATTCAATCAAGCTTCAGATATTTAAATTTAAATCCAGCAAATATTTATGAAGCACCTATCATTTGCCACACACTTTTCTAGGTATTGAGGATGCCACGACGAGTAAAAGCAACTCAAAAACCTCTGCCCGCATGAAGCTCACATTCTAGTGATGGGAAGTAAATGATAAAATAAGTGAAATGCATAGTCTGTTAAATGGTGACTACTTCAATGAAGAGAACAAAAGCAGGATAAAGGACACGGAATGTCACGGAAACGAAGTTTCGATTTTAAACAGGGCTCCTGTGGCTGCCTCCCTGACGTGACACTTGTGCACAGACCGAAAGAAGGTAACGAAGCAAGGCAGGTGGATGCCTGAAGAAAGAATGTCACAGACGGAGGCAAAGGTCCCGAGGTAGGAAGGTATCTGGTGCCCTTGAGGAACAGCCAAGAGTCTGGGACAGAGCAGAGGTAGGGAGGGGCAAAGCAGCAGCAGGTCAGGGCAGAGGGGTCGCAGGGTCAGATCACCAGGAGCATTCGAGGCCACTGCGAGGACTCTGGTTTCACGCAGATGGAGGTGGGAAACAAGCACAGGGCTTTGAGCAGAGGAGTTAAATTATTTTACTGATGTTATGTGGAGGAAGAAGAACAGGAGGCTGTTGCCACTGCCCACATGAAACTGACGGTGGCTTCAACAGGAAACAGAATGATGGAGATAAGGGTGATTTCTGAATATATGTTGAAGGAGAAGCTTGCACGTTGCTGAATGGACTTGATGAGAAGGAAAGGATAAAACATGACTCCAAGATTTCTGGGGTTAGCAACAAACAAGAGAGAACCCTGAAGGAAGAGCAGATTTGGGGCGCTGGGGGTGAGGAGTACGGCTTTGGACCTGCTACACTGGAGAAGCCTATTAGACATTCAAGTGGAGATTTCAAGCAGGCAGCTGGATGTGGGTGTCCGGAGTTCAGAAAAGAGTTAAGGAGTGGAGCTGTATGTCTGTCGTTGTCAATCTTAGGTGGTATGGAAAGCACAAGAGTGGATGAAGGCACCATGGGAGCACGTATAGACAGAGAAGATGCCCAGGGCGTGAACTCTGAGGGTCTCCAGAATTAAATCAGCGGGCAGGTGAGGAGAAATCTGTAAAGGAGTTGAAGACAGAGCATGTGATGAGGTAAGAGGAAAACAGTGTCTGCTGTCCTGGAAACCAACTGAAAAACCTGTTTTAAAGTAAGAACGAGATTAGCCAAGTCCAGCACTGCTACTGGGTCAGGTAAGAAGAAGGTTAAAAACTGGCCACTGAATTTAGCAACTTGGTGGTCACAGGTGGCCTTCATAAGAGCAGTTTTGGTGGATCGTTGGGGGCCAAAGCCCGACTATGTGGGTTCAAGTGAGAATGCAAGTGGGTAACGTTCAGCGTGAAACTAGTTTTCACTGTGTCGACACTCCAGATTTGCAAGTGGCTCTTTCATTCACAGCCAGTCTTATCTTCATAACAAACAAACAAACAAACAAAAGCCCTGTTACTGAGTATACACTTACAAAACACATTTCAAAAATCATTATATGTGACCCGAACTGGAAAATAAAGTGAATCATAACAAAACTGTAACACAATATACTAGTCTGTGTAGATAATCTAATCCATACACGTGTTCTCAAATTTAGGACTATTTCAGACAGGATCCTTATAAATAGCTATTAGACATTGATGGGACAGTATTACCCTCCACGGCCAACTTTAAATTTACTCACTAGCCACCAGCCAAATCCCAGAAGTCTCTAATTTCTGAGTGCATAGAGGCATATCTTAATTATTCCCACCACACACACACAAAGATAATTATGTGACGTGATAGAGGTGCTAACTATAGCTACAATGGCAATCGTATTACAATATATAAATCTACTAAACCAACACATTGTACACCTTAAATTTACACGTTACATGCAAAACATATTTCAATAAAATTAATTATATTAATTTAATACAGACATAGAATGTTGCAAGAATAGCTTGCAAAAGAATCCAGAAGACCATGATGACAGTTTTACTCCTGTTACTTCAATCTTAGAACTCAAATTTAATTAGAAAGTAAGTCAATTCTCTTCTAAACTATTCTAGAACCAAGCAATTCTATTATAACCTGCATTATTTCCACTGTTACCACACAACCTTCACATAAACACATGCAACTCTCCTTGCCAACAACTTAGATCTAATAATAGATTGTTTTTCAGTGGCAGGAAGTGTGTAAATTACAATTTAGTAAGTATAAAGTCAGATACCAAGAGTTTCTGCTGCTGTCTGGCCATCAAGTAGATTGGAAGTGATATTTGCCAAAGTTGTTTCCTTTTTCTGCAACAGGCATCTTTGTTATATTAGCAGTATGTACAACAATTTCCTACTGTCCATCTTGGATTATCTCAACATTCAACAATAATTCCCTTTACTGAGTGAAATAGTTTAAACTAATACTCAAAAGCTGTCCTAGGAGCCTTCTCTACCTGTGCTCTTGTTTACTCTAAAATTCTTTGGCTCAAATTGCTTTCATAGGCAATAATATTGGGCATATGACCAAAAGCGAATGTGGGTTTTTTTTTAGTGAGGCCGATGCCAGATAAGTTTTTATTATATTTAGAAAAAAAAAAGTAACTGAAAATAAAAGTAAGTTATTCAAAATAAATGAGAGTTTTAGAAATCCCCATAATTTTTTAATGGTAGTATTTGAACTCACCATCAAGCCAGTTTTAATCCAACCAAGATACTAGGAAGCAGAGCACACAGATGTGCCCATCACAGCAATGAGGGTGCTGGAGCCCAGGGCTCCTTGATCCTGCTTGCAAGGTTTTCCTGTATTATAGCCACGGGCATAAAGAACTCATCCAACAACCCAGGCAACGCCCAAGCCAGAAACTACATGCAGGTGGTAAACCCCTCCAACAGCTAAAAAAGTTAGAAGGGAGGATACACTTCAACCTAGATCCCTAGTTTCTTATGAAAGGGTATAACTCAGGAATGGCCGGATGGAAGAGACGCACAGGGTAAGGTACGCAGTAAGGGGCATGGAGCTTCCATGCCCTCTCAGGGCATACCACTCCCCCAGCACCTGCACATGTTCACCAACCCAGAAGCTCCAAAAATGGATTTCCTCTCTTTTTTCCGAACTTCATAAGACTTTCTTAGCTCCCTCAGTTGTCTAGAGCAATCACTATGATCTTCAGACCAGCCATTTATCACTGTTCTCTCAAAATCTGCCAAAATATGGACAAACCCGTAGAAACAAGATGAAGTGAGATAAACAGGTCCACTTCTCTGCCAAACATTTCTTAAAATAACTAGGCATACCTTTGAAGAATCTGTATTATTATCAAGTGAGGAGAAGGGAAAGGTCAGTACAAAATGGGCTGAGAAATTTTCATAATTTCCAAATTTGGAGATTCTTTTCAAAGAAAGAAATATACATAAAAGGGTATCTGTCAATATGGAAAAAATGATAAGAAGGACTTCATGTAATGTGGACCCAGAAGCACAAGGAGCCAGTACATTTCATCATTTACTTCTTTTACTGTTATAAGAAAGTTTGAATACAAAATAATGAGACTGAGGTTGCAAGTTACACACGACAGTCATTCTGATTATCCTGTGGTCCCCAAATAGAGCTAATGTTGCTACAAATTATGAAAATGAATTAATTGTTCAAGGAATAGCTAGATAGCGTCTACTTGAAAGAGCTCATAGTGTATTGAGGAAGACAGAAACAGACATATATATCATAAAATGTATTCAGCATATTAACACATCTATACTGATACTTAAGCTGGTGGTATAATCGCAAAGAGAGCAAGGTAGAACTTTAAGAAAACTCTGAAAATAGTATTTTACTAGAGGGAAAAAAACATGCAGTGAAGGCTTGTCCTCTAAAAAGGATCAAAATGTAATAAAGCATTAGATTACAGTGGTGTTTTTCTCATTTCATTTTATAAGTAAAATATTAAAGGTTAACTGAAGCTAATCTTTGACCTCTCACTTTATAATCCTATGAAGAAAACCATTGTTTAAAACAAATTTCTTAGAATAACAAGAAGCCAAAGAGATAAATATGTTGGGTTGGATTCCTATTTTTGCTTTTCTAGTGTAAAGTTCCCTTTATTATTATTAGTATGTATGAATTTCTTCAGGCTGTATGTTTAGAGACTTGGAAATCATGTGAACCATAGGGAAGAAAGAATTTTCTAAACTAACAAATTCTGTACACCGTGCTTGATTTCAGTTTTGGCAGGTTTCAATGTGTTTTGCTATAAAGACACATATGTAACTACTGAAAATATAAAAATAGGCTTTAAAGTAAGAAAACAATTCATATAATTCAAGCAATCATTCAAAATAACCTTGTCTTTGTGCAGAGATGTCATGTAAGCCTCAGAATACTCTTTTCTTCACTGCAATATCAGATTAACATGGATCTGCCTCGCTTACACACTTCCTTTACAAAAACTTGAACCCCTGGGAGATTTATAAACTCCTAGGAGATTATCAAGATTCTCTACCTTGTAGGAAGTCGTATGAAACAATGCATTTTACGGTCACAATATGCTTTATGAAAAGTAATATTATCTCAGATCACTTTGCAGACTATGAACATGCTCTTTGTTCCTTAAGTATCTTACATCAAATGAGATTTCTCTTTCCCAATTCCCGGAATTTTTACGCACAATTTTCCTGACATCTGGAGAAAATTTCTGGATATCGAATTCAGACAGCCCGTCCATCAGCTGGTCAAAACTGCCACCTACTGGTCAGTTTTCAAATCTATTTTTCAGTTCCTCCAAGCATTGTCTTATCATGGTAAGATCCCTTGCTTCAAAACAGTAAAGATCAATTATAACACCAGACTCACAACAAATATTCTTTTAACAAAACTCATCCTATCTAGGGTGATCCAAAAATACTGAATTGCACAAACCTGCCAATAAAGTCGTCCCTTTTCCCAGCATCTTTGTCCCATGCAGTGATATCAATGATTCCGCCTCTTTCTTCATAGAGATGAAAATCAAACTGTTCCCTCCACTGAGGATTCAAAGTTTTTGGCATAATCTGGAAAACCAAGAAGTCATTACTGTCTCATCAATATCAGTCTTAAAAAATTTAACTTGAGACATAAATCAAACTTTATGAACTATCCAGAAAAGCATGTGAGATTTGAACAAAAGTTTCTAGAAATGATGGAAATAAGTCATTAGATCTCAGCATTTTTACTACATTTTGTCTGAAAGAACCTAAAAGAACATGTCCTGAAAACCCAACAGGCACCCTCTCATTCTCTTGAGTAACAGATAACAGATATGAATTACACAGAGAAGGCAAAGAGTCTGCAAGTGAAACAGCTCACTCAGATACTAGCATTGATTTTACATAACCACGTAATACATGAAGATATAACTCATAGTCTGTCATCTTATAATAAAGGAAGACGAGGCTTTCCAGAGTTTCGTTTCTTCCTTATTTTCCACACACAGAAGAATTCTGAGCTAAATAATGAAGAAAACAGACAATGAAGGTCTGTGGGAGTGGGAGGAAAAAAGAGTAACTTTTGGGTGGCCAGGCAAACTTTTATCTTAAAATTATAGCACTGATGTATCATCCCCATTTTATACCTGGAGAAACTGAGACCTGAGGTTTAAGTGACCCACCTACAGTCATTAGGATTTAGTAGCCAAACTCTAACTCAAGTCCTTTATTAGAGCTTCAGATCTCTTTCCCCAAAGCACCATGCCAAAAATGTTTGTGAATTAATATGAATGTGTGTATAATCTCCATGTCGCATATACAAGAAAGATATCTGACGTACAATTTTGTAACTTCAAGTATTCAGATAAGACACCTGGTTGAATCAATGAATAAAGTGACTCATACCGATGTGTTTTAAAATTCCATTCACCATTGAGTTAGGTAACATTCATATTTGTTTCCCTGTTCTTTCTTTCTAGCGGGAGGGCATGTAGTGGCCTTTTCTCTTTTTAATGTATGAGAGACAGATCTTCAGATGTAAAGACTTTGAAAGCAATGAAGTATGTTATGTGCAAAGGTAATGCAAATGAATCACAATTTTTAAAGTTCATAATCTGAAATTAATCAGCAATAGATCATGGAAAGAAAGAGCAAAGAGAGACACGTGTCCATAGCTGGTTTCATATTTCATACCTAAAGAGCAGATCTATAAAAATAAGTAATGTTTTAAGTCTAGCAGAACATGCAAATAATGTTAATTGATAAAAGACAAGATAGAAGTGGTCATAGGTATCTATTTTTGGAATCAATAGTTTCTTTAAAATGTTATTATTAAGCCCATGGCAGAAAAAAAATGGATGGATGCTGTGACAATTCAGAGGTCTCATAATTGGGTTCAGATGAACTCCTTCAGCATTTTGGGGAGTGGTCTGCTTACTTATTAAGCCAAAAGGAGTCTAAGTTTTCAGTTTTCTTTTTTAGGACTATCCTCCTTATATGATTTCCTACAGGTCAGAAGTGATGCCTTCCCCCTCAACGTGGGCACTTAACAAGGTAACCAATTGGCCTGCTGAGAAATCACCTTTGTGATATTCCTAATTACCTTTGTTATTGATGAAAAGTCCCTGGGGCCAGAAGGAATCTAGGCAGGCTGTTTATCAAAAGTTCACAAAAACTGTGATGTTAACATGAAGATGTTCCCATCAAAGTAGAATGTGATTTTTAGTACAAGATGGGTGTAATCAGTTGTCCCAAGCTGTCAATGAATACTAGCTGTAGAGGCTGACCATTAAAGAGGTTGTATTTGGATACAACACAGATAAATGTAACTATCACTATATTACCGTGACTACTATGACCTTTACTAACTATTATTAGTTTTGTTAATAATATAATAGTGCTATGTATGATTAATATAATGTTATTACTAATAATATGTGTTATTACACAATATACTTACTACTGCTGCTACTCTTCCTTCTGCTACTATCGTTTATTGAGTATTTATTATGGGCAAAACAATATTCTAAGCTCTTTACATGCATGCCATACAGTGTTCAATCTTCTCAATAACTTCATCAGGTAGGCATTATTTTACCTCTTTCTCACAGGTGGGGAAATGTGGGCATGGAGAGGGAAAGTAACCTGTGCCACGGCACATGGCTGTACTGGCAGTGGAAACTTGGCCCTTTGTTTTCTAAATAAACTTTAAAAGCCTCGTGATCTGCATTGGTGCAAGTCGGTTTGAATAAAATCGTTCAGAGTAATGCACAAAGATTTTTAATGCATGGCAAATAATGCTATTTGTAGTACTTGTACTAGTACTAGATATAGTAATAATAGTAGCCAACACTCTGAGTACTTTATGTGCCAGGCATTGACTTAGTTTTGCTCCAGCCTTTTTTTTTTTTTTTTAAAGAGATATTTCCTAGTATTATTCCCTGTGATTGGTAGAGAAATTGAGACAGAAATAGTTTACCAAAGGTCACATAGTACATAAAGTAAGAAATGCAATACAATTGTTGGTCCTGTTTCCCAACATGATGTTCAAAAGTAGTTCTGTAAAGCATTAAAAAAGTGTCTAGTGTTTTCATGTCTCAAAGCATGGCTATTAACCCACCACTGCCTTCCCAGCACTGACGGGAACACAAAAGAGATAGGTCACCTTGCTCTTGTACTTCTGATGCCCAAGCCGGAACTTCACGTAGGGGTCACTCAACCCGTTTGAATCCATTGCCTTGAGGTCTCGCCCCTCAATCAATGTGATGCTGACTATTCCTCTCCAAAGATGTGATTTTCTGTGTACGTCTGACAGACGTAAACTTTGGGTCTGAAACTTGTGGCAAAGGAAAACAGAATTAGCTTACTGTATTTTAAACCAAAATATCACATTTGGCATTATCCTTTCCTCTGTTGTTATAGTTTTTCAAAAATAAAAAATAGGCAATTACAATTTTTTAAAATAAAAACAATTAATAGATTAATTATTAATTATACAATTGTTAATAAATGAAATTATTGCATAAGTTTAAGGTTGTGTAAAAGAGATGCATGCTCAAAATAAAGTCTAGTTTTTCAACTCTTAAAATTACAACATGTAGATACTTTAAGAATATCAAAGAATATTTGCAGTTGTGTCAAATATGCCTGTGTATAAATATATATAAGTAAATATAAATATAAAAGGCCTCATCTACACTGATACATAATTTTTAAGTTTTTTAACAGATTTTTAACAGATTTTTTTGCTGCTTCAAAGTTTTTATCATGAAAAGCATAATAAACTACAGCTAGCATTTGTCAGTAACTGTTTTCGAAAAGCTTTTTTCATGTTACAAATGGATTTTACAGGTGGTTTTTAGTTCTAAGATTAGTTTTAAGTTCTATTCAGACAATTTAAAAACTTCTTTATTGTCACAATAGGAGATAACTGAGTTTCAGCTCACCAAAAAACTATTTAAGGTGTCATAGAAAAGAAAAAGCCAATATGCCCTCCCGAGATATTTTGCTTATGCCTGAAACTTGCATCACAAATTTTAAAAATTGCATATGTTATTTACAGTGGCATGTATGTTTCTGGATTTATTTCTCAATCTAATATTTGAACATTTTCTTTAATAATTTTTAATTGCTCAATTCTAACTTACAATATTCAAGACAGTGAACAAATTCAGAATTTTTAAAAATCAGCGAGTCTAAAAATGGCCATATAATCTCTTTGAACTAAATAGCACATAAGACAAGCCAGAGAAGTAACTAAAATGTTAAAGACCTTTTAAATTTGGATTCAGAACCAAGGAGTATGATAAAAATTGCTGTTTTTTTTTCACGTTGTCAAGCAAGTTTTCTTCACTTATAGTCATTTCATGAAGAAATTCCATGTTTCTCTCAACCTCAAAGTACTCCACTTCTAAATTGAGGATTAGCTCTCCTTTTGGCCTAATTGCTTCTACATTAAAGTTATAGTCTGTTTTGTATAACTCCCCCTCCCACTTTGAACTCTTACTTTTTCCCTATACCACAGCAAAGCCAAAGCCATTTTAATCTATCATCAAAAGTCATGCATTTCAGGATGCTTATTAGGAAAATGAAGATGACACACTTCAAAAGATAATACTTTTAATATTTGAACATTTCCGTGGAAATCTTTCTAAATCACATTGCATATTTCCCTGCCTTGGTGATCAGCAAATTTTGAATAACACTGCTTGGTGGCTCTGTCTTATTAATATCAGTGCTAGACTGCCTACACATCCCTCACCTCTGTGTGCCCAAGGGCAGTGTCCCCTGTGTTCTGAAGAGAACCCATGGTTACATGGAGCACCTGTAACTTCTACAAGACTCCATTCCCCGCTTCAGTGAAGCCCCTCTACTCCCATCTGTTTTATACACTGGGTCTCCACATTGGTTTTGTTTGAACCAAAGATCTCTTAGATTAAAATAATTGTTCAGAATTCATTGCACGTAATAATATTTTTGTTCTTCTTATTATATAATGCAGCAATCGATTTCAGTACCTATCTATCTATCTATCTATCTATCTATCTATCTATCTACCTATCTATCTAACTACTTCTGCGGCTGTTTTGAAACCACAACAGCACACTCTGGAGAATCAGGTTCTCCACTTTGGGTCCAAAACTTTTGTTAAGGAGTATGAGCGACAAAGAAAGAAATAAGGAAAACTAATTTTGGGGAAGTAAGAAGAAATAATTACCTTAGTGAAGACTAAGGAGTTAAAACTACCCATTTATACAGAGCTTTGGAATTTGAAAGTGCGTGTATATATACATTATATAATTTGGTCTCCACTAAAACCTTATGAAGTAGGAAGGAAAGTCCTGCTATTTCCATTTTACTGATGAGGAATTTGAAGCTCAGAGTGGTTGGACCAATAAATGATGGATATATGACTAGAACCCAGTATTTCTGACCTGTATTCCTGAGCTTCTTCCAACATTGGTCTTTAAGGCAGAGACTCTCCCCGATGCTTCCAAGTAATCATGATTTAAGTATAATGTTGCTAAAGGGTACTCTGCATTCAGGTGAGTTGATTATATTTGAAATGACATTGCAGTCTACATTTTCCTACACAGCTAATATTCTACTTCTCTGTCATATGTGCACGTGTATTCACACTTAGAATATTCCAGCTTGCAGATGGATATACTTAGACATTTTCTACACACTCTAGCAGCACAAGTCATACACTGCACTCATCAAATTACGGTTGGGTACAGCCTATGTTACACAGCAACTTTGGTTAGCAATGCTGAGTTAGGTTCTTGAACGGGCCCATGTCTGAAACCCTTACTTGGGGACTTCCCTGGTGGCACAGTGGATGGGACTCCACGCTCCCAATGCAGGGGGTCTTGGTTCGATTCCTGGTTGGAGAACTGGATCCCACATGCATGCTGCAACTGAGAGTTTGCATGCTGCAACTAGGGAGCCTGCCTGCTGCACCTGAGACCCAGCACAACCAAACAAATATTTAAAAAATTAAAAAAAAAAAAGACAGTTGTTTGCTTCCTCCTCCCATTTTTCACATGAGAACAAGAATTTTACTTTTAAAATGAGAAGAAATGCTTTCCATGGGATCCTTCATGCTTTCACAGAAATAGAATGAACTTAATGGAGGCTGTACCTAGTGCCACTAGGTGTTACCAAATGCTTTTCTATAACCTGGAGGAACATTCCCAAAACACTTGGGAAGCTAAAGGGGTGGAGGAGGGAGAATATTTCCTAACAAAAACAGGGCTAATGAATGCAGGGATTAAGGAGACCCGTGTATAAGGCTAAAAGGATAACAAAGGTTGGGTTCTAAAGACATACTAACTAAATATCATTTTTTAAAGTGATTTTTACCAATTTATTTTTGTTAGAATGGTACTTTTCTAAAAAGAGACTTCATAATTCAGCTGTGATTTGACTAACCGCATAGTTATGAAACAGATAAATATTCAGCCTGAGTGTGAAGAATAGGAAATTGAAATAAAATTATAAGGTAAAGGGGGAAGATATAAACTTAGGCTACCAATAGGAGAAAAGGCAAGGGCTTAGCATCAATGTCTACTTGCATCTTTCTAGCAATTTCTGACTATGCAACTTGGGCATGTTGCTCCCTCTCTGGGCCTCAGTTTTCTTATCTACAGTTTCCAGACTGTATACCAGGCCCCAGTGTTCTAAGAGCACTGCTCTGTGTACGTGTGAGGGGGGGTAGAAAAGGGGGTGTGTTGGGGGCCTGAATGGAAAAAAAGTATATTTCATAAACAAAGAAGATTTAATCCACTTAAGATAGTTATTACTTTTGTTTACTTTTTAAATCAAATTTTGGGGGAACTCACTGGGGAACAAGTGGAATTCCACAACAAAAATGAACTTTGAAAAGCACTAGCTTTAATTCTCCCCAAGGTAGCTTGAGTCACTTGCTGCTCTGGTTAAAGTTTTGTTCTTCTATACAGCAAAGTTCTCCACGTATGGTCCACAGAGCAATGGCATCAGTGTCACCCAGGAACTTGTCAGAAATTCGGATTCTTTAGCCCCATCCCAGACCAACGGAGTGACCAGCTCTGGGTGTGAGGCCCAGCGCTCTGGTTTAACCAGCTCTCCCTGGAGGGGGTTCTGATGCATGCTCAACTGCGAGAACACCCCCACCCCACAACCCCTGCTTTAAAAAGTCCTCAGGTGCATGTGCACTGGTCTTCTCCTATGTTCTAATAACTACTATTAATTACTATAATTGTAGACATCCTCCACTCTCTGGCATGGATACTATATATGCTAATTAAAGACCTTCTCTAGTCCTGCTTCTAAATTTACTGATTAGGAAAGCACATTGGTCTGGATATTTGCAGCACTTAAAGAGAGAAGTAGGAGGCTGTTGAAAAATTGTGGTTTCATTTATTATTTCCTTTGTTAATGATTTTTCTAATAGGATGTATCTAAATAACACATATTAACTGAATAATTGATAACCAGTCAACCAAAAGTTACTTATTGAGCACCTAAAGGGCAAGGAGTGTTAAATACATCCAAGAAATCCCTCAATAAAATGAACATATTACAGCTGGTACTTAGTCATCTAAGGTAATGTTTTCAACTATGTCCTTGTTGAATAAAAAGGAAAACCAACCCAGTTTCAAAGCAAAGAATCAACGCCATAAAAGAAGTATTCTTTTAAAGCAGTAATTCCCAAGTTTTAGTGGGCAATTTGTTGAGATTGCCAGGACTGACCCTCCTGGATGTGATTCAGTTCTTATGGGCAGAGATGCACATTTCTCCAACATGTGCCCTGTGTGATTTTCATGTACACTAAAGTTTGAGATCCACTCTCATAAGGAATATTAATCCAAGTTCAGATTTAATAAAGAATATCAAGTTACCATGTAACAAAATAAATTTCAAAGTCTGAGGTAATTAGTCAAAGACATGTATCTTTAGTAAGAGTTTAGAATTAGTGAGCTGGCATTTTAAAGAGAACGTTAGTTTATGTACATTATTCCTTGAAAACGAATTCAAGATTTCAATCTCTTTTCATATACATAAAAGACGTTAGGATAGGGAACGGTTTTCAGAAGAGTAAGTCCACCATGAGAGGTCACAGCTCATGCAAGCTCAGAAAAAATAAACAAACTGATTGAACTTACTTGTGCATTTTGGTAATAAGCACTCTGAAGCTCTGCTCTGCAGAAGCCCAGGACAGGAGAAGCAGTCCTGCCACACGTCTACATGGAAATGAATGATCAGCGCCGTTTGGGAAATCTTTGGGCAACTATCAACACCTCATGTCAATCAGAGTTTAGTATCACTCTTCAAAAAACATTATTTGAAAAAAATATGTATTGCTTCTCAAGTCACTGCCAGAAAATGTCTCCTAGCACAATGAAGACAAATGTGAATGCAACGATAGTTTCCAGACCTCATTTTCTTTAGTAACATAATGCTGCGGTAGTCAAGAAAATAAAGGACAGAGATTACATGGTGATGGATCCTGCTTGAGTGGTTTCAGGCTTTTGTTAGCAGGTGTAGCAGAGAAAAGAAACAGAACAAGAGAAATCATGGAAAGAATCATTTTCCCAAGTCTGCTGCTCCAAAATTTTTGGAGACTGTTTCCAATATCAAAAAAGTGATAAGGGTCCAAAAGAATAAATGTTGCACGGACAGGCAATAACTATCACCACGTTAACTGCATCCTACATGTGAGTCTTTTGTAACGTTTAAAGAGAGATTTCTAAAGTAACGGAGAAGTTTTGCCCCACGTAACATTTATCTTTGTTGCCTTTGCTACTAACAAAACAACCCAAAGTTCCCTTCCCCACTAAGACCCAGAGCAGCAAGAGATGGATAAAAAAGATATAGATGAACAAGAAATAATGGAAGGAAATTATCATGGTGGAGCTAAAAGTTTGTATTAAATGATCTCTAGAGCAGCTAGACAAAGTTTCCAAACAATAGTATTATGATCAGAGTCCTCAGCTTTACTAATATCAACAAGGAAGACTGAATTAGGCCAGTCTGAAAGATGGGTTAGATTGCACAAAGAAATAAACATGTATTGAGCAGCTATTCTGTGCTGGAGTTTTCATAATCCAGTGTTTTTCATGACAAGTATTTTTAAGGTAGAAAAACTGAGGCACAGAGAAGATAAATACCCTACTTAATGCCACATGGCTAGAGATTGGCAAGGCTGAGATTTGAATCTGGAATTGCTGATAACTAATTGATGATTTTCCCCCACTACCTCTCAGTTTTTGGACAGAGCTTTAAGAAGTTCAATCCAAAACATGCATTTAATTTGTATAGGATTTGTTGAAATACTTTGACTTATGTTTAGATGAAATATATCTTTGGGTATAGATTATTAGGAAAGGCTAATCAAGGACTTAAAGGAAGAAAAAGTTTTCAAGGAGTAATAACTAGCATATATTGTTAAGCAAAGCATATGAGAGTTAACTGTACTCCGTTAACAAATTACAGTCTCATTAAAAAGGTGGTGAAGTTGTAGAATCTTGCATGTAAATTAAGAACACTTCTATGTGAAAATTCTTGTTAATAAAGTTTACTAATTCCATTCCTTTAAAAAATGGATCATTAATAATAAATTCCTATTATTGTAGATCCTGATTAAAACAGAGAACAAACCCCAAAAAGTCTACCTAGACTTAACACGTGGCTAAAGGAGCACTCAGTCATACCAATCTTCTCCCTGTTGTGTGCAAATAATCCTTGGTTTTTGTTATCCTGATTTTTTTTTTTACCTGAGTACAACCTAATCCTTCCAAATGAGAGCTAGACACTATGAAACTGGAATGAAAGACATTGCTTGTGCCCTTAGAATGGTTGTGTGCGGAGGCAGCCCTTTCCTCTCTTCTCAGCACAGAGGTGCATGTGCTTTTATTTAATCAAATGATCCTCAAGACACTACAAAGAAGAGATAATGACAGCCTGGAATGACTGTTTGTGCTGCAAAGCTTGGAGCGTGGAGCAATTATTAGCTCAATCCCAGGCACAGGCGTGTTCTATCTTTCCCTTTTCCTGCTGAGTTTATTCCAGTGAATTGCACCTGGATGATGAAGTCTAACAAGTAGATTTGTTCTACAGTCCATCCATCCTCTCAAAGCAGAATTGCCTCTACAGAAAACCCTCCCAGTGCTTTGTCCAGCCTAGTCTGAAGTGTCTCATCTAATAATAAAGCTTCGATCTCTTTTTTTCTTAGAAGGTGATTCACTGGCACTATAATCCTTAGAGAAATTCTCCAGGTTTTTATCTGTAAACTTTCTTTCCTATTTCTATTGCTTCTTGATACAATTTTCATTGTCAGGAAGGTATTCATGTTTACTTCAGATGTTTTAACTACCCTCTTCAACCCTAACTGTGGCCAAAAAAAGCTCTTAAGCTTTTACTATATTTGCTCAAAATATTTACTAATAGAAAAGCATAAGTTGTAACCTTGTTGGTTTGCTGAAGTAATCTATAAGTTTCTACCAATGGTATGGTAAAGAAATAATGAATCCTGTGTTTGACTTAGACTTATTTTTCAAGACTTTAAATTAACAGTTAATTTTTTTCCTGAGGGTCTTACTTTCATACCTATTGATAGAAATAATACCTGAACTTTTCTGTGGTGTAGTCATACACAGCTGAGTCATTCAGAATGTAAGTACTTCCACACAGGATGACATTCTTATTTTACAAAGCCGATACCTCTTCTCCTTGGTGTGCAGGGTCTTCCTTTAAGCAGACTTTTGTTTGATGCTACCATAAGTAGTGCTCTGACATCACTCTGGATTGTTCTGTACTCTATGTACTCTTTTCCACTCATTTCGTATTATGATCCATTTCTCCATTTTTTAATATGAGGTATCTTGGCATAGCCCAGCCTTCTCCATTTAAACAATATTAAAATGTCTCTTTAATTCACTACAATGTTCTCATAAGATGGATTGTTCAATTAGCTCTCAGTCATCAGAATCTAAATGTCTAGTCAATGGAGATAACTGGGAAGAAACTTAAATGTACTAAATATTTGAAAGAACTGCACTGAATTACCATCCTTTAATGAGAAGTTGTCTTTAATGAAATTCTGACTTAGAGTAATCCAATTGGCTTCACATATTTTTATTACTTTCATGAGAAACATGGTAATTGCCATACCCACTGCTTAATGTTTTGTGTCCTAAGATACCACGTTTTGATAAATTATAAAGGTCATGCTTTTGGAAAAATTAGAATATCCCTTTATCACTTTAGTCTTTTCTTTCCATTATTCTGCTCTCAAGAAAATTATGATATAGCAAGTAGCAGTGACATTCATTGAGTAGCTCTCATCAGGATTTAGTTTTACTCAGCGTAACTCAGTTACAGTCTCCTGGACACATGTATTAATCCTTATAAATAAGCTGATAAAATTTTCTTTCAAATGACATTCTGTTTAACTCACAAAGCACATATACTCTCTTCATGTAAGATTTTATCTGAGCTATTCAGGTTTTCTGCATATCTGAAAATGTTATGGGAAACCTCTTTACATATATATCTCCTCTCGAAGTTCATCAGAATACAAACACTGCTTGGGCAAAGATCAATGAGGCTGGTTATCAGATGACCTTCAAATGTGAATATGAAAGCTCACACTCATGCTAAACAGACTTGGCCACTGATTTTCTGACTTTGTAAAATGTAACCCCAAACACAGCAACATCACAGCCCTGAAACACACCCATTCATTGGTGGCTAAAGAAGCTCTGGAGGAGAAGGGTCACATAATGCAAAAAGAATTTGAAAGGCTGTCAATGAAGATTAATTAAGGGGCAGCTCTATTTACATATCGCATCTCTATTCATCAACCCCAAAAGGAACTTTTCTGCTTTAAGTCTTCACCAAAACATTTATTTCTATGACATTCAGAAAGAGAAATATTGGTCTTGATCATACGATTTAGGTACACCAGGGCAATGGCATTACTTCTCTGGGCCTTAGTTTCCTCACTGATAAAATAAATGACCTCTAAAGGTTCTACTTTTATGACTCCATTTGTTTGTCACTCAATATATGCTCAGAAAAAAATATAATAGATCACTGTACTTCAGATACATAAAAGCTATCTTTTAAATTTGCATATTGGATATTCTAAAATAAGACAGTTTAAGAGATTGAGAAAGGTTAATAAAGAATATTTAAGGATAGATACAACTCAATGGGAAGTACTGATAAGTGGAAGACTAATTTGGAAGTAGAAAGTGAAAAAATGTTGAAAAAGTCATTTGAAAGGAAAACCAAATGACCATGCTGCACATTTGCTGCATACAGAACAAACACGACACAGAACACCCCTGAATTCTGCTTTCCTGGCATGTGAATTCAGCGTAATTGTGGGTCTTAAGGAAACAGAGAAAAAAATTTTCCCAAAGTCATTTAAGGTAATGGGACAATTCTAAAGCAGTCACTCTGTGTGTTCCTGGGTAATGCACGAACATACAAGAGCACATATTATTATTTTACCAACGATACAGAATAACATCAGTGAACGCAGCCATGAGTAGACCGAAAGGAAATGAAGAGGCTGTAGTAATTAAACTAAGCTTACACAAGATTGCAAAAAAAAATGTGTGTGTGGCGGATGCAGAAGATAAATAGATGTGGGTTTTACTTGCTCACTGGTCAAGTCAATGCATGACAATCTAGTACCTGCCAGTCTGCTTAAGGGACACCACAACAAATCTTAAAATTCTAAATTTTCAGTCATGAACAGTTTAAGAGCCAAGAAAAGAAAATGGCAAAATTCTACAAGTGTAGCATTTTCACTGCAATATCTATTGCTAGGTAATCATGTACCAAGTGTGAATTTTCAAAGAAAGAGGGAAACTCTTGAAGGCAAAGCAGTAAGTGCATTAGTAATAAATCGTGCCTCGCACAATGCAGAATTATAGCAGAGAAAAAGGATGACAGAGCTCATTATGGTTAAGTCATGAAAGCGTAAATAACACTAAATTGCAATGGCATTTAAAACAAATTCTCTGTGGAATTCTCATTTTTTTTTATTCAAATCAAAAACAGAGTTGCTGTTTTCTAATTCATAGGCTTCTTTTTCAAAGAAAGAACACTAATTGTCTAGTATGTATGTAGTAAAAATCACTGTAATAGAAGTAAAATTTTCCCAATAGATGGAATAGATTTTACAAGAAGGGAAAAAGAATCTTTATGGACCCTCTAGACAGTGCCCATATTCCTGAAAGATCTGTGGGCCTCTAGTTGTTAAGAATTTGGGATAAATTTGGGCCCACAAGGAACTGACTTCAAAGCAATACGTTAAATATATGAAGTTCTTAGTTTTTACAAATGAAGAATGAAAGAGACACCTAAATGACTTAGAATATGAGTTAATAAAAAAGGCAAATGAATACATCTCACTGAGAGCCTATTTTAAAAAGTGAATTTCTTAATTCATATTTAACTTTCAAAATTACTATTCAGAACCAAAAGTCAAGAATATTAATATAAAGGATTTAGACATTACCCTCCAAAAGAAAGACTTCACAGAGAAATAAGATCCAACCACTTCATTTTCTGAGAGTTCCTAAAAATAAACAAATATTTAGCTAAATTTTGAGGTGTTTTGAGAGTACTTGATTAGCTCAACAAGATTAAGACAAGTAAAAACCCTAAAATTATATATCCTAAAGACACTTTGGATGTTTATAAACTGTAAATTTTCTTCTTTTGAATAAATTAAAGTTTTTAATTTTAAAGTTTGTCTTATCCATATCTGATACAACGGTAGTAAAGTTTAGAAAGGATTATTTCTGTAATTTTAAAAGAATCTACTTACCTCTTTATGAGTTGTTGATTAATATATCTGAGTCTAACATTTTATTTTAGAAAGTAGAACTGTTTAAACATACTTTAAAATTCTGAAATAAACCAGATATATGTTTCTTTTAACAAAACAATTTAATACCACAGACTTTCAGAGCATTTTTAAAGAATGATAGCAGAAGTCTTATTTATAAACATGTACCTAGTCAAATTTGGCTTAATTCCTTACCAAAAACTTCCTAGTTTTATAACATTTAATATATATAATATAAATTCATTAACTGAAGCTCCCCCAAAGTAATTTTAAAAATAAACAAATGCTAAGAAAAGTGGCTATTTAGTTGGAAACAAAGCCACAGATTCATATCGGACATTTTATTACGTAATCCTCAGACTTTTATAAAGTGAAACCAATTTGACTTTAGGGAATCAAAAGCACAGTTACTCACTTTTAAAGAGAACATTTAAATTACATGTGCCCTTTAAACTTTAATGTTTTTCATCCTGTCTCTGGGTGTCAATTATGGTAAAATTATGGGAAGCTGATGACAGTTATGGGAAAGCATCAACCTTTGACACTGTGATGTAGAGGAATCAGTTTTTTTTTTTTTTTGAGGAATCAGTTTTGTAATTTATTTGATTATTCCACCATTTTGTGTTAGCAACTAAGATGGTAGTGGTCCAGCACCTCGACCTCGCATGATGCCTAATTAGGCATCGTAGGTGCTCAATAAATATTTGATTGACTGTTAGTCATTTGGAATTTTGTTTGCTTACGGATATATATTTCTTTCAAAGTGATCCTTCCAAAAATCATATCAGAAAATAATAATGAACTAAAGTACTTTAGGGTGTGCAGCAATTTGAATAATTTAAGTTTAGCTAGAATTACATCAGTGATCATCTATGCAATCTACCTGTGCTTTTCACATGAAATCGATCTCTCAATGAAACTAATTACATTCTCCTAAGTTACTTGTATATGGTTTGGTCAGGTGGCATACTAACGTCAGGGTCATCAGGAAGAAGTCTTGCGTTTAAGACACGGTTTTTACCATCACTACAGATTTATGATTCATTTACAGTTACAGCTATGGTTCTCATCTGCCACACAGCACTGTCATGTTAGTGTCTAAAAAAAAAAAAATCTTAAAAAATACATGTACATTTGGACATGAGGGCACAAACTTTAGATGGAATGACTGCAGTCTTTTTTGATGCTATGCTATTGTTTAACTCAAAAAAACCGCATTCTAGCTTTTGGAAAAGACACGTTTTCTTATTCTACTGCCAGTTCTCTTCTTACCTCGATTCCCAGTTCTCTTTTAATGAAGCAGTATGCTTAGCAAAATGTGGATACATTTTAAAGTATCATATTAAAGAAATTATTTCTCAAAGCTCCTTACACCATTTCCCCAGAGTCAATACAAATTATTTAGCTAACATTGAGCTTTTTCTTAATGGAAAATGTGTTCAGGTGACTTAAGTGAATGTGAAAGTCTTGGCTTTAGCCTTGACAGTTACAACTAAGACAACCATTTAGCATTTAAAAATATTGTTACTTCATTTAAAGTTTAGGTAGTCCAAGTAGTGAAATTGCACCAACTCCATACTCTCCTTTCTTCTTCAGATGAACATCGAGGGCAATGACCTACTTATGTGATTAGTATGCAAAGAGCAAAATGAGATTCATGAATTGGTGGGGGGGTGGAGTGGAGATTTTAATGATCAAGATTTAGAACTGGGGTTTCTCTGTTAAAATCTGAGAAACAAAACTACCAGTCACGTTTGGATCCACTGAAGTCCCCAGGCTGTGCTTTTCATGCCATGTTTAATTACTTCTGTCATTATTAACTAACAAAAATTTATATTTCATTTTACAACCTATGTTGTCATGTAAATTTAGGTCTTTATTTCAAATAAAACAAGTTAATTTTCCTATGGGCCATTTATAGCTCTGATGAATATAAAATTCACAGCAGACCAGCCAAGGCCTTCTTTTCACTAGCGTTTCTAATAATAACAATAACAGAAAACAATAATAATGAAACACCTGGAATTACGATAATGAGTTCTAAGCAAAAAGTGGTGATTTTAATATGGAGGGCAAGAAAAGCAGAATAAACTCTTCACGAATCGCAGGGAAGACTTGTATTAAATTTCAATTATAAATATTTAGTTACACTTCAGTCTCCATCAAGACAAGAGGTTGGTAAATGAGGGAAACTGCCATTTTAAAAGTGCTAAAATTATAAAGTAACAGCAAAAACAAACAGCAAAAACCAGAGGTATCAAGTTGATAAAGGAAAATAATTGAAGTTATTCTGAACGATGAATTGTTGAACTATTTCTGCTGAGGTTTTGAATTTATTAAAGTAGCAAGATCATTGGTAATTTTTTTTTAAACCTATTTTTTGCCTCAAAAAAAAAACCACACACTAAGAAAACTTCTCCTCAAAGATCAAAAATCCTACTTTGAACCTAAGAGTTAATAAGATTTTAAATTAAAAAATCTAGAAGATGTATTCTTTTTCTCAGAGAAATAAAACTAAAGGACAGCTCATTTTTTTCCCCTAACAAATGAATATGATGCTATTTTTGTCTTCTCCTCAAAATAAATGGTAGAAATCTTCAATGTCTGCCATCAGACAAACAAGGATACCTGCTAAACTTTTATTAAAAGTGGTATCTTTTATTTGCCTTAATACGTACAGGCCTTTAAACACACTGTGTGTCATTTTAATTCAGCAATTCTATGATATTCAAAACATTCACAATAGATTGGAAATTGTGAAGCCTGAGATTCCAATGTAAAAGTCCAGCCAAGTAGCAGTATTATTACATAGCATGTTTTTATAGGTGCATAACTTCCTTTTATCAATACCTCTTTGGGCATTTCAGAGGTAAAAAAATGAATAAATCCATAAGTGAATAACTTGCATAGACTTTCCTGGTCAGACTGCAATCTAGCCATCAAAGCTGTGGCTCTCGGATGCCTCCGTCAAGTTGACTAAGCCTATCCATATGGCACTGAAAACAGGGATGTGAAGTAAGCAGAACTGCCCACTGAAACACTATTCGCTTGTTTTCTTGGTTCCTCAAATAGATGTTCATATCATTTATACTCATTAAACCTAAATATAATCCCCCTGCAACTCCCACTGTCCTTTTAAATATGGTTGAAGGGAGAGAGACAACGTCAGCTCCCCAGAGGACCCACCTTGTAGCTGAAGCCTGGCCTTGCTTTGTCTTTTATTTTTTTTTTAGAAATTTTACCTTAAGTCTTTCATATGTGTGTGCATGTGTGTGTATGTTTGTATATATGTATATACAAATACATGCATATGTGTGTATATACTGTTGTCAACCAGGGCTTGTCAACCAGTCCTTACAAAATTATGATTTAATTTCATTGTAGACATTTAGGGGGCTTTAAAACCAACAAATCTCTTCCTGGTCACACTCAATTTAACATATATATATATATATATATATATACACACACACATATATATGTACACATTATACGTATCTACATATATATCTTTGAATTAAAAGGCCATGTAATGTGTGGCCTTTTAGCTTAGCTCCATCATCCTGGAGTCAAGTTATATTAGTTCCCTCCCTTTGATCAGCCCAGAAAGGGTCTTGGGAAACCATCAGCTCACGTGGTAGCACACATTAGCAATGTGAAGGCCAATCTATGACCCCACAATTAAACATCTTAAGCTAGTGTGCAGGCATCATGGAATCCATCCTCTGCTTGAGATTACATTTTGGTCTTTCACTTTGTGCCAACTCATCCAGATTCTCTCCCCAAAGGACCCACAACGTTTTAAAAATTCAACATGAGCGGTCAAATAAATGTAATGCCATTGTTACAGCAAATCCCTGTAGCTGTGAATTACAATACATAAAAATGTATGATACTTTATACCTATGGGAAAACACTGTCAAAACAGCAAAAAAAAAAACCCATCTCCATATAAAATTTAATTATGGCTCCATGTATTTGGAGGTGATAATCAAACATTTACTGGCATTATTACATCTCTATTTTAAATAAACTTACACATTTTAGGAGTATAATTAACTGAGGTAAATATACAGACCTTTATAATACAAATGCTCATGCTGCTTGCCCCTTGCTGACTGCTGCATTGTGGACTCTTAGAAGCCTTAATTATGAGGCTGACTTTATAGCATTTCCAAAGAACAGAAATTTGGGAGTACAGATAGTAGCACAGTAAGGACTTTTAAAAGAATTTTGCATTTCCTTCAAAAACATGTAAGCAACTAATTTTTTCAAAGACATGCACAATCATTTGAAATGAGACACCAAAGAAAAGCCATTTTGGTCATTCACAGCTGAGAAAGTCAATGACCAATAAGTTTTCATTTTTCGCCATTTTTTAAAGATCATCATCTATGTATGATCAGGATATGAAGGTCTTTGTAGAAAGGACATGATAATTGTTAAATAATGACTTTTCCCCCCACTATGTCTGACTGACTGTGTGAGACACTTAAAAATGTGTTAATCTGTTTCTCTACCATTTCTTAAATTAAAGCACTTAGAGGTTTTCACTGATGCATTTTTAATGTGTCATCCAAGGTGTCAGGTTTAACTACGCCCTGAAGACTTACAGGGTTGAGAGTGTTCTCTAGTTTAAATTAACAATATCCTTGCCAAAAGTCTTATTATAAATTGCCTCATTCAACCAGTGAATAAAGTGTTTTATAGTTCATTAAAATTATGCTAAGTGATTAAAATAAAATCTTTATAAAAAAGATATATTATTAAAAAAAACTAAGCCATCAAGTAACAGAAGATATGCTAATGAGACATCATCACACACTCATATTATTCAAAGGCTGAACTCTTCTTCAAACAATTTTAAACTGTTATTGTTGAGAATAGAAATTGCAGTGTGTATATCTTTATATTACCACAATGGTTATTTCTCATAGAATTAGTGATGTATTGAAAACACATAAGTTTGTTATCACATGACTCATAAACTCATTTTTCTATGTTAAAACACACACACACCCACACAATGTAGTATAAAATCATTTCTGCTTGTCATCTGATAGAGGCAATTATTTCATTATTTATTTTCCATTTTTTTGTTTGAGCCCACAAAATTTCTTCACAAAATTCATATACACCTTCTCTTCTGAGTTCATGAAACTTTCTCATTGAATAATTTAGCCTTAGAATAAATTACAAATGATAAGCTTCTTCTAAAGAATAAAATATTACAATAACTCAAAGCATCAGCATTTCTCTGTCAAAATGCATTTTATCACCTAAGCATAATACTTTGACCAGGATAATTATCCAGTTGCCCAAGTTTATGGAGCCATTGATCCCTTTCTTCTTAAAATAACATTTTTTTACAGCAGCTGAATGTGGGCAGAATTAGAAATGTGCACAATGGAAAGTGTGCTTGTGGAAAGCCAGAATGAGTGTTTTAAAGGATGCTATTGTCCCCCAAAGAGGAAATACTATGGAATTCACAATTATTTACTGGTTAACATACATTCAAATATAGCACGTATTTCATACATTCTTCCTTTTCAGGGGTAAGTTTAGGTGTATTTTTTTCCTACTCATTATTAGGTGGTAACACATTTACTCCAAATAATATCTAAGTTTGTCCTGAACAGCAATTACAAATTTTCTGTCCTCAAATTGGCTCTTCACCTCTCGTTTTCATAAGTAAATACAACCCCACATTCTGTGAGTGCCACAAATAGATTTCCATTGAAAGACTCTGCTATTGGCAAGACAATGAAAATGACAAGCAGATATTTAAGTGATGGCAAATTCCATGAGCTGATGAACTTGTATTCAGGTGAGATGTGAATATTAAAAAACTAATGATGTCAATCTAGCACTTCCCCCTCCATGGTTATATCACTTTTGAAAAGACAAGCAAACAAAGAAAAACTCGATACTGGAGAGATCTAACAACACTATATGACTATATTTAAGTCTTTGCCACAAAGTGTGTAATTCTCAGATCTCATCTTCACTATGGGTGTTCAAAGACAGACAGCATACTGTAGTCCTCTATAAAAAAAGCAGAACTCATTCCCATAAATCAAGATTCCAAAGAAGAAAATGACCTGTTTATATGAAAAATTCACCTTTGACTTGGAGCATAGTTATATCAAATGTAAAATACCCGTATTTAAGTGTCATGCAAATAAATGATATCCTTTTTCCAAAAATAAAAGAGGAAAAATCTTTACTCAAGAAAATTTAAGGGGAAGGCTGAAATCATTAGAAAAGGGATGCATTCCACAACACAGTAACATAGTGACACACGCAACTACACAGTACAGTCATTTATCTCTTAGTTTCTCGGGAAGCACAATTTACTTGAACATCATCCTCTCTCTTCAGTCCCTGGAGGAAAGAACTGGGGGAGCAGTCTCATTGTGTGTGAAGGATGGCAGACCAGGTGGTAATTGAAATTTCAAACTTTCCCTGGATTTTGAATTTAACACTCTGCTCTTGCAACACTACTATGGATGAAGATGGCACATGTTTTAGGAGACAGTGACAATCTGAATGAATTATCAGGTGTTCAGTGTGTTCTCACAGAAAAAAACAAATGACTTCCTACTCAGCATTCAATATCCCCATTAAATTTTATAAAACTGAAAATCCCTTAGGCTAAAAACCCAAAGGCCATATTACCACATACACTAAAAATAATCTGTGGAGTACCCAAATGAGTGCAGTTAGACACAGGGAATTCTGTATCATCAATGGCAAGCTAGAAAATGTACCAGTTTGAATGTACAATTGGATTATAATAATTAAAAACCCCAAGAAGTTTAGATATAAAAATAGTAAAGAAGAGACGTTTATTATTTATTTTTATTTTTTTGTAGATCAAAGGAAAAGACAAGGATTTATGTTGACTTAATGTATCCTTAAAATTAAAGTTAAATATAAACTAAATGAACTGTTTAAAGAAGAATCTTTATATTTGTTCTTTTATATTATAATAAGATAAATTATTCCCACTGACTAATACTAAAAACTATATAATATCCTGCTCTAGCATTACATCTTAACTACAACTGGAAGAGAGATATTGCTACATATTAATGGATTACAATGTTTTTACACAGATAAAGCATAATATAGACAATGAAGAGAGCCAAGTTACATGAATTTTAAACATACATACTTTTAATATGACTAATTCTGAAGTACAATTACAAAGAAAAAAGTGTCATACAAATATGAATAGTGCAAACACTTCTTTAAGATTTTTGAAATTTTATTTTAGCCAGTAGAAAATATAGTGAACACTAAGTCAGAAATATTCAGCAATTTTCCTTAATAAATGTTTTTCATTTTCTTAAAATGATAAAGGTGATTTTTAATCTGGACCTGACCTTTTTATAATCCAAATTATCTTTGGGTCATTAATTCCATAATAACTGGGAAGAAAGTTTTTACAGTAAGAAATACTTGTTAAAGCAATTAAGACATAACCATAAATAAAAAGTCATTTTGATATAAGTATTTTCTAAATTCACAGTGATGAAAGTGGCAAAATCAAAGAAAAATTTAAATAACAGCATGATTCAATCAGAATGGAAGAAAAAAGATTGTCATGTTCCAGGGTCTAAAAAAATGAGTCACTATTCAAAAGGAGTACCAACTGTTAAAAATAGAAATTTGAGCAAAAAAGACTTTTACAAATAAAATCCCTTTGATATATTCCAAGGAGTAGTCATACAAAAGTCAGTTTCATCTTGATATTTATTTGTGTCCAAGAGTGGTACCACCACTGAATGAATTAGAAGCTTAGTTTATGTCATATATTTTACGAGTTCTAAGAAGAGCAAGGGCTTGGTAAGTTACAGGAACCATAAACACCTCTCACTCCCAAGAGCCATTTATTTCTTGAAGTGAGAAGAGGCAATGATGGAAAATTGTTCTCATTATACACTCCAAAGATGTAGCAATAAAGGGATTTTTGTGATTAGAAAATCTTAGACTCAGTTTGCAGTAAACAAAGACAGTAAATTACACCTATCTTCCTTCTCTCTGGAGTTGTCCCTACCCTAGCACCATTATTTTATACCTGATTTGGAGCAAAGGCATTTTCTAGACCCTGTGGTACATAGAACAGAAACCAGATGCTGAGAATGATGCTAAGAAGTGACCAGAGATTAGCAAGAGGATGATTTGGATGTGACTGATCAGAGTGATTTCTATTTACTTAAAAAGCATCACATGGTTTGCTTAAAGTTTATGGGGGAAAAAAAAACAATTGAAGAGTGATGAAATCCTGAGGTATAGTTTGAAGAGATATGAGAGAGACTGGGAAAGCGGCTGATAGTTCTTCTCAACAAGAAAAGCTGAAAGATCACATGCTAAGCATTACCTTACTTGATCTTTTCCAACTCTTCCTCATTAGCATAGTCTGTGAACGAAATAAAGCATTTTCATTATCTTATCACTCAAGTACAGGACAGGGCAGCCAATTGGTTTCTGGAGGAAGCTTAACATTTAAACAGCAAACAGTTTCCAGCAACAATTATACAAAACAGAAATGGTTTTTCATGTACACGCAGCTAGAAGCACCTTTAACATTCAAGCAGTCTTTCTGGTGAGAGTTCATTTGCTTTATTCTTTTGTACAAAGAAATGGGACTGTATATTTTAAATAGAATGGAAAATTTGAAATATTGACAGGAAAAACACACACTGAGTCTCTGGATGAGCAATTGTTCCTTTTGGTGGTAGAGGCTGAGGATGTACCATGACTTTACCAGGTGTATAATAATTTTTCTCTTCAAATACATTCAAAGTCTGTTGCATTGGCGGCATCTTAGAATTGTCTCTGCTTCCAGTTTAATTACATCAGGGTTTACACATGCTTTCAACTAAGAAAAAGTGCTGCATATCGTGAGGGATATTAGTGGATCTTCCTGCTAAACGTTTAGTCATGACATATCTTTAAACTAGTTTTTTCGTATCATAGTAAGAGGTATTTATGACATCAAGTTTTAATTAAGGTTGACAGAATTTGTGATGAGTGCCCAAGATCACTGGTCTCTTGCACAAAGTAACTTATAAAAATCCAACAACTTTTAATTTCCTCTCCAGTTTAAAAAAAAAATTCTCAATGAACACTGAGGTATTAACTTCCTGACAATCTCTCTACCCTCTCTTAGCTTTATCATTACCTTTAAGGCAAATAAAATAGTGACTAGAGAATATCTGGAGCAAGGAATGCAGCTTATAGAAATGCTTGCCATACTTGTGTATCAAGGAAGTGCACTGGGGCCTTTAAGAACTCTATCTCCTTCAGCAAAATTCACTATAAAGCAAGACCATTTCAGAAACCACTCATAAATTACAAAAACACAAAAAAAGAAAGATTTTAATATAAGATTAAGTCACTTAGAAGGCAACCTTTGACCTAAGCCACGACAAAGGAATTATGTAGAGGTTCTAGAATGGGAAATAAGAAAAATCATAAAATTGTCAAAGATAAGGATACGTTCCTCTTTTCTGCAGATAGTGGTTTTATAGGTTATATTTTCTCTATATATACTCTGTGTTCAATATTGACCAAAATATGGAAGAGAAATAGATTTCCTAAGGTTACCATAGTTCCCTATTTTTTTTTTTCAAATGGAGTCAGGAACTGCAAAGTATTATTTCATTTTTTTTCTAAGTACTAATGTCCAATTTATTCTAAAGCAACAAAACCCACCATTGGGTTGTGGAGATGGACATTTAATAGATATTCATTGTTGATGTGAAATGAGTTGGATATTGTCATCACCACCATCACCACAACCACCACGACCTTCTCATCACCACTAAAAGGCAACTGGACACGAAATACTTTTGTGGTATGCCATGTTCAGAAAAACTGACCCATTAGGAGTCAGACAATAAATGTTCAACTTTCTCAGAAAGCAGAGTTTCAATGAACAAAGAATGATAATTCATTGTTTTGAGTCAAATCAGGTGAGAACAATTAACATTAGTAAATCAAGAAGTAAAATCTCTTAACTCATGGCCATTCATCATATCAACTAGTACCTAAGAATCTTACGAAGTTCCATTTTGTAAGAAATGCTACTACGAAAAGGGGCTAGGAACATGAGGAAGAGTTGAATCTCAGGGCAACACTATTCAATATTACACAGATTCACTACTGCTGGTCAAAGCCACATCCCCTGACTCACAACCACTGCAGGCGATTAACCTTCTATATGTAAAGCAAACTACAGGGTTGGTATTTTCCTGTCTCTCAAAATCAGGTTAACAAACAAGCTGCATGGTGTTATTTTTCAGATCGGGACACTGATACAAACAAAAGGTCAGTAATTGCCCTTAGTAAAAGTATGAAAAACTTGGCAGTTACAGGGACCAATTCATTATGTTCCTGATTCAGTTTCTAGGAAACTGGGTTTCTAGGGTTAAGGTAGACTCAGTAAAACTGGAAACAGTAGAAAAGTTTGTTAAAAAGTGAACTGAACAGACATACTATGAACATTGTTACCTTTGCTAACTGTGAGACATGTTAGAGAAGAAAGATTGTGGAATGTTAAAGACAGGAGATGAAGCAAATTATAGAAAAATAAGGTTTATTTTTTGCTCTTTGATCTTAACTTTAGCTGAGAAACATATGAATTTGTTTTTGAAAGTGTCATTATCTAATATTACAGTACAATTTAAATTCTTTATTAGCAATTCAACTTTCTTTGAAGCCCAATAAATGGAATAAGTGACATAAAAATATGGCCTGTGAGAGAGCTGCAGAACTGATTATGTTTTTAAAATATTCCACAATCTCAATCCATTTTTTGCTTTTAGCTTTTGTTGCAGTGATTTTCTTTTAGGCAATAACATGACTATAATAGGTATAAAAAATCACAGAATGGCTAGATATTATGGTACACATATATTATAAAACATATACATATTAAATGTTTATAGGTGGATATTTTTTCAAATGTTAGCTTATGGAATAATTCAGAAAATTTTCAAAATTAAACCAACAAGAAAATTATATGTTTTGAATTCACTAAAGATCAACTATGGTTAATTCATATGTTTCTTAAATTTTTCTACTTTTTAGCTTTAGCCAAGCAATTTGTAGGTCTATGTTATCTGAGTGTGTAACACAAATTAACTCACTTTTATTTCACAAATTCTCCAATGAAGAAAGCTGTGGATTGAACGCTGCTAGAAAAAGAGCCAGAAAGAACTCAAACACACCATCAGACCAAAATACCATATATAGGACACACATGAATGCACTACACACTTTTGCAGGATCAAAACAGGACATGCATTCAAAACAGAAATGATAGTTGTGTCATGCAAGCCATCAACGTGCCCCACAAGAAGATTTTGGTTTCTCATACACACAAAGCCAAAAGTTAAAAAAAAAAAAAAAAAAAAAAAATATATATATATATATATATATATATATATATTTTATATATATATTTCTCTTCACATCTGGGATTTTTTTAAAAAAAGACTCAATCATGACTCAGTGGAGAAGATTTTAATATAAGCAACTATGAAATACTTTTGCTATGACTCATTTACTTCTTAATTAGCTATAATTAGATGTTCCATGTTTGAGGGGCTTTAGTAGATACAGTAGGCTGATAGGGTTTTCAACTTGTTCTTCATATTTACTGAGTTTGAGAGCAGGCAATCCATACAAGGAGAAATCATCCAAACCATATGATTCATGGAACATATTGTCAGTATTAACAGTGTATTAAGAACTCACAAGATAACTGATTTAGAACTCTTAGCACTTTGTGATGCTAGGTCCTCTGTGTTCCCAGTTACTCATTTCTTCCTACTTCTGACAGCACTTCTTAACATTAATGTTCTGTTTCCTACTTGATAGTTAGGATTTATTTGTCCATGGCTCTTGAAACTCATATCATCCATTCTCCATGTTAATTCATACAAAATATTTAGCAAAGTTTTATAAACACAGGCATAATAATAAACATCTGCTTTTTTGAAATAACGTCTTAAATCCCAAAAGCTTAAGATAGGTTATTTCTGAGCTAATAAAGAGAGCAGAACTCATAATTTTGCTGTGTGAAGGTCAATGCGAAATCATCCTCTATTCCTTCTTTCCATGTCATTCTGAATATTAAACAGAATCGTGAAGCATTTAGTAACTGATTTCTGGTTTGCTGCATTATGAGTCTGAATTTCTCTAAATAAGATTTGTTCTTGGATAATTTGTGAAAGTTCAGCATGTCATTTTCACTGCAGTAATACAGTATATATTTCAGGCATATAAAAATTTAATTCGAAGATACATTGGATAATTGACTCTTTTTAACCAAGAAATTTCAAATGTATTCCAGGAAATATATTTAGCCAATACTAGACATGTCACCCAAAGAGAAAAATATAGTGATGTGCTTCTGAATCATTGTCATCACTAGAGATCTTGAGAAGAGCAATATAGACTGATTTTAATCAGATTATCATTAATATAATTTTAAGAATTCAAAAGGAAAATTAAATCATTACTTCCAATATTGTTTGTGACAACCTCAGGGATTTGAATATTGAAGTAAGAAGGAAACTTAAAATACCTTTCCCTGGACCTTTGAAGCATCCCACCAAATCCTCTTAGAAATTCATCTACAGCCCACTGAATAACCACTAGGTATAGAAAGCTGGACTAGGTTTGGAAAGGAGTCATCAACAAGAAAGGTAATCAGAAGCAATAATTTATATATATATATAAATATTTATAAATTATTATCATTTTTTTTACCAGGAGCGATAGGCTGTGAGACAGAGGTGAGGTAAAGTACAGTATAGGTAGGTTTTAGGTAGGAAAGTCACATTGGAGGAAGCTTGGACCTGAGAGGAGGTGAGCTGGGTAGGAGTCTGTATGGCTGGGACAAAGGTTACAAGTGAGGGAGTATATGTTGCTCATTGGAGAGTCCAATGAGCCCTTCATCAGGAGTTTTCATCTCATTAGAGAAATAAGCACAGGCCACTGAACACTTAGAAGACGAATCAAGAGGGAATTATAGAACTTGGCACAATGCTTATGGATGACCAATACGTGGTTTTCCCCAATAGATGCCTACAAATGGCATCTTTTTCAGAGTTTCAAAATCTTCTAACTAGTGCTGCTTGCCAGCTTTAGAGATCCTAATTAATACATAGCTATAGAACTGCTATATAGACCAAAATAAAGGGGATAAAGCACAAATTTTTGTCTTTGTTAGAAATTTTCATCACGTAAAGCATATGCTTAGAAGCCCAATGCCAATCTAGGAATCAGATTAGCCAGGATACTGGGGCTCCCAGTAGAATTTCCTGTAGGGGACCTTTCATGCCTCCTCCCTGCCCTGCCCCAGCTGCTTCTCAACAACCAACCCCAGGCTCCCAGCTACGGATCACATCCACGAGGAGGAGCCAATATAGCTCCACCGGTCACCCTTCTCTCTGCTGCTCAGGTGTGGCTGAGGTCAAGAGGGTTCACCAGCCAGAGGCTGGCTCTGGTACAGGCTGCAACCGCTGTGCTTTTTCTGAGGCACTGGGCCCTGATAAGCCACTTGTTTCTCTGGTGAAGAAGAGAGAAGCCAGGTGAAAATCCAACTGGGAGGAAAGAAGACACCGGCTTTCAGTTGCTGCAGCAGAATCAATCCAGTGCTATTTGGCACTGTGAAGGGGGAGGCGTGAAGTAAGGCAGCAAATGAAAAATACTCAGCAGTAAAAGATTTCTTCCAAAAAATTGGGGTAGCCAAAGAGATGTGAATCAAGAAAATGGCCTGAAGATTTCAGGAAGAACACTTTGTGTTAAGGGTGAATGTGGCTGGAGAGATACAATAAGAAGAAAGAAAAAGGAAGAAAAGATTAATAATACCAGATTTTTGATGTGTAATTTTCGTGTAACCTATCTGTTTTCATTCCTATTTGTGACTGATAAATCACTGATGATTAATAATCAGGCACTGTGATATTTTTAAATGATTTTTCCTAATTAGAAAGACATTGTGCCTAAATAAGGTTGAACAGCAATGGAGACAGAAGGTTTTTGCGAGAATTGTTGAAGAAAAACTAATGTCAGGAACTACTTTGTCTGTGCTGACATATATTTCTGTGTAATTTAGAACAACTCAGCCACTTCATCATAGTCTCTTGATACTAACTTGCCCCTCAAACCCTCAGTCTGATGTTAGAGTATTTAATATTCTTTTAATGTAAACAATCAGCAGACCCTCCATCATCAAATCACCCAAATAACTAAAACAGCTGCCATGTCATTTGAATCCCCAGTAATATTGCCAGTTTGGATGGTCTGCAGACACGTAAGACTTCAGCCACTTAGGTATTTTCATTTACGGTGTTGTCCTTCATTAAAATAACAAAGAATTCCCAAGCAAAAAATATTCTATCACTAAGTTTTGTTGAGTATACCTCCTACAGATAAACTTCTTCATTTCTTTCCATCTCTACCTCTGACAGTTCTAATCCAAATCTGCATCATCATCCACCAGGATTTTCAAAATAGCTCCTAGTTTGTCTCCAAGCATCCATTCTTACTCTTCCATCTGTTTTCTATAATGCAGCTACACAACAAAAGGCAAATAAAATTATGCCACTTCCTGTTTACAGACTTTACAATGGCTCCCCATTGAGCTTTGGGGAAAGACCACAAACCTTGACATGGCCACCAGTCCCTATGCAGTCTGGACATCTCCCTCCCATTGTCATCATGCACCGGGATCTCCCACACTGCGCTTGCTTCCACCTCCTCTAAGCTCTAGTACTATTTCAATTCTTGGAGTGCAGCTTGGTTTCTCTTGCCACAGGGCCTTTACACGTCCTATTTCCTCTGCTTGAAATACTTCTGCTCTTCCTGCTTTTTGCTTTTATCAACTATTCACACTTCAGACCTCATGTCCCATTTGACTTCCTTAGAGAATCCCTACGACCATGACTAAAACAAATTCTGCTATATTTGCTCTACAGCAGCACACCGCCTCTCTTTCATGGCACTTAAAACAGTTGTCATTTCACATTTCCTTCAGTAAGTATTTGATTTCTGAGCTCTCCACTGGATTTCAGTCCTACTGTATCCAAAGGGTCTAGCACAGGGTTTGGCTTATAGTAGGTTCCTGGTGAATATCAGGGTTATCTGAATAAAGTAATAAATGAACATTTGTACTTTATTCCTGTGTATGGATTAGCCAGCTAAGATACACTCCTTGGCTTGTACTGGGTGAGACAATATATTCTGAATTGGTGACTTTTAAAATAATGGGCTTTCATTTCTAAATGTTCTCTGTGAAAAATATCCTCACCCACCCTTCCATCTGCACACATGGGCCTATGACTATACACATACATACCTTCTTTCACTGTGCTAAGTTCTCACAGTAGGTATTATTTGACAGTGCTTGCTTGAAAAGAAAATTTTCTTCCTCACTGAATGAAATATAGATACTTAAATCTTTCTTTGCAAATATTACATATGTGCTCATTGTTTAATTTTTTTAAAGGATAGAGAAAAATATTTTGAAAAGGGTGAATTTTTCAGTGAGTTTAAAACACTTCCAAATTTGAAGCTGTAATTCACTATTTTTATTTACAATCTAGGGGAAAATGCCTATAATACCTTTCCAGCAGAAAACATATACCAACTTTAATCATGCATTATTTTAAGACAGCAATATACACACTGCTGAAACAGAGTATTTAAACCTGCCTAAAAAAATTATGTCTACTCCTAAAATGTGTTGCAATCAGAACTAGTGAGAGTAGCTCCCAGTATGTGAAAGTACCCTGAGTCTAATAATTTCTAGTAAATTGTGGCAGAAAGTGCCCTGGCAAGCATACCGATGCAGGTCAAACCTGACATTTTTCAATGTCACTTCAACAGGGCTGGAGTAATTGGCTCCTCTGTATCCCTTGTTAGTTTCTCATAGCAGCATGGTGTGCAAGGAAGTACAGACAGCCAGGGCTGGAAAATGGGTAATGCTGATAAGGAAGCCCATAGAGAAGATGAGAAGTGCTCACTCATCATTCATCAAATACCAGAAAGCAGAAACTCTATTGTAATTTCACCTCATTTTCTTTGTTATGGTACATCTGACAGTACAATCAAAACAGCAGGGTCTGGACACCTCAATGCGGAATCCCAAATATTCAGTTCACTAGTAAATGTAATCCCTGAATGAATACCACCATTTGCTACAATGTAACATGTCTGAAATTGGAAAATAAAATTATGATAAAAGATGCAAATGCGTCCCTTATTTACAGTAAGAGGTTCTGATCTGGAGAATAGTATAGGAAATTTGCATTCAAAAGATACAATATACCTAGACTACTGATACCCAGGATACTCACAGAAACAAAGAACAGGCCAGATTTCCTTAAGCCACTTCTCTTGACCATTACCTCTGGGTTCAGAGAAGGCTCATGACATTCAAACAAGTGAGAGCGAAAAGCTACAACTAGGTTGTGGGGAAACTTACCACATCCCTGTGTTCTCCTTCTTTAGGGGTAAGGACGACTGAGAGCAAAATGATTCCAAGATCATGGTCAGGATAATGGGGATCTTTCAGTGTTAAGGTCACATCCGTGGGCCTATGATATAAAATATTCAGATTCTGAGCATGAAGGTAACCACCAGCAAAAGGCAACCTACTGAATGAGAAAAGATAGTTGCAAGTGATATATCCAATAAGGGTTTAACCCAAAACATATACAGAACACGTACAACTCAATAACAAAAAAACAGGCAATTTGATTTAAAAATGGGCAGTGGACCTAAATAGACATGTTTCCAAGAAAGATGTGCAGATGGCCAAAAGACACATAAAAAGATGCTCAAAATCACTGATTATCAGGGAAATGCAAATCGAAACCACAATGAGATATCACCTCACACCTGTTAGAATGGTGATTATCAAAAAAGCAGCAAATAATAAGTGTTGGTGAGGTTGTGGAGAAAAACTTGTGCACTATTAGTGGGAATTTAAATTTGTGTAGCCACTATGGAACATGGTATGGAGGTTCCTCAAAAAATTAAAAATAGAACTACCATATGATCCAGCAATTCTACTCCTGAGTATCTATCCAAAGAAAACAAAAACACTAATTAGAAGAGAAACATGCTCCCCTATGTTTATTGCAGGATTATTTACAATAGCCAGGATATGGAAGCAACCAAAGTGTCCACTGACAGATGAATGGATAAAGAAGATGTGGTATATGTATACAAAGGAATATTACTCAGCCATAAAAAAGAAAGAAACCTTGCCATTTGCAACAATATGGATGGACCTGGAGGGTATTACGCTAAATGAAATGTCAGACAAAGACAAATACCATATGATCTCACTCGTATGTCAAATCTAAACAAACAAACAAAACAGAAACAGACTCATGGATACACAGAACAAACTGTCTGTTGCCAGAGGGAGGGGGTAGGGGAATGGATTAAATAGGTGAAGAGGATTAAGAGGATTAAGAGTCATAAAATAAATACACGGGGATGTACATACAGCAAAGAAAATATGGTCAACAATGTTGCAATAACTTTGTATGGTGACAGATGGTTACTAAACTTATTGAGATCATTTGGTAATGTCTATAAATGTCAAACCACAATGCTGTATACCTGAAACCAATATTATATGTCAACTATGCTTCAATAAAAACTAAATATATATATATAAAATATAAAAAGATTTGGAATAGTCACTAAATGAATAAGCCAAAATATATTTTATATCAACAATTTATTATTTTTAAGAAGGAAAGTAATTTTGTCTTCCTTTAATTTCCTGGTACAATTTTTGTTGTTATTTAAAATATCATCATTGTATTAACTTATCCAATAAATCATGGGCCAATTGGATATACTTGGATTCACTGCCTAAGTTTTAGTTCTTTATGCGGTTTTAGAAAGGCTACTGGGTTGCTGGAAAGGCCAAGGAAGTACAACAGTATTGAGAGACGTATAAGGCCGTTCACTATAATCTCTGAACACACAGAAAGCAATAGCAGTTATTTTCTGTAAATTTGAGTCCAACAAGTCAATGAGGGTCATTTATTGACCTTCCTTTCAGTTCTCTAAGATTTTTTTTTTTTAAATCAGGGGTATGACTTAGAGTAAACAGATGGGTGGGAGAAGAGGAAAATATAAAATATAAATTGCCTGATATACATCATATACTTTAAAAACAATGTCTAGTTATTTAAAAGAACTTCTACTATTTAAAATGATACTTCTATTTTTGGCTATTTAAACCTATGCCTCAATAATTTTTAGATTCAGAAATGCAAGGAAACCAATGCTTAGAAGAGGTGATAAATACTTAGAAGGCTTCAGAATTAGATCAGTATCTCTGAAGAAGAGATTATGAATTACTCAATATTACCCACAGTAACTTTTAGAAACTAATGCAAAATACACATTCAACTGATAATGTGTAGGTAAGATCTTGTTTCAGTATTTCAATTAATATTGAACAAATAGGGGTTCATGCCCTTCTTAAACCTAAGGGACTGTGGAACATTCAGCACCACACTTGAATCTTGAAATGTTGGCAAATTAGGCATTTTCCCTTGGTTGCTCAATCATTTATTCATTTAATTCACAAAACATGAACTGAACACATATGATATGCCACACACTATACTAGGTTCTGGGTAAAAACCAACAGTCAAGACCAAAGATAAGATACTTGTCTTCATGGAGCTTAACTTTTAGTAAATGATACTGTTGGATTCTAGCACTGGAGAGAGAGCTTGATGGGGAAATCTGGTCCAAATAAAAACCTTCAATCCTGGCTGCACCTCAGAATCAACTGGGAAGCTTTTAAAAAGTGGACAATCCTGAACTCTACCCATGATGCCTCTGGTTCTGTAGATCAGGGGTGGGGTCTGGAAATCTATACATTTGTAAAGATCCCCAAATAATTTTGGGGAACCACAGGTACTCTTCAATGCTAAGATTTTACAGTACTAGGAAACTCTTTCAAATGATGCTTAATTTACCAATTCAAGGAATGGTGTTACAAAAATATAAACAGTTTTTTGATGTCAGGGGTTTTAATTGAAACATAAGTAACCTATCAAACTGATTATATATATAAATCACAATAGTTGTGATGCAAATGGCTCCCATATTAATTTAGTTATAACTAATCATTATGATTTAATAGTAACAACTTGTTTCTTTTATTTTAACAAGTGCATATTAGGCATTATAGTATATATGTATATGTATTTGTACATACACACATACATATGCATATATATACACACACACACATATGTAGCTATATGGAATTACAATTTGATTTTGTTCTTTTTCCTGTAAAAAACAGGAAACATTACATATAAAAATTAAGAGCAAAAACTTCATTCCATTTTTATAATAATTACACGATAAAGATTTAAGAACACTTGCAATTGATTTATGATGCTTATCTTTTTTTTTTCAAAAGCAATACCTTAATGCATTATATAGCAGCATAAGTATTTATATGGCTACTATTATTACCCATCTGTCTACACCCAAAGACTACTGGTTTCTCTTTTCTTTCTTTTTTTGTTTTTTTGGACCACACCTTGCAGCTTGTGGGATCTTAGTTCCCCAGTCAGGGACTGAACCCAGGCCCTCGGCAGCAAAAGCACAGAGTCCGAACCACCGGACTGTCAGGGAATTCCCGCACTGATTTCTATACATAGGATGTAATGGCATACACAAATACCTGATTTTTAAATGTGATAATTTGATGTTTATGTGGTTTTGAGGTGTGGGTATAGTTAGCTCTATACATAAAATAATGTGGCAAAATAAACACAAAATGCTTACATATCTTTTTCTTTTTGCCCATCCTATATTTTTTTCATTTAAAATTACTTTTCACCAATAATCTATCTTTAATAGAGAAAAAGAGAAATTTATGCTCTGTGATCAAACCTAGTAATTTGCATATCCTTACGCAGAGTCTACAGAGAAAATCACTGTGGCCTTTACAGAAGCACAGCACAGCCCATTCTCGCTGGAGCTCAGTTTCATGATAATGGACCGCATACAGCACCACCTAGGACTTTCTTCAGCTGTGGTGAGTCAGGGAGCCAGCAATCAACCCTGAGGTCAGGCCGGCACTAGGCTCTGGGTAGGAATGAACATGCAGGCAGTATAGAAAAGGCCACTCTTTTGTCCACTTTGAGGCACGAATGATCATTGGAAGACCAATAAGCTGCCACTGTGCTCAGACTACAACACATAAGGAGTTGTACTATTTATATTTCATCTACATTTAAAGCACAAAATAGTGACCTGGCCCATGACTCTGCTTTCCTGCTTCCCACTATTCCTGCCACGCGATTTAACACGATCATCTAAACCATCTCTTTAAAACCACCAAAGATCATTTCACAGCCTCCTTTGCAATCCATTCCTGCACTGCTGGACCTTTTAAAACCTAGTTTTTTCTTCTGTAGTATTAATTCTTACCTCCTATGATGAAATACATTGAAAAAAAAATACAAGCCCATAATTAGGTGCAAGGAGTGGTTAATATTTATAATATTAACTTAGTTATAACTAATCGTTACTTTACAATTAGTCAAGCAATGACAAGTTAATATAACTGAGTAAATACAACCAACCTGCCTCCACTTTCGGGCCACTCCCTGGTAACACAGGATTACTGAAGATGGCAAAATTAGATTCTACTTTGGCTTAAGTGATAAGTGTTGCTTTTTTTGAAGCATAGTGTATGCATTTTATTTCCTATGCAGTGGCCTCATTCTTAAATTAATAATTATGATTAACATGTATAACCTTCTTCATGTCCCACTATAATCACACCAGCAATATGAGAGCAAGGAATGTGTCTTAATCTAGATTCCTGGTGCTCTGCACAGTCTGGGGAACAAAGAAAGTGTCTTAAGAACTTTTCTGCTGGGGACTCCCCTGGCAGTCCAGGTCCAGGGGTTAGGACTCCGAGCTTCCACTGCATGGGGCACAGGTTTGATCCCTGGTCAGGGAACTAAGATCCCTCATACTGCGTAGTGTGGTCAAGAAACAAAAACAAAAACGAAACAAAATAAAAACAAAAAAAAGGAAAAGAATTTTTCTGCTGAACAGCTGTCAAAGGAGATAGTGAGGGAAGATGCTAAATCTTACTTCCACTGGTAAGTGAAAAAGACATACTTGAGAAAGTGTGGCTAGCATGAAGGCTCACAACCATAAGTGATGGAGCAGTGACTAGAACCCAGATCTGTTGACATTTTCTGTCACACAGGCCCAGTTTCATAACAAGGTGTAGTGATATTACAACAGTTCAAAAGTTACCTATTTAACTCCAGCTGCGTGAGATCCAGAAAGGCTGAGCCCATAAAGTCATCCTGTAGTCCAAAGTCATAGTCAAATACCTAGGGAGCCAAAGACACAAACATTATTATAAGCAATTCCAATATAAGCCTTAAATGAGAACATCTTCATTATAAAATATTTGTGGTCTATGTCACCAAAAATCAATACAATTTCCTAAGATTTATTTTTAAAATTTTGTTTTTGTGTTTTGGAATACTAAGGTCTCACAAAACATTCAAAGGAAATTACATTTAATGTTATAATTAAAATTACTGATTTGTACAAAATAGAACTTCAAAGAAGATGACAAAATTGAATAAAATATAGTAAATCATCAAAAATGTGGGAACCACAAGCTTAGAATATTTTCCTCTCATTATAGAAGGTCTATCAGCATTACTGAAAGGCAAAGTGAGTTGGTATGAAGTTCAACAAATATGTCTTCCATGCTGGGCTGTCGGTGATGAAGACATGACTCCAATTTCTTATCGTTTTCAGGTCATTGACGATACATTCTCTGATATTATAGGACAAAGCCACTTTAAACAGACAGATGAGTAGACATTAAGATATTATGATTAAAGCACTTTATAAAGTTACACTAAGGTTAAATTTTTACTACCACAAGCAATGATTAGGGGGTAATATTAATGTGATTAATAACAATAAAACAGAAAGAAAAAGAAAAGAATGTATTTCTTTCTTCTGTCAAAACTATCTTCTTTGCGCCCTTCACGGTTTGTATTCATACTGTGAGAAACAAGACAGGCAATGTGCATGACCTTCGGGGCCCTACATGTAACAGCTGGGGGAGTTAGTAAAAACCCAAATAGATACATGCAGTTCAGTGAGACGTGATGGAGACAAAAGTGTAAGGGAGTGTGTTGGGAGCTGATACCTTATTTATTTTAAAAAATTAATTAAAAAATTTTTTTCAGATCTTTATTGGAGTATAATTGCTTTAGACTGTTGTACCAGTTTCTGCTGTACAACAAAGAGGGGGTGAGATGAATTGGGAGACTAAGATATATACACTACAATGTATAATATAGATAACTAATGAGAACCTACTGTATAGCACAAGGAACTCTACTCAGTGCTCTGTGATGACCTAAATGGGAAGGAAATCCAAAAAAGAGGGGATATATGTATGTGTATAACTGATTCACTTTGCTGCACAGCAGAAACTAACACAACATTGTAAAGCAACTATACTCCAATAAAAATTAATTTAAAAAAGTAAAAAAACAGAACATGATGCTGACTGATATAAGCATTCACATAAGAATATACATTGGGAGCTGATATTTTAGATCGGGAGTCTAGGAAGGCCTCTCAGAGAAAGTGTGTTTGTGTAGAGACTGTGATGATGAGAAGGATTAAGCCACTAGAGTGACACTAGAAGGGAAGAGCACTCTAGGTGGAGGAAACAGCAAGTGATTAGCATGTTCAAGGATCAGCCAGCAGCCACTGAAGCTGGAGTCGACTGAGAAAGATGGAGAGTGGAAGGAAGCTGGAGAGAGAGCTCAGAGCCAGATCAGATGGGTCCACTTCTATATGACTCTAAGTAAATGGGAGCTGGCTAACTTCTGTCCATTTAAACATTTTCTTACTCATTTATTTCCTCAGTCGACATTGACTAAACACTGATTATGTGCCAGACAATGTGCTGGGCATTGAGTCAACTGTGGTTAGCAAATCTCACACTTCAATGCTTATAGTTTAGTGATGGAGACAGATGCTAAACAAGGAAGTGCACAGGTGATATGATTACAAATTTTGATAACTGTTGTAAAGAAAAGAACAGGGTACAAAAAGAAAAAAAATTACGTTGGAGATCAGGGAAAGCTTTTAAGACTGAAAAAAAAACGCTACTAGATGAAGTTTAGAGCTGTGTTTCTGACCTTTTCAAATAGATAATCATTGTATTGTGCACTGGAGTAAATGAGTATGACCAGGTAAGTCTGTTCTTGAAAGGATGACCCAGGCCACTGGACTCTCCAGGATGTAAGAGTTCACTGGGCTCACAGAACCCACAGCTCAGCATACCTCTGCCCAACTCTTGACACAACAGTTAGAAAGCTCCAAGCAGAGGGAATAGTATGCACAGAAGCCCTGCATCAGTCACTGTTTTTTTTCTCTAGTACAGGTGTATTGCAATTTAAACAAACTTAATATGTAAAAAAATGATATTTAAGCAAAAAATACTCTGCATTATAAAGGGATTCTTAAATTAGAAGAGTCACAAGGGATTTAAGTTATAAGCTCCTCTAATGCCTTTTAAATTATTCAATTTATACTCATTTGATTTACATACAACCTTTCAGGAGTACATTTGTTGTAGAAAGCACAGCACTCCTGCAATAAATATTCTCCTTGATCAATTACCCTTCTGAGCTTTAGTCATCTGCTCAGTGGCATATCTTATGCAACCAGCACCTGCAAGTGGCTGCAGTAGTATATTTTACAACATAAAATTTACACCAAAATTAGAGAAATTTCTCTTGTGCAATCTCTTCTGATTGTGTCAGCCTAAGGATTAAAGTCTTGGGGAGACTACAGTGACATATAACCCAGGAGAATATGTCACTGTTAGTTACATCTACACATATGAAGTGGAAAGCCATGAACCCAGTGAATTGATCAGTGTAGACAGCCCAGATGGGTGATTCAACATTCAAACTCTGTTTGTTCTCCTGGGGAGAGTCTTTTCTACCATCCTAATGCCAGATGTTTACATTAGTTTTCAATTCCTATTACTCAGCAAAGGCATAAACATGGGGAAGAATGGAAACACCAGAATCCAGTCATTAATGAAATTGTTAGCTATGCAATTTGGTTCCAAGCTCTATAAACCATTTGTCAGAGGGAGCACTGCTCTAGGTGAAGTGTCAGAAAATACAGAGCATAGAAGGGAGATGAAATAGGAAAGGTACTCCCACTGCAATAAAAAGCACAGTTAATGATGATTAATGTTTATCCAACATTTACTATATATAAGGCACTGTGTGAAACAAATCATATAGATTTTTACATTTCATTCTTACACAACTCAGTGAACAAAGTATTGTTTCCATTTGTCAGATAAGGAATCCAAAGCTTAAAATGTTTGTGTTAACTTGCCCCTCAATGCCAGGGCTAGGAAGAGGTCAGATTCAAATCTTATGATGGATTTCAGACACAGAGTATATTTAAACTAAACAAATATAACCTGGGCACCCACTCTGGGTAAAGCACTGGGAATTCAAATGTGAAGAATTTAGAAGAGATCCTTGCTTTCACAGACCCTCTGCTCCATGAGTTAGAAACATTAGGTAATATTACGTAGTAGCTGCTTAGGACTGGGTAACAACTCTCTTCATTCTCAAGTGAGTTTAAAACAAGAAAGGTTTTATTCTGATCAACGAGTTTATTTAGCATCTTGATTCAATTGTTTACGAAGAAAACTGCGTTAGGGAATACATCAGTTACAATGCTTTTGGATACAAGTAATGGAAAACTCAACTCACACTGACTTCCACAGGAATGGGAATTTGTAAGCTCAAATGAATGACATGTCCATAGATAATTACGACTTCAGGGGAGTTTTTATTTGGGAGTTCATATGATTCATATATTTACTCATTCATTTATCTGAGAAATATTTGGTGACCTACAATGTGCCAAATACTGTTCAATGCACTGGAAATACAGCAGTGAACAAAATAAAGTCTTTGATTTCTTGAGGCTTACATACAGGGAGGGATGCAGACAATAAACAAAAGCATGTTAGGTGGTGGTAAGTGCCATAGAGAAAATTATTGCAGCAGACGGAGTGACAGGAACTGCAATTTTACATAAGATGCTTAGGAAGACAAGGAGAAAGGGTGGCACGCGAGTGAAGGGAGGAGGCATGATGGAAATAGAAAGTTGGAAGGTACCCAGATCATACAACATGACCCAAGATACAAGATTCTACTCAGCAAGTATGTTCATGATGCATTTTCATACCCAGTCAGCTTCAAAACAACCATTTCACTATAAAAGAATAAGTAAACTCGATAGGATTAAGATGGTGGAGTAGGAGGACGTGCACTCACTCCCTCTTGCAAGAGCACCGGAATTACAACTAACTGCTGAACAATTGTCGACAGAAAGACACTGGAACTCACCAAAAAAGACACCCCACATCCAGAGACAAAGGAGAAGCCACAATGAGATGGTAGGAGGGGCACAATCGCGTTAAAATCAAATCCCATAAATGTTGGGTGGGTGACTCACAAAATGGAGAACGGTTATACCACAGAAGTCCACCCACTAAAGTGAGGGTTCTGAGCCCCACCTCAGGCTTCCCAACCCAGGAGTCCAGCAACGGGAGGAGGAATCCCCAGAGAATCAGACTTTGAAAGGCAGTGGGATTTGATGGCAGAACTTCCACAAGACTGGGGGAAACAGAGACTCCACTCTTGGAAGGCACACAAAAAAGTGTGCTCACCAGGACCCAGGGGGAAGGAGCAGTGACCCCATAGAAGACTGAACCAGACCTACCTGCTGGTGTTGGGGGGTTGCCTGCAGAGGTGGGGGGCGGCTGTGGCTCACCGAGGAGAAGGGGCACTGGCAGCAGGGGTTCTGGGAAGTGCTCATTGGCGTGAGCCCTCCCAGAGTCCACCATTAGCCCCACCAAAGAGCCTGTAAGCACCAGTGCTAAGTAGCCTCGGGCCAAACAACCAACAAGGTGGGAACACAGCCCCACCCATTAGCAGACAAGCAGATTATACTTTTACTGAGCTCTGCCCACCAAGTCGGATTAAAGTCTTACTGAGCTCTGCCCACCCAGCCCTACCCACCATCAGTCCCTCCCATCAGGAAGCACCCACAAGTCCTAGATAGCTTCCTCCACAAGAGGGCAGACAGCAGTATCCAGCAGTATCAGCAGTATTTCATCTGGTGGAACTGAAAACCACAGCCACAGAAAGATACAGAAAATGAAAAAGCAGAGGACTTTGTACCAGATGAAGGGACAGGATAAAAACCCAGAAAAACAAGTAAATGAAGAGGAGATAGGCACCCTTCCAGGAAAAGAATTCAGAATAATGATGGTGAAGATGATCCAGGACTTTGATAAAAAGATTGGATGCAAAGACTGAAAAGTTTACGAAAGACCTAGAAGAGTTAAAGAGCAAACAAACAGAGACATGCAACACAATAAATGAAAGGAAAAATACACTAGAAGGAACCAATAGCAGATTAACTGAGGCAGAAGGGCAAATAAGTGACCTGGAAGAATGGTGATCATCACTGATGCAGAAAAGAATAAAGAAAAAAGAATGAAAAGAACTGAAGACAGCCTAAGAGACCTCTGGGACAATGCTAAACACACCAACATTCGCATTATAGGAGTCCCAGAAGAAGAAGAGAGGGAGAAAGGACCTGAGAAAATATTGGAAGAGATTATAGTTGAAAACTTCCCTAACACAGGAAAGGAAATAGCTACCCAAGTGCAGGAAGCACAGAGAGTCCCAGGCAGGGTAAACCCAAAGAGAAACACACCAAGGCATATAGTAGTCAAACTGACAAAAATTAAAGACACAGAAAAGTTATTAAAAGCAACAAGGGAGTCAGAGAGAAACATGATGGTGGAAAAGCAGTCAGGGAGTTGTTAGCTTTGAAGATGGAGGAAAAGATTTGTGAGCCCAGGAAAGAGGACCGTCTCTAGAAGCTGAAAAAGTCTGAGGCTTGGACAGTCTTCTATAAACACCTCTACCGCCACGACAAGCAACCCCAAAAGTTTGGACAACCATGAGGAAACAAAGAAACACCATGCAGGCAAAGGAGCAGGAAAAAAACCCACAAGACCAAATAAATGAGGAGGAAATAGGAAAAATGCCTGAAAAGAATTCAGAGTAATGATAGTAAAAATGATACAAAATCTCAATAACAGAATAGAGAAAGTACAAGAAACAGTTCATAAGAACTCAGAAAAACAAACAGCAATGGATAACAAAATAACTGAAATTAAAAATACTCTAGATGCTATAACCAGCAGAATGACTGAGGCAGAAGAACAAATAAGTGAGTTGGAAGATAGAATGGGGGAAATAAACGCCACAGAGCAGGAAAAAGAAAAAAGAATAAAAAGAAGAGAAGACAGTCTCAGAGACCTCAGTGATAACATTAAGCATACCAACATTCGAATTATAGGCATCCCAGAAGAAGAAGAAAACAAGAAAGGGGCTGAGAAAATATTTGAAGAGGTTATAGTGGAAAACTTCCCCAACATAGGAAAGGAAATAATTAACCAAGTCCAAGAAGCACAGAGAGTCCCATACAGAATAAACCCAAGGAGAAATACACCAAGACACATATTAATCAAACTAACGACAATTAAGCACAAAGAAAAAATATTAAAAGCAGCAAGAGAAAAGCAACAAACAACATATAAGGGAAAACCCATAAGGATAACAGCTGACCTTTCCACAGAAACTCTGCAGGCCAGAAGGGAATGGCAGGATATACTGAAAGTCCTGAAAGAGAGAAACCTACAGCCAAGAATACTCTACCCAGCAAGAATCTCATTCAGATTTGAGGCAGAAATCAAAAGCTTTCCAGACAAGCAAAAGTTAAGAGAATTCAGCACCACCAAACCAGCCTTACAACAAGTGCTAAAGGAACTTCTCTAAGTAGGAAACACAAGAAAAGGAAAACACCTACAAATACAAACCCAAAACAATTCAGAAAATGGTAATTGGAACACACATGTCAATAATCACCTTAAATGTAAATGGATTAAATGCTCCAACCAAAAGACACAGACTGGCTGAATGGATACAAAAACAAGACCCTTCTATATGCTGCCTACAAGAAACCCACTTCAGACCAAGGGATACATATAGACTGAAAGGAAAGGGATGGAAAAAGATATTCCATGCAAATGGAAGTCAAAAGAAAGCTGGAGGAGCAACACTCATATCAGACAAATTAGACTTGAAAGTAAAGACTATTAAAAGAGACAGGAAGGACACTCCATAATGATCAAGGGATCCATTCAAGAAGAACATATCACAATGGTAAATATCTATGCCCCCAATATAGGAGCACCTCAATACATAAGGCAAATGCTAACAGCTATAAAAGGGGACATCGACAGGAACACAATAATAGTGGGAGACTTGAACACCCCACTTACATCAATGGACAGATCATCCAAACAGAAAATAAATAAAGACACGCAAGCTTTAAATGACACATTAGACCATCTCGACTTCATTGATATTTATAGGACATTCCATCCAAAAACGACAGACTACACTTTCTTCTCAAGTGCACACGGAACATTTTCCAGGATAGATCACATCTTGGGGCACAAATCAAACCTCGGCAAATTCAAGAAAATTGAAATCATATCAAGCATCTTCTCAGACCACAACGCCATGAGACTAGATATCAATTACAGGAAAAAAAATGCAAAAAATACAAACACATGGAGGCTAAACAAGTCACTCTTAAACAACCAAGGAATCACTAAAGAAATCAAAGAGGAAATCAAAAAATATCTAGAAACAAATGACAACGAAAACACAACAACCCAAAACCTATGGGATGCAGCAAAAGCAGTTCTAAGAGGGAAGTTTATAGCAATACAGTCCTACCTTAAGAAACAAGAAAATGATCGAATAAACAACCTAACCTTACACCTAAAACAACTAGAGAAAGAAAAATAAAGAAACCCAAAGTGAGCAGAAGGAAAGAAATCATAAAGATCAGAGCAGAAATAAATGAAAAAGAAAGGAAGGAAACCATAGCAAAAATAAATAAAACTAAAAGCTGGTTCTTTGAGAAGATTAACAAAATTGATAAACCATTAGCCAGACTCATCAAGAAAAAAAGGGAGAAGATGCAAATCAACAGAATTAGAAATGAAAAAGGAGAAGTCACAACGGACACCTCAGAAATACAAAACATCATGAGAGACTACTACAAGCAACTATATGCCAATCAATTGGATAACCTGGAAGAAATGGATACATTCTTAGAAAAATACAATCTTCCAAGACTGAACCAGGAAGAAATAGAAACCATGAACAGACCAATCACAAGTACAGAAATTGAGGCAGTGATTAAAAATCTCCCAACTCACAAAAGCCCAGGACCAGATGGATTCACAGGTGAATTCTATCAAACATTTTGAGAAGAGCTAACACCTATCCTTCTCAAACTCTTCCAAAACATTGCAGAAGGTGGAACACTCCCAAACGCATTCTACGAGGCTACCATCACCCTGATACCAAAACCAGGCAAAGATGTCACAAAAAAAGAAAACTACAGACCAATATCACTGATGAATATAGATGCAAAAATCCTCAACACAATATTAGCTAACAGACTCCAACAGCACATTAAAAAAATCATACACCATGATCAAGTGGGGTTTATCCCTGGGATGCAAGGATTCTTCAATATATGCAAATCAATCAATGTGATACATCATATCAACAACTTGAAGGATAAAAACCATATGATCATTTCAATAGATGCAGAAAAAGCTTTTGACAAAGGTCAACATCCATTTATGATAAAAGCTCTCCAGAAAATGGGCATAGAAGGAAATTACCTCAACATAATAAAAGCCATATATGAAAAACCAAAAGCCAACATCGTTCTCAATGGGGAAAAACTGGAAGAATTCCCTCTAAGAACAGGAACAAGACAAGGGTGTCCACTCTCACCACTGTTATTCAACATAGTTTTGGAAGTGTTAGCCACAGCAATCAGAGAAGAAAAAGAAATCAAAGGAATCCAAATTGGAAAAGAAGAAGTAAAATTGTCACTCTTTGCAGATGACATGATATTATATATAGAAAACCCTAAAGACTCTACCAGAAAACTGCTAGCACTAATTGATGAGTTTAGTAAAGTAGCAGGATACAAAATTAATGCACAGAAATCTCTTGCATTCCTATACACTAACAACGGAAGAGCAGAAAGAGAAATTAAGGAAACTCTCCCATTCACCATTGCAACAAAAAGAATAAAATACCTAGGAATAAACCTGCCTAAGGAGGCAAAAGATCTGTATGCAGAAAACTTTAAGACACTGATGAAAGAAATCAAAGATGACACAAACAGATGGAGGGACATACCATGTTCCTGGATTGGAAGAATCAACATAATGAAAATGACTGTACTACCCAAAGCAATTTACAGATTCAATGCAATCCCGATCAAATTACCAATGGCATTTTTCACAGAACTAGAGCAAGAAATCTTACGATTTGTATGGAAACACAAAAGACCCCGAATAGCCAAAGCAATCTTGAGAAGGAAAAATGGAGTTGGTGGAATCAGGCTTCCTGATTTCAAACTATACTACAAGGCCACAGTGATCATGACAGTATGGTATTGGCACAAAAATAGAAAGGAAGATCAATGGAATAGAACAGAGAACCCAGAAGTAAGCCCAAACACATATGGGCACCTTATCTTTGACAAAGGAGGCACGAGTATACAATGGAAAAAAGACAGCCTCTTCAATAAGTGGTGCTGGGAAAATTGGACAGCAACATGTCAAAGAATGAAATTAGAACACTTCCTAACACCATACACAAAAATAAACTCCAAATGGATTAAAGACGTACATATAAGGCCAGACACTATCAAACTCCTAGAGGAAAACATAGGCAGAACACTCTATGACATCCATCAAAGAAAGATCCTTTTTGACCCACCTCCTAGAATAATGGAAATAAAATCAAGAATAAACAAATGGGACCTCATGAAACTTAAAAGCTTTTGCATAGTGAAAGAAACCATAAACAAGACTAAAAGGCAACCCTCAGAATGGGAAAAAATAATTGCCTATGAAACAACGGACAAAGGATTAACCTCCAAAATATACAAGCAGCTCATGCAGCTTCATACCAAAAAAGCAAATAACCCAATCCACAAATGGGCAGAAGACCTAAATAGACATTTCTCCAAAGAAGACATACAGATGGCCAACAAACACATGAAAAGATGCTCAACATCACTCATCATCAGAGAAATGCAAGTCAAAGCCACAATGAGGTATCACCTCACACCAATCAGAATGGCCATCATCACAAAGTCTGGAAACCACAAATGTTGGAGAGGGTGTGGAGAAAAGGGAACTCTCCTGCACTGTTGGTGGGACTGTAAGTTGGTACAGCCACTATGGAAAACAATTTGGAGGTTCCTTCAAAAACTACAAATAGAACTACCATATGATCCAGTCATCCCACTCCTGGGCATATACCCAAAGAAAACCAGAATCCCAAAAGAAACTTGTACCATAATGTTTATTGCAGCACTATTTACAATAGCCAGAACATGGAAGCAACCTAAATGCCCATCAACAAATGAATGGATAAAGAAGATGTGGTATATATACACAATGGAATATTACTCAGCTATAAAAAGGGATGAGATGGAGCTATATGTAATGAGGTGGATAGAACTACAATCTGTCATACAGAGTGAAGTAAGTCAGAAAGAGAAGGACAAATATTGCATGCTAACTCACATATACGGAATCTAAAAATGGTACTGATGAACTCAGTGACAAGAACAAGGACGCAGATACAGAGAATGGACTGGAGAACTCGAGGTATGGGAGGGGGCGGGGGGTGAAGGGGAAACTGAGACGAAGCGAGAGAGTAGCACAGACATATATATATACTACCAACTGTAAAATAGATAGTCAGTGGGAAGTTGTTGTATAACAAAGGGAGTCCAACTCGAGGATGGAAGATGCCTTAGAGGACTGGGGCGAGGAGGGTGGGGGGGACTCGAGGGTGGGGGAGTCAAGGAAGGGAGGGAATACAGGGATATGTGTATAAAAACAGATGATTGAACTTGGTGTACCCCCCCCCCCCAAAAAAGAAAAAAAAGCAACAAGGGAAAAATGACAAATAACATACAAGGGAACTCCCATCAGGGCAAGAGCTGATTTCTCAGCAGAAACTCTGCAAGCCAGAAGGGGGTGGCATGATATACTTCAAGTGATGAAAGAGAAGAACCTACAACCAAGAATCCTCTACCCAGCAAGGATCTCATTCAGATTCAACGGAGAAATCAAAAGCTTTACAGACAAGCAACAGCTAAGAGAACTCAGCACCACCAAACCAGCCCTACAGCAAATGCTAAAGGAACTTCTCTAAGCGGGAAACATAAGAGAAGAAAAGGACCTACAAAAACAGAAACAAAACAATTAAGAAAATGGTGATAGGAACATACATCTCGATAATTACCTTGAATGTAAATGGACTAAATGCACCAACCAAAAGACACAGACTGGCTGAATGCATACAAAAATAAGACCCACATATATGCTGTCTACAAGAGACCCACTTCAGACCTAGGGACATACAAACGGAAAGTGAGGGGATGGAAAAAGATATTCCATGCAAATGAAAACCAAAAGAAAGCTGGAGTAGCAATAGTCATATCAGATAAAATAGACTTTAAAGTAAGAAATGTTACAAGAGACAAGAAAGGACATTACATAAAGATCAAGGGATCCATCCAAGAAGAGGAGATAACAATTATAAATACATATGCACCCAATATAGGAACACCTCAATACATACGGCAAATGCTAACAACTGTGAAAGAGGAAATGCCAGGCAGAAACAGAGACACAGATGTAGAGAACAAACACATGGACACCAAGTGGGGAAAGCGGGGAGGTTTGGGGGGGGTGAATTGGGAGATTGGGATACCAAATTGTACACTCTAAATATATGCTGTTTATTGTCTGTTAGCTGTACCTAAATAAAAGTTCTTAAAAAAAATAAGTAAACTCTAAGTCATGGAGTTGACATTATAAAACAAACAAAATAAAACAAAACCTAACTATGGCCACTGCAATCAGTCATCTTCAATGGAAAATAGAAGCTATGTTGCTTAATTTCTGGGTGGACTTAAGCAAACCCTTAATCTCGCTGAGCCGCATTCACCTGTAAAATGGAGATGAGAAGAATCATCTCCAGGGTTATTGTAAGGATTATATGAAATAATGTATGCCTGGCAGTTAGCACAGTGCTTAGTAAATGGTAGTGATTATTATGATAAAGCTGTGACTGCAGATTCCATCATCTCAAGACTCAGTGACCTCACATGGTCTTTGTCCATAAACCAAAAGCAAGTATGGCCATGCTTTTCTGTTTTGCTTTGCTATTTATTTATTTTCTTTTGTATAAAATAGTTGAGATTCTTGATTCATGCATTTAGGAAATATTTTTGAACCATTCAAGACAAAACATGTAAGATATTACAAACATCTTCTAACTTCAAAATAATTTTGTTTGGGTATTCTGCCCTTTAAGGTTGTAAAAATATTTCCATTCCAACTATTCAGCTGTTTCCATTTAAATGTCTAGAAAAGTGCCTCCCTGTCCAAGCAGTGCAGCAGAATAACCTAATGTGTTTTTTAAAAAACAGTAGCCTGGACTCCAACTCGGAGGTCCTTAATCAGAACTTATGGGGGAGAGACTTGGTATATGTGCTGCCGAAGTGAGCATGGGGAGAGACTTGGTAATCTAGATTTTTTTAAACTTTATGGATAATTCTGATGTATAGTCAGGGTTGAGGGTCATTAGTACATGACATTCTTTTAGGGCCCTTAAAACCTACTGAGAAATCATTTTGGACAGAACAGTAATATGGTCCTTAGCTTGACCCACACTTTAAGTACACTTTCAATTTTAAATCTTAAGCTTGGATAGACATGAGTTATTTAAGGAACTGTCAAGTTTATTAAAATGACAATCATAGAAACATTACTATGGCTCCAAACAGAATAGTTTTTCTAGTTATCCAGATCTTTCTATTATTTAGAGAAGCACTTTCAATTTAGCTCTCCTAGCTCATGATTAGGCCAAACAAGTAACAATTTACAATTCTCCTTTTAGATTATCTCTACCTCTTCCACTGTAATTCTAAGCGTTCACTGTGTACCTGGAATAATAGTGTCAGTGAAATTACAATGGAGAGTTTGAATTTAATTCAAGTGAAATGGATGCTGAATTTACCCTATTATTTAAGATGTATGCTGGAGCATCCCTGTGCCTACAGAACAGGCTCCAGGGGCTCTTGTCTCAGTTAAAAGCCCTGCATGTAACTCCAAGATTCTACCACTACCATATGATAAATATCTTTCAAGTCCATTCCTGCAGCCTTGTTTTCACCTGCCCTTACTGTGAAGTCATTCAGAAGTGAAAGAATATTCTCTTTTAATTAAAATTAAAAGTTATATGAATTCCAACCAATTGGAAAAGTATATTTATTTATTTTGTGTATACTATTTAAAAATGACAGTACCAAGATTTTTTAAATTTTGTTTTTACCAGAAATGGTACAAGTACTGTAACTTCAGTGTGATTTTATAAGCTTAGCTTAGAACCAAATTTTGTTTCCCTTGGTAATCTTTACATTGATAGAAAACAGATTACAGTGTGCATGTGGACTTTTTCCTTGAACTATAGAGAGGCAGGTTGAAAACAATATTTTCTAACCATCTAGTTCATGGATGCATTTTCATATTACCTGTCACTACAGAATCAGTTAGCCCCTAAGAAATCTTTCAGGCAAGATTAATCTCCTATTACAGAGGATGTGGGCATCCTATAAAAGTCAGTCACACAGAGCTGTGTAGAGACAATGAAAATAATGCAACCTTCACGAAGTATCTTAAAATATCATTTCCACCAATGTATTTTATTTAGGTCTTTGTGTGCCCAACGTTAGGCAGAAAGTAGATATAACACAAAACATGGAAAAAGTAAAGTTGAAAGTTAGAAATGTTTTTCAAAAGAAGCCCTATGCATGGTATAGAAAATGAAAATCAAATGAAAAATATCAAAGCATATTAAAAAGTATGAAGTATTCCATAAAAATGAAGTCTTGTTATTTTATGTTTGTACTATTATTTGAGAGGCCAGTGTGATTTCTGTTTAACTTATTTTTTCTTATGTAGAAATGAAAAAAAAGTGTCAAATCTTTTACAATTCACTATGTATCTTCTTCTGTAAGGTGGAAGTTAAGTTGTGGCTACATAATGTTGTATTCAGAAACTCAAAGTGGTAAAAAAAAAAAAACAGAAACAGAAACAACCCTTGGGTTTTCTCTCCTAGCTTCTTTGTTCCCAGTGTGTCATTAGGCCTTTTGTCTGTATGCAGTGTTACAGTCTCCATTTTCAGTACCTACATGTATGTATGTCTATCTATTCTTGCTCCCAAACCAAAGCAAAAATGTTTGCCTCTATTTTTTTCTGTGTACTTCAGATTTTTGTTTGCTTTTGAGCCTATTGTGATATTCCTTTTGAAATACACATTTGACATCTGGATTTCTACACAGATGAATTTCATTCTTGAACACAAAAGAATAGCAGAGGAACCCAACCATCACCTAGTGTAATATTGGGACATTCACTTGTAAATCTTTTAAAGACTGGAGACCCCCATGCTTCTGTCATAGAGTAATATCCCATGAAAGAAACAGATCCACAGCAAAAGCAATTAGAAACTAATCCTTTCTTCCATAATTTTTCTCATAAGGGACATTGTATGACATCCTAACAGTCCAGTGCTATCCTTACTAACCCTGCTTTCCTCTCCTATCCAGTTCCTTTATGGCTGCAGCTGTTCTAACTTATTTCTTCTAAACCTTCCTAAAAATAAAATTTCCTTACATGCCACTCTTCTTTTTAAAAATGCCTCATTCATTCCTTATTTCAGTTCTTTATTATGGAGGTATTTCCTTTTTTCTCATTTTCTTTCTCTCTAGAGGTAAGGAGCAGGGGAGAAACATCTCTAACCATGGAGGTCTTCCCTTTGGTGGAGGGAGGGTTGGCCATGAATACTTGGGTCATGATATATTGAACATTAGAAGAGAACTCACTAATCCTATTTAACTGATTTCCTTTAGCCAATGCCCATTTCAGACAATTTCTTATGCAAATACAGGTTTATTCTCCCCATAATGACTTCTAGAAACTTATCAACTATATAGTTGGAGATTCTCTTTTCATCAATTTTATAAACCATCTTACTATGATTTTAATAACATCTTGATTATTTTTTCCTTTCTGTGGAAAAGAGAAACAACTGGGATCAATGCAAGTGCAGATCTGAGGGGAAGGCAGATACGCAGAGGTTGCTGAAAGAATGATCATGTGAGATTCGGGGCTCATGTGCCAGTTGTGACAATTTAGAGGAAAGGATGGGGCACGTGATGTGGTAAAAGTGGAAAAAGGTTTGGTCGCTGAACAGATAGTCAGAACATAGGAGGCAAAAATAATATAAGTATCTAAAGATATGAATTAAAGAGAAGCAGGTCTGAAAGTAAAACAAGGAATTACGGTTAACTCCATAAATTCTTCTTCCTCTGTTTTATTTTTTTTTTCTAACTACATCAAATGAGAGGAAATACTCTCCCCCTGCCCCATCTTTGGAAATGCAATACAGGCAGGAGTTTTTCTTTCTCTATTATCTTTACCCTCCTCACTTTGCAAGTAAAGCATTTTGTTTGCAACCAGGAATGGTAGATACCCTGATATAATTCTTAAACAGAAAGCCTGTGTTCTGTGTAAGCTCTTCTTGCTAGAGCATATGGAGTCTTGATTTAATATGTTCCCAAAGTGCACTAAATTAGTTACTTGCACCAAGCAGGAGGAGATGGACTTCATAATCCTCCTAAAAAATGACTGGTAATAGAACTGTCCAGAAGAAAAATGCTCCCACCAGCTCCCCCTCTGCTATACCTCATTTCTATCACATCACCAACAGATTAGAATTGTGCATAGCAGAATACACCTCTGGTGAAAAATCTCATCAGAGGGACACGATAAAAAAACCATTAAAGGGGGATTTCTATATCAGATTACATTAGGGAAAAACAAATAAACGGCTCACCTTTACATACAATGGCTCCCTAAGGTGACCAACAAGAAGGCAAGCTTTCTCCTCCCACACAGGATTGAGGTTCTTGTGTATTATTTTACTTCTAAAAACTTCTTTTCCTCCAATTTTAAACTTCACGTATGGATCACTTGTCCCTGTTAAAGAGATACAGATTGATCCATGTTAATCATGCTTTTCTACAGAAGCAAGAGAATAGCTCATCTAAACATCAGAAAGTATTTAAAGGAATAAAATTTAAATAAAGCTTATCACATGGGAAAAATAAGGATTAAGTGCCTTTTCCGAAATTTTCCCTTAAAACCTGAAGTGACAGTAAAGAATAATAATAATTATTATTATTTTTATCATTATTCTATCTTCTGATCTTAATACTGTAACCCTGTTCTGGTATTTTAAAACTCTACTGCATGCTGCATTTATAAATTTAATTCACGTTGTAAATGGTAGAGATTAATCTGACATTTCATCCGGTCAACTATAAAAAAGATGATCCATGATCTTGGCTGATCTAACAAGTTTTAGACTTATCTATGCTGCTAAAAATTTATACTAGTTTAACGGGTTTCGGAAAAGGTGAGTCTTAAACTGGGCTTCAATTTCATCCTTGGTCCCATATTTTGTTCACAGTTTTCAATTTTAGAATGCCAGGGAAGGATGGAAGTCTGAGAGGAAGGCATCAGGAGAAAGGGGACAAGTGATTATTGAACAACCTGGATGTTTCATATTAGCCCTTAACATCACCCAAGCTCCCTATGACGATAAAGGAAAGAAGAGCTGTCAAATAAGTTGCTCATGGGTACACAGCTGGCAAGAGATGCCGTCAGAATCCCAATCAAGGTTGTTGGACTCTAACGCCTGTGCTTTTTTTTTTTTCCTGCAACTTCAAGAGGGAAGGGCCTCTATACACTTTCACATATATATACATATATATATTATACCATTTCTCATTTTGACTGACAAATCAGATCAATCTTGGTCTAATAAGTCTAAGCTGTTATTAAGGATTCCTAGAAAAGGTGAATCAGAAACATCCCCAAGGAAATCATCCCAGTTTGTGACAATCTTCATCCTCAGAAAATAACTTTTTATACAAGATCTGACTCCCTTAGAATAAAATATTAATTCTTTCTGTTTCGTCCAACCCGAAACTATGGTCTACCCGATTTAAAGAAAAATATGATTGGGGCTCAGAAAATTGTAAAACACCATATAAATGTTAGGTATGAAAATTATGAGGCTGATGCGCTTAAACTCACTACCTATATTCCTCCTCAATACTCCACTCACCTCCATAACACGTAAATATCTATGCTAAATATAAGGGTTGCCTTAAAGGATATGCATTTTCTTATTTAATCACTTGGGGGCTCTCTCAAAACTCTCCATGTTCCCCTAACAAATATAAGACCTTGTTTTGGTATGCCTAGACCTGGACCTAATAAAATAACGATTTCCCATTTTATGAAACTCCCATTTTGACAGCTTGATTTTATCATAACAAGAGAAACTTTTAAAAATGTTTATAAATGTAAATGCAGGCTTAATCCTAGTCTGTTACAATACATTCTTTAAGGGAGTCAACGGAACCAAAATGTTTCACAGTTAAAATGGCTATTTTTTAAGGCAGTGATCCCCAGCTATAGGCTGGGCACCCCGGGGACTGGAAGTGTTACAGCACATAATTTGAGGGATATTAACATCCATGTACCCATTGGAATTTTCTCATTCAGTTTTGTCTTTGATTTTTAAAATCATCTATGCAACTACTGCCAGCTGCTAAAATACAATACACTCCCTAAGATCAGAGCCATTTGTATCACTGTTTTTTTAAACCTCCAGCACTTAATATAGAATCAGATATATTGTTCCTCAATAAACATTTGGTGAATAATTGAATGACTTAATGACTTAATGATGTGAGCGGGAGAGCTCTCTTCTTCCTGACTTTTGTCACCTCCACTTGGATACATAATAGACATCCCAATGGTAACACTTCAACATAGGCCTTGATCCTCTCACCTGCTAAGCCTGCTCCTTCCTCAGGCTTTGTCAGGTCCGTTAAAGGCTCCATCATTTGACAGTTCCTCAAGCAAGATGCAGGGAAATTACTCTCCACATCTCCTTCTCCATTCAGGATACCACCAAGTCCAATTAATTCTCCTCCACTCTAGTTAAGCTACCATGATGTCCTTGCTGTGCAACTATAACAACAGCCTCCTCACTGGGCTCTCCAAGCTTGTGTCCTCCTCCATTAATTCTCTATACAGCAGCCAGACGGACCTCTTAAAACGGCAAATTTAATCTCCCCCCTTCTTTGCTTAACACATCTCAACACCTTTAAATGACACCTATAATCGAATCCCAAATCTCTAACACGGTATACAGAACTTGCCATTTCTCCACCTTCATTTTTGGCCCCTACTCTGTTCCAGCTCTCCTGTTATTAGAAGTTCTCTCCTGCTTCCAGTCTGCGCATATTCCAGCCAGCCTCTCTGCTTGAAAAGCCCCTCCTTCCCATTCTCCTTCCCTTTTGTCTGACTGACACTTGTTATCTTCCAGGTCTTAGTTTAAATACAATTTGCTCAGGGATGTCTTCCTCACCACCCCAATCTGAATGAGGTCTCTCTGTCATTTTCTCCTGACATTTGCTCTTCTGCTTAGTAGCACTAATTATCATGCTACTAATAGGTGAATTTGTATGTCTACCTGTTTGTTGTAGGAATTTTCCCATTGGCTACAACCCCCGTGAGGGCAGGACTCCGCCCCAGCATGTGTTGCAAAGCAGGCGCTGAGTAAGGATTTGTTCAGTGGATGAGGAAATCAACGAGTGCAGAGTCGACAGTGTACAGAGTATCATTACATACCTCCTCACCACGACTCTGTGAAGTTGGTAAAAGCCTATATCATCAACCTCTGTTACAGGTGAGAAACAATCTGAGACTCAGTGTGACTTGCACCAAATCACATAAGAAGCTCGCAAGTAACAGGATGAAGGGCAAATGTATGCTTCAGACACCAAGTCCAGTGTTCCTTCTACTCAGCTTCTTAAGAAACCTAGACATACATATTTTCCTTAACTCCAGAACACCATCATAGAATTCGTATGTAAAGATGTTGAATAATCATTTCGATACTATAAATAATACTACTAATATTGACAAGTAACTTATTCTGATCTAGAAAACTCTCACCCTTATTATTTGTTTTAATCACCCTAAGGTCTTTGTGAGTCTAACTATTGTCTCCATTTTACAGATGGGACAACTAGGAAAGGTTAGGTGGTTTGCTCCAGGTCAGACTAGAACTCAAATCTGGAGCCCAGTACAGTTGATGCTTTTTCTGCCACATCATCACAAACCTCTTGCCCCCTTCAAGGCATAACAATCTTGTATCTCTTTGGTCCAAAACAGGTATGAATAAGGCTTTTACAAGAAAAGTGATTTCAAGAGAGTTGGCCTTGTTTTCTTAACAGTTATTGATACTGGTATCTCATACCATCTAATTTAGCTATTATGCAAACAACTGACATAACATGATTCAGCACAGAAGCCTTACACTCACAAGTAAATCTTTTCCAGAAGCAATCCTTTTCTTCCTCCTTACCAGAAACATTTCCCACTGCCAATGCTAACTGTCAAAACCCCCCTAGAATTAGGGACAACTGGTTCCTAGAATCCTGCTGGGTGATCCACTAGGTCTTTGATGGCAGAACTTAAATTACAAAAGGGAATCTAGATCACTCTCGTTAACATTTATTGACCACTTACTATGTCAGATATGACCTACCACCTAACAAGCCTATGAGGTGAGTTCTAGTGTTATCTAGGTCACAGCTGAGGAAACAACCGTGTGCAACAGGTAAGTAAATTCCCCAAAGTCACATAGCTAGGATGCTGGGACGTGAACTTAATTGTTACATTAGGCCATCTCCAAACAACGTTTTTCATGCTTGGCATCTGTGACACTGCTTGAGGCAGTAAATATCCAACGGCCTGAAGAAATAACAATCCAGATAACAAGAGTTGGTCTAAGGGTTAAGTTAAGGTTTAGAGATAGATTTTTTTGAGTCTGTGACAGGGACTGAGATCTCAGGAATCGGTATAAGAAACTAAGAAAGGATGTTTTAAGGGGCTTTGAAAAGGTATTATGATGGTGAAATGTTTTATATATGTGTGGCTTTGGCCACAGGGTAAGCTGGATTGGAGATGGTAATATGTTAGCAAATTTCATGGTCGTAAGTACAGGAAAACAGCTCTAGATGCACCCTCATGCTGAGCCGGTCATCTGACTGTCCCCCTGTTTTGACTCCACATGATAAAATCTGCTACATTTCTCCCTTTCCAACCATCATTCAGAGGCTTCCGGGTGCTATCATTAAAAATTTAGTAATTTTTTTAGTAGTCAAAATTCTTTAAGGAATTTCTAATTGTTTACTTGTTAATGTAACTGAGGGGAGCTTTGGTGACTGACAGTCCTTAATTTAAAGTTCAAGAACTTCAGCTTGTGATTCCAATGCACAGAACTGGAGACACCATTCTTACAATTTAGTTTCAGTAAAAGATTTGTACCTAATGCTCTAACCTTTTATGCTGAAAGGTAATTACTTTATTACCTGGTATTATTAATAGGTATTATTTGTTTTTTTAAGAAAGAAATTCTGTGGTCAATCATATTTGTAAGATGCTGGTTTAAAACAAAATTAAATAGATTAATTTTCTATAGCTTTTAAATAAGGCAATGTGCACTTTGACTCTCCAAAGGATATGACAGATGGCATTTACCAGGCTTCTTTGACTGTAGAGCCTGTTTTTCTTGTGTGTATCTTTCAGGACTAATAATCCCTGATCTCTCTTTGGGAATGCTACCTTATTGTATTTTATAGATGAGGAAGTTTCACATGTTTTGGAGGTTCTTTTATTGTAATAGAGTTTCCAGTGAACTCAAGTCATCTTATTATAATAAAACTCCCAGTAAATCCAAGCCACTAACTTGTGGTTAACCTTGAACAAATATATTACACACACACAGAAAAAAGATTTAGTTTGTTGGTTTGAAAAACTCAAAAATGAAATTCAAGAGCCAGTGCTGTTTTGTTGCAATATTGCATTCAACCACAAGGTGGCACCAACACTTATCAAATTATTGCGAAGCCTGTGGTTCTGCTCTTAAAAGTTAAGGCATCTCTACTTGGCGGGTCTCAGGGAGTTTCTAGCAGCTTGTGCTTTGTTGTTATTAGCTGGACTGTGACCATCATGACAATCTTTTTTTATGGTGATAATAAAATGTAAACAGGGTAAATAAATATGGGAGAAGAAACTAGGAAGTATTAGCCCTACAAAAAAATTCAGATTTTATTATTATCAAGAGCAATGTTTCACACATTCATTTTATTAGCATTAACTTCAGAATTTATTTTAAAATATTATCATTTTATCTTAAAATTATAAATTCTGTGCTCTAAAAATTCTAGACTTTTTTGGACCTAGGGAATTTTAACTGTATATATCTGAATCCTAGAATCAAATTGTGTGAAAAAGAGGAACTAGATAGTTTGTATAATGTTTCCAATGTAGTAAAGAAAAATATGTCCCCAAGGCTACGGTTTTTGTTTTTTTGTATTTGTTTTTGTTTTTTGAGTCAAGACATCTATGAGCATTTCAATATTTTGTGTGTCTATTTAGCCTTTAATATAATTTAAATCCAACACAGAACTAAACTTTCTGAACGGGTCCCCTTTTGTGCAGCAATAAACACAGCATACACAAGATGGCAGGCTTCCTTTCCTTAAAACAGTATGAAAGCTATTTAAAATGTAAATAGCCATCTAATAATGAGTCTCTTGTTTTTCTTTTTCAGAGTAAGTGAGCCTCCTGGTTAACAAGCTGAAATCAGTCTTACGCCAAACCTAGTATGTAATGAAACAGAAACAGCTATTCCTGTTTCGGGGGCCTATAATTATTCAATAATGCTAAACCCTAATCAAAAACAATGAGAAATCAAAACTCAGTCTTTATATTATAAGGAAGGAGAATGAGGGAGATGAAGAGAAAGAAGAAAAAGAAAGACAAAAGAAACAAAGAGAAGTGAATATAAAGTGTGAACAGTTAAAAATAATTCAAATTTAGGGTGCATCTTTCTGAAGGCATTCAACCTTTCTACAAACATTTTAAGCTAGCTACTTCTTTTGTTGACCAAATACAACAGAGAAAACAGCTGTTCTATAACAAGGTCCTTCACACTTGAAAGCGGCCTGTAAAAAAAAGATAAGTCCAAAGCATACTCAGAGCAATAGATTATATCTTTATATAAATTTACTTTCACTAGTGACTTAAAAATCTTCAAAGCAGGTACCTTTTTTATACGTTAAAATTATTCCTTAAGGGCTCTCATTCCTTCTTTATTTTTTGTTTTTTCAGATATGTAATACCCTACAGTGAAAACATTACATAGGGCTAAGTAACTATATTAAAATTAAAATGTGAAAAGTTTACAATCACATATGGCTTAACTAAAACAGTTATAAAATAAAAATAAACTAACGATTTTTTGCATAATGAAGAATATGGATATTCCAGTGATTTTCAAATTGCTAGTTAATGAAGTTACCATGATACAGCACATGGATGAATGAAAACTGATACCGTGATAAAATGCAATATGGGACTGAACTAAGTAAAGTTCTTTCTTTAAGGAGTAAAAGGCACTTCCAGACACATGATACAGAGAAGGTAAAAATGATAGGAGTAGACTGTTGATTTTTATGAGCAATTTTGGGCTTATTTTTCTCTTGTAAATGCAGAGTTCTGGATATGTAAGAAAAAATAATACCTACTGTATGTGGGATAAATACAGGTCATTCAAGTTCCCCTTCGCATATAGCATAAATCACAGGTGGAACTTACACGCAATTTCCAGATAATTTCTGGAAGTTTAGGTAAACGAAACCATGGAAGACAGTGAGTGCTTGCATTTATTTCACACTGATTTAGACAACTGCTGCTTTAATTTTGAATATTAATTGTATTCTAATCTGTGGCATAAGAGCAACGGCAACAGAGCAGAGTGTTCTGGATGTCAGAGTCATTCTTTCCAACGGGCTCTGCTCCTCCCACCCTTGGGAGCTCCCTCTGTGACCAGCGATCAAGGCACTGACTCTGGAGATACAAATACACTCATCATCTAAATATGGTTTTTACCTAAAGAGAAATAATTTTCTCTGAAATTCTTCTAGACTATGTTACTATGTTTTTACCATCACGCTAACACCAAACAAGATTGAATACAATTTTTCAAAAAAAATTTTAAGCATTTAACTTTCCTATGTAAAAAACATCAGAATATTAAAAATTTGTAAGGAAATATCTATACTCTCCTCAATCCTTTTTTCTTCTGGCTATCTCAATGCTTTTCTGAGACTGTTGCCTTGAGAGTCACTAGCAACTTTTTTTTTTTGGCTTCCATACATTTTGTATGATATCATTTTCTGTATTACAGCGAGAAGGTAGTAACTTTTAATCACCGGTTTCAAGGGCTTTTCCTTAGACTTCAGCCCCTTCTCTCTGTGGGTTGCAGTGAGTGTCTTTAACTCCACTGACCCTGAAATTTCCTTCTTTGTGGATTCTGTGACACTGCTCACAGTAAGTCCTGTGCTGGAAAGAATACTGACCAAAGTCACTTTTGCTTCTTAGAAGCAATGTGGCATTAGAAAAGTCATTTAGCTGCTCTTGTCTATAATGAGGGGCTTTTTCAACTTGCTCTGAGGAGAGTCAAGGATCTCTGATAAGATTTCATTTCCATGCCCTAGTCAGAGAGGAGCCATTCCACATAAGCGTATTTTTACACCATTTTTAGTATTTTTATTTTTATTGAAGGAAATATTTCTAAATGTATTATATTTTTCTTCATTTTGGGTAAATAATGAACACAGTTTGTAAAAATGGGGCAGAGCATCATCTGCTGATTACATGTATCTGGCAAATTATGATCAAGGGTCTAGGAAAACAAAGCTAAATCTTCTGCGGAAAACCAATGAAACTTCAAAGCAGTATTTCAATTTCTGCAACTCCCAATGAAATGCTGCTAAAAGCCAGAAGATGTTCCTTTTATCACAGAGCGTTTCCCCCATGGTACTTCTATAATCTGTTTATTCTTATTTTGTTTCAATTCTTTCAATTTAGAGTTATTATAAACTCAATGACAGTATTATTTCTGTTGGTATATATGCCAGTGAACAAAATGTGGTTCTTAAAATATAACAAATTAAAAGTGATCTGAGGTGTAAGAAGCCTGATTTCCCGAATCACTGGGTGGAGAAAAGCTATCTGCCAACCAGAAGTACATGGCTTGGACTATTACACGGGTGAGAAATAAACTTCTATTACATTTGAGCCATTAAATAATTTGGGGATGTATTTGTAATAGCAGTTCAGACTACCCTAACTGATAAAGATTCCTGAATCTTACGAATTCTAATTAAAATTCCACTTGCAACCACAGGTTAGCCTATCTCACATGATAAATGTTCCGAAGCCCTCTGATTCTAATTCTTAAAATATCTCTGGAGATCATCTCTGCCAACTACTCCTCATCATCCCTTATCTTGATTATTCTAAGAGCCTCCTGGCTTGGTCTCCCTCCTCCCTTCAAATCTATCCTCTGAATGCTGCCAGAGTTCTCTCTGTCAAATACAAATCAGGCACTTGATTCTTCTTGGACTACATTTCTCTCCATCTTCTGAACCCATAAGCACTGCTGTGGGTAACCCGGGTCCCAGAACTCCAGCTCAGGGTCAGTGTTCAAAGCCTCTCCTTGTCCAAGAGATGTTGCACAAGTTTGTGTATTTTTATCCTCTTATGCTCTTACCATGGAGGCTTCTGATCCTAATTTGGCTTCCGTGGTAGACTGGACCCCTACGTTCATTTCCTCTTTTTAATTTCATTTCATAGAGTTTCTGTGAGTTTAGCGGGACATGTGATTATTCCATTAGAGAACTTCTTATTCTCCAAGCAACAGGTATGGCCATGTGGCCAAATCCTCAAGATGTGTGAAGTGACATATGCAACTTCCAGATCTTTATTTTTTTTTAAGTTGGCTGACAGTTTATATGCTTCCTGTAGTGGTCTTTTTTTTCATTTTTTAACCACTTTTTAAATTGAAGTATAGTTAATTTACTATGTTGTGTTAGTTTCAGGCATATAGTGAAGTGAATCAGTTATACATATACACACACATACACACACACACACATATATATATACTCTTTTTCCAGATTCTTTTCCATTACAGGTTACCACAAGATATTGAGTGTAGTTTCCTGCGCTATACTTTAGGTCCTTATTGTTTACCTATTTTATATATTTTATCTCTAGGTCCATCTATGTTGCTGCAAATGGCATCATTTCATTCTTTTTTATGGCTGAGTAAGATTCCATTGTGTGTGTGTGTGTATCACATCTTCTTCATCCATTCATCTGTCTGTGGACATTTAGGTTGTTTCTGTGTTTTGGCTATTGTAAATAATACTGCTATGAACACTGGGATACATGGATCTTTTCAAATTAGAGTTTTCTTCAGATAAATGCCCAGGAGTGGGATCGCAGGATCTTATGGTAACTCTATTTTCAGTTTTTTAAGGAACCTCCATACTGTTCTCCACAGTGGCTGTATCAATCTACATTCCCACCAACAGTGTAGGAGAGTTTTCTTTTCTCCACATTCTCTCCAGCATTTATTATTTGTGGTCCTTTTGATGATGGCCATTCTGACATGTGTGAGGTGATACCTCATTGTGAGAGCTTCAGGGCCTAACTGGCCAGGGGAAGGGCAGAAAACTAGAGAATGTGACTTAAAGCTCCTTCTTTGTTTAAGGTTGATTCTTACAATGCCCTTCGTAATCTTAATTGTAAGCTAGGGCAATGCTTACTTGGGACGTCCCAGATCACTGAATTAAGAAATTCCTAAACTCTCATGACCCTTCCGGGGAATGATCAATCCTTAATCCTTGGGCTAAAGTCATTGTTTTTAGTAATCAGTCCACTACTGTTGTAAATTCCTATAGTTAGAGATAACTAGATGGGGGTTATAATTAATTCCTCTATTTTTAGGATATATGACACATGTACCACTCCATAGTGGGTCTCTCCACCCCCTCCTGGTGTCTGTGCCAGAAGCTGTTGTATTTTCTCTCCTTAATAAACTGTTACTCTGCTACTTAAACCTGAGCAGCAGCTTGTTATTGATCCCAGGAGAAATTCTTTTCTTCCGGAGATCACGAATCCAACACCCCTAGATGGATTTCATGGCAACAATTGTAGTTTTCTTTTTTTTTTTTTTTATTTTTTTTTGGGGGTACACCAAGTTCAATCATCTGTTTTTATACACATATCCCCATATTCCCTCCCTTCCTTGACTCCCCCCCGCCTCGAGTACCCCCCACCCTCCCTGCCCCAGTCCTCTAAGGCATCTTCCATCCTCAAGTTGGACTCCCTTTGTTATACAACAACTTCCCACTGACTATCTATTTTACAGTTGGTAGTATATATATGTTTGTGCTACTCTCTCGCTTCGTCTCAGTTTCCCCTTCACCCCCCGCCCCCTCCCATACCTCGAGTTCTCCAGTCCATTCTCTGTATCTGCGTCCTTGAACAATTGCAGTTTTCATTTGCATTTCTCTAATCATTAGGAATGTTGAGCATCTTTTCATGTGCCTAATGGCCATCTGTATGTATTCTTTGGAGAAATGTCCATTTAGGTCTTCTGCCCATTTTTTGATGGGGTTGTTTGGTTGGTTGGTTGATATTAAGCCGTATGGAAAAGCCTCCAGCTTTTTACCATTGAATATGATGCTAGCTGTGGGTCTGTCATACATGGCCTTTATTATGTTGAGGTATGTTCCCTCCATGTTCACTTTCTTTAGAGTTTTTATCATAAATGGATACTGAATTTTATCAAAAGCTTTTTCTGCATCTATTGAGATGATATGGTTTTTATTCTTCAATTTGTTAATGTGGTGTATCACCATTGATTGATTTGCAGATATTGAAAAATCCTTGCATCCCTGGGATAAATCCCACTTGATCATTGTGTATGATCTTTTTAACATATTGTTGGAGTCAGTTTGCTAGTATTTTGTTGAGGATATTTGCGTCTATATTTATTAGTAATATTGGCCTGTAATTTTCTTTTTTTGTGATATCTTTGGTTTTGGTATCAAGGAGATGGTGGCTTTATAAAATGAGTTCAGAAGTGTTCCATCCTCTGCAATATTTTGGAATAGTTTGAGAAGGATACATGTTAACTCTTCTCTAAATGTTTGGTAGAATTCACCCCTGAAGCCATCTGGTCCTGAACTTTTGTTTGTTGGGAGTTTTTAAATTACTGATTCAATTTCAGTACCAGTAACTGGTCTGTTTATATTTTCTTTCTTCCTGGTTCAGTCTTGGGATATTGCACCTTTCTAAGAATTTGTCCATTTCTTCTAAATTGTCTGTTTTGTTGGTGTATAGTTACTTGTAGTAGTTTCTTATGATCCTTTGTATTTCTGTGGCATTATTTGTAACTTTTCCTTTTTCATTTCTGATTTTATTGATTTGGGCTCTCTCCCTATTTTTCTTGAGGAGTCTGGCTAAAGGTTTGTCAATTTTGTTTATCTTTTCAAAGAACCAGCTTTTAGTTTCATTGATCTTTTCCATAGTATTTTTTTAGTCTCTTTTTCATTTATCTCTGTTCTGGTCTTTATGGTTTCTTTCCTTCTACTAACTTTGGGTTTTGTTTGTTCTTCTTTCTCTAATGTTGCTTTAGGTGCAAGGTTAGGTTGTTAATTTGAGGTTTTTCTTTTTTTCTGAGGTAAGCTTATATTGCTACAAACATCCCTGTTAGAACTGCTTTTGCTGTGTCCCATAGATTTTAGGTCATTGTGTTTTCGTTTCTATTTGTTTTAGATTTTTTTTATTTCCTCTTTTCTTCAGTGACCTGTTGGTTGTTTAGCCTCCACATGTTTGTGTTTTTTGCAGTTTTGTTCTTGTAGTTGATTTCTAGTCTCATAGCATTATAGTCAGAAAAGATGTTTGACATGATTTCAGTTTTCTTAAGTTTCCTGAGGCTTGCATTGTGGCCCAGTGTGTGATCCATCCTGGAGAATGTTCCATGTACACTTGAAAAGAATGTGTATTCTGCTGCTTATAGATGGAACATTATACAAGTATCAATTAAGTCCATCTAGTCTAATGTGTCATTTAAGGCCTGTGTTTCCTTATTGATTTTTTTGTCTGGATGATCTGTTCATTGATGTAAGTGGGGTGTTAAAGTCCTCCACTATTATTGTGTTACTGTCAATTTCTGCTTTTATGTCTGGTATCATTTGCCTTATATATTGAGGTGCTCCTAAGTTGGGTGCATGTATATTTGCAATTGTTATATCTTCTTTTTGGATTGATCCCTTGATCATTATGTAGTGTCCTTCTTTGTCTCTTCTAACAGTCTTTATTAAAGTCTATTTTGTCTGATAGAAGTACTGCTACTCAGGTTTTCTTTTCATTTCCATTTGTGTACTTCTGGATCTTTTGGTGAAAGTAGGGCAGCTGCTTTGGATCAGAGAAGCCACATGTTGATGAAGGCAGAGCCATTTCATCAGCCCAAGATCTCTTACTTCTGGGCTTAATGTGGGAGAAAAATATATTTTTTCAAGCCACTATGTTTATGGGTCTCTTGTTCCCAGAAGCTTAACTTGCACCCTAATACAACTTTCCAAATAGGCTTTCCTTCTAGAAAAGCATTTTTCTTATTAGAATGATTTATTTGACTTTGTACAGCCAATCAATCTTGGTTGAATTTCATTCCATTCAAGACTACATAGTATGAACCAGCTTTTCCCACAACCTGGCCATTCCTGGGCATAGGGGTTTTTTGCTTACAAAATGGAAGATAATATCCAGTAAAGAAAAAAAATGTGTTGGGGGTGAGGGAACTAGCTTTCTTGAATACTTAGGACGTGTCTGGGGCTTTTAATATAATATTTCATTTAGTTAAAACTGTAGTCCTGTGAGGTAGGTTAAATCAGCACAGCAGGGTCATCCAATAAATGTCTGTTCAATCAATGAATAAATTAATATTCTTAGTAGTTATACATGAGTAAACAGGGTCAGAGAGCTTAGGCTGCTTACCCTAGTCATAAGGCTAGTAAGTGACAGCTCCAGAATTCAGTACAAGATCTATTTGATTTTAGATTCCAAGTTTACCATACCATGAAGCCTAACCAATCAACCAACCTGTCCCACGTATCTCAAACTATCATTTCTGAGCTCAGCCCTTCTGTAAGGTATCCCCTTCAGAAACTGAATTCTATACTAGGAAGCCATGGGTCTCACTGAACTTAGCAATCATGAATTCTGAACCATGATCACATCAGAGTAGCAGTTAGATAAGCATGAGTGAATCTGATTGGGAGATAATTTATTTAGTGTCTTTATTTCCATGAGACAGAAGTCTCATGAGGGCAGAGACCTCTTGTGCATCCCAGAACCCACCACAGAGCAGGTACTCAACTGATCAATAAATATTTGTTGACTGTATGAATACAACCATTAATATTACATACATACATTACTATTAACATATTTGCTAAGCTAGGCACTTATTCAGATGCCTCTGCAAAAGAATGAAATTGTTTAATGGTGCACCATAGGAAAATCTGAATAGTATAAAATTGTTTAATATATTTTTCAAGGGGATGAAGGCACAGCCTCACTCCATCCATAGCAGAGGTAGTTTGGTGCAGTTTAGGGCAGTGTTAAGAGCCCAACCTCCAAGTTAGAAAGCCTGGGTTCTAATCTCAGCTCTAGCACTTAACTAGCTCTATGATCTTGCACAAGCTAGGTGAGAATGGAGAACCTCATTAAGGTCTTTGTGAGAGTTCAGTTACATAATACACAGAGTACTTAGCATAGTTCCTGGCACAAAATAAACATTCAATAACTATTAGCAATTATTCTTACTCTTAACTTTATTCAACATGGAGACAAAATAATATAATTATACTGCAATTTGAAACTTGAATCAATATAATTAAATTGAAATAAAGAACTACAATTCCTCAAAACAGGTATCAAATCTGATTTTTCATGTTGAATAACTCATTTAAGTTACTATTTAGCTACTTTCCTTAATCATTTAAGAATACATGAATATACAGCAGAAAAGTAATGCTTATTTTCAAGGGACTTCTCCTTCTTATATAGAGATGAAAATTCTACTAGACTTGTTAAATCAAGAAAAATAGCCTATAAATAATAATAAACATTACATAAATAAGCCTATGTACAAGGAACTACCATAAAATATGACATTAAAATGACTGGAGCCCATAGAACATAGCCACTAAAAAAAGTTATTACTACTCTAAAAAGAAAATGAAATCTTCTTCATCAATCAAAAATGTAAGTAATAACAGTGAAAATAGTTTTATGATTCCTGTTGATTGATTACTATCATTAACTGAGACAATTTCAGAACAATTATATTACAGTATGACTGAAATGGATCACAAATGCTTGGTACTTGAATAACCCATTCCTTAGCATATTCAGTTTAAGAAAAAAGTCAATAGTCTCCTCTTTGTTTCCTTGCTCTCATCTTCCCCACTTCAACTCTTTCTCCAAAATCTTATGCCTAGAAATTTTTCTGAAGCAAAAATCTGTTGTTATTCCCTTGCTTTAAAGTCTTCATTGCTCTCACAGATTTCAAACTAAAGTTCAAACTCTCTATCATGTCAAACAAATATTTCTTTGTTAATTTCTCCACACTCATCTTTCACTACACCTCTAACCTACAGAACATCTTGCACCACCTCAAACTCACAGCTTCTCTCCAGTATCCATGCCCTTTCCCATCTCTTTCCTTTCTCCTGAATGACCTTTTCCATCATCCCATCATCCCTACTTCTCTTTCAGTACAAAGTTCCAGTCTCACCACTGCTTGGACATCTTCTCTGATCCATCCCACGGACATTATGAGGCCCTTTCTACACACTCCCTAACATCTTCTGCAAATAGCACTTGTCACATTGAAACCTGGTTTAATTTCTGATCCCTGAGGTCTGATACAACCCCTGAGTTATGGTGTGTGATCAAGAAATATTGGTTGACTGAAAACACTCCTGTATAACTGAATGAACGAATGTCTGTATCATCTCAAAATAGTAACAGAAACTAATAAGGTAACCAGTACTTACGTTGCACACTCTTTATTTCCCACTGTTTTTCCCCCCACTCTTATTTATTGCAACTCCAAGAATCTCACTTGAATTTTATTCTCAAATACTGAATCTGAAGTATGTGAAGCTTAATATCACAAAAGCACTGTGCCATCACTTCTGCAACAGTACACATTTGCCATTGCTACTTCCCCAAACTATGGTAAATGACATTCATTGTGATTCCTCAAAATGGTCAGTCTGTTTTAGTTTTACAAAGTGCTTTTAGACAACCTCATTTTAGTAGCATTCTGCTTATGGTGTTTATTTATTTGATTGATTGATTGATCGATTTGGATTTATTCAGAACAATTATCTAGAAACCATACTAGAATAAAGGTGAATGAATATGCTTATGACATATCTCTTCTAACATTTTATGCCATGTGTCCAATAAATATACTAAACATACAGTAAAAAACTATCATTTTTTATGTAAAATATTTAGAAGGAAGGTTATTTTTATGTGTACAGAGAAATTATGGCTGAAACTGCTGCCCTTCACTGACATCTGTGTTTTCATCTCCTTCACAGGCAAGTAGCTACCTTTCAAGTCCTTTTATTTAGGCGTGGCCACGTGACTGAGGACTGGGTTCTGGCTAGTGGACTGTGAGCAGAATTTGAATGCCACTCCCAGGCCCACCCAGCCCATGACATACATGCAATTCTCTCTCTTTTCCCCCAACATTGAGAACCTAGATGAGGGCAAGGCCGCACGACAGAAAGACTCTGGTGTTTCTAAATGGAACAGAAGCCCTACCACCACTTATAGTGAACAATGAAGTAATAAAGACAAGGTCTGATTTTGTTAAACCACTGATGTTTGGGTGTTTATCTTTTACAGGTCCTAACACTACTTAACTGATACAAAATTGATTCCAAGAATGAGTGCTGCCATTAAAAAAAAGATTCCCTAAAATATGTGACATTGATTTAGTGGATGAGTGGTGGGCAGCAAGGAAGGCTAGAGAGTCTTGTTAGGCCATGGCAGACATGTAGTAAAACTGTTCCTGTAGTAACTTGGAAGGCAGACTGCCTGCTATTGAACTTGAGCTTGAGGGGACATGGTTGGGAAGAGCCAGAATGAAGGTGTGTATTTTCTAAAATTGGTTGCTTTTATTTTAATTTTTTTAATTTTTTTAAATTGGTTGCTTTTAGTAAGTAATCATAAGAGATGAATTCAGGAGAAAATAGGCTGATCTACTAGTAGAAATGAAAGGGAGTGCAGAGAAGAATTTAAAAAGCTGTTTTTAGACCCCAAATAATAGACCACAAGATTGAAAAAAGACTTTGAACAACAAAAGCTCATTAAAACCGTCTAGAGGCAAAGGTCAGATTGGCTTTCCCACCCAAGCACAATGGCCTTAAGGTAGGTGCCATGACACTGAAAGGGAGGAGCAAAGGTGTAAGTCATGTTTGAGGAGAAGGAACACTGGGTGTGGTTGTGGACACGCGGAAGCCTACCCTGTTTTTGAGAGAAAGAACTCAGCTGGTTGAGATCCTGATCTTGCACCAGCAGGAAGCAAGATAAGGATGCTGTACAATTCCCAAGGGAGCAGACTCCTCCACACCCATCTCAGATATGGTTATAGAGGATAATAGAGGATAAAGAACTTCCCAGGTGGTGACATCAGTTGCTACAGAGAACAACAGACAAGGGGATTCTCCCCAAATAGTAGAGTTCTAGTCAAGGAATCTCCCTATTCTCCAGGTAAGTGACCTTCATAAAGCCTGTCCATGAGGATTTCAGAAATGCTATGGGCAAGTAACTGCTATGAGTCGCCGATGCTTTCCTTTTGATACACGTTAGATACGTACGGGGAAGTGGTGGGCAGATTTATGGTCCATGGGGCTACAAGGAACCACATTCAGACCTGATAAAAGATTTCCTTCTATTCAGATATCCTGGACTTGGAGCTGGATACAGTGATCATATGGGACCCTGGGCTGTTTCCCTTGAAGAGGGTGAATGTCTTTTATGTACAGGAGGAAGAGTGAACCATATATTTGATGACCAGAAAGGTGGATTGTAGCCAAGCCTGAGATTGCTTGGCGATATCCATGTTTCCTTCTTCTTCCTGGGCACATGGCTGGCCTATAGCTCCCAGCCTCCTTTAAAATTAGGAACAGCCAAGTGGCTGCATTCTGGTCAACTGAAAGTAAGCTCAGGAGATAATGTGTGCCAGTTCTAAGCCTGGCTGATGAAAGACCTCCCATGTGTGAGTCTTATTCTATTTTCCCACTCACAGCCTTAAGAGAAAAGACTTTGAGGACAAAGGGGAGGTAATTACTCTAGATGGGAAAAAAGTTAGGTCCTTTAATGACTGTGTAGAGCAGAGTTGGGACCCCACCCTCCATCGCTGACTCTACTGGACTATGATCACAGCGAGATATAATTCTGTGTTGTTAAAAGATTGATATAGGGGATTTATCTGTTTAGAATTATTTACCTTAACAAAAAACAAAAATTAAGCTGACTCACACTATGATTACATTGTTTAGTGCAAATCATCTTTTTTTTTTAAAAAAGAACTTCACAGATACCTATTTTTTAAAAATCCTTTTAAAATCCAGTTTGTAAAATGTCTCAGCAAGGGATCAACAGTTTATTCAAATAATGATTCTTTACAAAGAGTTAATATTAAAAAATAAAATTCTAAGGACTTATAATAGTTACCTCCTACTTCATCACTTTAACAGAATTTAGTCACATTTAAAACAGTATTCATAAATATGTTTTAGATAGATCATTTCTATTGTTTTAGTTGTTTTACCTATTTTAATTAATAACAGCAACAAAATGAAAAAAAGTCATATTATGGGCTTCATTCATTTTCCCATTCAGCTATGTCTTCCCTTCAAAACTAAGCGATGATTGAATAGGATTATAGAAACATAAAGTCATAGAATGGAAGAGACCTCATCCAGTCCTTCCATGAATACAAGGATCCCAGCTACAAAAGTAACAGATGACAGATGGCTACGTAGACAGAATGTAGCCAGTTTGAATACTTCCAACTCAGCACTTTAAAATTAAATTCAGTATTTATTGAACACATACATTGTGTGACGTAGTATTTTATTTCGGACATGTCTGTTATAAAGTGTATGTTAGACAGCTAAAATGCCTCTTCCGGTTCTTCAGAGCTATAAGAAAATAGCTAATACCTGTTTCACAGACACCCCTTTCAAGCATGTGGAGTCTTTAATATATACAGCTATTGGCACAATGATATACCTGAGGTCATTAAAAGAAAGTTGTAACAAGCTGACTTCTTGTCAATTGTTTCTCAATGAGAGAAATTTTAAAGGATATGCTTCACGAGTAAGATTTTTTTCTTTTCAAAATACAAGTTTAAAATCCATGTCCCCAGATTATTAATTAAATGCTTTTTCTTCAATTATCATATTATTTGATGTAGTCAATGGTTATATAAGTTTTACAAGCAAGTGAAAAAGATAAGCAAAGCGAAATGTTAACACCTACAATGTAACTAAAATACTTGGGGAACAATGAAAAAAACCTTCACCCCTTATGCTAAAAACAGCTAATAAGTGTTTAATGTGACAAGTGACTTCAAAACTTGCAATTATCCTGCTAAAGCATGTCGTCACCAATAGAAGCAAAGACGGCAGATACAGGATAGTAGTAGGTGTTGTGAATCCTTGTTCCTGTCTTCAACACAGCATTCCCTTCAACTCTCTGGCAGGGTGTGGAAAAAGTCCACAGTCTGTGTTGGTAAGTTTAATAAAAACTGGAGAACCAGCCTAGGCACTGCATTTCCCAATGACCCACTCTTTCTCACCTTCAGCCTTTCTGCCAAAGTTGCTACTTTTTCCATTTCCATTAACATTCTGTTAGTTTTCAAAGGAAGACAGAGCTCTTTCTTAATATAAGACTTGTGCTAGTTTGCAGAGTAAAGGAATTCTCCAGCTGGTGTACTTTTCCTTTTCTGAAATACCTTTATGCATTCAACAATGTTTACTGGATGCCTATTATATGCTAGGTACTGGGGATCCAGCAGATCATAAAGTCCCCACTCCCAAGGAGCTTTCATTGCAGTGGAGGGAGTCAAGCAAAGAGCCAATAAAGAGGTAACATGTCATGTAATGACAGAAGTGTGAAGCAATATGAAGCCACAGGTGAAGGGATGGTAGTCAGAGAGGCCCACTATTTTAAATAAAATGTGGAGGAGAAGCCTCACCTATGAGGACACATTTGAAAAGGGACCTGAACCAATAAGGGAGCATTTCAGGCAGAGGAATAGCAAGTGCAGAGGCCCTGAAGAAATCTAGTGTGGATAAAATGAGTGACCTGGAAAGAGAGTGGTGGGAGATGAAATCAGAGCTTGAGGGGCCAAGTGATTATGTGGTTCTCTACAGATCCTTCATAAGGATGTGAGATTTTTCTTCAAATGAGTTAAAACAGAAGAGCAAATAAATCAACAGATAAAAATATTTTAAGATTGCCTTGTCTGATGTCAAATGATCAGTCTTTTATTAGGGGATAGACCAAATAAAACAGGATGTACTCAAAGGGCCAATTATAAAAGGGCAAGTATATTGTTTTCTAAAACTACTCAAAGCAACTTCTAAATTTAAGACTAACTGGCCTGAAATATGTTGACAATGTCAACTTAAAGGTTAATAATGCATGTGAATTCTTACATTCATCTTTATATCTACACTACATCCTTTAAAATTTAGATATATAAACTATATACAATATAATCAAATAGAAATTATTTTTGGAATCTGTTATGACTCCTGTTGATGTCAATATTATCTTGATACTAGTATAATAACATCAAATAAGATTTGGCAACCCACATTCATGACTAAAATATCATGTTAAAGGCAATGAGAATTTATTAAATGTTTATTGCTTGCCCAGCACATAATGAGATAGCTGTTACTGGAAGCTGGTGGTAAATGTTTTCCCTAGTATGGTAGGTAGAATTCTAAAATGTACCCCCAAGATTTCTCATCCCAATCCCTGGACAGTGAATATGATATGTCTGTGATTATTACTACTTGTACTTATACGACAAAAGGGATTTTGCAGATGTAATTAAGGTTACTAATCAGTTGACTTTGAATTCATCAAAAGGGAGATACTGAGGGTGGGACTTAATCTAATCTCCTTTAAAAACACAGTGTTTTCTCTACCTGGCAGCAAAAAGGAAAATCAGATTTAAAGCACAAGGGGGTTGTGACATGCTGTTTGTTGCTGGCTTGAAAATGGAGGGAGTCACAAGGAAAGGGCCTAAGACTGACATTTAGGACCTGAAAGAAACCCCTGGCTAGTAAACAGCAAGAAAACAGGGACTTCATATCTCTAGCTGCAAGGAATTGAATTTTGCCAATACCAAGAATGAACTTGGAAGAGGACCCTGAGCTCCAGTTTTGAATGTGAAGCTCAGCTGACACCTTAACTTTGGCCTTGTGAGATTCTGAGCAGAGAACCCAGTTATACCATGCACCAGACTCCTGACACACAGAATTTGTAATCCACCTATTAAATGGATGTTGTTTTAAGCTGCTAAGCTCACGGAAATTAGTTAGAAAGCAATAGAAAACTACTGAGTCTACCTTGAAGAACATATTTATGATGTAATTTGAGAAATTTTTTAAAAGCTAGAAGGAAACTTAGTTGAACCTAATAAAAGACTTTCTTATAAAGGGTATCAGTGTTTACCTAGAGGGCTATCTAAGCTGCCAGGACAAAGAGATAAAAAACATAGTGGATTAAACTAAGAGAAATTCATTCCATTCACACAAAACTATGTAGGAAAAGGTAATCCTAACCCAATAGAACAATTCCACCATTCTCAATGTGTGGCTTCTAACCCTTGATCCAAGACAGCTACTCTTTTCCCAGCTTTACTGAGATATAACTGATATTTAGTAGGTTTAATGTGTACAACATGATGATTTCACATATGTATACATTGTGAAAATGATTATCACAATAAGGTTAGTTAACATATCTATCACCTCACATAGTTACTTTGTGTGTGTGTGTGTGTGTGTGTATGTGTGTGGTGAGGACATTTAAAATCTATTCTCTTAGAAACTTTCAAGTATGCAATAAAATACAATATTATTAACTACAGTCACCATGCTGTACATTAGGCCCCCCATACTTATTAATCTTATAACTGGAAGTTTTTATCCTTTGATCACCATCACCCATTTCTTCAATCCACCAGCCCCTGGCAACTACCAATCTATTCGCTATTTTCTGAGTTCCCTTTTTTAGGTTCCACATATAAGTGAGATCATACAATATTCAAGACAACTCTTGTTCTCTTCATCTCCCAACAGCAAGGAAGACAGAAGAGGGCTAGAGAAACATCTGTGTATTTTTTGTCTTAGGGGTATGATCCAGAAGTTGCACTACCCAAAGTAGCATAACCACTTCTGCTTACATCTCATTGGCCAGAACTTAGAATTTAGTTGCAAGGGAGGTTGGTAAATGCCAGCTCTAGCTGACAAAACTTATGCCTACCTAAAACACAGGAGCTCTATGATGAAAGATGGAGGAAAAGGATACTGCTGGACAACAAACAGTCTCTGCCACAATTCAATGGATGAGCTCGGTACTATTATAAATAGTGATTTACTCAAATTGTTATGAATTTCTTCTGTGGAAGAGAGTTAGATATCTACTTCATCGAGACTCTTCCCCAATTAGACCTACATCTATTTTCTAGATTCCATATTTAAAGCAAAAAATAAATAATTCCTCTTTTAAATAACAGTCCTCCAAATATTTGAATCAGGTTGTCAGCATCCTCCATACATTTCCAGACTTACTACCCTCCGATCCCTCTCCTATTCTTCTTTATTTACCATTCCTCACTGTCTTAAATGGTCTGGACTCATTTTTGATTGTCAAAAAATCCTTTAAAATATGGCCTTCAGCAAAGAACATGAAAGGCTCTTGGCTAGCAACTTAAGTTGGCCAGGAGGACAAGCATGTATATATACACACATATAATGGACTATTATTCATCCTTAAAAAAGAAGATATCATGCCATTTGTGAACCAAAGGGTGAATTTGGAAGTCATTAAGCTAAGTGAATTCACCAAAGGGTGAATCTGGAATTCATTAAGCTAAGTGAAATAATCCTGCATGATCACTTATACATGGAATCTAAAAATGTCAAACTCATGGTAACGGAGAGAGGAGAATGTTAGTTACCAGGTATCAGGGGTGAGGCAAATGGAGAGATGTTAGTCAAAGGATGTAAACTTTCAGTTATAACATGAATACATTCTAGAGACCTAATGTACAGCATGATGATTATGGCAGATTAATAATAATACATTAATACATTATACTATATATAATACATAATATTATAATACATTAAAAAATTATGTATTATACACTTGAAATGCGCTAAGAGAGTAGATCTTAATTTTCTCACACAAAATAAAAGGGTAACCATATGAGATGATGGATATGCTAATTAGCTTGATTAGGGTAATCATTTACAATATATACATATATCAAAAGAACATGTGTCAACTATACTTCAATAAAATTTTTAAAAAATAAAAAAATCACATTGTATACTTCAAATACGTAAAATTTTCATCAATTATACTTCAATGAAGCTGTGAAAAATAATATTTTATGGAAAACAAGCAACTCTTAGTGCTCTTTAAAGGCAAATCCAATAAACTAATTGGATCAAACAACCAAAAACTTGGGAAAAAAAAGTGCATGACTGGTAAATATAACCAAGAAGCTTCTTTAGTGATTGAGCAACAGCTCCTCTTTCCTTAATAACACAGGCCAGTAAAACATTATTTAGTGTCACTATGAGACTGATATATATTGTTAATATAGAATATTGATATTAAATATTGATAATTGAATATAATAATTGATAATCAAATATGTTAACAATTGAATATGAATGCCACCTTAAATGGGACAAATGATTTGAAGCCCCAGTCATTACTGTTTTCAAATTCCATGTTGTTAGCAATAAGACCTAATTTTATCCAAGAAGAAGAGATAACAATTACAAATATATATGCACCCAATATAGGAGCACCTCAATACATAAGGCAAACGTTAACAACTATGAAAGAGGAAATCAACAGGAACACAATCATAGTGGGGGACTTTAACACCCCACTGACACCAATGGACAGATCATCCACACAGAAAATTAATAAGGAAACACAAGCTTTAAATGACACAATAAATCAGCTGGATTTAATAGATATCTATAGGACATTACATCCAAAAACGGCAGATTACGCGTTCTTCTCAAGTGCACATGGAACATTCTCCAGGATAGATCACATTTTGGGTCATAAATCAAGGCTTGGTAAAGTTAAGAAAAATAAAATCATATCAAGCATCTTTTCTGACCACAATGCTATGAGATTAGAAATCAATTACAGGAAAAAAAGCTGTAAAAAACAAATACATGGAGGCTAAACAATATGCTACTAAATAACCAACAGATCACTGAAGAAATCAAAGAGGAAATAAAAAAAATACCTAGAGACAAATGACAATGAAAACACAATGATCCAAAACCTATGGGATGCAGCAAAAGCAGTTCTAAGAGGGAAGTTGATAGCAATACAATCCTACCTCAAGAAACAAGAAAAATCCCAAATAAACAATCTAACCTTACACCTAAAGAAACTAGAGAAAGAAGAGCAAACAAAACCCAAAGCTAGTAGATGGAGAGAAATCATAAAGATCAGAGCAGAAATAAATGAAATAGAAACAAAGAAAACAATAGCAAAAATCAATAAAACTAAAAGCTGGTTCTTTGAGAAAAATAAAATTGATAAACCTCTAGCAAGACTCATCAAGAAAAAGAGGGAGGGGACTCAAATCAATAAAATTAGAAAGGAAACAGGAGAAGTTACCACAGACACTGCAGAAATAAAAAGCACCATAAGAGACTACTACAAGCAACTATATGCCAATAAAATGGACAACCTGGATGAAATGGACAGATTCTTAGAAAGGTATAACCCTCCAAGACTGAATCAGGAAGACATAGAAAATATGAACAGACCAATCACAAGTAATGAAATTGAAACTGTGATTAAAAATCTCCCAACAAACAAAAGGCCAGGACCAGATGGATTCACAGGTAAATTTTATCAAACATTTAGAGAGGAGCTAACACCCATTCTTCTCAAACTCTTCCAAACAATTGCAGAGGAAGGAACACTCCCAAACTCATTTTATGAGGCCACCATCATCCTGATACCAAAACCAGACAAAGATACTACAAAAAAAGAAAACCACAGACCAATATCACTGATGAATTTAGATGCAAAAATCCTCAACAAATACTAGCCAACAGAATCCAACAACACATTAAAAGGATCATACACCATGACCAAGTGGGATTTATCCCTGAAATGCAAGGATTCTTCAATATATGCAAATCAATCAATGTGATACACCAGATTAACTAAGTGAAGGATAAAAACCACATGATCATCTCAATAGATGCAGAAAAAGCTTTTGACAAAATTCAACACCCATTTATGATAAAAACTCCCCAGAAGGCGAGCATAGAGGGAATCTACCTCAACATAATAAAGGCCATATACAACAAATCCACAGCAAACATCCTTCTCAATGGTGAAAAACTGCAAGCATTCCCTCGAAGATCAGGAACAAGACAAGGATGCCCACTCTCACCACTACTATTCAACATAGTTTTGGAAATCCTTGCCACAGTAATCAGAGAAGAAAAAGAAATAAAAGGAATCCAAATTGGAAAAGAAGAAGTAAAATTGTCACTGTTCACACATGACATGATACTATACATAGAAAATCCTAAAGATGACACCAGGAAACTACTTGAGCTAATCAATGAATTTGGTAAAGTTGCAGGATACAAAATTAACACACAGAAATCTCTTGCATTTCTATACATTAACAATGAAAGATCAGAAAGAGAAATTAAGGAAACAATCCCATTCACCATTGCAACAAAAAGAGTAAAATACCTAGGAATAAACCTAACCAAGGAGGTAAAAGACCTGTACTCAGAAAACTATAAGACACTAATGAAAGAAATCAAAGACGACACAAACAGATGGAGGGATATACCATGTTCTTGGATTGGAAGATTCAACACTGTGAAAATGATTATACCACCCAAAGCAATTTACAGATTCAATGCAATCCCCATCAAATTACCAATGGCATTTTTCACAGAACTAGAACAAGAAATTTTACGATTTGTATGGAAATGCAAAAGATCCCAAATAGCCAAAGCAATCTTGAGAAGGAAAGACGAAGTTGGTGGAATCAGGCTTCCTGACTTCAGGCTATACTACAAGGCCATAGTGATCAAGACAGTATGGTACTCGCACAAAAACAGATATATAGATCAATGGAACAGGATAGAAAGCCCAGACATAAACTATGGTCAACTAACCTATAACAAAGGAGGCAAGAATATACAATGGAGAAAAGGCAGCCTCTTCAATAAGCGGTGCTCGGAAAACTGGACAGCTACATGTAAAAGAGTGAAATTAGAGCACTCTTTAACACCATACACAAAAATAAACTCAAAATGGATTAATGACCTAAATGTAAGGCCAGACACTACAAAACTCCTAGAGTAAAACATAGGAAGAACATTCTTTGACATAAATAACAGCAAGATCTTTTTTGATCCACCCCCTAGAGTAATGGAGATAAAAACAAAAATAAATAAGTGGGACCTAATGAAACTCCAAAGCTTCTGCACAGCAAAGGAAACTATACGCAAGACGAAAAGACAACCCTCAGGATGGGAGAAAATATTTGCAAACGAATCAATACACAAAGGATTAATCTCCAAAATATATAAAGTTCATCCAGCTCAATATCAAAAAAGCAAACAACCCAATCAAAAAATGGGCAGAAGAGCTAAATAGGCATTTCTCCAAAGAAGACATATGGATAGCCAAGAGGCACATGAAAAGCTGCTCAATATCACTCATTATTAGAGAAATGCAAATCAAAACTACAATGAGGTATCACCTCACACTGATTAGAATGGGCATCATCAGAAAATCTACAAACAGTAAATGCTGGAGAGGGTGTGGAGAAAAGGGAACGCTCTTGCACTGTTGGTGGGAATGTAAATTGATACAGCCACTGTGGAGAACAGTATGGACATTCCTTGAAAAACTAAAAATAGAACTACCATATGACCCAGCAATCCCACTGCTGGGCATATACCCAGAGAACACCATAATTCAAAAAGACACATGCACTCCAATGTTCATTGAAGCACTATTTACAATAGCCAGGACATGGAAGCAACCTAAATGTCCATCAGCAGATGAATGGATAAAGAAGATGTGGTACATACATACAATGGAATATTACTCAGCTGTAAAAAGCAATGAAACTGGGACATTTGTAGAGACATGAATGGACCTAGAGGCTGTCATACAGAGTGAAGGGGGTCAGAAAGAGAAAAACAAATATCATATATTAACATATATATGCAGAATATAGAAAAATGGTACAAATCAACCAGTTTGCAAGGTAGAAATAGAGACACAGATGTAGAGAACAAACATATGGACACCAAGTGGGGAAAGCGGAGAGGGTTGGGGGGAATGAATTGGGAGATTGGGATACCAAATTGTACACTCTAAATATATGCAGTTTATTGTATGTTAACTGTATCTCAATAAAAGTTCTTAAAAAAATATGTATTTGATCTTTGCCCCCTTTTCTGGCTCAGAGCTCCTAAAACCCTTGGAATTTCTGAAGTGATAAGAGCAATAAAGGTGTCTTGATATTCATAAAACAAAAAGACCTAATTTTAATTTTTTCTTCTCTTTAAATTTCCACACCTACCATCCCTATTTGGAAGTGTAGTATACAGACCAAAGCTCTTGCCCTAAGGACTGGCAACAACACTACCATCCTCAACATATCACAGATTTACAAATTCTCCCAGTTCTGGAGCTTTTTTATCTTTTTTATGAATTCCAAACCCATGTCCTACTTTCTAATTTTTCATTGATTTGTGATTGTGATAGTTACTTCATAATTCTGTTTACTGAACTCTCAAAACATGTGCTGAGCAGTCTGGCTTTCTCTGGCTCTGTAGCCAGAGTGAAATTTTAAAAGTATGAAAAATAAAAATGTTAGACATGCAGGATGTGACTACCATTGTTTTTATTACTTTTTCCTTGCACAGCTAGATAAACAGCCTGCTCTTATTTATTTCCTCAACCTTTACTTCCCTACTTCTCTCTTGTTTTCCATGTTTTGTAGCAGAGCACCCACGTGTTATCATGGGCCTCGGCTGAACTGTGATTCTTTGATCACCATTTGTTTTACTAAGGATGTAATACAGGATGGTTGTTTTCCCGTCCCTGATGACCAGTAGCTCAAACTTCAAAGCACCTTAGCATTGCACTTAGGACCACTTGTGGTTGTTATTTTTATTAATACAGTTAACACCTCGTACGCTGCTTACTATGTGCCAGGCATGATTCTTGTCACTTTACATGTTTTAATGATGTTAGTAATGTGAGCCACACCTTGCCTCCTTGAGATAATCGCCAGCAGCATCTGCATAACCTGAACACATAACGAGTATGAGCAGAAAACAGTAGTATGCTGTCACGCATGTTGAGGGGGTAGTGCATTATTTCTGATACATTAAATGCATGATTCCAAGAGAGCCCCAAAGCCTTCAGTGTTACATGGAAGATCACTTGGAGAGCTTCCTAATGCTCAGTGAGGTTTTACACAGAGAGTCTTATGGGCTTACTCTGTTTGCTTTAACCTTTCACTTTTAATTGTATTCTCATTATGAAAGTATATGAAAATTATAAAGTCCAAATAACTGATTTCCTCTTTGCTACTGTCAGACACATGAATGCTGTACAGTGTGACAATATTGTTCTCCTAGGCTAGTGATATTTATTTTTATATTTCAATTTGCTAATTTCCTTTCAAGTTGTTTCACTATAAATTTTTTTAAGCAGCTTCTTCCAAGCAAAGCAAATCTATTTTTCATGGATACTAAAAACACCTAGGTTTATATCAATAATTATTCTTGAGACACAGATATATCTTTTAAAGATACCTTTATGTTAACAGATATTGAGGCCTTTTTTTTTTAAATCCTGGGTTGATTTATACGTCTTCACAGAATAGCAGTGTATTTTTTTCTGAGTCATTTCAATCTTCCCTATAATCCCCATTTCCATTTAGAATGTGACAACTGAGTTCTATTGTATTCAAATGGTTGCCACCTCAAGAATTAATGAATATATTTTCTAAATGCTAATGTTTTAGTGAAACGAAAGTGCTCTTTAGCAATTCTATTCATTGGATGCTGTAGAAATGATTTTTTGGAAGTAGGTTTTTGAAAACAACTTGGCATCTGATAATTCCATATTTCATTTTATTTGGTTCTCTACCTCCAGCCTCATTAAGGAAATCTTTTTATGATTTGGTTAAGTCCAATGGCCCAAAGACTTTTTTTAAAGAGTATCTTCCAGAAGGATTGAAACAGGCTGGACAATATGGAAGCAAAGACATAGAATGTACCTTTTGTCTCTCTCCTTTACTTAGACCCTGTGTTAGTCTTCTACTACAGTGTAACAAATTACCATAAACACAGTGGCTGAAAACAACACACATTTACCATCTCCAGGTTTATGTAGGTCAGGCTTGACTTAATGGGAAGTTTGGCTCAAGGTCTCACTAAGCTGCAATCAAGTGTCAGCTTGGCTGAGTTCCCATTTGGACCTCAGGATCTTTCAGGATCATTCAGGGTGTTGCCAGAATTCAATCCCTTGCAGCTATAAGACTGAAGCCCTTAGCGCCTAGAGGTCATTCCTCTCTATACTCAGTTCACAACATGGATGTTTGCTGTTGCTTCTTTTTTTATTATATAAGTTTCAGGTGTATAGCCTTATAATTTGACATCTGTGTACACTGCAAAGTGATCACCACCACAAGTGTAGTTACCATTCATCACCATACAGTTGATCACCTTCACCCATTTCATCCACTTCTCCTCACTCCCTTCCTCTCTGGTAATCACTAAATCTTTTCTCTGTATCTACAAGTTTGTTTTGTTTGTTTTGTTTTTTTAGATTCCACATATGAGTGAAATAATTTTATATCTGTCTTTCTCCATTTGCCTTATTTAAATTAGCATAATACACTCAAGGTCCACTCGTGTTGCAAATGGCAGAATTTCATTCTTTTTCATTGCTGAGTAGTATTCCAGTATGTGTATGTGAATGTATAAATATATATTTATACCACATCTTTCTCCATTCATCCATCAATGGCCACTTTACCATTATGTAATGCCCTTGTCTTTTACTGCAGTCTTTGTTTTAAAGTCTATTTTGTCTGATATGAGAAAGCTACTCTAGCTCTTCTCATTTCCACTTGCATATCATACCTTTGTCCATTCCTTCACTTTCAGTGTGTGTCCTTACTTCTAAAGCAAGTCACTTGCAGGCAGCCTATATTTGGGTCTTGGTTTTTGGTTCATTCAGCCACTCTATGTATTTGATTGGCAAATTTAGTCCATTTACATTTAAAGTTATTATTGATAGGTAAGTATTGATAATTATTGACATTTTGTTAACTGTTTTCTGGCTGTTTTTGTAGTTCCTCTCTGTTCCTTTCTTCTTCTCTTTCTCTCTTCCCTTGTATTCTGGTAATTTTCTTTAGTGTTATGTTTAGATTCCTGTCTCATTTTCTTTTGCATATTTATGTTTTTTTTCTTGTGTTACTATAAGTTTCACATATAACATCCTATAAATAGCAGCTCAGATTTGAACACATTCTAAACCTTTATCCTTACTTCCCCCTCAAATTTATACTTTTGATGGCACATTTCACATCTTTTTATTTTATTTTATCCCCTAACTAATCATTGTAATTTAATTTTACTACTTTTGAGTGTTAACCTTTATGCTTGCTTTATAAGTGCCTGATCCACTACCTTTATTATATATTTACCTTTTCCAGTGAGATTTTTCTTTTTGTGTTTTCTTATTAATTTTGCCATTTCTTTTCAGCTGAAAGAAGTTCCTTCAACATTTCTTATAGGGCTGGTTTGGTGATCACAAACTCCTTTTAGCTTTCGCTTACCTAGGAAACTCTTAATCTTGCCTTGAATTCTGAACGATAACTTTGTTAACTAGAGAATTCATGGTTCAAAGTTTTTCCTTTCAGCATATTGAATATGTCGTGATACTTCCTCCTGGCCTGAAAAGTTTCTGCTGAAAAATGTCCTGATAGCCTTTAGAGTTTTCCCTGCAGGTAGCAAGTTGTTTTTCTCTTGCTGCTTTTAGGATTATCTCTTTATCCTTAACTTTCACCATCTTAAATATAATGAGTCTTAGTGTCTATGTATGTCTTTGGGTTCACCTTATTTGAAATTCTCTGGGATTCCTGGACTGGATGTCTCTATTCTTCCCTAGATTAGGGAAGTTTTCAGCGACTATTTCTTCAAATACATTTTCTGGCCCTTTCTTTGTCTCTTCTCCTTCTGGGACCCCTATAATGCAAAGGATATAGTTATTTTTTTAAGTACTTTTAAAATTTTGCTACTCTGGGTGAGTTTCATTGCTTTGTGTTCCAGCTTGCTGATTCCATATTGTACCTCAGCCAGTCTGTTGTTGTACCCCTCTAGTATATTTTCCAGTTCTGTTATAACTTCTGCTTGGTATTTTCTTATATTTTCTATCTCTTTGTTGAAGTTCTGACTGGGTTCATCCATTCTTCTCCCAAGTTCAGTGAGCACCTTAATGACAATTGCTTTGAACTCTTCATCAGGTAGTTCTTTGTCTGAGTTTTTGTATTGTTCTTTCAATTGAAACATGTTTCTGTCTCCCCATTTTCCCTTATTCTTTGTATTTGTTTCTACATGCTAGGTAAATCATCTACCTCTCCCAGTCTTGAAGGAATGGCCTTATGTAGGAGATATCATGTAGGGTAAAGAAGTGCAATCCTACCTGGACACCAGAGCCAGGAGCTCAAGGGAGTCCTCTATGTGGATGGCTTATGCCCTACTGTAGTGGCGGGGCCAAGGCTGCTGCTGCAGCACACGTTTGGGCGGGGCTGGCCCCCAGCCTGGCTGTAAGGCCTAATGGCTGTTTGCTCCTTCAAGGCCAGCGAGAGGATCTCTCTATCTCATGATGGGCTCCAGTTCCTTCTTTAAAATTCACGTAATTATGTGAGGCCCACCAAAGATCATCTCCCTCTTGATTAACTCAAAGTTAATGGATTAGAGACATTTGCTACATTTGCAAACATCTCTATATTTTTGCTGTATAACATAACATAACATAATCACAGGAGTGATATCCCACCATATTCACAGATTCCACCCATACTAAAGGGGAAGGGACTAATACAAGGACATAGATCATTTAAGAGTCAATTTAGAATTCTGTCTATTCCACAGGTCCTAAATCCAATTTTATCACACCAGTTTCTTACATCCTCTTTTCCAGACCTCACCACAAGCTCTCCAGCTAGAGGCCAAGACACAGATAAATCACAGAATTATCAACTCTGAGGCCCTGCTTGGCATGGCTAGGTCTCTCTCCCCAGGGACTTCCCACATTACTTTTACTACCATTTCTCCTACAGTTCTGCTGGACTTCTTAATAGAAGAATATGCAATGCTTTGTCTTCACAAGGCTATAAACTAGACCCTACTATCCACCCAAAAGCACAATACCTAATAATAGATCAAAAGGATAGGAAGAAACAGCCTCATTGTTGTGCTATAAATTTGAGGTCTGTAAAGTGATAGTATATGTACCATTAAGCAATAGTAAATCTAAAATGTTCTCGTCTTTGCTAATAAAATTTTAAGGACAATTTATTTTCTTGGGAAAAGTTAAAATGTAATCTTGTTCAGTTTTCTCCATCGATACTCTACATTAACGTGTTTCAAAAGTAATAATTATCCATTTGAGACGTGTTGTCCTTTCACTCTATTAATTGCTTGGTGTTTGTAATGGAGTAAAAAGAAAAACTATTGACTTCCTCTATGACATCTATTATTCACAACAGCAAAGAATATTTTGGTTCCTCAACATTACTGAATCAGAATAGTGAAACTGATGTCAGTAAAAATAAACTTCAAGTAATTTTAAATACGCTGAGATATTAATTGCTTTCTCTAGCTTTATTTTTCTTGCCATCTTAAAAATTGATAATGATTCCTTTCCATAATTGTATTTTGATGATCTCAGAGTGCAATTCTGAAATAATAAAGGAAATATGATTATAATATTTAAGGAGAAAATACAAGCTTTGTGCTTTTAAGGGTTAGAAACAAAAGGATGAGAAATATCCTCAACATCACAAAAACAATTGCTCTTTTTCAGTTCTCAATAGGAATCCTACGTATCTTTCCCTGTGAGGCAGATGGGCTGTGGCGCTGGAGTAAGTAGTACAAAGAAATACAGTATGAGTAGGCTGCCAACAACATCAGTCAACTGTTAGGGCAAAAACTATGGTATGTTACTGTAGCATGCAACCAGAGAAATTCTTAGAAGACAAAAACTCTATAAAGCTGAATGCCAGCACCCATTAGAATATATAATACTCACTAAAAATAATGGAAAAGAGAAAAGTCCTTGCAGCTCTCATGTACAAATATTCACAAGTTTCACAAAATGATAACTAAAAATATCATTTAAGTTAATACCATGCTAATAATACTGCTGTTGTTAATGATGATGGAAGGAAATGATTAGAGGGCTTGCTTGTGACACCTCTAAAACATTACATGTAGAATAGCAGTGAACTCTGAGAACAAGCCTAGGAGGCAGATGCTCTTGTTATCCCCGTTTTACGTATGAAGCTTAGTTTTTCAGCAACTTACTTCTGGTCTGATGCCAACCCATGCTCTAGCAGATGCTATTGGTGTCCAGTCATCTCCCATCTGCACTCTCAGTTTCCCTAAACACCAAAGGCATACTACCTCCACCCCTTCCTCAAACACTTACAGTTACAGGAGCACGTCTGGCCTGTACATGCACCAGGCCACAGTTGCCACACCCTTGGGAGCAGGCCTTAGCAAATGGCAAATGGAAATTGTTAAATAAATAGCCTGTCTTCTTGGTTCCTCACTGGAACCTGCTGCGGGCATTTCACACCATAGCCCAGAGGTCGCCAAGGTAACCTGCTTCTTCTTAACCCGGTACTGGCCTCCTTCCCTCCCTGTCTCATCCTCGCCCTTATTGCTGCCTTCTGGGATTATGCCACAGAGAAGCACAAATCCCTGTCACAGGCTCTGCTTCTGGGGAACCCAACCTACAACACAAGGTCTTTTCTTCTATTACAGACTGGTGATAAGGTATTAAAGTAAATTGACTGAAATTTGAGGATTTTTAAACTTGAATGTACTTTTTGGGAAAGCAATTTATTTTAGTTATTCTTATAATTTACACTCAGATTTTTCTTTAGTAAAGAACAAAACTTTGTTCATTCTTTTCTAAATTTAATGAGGAATTGTTCTTTGATAACTTTTCCAAGAGATAATATATCCTCAAAACCCTAGAAAATTTAGAAAAGCATAATTATACAATTTTGTAGTCATTGTCTCTCTGTACCTTTCATTATAAAAATGTAATCTTTCAAAATTTGAAACAATCCATTAGTCTACATTTGAAAGATGTTTGTAAATGACAGATTGGTCATTCTTTAACAATGAAGAAAATTTCACTTTAGACCATAATTGTAAAACTTCTACACATATTCACAATGGACAACATCCACGCTTCACAGAAAGGTAAAACAAATAACTGATGAACTATATGCTATAAAGATATAGTGTTTCCTTTTCTCCAGAACCACTTTCTTTTTCTCTTCTAAGGTTGACAGCTGTTGGGCTGCACCCCGAAGGCCTACAAGCCCTGCAGCTGCCCAGCCTTAAGACTGCAGAAAGAGCCAGGTGTCAGCAAAAGAGACATCAGTGGTTGAGTGGAAAGGGCATCTCACGCTCCTGAAACAAGGCCCTGGAGCAACACCACCCCACGCACAGTCTTCGCTAGTGGGGTAGGAGGGGCAGGGAGTTACCAGTTAAAGGGGGATGTGGTGTTAGGTTGACCCATCGGTTGCCAGGGCAATCAGCAGAGGGCACGCCCCTCGCTGGCCCTTTGGTAAAGGATCGCAGTGGAGCCCTTCCGCTCTACAGATGAGCACAGTCACTAGCTGGGGCTGGAAGAGTGTGGGGAGGGAGGTGGCGGGCAAGCAGGCAGGCAGCTACTGGTTAAGCTCTATGATGGAGAAGGAAGGTCAGGCAGGTGAGCAGGTGCAGGTGTAGGTGTAGGTGAAGCAGAGACTGGTCGAGCAGGGGATTCACAGGGAGCAAGACAACAGTCATCTTGAGGGGCCGGACCATGTGATAGGCTTAGAGCTATGAGTTTACATTTTAAACGGTCGTAAAGATCTAGGGATCTTCTCTTTCCCTAAGAGAGGATATGTTTACATTAGGAAGATATGCTCTATTTCTCTCTCAAGAGGGGACGAGGGGTTGCTGTGGAGCAGTTCTTATAGAAACTCCAAATTGCATAATTTGGGGTTTTTTCTCCCACAGTACAGACCCCTTGTGTGCGCAGCGGACATCTGTTCTCACTACATCTCCCCAGAGGGAGAGAGTGGAGCATGGGGAACAAATATTATAAATAATAATGTTTGATGTTTGATCTAGAAAACTTGTTTGCTTTTAGGATAAAATTCTGGAATAAAATTCATATTTTACGGCAAGACGAGAAAAAATTAGACATAAAAAATTTCCCTGCCCTTTGGCCTCTCCTCTCCCCTCTACTGTGCAAGGTTTATCTGCATTATGCATTGACCAAACCTCCCCATCGGCAGAAACAGCTGCTCAACCGTAAAGGGCAATGTTCTCCTAGTACCAAGACAACTCCTTAAAAAGATCTTGTGAGGGGCCACAATGACCCATGACCCACTATCCACTAGATCGTAAAGACTGTCAATTATACATCACTTCATGTAAAGCCCCTAAGTCACAAAAACTTGTATACCTGTGGTTTGACCTCTAACAGGCATAATAGTTCTCAGAGCTTTTTGAGAGGCTGTTCCTGGGTTAAAATTCTCAATTTGGCTTAAGTAAAAATTTCCATTTCTTTCTTAGGTCGATTAATTTTTCATCAGTAAAATAAATATAGATATTAAAAACTTATTGATAAAATGTTCTTAGGAGTGAATCTTTAAATTGACCTACCAGGGGCCTCTTTACTTGCAAAAAAGTTTGTAATAAATTTCTGCTTCCCCCTCACAACTAAATTGACCCTAATTTTCAGTCAGTTCTAGCCACAATTCTTGGAGGACCCACAGAGACAGCCTACTTCATAGGAACATCAACGTCAAGCAGACATCAGCCTATAAATCAAGGAACAACACAAGAACACTCTAGATTCCTTGTGTTTCCCTGACCTTCCTCTTTAAGAGCAGCTATGACCAACAAACTCTTAGACTTTCAAAAATGTGGTAATTTCAGCTCATGTTCAGAGCTCCCTGACGTCACAACCTAAGGGCCATTTGAAAGGGCTCTTGTGTTGTGGTCTTATGGCGTCCTGCCACCTAACAGAAGACCTGGGAGAAGGGAGATGGGCCTGAAGCCCTGAGTGAGACCGGAGGGACAGTTTGGTATCTAGGGAATATCAGGGGCTCCAGGAAGGGGAACCCAGAATGGTTCCACAGGTTTCTAGAGAATGGTTTAGATACGAGAAATTCTGTGGTCTGAGTTGTATTTGAGGAGTTCCATGTGGCTGTCTGCTGTGTCCCCTAAGAGTGATCAAAATGCCTAGAAAGGAAGCCTAGAGTAAGCAAAGACTCATTCATTGAAGTCTTTTGGCTAAAATATCGTGGTTTAGGAGCGTTTTTCACATATGGTTTGTGACCACAGCTTCATTTAATTTGTCAACGGAAAAAAAAAATGCACAACCTAAAAGTTGCGAGTTATGTTTTATTCAGTGGACAGAACTGAGGACTTAATCTTGGGAGGCACCCTCTCAGACGGCTCTGAGGGACTGCTCCTCCTAAGAGGGAAGGGAGGAGCCAGGATATATAGGAGTTTTTGCAATAAAGACCACATAGTAGGAACATCAAAAGATTACTATTAATTAAAGAAAAGCAGATATCTCAAGTTAAGGAATTTAGCACTTTTATATGTATAGGAGAGATCCAAGAGTCTGTGCTCAATGAAATCATTCCTTTGATATGCACCTCAGCTATCTGGGGCCAGTATCCTGTGCTTTCTCATCCTGAGTCTCCTAAGGGTGCATTGTTGGGTGTGGCTGCAGTGTGATGGCTTGATGACTGCAATATCCTTTGTTTACGAAGATGGCAGGCAACATTTTTCATTGACAAACTATTAGTTCAAATCATATGTAGTCATTGGGTGATTTTCTGATGGTGACTATAATTGAGTGAGAGTGTGTGTGTGTGTGTGTGTGTGCGCGTGCGTGTCCAGTGAGATTCTTAGGACATTTACATCACTGGTTTTCAAACAAGCATGCATCAATATCACCTAGAAGTTTTCTTTAAACACAGATTGATGGGCCCCACACCCAGAATTTAGGATTCAGTAGGCCTGGGGTGGGGCCCAAAGATTCCAAAGTCCCAAAGTGATTCTTTTTCTTTTTTTTCCATCTTTATTGAAGAATAATTGCTTTACAGTATGGTGTTAGTTTCTGCTGTACAACAAAGTGAATAAGCTATTGTGAAGACCTGAAGTGATTCTGATGCTGTTGGTCTGGGAACTCAACTTTGAGAATCACTGCTCTATTCACCGCCTTATTTATTTATTTATTTATTTATTTAATTAATTTATTTTTTTTGAGGTACATCAAGTTCAATCATCTGTATTTATACACATATTCCCGTATTCCCTCCCTCCCTCGACTCCCTCCCACCCTCTCCGTCCCAGTCCTCTAAGGCATCATCCATCCTCGAGTTGAACTCCCTTTGTTATACAGCAACTTCCCACTGGCTATCTAATTTACAGTTGGTAGTATATATATGTCTATGCTACTCTCTCACTTCGTCTCAGCTTCCCCTTCACCCCCCGCCCCCGCAAACCTCGAGTTATTTTTTTTTTTAATTTTATTGTAGTATAGTTGATTTACAATGTTGTGTTAGCAACACCAAGGTGAATCAGTTATACATATACACATATCCACTGTTTTTTAGATTCTTTTCCCATATAGGCCATTACAGAGTATTGAGTTCCCTGTGCTATACAGCAGGTTCTTAATATGTAGGAGTATGTATGTGTCAGTCCCAGTCTCACAATTTATTCCTCCCCCATGCCTTATCCCCTGGTAACCAGAAGTGTGTTTTCTACATCCATGCACCTGCCCATTTTTAAAGATCATTTCTAAAAATCAAGGATGATTGTGCACATTAGAAGAACACATAGTTAAACAAGTAAGTCTACTTTAAAAATAAAAGGTGATGAAAGAATCTGATTGCTAATTTCACAAGAACTTGAAGAAGAAAGGGATACTTTCCTTGCAGAACATGAGTTAAAGAAATAGCTCTAATTTAAACACACAAACAAACAAACAAACAACTGAGTAAGATAACTTTCTCCCCTGGGGTAAAAGAGCTAATCCCTAAACAACGTTAATGCAGAATTTTTCTTTTTGACAATGTGCTTTTACCTGCCTCCAGAGGGAAATCAAGACTGGTCAGTGTGTTAAATCTAACAGAGCACACATTTTGATTGGTCTAGAGATTAATAAGTGCATATAAATTTAGAACAAGGAGTCTCAAACGTCCCGTGCCCACATAAATGGGAGAAAAAAGTGCTCAAAGGGAATGACAGTTTTAGTTATTAGGTGTCTTGGTTGCTAAAATAAGGTGAAGAACAAAAGAAATGCTAATAGCCCACCCTTAGGAAAACTTTTTATCTTCAGACTTTAAAGCAAGAGTTAAAGACAGTTATTATTACTTGGTAAATAAATATTAATTATAAAAAAATTCTTCAAGTTGACTTAAGTACCCAATATTCCTGATCACAGAAAATACTTGAACAACTTAAAACGTTTTGTTAAATTTGGCTAAAAAGATAGCTAAATGTATTCTCTTTGCTTGTATCAGATATATATGCATATGTATATATATACAAACTCATATAGTTAAATGAGTAAGTCTACTTTAAAAACAAAAGGTGATGAAATATATTTAACTATATTTAACTACATATATGCATATATATATATAACATAACATTTAGTTCATGTAAATCAGATTTATTTTATAATAAGAAACTGGAAATTTTGTATAGTTGTCTTACAGAACAGGCAAGGGACCACCAATTACACTAAAATTTAAGATTGCATGGATATAAATATGTAACTAAATTGAATAAGTAGCACCTTTATTTTTCAAAATATGATTGTTTTAAACTTTAGATAGTCTGCATGCTATTTCATTTGGATTCCTTGAGTAAAATTTTAGGGTTCTGATAAGTTTTTACTATCAACTGTAGTTGTATTGTTTTGTGTACTTAAACTAAGTTAAAATAGAGACAGAGCAAAGGTAGTTGTTACCACAGAGTAGTGTTTTGTTTTAACTGACTTTATCTTTTAGAGCAGTTTTAGGTTCACAGCAAAACTGAGTGGAAAGTAGAGAGTTCCACATACCCCTTCCCCCTGCACAAGCATAGCCACCCCCCGCCCCATCAACATCCCCCACCAGAATGGTACTTTGTAACAATGAACCTACACTGAAATATCATTATCACTCAAAGTCCACAGTTTCCATTGGGGCTCACTCACTGATTTTATTTATGTATTCTTGCAATATGTAAATATCTTTGCAATGTAAATTGTATTCAAATTACAAGGATAAAATTACTGCTGTAAAAACATTGTCTTATGCCTTATAAAATTATATTCAAACTAAAATTTATTATCTATCATTATTTCATATATGTATATCTGTGTATATTTAAAATATATACACATTGAGGTAACTTAAAATTATTTTTTACATTTGTTGCCGGAGCCTAGAACTGTAGGGAGAGAATTAACCGTAAAGGATCATGAGGGAACTTTTTAAGGTGATGGAAATGTTCTGTACTTTGGTTTTGATGGTAGCTATGACTGTATTTTTCTGATAAACTCATCACACTGTAAGTTTTACTCTATGTATTGATAAATTATACCTCAATAAATTTAAGATGAAAAAAATTTTAAATAAAATCATTTTTAAAAGAAGTTTATATATACTAGAGAACTGGTAGCTTAGAAAGAAAAATGGTCGTTGAGTACCGAGACTGTTCTCAATACAAGGTAGTAAAAAATTTATTGCTTTCTGTATATCAGGAAGAAGGTTTTGCCTCACCCAAACTGAATACATACTTTTAAAAGAGTCTGCTTTTACTGTGATGTTGTGTACTTTATAACCATGACCATTTATTTAAAAAGAAATAAGCAAACACAGAGAATAATAAGGGTCTGTCATTAAAAATCACTAAAGTGTTTGTTTTTTCTGGGTTATGGTTGCTGTAAAGTGTTTCCCTTTGTCTAATAACAACAGACAAAGTTGTAGCTACTTCTCATCCTTAAGCATTTGTGGGCTTGTCTGAAAACTCTCTTCGATTTTGCTCTTATCCAAAGGCCAGGCCCTAAATATGGACTAACAAATCTGACAGGGTATTTTACATCCAAACCAAATTTGATGCTTCTTTAACAGCTGCTATGTAGCACCAAAGGCTTGAAGTTACCTCACCTTGAAACCCTTCCTGTGGCATTCAAGCAAGGAGGGGCCAACTGATACAATTAGGCACAATTGGAATGCTCTGAATTTTCTTAATATTCTCAATGCTTGCCCCAGTGTGGGGAAAACGTTTTCCCCCTTCATGAGAATATAACCTTTGGTTAACTCTGTATTTCCCTTATAACCCTCAACAGATAGTATATCAACTATGTTGCTAAGCAACGCAAGGTAAAAATGATGCCCTGGTTGGTAAATGTCATCTGGACTGGGAGAAGTAGAAACACCTGTTAGGAAGACGTATCTTTGGGCTTCCTGGATGTAATGATTCCTGTAACTGGGCATGTCCCTCGAAACTATGTCTATGAAGCAATTTACAAGAGATATTAGCTCCTGTGAGAAAAGACACCTGCTCAATGTGATCTTATCTTTTTCTATCTGCACTGTGTTACCTGCTAGTTAAGGAAATAACTCCCAGATGGCCGCAGGGGCTGCTGCACAGACTGCAGCAATGGATACCCGCGGCTGTCTGGCTGCCGAGCTGTGGTTCCTGCCCTATATCCTCCTGAAGAGGTGTCAAGTGTGGCCTTGGATACTCTTGTGGGCCTGATGTTTAGTTGAATCTAGGGGGCCATAATGGGCATGGAATATTCTTTCGGGGGATAGGGAAAAGTCTGCAAAACAAAGATAAAAGCTCGACCTATCCAAGGTCAGTTTTGTATCTATAAAGTATTATTTTTTGATACACGATTACAGGCCCCATTGGGGTGAAGGGATGCATGTTCACACTCATGCACAGGGATGACACAATGGCCATCAACAAATTTACTTCCAGCAAGAATTTTATTTGTAGTTGTAAAATACTTCTATCAATTGGAGATGATTTGGAGGCACACTCTATGGTACTGACTGCAAGGCTTTGAAGATGTGCCAATGTCTTCCCTGTCCGTAATATATTTTTCCCCCTCGGGGTAATCATCACCTGATTACCCTATTGCCCAATCCTGATGTGATCACTTCCAATAGAGGATTCTGCTCTCTTTCATTCTGGTATGATTGGTTTCTGTGATAAATGAACCAGGAGCACTTCGTCTACCATCAACACGTGGCCTCTGTTTTCCCCTTCTGCTTGCCTAAAGCTTCTCACTGTAAGCTAAAGAGCAGACCTTGTGGCTTTTGGAAAAATTAGAAAGCAACTCTCAGAAGTTGGTGGAGAAGACTGTTGAGGCTGCTAAGAATAAACCTAGGGCTGAGGTTTCCACATGTGAGCTGAGATTGACACCAAGAGTAAATACCCGACCAATTGGGCCAGGGGACTTGAAAGTCAGGATTTCCAAAATTATTTTGATCCAAAGACAGATGCCTTTGAGAAAGTAGACTGCGAACTCAAGATAGCAGAAAAAGAAACAGCACCTTGTAAAAGCAGAGACATATCTTATTGTGGTTATTTGCTTTGGTATATTGTTGCTATTATTTTTAATGGTTTATTTTATGAAAAGCACTAATAAAGCCCCGTAGACCTTTTCACTTTCTCTCTAATACCACATCTAGAAGACTAATTTAGTGCTAACTAGAATGAATGCCTCTCTTAAAATAATCTGAATTAATAGGCTTATAACCTTATATAGGTTTAACTATATAAGTTGTACCAAAAATGTAAATCTATTCTTAATTGGTAAACTGGGCCAACTGACCTTTCAAAATTTACAGAAAAGGTAATTTTGTATACTTCATATGATCTAATTTGAGAGAACGCATAACTAAATTCCTGAGAATATTTCTCCCTATAGGCACAATACAGTGAAAGCCACGAATATATAAAATTTCCTTTGTCTTTACACCAACAAGGAGCATATCCTTTAAGAAATCTAAATATGGAAAACCATGAATATAAGCTAATTAACCTCAAATGAATTTAAGGACAATGTCTCTAATAAGTGGAACTTGGAGATGTACTTTTATAATGAGTTAAGCTTAAAATCATCCTCTGTTAACAGATGCTGAATTAAATTATACTTATCTTAAATTGAATTCATCTACAATCAAATCATATTTCAAAAAATCTGCAAAGTCTATGCAGATCTGAAGGAAATGTGATACATATTGATTGGCCTTGTCTATCAACTCCTGAGGACAGTGTCAGGTATTGTACACAGTTCTTTTCCTGGGCCTTTTTGCTTTTCATGGCAATGTAGTTTTCTGTAAAGGTTAAATAAAAATCTGTCCTCCTTCCAATCTAAAAATAATTAAGCAAAGCAAATTTGTAACCACAACAGCAGAAGAGATAGCACGTTTGAAAGTGAATCTAACTTTGTGAGGTGTGATGTGACTGCATTTCATATGTGGAAACATCACCTTCAGAGTTTCTTCAGGAAATTGGTGTAGTGCTTGCTCTATGGCTTAAGGAGTTCCGGATTTGCATTTGGTAAAGGATGGCACCTCTTGACTAACCTTGGGAATTTTGAAGAAAGGAATACCCCACATATGTAGTGCTGCAAACAGCCTGGAGAAGAGCCACCGGACCCTTTGCTTCTGGCTCAAATAAATGAAGTGTTAAGACCAGTGTAAAAAGCTTTCTAGGAAAAACGTGTAGTCTTGGAGTTATTTACAAAATCTCAAGGTAGAAGTTCACTCTCAAGGTTTAGTGCTTGTATGGGTGGCTCTAGTTATATTAACATACAACAAGGGAATCTTTGTGTGTCAATGAGTGATTTTTTTTGTATCTATGAAAATAATACAGGAAAAACACAATAGAACATATATGTTCTGCAGAAGCATATAATAAAATATAATATATAATAATATAAGTATGTATACATAATATCGAGTAGATATATATAAGAAGCTTAAGATCATAAACTATGTGAAAGAGCTATCATTAAAACTGAGTCACTATCATTAAAAAAAATTTCCAATGGTAGGAAACTGGTAAAGGTATAACATTAACAACTGTGCATATGACTGTGCCTATATTGGGTAAAGCAAGCCTACACCTGATTCCACCAGCTGTAAGAAATGCAAAAATCGACCGACTAGCAACACTACAGCTCACGACCTTAGCACAGAAACGCAACATGACGGACCTTTTCTTGATCAAAACAGCTTGTTAAAGACAGTGTAAACCAAAAGGAGGGGCTGCCAAGAAAAGTATCTCAAAACTGCTCAAATACCGTTCTCTGATGACATAAGTTGCAATTTCCTTCGGGGGGGGAAAAGGAGCATTCACGATGATTAAATTTATGATCAACTTTAATGGGATTAAGATTTTTTTCAGGAAGCATGAGTATATACTACATCTCTGAAATCGGGACCCTTGTAACAGTGAAAAGAAGGAATATTAACAATTATGCAGTCAAAATGTAAAAAAAACAGAACTGCCCCCAGGTAAACCAGGATATATGGCCGTCCTACCATAAAGGAAATTCCCAAGGGTCAAAACCAAAAAAGACCCTGAACGCCAAACAGTGAATGAATGTGTGGGGTGGCAGCTGCTCTTATGTCCAGTCCTGTGAAGATTATAAGTATATGTAAACACTAAACACTATCCCTGATACACAATACATGCTAGAAATATTATTGTGCCTTACCCACTCAGAGAACAAATCTTTCTTTAAGAGCTTTCATAAATCACATTCTAATGATAAAATTGATGGCAGGCCCTCCAACCCAAAAAGAGCTTTTTTACACTTAGAACACAAAATGTGTTTCAGTTATATCAAATTGAATTATGTTAAAAAAAAAAAACTTTCTAATTCATTGTCTCAGATATGGCTGTCTTATAACGGGTAAATATGAGGAAACTGAAGCTTGGCAGGGGATAACCTTCTAAATCCTTTCCCATCTACCAAGTTTCTAAAATTCTTACTCCAATCCGAAAACACTGTTCTCAGAACACATGGAAACTTTCCTTTAGCACTGACACATCAGACTCACAGCACGGACACATCAGACTCACAGCACGGACTACAGAGGTTTCAGAGTGGAGTGAATGAAATTCCCTCTCTAGTCAACACAAGGACTGGGAACACTGTTATAAATAAAACCACAATAAACAAGTTCACATGGATCACTGTTATTATTTAAAATTTCCCCTAATATTTGAAGAGAATTGTCCTCTGTAGTGGGTTGACCTGGGTTCTCCCAAAGAGTATGTCCAAGTCCTAACCCGCGGTACCTGTGAATGTAATCTCATTTAGAAATGGGCTTTTTGCAGATAAAATTAACTTAAGGATCTTGAAATGAGATCATCCTGGATTTAGGGAGGGCCCTAATCCAATGGCTGCTGTCCTTATGAGAGAAAGAAGAGTATGGAGACATGGAGGGGGATGCCATGTGAAGATGGAAGCAGAGACTGCAGTCACGCTGCCACAAGCCAAGGAATGCCTGGAGCCGCCCGAAGCAGGAAGAGGCGAGGAAGAATTCTTCCCAGGGGCCTTCGTTAGGAGTGTCGCCTACCACAACTTGTGGCCAGTTTTGACGGCTGAGCCTACCTCAGTGCCTATTAAGTATAAGGATTCTGAAGATGCAAAGTTTAAACAACCTTTTAGCAACAATGAGATTGTGGAAATGAGTTTCCCCTTCCATTATTTTGTGCAAGCATGACATGGGACATGGAAGGCACAGGCATTTTGGTTTTGCTGGGCATTGATGAGCAGGTGAGGGCATTGATGTAATAAATGACAAGAGAGTAATAGTTATACAAATATTTTTGCTTACATTCACCTTTTACCAGTCATCATCAACCTTAAAATCTCAATAGTTTTTTTTTAACTCCCTCACCCAGTTGATCTCAGATGCTATTGGACATTCCCCGAACCATTTCTCCCATTTTCCTTTCCTTCTCCAGTTCCACATCCATAATCCCAGTTCAGGCCCTCAAAACTATACTCCCACATGACCATAGTATTTCCCGGCTTGTTTTCTCACTTCGAACTATCCATCTCCATTTACTTATGTATATATGATATCAAACACACACATATATATAAATTCACAAATCTAAAGTGACCCAATACTCTCTCTCCTATCATATGCTTAACACATCTGTTATTTACAGCCAGGTCTATGATAAATTTTAATCAATCCCAAACTTAACTCAGGTTGTTTCCTCTGTTTGTAAAACTCCTCTCATATCTACCAAATTAAAACTTCATAAATGCCAGGCAAGTGAGTAAGATAGTGAAGCTGGATTAGAGTTTGCATTTTAAACACTTTGGGATATTCTTTACTTTTACAAAGTAATATTTTATCTCCTATTTTTCTTAAGAACATGGCCCTCTCATTTTATCTTTAAAAAATTCCTATTTTGGGCAGAGACATCGATAGAGAATAATTTGCTACTACAAAAAAGACAGTGGCGCGTACACAATGCCATGCAGACTCACAGTTGTGGAGACACAGAATGGTGGCACAAGACTGTGCACGACCTGCCCAAAGGGCAGCTGCTACTAAGCTCAGATAACTGGCATCATCTGTTGCCAGAGTTTGCCTGATGCTTCCTCATGATGACATTGACTTTATGCATTGTTGACAAGAATGCCATAGACAGGATGTGCCTTTCTCAGCACGTGATATCAGGAGGTCCATGATGTCTGTGTGTCTCGAGCCTGCTGATGTTAACTTTGCACTTGGTTAAGAGGGTGTCTTCCAAGTTTCTCTACTGTAAAGTACTTTTTTCCCCTTGGTAATTCATATGTATCCTGTGGGAAAGTACTTTGAAATGATTCAAATAGCCTGCTTCTCATCATAATTTTGCACATATAATTTTAACATCAATTGATGATTTTTGCCTCTAATGATTACTACTGTAGTGTTTATTAAAAGGTGATTTCTTATTTCTATTTTCCCCGTCTACATTTGTTCATTAGCATTGATAAGGAAAAGCTTTACCTTATCCCACACTTATTTATTTATTCAATTATGTATTTACCAGTATGAACTCATAGATATTTATACTATTCTATCTTACTACCACTATTTCTTTTGTTGCTGAAATGGTCGCAGCTTTGATCATTAGGAGCTCCTTTAAGTTGGCTCCTATTTTGTTTTTATGTCTGCCATCAATTTTTGAGAGCTTCCCTACTTTCTGCACTGCAAAATGTTCCAGGCTCATCTTGTACTTTCCTTGCCCCAGATCTGCAATCAACCATTTCTCCAGGAGTCCTACTTATGCTTTTTGGGGAACCTGTATTCAGAAACCAAGATCTGGGCCAAAAGTGTGTGCATTTCTACTCTGTCATTACACCTTTGTGATGGCTTCTAGGCCCTCTCAGCAGATAGATCACACACACCTCTATCCATCTTAATTTCTATCTGTCTGTATATACATTAGAAACCATCAGTTCATACTAATACCTTTCAAACACCACATTCTAGATTTCCCTTGTTACATATTTGTAACTTCTTTCTCCAACAGTAAGAAATCTGGCTTCTTATCTACAATATATTTACTTAGTTGCTCATTCCTCGTATGTACAGTACATAGTTTCAGAATTGATAGTCATGCTCTGAAGTACATTATGTATATATAGTTCTTTTTGTGTTGTTTTATAATGTACAATTCATATATGCTTTTACTTAATCACTTGGATTAATTGTTTTATTCCTCATTCCCCTGAGGTGTGGTTACAGTTAGATATCAACCAGGATGTGGGAATCAATCTATCTATCCACCTACCCATCCATCCATCCATCCATCCATCCACCTATTCATTCATTTCTTCCTGTAATATTGCCATGGTGAAAGAGAACTACATAAGAAAGTTTATTCAAGAAAATGTCACTTCCTCCTTACCCCTTTTACCACATTCCCATCCCATATTCTTGACACCTGTTCTCTTTTTTTTTAAATTAATTTATTTAATTGGCTGTGCTGGATCTTTTTTGCTATGCGCGGGTGTTCTTTTTAGTTGCGGTGAGTGGGGGTTACTCTTCATTGTGGTGTGTGGGCTTCTCATTGCCGTGGCTTCTCTTGTTGCGGAGCACGGGCTCTAGGCACGTGGGCTTCAGTAGTCGCGGCACATGGGTTCAACAGTTGTGGCTCATGGGCTCTAGAGTACAGGCTCAATAGTTGTGGCGCACAGGCTTAGTTGCTCCGCAGCATATGGGATCTTCCTGGAGCAGGGATCGAACCCGTGTCCCCTAGCATTGGCAGGCGGATTCTCAACCAATGCCCCACCTAGGAAGCCCTTGACACCTGTTCTTAACTGATGTTATATATATTACCAATCTCATTCGTTTCAGGATTTTACTTCTGAGCTCTCTTTTTGAAGAAATGAGCAGATAATGCATAATCCATTATGCTCCCCTCCTACTTACCTAAAACATTTCATACTTTTGATACTCTTTGCACTTTGCTTTTGCACTTAATAAAAAATCCTGTAACTCTTTCCATATCAGTTCCTAGAGATTTTCCTTATTTTACAGTTGCACATTATTTCATCATGTAGATGTACCATGGCTTATTTAACCACATCTTCTATTTATGGGCATTTTATAACTACGAAAAATTCTTCAATAAATAATTGTGTGCATATATATTTAATATTGTTGGGAGGACATATTTAGGACTAAAATTTTGATCTCCTCATGCCTGGTTCAATTCTGTTTTAGATCAAATGATGTAATGTAATTAAGATTGTTCTGAAGACTAAAAACTGTTTTATAAATATAGTGAAATAATACTATGTTAATAACATTATTTTTTTCCTCCAAACTAACTGAAACTTCTTTTGAGACCAGCAGTTCAATGCCATAAACATTTGTCCTCAGCTACTAAATCAGATGGTTACTTTTGAAAATTCCCTCTGTATTTAAATTCTAACACGTATAATCACATTTCTAATTCATTCATTAAAAAATTCTGATAGTTACTAGTTTTTACTTAAACATTAAATCTATTATTTGTATCATTTCTAATCTTAAAAACCCACTGTTATATTAATCATTTTCCCTATCTTATTTTTGCAGAGACAGGAGATAAAATTTACAAACTATGATCTTATTTGGTTCCTTCCACTCCCTAATTATGATGTCAAATAGGGTGGGAGGAGAAAAACAAGATCCTGTGATGCCAGGAGCACTCTGCAGGTCGTCTCACAATGACTTAGAGGCTTAGGGGCTCTCCTCCTTCTTAGTGAGAGGAATTACACCCAAATTCAGCTTCCTTCAGGAATGTGGGCCCTCAGATCTCCACAACCTGAAGAGCTGTTATTTCAGAATGTGCAAAGGATGCTATACAGTCTGTTTAGGGTTATCTTTTGTCCTGCCTCTAACCAGGGTTCAAGGAATACCTGATATACTCCAGGCTAGTTCATCAGGAGATTGCCTTGGGATATGGAATCCAGGAACTAAAGAGTATGTGCCTTGTCTTTCCTTCATCATGGCCAACAAAGACCTGTTTAATCCACCATGAGGTTATCGCCAGGTCCAACCAAGCCTCAGAAAATCACTTGTTGGGAATCTCCAAAGTTTTGGTGAGATGTTAGCCCTAAATTCTGCAATTTCAGCAGATCAATGTAGCAAATCTATGCAGCAAAAAGGATTTCAGGTCTGTGAAAAGGTGAATTCTGATATGGCTTCAAATATGTGCTTCATCTACTTAACTGATTATGCCACTAATTATATATAATGCAGAGTCCAATATGTCAACAGTTTGGTAGGGACCTTGCTGTCTGGGTTGGGATGAACTCTGAGTTTTCAAACTTGCGTCATAACCTCTTCATCCACCATCACAGGAGTCAGACAAGACTTCGAGCCACATCATTGAACCCAAACTTCTAAAATTGGTATTAGAGTTTATTTTTGTTTAACTTAAGCAACCACAAGGAAAGCAAAGTTTGCCAAAAACATAGAGAATAAGCTTCGAGGTGATGTTCTTATATTCTTACCTCCTCGATCTCGGGCAGCTAAACTTTGACCCCTTCTTAATGTAATGTCCAATTGGTACATTCCGGGATCAGCCAAAGGGACATCTGCATTACTGGTTCCAGCAGTATTTATTTTCTGAAAAACAAGAAAAACATACAAATTATTAAATTTATTATCTCTATTCTATTTCCTCCAATGGGGCACCATGTGTAGCTAAATGCAAACTCTAAGAATTAGTCAATATAATAAGTCATCTTGTGAATTCACACAGCATCATAATCACCCAGTTCTCTGAAGGTTTTGAAATTCATGAAATTCTTTAGACTCAAAATAAAGACACAGTAGTTATAGGAATTCTTGTTTTAACTCAGATTAGGATAACAAATACAACACGAAAAACACTTCCCATGGAAAGCCCCACATAATTCAGCTAAGAAAGACTAACAAAGAATTAGTGCTTGAAGTGAAAACACGGTCAGTGATGAATGGAGAATAAAGGTATGTGAGAGCAGTTGATTTCCACGTAACTGGGTTGAAAATTCAAATGATTTATTCAGGTGACTTTGTTGATTCATTTATCCATGCAAACGGACTCACACTGATGGATTATACATGTCTATTTTAGACCCAGCATAAAATATGATATAATTATACAGAAATAAATTCACCTAGCATTTTGACAGTACTTGTAAGAAATAAATTCTCAATAGGGCTAAATTCCTAATGCTGCTTTCTATGGAATAAAAGTGCACAAGCTATTTCTAGAACTAAAAATCTTTGCAAAACTACCTCTATAGAATACCTCTAGCAACCATATACCAGGCATTGAGTTATAACTGCACTTGCAAGAGGAATAACTATATAAAAACAACATAAGAGAAACGTATAGTAAAAATTTTACAAGTCATATTTTATACTCTCTGCCACACTGAATACAGTAGGAAAACTCACTTTTCTTCAAAAGTTTGAGGTGATTTTAAATCCTTATATATTTTTTTCCAATTCAAAAAGAAATATACTTTTGTGATAAAATGTATGGATAAGGTATAGGATTAGACATCATTCTGGCTCTTTTAATTCTATAGTTTACATGAAATACAGCTAGAAAGCAGTTTTTGTTTTTGTTTTTTTTAATGTTTTAAGACCAAGATGAGAAGATTTCCTATGGGAGCAATGGGAGCAATTATCATTTCAAATAAGAAGCAGCACAACTCTGACTGATAACCTAAACTTATCATCTCTCATCTGTTAACAATAAAAAAATTCACTGTTTCTCATGATATCCCTGTTTCCATGAATAATAGCACCGTTCCCCAAGCCACTCAGGCCAGAAATCTACAAGCATTTCCCTCTTCCCACATCCAAACAGCTGCCAATCCCATCCACTTCATTTCCATGTTACATCTCCCAGTTGTCTTTTTCTTTTAATTCCTTTCTTTTTCTTTCTTTTCTTTTAATTCCTTTTACCAAGAATTTGGATCAGGCCATCAAGCAACAGAGGAGTAAAAGGTAAAATGACTGTCTTTCTCTTTCCTCAAACATCCAATTGCCCCACCTCCTCGGGGTCACCAATTATAACAATTCAGGGTATATTCTTCCACACTTTTGAACGTCTTATACAAATACACATACATATAGGTTAACTTTTCTGTGGTTGATTTTTCAGTGTTTGTTTGAAGAAAGTATTATATTTTGCTTATTATTTCACAATTTATTTAACTTAAGAAAAATATCATGGGCAGTTTTCTAATCAATACATAGAGATCTATTTTTTTTTGAGGTACATGATTTTCCACAGTGTGGGAATGCCATAATTTCTTCAATTACTTTCCTAATGATGAACATGAGTTGGCTACAGTATTTGCCACTAAAAGAACTTGTGCTTTTATTTCTCTCATAGGATGGATTTTAGCCAAAAGTTTTAAATAGTTTACACTCCTACTGAAAGTGCGGGAGTGTCTATTTCCCATATCCTAGTCAACACAGGATGTTACCAATTTTCAAGTTTCGTAGGCAGAAATAGTATCTTTCTTCAAAACACATTTCTAGCAGTATGGTAAGATGTCTTGAAACTAGCATAAACGGCAAGAGAGTGATGGCTCTTCACTGGACCACGCAGAAGATTCCCACTTGAAAAGAGGAAGCCAACCAACTTCTGAATCTTCTGAATGCCTTTTCAAAGAACAGTTTGTATGTGGGTTTAATTAATAAGCAAGATTTAAATTAAAATCCAACAAACATGTGTTAAGTTCCTAGTATGTGCTAAGCCTTTCTTGAGGCTCTGTTTACATACATTGTTTCAAAATAAACAAATCCACAAACATTAAATGTAGACAGATTTATTACTTTCTAAAAAATGGAATAAAATCTATAGGAAAGTAGAAATTTTCTACTCACTCTGCATCCTCTTCTAGTGTTTTGACAGGTACCCTACGGGCAGAAAAGTTTGAATGCTCAGATATCTGTTTTTTTGTAGCTCTCATTGCTCTATTCAATAGCTTCTTGAAGTTGAGAGTGAATAATTTACAGAGTGCCTGGTTTAACATTTTAAAATGTATATGATACTACATGGGCAAATAAAGGAATTTCCAAAGGTAATTTTAATTATATCGGATTTTCCACTTTTGTTGTTTGAGAATTTGACACCTACTTAAGAGAATTGGCTTTTTAAAGCCTGACTAATATTCTCCGCTGTGTGTGTGTGTGTGTGTGTGTGTGTGTGTGTGTATTTACAGATCACATTTTCTTTATCCATTCCGCTTATGACAGACATTTAGGTTATTTCCATATCTTGGCTGCTGTGAATAATGCTGTAATAAATGTGGGAGTGCAGATATCTCTCCAAGAAACTGATTTCATTTCCTTTGGATGTATACCACCTTCCCCATCTTGTTCTCCGTGTATTCCTAACCCAGTCTTCAAGAACCATTTCATTAGCACTTTATATGTTTCTTGTCCATTATCCCATTGTATCTCAAAATGTCATATTTAACATTTTAGATTGTAAACTTTTGACAACAAAGAATAGGATGTTTAAGGATCCAATTGAACACAAATTGTGGTGGAGATTAGAGGACAGAAAATGTCGTCAAGGGCAGGTGAGACAGCTGAGTAGATACATACATGGGGATCTACAGCAAAGGTGGCTACTCCATGGGCACTTTGTTCTCTCTCCTCTCCTGTGTCCGTGTATGGCATCTAACCTGTTTTGGCACCTTCTGTCAAGAGAATCTTCTCAGTATACTGCTCTAGGCCGACATTAGCAGCTGATCAAAATTGCACTTAAAATGAAACCCTGCCCACTCAAGGGCTATAATGAAAGACAGACTATGATATAATGGAGTTATTAAATCATTGGGAGAACAAGAAAGATGATCAATTATTGTGGGAAAAGAATCTGAGATGACAATAGAGCAGTTTGAAAACAGGAGTAGGCCTTTGACAAGTAAAGATGTGGAAGAAGGGAGGATGGGAAAACCAACACGAGCCCACCAGTGAGTGCTCACAAGAGCGTGCGTCACTGCACTGTATGAGAAATAAGGTGGAAAGGAAGACTGATGTTCAGTCACACCAGCGTGAGGAGAGTTTCAACCTGTGGGCAACAGGAAACCATCATGGGCTCTTCAAGAGAGAAGAAATATAGCCAGGACTCATTTAACAAACATTTATTGCCTATCTTTCATGTTTCCGGCTCTGGACTAAATGATTAGATTTCAGAGAGGAAGAAAATTCAGCCTTTTCTCTCTGACGGATAGATGAGAGTAGAGAAATCCTGTGGATACAGGAGTTATTTAAAAGGTTTTTATGACAGTCCAGTTTACGTCTCAAGGGACTGATCTGGTCAGTTTTAACAGAAATAAAAGAGTGACTTTGGGAGATATTGAGAAGAGTCATTTAGCTGAATTGTCTCCTGACAAGATGTAGGAGATATGGGAAAGGGATGGATGAGTCACTCAGAAGTCTGGGGAGATTGGTAATGTCAGCAGCAGAGAGCAGAAAAGACAGGTGGAGCAAATTCCAGGCCACCCCTGTGTCAATCTCTGAGGTTACCCCCAATTCTAGGAAAAAAGAAAGTCAAGAACTTAAACAGATCTAGAGATATATCTCCCATCAGGCTCACTGAAATGGTTCCAGGAAGAAACCTGGATTATGGAGGGATACTAGAAATATAATTTTTATGGGTTAGTATCTTTTTCAAATGTCTATTAAGTTCTCAAACGTTAGGATGTATTAGGAAAGAAGTGTCTGAAGTACAAGGCACCCATACAGCTCTAAAACAAACTTTGTCATTTTAAATATTTCTTATGTTTTTTCAGATTTAACATTTATTTATTTTTTATACATCTTTATTGGAGTATAATTGCTTTATAATGTTGTGTTAGTTTCTACTGTACAACAAAGTGAATCAGTTATATTTATACATACATCCCCATATCCCCTCCCTCTTCAGCCTCCCTCCCACCCTCCCCAACCCACCCCTCTAGGCCGTCACAAAGCACCAAGCCGATCTCCCTGTGCTATGCAGCAGCCTTCCACTAGCCATCTATTTTACAATTGGTAGTGTATATATGTCAATGGTACTCTCTCACATTTATTTAGTGACTATTATAGCAAATTCAAATATACCCTTCCCCTTGCTAAACTGCCATGTCCCACATTTAGATGGGTGTTGCTATTTTTTTAACCACTTTATTGAGGTATGATTGATATGTAAAAAGCTATACATACATAATGTATACACCTCCATGAGTTTGGGAATAAGTATACACCTGTGAAACCATCACCACCAAGGCCACAAATACATCCATTTCCTTCCAAAGTTTCCTCCCACCCCCTTTATTATTATTATCATTTGTGTGTGTGTGTGTGTGTGTGTGCATGTGCACGCATGTGGTAAGAACACTTAATATGAGGTCTACCCTCTTAGAAAATTTTAAGTATGCAATACAGTATTGTTAGCTTTAGGTACTACGCTATATGGTAGATCTCCGGAACTTATTTATCCTGCATAACTGAAACTTTGTACACTCTGACCATTACCTCCCCATTTTCTCCTCCCCTCACAACCCCTGGAAACCACCATTCTACTCTATACTGCTATGAGTTTTACTATTTTAGATTCTATATATAAATGAAATAATACAGTATTTGTCTTTCTGTGACTGGCTTATTTCACTTGGCATAATGTTCTCCAGGTCCATTCATGTTGTTGCAAATGGCAGATTTTCCTTCTTTCTTAAGGTTTAATAATACTCCATTGCATGTATATACCAAATTTTCTTTATCCATTCATCCATAAATGGAAGTTTATGTTGTTTTCATATCTGGATATTGTGAATAATGTTGCAGTAAACATTGGAATGTACATATCTCTTTGAGACCCTGATTTAAATTCCTTTGTATAAATACCCAGAATTGGGATTGTTCACTCATATGGAACCATAAAAGATCCCAAACAACCCAGGCAATCTCAAGAAAGAAGAACAGAGCTGGAGACATCAAACGGTCTGATTTCAAACTATACAACAAAGCTATGGTGATTGAAACAGTATGATACTGGCATAAAAACAGACAAATAGATCAATGGAACAGAATAAAAAGCCCAGAAATAAACCCACACATATACAGTCAACTAATCTTCTATAAGGGCATCAAGAACATAAAGTAGGGAAAGGACAGCATCTTTAATAAATGGTGTTGGTAAATTTGTATATCCACATACAAAAGAATGAAATTAAACCCTATCTTACACCATATGCAAAAGTCAACTCAAAATGGATTAATGACCTAAATGCAAGACCTGAAGTTGTAAATCTTCAAGAAGAAAACATAGGGAACAAGCTCCTTGACAGTGGTCTTGGTAATAAATTTTTGGATATGACACCAAAAGCACAGGCAATAAAAGCAGGAATAAACAAGTGAGACTACATCAAAATAAAAAGATTCTGCCTAGCAAAGGAAACAATCAACAAAATGAAAAGACAACTTATGGAATGAGAGGAAATATTTGTAAACCATTTACCTGGTAAGGGGTTAATATGTAAATACAAGGAACTCCTACAATTCAATAGCAAAAAGAAAAACAAAAAACAAACAAACAAAAAAAACAAATGGATTAAAAAATGGGAAAAGAAACTAAATAGACATTTTCCCAAAGAAGACATATTGAATGGCCAATAGGAACATGAAAAGGTGTTCAATATCACTAGTCATCAGAGAACTGAAAACCCAAACCGTGCCTGTTAGAATGGCTACTATGAAAAAAAGAAAAACAAAAACAAAAAACCAAATGCTGGTGAGGACAGACCAAAGAGGGAATCCTTATATACGATTGGTGGGAATGTAAAAGAAATAAGCTCAAATTTTTAAATTCAGAGTTCTAGGCACAGTTAAAGGTTTAGGGAGGTTTCTATGAGAATACTCAAAGTTTGGGGACTGTTGAAGCCAAAAAGCAGATGCAATATTTGAAATTGAAAATTATACCATAAGTGAAATTTGTAGCCTTATCAGGTCACTTGTAGGAACGTCAGAACAAGACTGTGGAAGAGAGGGACCATGAGGATGTGAAAGGAAGCATTTGGAAGGATTGTAATGACCACAGCACCCACATCTTCTATTCCACCAAGCCACCTTTGTTACAGAAACCCTTCCCCCAATGTTCCTGGCTTGCCTGAACTAGAACAGTTACCATGCATGTGATGTTAAATTTCCTCATACCAAACCCTTCTCTCCCTTATTTTACATAGACTAGTGGCTCTCAACCTTGAGAGCTTTGGCTAGGCACCCAGGAACTTTGGGGGTTGGAACCCAAGTATTAGTATTTTTTCTTACAAATCCTCGGATGATTTCAATATGCACCCTAGCTTGACCCATTGTGCCATTTATAAAAGCACATCTTTTTTTTTTTTTTTTTAATTTATTTTATTATTTATTTATTTTATTGGCTGTGTTGGGTCTTCGTTGCTGCACACGGGTTTTCTCTAGTTGCAGCGAGCGGGGGCTACTCTTCCTTGTGGTGCGCAGGCTTCTCATTGCGGTGGCCTCTCGTTGCAGAGCACGGGCTCCAAGCGCATGGGCTTCAGTAGTTGCGGCACATGGGCTCAGTAGTTGCAGCTCACGGGCTCTAGAGCGCAGGCTCAACAGTTGTGGCACACAGGCTTAGTTGCTCCGCAGCATGTGGTATCTTCCTGGGGCAGGGATCGAACCCGTGTTCCCTGCATTGGCAGGCGGATTCTTACCCACTGAGCCACCTAGGAAGTCCTATAAAAGCACATCTTTGAGAAAGTTTATACACAAAGAATTTCCAGGCTTTTAATATTTATATCATGAAACACCTGGGGCATATAAATGGGAATCAATACATATTGATTCCCTGTGACTTTGAGTTCTGCTGCTTAGGAGGTCTTTTTATCTAAGTGAAGAAAGCTTCCGCCAGAAGATATAACAGTGCTGATGAGTTCAAAGTTGGCCTGGCCTCTTTAAGATTTTCATTAGAGGTAGAAAGGGGTTACTGTGTTAGCTGGGGTAGTTGATCCTTATTATCAACAGGAACTAGTTATTGTAGCAGTGTACAGAAAAGGAGAGGTAAGTCTGCATTCAAGGAGGTTTTCCTGGGTGTTCCTAGTATTGCTGTGCCCCGTGGACTGTAGATTGGTAAGTTGTTTCACATGCCCAGGCCACGCTCAGTGCAACTCTAAGTCTTATCAACAACATCCACTTCATGATAGCTTTGATATTTTTAACTTTTAAAATTTAACAACCTTGTTAGGGATATCAAGAGGTATCCTTGAGGATTTCTACTTAGTTATTACTTCTTCCTACTGTGGCAAAAGGCACTTCAAAATGGAGTTGGTATTGCTAAGAGAGCTATTTAAAACAGAGCCCCAAGACCATTAAGAAAGCAGGGTTGATGTATGTCCTCACTGGGTGGAACCATAAACTTGTGAACTGGGCCAAACCACAAATATTCCAAGGACACTGCAAGAAAACCTGCAACTTGTCACAGTACCAGACTTCCGCCTCCCTCTAGTGATAGATAGCCTTTAGCAACCAAATATGTATAGATAAGAAGAGCTTCAGCTTGCCAGCACCAATCGTAATTCTTTCAAAACAACTTTCGCAACCTTTGCAATTTTTGCAAACCTAAAGTTTGCCTTTATAAAACCCTGCCTTTTCTCTCCTCCTTGGAACACATGTTTGACTCCTACTGGAATCTGTGTCTCCCAAATTACAATTCTAAGACCCCAGATAAAGCCTTTATTTCTTTGCAGTTCTGCTGTGATGAATTTTGTTCAACACTACTTAGTCATCTCTCCTAGTTTCTATGACATTAGAAATATCTGCACAGTGAAATCGCCATCAAGTGGAAATAAAAGGGTTTTAAAATTCAATTTTCAAAAAACAACTCCAATGTCACTGGGATAGTCAAAGTTCAATGAAGCTCAAGGATGCACTTCTCAAAGGAAGATTATAATTAGTTAGAGGTCAACTGAGTAAATGACTTCAAAAACTGAAACCACACAGAATAAGGAAAATCTATGGCAACCAATGGGTATCCCCCACTAAATATGTGAGTCATAGTGCCTGTCTAATCCACAGGCCCACCTGAAAGAACAGCTCATGCTTGAGTCTGTGTAGACTGAACTTCCTTGCCCCTTGTTCACAGCTCATTAGACCAGAGCTGGGTCCCTGAACTAGAGGCAGATGATGAATAGGCTGATCAGTGATAGGTTGTTAGTCAGCAAAAAGTGTTATTACGCAAAGGTTGTTTGACCAAGTTCAGAGAGAAGAAGTTAAAAGTGCCTGCCAAAGGGTGATAACAGAGAGACTGGAGAGGCCATCATGGCCCACAGATAACCCCAAATTAGAAAGCAGGTGCTATAATCATAATTAAGTATGGGGTGGAAAAATATATATAGTAGAAGGTAGAATATAACATTGTAATAGGACATACAGACAGATCAACTAACCAAAGCAGGGTGTGACAACAGCTGGGCAGGAGAGTACAGCTCCCTGAAGTCCCACTGCTGAAGGCCTGGAGCAGCTGGGAACGGAGGGCAGGCTGCTCTGGGCTCTGCGCTCTTGGAGCTCTATCTGACCTGCTCCCCCATCACCTTCTCACCTCCTTTGGTGAGCGACAGTTGAAGTGAGTCCTTGGCTCTGACAACAGAATAAAGTGAGAAAAGAAAAGAGCAACAAGAATGAGCAAAAGCAGCACAGATGCAAGAAAGCAGCCAGGTAACACCAGAAATCCACAAACTGGCAGAAAACAATGCTATGGGAGAAAGGGAGCAGCAGAGAGAGGCTTCAGACAGACAGAAATTGCCCCATGCCCTCAACTTCTTCCTCCCCAGTAATGTGCAGTGATCGTGGATGTTCACATACAGGTTCCTCTGCAGTGCCACTCACCACCCAGACAGAGGTCCAACTGCAGGCCATCGCTCTGCAGTTACTAAGTGAGGAAAACTTCATGTTTTTATGAATATTTTCAACAAGAATTGGGGGAAAGGCTTATGATTAAAGTAACCAAATAATTTAGCAATATGTAACTGCTTTTGAAAAAGCATGAAGTTCAGTGCTCCCCAGACATCTTTTCTGGGACTCCCACAAGACTGATCACTCCCCCTTGGCTTGTCCGCTGAGTTGCTTCTCTGTAGCATCGCTTCGTTATCACTGATAGCCTTTCCACCTACACATGCAGTATATAAAACAACCTGAGCCGAAGGAAAGCAAATAAAATTCTCTTTTCCCAACCCTTCTGTACATGGACCCCTCCCTTTTGTAATTAGACCCTGTAACCAACATTTGTGTCATAAGAAGCAAATTCTGATGATGAAATTGCAGGCTTGATGCAACTATTTAATTTCGGCCAAAAACACTTACCCCCTCTGCACCTTTCTTTTCTAATCTTTAAACTGGGATAAAATACCTTACAAAGCACTGTTTTTATTATGAGGTAAAATATGTAAAAATGCTTTGTAAACGTAAAAAGAAAATTTAAATATAAGTAGTTATTTGGGGGCAGGTGAGATGAGAAGAGCTATTATAAAATAGGGGAAAGATTACAGGATTCAAAACACAAAGACCTATATACAAGACCCAATTACATTATTAGGTGGCTCTGAGGCAGAGAAAAAGTTTTTGAGCTTTATAAGCCTAATTTTCCTCTTCTTTTAAAAGAAAGACACTTGTGAAAATTAAAAGAAATCATGTAATTTAAAGTGCTTTGTATAAAGAAGATGTGGTATATACATACAATGGAATATTACTCAGCTATAAAAAGGAATGAAATGGAGCTATATGTAATGAGGTGGATAGACCTAGAGTCTGTCATACAGAGTGAAGTAAGTCAGAAAGAGAAAAACAAATACTGTATGCTAACTCATATATACGGAATCTAAAAAAAAAAAGGTACTGATGAACCAAGTGACAAGACAAGAATAAGGATGCAGATGCAGAGAATGGACTGGAGGACGCGAGGTTGGGGGGGCGGGCGGGCAAAGGTGAAGCTGAGACGAAGTGAGAGAGTAGCACAGACATATATATACTACCAACTGTAAAATAGATAGCCAGTGGGAAGTTGCTGTATAACAAATGGAGATCAACTTGATGATGGATGATGCCTTAGAGGGCTGGGACGGGGAGGGTGGGGGGGAGTCGAGGGAGGGAGGGACTATGGGGATATGTGTATAAATACAGCTGATTGACTTTGGTGTACCTCAAAAACTGGTACAAGAGTGTAAAGCAATTATATTCCAATAAAGAGCTAAAAATAAATCAATAAAATAAAAAAATAATAAAGTGCTTTGTAAAGAGTCCAGTGATTCACAAATGCGAAGTAGGTTCTTCCTGATTTTTTCAAATAATAATATATATTATGTATGTATTACCACTGCTATTGTTATTAACAGTTAATTAAAGCTTAGAAAGTAGATCATGCTTGGGTTGACTCTTCCACTTTCAGTATTATTATATTATTTAATGACTGTTATCTTTACTATTTCACCAAAATAATATTTGTGAGGCTTAAGAGCATGATAGATTTTATTTGTATTAACTCTTCTGACCCTTTGTCTTTTGGTGAGTTCCCAAGCATGCTCCTTCTCTCCCTACCCCAATCCCCCCACTGAGAACCAAACTGCATTAAAAAGTGCATAGCTACCTACAAAAAAACCCAACCTCGAGGAGAGAAGACTTGTCAGAAGAAGGCGTAATTAATTAACTTGTTTATTGATGCTATCTTCCTTGTCATGAATACTTCTGTCAATAAGCATTTAAATAGATTAGTCCAGTTCTAAATTATTTCCAAAATTTAGGCATATACAGAGGAAAATATTTCCTTTTAGAGGACTTGAAGTTTTGAGATTCTAACAATCTCAGAGAGAGAAGCTTGTGTAACAGATGTTAGATTGATGCTAAATATTTGGGATTTTGCTGAAAAATACTTCTAGTAGTTTTATGTATTCACACCTACAAACCTGCAGCACACTGATGCAGAGCCTCACTGGCTTTTATCAAAAACAAAGAAACCTTATTAGATTTAAATAAATATATCTCCTTTTGGAATAATTCTACAATTTTCACTTTCTTCTGTAAATTACAAGTACTTTTCATTTGGGTTTCTTTTTCAGAACTCTATTATTTCTTTCAAAAGAAAGCCAGGAAAAACCAAAGAAGCAAAGTAAGATTTTAGTGTTTCTATCAGGTATCAACTTTGTGTGAATGTCCAGTCACTCCTTGCAGCAAAATTATACAGGTATCTTTAAAAAGAACATAAAACAGCTCTAGATAACATGACCTCTACAACTACTTTTATTCTAACACTTGGTTTTCTTGGGAGAAAACCATGGCGATAATAGTTTTTCTGAAAAAGAAATTAGCAAATTTTAGTAATTAATCTCAACACCCCTCCCAATACCCCAAACACCCAAAGTTCACCTCATCTTCATTCAGCATTTCACTCATTCACTCACTCAATTACTATTTTTTGGTCCCCTACTGCATGCCCAGCACAGAATTAATGTCATGGAGAACAAAGAAAGATGTTTGAACATACTCTTTTCCTTCAAAGATTATCATGGAGACAGTTTTGCATGCAAAGCTTAAATGCCAACTTGGAAAAACAAGACAAGAGGTGTTTCATGACAGTAAATGAGAAGTCCTCTCTTTCTCCAACCTGCTTCTTCTCCTCTTTGCTCTGGATGTGGGTTTGAGGCATCCTTATGGGATGCCCAGCCACCTAAGCTAGAAAACCTAGCACCTACACCTGGACCCCAACATGCAACTGTGAAGTTCTTTCAATTATATTCTTGAACATGTTTCTTTGGTCAATTTTTCTACCGCTCCAGCCTACACCATAATTATCTTCTGCATATCAACTGCCATAGCCTCCTGCCTGCTCTCAAATTCTGATCTCTTCTGTTCACGGAGTCACTTAAAATGGGGAAGCATTTTTAATCACATGGGCTAATGCTTTGAAAAAAACAGTGAGGTGAAAAGTATAATGCAAAACTGCATACAGGATGAAATTAACTAGGTTAAATGTATCCATGCAATGGAAAAAAAAGGAAGGAACTATAACAACATGTAAAGAGGGATTATTCTATGGATGATGAGATTAAAGGTAGTTTTATTTTCCTCCCACTTGTCAGAAGTTTTCAAATTTTCTACAAGTGTATAGTATGTATTGTTCTAATCATTACAAGACTTGAAAATAAAAAAAATACTATTCTCTGCTGTTTCTACCCTTTGATAACAGTGTTAAAGATTCTATGGAAGGGAGTTAGAAATTTGCTTTGATTTAATAAACGCCTTTACACTGGGCAAAGCACATCAACGTACTACTCTCATTTACTTATGAGTTTAATATGAAATTCATGCATCTTTTATCCCTTTAAACAATCTCATGGCCACAGGTGCACAGCTGTGGTTGAAGCAGGATCTCATACACTCAGTTGTGCAAATAGCAAGTGATTCCTCACAGGTATAACCAAAGCACAAACATGGAACTGCCATGCAGGCTGACACAAAGCCGCCTGCAGTGAAAACTGTGGTTTTATTTAATTATTTAACATATTTGAAAATCCTGGTAGAAGGAGAGTTTTCAAGCAACAAAATAAATAACCTAGCATCAGATAATTCAAAGTATAAAATAAATACCCATGATTCCATACTGACATAAGTAAATGATTTGAGTAAATAAATATATAAATAAATGGGGAAATAAAGCTAAGTCTACGGTGCAGGAAAATTCAAAATAATTCATGTAGATACTGTTCCTCAAGGATGATGGTCGCCACCTCTTCAGCGTGGGCCACACATAGTGACCTCCTTCCAAAGAGTATAGTGCAGAGAAACCTAGCAAATACTACCTCAACCAGCTGATCAAGGTTAAAATCAATGCTGATAAACCATCTTGACAGTAGGCTCCCTTAATAGTTTGTGATGAGAATGGTACTTTCCCTCTGTGGTCTTCCTTCCAAAACACATAACCTCTGCCTAACCATGAGAAAAACATCAGAAAAACTCAAACTGAAGGACGTCTATAAAATATCTGACCCATACTATTCAAAACTGTCAAGGTCATCAACAACAAGGAAAGTCTGGAAAACTGTCACAGTCATGAGGAGCCTAAGGAGACATCAAAACTAAATAAAATGTGGTATCTTGGATACCATCCTGGAACAAAAAAGGGATCTTAAGTGAAAACTAAAGATCTAAATAAAGGATGGACTTTAGTTAATATTAATGTATCAAGATTGGTTCATTAGTTGTGACAAATATACCGTAATAACATAAGATGTTAACAATAGGGGAAATTGGGCGTGAGGTATATGAAAATTCTATCTTCATAACTTTTTTGTAAATCTAAAAATACTCTAAAGTAATGAGCTTAATTTTAAAAAAGCTTCTGTACAGCTAATTCCTTTGTGTAGATAATCTAGTGTTTGGCAGGGACAACCATTCTAATTTGGTCCTTGCTCAGGAAGTATAATGATGCACTTCATAGAAGGCATGTTAGTGACTGATTAACCTAACCCATCTCACCATCCCCTTACCCGCCTCTCATTTCACAGATGAGAAAAATGAGGATGATGCATTTAAGGGATACAGTTACACAATCATCATGCTTAATAAAAATAATTTTCTAGTATAGCTTCTATAAACATTTTGACTGCGGGAAACTGAGAAGGATGATCTCAGTCACCACACATTAGGTTCTAAGTCACAAGACTCGGATTTTATGTTCTACTCATCCATAAAACTAACTTAATTACCGCTGGCAAATACTTTATTCTCGTTGACCCTCAATTCCTCACCTGCAGAAAGAGTAGGTTGATCTATATTACTTTCCAATTTCCTTCTTGCTTTCAAAAGAAAAGACAGGAGATTCCAGTCAGGTTTTTTGATTTTTGTTTTTAATTTTGGCTCCATCACTCAATAACTTAGATTCTCACCTTTTAAAAATGGGGATAAAAATGATTCCTACTTGACACAGTTGTTGTGGAGAGTATTTAAATAAACTAATATGTGTGGAACACTTAGGCTCTTATGGTGAACATGTAGTATTTCAATCCCGCCTTTGTTAGCTTAAAATGACAGTCTAATTACAGATAAGAACATAAACTACATGGTATGAAAAGATAGATTTGTATCTAGTTGAGGCTTTAAGACACACTCACAAAGGAAGTGCTTTAAAGGAGAAAAGTGTGAGCAGTTGTAGGAAGTCTTGTGTCAAGGATAAATACTGAGGTTTCTCTATTTTCACAGATCTTCAAAACCCTTTGCCCATGAACTGGAATGCTCTTGAGTATGATTTTGTGAGGATAGTATGTTATTCTCAATTATTCTTACCTACAGTGGGTGAGAGGGCTGTGGACTGAGGCATGAATAATAAAAAAAGACAAGAAATCAAAAACATTTCTATTTCCTTTTGAAGTATGCTTTTACACTTGCTTGTGAGATTCAAAATTCTAAGATGTCACAACAGGAGGAGTGTTAATTGACTCAGTACACAAGTCTGTCATAAAGAAAGGTATTTTGTAAGGGTTTTCCATACAGAAATAAAATCTATTGGATTCATAAATATTAGGGCAGCATCTGCTATGGATAAATTGTAGATGCTAGAAATCAAGAGTTGACAATAATAGCTAATACAATGAAAAATTCTGATTAAGTTATTCGACTAACTGATACTCTTCAAGTGTTCCAATTGTTAGAGCAAAGCGTACAACAGCTTAAGTTTTCTCAGTACTGGCAAAAAAGTAGTAAACTGCCAAATCTTGAGCTCTATCATATGAGTAGACAATAATAATGTTGTGTCATTTCTAATTTTTAAAAACTTCCTCATAGCTTAGCATTAAACCAGTGATCTAAAATGGCCAAATGTTTCTCAGTAATAGGTATTCAGCGTAGGGAAGCTTTGACTTATCGTAGAACCATATACTACTCATCTTGGCAAGAATTATGTGTTTTTGCTTTGTTTTGTTTTCCTGAAATTACATTGCTTCTAATAGCAATTTTAACAAGTTTTGGGGGTCTAAGTCTTCTCTGTGCCCACCCAGGGACACTGATAACTTCCTGCCTGGGCAGTGACAAGCCCTCTCGGTGGTGCCTGCATAACACTGATCACAATGGTGACAGGTATTGATCACCTGTCCGGTAGGTGTTTCTACCTTTCCTCTTCCCAACAGCCCTCAATTTCCTCTTGATAATCAGTGTGGCTGTCGGAAACTGACTTGCTTCTCAGCTCAGGTGTGGAGAATGTCTCAAAGATTAGGCCAATCCAACCCCAGGACTACAATGACTGGCTCAGGGCTGGGAATGTGACCTAAGCTCATCCAATCAGGGTAAATCTGTGGTCTTGGATGAGAACACTGGAACAAATAGGCTGAATTATTCCTCCTGGGTGAGAATGAGGAAACATGTAGTCAGCTGTGGGAGCACTGGCAGCCATCTTGGGATCATGAGGGGAGTTAAACCAGGATAAAGCTAATAATGGGGAAGGCTGCATGGAGAGACAGAAATACACTAGCTTCTTGACTGAACTACTGAGTTAACCTCTAGATTTTCCAGTTATGTTAGGCAATAAGTTCCCTTTATAATTTTAGTCAGTTTGAGTTGTGCTTTTTGTTAAGTACACCAAGAAGCATCACAACTGATGAAATAGCTAACATTGATGGAGCATAAACACTGTCTTCTTTCTTTTGCACAAAAATCTAAGAAATAATTACTCTTTAAATCCTAGTAATACAGATGTGGAAACTGAGTATTAGAGAGGTTGAATGACTTGGCTCACCTAGGAAAAAGTAGAAGTAGATACAAACTGTTCTATCTAGTACCAAAAGCCCACACTCTTAACCACTACACTAAAGAATTGCTCTCAGATTAAAAGAAAAAAAATTAGCAAGTGAACTCGACATCTGAAACTCCAAGTCCATTTTAACTTCTCTGACCTTAGTTACATAATCTTCCTTAGCTAAAAGTTTACATCAAAAAGAAAGAGTTGGTTGCGCCCTCAGAATGGGAAAAAATAATTGCCTATGAAACAACGGACAAAGGATTAACCTCCAAAATATACAAACAGCTCATGAACCTTAATACCAAAAAAGCAAATAACCCAATCCACAAATGGGCAAAAGACCTAAATAGACATATCTCCAAAGAAGACATACAGATGGCCAACAAACACATGAAAAGATGCTCAACATCACTCATCATCAGAGAAATGCAAGTTAAAGCCACAATGAGGTATCACCTCACACCAATCAGAATGGCCATCATCACAAAATCTGGAAACAACAAATGTTGGAGAGGGTGTGGAGAAAAGGGAACTCTCCTGCACTGTTGGTGGGAATGTAAGTTGGTACAGCCACTATGGAAAACAATTTGGAGGTTCCTTCAAAAACTACAAATAGAACTACCATATGATCCAGTCATCCCACTCCTGGGCATATACCCAAAGAAAACCAGAATCCCAAAAGAAACTTGTACCATAATGTTTATTGCAGCACTATTTACAATAGCCAGGACATGGAAGCAACCTAAATGCCCATCAACAAATGAATGGATAAAGAAGATGTGGCATATATACACAATGGAATATTACTCAGCTATAAAAAGGGATGAGATGGAGCTATATGTAATGAGGTGGATAGAACTACAATCTGTCATGCAGAGTGAAGTAAGTCAGAAAGAGAAAGACAAATATTGCATGCTAACTCACATGTACGGAATCTAAAAATGGTACTGATGAACTCAGTGACAAGAATAAGGATGCAGATACAGAGAATGGACTGGAGAACTCGAGGTATGGGAGGGGGCGGGGGGTGAAGGGGAAACTGAGACGAAGCGAGAGAGTAGCACAGACATATATATACTACCAACTGTAAAATAGTCAGTGGGAAGTTGTTGTATAACAAAGGGAGTCCAACTCGAGGATGGAAGATGCCTTAGAGGACTGGGGCAGGGAGGGTGGGGGGGACTCGAGGGGGGGGAGTCAAGGAAGGGAGGGAATACAGGGATATGTGTATAAAAACACATGATTGAACCTGGTGTACCCCCAAAAAAATTTTAAAAAAAAGAGTAAAAAAAAAAAAAGAAGATGTGGCATATATATACAATGGAATATTACTCAGCTATAAAAAGGGATGAGATGGAGCTACATGTAACGAGGTGGATAGAACTACAGTCTGTCATACAGAGTGAAGTAAGTCAGAAAGAGAAAGACAAATATTGTATGCTAACTCACATATACGGAATCTAAAAATGGTACTGATGAGCTCAGTGACAAGAACAAGGACGCAGATACAGAGAATGGACTGGAGAACTCGAGGTATGGGAGGGGGCGGGGGGTGAAGGGGAAGCTGAGACGAAGCGAGAGAGTAGCACAGACATATATATACTACCAACTGTAAAATAGATAGCCAGTGGGAAGTTGTTGTATAACAAAGGGAGTCCAACTCGAGGATGGAAGATGCCTTAGAGGACTGGGACGGGGAGGGTGGGGGGACTCGAGGGGGGGGAGTCAAGGAAGGGAGGGAATACGGGGATATGTGTATAAAAACAGATGATTGAACTTGGTGTACCCCCCCCCCCAAAAAATAAAAAATAAAATAAAAAAAAATAAAGAAGAAAAATAAAATAAAATAAAATAAAAAAAAGAAAGTTGGTTGCTGTTAAGGAAAAAGTACTTTAAATTTCTAATAGCAAGGATTTCTAAATCACAGATTCAGAATCTTTCTCATGGAAAAGACATTCTTCTCTTCCTTCTATTACTTACTTTAAGTAATTTGTAGGACTTTTTTTTTTTTTTTGCCTTCTAATTAAGTCTCTTTGTTGTCATTAACTAAATAGTTGGGTACTATTTGGAGATAAAAGTCTTATTCAATGTATATTAAAAATCAGCAGTTTATAGCTAGGAAGTTAAATACAATCATACACACTACCTTTATATCAGTTCGTGTAGTAAAGAAAAAATACATAACTTTCTCCATCCAGAAGTACAGAAACAAAGTCTTTCCTAAGGAAGTAGAATATATAACTTCAGTTGTAAAATTAGTTTTTGATTTTAATGATTAAAATGCATCCCTTCATTTTACAGAAAAATGTTATTCATTTTTTAAGCTCTTTTACATCATCACACCTTTGGCTACATGTGCCTGGTCTCTAGCTGTTAGCTGAAAAGACAGAACTCTCCTCCTGTGAGCTCAGCGTCTCACTTTCTACAGAAGTTCTAGTTCAAATTGCCAAAGCCTGGAGACCAAAGCTCTTATCTTGGGTTCTGAATCTCACTGCCTCATCAACTAAGATATCAGACCAGCTATTGGTTGGTTCAGTGCGATACTGTGAGAAGTTCCCAGTTATCAATAATTGGCACATCCACACATATTTTCACAGCCGGTAGCCTGTTGCTCCACTGCCATTCAGGAAGAGTTTATTCACACAACCAAATCAAAGAGGTATTAAGCCTATTTACCGGGCCAATAAATGCATAAACTCACTGTGAGTGTCAGGTATGGCCAGTACAAAGAGTGCACTTCTCAATATTGCCTTCTTTCCTCCTCCAAAAATCCTGTGCACAGGTCTGCCCCGCTAGGTCCACTCATGAGTCAGCCCCTACTAAGCGGTACTGTCCGCTAGTCCCACTGCTCTCCTCCTACCCAGCCAGCAAGGTCCCCGATTTCTTGAGGCCCATGAGTCCCCCTTCCCATCTCTACCCTGACTTCCAATCCCATGATGAAACCATTCCCACCAAACCCATCTCCTTCTCTTTTCCGCTGCAACTGTGGAGAAGAGGGACAAACTGAGCACAAAGTGCTGCAGATTCTGGCCTGGAATCATGAATACTCATACCTTCCACATTGTCTGACTGTCATACAAATTTTAGAATAGTTGCCACTCAGATTAAAAGAAGCACCTCCTTGTTTTGTTTTCTTGCCTTTAATTACTAGGGAGACTGTCTTTCCTGTCTATTAGCTATTTGTATTTTTGTGACCTGCCTGTACATACCCTCAACTCATGTTTTTTTACGTTGAGCTCTCTTAAATTGATTAGAATGTGCTCTTTGTAAATTAAGGAAATTAGTAAAGGCTGCCTTTTAAAGGACATGGCTTGTGTGGATGGAGCCAGGAACCAGGGAGCACACTTTCAGAGTGACTCTCACCCATTCTAGCCCTGCCTGCTGAACACTGTACACTCACGGGCTTCCAAGAGAACATCTTTCTGCCAGAAGCGATTTGCTAGATTTTTCTGGTGCAATACCACAGAATTTAGCATTCTTAGGGAGAAAAAGGTGATGGAGGAGCATGGATTTCCTATCCTTCTTTGTATGTACGTGGGATGTGCCTGTGCGCTAGAGGGAAGGCAGTACCCGTGCAAGGGGCTGTCATCAAGGGCATGGGGCCATATCCCAGAGTGAGGTTCTGGGAGGACAGACTCAGAACTCAAGTCCAGGTGAGAGAGAAAGGGACTTTAGGGCAAGAAGAATAAAAGCAGTGAAATGAACTTCTTTCCACTTGTAGAGTCCAGCTGGCGCCCTCTTATGTGCAGCCACAGAAAAAAGTCAGGATACATGGCCTGGCTATTTCTGCCTTTCTAGCTGCTGGCAGAGGAAAAGCAGTTCCTCTATCTTCTCTCTCTAAACGTTGGTGCCCCCAGGATGTGATCTTCAGCCTTCTTCACATTTATGTCACACTCTGTCCCTGGGTGAGCACGTCAATTCCCAAAGCTTTAGGTAACAGCCCTGCCCTGGGGCTCAGACTCTCCTGAGTTTCAGCCCCACGTAGCCAGCCACTTACTTGACATTTCTACTAGGAAGCCTCACAGGCAACTCAAGCTGAACATCTCCAAACCTCATCTCCTGACTGTCCCGCTTTGACCTGCGCCCATCCTTCAACCCAGGCTAGGTGTTCACCATCCATTTGGTTGCTCAGCACCATCCTTTGCTCTCTTCTCCCTTCAACCTTCTCATCAGACCCATATGTCAAGGACACTTCTAGGACCCACCTGAACTCTGTCCTCCTTTTTCCAAACCCGTCACCACCCCCCTAGTCTACGCCCCACCACCTCTAACCTGGACTAGCCCAGTGGCCTTCCAGTGATGTTCCTCTTTCCACCCATGCCTCTCCACAATGTAGTCTCCCATCATCAAAGCATCACCAGACATAAAAATGAGGTCACTCTTCTGCCTTAAACGCTTCAGTGGATTCCCATGCACTGAAGACTGACTCACCGTGGCTCACAAGGCCTTGTAGTCTTCACCACCAGCCTCTGAAATTTCACCTCCAGCCACCACCAGCCCCCTCCCTCATCACATGTTAGCCACGCAGGCCCTGTGTGCCTTTCTTGAATGTGCTAAGCTCTTGGCCACCAGGGGTGTTACACATGCTGTCACTTTTGCTTGGAACTTCTTCCCCAGGCTATTTATTTGCATGACAAGCTCCTTCTCATCCTGGAGGTGTTAGCTCATGTCACCTCCTCAGAGGAGCCTTCCCTGACCACTCATTTTCATTTGTTATTCTTTAACACAGTAACCTGCTGCTTTCTGAAATATAATACCATAACTTGGAAATATTTTGTGAGTTGACCTGATTTAGTGAGTTTTATGTCTGTGTGGTATATCCTCATAACGCCTGCTTTCAGCACAGTACTTGGCACAAAGGCACTCAATAAACAGTGGCTATTTAAATGAATGAATGAATGAAGAATAGCTTGTGGATTCAGTGAAAGTTAGAGGGCTAGCCCTCAGAAAGAGGAGAATACAGTTTTAGGAGAGAACCAAGACTTCAGCGTTTGGTGAAGCATCTCAGGAGTTAGTGAAATGAGGCCAGGGTCAGGTGTCAACCAGCATCATCAGTGAAAAGAGGTTTGTGGACAGTGGTTGTTTGTGAGCCAAAGAGATTCAAAGGCTATGGTGGCCCCATTATTGAGTATGGAATTTGTTTTTAATATGCAAGCACATACCTAACACATATCTGAAATATGGTTACATGGCAATTTTTGATACTTAAAGTTCTCAAAGTAACCCCATGACAGGACTGCTCATTCTGTATTTTAGAAACAGTATAATATGGTGGTTAAGAATACAACTCTGTGACCTGACTGCTTGAGGCTAAATCCTGTGCACTGACATTTCTAGTTGTGGGACCCTGGGCAAGTGGCTTAACCTCTTTGTACTTCAGTTTTCCCTTCTGTGAAATGGAGGTCATGCCTCATCGGGTGTGAGATTTTGATGTGTTAATAATTGCACAGTGCATATAGTAGTGTCAGGGACACAGTGAACACTATAGAAATGTTACCTTTTAGTGTTATATTTCTAGAAATAGCAGGAAAGGTTGTATTTGGAGAGGATGAACTCTGAAAACATGTCTCCCAGCAACAGAGTATTCCATGGATCTGACCACATGAGGCAATTCATGAAAATCTGCACATGTAGAGGTGCTATAATTTCATTTGCTATTATTACTTTGAAAAGAATTTGTTTGAAAGGCTAATTAGCCATGCATGCAATTCTTTCGGAGATGCACAGACACCTTGAACAAAGCTGTGGTCAGCTAAATAAATGTGAAATCTGTATCATCTCTGACAGCTAACTTCATGATTTGACTGCCCTTCAATACCTGTAGAGATAGAGCTCTTAGAAATAAATGTTCCTATTATATTAACTTGTATCTTGGATGTTACTTCATTATGCTAATAGGCTCCCTATTGATCAACTCTATTCTTCATTCTTCCCAAGCCTCAGGAAGAAATGCTAAAATATTCAAGGACTAACGAATAAATGAATAAGAGCAGCAGCCTACATACTATCTCACCACTTTCAACTTAAATGTCAATTATGAGTGTTCTAGGGATAATCTAAGGGATAATCAGCAGTTCACCAGATGGGGTCATATCCTAGGAGAAGCCACCCCTACCATCCCAACCATCATCCCTTTCCCACTACCTCCTCTCTGTGCAGTCAGTTACCCTCCACTCTGTGCTATGTCAATACCCACCTGTGCTATGTCACACCTCCATTACTGCCTCACTGTATTTTAGCTCTTGACCACACATTCCTATTTACCCTACTGGACTGAGAATTCCTAGATACCAGACCCAGGGCTGACTCATTTTTTGCAGGGACCCTGATGAGGGTTTATCAAATTGATCTGAAGTTCTTAAAAGAAAACCTTCATGTTTAATAGTCAACACTAATGCAGTATTTCAAATAATATTCCCACTGGAAGATAAGCTCTTTGAGAGCAGTGATTTGGATCTATGTGATTCACTCCGTATGTACCTAGAACAGTGTCTGACATGGTGGGGACTCAATAAATATTAAAGGAGTGAATACAGCAAATACCTATAGCCTAAGTGCTATTTATGGTTCCTGTATCAGAACAGGCCTGGGCGTTAACCAGAGGTTGCAGCAACTATATGGAAGTAGATGATGAGACCATTTTTCCCCCGTGTACTAGCCTCCATTTCATTTTGTACATCACCTATGAACATAAACCCTGAGATGTGCAAAGGCTATGAGAATTCAAATTTACCAAATGTTTCCTTTAACACCCTTGTTGAGGCTTAATTAAAACAGTGTTTAGTTTATTTATAGCTCCAAAGATTGGACTGGATTCCTAGGCCTTAAAAACCCTTAAGTACCAGCCTGGAACCAGGTCTTGGTGATGTTCTTTGCAGTTTTATAGGTGGCACAGGGGGCATGACGTTCTCCTCACTGAAAATGCAGGACTTGCTGGTTGAAAGCAAACTAATTTGTGCACCATGACCCTACTGTTGGAGCTCTCGTCAACATTTTTACTTTTCTATTAACTGAGGTAAAGAGAACATTAAAAATCAATATCAATTGGCCCCAACTAGAGAGAGAATTTCATTCTTCAGAAAAAGATACCTAGTGTGGCTGCAAAGTGACCCTTGAGCCTGTGCCACTGTGGCCTCTGTGACATCTGTTCTTCCTAGTGCCTCACACAAGCCTGGTTAAATGATCCGTGGGGTACCACATGGGACATGAGTGGGACAGACTTACATGGCTCCCCGGGAGCAGTGAATGCTTCTCCTTGGCGTGGACAATTCATCCTTGGAAAGTCAAGGCCTGAAAGGAGGTTTTGGTTCCATAAGCTCTTAACTAGTAGCATGTAGTGATTCATGACTGGGTGACCACTACTAAAATATCATGTCAAATGCGTTAATAACATGAGAAACTTTAGTAATATTGTCCTTTTAATAAAAACTAGTCGTTCATCTTGACTCAATAATAATTTAACGTAGGTTTTAAAGAATAAAGAAGACAAAAGGCCATCACCATTGTGTTCTCCTCTCCTCCCATGAAAACACTGTACCTCCTACGAAGTGAACAATGGTGGCATTTTTGTAGTCTGACACCAAGTCAAGAAATTCATGTCATTATTTCTGAGGAATAAGAATTTGGATTACCAAAAATCCTGCTCACCCTGTACTCCTCTTCTATCTCATCCCCCGCCTCTGTCTTCCATCCATCCACCCACCCATTAGGGAAGAGATAGACAAATGTCGATTAAGACATAGCTCCCAACCATTAGGAAACTCATAACTTTGGTGTTGCATGTAACATAATGAGAGATTAAGCAGAAAAGTTATTAAATCAATAACATATTCAAAATAAGTTTTTCAATAATGACTGCATTTAAAATATGTTAAGTACAGGGAGCTTATCCTATGTGTGCTTGAATAACACAAACCAATGAACATAACTGCAGCATAATTGCTTCTCTCTTTCCAACACATCAGACCAAGGAACAGAATTTGTTGCTTTGAAAAAAATAGATTACTTAGGAGCCGGAATGTAAGTAATTTAGTGATGTGCTTTTAATCTTTGTCAGCCGTTAGTTGTAATTACTGCCATAAACTAAAGATGGCAAAGAAAAAGTGTAACATACGGTTTACATGAAAATTTTTAGAAGAAAAATATTATTTTGACTGGTTTAATATTTACTAGAATTTGCACCCTATGGAAGAAAAGACACAGATCATTATGATAACAAATCCTTTGTCACTGGGATTAATTTCATAAAGAATTTATGCCCACTGTGCAGAGAATACCAAATAATCATGATAAATGTTGTTACAGAATCTAGTCAAAATGTCACCCACCTCCCCAAGGGAAGATAAGAAGCTACTAAAATAGATAAATCATCGTCAGAAGTAAGAGTTCACCAGTGCTCAACAACATATCAATTCTCCACTTACTAAGCAACTAAGGTAACGTCCAAGAAATAGTTGGGAAGAAGATGCCCAAGTACTAGATCTTCTGGTCTGAAGGCAAAGCTCATGGGTGTTGCATGGCTGCTTGCTGAATGCCTGAAGGGCGCAATTCAGAGCTTCCTCAGTTGAGGAGGGTTGTAACTTGTTATAACAAGTTACAACCGCAAATAGAGTTCTGCAATTTGCTTCACCAACAGCAATGGGCAGGAGATTTGGAGACAGGAAGAATGATAACATATCAATGCTATCATCTTCCTCCCTGCAGAAAAGAGGAAGTCAAATTTTAGAGCAAAGAGCTCTTCATGGGTGGTTGCTTGGGTCTACTTCCAAAAACCTTGATTCTAGGCATTGGAAAAGAGATGTGTATAGCAAGGAAGTTGCACTAATGGAAAATCATTGTGTGTTTCTGGACATACGGAATTCTAAAAGGCATTGGTGGCACAGCTTCCCAGGTTTGGGCATTAGCCATTTTGCTCTCACACCTCTACTTTCTTTAATGACATCATCTGTAATTAAAGAATGATGCAACTGGGTCCTCAGAGTCTTACTTTCCTCACCAAACTCAAGTGTGAGGAGCTCACAATGTTGAGTCTAAACATTAACTCATTTCTCAGCAAAATAAATAAATGCCAGCAAGGCACTTCTGGGATTAGCACTTGCCATTAAGTTTCATAACATTTGCCTCCTAAGGAGCAACATTCATTCAAGGAAAACAACCTCAGAGTCAGTGCCAAAGCTCTTTTGAGGTTTGAACTGCTGCCCACTAATAAGAGCGAAGTTTGTTGAAGCAGAGACCTCAGATGAAGAAATAAAAATTCAGAGTATCATAAAAGCTAAAAACGTTCTCTAAAGTCATTCAAACAAATGAAATAATACCACACGAAAAAGAGAAAGACAAAATTGCACCCAGAGGCACAAAAACTAAAACGGCTAAAATGCAGAATAGTGGATTATGAAAAGACTGTACTCCAAGAAGGGTAGTAATCTATTCTTTATTTAAATAATTCTCCCAGTAAAAAGAAATTTATTAGCTCACTTATCAACCTTCTATCTGATTTTCAACAATTTGTTAATAATTAATGATGATGTCCTTTATTACAATGCACAAAGATGCTATTTTCTAAATCATCAAATCAACACCAACTCTAGGATCAAGTAGAACAAAAGAACCAAAAAGAATAAACCTCACTTTATCACTTTATCCCACCTGAAAATGGACAAAGTAGCTTAGCCATGGCTAGCACATTAAAAAAGCTCTTGTCACCCTATCTTTTCCCCTAAGTCATATGGATCAAAATCTGACTAAATATAGTATTAAAAAAATATTCAAGTTAAAAATAAACATTTGAAAAACATCTCCATTGTTTCCTCTTTAGGCCCTCAGGAAATGGAGAGTAAGCACAGCTCCAGGTGATCTTCTCCCCCAAGAACTCTTAGGCAGCCACCTAGATGATGTAGCAGTCCTTATGCCACCAAGAAATATCTGGGAGACATTCTGTCCCATAGCACTAGGGTTAAATTCTCCATTTACAGCTGAAAAAGACACAAGCAATAAAATGATATCAAGGCAGGTGCCAGATTTAGGGAAAAAAAATAGGAAATGATTCAGATAAATAATATTGTGGTATAAGCATTTCCTGTGCAATATTTGGGACATACTTATACTAAAAAGGGAAATTTGTTGTTTATCTGAAAATCTAATTAAGCTGGGATTCTTGTATTTTATCTGGCAATTGAATTTCCTGGAGAGTCCTTATAAAAAGGGGGAAGTTCAGACACAGAGACACACACAAGGAGAACACCATGTGAAGACTGGAATTATGCTGACACAAGCCAAGGAACTATCAGAATCTAGGAGAGAGATCTAAACAGAGTCTACCCTAGTGATTTTAGAAGAAGCATGCCTTTGCTGACACCTTGATCTCAGACTCCCAAGTCTCTGATCTGTGAGATGACAAATTTCTATTGCTTAAGTCATTTATTTTGGGTCACAGAAGCTCTAAGAAACATAAACATGCATCAAACCAGCATTCTATTGTCCTTTTTTTAAACTCTGGTAACAGGAACTGGACTCTGGGCTAACTGCTTCATACATAGCATGTCTTGTACCCTAGTCTTATCCAATCCCATCCCAGGCATGAGGCTCTGTACCTACTCAGTACTCCAGATTCTCAAAGACTGAGATCCTATAAAATACCCAATTACTTAGCAACTATAGCCTACCACATGAATCCAAGTACACAGGGTGGATCCCCAGTAGTTACCCAATCCTGTGACATCATGAGTCTACCCATCTGCTGAGGTGACCACCCATTGCCTAGCTCAGGATTTCTCTGCCAGCATTTCTTTAATCATCAGAAAGTGGGCACAGAGGGAACATATCTCAACATGATAAAATCCATATATGACAAACCCACAGCTAACACCATACACAATGGTGAAAAGCTGACAGCATTCCCTCTAAGATCAGGAACAAGGAAATGATGCCCACTTTCACCACTTTGATTCAACACAGTTTGGGAAGTCCTAGCCATAGCAATCAGAGAAGAAAAATAAATAAAAGGAATTCAAATTGGAAAGGAAGAAGTAAAACTGTCAGTGTTAGCAGATGACATGATACTATACATAGAAAACCTTAAAGATCCTACCAGAAAACTAGGGCTCATGAATGAATTTAGTAAAGTCGCAGGGTACAAAAGTAATATATAGAAACATGCTGCATTTCTATACATTAACAAGAAAATATAAGAAAGAGAAATTAAGGAAACAATCCCATTTACAATCTCATCAAAAAGAATAAAATACCTAGGAATAAACCTACTTAAGGAGGCAAAAGACATGTACTCTGAAGACTATAAGATGCTGATGAAAGAAACTGAAGTCAATACAAACTGATGGAAAGATATACCCTGTTCTTGGATTAGAAGTATCAATATTGTTAAAATGACCATATTACCCAATGCAACCTACAATCCCTATCAAATTACCAATGGTATTTTCCACAGAACTAAAACAAAAAACTTTAAAATTTGTTTGAAAACACAAGAGACCCTTGTGTTGAGAAAGAAGAATGGAACTGGAGGAAGCAGGCTCCTGATTTCAGACTATACTACAAAGCTACAGCAATCAAAACAGTACAGTAATGGCACCAAAAAAGACAGACAGATCAATGGAACAAGATAGAGAGCCCAGAAATAAACCCAAGCACCTACAGTCAATCTATGACAAAGGAGGCAAGAATATAGTGGAGAAAAGACAGTCTCTTCAAATAAGTGGTGCTGAGAAAACTGGACAGCTACATGTAAGAGAATGAAATCAGAACATTCTCTAACGTGATACACAAAAATAAACTCAAAATGGATTAAAGACCTAAGTGTAAGGCTGGATACTGTAAAATCTTTAGAGGAAAACATAGGCAGAACACTCTCTGACATAAACCACAGCAATATTTTTTTGGATCCATCTCCTAGAGTAATGGAAATAAAAGCAAAAACAAACAAATGGGATCTAATTAAACTTAAAAGCTTTTGCACAGCAAAGGAAACCATAAATAAAACAAAATGACAACCTATGGAATGGGAGAAAATATCTGCAAACAATGCAACCAACAAGGATTAATTTCTAAAATATACAAAGAGCTCATTCAGCTCAATATCAAAAAGAAAAAAAAAAACAACATCAAACAACCCAATCAAAAAATGGGCAGAAGACCTAAATACACATTTCTCCAAAGAAGACATACAGATGTCCAATAGGCATATGAAAAGATGCTCAACATTGCTAATTATTAGAGAAATGTAAATCAAAACTACAATGAGGTATCACCTCACACCGGTCAGAATGGCTACCATCAGAAAGTCTACAAATTATAAATGCTAGAGAGGGTATGGAGAAAAGGGAACCCTCCTACACCATTGGTGGGAATGTAAACTGGTGCAGCCACTATGGAGAACGGTATGGAGTTTCCTTAAAAAAAACTAAAAACAGAGTTACCATATGATCCCAGCAATCCCACTTCTGGGCATGTATCTGGAACAGACAAAAACTCTAATTTGAAAAGATACCTGGACACCAATGGTCACAGAAGCACTGTTTACAATAGCTGAGACATGGAGTCAACAGATGAATGAGTAAAGAAGATGTGGGGTGTGTGTGGGGGGGTGTGTATACACAAACATACATCACACACACACACTGGCATATCACTCAGACATAAAGAAGAATGAAACAATGCCATTTGCAGCAACATGGATGGACCGAGAGAGAATCATACTAAGTGAAGTAAGTCAGATAGAGAAAGACAAATATCATATGATAGCACTTATGTGTGGAATCTAAAAAAATGAACTTATCTACAAAACAGGAACAGACTCACAGACATAGAAAACAAACTTATGGCTACCAAAGGGGAAAGGCAGGGGAGGGAAATTAGGAATTTGGCATTAACAGATGCACACTACTATATATAAAATAGATAAATAACCAGGATCTACTGTATGGCGCAGGGAACTCTATTCAGTATCCTGTAATAACCTATAATGGAAAAGAATCTGAAAAAGAATACATATGCATACATACACACACACACACACACACACATAACTGAGTCACTTTGCTGTACATCTGAAACTACCACAACATTGTAAATCAATTATTCTTCAATAAAAAGTTGTTTTGAAAAAAAAATCACCAGGACTTCCTCCTTAGGTGATCAGAAGCTTAACCTCTTCAGCCTTCTGTTCTGTCTACGAAGGTTGGTGTGTGAGCTCTTGGTCTCAGCCATCTCCTATCCTTGACCAAGTGGCTTATTATACTTTAAATAGAAATATGATAAAGTATATATTTGAGACATTTTACGTCTTTACATATTATCAAAAAAGTAGAAATTGAAATAAAGTACAAGAGGGTAACCTAAGAGCAGTGCGTTTATGACTAGTATTGAGTAAATTTTATCTGAAATTTTGGGAAAGTAGGTTTTTTTTCCCTAAGTCAATCCTATGAAGTTTTAAAGTTAAAATTCAGCATTTTCTGGGTAAGCCTTAATATGGAGAGTTATATAACATTTTAAACAGGTATTTCTCAAAATGTGGTCCACTAAACCTTCATCAGCTTGTTTCCATGGCAGTGTCCTGGGTTCCACCTTAGAGCTACTGAGTCATTCAGACTCTTGGGGGATGGAACCTAGGAATTGGCCTAGAGAGATTTCTATACTTACTAAAATTCTGAAATTTGAAATGATTTACAGTGTTTTGATGGGTGGCTAAAGCTCCAAACATTCTCATGCCACTCTTTTCTGTATTTTTACAAACTGGATTCTTGTTTTCCAGTCCCCAGTTGAAAAGCTACCATCTTAATTTCGAAAGCTGCCATCCTACAGCCCTTCTAAGAACCCTCTGCTCCCAGCTGCAGCAGGGGTAGGAGGGGGTCCCAGACGACAGAATTGTAGCTCTGGCGGGAGATGGTATCCAGAGATTAAATGAATAATGAACAAAGGAAGCACTATTTGACATTTTTGCTTAGGGTCCCAGGTTATATTTATGATACTGAGTTTTAAGGTACATTTCTAAACATAAAATTTCATTAAGCTTGTTTTATAAGGCTACTGAGGTGGCTGTCCAGTTGAACTCAAGTTTTAGTATTAGGAGAAAATCATGGGATTTTAACTCAGTTCTGGCTAGGCAATATTTAAATGCAATGAAACTAATATCTCGACCAGGAAAAAGCATTTTATACTTTTCTTTACTTCAAAAATTTATTACATTTTTTCCCATATAGGTCATTACAGAATATTGAGTAGAGTTCCCTGTGCTATACAGTAGATCCTTATTAGTTATCTATTTTATATATAGTCGTGTGTATATATGTCAATCCCAATACAGGAAAAGAATCTAAAAAAGAGGGGATATATGTATATGTATAGCTGATTCACTTTGCTGTACACTTGAAAATAACACAACACTGTAAATCAACTATACTCCCATAGAAATTAAAAATAAATAGAATTGTCAAAAAAAAGACCCATGCTAACACACAAAAAAAAAGTTTTAAAAATGTACTACAGCAAGTAAAATGGGACAAAGAAACACCATACTAAATTGATTCTATTTATTCTTCAAAAAGCAATGGATCTATTTTTAGGCACAAAACACTATATTTGTAAATGTTCCATATTTTTACATGTAAATCCAGGGAAATAAAACAATACTTCGGAGAAGTTCAGAGCAAAGTTTGAAGTGATGGGATTATTTCCAGACATTAGAAACATGCGAAGCATAAGCTCTTTCACAGGTTTAAATAAGCATATCTACACCCTCCTTAAATCAAAAGGACAAGCCTTTCAGTCCCTATAAAATCAAACACTCCAGGACAGACATTAATTCCAGGTTTTATTGCACTTATGAATGTGCTACTCACACGCGAATATAAAACTGTACCTAAACACGCACCACGAGCTTCAGGGCTCAGTAGTAGTGAGGAGTGGTAGTGAGGAGTGAGGAGTAGTGAGGAAAGCAAGCACTGCCATCCATGGTCTCTATTTCTCCATTCTTAATGTGTAAAAGAATCCCCTCCCCGCCCCCCCCCATCAACTTCCGGGACCAAGTCAAATGCAGATTGGGATTCCTGCTCCGGGGTGAGGCCTGGGCTCCCAGGTTGTTCACAGACCACACCATGAGGAGCAAGGCTCTAACCCACCTACTCTGTGTCAGAAAGAAAAGGAGAAGAGGAGAAACTAAAGGAAACCACAAAAAGGAGGGAAGCAACGTTTACTGAGTTACCTACTAGGTGTCAAGCAGAGGGTGATGGACTTTGATTCACAAATTGCAACATAATCCTTTCTGACTGATGTCATGCACAAGTGTGTCCTCCACCAATCGAAAGACAGAGGAGAATCCAAGCAGACAGTTAACCATTCACAAAAAGTTTGAGGCTGAAAAGCAGAACCTTGAAGGGAAGATAGAGGGAATGTGTTATATAATAATACTAAGATTGAACTTTAGACGAAAAAAGATACTAGGCAGCGAACAAAAATCAACTGTCTTCTGTTTCCATGATTAAATGTTCAGAATTTGCCCCCCCTCACCCCAAATCTATACAACTGAAGCACTGTGCTATTCGTCTGAAACTAACATGGTGTTGTAAATCAACTATACTTCAATAAAATAAAACAAACCTTATAAAAAGAATCACCTGGCGCATTTGGTAAAGTGAAGCCCTCAGTCTCCACACCAACCTGCTGAACCACCCCCGGTTGATTCTGATCATTTTTCTAATTTACGAGTTAAGGAAATACTGGGTTTTTATTTTGTTTTGCTTTTAGGAATTTTGAATATTTAAACCTTAAAGTGATCTTATTCTGCTCCAATATGCCTGAGGAATAAGACAGGACAGAATAGAAGAGATGAGAACAGTGAGGCTCCCACAGCTCCAGGGGCCTGTCCAACATCACCCAATTTGTTTTAGTGGAGCCAACACTTGTTTCCATGTCTCCAGAAGCCAAACTCAGCACATCATAACCATAAAACTAAATAAAATCATTTTAAAACAGAGAACAATAATCAGGAAGATTATTTTCTTGAGATTTTTTTTAAAAGAATAAATGATTCAATTTAGCAATCATTATCTATTCTGTGCAGAACACAGTATTGGATCCTACAGAAGATATAAAAATGAACAAAATAAAAATCCCTCCAGTTCTTAAATCTGTGAGGATGGGGTACCACTCACTTGACAGATGTAGTCAAGATTCTGGTACCCACAGTGGGCCACCTGCCTGCAGTGTTCACCCCTTCCCACTTGTAGAATGATTCCTGGATCAGACTACTTCTTTTTTTTTTTTTAAGAACTTTTATTTAGATACAGCTAACAGACAATAAACAGCGTATATTTAGAGTGTACAATTTAGTATCCCAATCTCCCAATTCATTCCCCTCCAACCCTCCCTGCTTTCCCCACTTGGTGTCCATATGTTTGTTCTCTACACCTGTGTCTCTATTTCTGCCTTGCATTTCCTCTTTCATAGTTGTTAGCATTTGCCTTATGTATTGAGGTACTCCTATATTGGGCGCATATATATTTATAATTGTTATCTCCTCTTCTTGGATGGATCCCTTGATCTTTATGTAATGTCCTTTCTTGTCTCTTGTAACATCTTTTATTTTAAAGTCTATTTTATCTGATATGACTATTGCTACTCCAGCTTTCTTTTGGTTTTCATTTGCATGGAATAGCTTTTTCCATCCCCTCACTTTCCGTCTGTATGTGTCCCTACGTCTGAAGTGAGTCTCTTGTAGACAGCATATATATGGGTCTAGTTTTTGTATCCATTCAGCCAGTCTGTGTCTTTTGGTTGGTGCATTTAGTCCATTTACATTCAAGGTAATTATTGATATGTATGTTCCTATTACCATTTTCTTAATTGGTTTTTTTTTTTTGTTTTTGTAGGTCCTTCTCTTCTCTTATGTTTCCTGCTTAGAGAAGTTCCTTTAGCATTTGTTGTAGGGCTGGTTTGGTGGTGCTGAATTCCCTTAGCTGTTGCTTGTCTGTAATGCTTTTGATTTCTCCATCCAATCTGAATGAGATCCTTGCTGGGTAGAGGATTCTCGATTGTAGCTTCTTCCCTTTCTTCACTTGAAATATATCATGCCACTCCCTTCTGGCTTGCAGAGTTTCTGCTGAGAAATCAGCTGTTACCCTTATGGAAGTTCCCTTGTATGTTATTTGTCAATTTTCCCTTGTTGCTTTTAATAACATTTCTCTGTCTTTAATTTTTGTCAATTTGACTACTATATGTCTTGGTGTGTTTCTCCATGGGTTTATCCTGCCTGGGACTCTCTGTGCTTCCTGGTCTTGGGTAGCTATTTCCTTTCCCATGTTAGGGAAGTTTTCAACTATAATCTCTTCCAGTATTTTCTCGGGTCCTTTCTCTCTCTCTTCTCCTTCTGGGATTCCTATAATGCGAATGTTGGTGCGTTTAGCATTGTCCCAGAGGTCTCTTAGGCTGTCTTCAGTTCTTTTCATTCCTTTTTCCTTATTCTTTTCTGCATCAGTGATTACCACCATTCTGTCTTCCAGGTCACTTATTTGCCCTTCTGCCTCAGTTAATCTACTATTGGTTCCTTCTAGTGTATTTTTGATTTCAGTTATTGTGTTGCATATCTCTTTTTGTTTGTTCTTTAATTCTTCTAGGTCTTTGGCAAACTTTTCAATCTTTGCATCCAGTCTTTTTTCAAAGCCCTGGATCATCTTCACCATCATTATTCTGAATTCTTTTTCGGTAAGGGTGCCTATCTCCTCTTCATTTAGTTTTTTTGGGGGGGTTTATCCTGTCCCTTCATCTGGTACAAAGTCCTCTGCTTTTTCATTTTCTCTATCTTTCTGTGGCTGTGGTTTTCAGTTCCACAAGATGAAATACTGCTGATACTGCTTGATACTGCTGTCTGCCTTCTTGTGGAGGAAGCTATCTAGGAGGCTGGTGGGTACTTCCTGATGGGAGGAACTGATGGTGGGTTGGGCTGGGTGGGCGGAGCTCAGTAAAACTTTAATCTGCTTGTCTGCTAATGGGTGGGGCTGTGTTCACACCTTGTTGGTTGTTTGGCCTGAGGCTACCCAGCACTGGAGCTTACAGGCTCTTTGCTGGGGCTAATAGCGGACTCTGGGAGGGCTCACACCAATGAGCACTTCCCAGAACCCCTGCTGCCAGTGCCCCTTCTCCTCAGTGAGCCACAGCTGCCCCCCACCTCCACAGGCAACCCCCCAACACCAGCAGGTAGGTCTGGTTCAGCCTCCTATGGGGTCACTGCTCCTTCCCCCTGGGTCCTGGTGAGCACACTTTTTTGTGTGCCCTCCGAGTGGAGTCTCTGTTTCCCCCAGTCCTGTGGAGGTCCTGCAATCAAATCCTGCTGGCTTTCAAAGTCTGATTCTCTGGGGATTCCTCCTCCTGTTGCTGGACTCCCAGGTTGGGAAGCCTGACGTGGGGCTCAGAACCCTCACTTTAGTGGGTGGACTTCTGCAGTATAACTGTTCTCCAGTTTGTGAGTCATGCACCCAGCATTTATGGGATTTGATTTTAATGTGATTGCGCCCCTCCTACCCTCTCATTGTGGCTTCTCCTTTGTCTCTGGATGTGGGGTGTCTTTTTTGGTGAGTTCCAGTGTCTTTCTGTCGACAATTGTTCAGCAGTTAGTTGTAATTCTGGTGCTCTTGCAAGAGGGAGTGAGTGCATGTCCTCCTACTCCGCTATCTTGATCCAGACTAATTCTTGATACACCATGTTTTATCACAGGGGAAGTACTCTCTCCACTCCAGTTGACTATCAAATTCCCACTGTATGGAAGACAATTACTAGGTATTAATGGGAACAAATAGGAGAGACATAGACCCTCAGAAACCTGACAGATAAAGGGGAAAAACACAAATTTACAGCATATTTTTATTGCCATCTATTTGATACACACTATAGATCCATATTTATTTCCTTTGGTGTATCTTAATGGGTAGTTTACTACTGATAAAGCAATTCATGGGTATTCAGGCAGTTTCTTTTCTGCTGGTTTGGAAAATTAAGTTTTCTAATGGGGTGTCTCCTATTTTGTGGATATCTTTATTTACTGGATCCTCCCTCTTGTAGTTCCTCTTCTGGGCTAATCAAGGTGGTGGTGGTGGTTGTTGTTGTTGTTGTTGTTGTTGTTGTTGTTATTGGCTGCACCACACGCCATGCGGGACCTTAGTTCCTGGACCAGGGATCAAACCTGTGCCCCTTGCATTGGAAGCACAGAGTCTTAACCACTGGACTGCCAGGGAAATCTCAAGATTATTATTATTATTTCTTTAATTAATTAATTTACTTTATTGGCTGTGTTGGGTCTTCGTTGCTGCACAGGGGCTTTCTCTAGCTACGGTGAGCAGGGGCTACTCCTCGTTATGGTGAGCGGGTTCCTCATTGTGGTGGCCTCTCATTGTGGAGCACGGGCTCTAGGCACATGGGCTTCAGTAGTTGTGGCACATGGGCTCGATAGTTGTGGTTCATGGGCTCTAGAGCTCAGGCTCAATAGTTGTGGTGCATGGGCTTAGTTGCTCCACAGCATGTGGTATCTTCCTAGGACAGGGGATAGAACCCATGTCCTCTGCATTGGCAGGTGGATTCTTAACCACTGCGCCACCTAGGAAGTCCTCAAGATTATTATTAATACTTATTTTCTATAGCATATGTACAGGCATTTATTTATCCATTTGCACATTCAACAACATAAAAAGTTTCCAACAACTCTGACTGAAGATCAAGGGAAATAGTTGATAGTAGTGAGAATAATTAATATTTACTGAATACTTACTAGGTACCAAGCACTTTTCTAATCATTTTATAAATATTGACTGATTTAGTCTTTATAACTACCCTGTAAAGAGACTGAGATAGGAGAGCTTAGGCAACATGCCCAAGCTCACATAACTGTAAGCTGGTACATGAGCCCAGACAATTTGACTGAAAGCACATCTCATGGGCAGTATTAGTTTATCACGCCTTTTTGCATGTTCCTAAGAAGCAATGTGGTGTAATGGAAAAGGCACTGGCTTTGGAGCCTGACAGATTTAGGTTTAAATCTTGTCTCTGCCACGTACTAGTTGTATCCCCTTCAGTTAAGTTACTGAAAATCACTAGACTTCAGTTTCCTCACTTGTGAAGCAGGATCAACAGTATCTATTGGGCAGAGTTTCGGAGATAATTAGAAGCAATATATGTAAAGAAACTAGGACAGTGCCTGGCTTATAAGCAATGAATAAGCAGTATTATCATTGTCTATAATGTTAATATGTTACTCAACAATTTTTAATGCAATATAAATTATGTGAGATAGAAAAGAAAATATATGTCTATGTGAATATTTGTCCACATATTATATACACTACATATTTCATGGTGTATGTTTGACATCAATCAAAATATAAAAGTCACTGTTACCCAACAAAAGAGTGGAAATAAATTGTATATGACTTGGAATATTATATGAAATTGTGAATGTATTAATTTCTTTGTTAACTTGCCTTTTCACATATCCAATGTTCTAGATGAAGGGAATGATTAGTTCTTAATACATACACTTGAAGAATGCTTATACTTAAAATCTCATTAATGCATTTTCAAATTCTCATTGCAGGCATATCTTTTTAACATGAAGTTTTACAGAAGTGCAGGTAGAAACACATTTAAGAAAGAGGTGCTGGAGAAAATCAGATCATGATAGGTAAACTATTGGTGATTTTGTAGTTTTATTTCAGGGTTTCTTATCTAAGGTTTTGAAGTATATAATCTAGGTAAAATGTGTATTATTAAGATGACATTTTAAAATATCAAAAATGGATATAATTTTCCTACTTAAATGAATTATCAAGGATTAATTCATACTGTGGCTGTAATTTTTTTCTTAGCATTCAGTCTTTTTATTCCTTAATGGTGAGAGGTGATCACTACAGTCAGAATGGCTGTCATCAAAAAGTTTATAAATAATAAATGCTATAGAGGGTGTGGAGGAAAAGGAACGCTCCTGCACTGTTGGTGGGAATGTAAATTGGTACAGTCACTATGGAGAACAGTGTGGAGGTTCCTTAAGAAACTAAAAATAGAGCTACCACATGATCCTACAATCCCACACCTGGGCATATATCCGAAGAAAACTCTAATTTGAAAAGATACATGCATCCCAATGTTCATAGCAGCACTATTTACAATAGCTAAGACATGGAAGCAACCTAAGTGTCCATCAACAGGTGACTGGATAAAGAATATGTGGTATATACATACAATGGAATATTACTCAGCTGTAAAAAAGAGTGAAATAATGCCATTTGCAGCAACATGGATGGACCTAGAGATTATCATACTAAGTGAAGTAAGGCAGAGAGAGAAAGACGAATATCATATGATATCACATATGTGGAATATTAAAAAAAAGATAGAAATGAACTTATTTACAGAAGAGAAATAGAACCACAGACACAGAAAATAAACTTTTGGTTACCAAAGGGGAAAGCGGGGGGAGTTTAGGATTAACATATACATATTACTATATATAAAAGAGATAACCAACAAGGACCTACTGTATAGCACAGGGAACTATACTCAATATTATATAATAACCTATAGGGGAAAATAATATGAAACAGATATAGATAGATAGATATCTGTCTATCTCTGAATCACTGTGCTATACATATGAAACTAACACAACATTGTAAATCAATTATAATAATCAACTAATCATCCTTGAACAACATTTATTGTCCACTCTATTTCATGAGACTTATTCCAATGACTAACAGGCTTATAATAAAAGAGTAACTTGATTTCTATTAACTGAGTTTGTTTAAATTACAGAGAAAAACCAGGCTTCTCGAGATAAATCAGTGTTCAGACTAACATCATTTTCAACCCAGCAATTTTTACAGCCTTTAGTTTGCCATTGTATTCTAACAGAACGAATTAGCTTCAGCTCTTTTCTCTTATTCTGTTAAATCTCTTCTGAATATTCAAATACATAAATTATTTACAGTTGATTCTTAGAAAACAATAGAATTTAATATATTACAATGTTAAAGAAGAAACACTGAAGGAAATTACATTCCTGCTTTAATGTAATCTGTTGCATTGTTCAGATTTTAGTTTTAAAGATTTTCATGAAATATATTTAAAATTACTGCATTTTCGCTTATCCCATGAGTCAAGATCACTACTATGAGGAAGAATTCTAATGTGAAGGGAAAACAGTGAATGAGTAATTGAATTCCAGGCCCAGATCTGCACCACACACTCTGTGCATGACCTTTGGTAATTCAATCTTTCTGGACCTTTTATTTTCTTCAATATAATAGGGCTCTTGAGACCTCCTTTGCCCACTTTACAACTGTTATATGAGGTTCAAATGAAATACTGTTTGGGAAAGTATTTTGGAAACTATTAAGCCTTACACAAACTTAAAATACACTACTCCAACATAGATTTAAATAAAAATAAATGGAAGGGTGGGGATAAAAGATTTCCATGTAGAGAAGATTGTGGGAATGCTCCCTTCTCTCCTCACAACTCTTGTTGCAGAGCTTCCTGCCACCAGGAACACTTTATTCCTCATTTTACTTCACCCCAGGGATGACTCCAAACAAAGTTTTCAGGGAATCAGGAGAGCAATATGCTCTGGTTTCTTTGATGCTCCTTCCTTAAAAAAATGTGTAGTTCTTTGACTCCAGTCTTGGTCCACACAACAACATCTCTAGCTCCCATCCCAGGCCCTTGGGTCCAGGACCACCTTCTTCTCTGGGACTCAGGGGTTCAGAAACATGTTCGTCACCATATGCATATAAGAGCTGAGTTAAGGTTATTCTCTGAAAAATTGCAGAAATCTCAGTTGAGTCCATTCTCTGCCCTAAGTTTTATTATTGGAATCTTGTCTCCAGCAGATCAAAGCAAAAGGAAATGAGAGGTGAGAAAGAGCAGATGCGGAGGCTGGGGACAGTAGTCATGTGATGGGATGCGGGAAGGTTACGCATAATAAGAACACTGTATTTCTAGTCAGCTTTCTTTTATCGCTTGGAATAAAATCCCTCACACTTTCTCAAAAGGCAAGGGAGAAAGGGAAATTGAGAGACTCTTCTATTGTGTGAAACTAAGATGTACAGAAATCCTAATCAAAAGCAACAAATTGAGGGCAGTGGAAAAGGAAGTATGTAGTTCAACACTAGGATCTTTGTTGGGATAGAAGAGAGACCTTCCAGATATTAGTTTGGAAATAAGAAGTGTGTTTTGCAGGCCATAGGTCCTAAGCCCCTGGCTATTCTCTGCTTATGCTTAACCAGCTCTCTAGCTCCTCAGTCTCTAGAGCCATCAGCCACACTCCTCTCTCCTCTCTCATCTCTGTCTCTTTGGAACATCTATTCCAGGCTCCTGAAGCTGGAGGGGCACCTAAATTTCCTGCTATCAAATGGAAGTGAAGGAGGGAAGAACCGATCTCACGCAGCAGGACACCTCTGGCATTCTGGGTGACCAGCTTCTGCAGAGCTGTGACACCCTCACCAGCATACTTTTAATAATCGGTGGGTTAAGCAGACTTGCGAGCTTCCAACTTCTAGGAAGTTGGTCAATTAGTCATAAAATTATTTCTGTTGGAAAATGTACCCTAATTTCTAATAAACAGCCTTGCAGAGCATAATTTACTACTAAACTCAGAAGGATGAAACACACACACATACACACAAAAACAACAACAACAAAAACCTGCCACATCTGCAGGTACATCACAGCTTAGAGATAAACAAAGGACTAATATGAGTCTTTTTCCTTTTTGAAATTATTTTAAAAAATCATTGCTCTCTGTTGGTAGTTTATAGGTCTATCAAAAATGACTCTATTGTATACAAAATTTCAGATGACGTATTAAAACAGAGTTTAAAGAAGAATCAATCCTTAACCTATGCTTGTTTCTGTACTCTTAATTCCCAGCGAGCGAGGGGTCATTAAGGACTTTGATCAGCTGGCAGCTCCATTGGCAAATGATGGGAACATGCCAGTCATAGAAGATGGGCTGATATAAATACAGCCACATTGACTAACATATTTTTTCCCTTTTATGCCAAATACAGAAAAAGAAAAGACTAAAAAAGTGTGAGCTGATGAATCAAAGGGGGAATAACTATTGATGAAACAGATAAATCAGGAGAAAAAAAAATCAGAGAATTTTTACAAATGGGAGTAGGTTTTCAAAGTCATAGTGGTGAAAGATTCCCTTGGTCTGTCTTTATATATAGCTTTTCTGCTTCCAACGCATGTCCAATGTATTTCCACAAATCCTCTTTAAGGTTGTTTTGAATAACTAATATTTATTGAACCCTTTCCCTGTGGAAAGCACTGTGTCAAGTACTTGGCATTCGTTATCCCATCTGAAACTCATGACAGCACAGGAGGCTGTTTTATGGTTATCATTGTTTCACACACGAGGACACTGAGTCATACTGAAGCCAACGTGCTTCGGATTAAGCAGCTGCAATTGAGGGGCGGGAGACTGGGCTACAACTGCAGGTGAACTCCAGAACCTGTGTTCTTCCTCAGTACACTCGCCCTGCTTTCTAATAAAGAACCTGAGATTCAGAGAGGTGACATTACTTGCCACAGCTAGTAGTTAGCAAGTTCAAAGTTAAATGGGAAGCAAAGCAATCAATAGACATGAGATTTGGGTTCAAGAATGACTGTTTCCACCAACGTGATCAACGGATGGGGTTTGGTCACAGCATTTATTAAGTATTTATTTTTTAAAATAACTGATTTTTTTTCAGTATCTGATGTGTTTATAGCATTAAAAATTTTACTCATGGTTTCCCTGGTGGCACAGTGGTTAAGAATCCGCCTGCCAATGCAGCGGACACAGGTTAGATCCCTGGTCTGCGAAGATTCCACATGCAGCGGAGCAATTAGGCCCATGGCCATAACTACTTAACCTATGCTCTAGAACCAGCGAGCCACAGCTCTTGAGCCCATGTGCCACAACTACTGAAGCCCACACGCCTAGAACCCACGCACCTCAACAAGAGAAGCCACAGCAATGAGAAACCCGCGCACTGCAACGAAGGGTAGCTTTTGCTCACCACAACTAGAGAAAGCCCATGGGCAGCAACAAAGACCCAATGCAGCCAATAAATAAATAAATAAAAATCTAAAAAAATTTTTACTCAAGATTTTAGAGAATCCATGAGTGACCTTTATGTTTTTTATTGAAGAGTATATATTTTTATGAAAAAAAAAATAGGTGCTGGGAAAACCCATCACAGTTAATACCTTGATGTATTGTGGCTTATTTGGGTCCAAAACTTATTCTGATTTTCAACTCTTGGCTAGTAGTACCTCTATCTTTAGGTTCCAAGCAGCTTGCATTCCAGTTTAAGATACAAGAAAAGAGCTTCAGAGTTCCCTCCCCATGCTAAGATCCAGCTTCCTTTATAAGTGTGGAAATCAGATAAGCAGCAGGAACACACACGAATGAGAGGCTGGTATTTTGAACACATCCAAGACTCCCTTCAGCATAAGACAGGTCGCAAAAAAAAAAAAAATGCTGGACAGTCTCCACAAATCCTTTTGGCATCTGCATTATTTAATTTCAGTAATTACAAATTCTCTCTAAGCCAGAGAAATCCACCCACATTCACATAGGCATGCAGAAATATATCCTAATATGCACTGCAAATGATGGTGATTGTTGGGACAATGTTTTCTTATTATTTCTGAGTCTAGGAATTGATCTTTGAAAAGGAACTTTCCTTGCATAATTTTCAAAACAAGTTTCCCCAACATCCATAGAGAAATGATGGATTCGACATTCACATATGAATAAAGAGCACGTGTGTGTGGGTGGCCCTGTGGAAGACACCAGGAAAAGCCGACGCGCCAAACTTCAAACACCAGAGCTCAGGGATCTTCCAATTTTCATTTCTGTTTCTACTTCCCCTTCACTGTACTCTTCCTCCTGTAAACTGTTTCTATTACAGCAAACTCGTCAGTGGTGCTGATGCGGCTATTCATTCTTGTAAAGAAAGACTACGCTGCAAGATTCTCACCTTCTCTGCCAAAATCAAAAGATTATACATTAGCAGAGACATTAATTCCAGAAGAAACCTCACTTTTGGAAATAGGACACAAGGAAATGTTCCTTTAGTCTGGATTTCTTAAGAGACAATAGCAAAGAATTTTTGATGCTGGAAGTTCATGCATGACTGCTTCATGTTTTATCATAGAATGTTTACCCCTGGAGCCTTCTAATGGGTAATCCACAAAAGGTTGTTATCTCAGCCCAATTATAACAAGTAAATAACCCCACAGCCAACCTAGCCCACCAGTTTCCATTCTCCAGTGGGAGATAGGGATAAGTAAGTACAAGGAAGACAGTGATAACAATGAAACACCACAGCTAATCAAATTGTGCAAACATCTGCTTTAGTAGTAGATGTATGAATCGTTCATATTCAAACTACAACACGTGCCTTAAGGTCTGACCATTGGAATCACTGGCTCCCAAACAACACACACACACACATATATATTCAATATACATACTATAAGGTTAACCAGATAATCCACAGCAAATGGAATTAATAGTGAAGCAAAACTGATGATGGTTCCTATAAAAGTAGCTGCCACTGACAGACCCAATCAACTAAAAATGGCACTAATGATACACTACTAACAACCCTTAATCCAAAAATTTGTGAAGATTCTGACTCTTTATGTGTGTACACAACAGGAGCTACACGATGCTGCCTGTCGTGGTGTGACAACTGGACTTCCTAGGATTTTACTGATTTTGTATCCTTAGAATCTGTACCATGTTACTTTTATTAACAGATACCAAATTTTTATAATCCTTAATAAATCACTCAGTGGGTTACTAGTAAATACCCCATATGTGTACATATAAATATAGCTGATTCACTTTGTTGTACAGTGGAAACTGGCACAACAGTGTAAAGCAATTATACTCCAATAAAGGTCTGAAAAAAAAAATGAACGTTATTTGACCCCAAGAACAAATACAATAATTTGGCATTCTGGATGAGTTCTCAGTCCCTGAGAAGAATGTTCAAGGCCCACCAGGGGTTCAATAAACTCTACTCAGAGAAACTCTGAGTTAGAGCCATATACAAAGTCCCACTAGTATGACATATAAGAATGGAATGTGGAGGAACTTCCCTAGTGGTGCAGTAGTTAAGAATCCGCCTGCCAATCCAGAGGACACGGGTGTGATCCCCGGTCTGGGAAGGTCCCACGTGCCGCAGAGCAACTAAGCCCGTGCACCACAACTACTGAGCCTGAGCTCTAGAGCCCACGAGCCACAACAATAGAGCCCATGTGCCACAACTACTGAAGCCCGAGAGCCTAGAGCCTATGCTCTGCAATAAGAGAAGACACAACAATGGGAAGCTCACACCATAAGGAAAAGTAGCCCCTGCTCACTACAACTAGAGAAAGCCCATGCACAGCAATGAAGACCCAACACAGTCAATAAATAAATAAATAAATAAATAAATAAATAAATAAATAAATTCATAATTTAAAAAAAAAGAATGGAATATGGAACCACCCACAGAACTTTCCTTTAAAGTACAACTGGACATTCAATAAACCAACAGACAACCGTCTTACTGGTTTATTAAAGAAGAAACTTTACAGAGCTAAAGGACATGAGCAAAAGATTCAATCAATAAACCAACAGACAACCGTCTTACTGGTTTATTAAAGAAGAAACTTTACAGAGCTAAAGGACATGAGCAAAAGATTCAATCATTTTGTTACTGGTTGAGATGTTGATGAAGCTGAGTATGACTATTTCCAAAATGATTTTAACAGTTTTCATTTAAATTGCTGACCAATGAAGAGTTATAGCTTTTCCATCCTGATCCAACTCATCTTGCATAACATCTCTGAATACTGTGCCATTTTTCTGCTCAAAAATCTTTAGTGCTTCTGCATTTCCCACAAAAGAAGAGGATACATAAATTTTGTCAATTCATGTGAAGTTTATATAAAATGGACATACCTGAAAATGTTATCTACTAACCCTAATTCACGAACTAGAAAACTTGAACATAACTAAAACTATTTAACAACTGTTATCAATAATTAAAATCTTCCTATATCTAAAAAATCATTTTAGTATTATACAAATTATACAGAGTATAAAATTTATCAACTCTTTGAGGCCAATAACTTAATGCCGAAATTTGATGAGGTAATTGCAAGAAAGAAAAAATACGGCCAATTTCACTCACAAATATATATGCAAAATTCCAAACAAAATATTAGTAAACTAAATCCAGCAATGTATATTAAAGATAAAACATTATGACCAAGATGGGCTTATTCTATGAATTCGAAAGTGGGTTACTATCAGAGTATCAATTAATATAATTCACCAATTAACAAATTAAAGGCAAACTTCATATGATCATCTCAAAAGATATAGGGGAAATATCTTGATAAAACTTAACGTCTGTTAATTTAAAAAATCCTAGCAAGCCAGCAATAGAAATCTCTTAATCTGATAAAAGTAATTAACACATATCATTGTTATTTATGGTAAAACATTAAATCTTTCCCTTTCAGACTGCAAAAAAGACAGGATGCCCACTACCATCACTTCAACTCAGTGTTTACCAGAAGTCCTGACTACAACAGTAAAGATGAAAACAAAATACAAAATACATGATTTGGAAAGGAAGAAATAAAATTGACATTATTCATAGATTTTCTCTATATAAAGTGCGAAAGTGTCTACAAATAATATATAAAAATTAATAACTTGCTGAAAAATAAAATTGTTATATAAAATTAAGCTAAATATCTTTACTGTTAACCTATGAAATATATTCACATATTTTTAAGTATTTTAAATACATATTGTTATAAGAAACTAAACAATCTATTCCTTAACCTCAATTTAAAACATAAATCATTAAATTAATTTGATCTTTCAATACAATCTTTCTTTTTTGATACAAAAAAGAGGTAATTATTCTATTCTGTTAAACATATTCAAATCAAGTTAAAATGAAAAATATATTCAGCAAGATTAGAAAGTGATCTGAGCCACATTTGACTATAAGTTTCTCAAAGACAGAGATAATGTCTGGGGTAGGTTCCCCCTAAGAAATACCCAACCAGAGAAAATAGATTTAATTCACAGCAAGCGGACAGGGAGAGGAGAAGGAGAGGGGAGAGAGAGAGAGAGAGGGAATGTTGATAGAAGAGGAAAATAAAATCTAATTCTAAGGGACAGTAAATACAGGAATTCGGCCATAATGATTTTTAAAAAGGAAAATGAAAGAATATACAAAAACAGGAGGGTCTAGTTTAATATGTCAACAGCCTCAGTGGCAGGTGGCAGGTGCATAGGCCCTAACAGCTTTATGGGTTAGTCTTCTGTAGTGTCTTGTTTTCTGAGAATACTTAGTAAATGGTAGATATATCAAGCCTTCAACTGCCTGGTGGGTCAGAATCTGCTTTCTACTTAGTTCACTTCCATTTCCTTTGCAGTTCCCAGCAGCTTCAGTATGGTTTCCACAAGTGGGTCAAAAAAAAAAAAAAAAAAAAAAAAAAAAAAAACCTTCTATGCCTAATTAAATACCAAGCTTACACACTTTGGTAGTCATTTCTATTTTGAAAGTTATGATTACTGTATTTAATCTGTCCTTTTCAATCTTATAACACAGGGTCTGCAAAAGAAATTGTAAAAAATTTACATATGTGCACATAAGAACATTATTTAATATCAATTATAGCATTTTATAGCCAAAAGCAAATCAGACTTAGGAGACGATCATGAGAGACTAGGAGGTAACTTTTCTTTTTTCTGAGAGAGACTGTGAAACAACAGAACAGTCTGTGCTACATACCTAATTGAGACAGATGTTCTCAATCTTAATTTTCATAGCCAATTTTGACAGCCAGAGAAATGTACTTGTCTTTTGTATAGTCACCCATTTTCTCTCAAACGTGTCCTACTTTTCTCATCGCCTACTATGATTGCTCAGAAAGAAAGGGGCGGCGTGATGGAGGGTGTTAATGCAATAGCAAGAACTCTGCCGTATTTCTGGTAGGTCACTGAACAGAAACAGATATAACAGAAAGTGACCGTAAAATCATTTAAAAGTTCACGGAGCATCAGCGTTTAGCTACATTCCTAACTGCAGATCACAGTTTTCGCTGGCTTTATGGGGTCTTCCATGCAGAAGCCAAGCGGATCACATTAAACAATAAAGGAACTGTTAATAAGGACCGTCCCTTAGTCAACCCAGGCTTGAAATCATAGGCTTTATATTTTTAACAGAATAAAATATAGGGAAACATGATACATTTTGATGACACAGCCAGGTGCCTTACTTGCAAAGGTAGAATCTGACGTGCGTGTCTGTGTCTGTATCTGGAAATAGGAAACATGTGTAGGAGCAGCAAAGGCATCCTTTCTGAAAGTGTGCTCTGCCTGCCTTTTGGCTTCTCACGACTGCGGTGTTTCAGACAGAAGAACAAAAGACCAACCCTTCTTGTAAGTGGTCCCCGTAGCCGTAAAACCACAAACCTCAGAAACCACAAAAAAAGGCAGAGCTATCTTTCTGTTCTCTGTGGTGGTGTCTGTCGTTTTCGCACCCACGTCAAAGCACTCTCTGATCAGCATCTCAGTTGTCGTCTTACACATCCGCCAACACCTCATCCATGAAAGGCCCACTAGGGTCTGCAGTCACGAGCCAGCTGCTCTCGTGATATCCTGAATCCCAGCTGTGCTTCTCCTCCGGGGAGAGAACAGGTGCTGGAGCAATGCTTCTGGAAATGTGCCTGCTCTCTCTGCTGCTGTAGCGCCTGGTGCTCTGATGACGCCAGGCAGCAAGGCCTCCTCTAGTTCCTTTCTCCTCTGGTAGGGGAACTCCAATCCTGCAGTGCAGACTGGGGCATACCTCCAGGGAGCCCCAAACCTCCCAGTATCCACAGCAACACTGGTCCCTTCCTAACTACTCCTGCACCCTCTGACAACTAATTCAAACCCAGTTCATTTCAAGCCCACTCTAGAGGATGCTCTCATTCTCCTCAGGCAAGTCCACTGTGGTCTGATCCCATTCTAAGCACGGCTACCATCCCCTCTGCCTGGGGAGTTGCCCTGTACTGCTGAGCCCAGGGAGCAACTCTGAGACCTCACCAACCACGCACAGGGGTTTGGCTGTGTTCGAGGCAGGGTCATCAAGGGCAGGCTGGCTGCGGGAGAGAGGAAAGGCAGGCCTGGGCTGCGGCTGGTGAACTTGTGCAGCGTTCATCCCATGCCCCCAGCAGTGAGTGCAGAAGAAGGAACCACAAAGTCTAGGGGGCAGATAAAGCTCCTTCTGACTTCAACTACGGAACTATGGACGGCACTGGAAGGGTATGACTTGGTAAGGGGGCTAGGGGGGTGGAGGGGCAACAGGCTGACATCTCTCACTGGGAACGTGGCAATGTCTTGGTTGAGGGGAAGTTCTGTGGGGCTGGGGTTCCAGGAGATGAACCTATTCCCAAGGAGAGGAGACGGAGAACCACAGCTGAACTGATTGGAGAGGCAGGGTGCTTGCCTTTGCAGAGAAATGTTGAATAAAGGAGATTTGTGCAGAAATTCACACAGAGAACATTCTCAGTGAAGGCTAATTGGAAAGGCTGTTGGGCCAAGTGGGTCCATAGATAACCTGGGATTTACCTACAACTCCCCAAATCCAGAACTGACAGCAGCCCACCAGCTGGTCTCTGAAGTACAGTCTGGCTTGATATTCATTGATTAGGAGACAGAGTGGATCTGACTCTCCCAGATATCTTTTGTACCAAATACTGTGCTGGGTACCTCATGTAGTTGCCTCTAATCCTCACAAACTTAAAAATCACACCAGTCAGAAGGGCCATCATCAAAAAGTCTACAAACAATAAATGCTGGAGAGGGTGTGGCAAAAAGGGAACCCTCCTACACTGTTGGTGGGAATGTAAATTAGTACAGCCACTATGGAGAACAGTATGGAGGCTCCTTAAAAATCTAAAAATAGAACTACCATATGATCCTGCAATCCCACTCTTGCACATATGCGGGGAGAAGACCACGGTTCGAAAGGATACATGCACCCCAATGTTCACTGTTGCACTGTTTACAATAGCTAAGATGTGGAAGCCGCCTAAATGTCCATTGACAGATGAATGGATAAAGAAGATGTGGTCCATTTTAATACATGGAATGGAGTATTACTCAGCCATTAAAAAGAATGAAATAATGCCATGTGCAACAACATGTTTGGACCTGGAGATTATCATACTCAGTGAAGTAAGGCAGACAGAGAAAGGTAAATATCACATGCTGTCACTTATATGCGGAATCTAAAAAAATGATACAATTGAATTTAATGACAAAACAGAAACAGACTCAGGGACCTAGAAAACAAACTTATGGTTACCAAAGGGGAAAGGTGGTAGGGGGGAAGGATAAATTGGGAGTTTGGGACTGACATATACACACTACGATATTTAAAACAGATAACCAACAATGACCTACTTTATAGCCCAGGGAACTCTGCTCAATATTCTTTAATAACCTAAATGGGAAAATAATTTGAAAAAGAATGGATACATGTATATGTATAACTGAATTACTTTGCTGTATGCCTGAAACTAATACAACATTGTTAATCAACTGTAATCTAAAATAAAAATTTTAAAAAGATCATGGGAAACCAAAATTAATTCTACACATCTCTAGTCTCAGCTTAAATGTCATTTTCTCAGAGGCAACTTCCCTGAGCCCATCATCTAAATTAACTTCCCCATTATACTCTGTCTACTTTGTCTAACATCACTCAGCACAGCTTATAATTTGATACGCATGAGAGTGATTAAAGCCTCTTGCTGGCATACATTGTGTTCATTTTATCTGCTAAATGTGTCCCTACAGTATCTGGCACAAAGGCTCTCAAAAAATACTTTTGCACCCTTGAATGCATGGAGAGGAATGCACTGAAACGACCAGTGAATCACATGTGACTACAGAGGCCCTTTTAGGTTTAAAGTTTCAACCTATGGGACTGTAGCCACTGCACAGACCAATGCATCTAAAAATCAGAATGACATCCATGATCACAAAAGTGAGACTGTCTTAAATAAACAGGTGTAGAGAACAAACATATGGACACCGAGTGGGGAAAGCGGGGAGGGTTGGGGGGGAATGAATTGGGAGATTGGGATACCAAATTGTACGCTCTAAATATATGCAGTTTATTGTATGTTAAAAAAAACAATAATATCATTTAAAATAGCATCATAATTGTCAAATACAGAGGAATAAATCTAACATAAGATGTGTAAGATAAAAACATCAATAAAAATAGAAAAAAATTAAAATATTTAGTAGATTTTTATTAACATCTGGCAATCATATGAAAGGTGAATTTTATATTTTGCTTCTCTGCTGAACTTCTGAGAAAACAGGATGGGTAGAAATGTGTACTTCTGAAAGTTCATCTATGTGTATTCTTTTCCAGTATTTTTATACAGAAAAACTGCTAGAGAAATTTTAATAGGTCCGTGAGAAAAACAAGTCTTCCTTTAGCGTAAACAAGTTTAACTGATATACAGGTGTCTTAGCGATTGGGTATCTCGGAGACTCTAATGTGAGACTATTCATTACAATTCTCCTTCCTCGCTTTCTCTCCCTCTCTCCCTGCACACCCCCCACCCCCCAACCCCTCTCTCCCTCTGTGTGTGTGTACGTGTTGTGTTGTGTTGTGTTTGGGGGTCGGTTGGCATATTGATGCTACGCATATTTTGGCTTTGGTTCTGGAGGCACCAGTGGACCCCATTCCCCTCACCCCATCTAGAAACATAGTTTGACTAGTTGCTCTTATGTTCCAGTAAAGTCAGTATTAAGAAGCATCCTGTCAGTTCTGCAGTACATTAAGTCCTGTCCTTCTAACCCTAGTTCCGTTAAATCCTGAACAAAACACATTACATAAGGCTGAGGAAATATAAACAAGAGATTGTAAACAAGATTTTAATCAATCACTCTCCTGTCAAATTCACCCTCCATAGTACAGGCTTTTTCAATTTTTGCCCAAGACTCTCTCACATGGATTGACTGCTCCACAGACCACTTGACTAGCATATGCTTGAATTAGGGTAATGTGGACAGGCTTGGGCACTGATCAGGTGGGAATACTGGCAGCCTCAGGAGGCCCACATTACACGCTGCACCTGACCTACACTAGCTAGCTCCAAAGAAGGTATTTTTATTCTCATCTTTGGAGGAGGAAACCGAAGCCCAGAGATGTCAAATAATGTTCTCAAAATCACACACTATGTATGTAGCGGGGTCTGGATTTGAACTCAGTTCTCCTAGCTCCAAGTCTGGACTCCACTCACCACCTGTTTTCATGGGCTGTGTCGAGAGCCTCTCTCAAGCCTGGTGCCACCTGGCTTTTCTGCTCCTTGTTACAGCGCATCATAATACCCTCCAGTAACATCACAGCTCACAAGACGTTTTTCGTCTGGCTATACTGTACAGCTGAGCTTCTCAGGAAGTTCACTGAGGCCCACACCAGGAGCCTCTGCATTCTCTCTTAGCCTTGGGCAGAGGAGGGGTCAAGCCCACACCATGGCACTTGCCAAAGCTATTCTTTGACTGTTCAACAGAATCTCAGTTTCCTCACGTCACTAGTGTTCCCTTCATCCAGACTCATAGCTAAACTTCCCTTTGCTGCCGAGGCTTGGTTGGGAGCCTTTGACTTAGGACTGAAGGTACCTATTGATATTTATTAAGCATTTTGTGACTATTCTACACACTTACCCAGCCCTGCTTCCTCAGCCTCACTGAGTATGGAGTGGGGAAGTGGCTACTCACAGCCCCGACTGTGAATGCTCTTTGAGTTCTCCAACAAGATCCTCCGTTCGCCTACGTCTTCCCAAATGGTTATTTCCATGCTCAAAATGTTTCTTCAAGTGCCCTCTTGGTCCTAGGACAGCTCTCCCAACAGATCAGGGCTTCTCTGGTCTCTTTTCAATAAGGAGGTGATCAGTTGCACAGAAGGTCTAATGGTTACGAAGTTATGGAAGAAGATGACAGCGCTATGAGGTGGGGGCAAGCTAGATGTGGTAGCAAAGCTGTAGGTGGAAGAAGTGAGGAGTGAACAGGAGCTCAAGTGCATCACCTTCAGTGTTTCCTGCCCTGGTTGTCAGCATCAGCAAACCAAGGACCCGGACACTCCTTTTGACACCTGTATTTGCTCAGCCACCAAATACTATGGATCAGATCTGAACCAGACCTGTGGTCCCCCACCCCTCTCCGACCCCCACATCACTGCCTTTGTTTCCCAGGTTGCTTTTTGCTCACATTGGTGTAACAGCCTCCAAATGGTTTCCCTGCCTTTGGGAACATTCCTCTCAACCCTTCCTCCTCAAAGTCTTCAAAACTCCAATTACAACATCCCTCCTCAATGCCATTTCTTGCTGTCCTGAGTTTTCTCAGTGTAGAGTGTACATTAGAATCACCTGGGTGCTTTTCCCAAATCTTACATTCTTGAGCTCTACCCATAACCTAATGAACCAGAATCTCTTGGGCACAGGGTAGAGTTTGGAAAAGATTCCTGGTGAATTTGATGCTCCATCCAGTTGAAGAATCGCTGCCCTACAAGGTGAAGGCCACTCAGCACAGCAGTGAAAGAACTTTGTGGGTCACCTGACCCAGGTTGACCTGCCTTATCAGCCACACCCATTTCCACCTCAGACTCCAAAGATACTTTTTTTTTTTTAAACCAGTTTCCTGAACTCTTATGTTGAGTGAAGTCTCTGTGTGTGTGCTCTCATCCACCTGGAAAATGCCAACATGTCCTTCTAGATGCAGCTTAAGGAGCGTTTTTGTGAAATTTTCTCCATCTCCCACTTCAGAGGTTTATCACTCCCTGCCCTGAACCTCTGTTCTTTTGTGATCAAGCCAGCTCAGAGAACAGCACCTAGGGCATTACTGAACAGTATTATTGAACGAGGTGAAAATCTCAGTCAAAATTATCCTTAGTACTGAGCTCATGTTATGAGAGGCTTGTAGGAACAGAGACCCCAAGGGAAGAGCAAATCACAGTTCCCAAACCACCCTTTGTCCAAGACCTACAGTCAGTGAGGAAAATGTCTAATTTGTGCTTCCCAAGTGTGTTCCATGATATAAATAGGCCATATTTTGAAAATGGATTTATTTAGGAAATAACCGGGTTAAAGAATATTAAACAACTATCCCTTCTTAAAGCTTTTAAAGTGTTTGCCTTTTGCCTCCAGCGTGAGGGGAAATACAAATGGGGAATACAATAGGCCATGTTTCCCATAGTTATTTGATTATAGGATGTCGATTTCACAGAACTAGTATTCTAAAGAATACTCTGGGAAAGAATCTCTCTTCCTCACTCACTACTGCAGTTGCAAAGAAGAAGCCAAATCAGACACAATCTTTGCTGGTTCTTATCTAAAAGAAGGAGGGTGGACCAGATTACCTGGTGCCATCTGTACCTGGGTCCTAAGGGGACCTTCCACCTGGAGAGGTAGAGAAACCTGCGCCTTGAGTGCCGCTGCCTGGGTGTGGCCGCCCTGCTTCTGAAGGAGTCACAGAGCCAGGCAATGGGACTGGAAACTTGCAGCACAGCACTACTTTGATGACAAAAATACAGTTATTAGTACAGAGCATTGTTCAGTAATTGTTTCCATTTATTTGGTTAAATGATTCGAACTGATGTGCATGTTATTTCTAATACAATAATTTGCATTTATGGAGTTTTCTGTCAGTCTGATGTATGCATTTTGAGGATCTGGAAAGTTGGAGGGGGTGGAAAATCTAACCGGTTTTAGATGTGCATGCGTGGTTAAATGTGGACCCATCTCTGTAATTATAAATGTATTTGCATTACCAAGTGAATAGAATAAAGGTAAACTTTCAGGTGTTAGGAAAAGCTTCTATGGAGAATCTGTAGGTAAAATAAAATGCTCTTCCCCAAAAATATGGTAAAAACTGTTTGGTGGCCAAAAGGAAATTAGGACAAACCTACGTTGATTCATGCTGTGCACAATTAAAATTTTAATATGAAGTGAAAATCCAATGCACCATTTGAATACTAAATTCAGATAATGATACTCTCACTGATGGATAGAGTAAAAAGACGGCAGCGTCTCATGTTAGAACCCCAGGTCCAGCTTGGCTCTGTTGGGAGCTGGGTATGTATAACCTTGTAAAAGTCATTTAATTTGCTTGTGCCGGAATATTTTCATTCACAAATTAAAGGAATTGAGCTAGTTTATCTCAAGGTACCTTCTAATTCCAAAAGTTTGTGAATATGAATTACATGCTGCTCAGGTAAAGGAAGGAATCATGGAAATTTTACAGCTGGTACAGCATGTGGAACTAATTTGACTTATTAGATAAAACAATACTGTACTTGCTAGATAAAAAATGATGTTGTTTTTAGTTAACTTTTTTCTTAATTTTTGTTTAAAAAACTTCAATTAAAATAGTAAAATGTAATAGCACTCTTTCATGAAAACATACAAAAAATAATAGACACAATGAGGAACAGGTCAGGGTACAATGAGAAAAGTATTTTAACGCAGCAAAAACAGTTTTCAGACCTTAGTTGATTCCTAAAAAAATTAATTAGTGCCTGTTATATAAATATCACCCAAATGGGACCTCTGCTCTTTGCATCTGCCATGTAGGACCCAAGAACAAAACTATTTTCCTAATAGATTTGTTTCCATCATCTCAAACTTGCATATATTTTTGACCCTATTTAGTTGTTTGATCAAATATTTTTACAGGAAAACTTTCTGTTTTTCACTCCCTCGGAAACCTGGAAACAATAATCACCTTCAAACTGTTTCTTGAAAGCGACCTAAGAAGTCATATTCCTGTTGATATCAGTGGATTCCTGCTAGTAATCTGGATTTCTTTGGAACTGCAATAGACTCATCAAAAACTCTGGAACATTAATATACCATGTAATTTATCAATGATTTAAAACAGGTAATAAGGCTACAAAGTCTTCTTATGTCTGGTGTATTAATGATTCTTTGTAGCTATTTACACATTTAGAATACATATTTGCCATGAGATATTCATTCACACACCCACCATTCATTTAACTAATTATCTATCTGACTAACCTCACTGTCTGTCTGTCTGTCTCTCTCTATGTATCTATAGCATAAATATTTATCAAACACCAGGCATGGGCTTAGTAAAATCTTTCTAGCCACTTTGGCTAGATAAACTTGGAAGTAATTGTTTCAGAATTGATTTCCATATTCACAGCAACCACCGAATTGAAAATGAAAAAAAAATTAAAATAAGACAAGAATCCTATCCTCAAATAATTCCTAGCCTTTGGAAAATGTGAGAGGGGCTACAGGATGAATCCTCCATTTGAGCGATGTTGAAATTAAGGGCCAGACTCTGTGATGTAGAATGCATGTCTACTGTTGGTCAGGGTAACACTTTCCACTGATTGCTGACTTTGAACATGCTATTTCTAAGGTAGGAAAATCACCTCCAGAAAACGGCGAGCCACAGGAATCAAATGCATTTCAAATAACACAAGGCACCTGTACACCAAAAAATAGAACATCCTTGAATAGGGAACATATGCCATTGTGTTTAGGACCAGGGAAAAGAAAATCCATCCAATAATCTCTTGCTGATTGGGATTTTTTTCTTTTCTTTTTTTGTTTTGTTTTTAATGACTGCTTTGGGTCAAGGACACGTGTAATTTTCGCAATAATAGAGTTGCTCCCATTGTCCAAAACTTGTATATATTTTATTTTTGATCAAATGGTTTTACAGGAATGTTTTCTCTGTGTTTTTCCCCACTGGAAAACTTGAAACAATTACCACCTTAATACCCTCTCTCAAGATCTGCAGCATTTCCTAACCCAAGCCCTTAGTCACCATCCTCATTGTGGAAATCATCCCTTACAATTGACTGATTATGCCCAAATAAATTTTGGTTCTCAGACCTCTTATTTGAGCTCTCTAATGAAATTTTGTGGAAAAACAAAGCTTCTGTTCCAAGATTGAAAGAAGTCTATATTTTGTAAATAAGCATTTTAAAATGATAAAATTTAAAAATACCTTTCTTTTCTTTGATATGCTGCTTCAATTGTTCTGAATTTTTATTGTTTCCCACAATAAATTTTAAAATAGTCCAACTTTGGCAATTCGCATTAATTTAGGTATTCCCATTTATTTTTAATTTCTCTTTCTGCATATGTATAATGTATATAAGTTATACATGTATATATCTGATTTAATTTAGCTTTTGAATCAAGGGAATAAAGCAATTATGGTTCCTAAGTGTAATTAAAGAATCTCTAATATGATATGGGAAAGGCTTGTGGCAAAAAATGACTTACAGGCATGTCAGTTTCACACTGAAAACCATCAGATGATGAAATATGAGATGAACTGATATAAATCCTTTTACATCTCATACTTCATTCCCTTGTGCCCACAAGCTCAGTAATAGTCTGGTCCCAATCCAGTCTCAGGTACGTGAGTCATGACTCGGAACAGATCTGGATATGCCCCAGTTTATCTCTACCATCCATCCATCCAACCATCCACCCATCCGTATATCCAGTCAACTTGCCAGAAAGCCTTACTGAGGATCTACTATGTGTTAGGCACTGTGCTAGCACTGAAGGTACAAAAAATCGTGAAGCAAGTTCTTGTTTGTGAGACCTATGGAAGTAAGAAGGTTTGAAAATTATCCAAGAATTTCAAGCATAATTTGTGGAATCTCTGGAGAAGGCAGATCAAAATGGATCTAGTCTCACAGTGGACCTAAAAACCTTCTACCATTCATTCAAAGTGCTCCTTAGCCCAAATGACTTTCATCAGGAAATGTTTAGTGAGTGTACAAAGAAAAGGAGACATGACATTAATTGTCCCTCAAAACACACATATTGGGACCTTCCTGGAGGTACAGTGGTTAAGAATCCGCCTGCCAATGCAAGGGACCCAGGTTCGATCTCTGGTCCAGGAAGATCCCACATGCTGCGGGGCACCTGAGCCCATGCACCGCAACTACTGAGCCCGTGTGCTGCAACAACTGAAGCCCATATGCCTAGAGCCCATGCTCCACAACAAGAGAAGCCACCACAATGAGAAGCCTGCACACCGCAACAAAGAGTACCGCACACCACAACTAGAGAAAGCCTGTGGCAGCAATGAAGACCCAGTGCTGCCAAGAAAAAAACCACACAAATTTCCACAAGCTTTCCTAGGACTGTTGACTATGTGTACATCGAAAGCTGTTTCTCTCTCTTAAAAAAAGGAAATCTTTTTACATCGCCAAAGACTATGATCACCTAGGAGAACTCAGTTACGTCTGCTCATTCCAGATGCATTTTGCATTATTACTAGCCTCATCTTACGTGAATTCCCAAACAACTTCAGTTTATTTCTGGCTCATACAGGCCTGGGTTTCACTACAAATGAGAATGTTGGAGTCATCAAAATGATTAAATGTAGTAACTTTACCTTCTCTGTAGCACTTCATAGCAGTTACTTCATATTACTGGGATCAAGGGATTCTAACTGGGGGCGGCATAGAATGTAGTTAAGAATCTTGGCTCTGAAGCCTGACTACCTAGGTTCAACTCTGATCATTCTACTACCGTGTGTGTGATGCTGGGATAAGTCACTTAATTTATAATTCAGTTTCTTCATCTGTGAAAAGGGAACAATAATAATAGTGCCCAAATCTCACAAGGTAGTTTTAAGAAATAAATTAGACAGTTCATTATACAGCCTGATTTACATGTTAGCCATTTTTACTATTTTCATCTTGGAGAGACACACTTGTGGAGTGAAGGGATTTGGAACTTGATTTGTTATGTTTGGGTTTGCTGTAAGTTGCCATGAATCACTCATCCATCCCACTAGTGAAATGACTCAAGTAAAGGGAGACCAAGTGACTAATTTGAGTATCACTACTAACTTAAGATGGAATTAAAACCCAACAAACCATCTCCAACGCTTACCTACTTGGGTTTCTCTCAAGGGGATGTTCATCACCAACCTTGGCACTTGTAACAATGGCACCTGTATGGACTCTGCCACTGAGTTGAAAGTGCTTCACCCACCCTGATGTTCACAGGGTCACTAACTCAGTACCTATAGGATGTGTGGGATTGTCGTCTAGCACAAAAGTGTTTCCTCAACATTTTAGACAGGGAAACAATAAAAAGAGGACATAGCCTTCCCCGTCAGCTCCAAAAGCACAGGAGTCAAGAGGACAAAGAAATACTGCTTCTCCCCCCACCCCCCCTAAAGCCCAGAGCTCTGTCCCTCAGACCACATGCAATCTCACCACACTTACATTTAGCAAAGTTTTTAAACTATTTATCTCATCTGTTTTCCTTTATCTCCTAATAGTTATAAAGCAGATTCATGTAGTTCTTCAAATCAAAGTAAACATGAATTTTATTACAAAGCAGGGCTATGATTTGTTTATAAGATAGGATGATGTTAAATTCCACTTATTTATTGACACTATAAATGGGACCACAGGAAATGAAGATGTAGTACATACCTTTCACAAGAGTTACATTTTTTATTAAAGGAAATGGTAACCATATTTTGAATTCTTAGGAGTATGATATAACCCTATTATTAATACCACTAGCACAAAAAACCTTTTAATGAACCTGTCTTCTAATTTTAGTGTTAAGAGGCTTTAAAGAAAATTTTTCTTTATGAATCTAATTTGTTCATTAGTATAGCAGGATACATGTCATTAACTTTTATAATTATTAAAAGTCATCATTCTCTCATCTCATCTCTCTGAAAAATAGTGTTCCATAAACATAAAATAGCCAGAACAATTCTAACGGAAATGGTGGAAGTTCATGTGTTTTTTTAAAACTTTCCTAATCTCTTTTTAAGGGTAAGCTTTTGGGGAGTCTCTTTTTTGTAACCACTTCCAACAAGTATCAAAACAATCTACCATATTACCTATAATTTAAAAAGCTATAAAATCGACCCCCATTTATTATGCGTGTTTACTCTTATGATTCAACTCCCCAGAGTTAGGGCTTGGACGCTACTACTGTGGCAATAGCTGAGAGATTGCAAGAGTCAGATGCTATAGTTTGATAATCACTCCACAAATCCATGCTCCATTAAACTAGATCCAACGAGAATTCTCAGCCCACGAACCCTGTAGACGGGGCAGTATGTCTTCTGTGAAACATTCTCCAGCGATATAGTTTCCTATAGGGATGTTCATCAATACTGAAAATAGTATTTATCTTTTAAAACACTCTTAACAGTAGGAAACAGCTAATCTTCTGATCAATTTCTAGCTAGCCGGGGAGACAAAAAGATCCAGGTTTAGATGCTAGCTGAGTGAAGTTAGGTACCTTCCTTTAGCGTTCTGGACCATAAGTCCCTTCTTTGTGAAATGAGAAGATATGAGATGACATCTAAGTTCCCTTCCAAATATATAATTCTGTATATCTTACTTGGTGATAGTGATATTTATAAGCTTTGTGGAGTTCACAAAGCACTCTTACACAACAGTCCCGTGCGATCCGCATGACTGATTTTCAGAAGTAGGCAGGGGCGTGATCACTACCTATTTTATCCAGTGAGTGTGCTGCTTTAGATAACCAGTAGGAGTCACTAGAGACCCTATATCTAAAGCATCATCCAGAAAGATTTAATTTTCAGGAGTCGGAAAGAGTACTTTATAAAATAATTTCTTCCTACTCTGTAGTACCTCATCATGAACGCTTCACTAAGTCTTTCTTAAAAGAAAAATATTTTAAAAGGGAAAAAAAGTCATGTTATGGACTTCTGCTGATGCCGCCCCTAACTCTGTGTTGATTTTAGGTTGAAGGTAAAATGTAACCGCCACTTAATAAACATCTTTTGAGCTGGGATGAGTTTCTTCCAGCTATTTGAAATTTTTGAACAGCACTGAGGCTTAGGTAAGACTGGGTTTTTATTTTTCTTTTTGGGGCTTACCTTTGTATACTATTTTTATATAGGTTGGAAATTAACAAGTAAAATAGTTTACAAAAAAAGGAGACCCTTTCTACTAAAAATAAGTATTCTGAATCCAGAGTGGAATTCTGAGTACCTCCGATGTCTTGTCAGCACCTTTACTTCAAGAAGACACAAAAACAATTCCTCAAAAATAGGTATAAAACTAGTTAATAAAATACTACAACATATGTGATATTTCATCTTTGCAACACTTCTGTAAGGTAGATAAGCTTGTCCCAACCAAGCTCCTAATTATTCTTCAGCTCAGAGAAGAATTCTTCATCTCCTCCTAAATAATTGAAATCTAAAAGGTTATCTAGAAGGCTCATTTTTGCCATTATATCTAACCTCTTTCTGACCCCTCTCCTTGTCAAAACCATTATGAGAGGTGAGAAGGAGAACAGAACAGCACACTATTTGGTCTGCTCACTTTCCTTCCCTCTCCCTGCCTGTTACCCACACTCCTCCTGGAAGTGCAAAGAAGCAGGAAAACAGCCAAAGGATGGGGAAAACAGAAAGGAAGGAGGAGAAACAATCATCTCATTAGGTAATTACGAGTTGTAACGTCATAAATTACTGTAAAATGTCATAAAAAATTAAGTCTACAATTGAAACAGAGCATGTTATCAAATCTTGATATTACAATATTTTATCAGTCCGCGTTTTCATTCATAACAACAGTTTGGATGGCCATTATGATCCATATTTAAGAATCTGAAACAGTGCAAATTGCAATAAGATATGCTTTCGTCGTAATGTAGATGTATTACATTCTATCTTTTTATTGACATTTAATAATTCACATATAACATAAGGAAAAAAGTCTCAAGCAGAATGCTGAACTCACCAGAATAGCCCTGTCCCTGCCCAGGCAAAAAAGCAGAGTTTTACACATATCAAGCATCAGGATATTCTATTTATAACATCTTGTATTCTCATCTTTTGGGTTATGTGCCTTTTCACTGTGCAAGGTCCCAAAGGCTCTCAGAGTGCTAAGTCATTTTCTTTAAAGTTTTTATTTTCTCATTCAGAATACTGCCTTCAAATATGTTTGGAAGTTGAACTAATTTTAATTTCCCCTCCACAGAAGAGGAAAACCACATGCCTTCCCTTCAACCTTTGCAAAACATGAGTTATTGAATATACATCTGATGGAAAATAATCTCCAAGTTGTAGTTAGAATCTAGCAGTTTTGTAGTGGGCATAATTCTGAATAGAAATGAAGCAATTACTAAGTATGACAGTGGGTCAGTTAAAAAGAAAACGTATTCTAAGGCCAACCGTCATTAAACATACAAAAGCCCCTCAATTCACCAACCACTCACAAATTCATAGCTATAGCCTTCACAATCAAATTAACCTTTTCTACCTTAAAAGAATTCAAAGGTCTTCAATATGATTGTCCAAAGTGATGTGACACCAGACACACCTTTAGCTCTGATTTGATGTCATTTTTTAATCAATAAAAAACCAGGACAACATTCCTGTCTTCCACCCCAACCTTTCTGCAGCAAGCTTCAAGAATTTGAAAAGCAAACCTCTTGTTCACTTCTCTACCCACAGATTTCTCCATCCATACAATGTACATGAGTGTTTCCAACAATTGAGGAAACGGACTGTGATAAACTCATACACATTTTGAAACAAACAGATCAGAAGTTTAAAAATATGATGGCCTTACATTTAAATAAAAAACCAAAGCAAGAGATGCTACTTTTCAACTTTCAACTTTCTAAAAATTAATAAGACCACGTTTTTTTTTTGTAATGGAGAAATACAGTCGTGGAGCAATGACTATTGAGAATAAAATCCAAGTCTAATCATATGAATTTCATGCACTCACACTTCACCTTTAACAGAGATGACAGAGTAGCAAAAAGAAAAAAATAATTCTGGTACAACTTAATCCTTAAGAAAAGAAGAAAACTAAAGCAATACAAAGCTTCTACAATCTTTCCACAGCTCAGGCACTGTACTTTTCATTAAAAACTGTCATACAAGCAATATCAATCTATTAAGTATCTCACAAACGGACTGTACCATAAATTTAAAATTATTTGCATAAGAATCTCAAAGCCACCTTCAAGACCCTATGAGAAGGCATTTTCTGAGGCATGATCACATACTACGACTGCCACATTAATTCAAGGCTGCTACAATACAATGAGTAAACCACAATATAACACGTACCTTATTATAAATAACTGGCAAATTACAGGCACTTTTCAGTTTGCAGCTATATAGCATAGTTGATTAGAAATAAATAAAACATCTTTCACTCCAGTGACAGAACTGCATCTTCAGACTTGGCTTTCTTTACTGAATCCTGGCAAGAGAGGCTGCTCTCCTCCAAGGGCTAGTAGCAGCCTCTTCGCAGTGAGCACTTGCTGCTCTGAACGGCAGCGACTTAGAATGAAAGTAAGAGGAACCCGTGATGTTTAAATACCGTTGCTTCACATTCACAGGATATGACTCAACTCTCTCTCAACCCGTAGGGATAGAGTTTCCCCTTGCAAAACTGTTAGATTACATAACAAACATCACATCTGGGGGCCTCAAAGGTTTACAAACTAAAACTGAACATTTTTCACCTGCTAAGTCAGATGTGCATTTTCAGTCATCCACCTCTTCCCTGTGGCAGAAGCCTCAAACGAAAACTGGAATAATAGCATGGCACAAAGAAAAACTACGCTGCTTGCTCTCCACAGTGAGTTCGTGTAATGTTATTAAATGCCTGTGAACTTGCCAACATCCCTCTGACGGAGATATAAGAAGAGGCACGCTCAAGTCACTAGCATTCCATCAGTGCAAACACACTGCAGGATAAAACTCTATCTTAACATGCAAGAAGAGGCAACTCCGCAAGACGTAACAGAATCTTCTTCACTAAGTAGAGAATGGAAATAGATCTTTGTGGTATCTGCCGCTGATTCCCACAGAAATCCTGTCCTACGCTGTCATTACCCTGTGATGCCAGCTCTGCCTACCTCTCCAACTCAGAGCTCTCCTCTCTTTGTCTTGTGAACACTTCTAAAGGAACATGACTAATGACACAACTCCTCTAGTAAATGTGGCAGTTTTCTGTGCTTTTCTCACCACCCAACACCTCTTAACTCTGAGCTGCATTAAGCTTGATCACACATTGAATTATTATATTTGGACATCTCAGTCAATAAATATTACAGACTTAGATCCTTAGAGAAATCCAATTGCCATCACCATCAGCAAGGACCACAAGATGAAAACACACATGTCAGTAATAGCAAATAGACTGAAACTATCTAGACCAGGACTGTTCAGTAGAAATACAAGGTGAGCCACATATGTGATTTTAAACACTTTAGTCACCACATTAAAGAAGAGAAAAGAAATATGCAAGCTGAATTTTAATAATGTTTATCCTAATATATCTAAAACATTATCATTTCAATCTACAATCAATATAAAATTAATTAAATATTTTACAATTTTTGTACTAGCCTCGGAGAGCGAATGTATATTTTACATTTATAGTACATTTTAATTTGAACCAGCTACATTTGAGTACTCAGTGGCCAATATGTGGCTAGTGGCTACCATACTGCCCAGCACAGGTCTAGAATTTGGGGTTCATTCTTAGTCCTCAGGTTGCAGTTCAGATGCTCTCTCTTCAGAGAAGGCTTCTCTTACCACCTTACCTGAAATGACCTTCCCCAATTACTTCCCATCTCATGATCCTTTACATTTCCTTCACAGCCTGGAATTTTCTTCTTTATTCATTTGTTTACTTATTTATAATCTGTGGCCCCTAACAAGAATGTAAGAAACCTGAGGGCAGGGATCTTGTTGTAGTCAGCATTTTATCCCCAGCCCCTGGCACGGTGATCAGTCCAGAGCAGAATTTAACAAATATTGTTTATTAAATGAATAATAAAATATAGAATTTGTATTATGGATTGCATATTCTAAATAATAGAATATCAAGAAATGCGTTTAAGACCAGGTATCTATCATGTCATTGATACACTCTATCATTATCACTGAACATTTAGCAAACATATTGGGTAACACTTTCCTGAATTGCAAAACTATCTCTTTTTCATAATGTTAATGATCCTCAATCTATACCATGCTTTCTTTTCACACACAATATTATATATGAACAATATACTTGTTTCATTACTCTAGCAAAGATTTTGAAAGATACTTTTAAGAACTCTTCGGTCCTTATGAATCTGGATACCATTAGTAAATCTATTTATCTCCTACTCACAAAAACATAAAATATTATCTATAAGACATCTGTAGTGACAATTATATATTCGCCTGAGCAGCAATGTGCCTCCTCCTTCTAGTAGTATCATAATCCTGATTTTTATCTAGCCAGTCACCCATTCCTCCCTCCCTCTCAATCCATGCGGTTCACATCATGCTGACCTAGCCCCAGAAGTGGGCATGGGACCTAGTCCTGACCAAGCAGTATAAACTACCCACAGAGCCATGGTGATAGGGTCAAGGATGGGCACGTGACCTAAGCTGGTCCAGTGAGAGCCAACCCCTAAACTTCTGCTGACCTTGGGAGAGAGGTTGTAGAGCTTGTAGAATGTAAGTCTGGAACTGCTGGTTGACAGATTTGCTACAGCATGAAGTGAGGTTGTCTGAAAATGAGTGAGACCAACCAAAAAAAAAAAAAAAAACAGAGTCAAAGATGAGAAAGGTGGATAGATTCTGTACAACACTACAGTAGTTCCTAGATCTGGCCATTCATTAAGTTGCATCAGCCCTATGCTGTAATGATGGATGTACTAGAATATTCACTGCAGAATTTTTTGTAATAGTAAAAAACTGGAAACTTTGCAATGGGCCATGAACAGTGGAAGGGTTAAATAAATAATGAGTTGACTATAAGAAGGAATATTATGTAGCTAATAAAAAAAAAAAACGGGCTATCTAGATGCACTGAGATGCAAAGCTCCCTAAAAGACATTAAATGGAAATAACATGTTGCAGAAAAATACAGAATCTCAGTTATGGGTACATAAATTTTTATATACAAAGTCATAGAAAAGGATCCAGGTGACTGCACACCAACTGTGCACAAGTGGTTATGTCTGGGAAAGAGACTTGAAATAAGAGAGTGATGGGGGACGAGGAGAGAGCCAGTTGTTCTGCTTAGTTTATTAACTATTGCATAAGTCTCATAAAATGAAAATGAATTCGTGTACTCAGGTAATCTGAAAAGAACATGTTACTCTCTAAAATAAAATAACAGTTTGATATTTTATATTTCTCATTATAATACATTATTCTCCCTCTAAGTGGACTACTCTTTTTTTTTTTTAAACAACGTAACAAAAATGAAAGTGCTCTTCTCTACCCCATTCTTTTCGTTCTTTACCAGCCCAAATTTATGTATTGTCTAATTTTTCAGTCTGGCTAAAAGAAATGCCAAGAGAGAGACAGGACAGAGAGCGATACGAAAAGACAGGAAGCTACATGAGAATCTCAGGGCACCTTCTAAAATTGGCAAAGTTCTTTGATTTTTTTCTCTTGCCTCCTGAAAGCTCTTTTACTGACCTCATAAAAACACAGCTTGGATTTATTCAACTGTCAACATATCAACAACCAAATATTTATAATAATATGCTCTATATTAATTTCTTTAGTCTTGGATCATAGTAAATAAACTGGCCTATTATCAGCTCACTGAAAGGCTTCTGGTCTCTGAATTGAGCACAATTGCTTTCAAAATTAATATAAAATCTAATCTTTTGTTGCTTTTTTGGCTTGATCTAGTACTCAAAAATCTTCACATTATCTTAGGTACTACCTCCTGCTTTTGCATTCCCCTAGATTTCCACAGTGTTCCCTCCTTAAAAATTACACAGCTAAAGATGCTCAGAGTCTGAGACAGGAGTCAGGGCCCTTTTGATGTTTAGTAAAGCTAACCAGAATTGTAATTTACACAGTGCTGACAAACTGATGTGTTTTTCAAGCAGTGAGTACTGCTCTATTTTATTCTCAAAGCCCACTTATCCTGATAACTTAAACTTCCTATAGAGTCTGTTGATGTTCTCCTTCCAATTTCCTTGCCTCCACTGAAAATCTTAACATTATGCCAAATTTGCTTCAGATTTCCTGGAAGAAATAAAACATTACAGGTACAGTTGAAACCACCATATGCCCCCACCTATTTCCATCTTCTTACATTTCCTCCTAAGGTAAACACTCCATAGGATTTTCTTTTACCATCCCCATACATCTTTTTATATTTTTATCAAATATTTGCATGTTTTAATATTCATAAAATGGTATCATGGTATACAGATGCTTTAATTTTTTCCCTTAGCATTATCTTGAAGTTTCATGTAGTTCCACATAGTTTATTCTTTTTAACTGCTATATAGCATTCCAATCCATGCACCCATTCCCCTGTTGGTAAATTTAGGTTGTCTTTAATTTACTGCCAGTAAACTACTCTAATTCTTGTACACGTGCAAGAATTTCTCTAAAGGTGGATAACAGGGGATAGAATTATAGGCTCATAAGATATGCACAGCTGCACCTTTACTGGAAACTGCCAAACTGCATCCCAACATAATCAGGCTAATTAATATTCAACCAGGCTGTGTATGAGAGTCTTCCTTACACTAGATTCATGCAAAAAAACTCCACAGTATTGATATTCCAGACTCTGGCATTTTTGCCATTTGTTTGTGACTGGTATGTATCTCAGTGTGTTAATTCTGGTTTCCCTAATTACTACTGAAGTTAAGCATTTTATCTAATTATTATTGGCCTTTTCCCTATTGGGTTGTTTGTGTTTCTTTTACTTATTTTTGGGAAGGTCTTTCTATATTAGAGTTCAACTCCTTTGTCAATTATATGAGCTATAGATACCAGCCTTCAGTGTGTGGTTTGTTTTATCACTGTTTACAATATCTTTTGTGGTTTATTATTTTTAAATTTTATGGTTTTCTAATTTAAAACTCTATTTTCCCAGTTAATTTTGTATATTTCTTGAATCAAAAAAATGGTAAAAATTAAGTGTTCCTTAGTTATTATTCCTGAAGCATTCCCAACAATAATGTCAGACTGCATATCTAAAGGAGATCTTAGAAGAACTCCTACCGCCAATGAGTTCAGTTCATCAATTACTGAGTACCTGCCATGTGCCCCACACTGTGCTAGAGAGCACATACATGAAACAATGCATATAATAAAGAAATATGAGGGGGGGGAGTCAAGGGAGGGAATACGGGGATATGTGTATAAAAACAGATGATTGAACTTGGTGTACCCCCCCAAAAATAATAAATAAATAAATAAAATTAAAAAAAAAAAAGAAATATGAAGTCAAATTGAGGGAAAAAAAAAAAAAACCCTTACAAACAGATGATGAGGATGATGAGGATGAAATGGAGAAATAACTATGTGCCAGAGATTATGCTAATTCACCATTTAATTTGGGAGTAGTTTAAGTAAGATGGAGTACATGCTATTGCAAGAGATATACACAAGATGCTATGAAGCAGAGAGAAGACAGTATGTTACTACTTTGTACCCCAAAGATTATTCAAAATATCAAGCAGTCAAATTTGAGGTAGTATAGACCTGTGAGATATAGGAAGATCTACAACTGACATTTCTCTCTTCTCAAGCAAACCTATTTTCCCAAATAGGTCACTCATAAATTAATCCTAATTTATTTAGATTAACAGGAATTAAGGGACAGGTTATTCATTGGATAAAAATGCTTCCTCGGGAGGCGAATTCCTTTTTATAATCAGCAGTCGAATTACATAACAACATTTTCTCCATTCATCCAGAGACAAAAAAAACAAAACAAAAAAACAAAGCCAGTAGTTCTCAGGAATCATAACAAATGACAAATCTTCCTCTATCTGATTATTAATAATTTGTAATACTGAAGTTAAAAATAAGCTCTTATTCCTTAAAGAAATTCCATGGTAAATACATCTGTAAACAAAACATTCATATTGATCACATTTCAAAATACAGTGTTCATATTATAAGTGTAGGTAATATGCAGAGCATTTAAAAAAGTATAGAGTATGAGAGTACTTAATATTTTTCACCCAGGAGGAAGACAGGACCCTTGAGCTGGAAGCAGAGAAGGGTGGTCTGCAGCACCACACACTTCCTGCGGAAAGATTAAGTGTATCCCACTGCCTTGAAGCTATGAGCTTTACACTTCAGTCTTCTATCACTGTAGCCCTCTAGGACTTACAAACGCAAATGCGTTTGCAATTTGTCACTTGGGGGTGGTAGTAAAATGAAGCTGGAAATGAGAAAATAAGACTGCCATTTGAGAATTAACCATTGAAATAAAAATAGAGTAGATCAGAGCATATAGATAAATAAAGGCAAGTTTAATTGTCAGAATGATACAAACACCTAAGGGCGTGTACATTACCAGCAGGTAATGCAGATCAGTTGTCTTGGAACCGGTGGGGACCTGGGTGAACAGACTGAAGAGCAGTACTCAAGCCTCATTGACATCAGACAATCTCTACTCAGCTCCAGAGAATTGACCTCATGTGGGAAAGGCTCAGGAAGGCTAGGTCTCTGGAATTTTCAAATATTTTTTCCAATTATTCTGGTTATGTGAATACTCCTGATTTTTAAGTCTTAGCCTCTATATAGTATAAGACAAGCTAAAGCTTTTGAAAGCCAGATGTACCCATGGGACAGCCAGTCTTGGATCCTCAGACATGACAATAATCTGATTAAACCTACTCATTCTGCCGATAGAAAGACATGGTCCAGACAAGGAAATAGGTACAATCTCAGAAGCAAGCATAGGCCATGGCCATTCAAATGCTGGGAGAAGATGCTCTGGGCTGGTGGCATGTCCCTTATTATTATAAATCTGCCTCTAATTCCATTAAACACATGAGTCTGAGAACAAACTGTCCTCTGACTCCCTACTCACCAAGCTACTTTCTGATTAGAATTTGGTATCCTGTTTACAGACTTCAGGGAGAACTTGCTGGAAATCTGAGGGACTTGAGGAGTAACTCAGGAGCTACATCTACCATTATAAATTAATAAATTGGCAGCCTGGTTAGAGAGGTGGCCTGCCTACAGGCACAAAAAGGGCTGGGTGGGAACACGAGCCACCAGGGCCCAGCAGTTTCACTTCTCGTTGTGAATGGAAATATTGGCATTCTGATTCTGTACATTAGTCATATGAGCTTTGTTAATATAAGCTCAGCTCTGGGGGACAGATGGGCTCTGGAACTGCTGACAAGTGTGGTTTCTGGGCCCATAAGGCTTTGGGCCAGACCATAGATAGTGGCAAATGCCCTAACACAAGCCCACTCTGCAAGGCCTCTTGGGAGCTTAAGTAATTTATCTGACAACCTCACCTTCCCTCCCTCTGCCCCCATGGCCATACCTTTCAAAGGATTCCTATCTGGTTCTATGAAGGTCCAGAAATGACCGAGAAGTGTGAAGTGAAGAATCAAACAGAAAACCCAACGAACACAGAATTCCCACAGAGATGAAAATACATATTTGTAATCATCAGTGCTAGGAAGCAGATATTGTGCTACGTGCTTACTAAAGAGCGTCCCATTTAATCCTCAGAAACTCTGGGAAGCTAGTACTACTTTTGGCAATTATTCTACAAAGGGGAAAACGGAGGCTTAAGGAGGTTAAGTAACCTGACCTCATTTACACAGCCAACAAGTAATAGAGTTGGGATGACAATCCACACCCTTAAACTACGCTCTGTTGTCTGTATGCTTTATTTCACTTCATTGTTTTTTAACAACAAATCTGCACTGTGTACTTATTATACGCCAGGAACTGTCCTAAGTATTTTACCAATATTAACTAATTTCTTCCTCATGATAACCTTATGAAGTGGGCACTAAAATAGCCTCATTCTGATAAGGAAACTGAGGCAAAGAGAAGTAACTTGCCCCAGCGTATACAGCTAGTAAGTGGCATAGCCAGGATTCAAACATAGGCAGTCTGGCTCCAGATTCCACACTTTCCGTCTTGTGCTAGTCTTACAATGTTTCCTTGGAAGAAATGATGAAGGTTCCAATTTCAAATGCTAATTTCTATGCTATTGCAAGTGCAGTTTTTCAGAAGGATAGACAGAAACACAACGGGAAAAATTGATGCCGTATCATTCCTCTTTATTATATATCAATTAGAAAAACTGCAGTTCTTCTATATTTGAGAATTATGAGGCAAGTAACCTCCATAAAATACTATAGGCCTAGATACAATTATTCTTAGGAGATACACCCTAGGAGAGTGACAAATTTAATTCTACAGCTTTTTTCCCTCACTATTGCAGAAGAAATTAAAGGAATACATTTAATTTTTGCATTTATAAATCCTGGGAAGGAAAGACTGGACTATTATTGAGAAATCTAAGATGAATCAAATATTCCAGAGTTTAATTTAAAGGTCATTTTTTTTCTTAGAAATTGAGCAAGCTTAATTTCAGAATAAAAGTGCATTGAACATAAAGAAGTTGATGTGGACACAACCGACGTTAAACCAAACTTTCTGTTAAACTTAAAATGGAACTTTCAGATCCATAAGTTGCCTACTTTTATTAAAAATAATACTTTAGAATTGATTTGGTAAAAATAACACCTTCTGACTCATGTAGTAAATGTGAAGGGAACTTTTCTATTTAAATAGTGAGAAACGGCCTTCATTGGTTTCTATACCACTTAAACATTCCAAGTTAGACCCTCTCAGACAGGATCTAAAAAGTTAACTCGATCCTGAATTCAGAAGATCTGTTTAAGCATGGGATCTGTTGCATTCCCCTATGGTCTCTGCTGTTTGATTAAGTTCATATACTCTTTCCAGAAACTGTCATCTTGGGAGACAGAGCATGCTTCTGAACCAGCTCATAAACTGGCACTCAACAAAAGGAGACAATACCTACAATGCTTTCTTTCTTTCAGTTCTCTATTCTCAAACAGTCCAACCATCTTTGCTTACACAATTCACATAGTCTGGTTATCAAAACTGCTTACCTAGTTTTATACCTGAGAATTCTCAACACAGCCCACACTCAGGACCCTCTCCTGGGGTCCCTTCATATTTCTCTTCTCATTCTCTTGCTACTTCCATTCTTCCTTGCATTGTCTCCATTTCATAGAACAATTTTAGGGATTTTAAAGTAATTTTTGAGGCAATATTCCATGGTTGTTAAAAGAGTAGGAAAAATCTGACTATTTTGGACTTCTGAGGTGGCACAATGGTAAAGAATCTGCCTGCCAATGCAGGGGACACGGGATTGAGCCCTGCCCTGGGAAGATTCCACATGCCACGGAGCAACTAAGCCTGTGCACCACAACTATTCAGACTGTGCTCTGGAACCCGTGAGCCACAACTACTGAGCCCATGTGCCACAACTATTGAAGCCCATGAGCCTAGGGCCCATGCTCCACAACAAAAGAAGCCACTACAATGAGGAGCCTGTGCACCACAATGAAGAGTAGCTCCTGCTCACGGCAACTAGAGAAAGCCCGTGTGCAGCAACGAAGACCCAATGCAGCCAATAAATAAATTAAATAAATAAATAAATTTATAAAAAGAAAAAAAAATCTGACTACTGTATCAGGGCAGCACCAGTCCTGGAACTCCCTGGTCTCCACAGCCAGCCACCAGGGCACCCAGCCCTCCCCACCAGCAGGTCAGCACCAGCCCCAGGACCACCCACCCCAAGGCTGCGGAGCCAAATGCACTGGGATCTGGCCCTACCCACCAGCAGGTCAGCAGGCATAGGACAGTCCTAGCCACCAACCAGGCTGGGGCCAGCCCTGCCTACCAGCACACCCACAGCAGTCAGCCCTGACACAACAGAAGGGCCCACACAGCCCACATGGGTGGTACCCCTAGAGCATATAGATCTGGTGACCAGAGGGGAATGTGCAACTGGACTCCATAGGACATCTCCTACATTAAGGCCACTTCTCCAAGATCAGGAAATGTAAATGACCTATCTAATACATAGAGACAAGTCTGAGGATAAAGCAGAGAATCAGGCAAAATGGAGACAGAGGAACACGTTCCAAATGAGGTACCAAGTCAAAACCTCAGGGAAAAAAAAAAGGTTGGAACACCTGTTCCATGGAGTTCCAAGTAATATTCTCAACAAACTCAGGAGAAGAGTGAGAAGTTTAAAAAAAAAGTTAGAAAATATAAAGAAGATCCAAACACAGCTGAAGAATATAATAACTTAAATAAAAAATAAACTGGAAGGAATCAACAGTAGATTAGATGATAGAAAAGGAATGGAGCAGTGAACTGGAAGACTGAGTGGTGAAAATTATTCAAGTTGAACAGAAAAAAAACTGTTTTTAATGAGTATAGTTTGCAAGACCACTGGAACAACATCAAGTGTACTAAGATTTGAATTATACTCCCAGAGGGAGGAGAGAGAGAGAAAGGAGCAGAGAACTTATTTGAAGAAATAATAGCTGGAAACCTTAACTGGGGAAAGGAAACAGACATCTAGAAAGCACAGAGAGTCCCAAACAAGATGAACCCAAGAAACTTAATAATTTAAAAATTAAAGATAAAGAGAGAATCTTAAAAACAGGAAAAGGAAAGCAGCTAGTTATGTACAAGAGAATTTCCATAAGACAATCAGCTGACTTTTTTAGCAGAAACTTTGCAGGCCAGAAGGAAGTGGCACAATGTATCAAAGTGATGAAAGGAAAAAAATCTACGACCAAGAATATGCCACCTGGCAAGGTTATCATTCAGATTTGAAGGAGAGATAAAGAGTTTTATAGATAAGCAAAAGAGTTCAGCACCACTAAATCAGGTATACAAGAAATGTGAAGGGGACTTCTCTAAGCAGAAAAGAAAAGACCACAGCTAGAAATATAAAAATTACACAAGGAAAAATCTCATTGGTAAAGGCAAACATGCAGTAAAGGTTGTTGATCAACTGGTTAAAAGAGAAAAATAGTAAAGTCATCCATATCCACAATAAGTAGTTAAGGAATACACAAAACAAAAAGATGTAAAATATGATGTCAAAAACAATAAATATGAGGGTGATGAGTAAAAATGAAGGATGTTAGAATGTGTTTGAACTTAAGAGATCATCAACTTAAAATAATCACTTATATATAGAGGTTGTTACATATGAACTTAACCATAACCTAAAAATCTAGAACAGATACACACAAGAGAAAGGAATCCAAACATAACACTAAAGATAGTTATTAAATCACAAGAGAGCAAAAGAAGAACAAAGGAACAAAAAAGAACTGCAGAACACCCAGAAAACAATTGATAAAATGGCAATAAGTACATACCCATCAATAATTACTTTAAATGTAAATAGACTAAATGTTCCATTCAAAAGACACAAAGTGGCTGAATGGATAAAAATCCAAGACCCATATATATGCTGCTTACCAGAGACTCACTTCCAATCTAAAGACATATAGACTGAAAGTGAGGGGATGGAAAAGTGTCTTCCATGTAAATAGAAATGAAAGGAAATCTGGAGTATTAATACTGATATCAGACAAAACAGACTTTAAAACAAACACTGTAACAAGAGACAAAGAAGGACATTACATAATGATCAAGGGATCAATCCAAGAAGATATAACAACTATAAATATATATGCCCCCAACATAGGAGCACCTAAATATATAAAGTAAATATTAACAAACATAAAGGAAGAAATTGACAGTAACACAACTATAGTAGGGGACTTTAACGCCTCACTATGTCAATGGACAAATCATCTAGACAGAAATTACAAGGAAATACTGACCTTAGACTACATATTAGATCAGATGGACTTAATAGATATATATTTACATTTCATGCAAAGGCAGCAGAACACGCACTCTTTTCAAATGCACTTGAAAAATCCTCTAGGATAGGTCACCTGCTAAGACATGAAACAAGTCTCAATAATTTAAGAAGACTGAAATCATATCAAGCATCTTTTACAACCACAAGGTATGAGGCTAGAAATCAACCACAAGAAAAAAGCTGCAAATAACACAAACAACTGAAGGCTAAACAATATGCTATGAAATAACCAGTGGGTCATGGAATAAATCAAATAAGAATAAAAAATACCTGGAGACAAATGAAAATGAAAACACAATGGACCAAAATCTATGGGATGCAGCAAAAGCAGTTCTAAGAGGGAAGTTTACAGTGATACAAGCCTACCCCAGGAAAAAAGAAAAACATTAAATAAATAATCTAACCTTACACCTAAAGAAACCAAAAAAAGAAGAACAAAAGCCAAATTTAGTAGAAGGAAAGAAATCATAAAGATTAGAGCAGAAATAAATAAAATAGAGATTAAGAAAACAGAAAAGATCAATGAAACCAACAGCTGATTCTTTGAAAAGATAAGCAAAATTAGTAAATCTTAAGCCAGATTCATCCGAAAAAAGAGAGAGGGCCACAATAAATAAAATCAGAAATGAAAGAAGTTACAACTGACCCTACAGAAATAGAGGGATCATAAGATATTACTATGAACAATGACACACCAACACAATATACAATGTAGAAAAAATGGATAAATTCTTAGAAATGTACAATCTCCCAAGACTGAATCAGAAAGAAAGAGGAAATATGAAGAGATCGATTGTCAGCAGTGTAATTGAATCAGTAATAAAAAGAACTCCCAACAAAAAGAATCTAGGACTAGATGTCTTCAGAGGTAAATTCTACCAAACATTTAAAGAAAAGTTAGCACCTAGCCTTCTCAAACTATTGCAAAAAATTGAAGAGGAAAGAATACTTCTACAAGGCCAGCATTACCTCATTCTACAAGGCCAGCATTACTCTGATACCAAAATCTGACAAACATACCACAAAAAAAAAAAAAAAAAAAAGAGCTGGAGAAGACAATTCCCAGCAGTAGGACTATACTTTAATGAAGAAACTGGCAGCATGAGCCTGGCTAAATTTCTTAATTGCTACAGGCTAGTGATTGCTATGTGCCTCTTGCTTTCCCCTCCTTGGGAGTGTCTACAGCAGTTTACCTATGCCTGTCCTGCCATTGAAAGTTGGGTGTTGTGGGGAGTGAGGGAAATGGGGAAATACTGTTCAAAGCGTACAAAGTTTCATTTATATAGGATGAACAGGCTCTGGGAATCTAGTGTACAGCATGGTGACTAGACTTAATAATACTATATTGTATACTTGAAATTTGCTAAAAGAGTACATCTTAAATGTTCTCACCACACGAAAGAAAATAACTATGTGAGACAATTGATATATTAATTAGTTTGATTGTGATATCACTTTACACTGTATACATATATTAAAACATCATATTGTAGATCATTAAATACATACAATTTCTATTTGTCAATTACACATCAATAAAGCTAAGAATTAAAGAAAAGAAAGTTGGGCATGGTGGGGCAAATAACCTGTCTCACATTCACAGTTCCTCAGATTTAAGAGCTGTGCTTAAAGCACTACACTGAAGGAGTCTAATCTTCACCAGGACCTTAAATCATAAAAAAAAAAAACCTAGTGGATGTTTAGATTTGAGAATCTTGGGGAAGAAGATGAGTATATTTGGTATGTGAAGAGGATGTGAGTTGTAGCTGCATGGTAGATTATGGATTTACATTTTCCAAAGAGGCACAAAAAAAATCTCTCCGTTTGCACATGCTCTTCTTGCAATGTGATGGACACTCCTACCGTCCAGAGGTGATGAGAGATTTCTTGACCTTAAGCAGAACTGTGACTACAGCAGAAATGATGCTATGTGACTTCTCAGAGTAGGTCATAAAACCTGGTACACAGTCCATCTGGTTGTCTCATGGTCTTGCTCTTAGAACCCGGACACCACAACACAGGAAAGCCAAGGACCCCTTGCAGAGGCCCATATGGAGAAAAGCTGGTCTATAGCCCCAGCTGAGCTCCCTGCCAAGGGCCAGCACCAACTTTCCAAGTGTTTGCATAAACCATTTTAAAAGTGGATCTTCCAGCCCCCAGTTGAGTGATATTGCGTGGAGCAGAGACAATCTGCTCTTACCAAGCCCTCCCCAAACTGCATAATTGATGAACAAAATATATGGCCGATGCTGTCTTAAGCTACTAAGTTTTGGGGTAGTGTGTTATGCAGCAAAGCACAACTGGAGTACCTCTTACTGTTTTCCTTGCCTCCTGTCTTTTGTTTCTCCTCATTCCACATGAACTTTCTAGACAATAAAGCTGATCAAGTTATGTCCCAGGCCTTTCTCTTTTTTTTCCCATTTGGATCTCTGCCACTAAATTGTATTCACCTCAAGATCATAAATGATTTCTTAACTTTATACAAATATTAAACATTTACTGAATAAATCAATTATCAAAATATTTTGTTCCTAGAACTTTAATAGGATCTATAATGGAGTCTTGACTTATAACGTAAATTATGCAAAACTGAATCACCAAATTAACAATACTGATATCCCTTTAATGAATCAAAGGAAAAAATTTTAAATGTTTCAAATGTTAAAATAGTTTGTACATATAAACTGAGAGACATCCCTGATGAAAATAGCTTGTGACTAAGAAAATATGGTGTGAAAATCACTAACATTTCTTCATAAACAGATGTTACACTGTTTTGCTTAAACCTTAATAATCTGATTTTGATAAGTACTGAACTATAAATACATAGTTCTGCTTTATCACATAAAATATGGAATTATAAGCAATTGTCAACATCTCAAGTATAATATTTGCTATTACCATTTCTGAGAATCTAAATCTTCTGTTATCACTATATACCATGTATATTTTTTCTAAATATTCCTTCATTCCTTCTGTAATACACAACCACACCACCACTCCCAAATTACCTCTGTAAAAAAATTCCTGGTATTTGCACTTTTTTTTTTGCTTTGCATCTTACTGATTAGTTCTTCCCAAGGCAGACTATTTTCCTTTTATTATTTACGTTAGATTTTTATAACACATTTCCTCCAAGGAGTTTAAGATGTTTGGCATACAAGAGGTGTTTTTGCTTTTGTTTTTTATAATGAACATCTTCCAGGCATTGCAATAGCAAAGAACAACAGTTAGGAGGAAAAGATCACAGAGCAAGGGACAGAGTAGCAAGGTCAGAAGTGAAGTGGAGCTGGTTTATTTGTAGAGCAGTGAGAACTCAGGGAATTGTGAAAATAACTGCATTTAAACCACTTTCAACTTTATAGTGCTACCCGTGGGAAAAGAAGGTGTTCTGATCTCTCATCTTAACTTCACTTCTGCCAGTCACATATTTGTGTCAAGATAACTGATTAGAAATTGAATAGTAATCCCTGCTCCTTGTACATTACGCTGGATTTGGGCAAGGGCTGGGCAGCCTGAAGTCAACGACGCTATTTGACTTTCCCCATATATTTAAACTCATTGAAGAAATGGATACATCATATTGTGGGGTAGTGGGGAGTGGTGACAGTGGATTTGAAATAAAGGGAGGCACAGAGTTCTGTGGGTTCCTTGCCCTGAAGGTTGACAAGACCTCCAAGGGGAAGACTGTCACATTTACAGAAGTAGGGACCTCAGACACTCTGAATAGGGACTAAGAGTTAGAACTAAGCTGACTTAAGGACAGTAAAGACATACGGACAGAGACTCATTTAAAAATGCCACATCTTGGGCAAAACAAAATTAGAGAAGCACATGCCAGTCTTCCATCCGTACCACACAAGAGTATTCAAGAGTTTCCACTGCGGATACTGTGACTTCTTAAGAGAAATTTTTGATAGGAGGAAAAAAAAGGAAAGAATTTCAACAGCTTCTTTAAAAGGGAACTGAGGACCCCGTTATAGCTAGTGGACAAAACACCAAAGACTTTTTCATTCTCAAGCAAGTTAAAAGGAAATCCTCAATTGCTTGTTCAGTTGGATACAGTTATACGTTTACAAAAGGAATCAATCTCTTAGAACCCGTACCGCTTCAGCTGGTAACGACACAGAAACTTCCAAGAGGAGTCATCACAGAATACTCAGCTTCTGCCTTGCTGAGAGCCTTAGACGTGGAGAAGGAAAGGGGAGAAAGACACAGAGTGCGTGTGAAACAATCTGTGAAGAAACAAAAGTGAGAAGGGGAAAAGCAAAGAGTTGTTTCAAAATGTACTTGAGAAACTGGGTCTGCTTTAAAAGAATCTCCATAAATGGAAGAACCTCTAATTCTTACAGCATACTAAAGCACAAAAGCTTTCAGCATCTTTCAGAGCTACATGAAATAAATGGGAGCAGAACTTCAGGAACAAAAGCTAAATACCACAGAAGGCCTGAAATACCTTTTTTATAAAGGGCACAATTTTAACTGTAAAGTCTTTTCATGAATATTGAATGGGGAGAAAGAGAAAGAATCAACTGAATTTTCAGAATAGCTCTCAACCCATCAATGAATATCATATCATTCAAAACTATATATCATATACAACATTGTTCTAAATGGCTCTATTGGGAGCCCTCGCTACACAGTTTTGTGTGATTCCATCATGTTTTTGCTTTTTCATAGTGTTTAAATGCACTATGCATTAAAATTGTTCAAGCACACATATGTAATAGGACTTAAGGGCTTATTATTTTTAATAATTTCCCCTGACTTATAATGATAACCAATGTCTATTTTTACATACTAGGAAAATTCTGAAAATTACAGTTTAAAAATTGCCAATAATTCCAACTGTTACAAATAACTAATGTTAACACATTTATGTCCTTAACAAATATTTATTGAGCATCTCCTTTGTGCCAGGCCTGTCTTAGAATAAAGATACAGCAGGATTTCCATACTAGTGAGAAGAGACAGAAAATGAAACTATAAGCAAATAAATATTAAATACTAAAAAATATGAAGAAAATAAAATAGGCTAATGTGAAAGTGAGTGACTGGCAGGTGGGAGAGGGAAGAGCTTGAGGTGGCAGAGAAGAATTGGTCACTTGGACAAGGTAACCTTTGAGCAGAAAGCCAATTGATGAGAAGGAAGCAGGGGCGGCAAGACCCAGGAGAAGACTGTTTACAGAACATAGACCAGTACAAGTGAAGCCTATTTTTGCCTATTTTTAAATATGGGGGGTGGGGAGGTGGGTCAGATATGGCAGGGATGTTGGAATTACCAGACTGGGAATTTAAAACAACCATGATTGATATGCTATGGGATCTAATGGGAAAAGCAGACAACATGCAAGAACAGATGGGTAACGTAAGCAAAGAGATAGAAATTCTTAAAGAAAAAAAAAAAAAAAACACGAAAAGAAATGCCAGAGATCAAAAACACCATAACAGAAAGGAAAGCCTTTGATGTGCTCATTAGTAGACTGGACATGGCTGAAGAAAGACTCTCTGAGCTTGAGACTATGTCAATAGAAACTTCCAAAACTGAAATGCAAAGAGAAAAAAAGATTGAAAAAAAAAAAGCAGCACAGAATATCCAAGAACCGTGGGACAACTACAAAGTGTACCTACCTGTAGTGTAATTGGAATACCAGAAGGAGAAGAGAAAAAGGAAGAGAAGAAATATTTGAAGCAATAATGACTGAGAATTTCCCCCAAATTAATGTCAGACACCAAACCACAGATCCAGGAAGCTCAGAGAACACCTAACAAGATAAATGGAAAAAGAAAAAAAAGAAAAAAGAAAACAGAAGGAATGATAGAATTAGTATTCTTTAAAAGAATAATAAACAAAAAGTCCATATCTGATATATTTGTTTTAAAATGTTTCATATCCTGAAACAAAACTCTCTTATTTCAAAATTAATATTTTTTCCTATCAAGAGGTGAAATAGCATACACAAGGGAAAAAACATCTTACTTCTTTTTGGTTCGTTCACGGAAAGAGTAATCTATGTGACACACACAAAGTCCACTCTTAAAGTAAAAATTTTCCTGTATGTATGTTTTTCGGTACAACAAATGTAATGAGGATTCTGAGCCAGAACCAGGGGTGTGAGTGATTCACTGCTGCCCCTACCAAGAGTGCAGTCCATCTGTCAGGTTGATCCTGACTATGGGTGGCAGGCAGTGTGTGTGCCCAGGACAGGGTGCCGTGGAGGCAGAAGTTCCCCCGGCAGAGAGAAAATCAGATTCAATCTGTAGAGTCAGACTGAAACTGCAGCAGGAGGTGATCCCACTTTTCCTGCAGTTCCCAGATTTCCTATGGGAAATGCCGTCTGCTTGCATGGGTATCAATGGAGAGGATAAAAATGGAGAACCTAAGTTACACATGAACGGGCTAAGGAGTTAATTAAACCAAGGAAACCCTATCAAAGACTAAGTAATTGCCTTCAATGGTTTCTAATTCTAGGTGACTGATAGATAGCTGTTCTTTGTGACCTCACAAATAATACAGTATTTCATCCACTAGATCATGGCTCTTAGGCCAGGGACTGTGTTGTGGTTTGTTTTATTTTTTTTCCTCACCACAATTTCTTACTTCTCTTTGTATTCGCTTATGAGGCAATGTAACTTTGTAGCTCCTCCTATGAAGAGGTAGAATTTACTCTCTTTCCTTTTGAATGGAGTCTGGCCTTGTGACTTGCTTTGAATGACAGCACGCAGCAGAAGTAATGATGTGTTCGTTCCAAGCACAGCCCTCAAGAGGCCTTTGCTCTTGCAAACTTTAATATGTGAACAAGCCCAGGCTGGCTGGCTGAGGGATGAGACCACTTGAACCAGAGACAGGCAGCTGAGGCCATTCTGCCTAGCCAGCTTCAGCTGACCCAAAAGCTACCTGCAGATGCACAAGTAAGCCAAGTGAACACCAGAACAAAAGCCCAGCTCAGCCCAGCTCAGCACAGACAAAATGCTACCTTACAGAACTAACAAAATAAATGGCTGTTGTATGAAGCTACAAAGTTTACAAGTGGTTATTCATGCAGCAAAAGCTAACTGCTACACCACATTTAGTAACAATCATAGTGTCAGGCATTTAGAAAGCACACATCGCAAGATGGATAAGTATGTTGTTGAATAAATTAACTCATCTAACAGAATGCCCACGGTATGCCAGCTGTGCTACGTATGAGGATACACAGAGAACAGACGTGGTCTCCGTCATCAAGGAGCTTTCAGGGGAGAAGAGATAAATAATTAAATGGTATTTACACAAGGTATTGTAGCAATCCATGATAGTGGTACATTCAGGAAAATTCGGGAGATGCCCAGGACCCAGACTAGGAGTAGAGGTCAGAGGAAGCTCCTTGAGGAGGTGATACATTAGCTAAGTATTTTTTAAAAATGAGCACAGTGGCTAGCTGAAGAAGTGGAGGGTGTGCAGGTATGTGTACACCATACAAATGAAGAGAAAAGCATGGAAGGCTACAAACTAAACTGCTCAGGAGAATGGGACGCGAGTGTGAGAGGGGAAGAGGATTAATTTTTAGTGTTGCTCTGTTACCAGCTATGGAGATCTCAGAAAATTACCTCCGCTAAGTATTTTCTCATCAGCAAATTAGGACACAAGTTGCACTTGGCACATAGAGTTGTTCTGAGCAATACATAAAGTAATCTATGTATCTGTTAATCCCAAATTCCTAATTTATCCCTCCCTCCTCCTCCCCCTCGGTAACCATAAATTTGTTATCTACATCTGTGAGCCTGTTGCTGTTTTTTGTTTTTTTTATTTTTTTTATTTTTTGGGGGTACACCAAGTTCAATCATCTGTTTTTATACACATATCCCTGTATTCCCTCCCTTCCTTGACTCCCCCACCCTCAAGTCCCCCCCACCCTCCCCGTCCCAGTCCTCTAAGGCATCTTCCATCCTCGAGTTGGACTCCCTTTGTTATACAACAACTTCCCACTGACTATCTATTTTACAGTTGGTAGTACATATATGTCTGTGCTACTCTCTCGCTTCATCTCAGTTTCCCCTTCACCCCCCGCCCCCTCCCATACCTCGAGTTCTCCAGTCCATTCTCTGTATCTGCGTCCTTGTTCTTGTCACTGAGTTCATCAGTACCATTTTTAGATTCCGTATATGTGAGTTAGCATACAATATTTGTCCTTCTCTTTCTGACTTACTTCACTCTGTATGACAGACTCTAGGTCTATCCACCTCATTACATATAGCTCCATCTCATCCCTTTTTATAGCTGAGTAATATTCCATTGTGTATATATGCCGCATCTTCTTTATCCATTCATTTCTTGATGGGCATTTCGGTTGCTTCCATGTTCTGGCTATTGTAAAGAGTGCTGCAATAAACATTATGGTACACGTTTCTTTTGGGATTCTGGTTTTCTTTGGGTATATGCCCAGTAGTGGGATTACTGGATCATAGGGTAGTTCTATTTGTAGTTTTTGAAGGAACCTCCAAATTGTTTTCCATAGTGGCTGTACAAACTTACAGTTTGTACACCAACAGTGCAGGAGAGTTCCCTTTTCTCCACACCCTCTCCAACATTTGTTGTTTCCAGATTTTGTGATGATGGCCATTCTGATTGGTGTGAGGTGATACCTCATTGTGGCTTTGACTTGCATTTCTCTGATGATGAGTGATGTTGAGCATCTTTTCATGTGTGTGTTGGCCATCTGTATGTCTTCTTTGGAGAAATGTCTATTTAGGTCTTCTGCCCATTTGTGGATTGGGTTATTTGCTTTTTTGGTATTAAGCTGCATGAGCTGCTTGTATATTTTGGAGGTTAATCCTTTGTCCGTTGTTTCATAGGCAATTATTTTTTTCCCATTCTGAGGGTTGCCTTCCTGTCTTGTTTATGGTTTCTTTTGCTGTGCAAAAGCTTTTAAGTTTCATGAGGTCCCATTTGTTTATTCTTGATTTTATTTCCATGATTCTAGGAGGTGGGTCCAAAAGGATCTTGCTTTGATGTATGTCATAGAGTGTTCTGCCTATGTTTTCCTCGAGGAGTTTTATAGTGTCTGGCCTTACATCTTGTTGCTGTTTTGTAAATAAATTCATTTGTATCATTTTTTTTTTTTTTAGATTCCACATATAAGTGATACATGATATTTGTCTTTCTCTGACTTACTTCCCTTAGTATGATAATCTCTAGGTCCACACTACTATATATAAAATAAACAAGGACCTACTGTGTAGCACATTCAAGATCTTGTAATAACATATAATGGAAAAGAACCTAAAATAGAATATATACATTTATATATATAAAACTGTATCACTTCGCTGTGCACCTGAAACTAACAATATTGTAAATCAACTATACAAAAAATAATAAACTATGTAAAGTGCTAGCATAGTGCCAGCATGTAATATATACTTAATAAATAAAGGCTGTCTCTTATTGTTTTTATTGTCGTTACCATAAGCACATGCTTCTTTGGATTTAAAAGTATCAATATTTCAATAAAGTATAAAACAAATCCTAACCCAAGAGATCACTGCACACTACAAATTATATGTAAATCTTGGAAAGAAGCAAATTTTTTATCTGAATTTTTATATTGTGTTTCTGTAATCAGTACAAATCAATAAAAGTGGAAAAAAGGTTTGCCAGGCAGAAAGAACAGCAAGTATAAAATGGGGCCGTGTGAAACTGCTTGGCACATACGTAGGATGGCAAATGCCAAATGTAACCAAAATGTAATGTGCCAGGGACAGGGTTCTGATAGATGAGGCAGGGAGAACAGCAAGAGCCAGGTCATGACGGACCTCACAGATAAAGAAGAGTTTAGAGTTTATTCCAAAGGCAATGGGGGGCCATTTCTACCTCTTATTAGGATTAACATCGGCGGCAGTTTTCTGGGAAAATGATCAAAAGATACACTTGCTGTTTAAGTAGGGGTGAGATGACAGCATTGCATTCATTCAACTTTATTCAACAATGATTTCTGAGTGTCTTCTGTCGATCAGTACTTCTCCAACATAGGTGATTCCAAGTAATAAGATTCAGGTCCTCTTCTGAGACGATTTCCAGACTAGTAGATCAGACAGCCTTGGAAACATTGCTGCAGCTCAATGTGCTATTTTGTAATAGGAACATGGATCAAGTTCTATGAGTGTAATAGGTTGGAAGTACTAATTCTGGGGGATGGGGATGGGCAGGAATGTCAAGGACAAAGATTTGAGTGGTGCATTGAATGAAATAGGACCCCAGCCCTGTCCATTTCTGTGATCTCCAATCTCCCTAGAGACTACTCCTTCCTGTAACCCTCTCCATCATATCAAAGTACCATTTCTGCTCCTTCATCTACTGCTTGTGATTGCCAAAGTGACTGCCTTAGGCACTGATAATAAAAGGAATAATACAATTATTTATATTATATAACCTGGGCCCAACAGGTTATATAATATATAACCTGTATTTTTAGATTTACCTCATTCCCAAGTCCCAGAAGTGAAATTTTGCAACTTTTCCCTTTCTTAATGGGACTCAAACTTATCATACCTCTCTAAACTCAGTTAGTCAATCAACCAGACAATTCATCAAAAATCCAACTTTGAACTCCATGGCCCTCAATTTCATTCAAGGTCAGATCATACATGAAAAGCCACATTATGATGTATCCCATAAAATGTGAATGTTTGGTAAAAGAGAAAGCCACAGAAAAAATTTTAAGAAGCAAATGTCAACATGAAAAACTCTGAAGAGCTTTTGTTATTATATGGTTTACTACGGTGATTTCAGTAAGAGCAACCACTGGCCACCTCTCCAATCCCCAGACATAAGCAGCCACCACAGCTGGCGGCATGCAGGGACCCTTCTCACCAGGGACCCTCACCTACGGATCCGTATTTTCAAGTTTTATATTTGTGTGCAGTTTCTGTTCATCTGCACCACAATGTGTACTTTCATTACGTTGACTATTTTAATTTAGTTACTATACCAAAATCTACTGCAAGAATAAGTGTATGCTAAAGAAAAGATACTATGGGTTTTCTTATAAACACTAGGAAAACTTCCAAGCAGTTATCAAATTTCTGACTAGGTTGGGAAAGTTAAACCATCATCTTCAACATCTAGTGACGCTTCCTTGCTTTTGTAAAACCTCTGTCATCAAATGCACATTTAAAGGGGCAGGATTATAGATGAGATTAATACAAAATAATGTTCTTTTAAATCACTGAAATCCTCTAAGCTCCTCCTTTACCACTTTCTATTATGAAAAAAATTTATTTGTACATATTCATGTGTGCCATTGAAAGATATCTCAAGTGGTAGTAAAAACATTTCTTTAACATAGAACTGTAACAATCTATTCCAGTATGCTGTATATATTTTGTGTAATTCTCATACTTAAGAAACCCTCCATGAATGAAAGCTGCTTTAGCACCTCTTGGCCAGTAATAAGTTATAGAAGTAGGATTTGAACTCAACCACTCCAGCTCCAAGACTATACTCTTAACCACCATGGTATATGCCTCACTACCACTGAAGTTGAGGCTGATATTCCTAAAAACATAGGAAGTACTTACTACGTATTAGTTATTATTATTTTTATTGTTTCACCTGATTACATATGTGTATATATACACACACATATGAGATATATACATAAATGTGTATATAACTATGATAGATTTATACATCTGTGGTATATAATATATATACACCTGTAATAATTTTTAAAAATCAATGCAATGAATAAAAAAAACTAATCAAAGGAGAAAGACAATTACAATATTACAACTAAATGAAGAAATTAAGACAGAAAAACATATTGATATATGACTATTTCTGCTCTGTGTTTTCTTTGCTCTTCTATGGGCATTTATTTTGTTTTGATGAACAGATCTGACCCACAATGACTGTAAAAACAGTACAAAAGTGATAATACTGAATCAGATCTTCCATAAAGAAATAAAAGAATAATATCATGCTAAACATTAAGATGAAAGTTGGTGGAGGCTCAAGTAACCTTCTAAGGTATCTTCCAGGAAATAACAACAACAAAACAATAACAACAATGATAATAAAACCAATTATTAAAGAATGGTGAGAATCCCTTCTTTCTTAGAAAGCATACACAGCACTACACATTTAACAATCATAATCCTCATGTGGGTCTTTATGCACCCACATTAAATTCATTAAATTTAATGAATTTAAATAATACAAAGACTCACCATTTATATTTTATAGGAAAGGTTCTATATAAAATAGAAAATACTTGCCTAAAATTTGATATAATTTGCTGAAAGAAAAATTTTCCGTTTAACTACTTTAATTTGGACTTGAATATTTAGAAAATTAAATTATAGACAATATAAATAAAGCAATATTATTTGGTTATAACTGTATATTCCATCACAGTGAAAGTTTATTTATATTCAAGAAATAATTGATAGGAAATTTAAAGATCAATTAATCTTTTCCAATAAATTAAAAAATATTTAAACATGAAATAAGAGTAGAATACTGATATATGAATTTACTCAACATCTAAGTGTAATGAAAACAAGTTTATTTGAATATTCATTGAAATTTTATTACACTCTGCTAAAGCAAAACCTTACTTTCCAATATTTTTAATTCGTACAATTTCTCCAGACATTCATGAAATGACAATACAAGTCAAAGTCCGCAGGAAGTACTGTCTCAGGAGTAATAGAGGGCCCCACACAACAGGCAAGTACACCTTCTATTTGCAAACCAAGGGGAGAAAGAGGAAGGTATGCTGTTAGGGTTCAGAGTTTTTGATATGGCTCTACTTCTCCTGACCTCATGAACATAAGATAGTACCTTAACTCAGGGTCAAGGTACAGTGTTAGCTCAGAAATGGACTTTCTTATGGAACTTGGGGTCATTATTTGGGCCTCATTTGTCTGTCTTGTTTTGGGGAGCTTTGCCACCATGATGGTGCCCTGGGAGCGCTGCTGAGAGGAAAGTCCAGGAATTGTCCCTTAAGAGAGCTACCCACCAGTATGTTCCCATCAGTTGTCTATTTTATACATACTATCAATAACGTATATGAGTCAATTCCAGTCTCCCAGTTCCTCCCACCTCACCCCTTTCCCCCTTGGTATCCATACATTTCTTCTCTACGTCTGTGTCTATTTCTGTTTTGCAAATAAGATCATCTATACCATTTTTCTAGGCTAACACAACACTGTAAAGCAACCATACTCCAATAAAAATAAGTTAAAAATAAGAGAGAGAGAGACAGAGAGACAGAGAGAGCTACCACCAGGAGTAGCAGGAACAAATGTTAGGCTAAACAGAACTTGGCTTAGGATGTCCATTCCAGCATGATTCATCTTTAAGAGAAAAATAATTCAGTCCTCAATAGGCATAACACCCAGGGCAAAAATGATGGTTAAACTTTTTAATATTCTCACACTAAGGAGAGGGAATAAGTTTCTTTCCCACCACATCTTATAAGATTAGAGGCCCAAAGACTCCACATGGAGGTTTAAATCTTTTACTGAGTCCCTAAAATCACCAAGACTACCGGGAACATATAACTCATTGGAAGGAGATTAACCTAGTCTAATTTACAGTATATTTTGCATTTGTGATCTGTTGCCAACTTCTACCACTCTTTTTTTTTTTTTTCTTTATAACATTTCCCTGAGGTGGTGATCATCTGTAGTCATCTTTCTGGGAAGCCACCACTCCCTATTCTTACGGCATATGATTTGATTTCCCTGGTGGCACAGTGGTTTAAGGGAGCTGTCCTAGACCCAGGTCCGGCCAGAATACACTATTACCCCCATGCAAAGGGATGGTTTCAGGGATGGTGAGGCCACCTAAGCCAGACCACTGAGACTCAGAGGGTCAGACCTGGGACTTGGGCTGAAGCTATCTAAGCAGACACTTCTCTTCCTGAGAAGGCCAGCTGTCAAGGTGATGTAAGTCTGAAGCTGCTGGAGGTTCCCTTTGCCTCCACACGCATGGAACCTGACAACATAGAGGACAGCAGAGTCCAGCGCAGACAGAAAGGCAGAAGCACAGTGTTCTGTTAACACTGGGGCGACCTTGAATCCTGGCAAGTCTGAAGCCCTGAACATCTCAGATACTTGAGCCAATAAATTCCTATTTTGTTCATACTGGTTTGAGCTGGCTTTCTTATATCATGTTAAAACCAGAGAATCTTGACTTATCTTCCTATATTTCTATTCACTTCAACAAACATTGACTGAGGACCTTCTGATGGTCAGGCCCTGTTATAGCTGCTGGGGCTACATAAATGAATTAAACATACTTGCTGATCTCATGGGAATTCTGTGCTTGGCAATAAACCTAAGACTGAAAGATTCCATATAGGTTAGCAGGCCACATGCTGTTTTGAAATCAGAGACCAGGGAGGTCTGTACTGATCCCATCTCCCTGGACCGGAACAGTCATTTTGAAGGGCAAGGAAAGGGAATAATACCCAACTGGCAAGAGTGCTTTAAAAAGCATAAAATCGGCAGTACATTTTTATAGACTAATAATCAAAGAATAAAATTATACTTGAGAAGCTATTCTTTGAGAAGCAGAATATTTATCATCTAAAACCTGTATTCTAGAACACAACAGTAAATACTTTATTCAAAGCTTACTCTACCAAAAATAACCATGTAGAAAAAACTCATACTAAATTTAGTTGTGTTAATTATGATGGAGATAAAACAAATGAACCCAGAGAGAGCATGAAACATGAGTACACAGTAATCTAGGAGTTTCATTTAGGGAGTTTTGTATTTAAAGTAGTTTACTTTGATACCATTAACCAATACTCATTTTCAATCTAAAAATACATGAAGAAAGAGATTATCTTTCCAAGTCAACATTTACTTAGTTCATCCTGTGAATCAGGTACTCTGGAGGACACAGCATTGAAATGCTTCAGGGCATTTGCTTTTTAATAAGTGAAGAGCAGCACTTTCTCATAAGAATATAAAACTAGATGAGAATTTGAAGCTGAGTCAAAAAAGAGACCTTTCCCAAAGTTCTCATATTAGTATCATTCGCTGTTTATAAATAAAAGTAACATTTTATTACAAAAGTTTTTTTAAATAGGTCACAATAAAAAAATAGAATTAGCATATAACTTTTACAGAAATAAATCTGGTATGAATACAAAGGTTGTCATATACAAACCCTAAGTAAAACTAAGAAGTAACTACGAAGTTTGGCTTTAGCCCCCACTTTTCTAAGCTCTTAGTTATTCCATTCTTCAGGTGTTTACGTGCCCCTCACCTCTATAAATCTAGAAAGTTCTCTGAATTCTAAAGGTATTTCTCTTCTTTTGTCCCAGTACTGATCATTCACAATTCTTAAGCAGGGAAGAATGAGATGTTGATATACAGCTTGAAAAGCAATTGTCTTCAGGTGCGATAGGGCTATGACAATGTCAATCAATATTCATTCTACTTAGTTTCACCATTCAGAGGCCATATGACATGGTTATATGAAAAGGGAATTTGGGGGATTACTTTCCAATAACATGGTTTAGTCAAGGTAAAGGTACCAGCCAAACTAATCCAGGTGTGTACTATAGTTAAGAAAGATAACATATCTGTGCTCTGCATTCCTGTTTTATTTCCATACATCAGGGTTTATCTTTTTTTCTTCACAGTCTCCTAGTAACTATTTCTTTAAAAATCAAGCCTCACCTGAGCTGTCCTAAAGGAAAGGGATTCTTCCACACTCCCTTCAAGTGTTCTTCATTCTGGGTACAGTTATGGGAGCAGACAGCCTGACTCTGGACCCCACGAGGCAAACCAGATGGAAACTATATGAACCTTTGCTAAAAAGTCAGAGCAGCTGCCTCCTGCCAAGTCCCAGGCTTTGACACACCTTATTAACTGGCATAGGGCAACCTCACAAAATAATTCACAGCAAGGTGTTAATGATTAATAAGAAGCTTAATGTGTTATGGCGCAAACACAAGCCAGTAATACATTTTAAAAGAGTAAAGCAAAGGGGATGGAATGTTACAATGGACCCTCAAAGACCTAGGCAGCTTACAAAGTTTTTAGATCATTAAGGCATCCCAGCAGCTCTAAAATCAAATCAATTTCATAACATTTATCATAAAGGAAAGTAGGCCTTGCTAACAATTGGTAAATCACTCATATCCAGATACCTTTCCCTTTTGCACCATCTGATACTCTTTGCTATGTATCATAATATCCACCAATACATATAATAAGATCCCTTACGCCTACAGGATACTAATAAACATTTGTCAAGGTGTTTTAGCATGGGCTAAAAGAAATCAAAAAGAATCAACACAGCCTTGAAAGGATGAAAATCCAGGGCAAATATTAATAGGTAGAATTAATAGGTAGGTATCTATTGCTCAAGTATCTACTATATGACAGATGCTACTTTTTTTTTAGTAAAAAATAATACTATGTCATTCAAAGAAATCACTAAAGAAAAGTGGTATTAAGTAGAGGTAAAATTGTTTTCAATGAAAGACTAGTTGATGCCTGGCACATGCAGGTTATCTGATAAGGGCATCTTCAGTATACATACAGGTTACCAATAGTCTGACTAGTCAACACAAAGCCTGAGGTCAGTGATATTTTTCTTCAGAAAGTGTGGCTGCTCTCATAGACCATCCAGAATTCAGGGGTGTTCACATTCAACACAGTCAATTTGACCACTTAGATTTTCCCCTAATACCAAAAAAAAAAAAAGACCTACATTTTCCAATATAGGAGGATGCACTCTTAAAGCAAAAGCAAGGCAGAGTATCAATGGAAAAATAAGAATGACACAAACTAGAGTGAATTTACAATGCTGAGAGGAACAACAAAATTCTATAAATTCCCCAAACTAGCAGATAATTACAAAATCATTATTAGATTTCTTTAGATTTTAAAGATCTTGTTCTCTGAATATAAATACTCAAAAGATGCTACTTTTTGGCTCACCAACGAAGTGCTTGATATGCTGGCAATATTCTCTTTACTCTTAACTCTTCAGGCTATTCCTTAGTTAATAAACTCTTTAGAATATGACTTCTGTTACTTTAAATTCCAGATTCTAACTCTTAGACTGATAAAAATTTTTTAGTGCCTGAAAAAGTCAGGCACTAAATTAGGTTCTAGTCTAATTTTACAGTTGATAATAGTGAGGACTTGCCTAGGGTCACAGAGCAGCAGAAAATCAGATCAGGAGACAAACATACTGACTTAAATAAGGGTGCTATTTTTTACACACCTACCTTATGTCTCTGAGCCCAACAGTTCCTAGTCATGACATTCTGCTGTAGGTTAATACCTTTGTCAGAAGACAATTTCCTTATATCCATACTTCACCAGCTCAAATGTTTGCAGACAAGCAAAACAGGTCAGAAGTACTTTTGCATAAATTCCCATTTCCTTTTAGAAGGGATATGCAAAATTAAAAAAAAAAAGAGTAAGTAGGTTTGCTGGATTCACAGAATCATACAGCAAAGCATTCATAGACTATGCTTGTAATAAATAAACCACTGTGTGGTCTACTGGTAAGTGTGGGTTACCATCGTACTCTAGTTAACTCTCTCAAGAAATTCTTACACTCAGCTGCTGAGCATGAAATATTCTCTTCAAAGCAAGCCAGCTTTTCAAAACAAATCACAACTGGAAGTTTCATAACATCTTCTCTAATCTGGTGTGATCAACCCTAACCGTGCAGAGATGGCTTAGTCTCTAACAAAATTTGTGTACTCCCTGCCACAAGACAGATCCTGTGGATCCGGCAAACTTACCCACTCTTTTTTGGTGTGTTTTCCTAGAAAGCAGCTGCCCATCCAGTGACATTTCCCAGCCACTGTTGCATCTAGACGGGTCCATAAGACTGGTTCTCACCAGAGGAATGCCATAAATGCCAGAGAAGTGTGTCACTTACTAGCCAAGGTGGACGAAAGGAGGTTGTGTCTTCTCTCTTCTTTATGTTCTCTTTCTGCCTGAACACAGAGGACTCTTAAGATCCCTAGCAAATAGCACAGCCCCATATGGAAGGACCCTGGATTCCAGGAAAGCTTCAGAAACACACACATTGAAAGTTATGTGAGAAAAAATACTGTGTTAAGCCACCGAAATGCTTGAGTTTATTTTTTGTAGCACAAGCAAAGCCCGAAGTGACACACGGACCGTGACATACACATCCATAGGCAAAGCAGACATCCAGATGGTAGTAGCTGCATATATTCTACGCCATAAATATGTGGCATAGAATTTTATTCATTTTATTATTAAACTTCTTCTCTGTCTAGCCTGCTCCCAAGATCACAGTCACTGGCAAGGCTAAGTTCAGCCCAAATAAGAATCTCTTATGGTCAATCTGAGCTTTTAAAAGGACTATTATAATAAAGCAGTAGGTGAAAAATTTATTACAACAGTACCTGACTACAGATTTCTGCTGTCAATTACATCTCTGTAAGTTTCTGAAGTCCAAGGATACTTCCTTGGGACTCCTTACCTTAAGATCTCAACCAAACAAGCCCTCTCCCCCAGAAGGAGGCTCCATGTGAGGGGGCTTATTAATTTTTAAGAGGAAAAAGAAAGCATCAACTCCTGGTGCTAATGTAAAGTATTCCTTTGGAGACATTTTACAATCTGCAATAAATAAGGTCCTAAAACATACTCAGATGTCCAAGGTTCTGACTAAAATTAAAGTTGTGCCTCCCTTTTAATTAAAAAAAAATACACATGGTATAAAACTGCCAATCAATTTTTGTTCAAATGATGACTTAAATTTTAATGGAAATATTTATTGTCTATTTTGCTTCTATTTTTATAGTAACTAGTGACAATGGTGCCTCTTTAAAAGAAAAGTAGATGAGGGACTTCCTAGGTGGCGCAGTGGTTAAGAATCCACTTGCCAATGCAGGGTACATGAGTTCAAGCCCTGTTCCGGGAAGGTTCCACATGCCAAAACAATTAAGCCTATGTGCCACAACTATTGAGCCTGCACTCTAGAGCCCAGGAGCCACAACTATTGAGTCTGTGTGCCACAAGCACTGAAGCCCATGCACCTAGACCCCATGCTCCACAACAAGAGAAGCCACCACAACGAAGAGAAGCCCCTGCTCGTAACTAGAGAAAGCCTGTGCACAGCAATGAAGACCCAACATAGCCAATAAACAAATAAAATAGAAAGAGAGAGAGAAAGGGAGAGAAATAGAGAGAGAGAGAGAGAGAGAAACAGATGAAGGAAGGAAGGAAAGAAGGAAGGAAGGAAGGAAGGAAGGAAGGAAGGAAGGAAGGAAGGAAGGAAGGAAAGAAAGAAAGAAAGAAAGAAAGAAAGAAAGAAAGAAAGAAAGAAAGAAAGAAAGAAAGAAAGAAAGAAAGAAAGAAAGAAAAGAAAAGAAAGAAGGAAAGAAAGAAAGAAAGAAAGAAAGAAAAAGAAAGAAAGAAAGAAAGAAAGAAAGAAAGAAAAAGAAAGAAAGAAAGAGAAAGAAAGAAAGAAAGAAAGAAAGAAAGAAAGAAAGAAAGAAAGAAAGAAAGAAAGAAAGAAAGAAAGAAAGAAAGAAAGAAAGAAAAGAAAGAAAGGAAGGAAGGAAGGAAGGAAGAAAAGGGAAAGAAAAGCAGATGAGTTACCTGATTCTGATCTAGATTACAGAAATGGACCCATAAAGGTTTGTTCCCTTGTGTGGCATCCTAAAGAACAAAGGCTTGAAATAAATGGGAAGCGCTGAGTCCCACAAAGTGTCTATCACAGCTTGTGGCAGAGAGCATGACCAAGTTTGCGATCTTTTCCTTCACACCAAGCCAGCTGAGTTTATGGCTGGTTAATCTCAGATGTTTTGCTCACATAGCTCACACCCTCAAACCTTTAAGCAATTTCACCTGTTTTGGCTTTGTCCATACTCATCAAATAACAAGGTGAAACTACCCAGAAAGAATTTTGATGCATACAAACTTTTTTTACTGAAATCATACATAAAGAAAATACTGTTATTATCCTGGAAAAGGGTCTATCTCAACTGAGTTGAACATGAGAAGTCAGTGGAATTATTTTTCCAATATCTGACCCAAATAGCTAATGAACTTTCTGGATTGTTAATTTTCAATCCATTTTGTAGAAGTACTTTCTCTATGAAACTCTCCTTATCTTCCTCTGGTGGAGGAAATGTTTTCCTATCTCTGTACCTTTTATGGCACAGATTACTGTCTAATTTGTTTTTCTAGCTATTTGCACACTGCTTACATATTCTAATAGACCCAAGCTCTGCGGAATCATCCACTTCTGATTTATCTTAATCTCTCCTGCACTTCAGCACCTAATACAGTGCCAGGCACGTAGAAAGAACACAACAAATATTTTCAAAGCAGCACACACACTATAGCACTCTATCCACCGGATCCCTGTCTGTAATGTCTTATGAGAAAAAAGCTCATGTCCACATGTCTATACGGATGAGGATACCTTTTCTGTACCTTGTATGCAAAGCACCTATAGTGGAGGTGCTGCTGGACATGTTCCCAATCACTAGACTCTTCTTTGAATAATGCCAGAGGACAGCTCTCAAGTTAACTTCAGTGGGGCTGCACCTAGGATAAATGCCCAAACACTAGCATTTTAAAAATATATAGATTTAATCACCTTATTAAACATTGTGCTTAAAATATCCCACAATACTTCTTCATCTACATCAGGTGACATTTAAAAGTCAGCATATTGTGTTTTTTAAATGCTAGTTACATTCATCACGCCATAGCCTAAAAGTCTAAAAGCAATTATGACTGGGAATAAACTTTAAAATGTTTTAAATTTTTATTTGGAAATCTAAAAAGAAACCTAGTACCTTCTCACTTTTTTTATCCACTATAATTCCAATTTTTCATTTGTTTCAAGAAAAAAAAATCAGAGAATCATTTAATCTAATCTGACACTATTTTGTATCATACCATTATTTACAGAGTAATTAATAAAAAAAACTGGCAATTAACTGTCACATGCCAACAATTATAAGAAAGATTTTAATTTCTGAAATGTAAAAATGTGAGATAAAAGTTCCTCTCAGGGGGACTTCCCTGGTGGTCCAGTGGTAAAGAATTTGCCTTCCAATGCAGAGTACACGGGTCCCATCCCTGGTTAGGGAACTAAGATCCCACATGCCGTGGGGCAACTAAGCCCGCGTGCCACAACTACTGAGCCCACGCCTCAGCTAGAGAGCCTGCATGCTCTGGAGCCAGCGTGCCACAATTAGAGAGAAAACCTGCACACCACAACTAGGGAGAAGCCCAAGCGCCGCAATGAAGAGCCCACCCGCACACTGCAACAAAAGATCCTGCATGCTACAATGAAGATCTCGCATGCTGCAACTAAGACCTGATGCAGCCAAAAAGTAAAAAAATAAAATAAATTTTTTAAAAAAGTTCACCTCAGAATCAATGAAATGAGATACTTAGCAAAGAACACGTAAGATGCAATAACAATATTATGGAAATACAAGAAGAATGAAAGAAATACTTATTAGAACTGAAAATTTTCTTGTGAGTCAATTGTCCTCAGCTAATATCATTTACTTATATAATTATAGTATAAAAACTTCGAAGTATATTCAAAATTTAAGTGATTTACATTGACTTTCATGTTAATGTATACTCAATGGTCAAAGGGGCACAGTATTGTTTGTGCCTAGAAATTAGTAACTCTGGTTCCCTTCAGGAAGAACTAGGTAATAGAACACAGTATGAGAAAGAGAATTTTCACTCAATTATTTAGTACCTTTTGAACAGAGGGCCATGTGCATGTATCAACTATGCAAATTTAAAAATAAAAGTATTAAAATACTCTCTTCTTTAAAAAATTGAGAGAATAGATTATAATATGTAAAGAGTTTGACTTTTCTAATCCACTGGTTTAGGGAAAAAACTGTAAACAAGCTTAGACTCATTGCAGGATTCACCAAAGTTTACACGTCACTGAGGACCCATAATGAATATTTCAGAAGAAAATACGCTTTTCCTTTAAGAGATGCCATCCATCCTGAGGCTTGCAAGAAAAACACCCACCTCTTCGCATGAGAAATATTTGTCGCCCCCTTTCATTGAAGACGTCATTGGGCTTCTTCAGTATAAGCAGAATCTGTCATTCAGAAGGAGATTATACTTTTGGTTTCCAAGAAAGCATTTGGATTGTAACAAGATCTGATTTTTTTTTGGATAAAGTCATGTAGCAATTTACAAATAAGAGTTTTCTGAGACATTCTTGGATGTCTAAATGCATACAGAAGAAAAGGTTTCTAAAGGTCATGCATATGAATTTAATAGTACTATGCTGTTTGTGTACCCAACCTGGGGCCTCGGGGATGCCACAAAAGCCCCAGCCTTTATCCATCAAGCAGTTACCTACTGCGGTGGAGCTTAGGATCCCACTTAAATGAAACGGTTTCAGACAAATTTTTACTTTTCAGTTTTTGTCAAACCACTTTTAGCTGACTGGCATTCTCTGCTTCAGAAAGTTTTCAAATCTGAACCACAGGTGGAGGTGGTGGATAAAGAGGAGTGAACTGACAGATCTGTGTGGGAAAGCACAGACTATCTGTCAGGCTGTCTTTGTAAAATGGGGAAAGGCACTTTACAAAATGGGAAAGTCTGATTCCACAATGTATGGATTAAACAAAAGACTCAAAATGACGCTTTAAAACATTCTTATCTTAAAAGCTACTCTCAGCTTTTGATCCCCAATCCTCTTCCAACATTTTGCTGTGATGCTCTGGCCAAGAACCTATTTTGCACAGTATCTGCAGCATGTAAATGGCTGGAAGATGTACAACAGAAAGTCAGGTCCTGTGTTATGGGCACCAGCTCTCCTACCAGAACACTTTCAGAGACTTTCAGCACCTATCCAAAAATTAACCACAGGAATCCAAAACAGCACTCCAAAGAGGATCTGGTTCAATTTGTACTGAATATAGTTATGCACTTTCCATGGCCTTCCCGTCATTAATTGAAACATGAAAGGCTTTTAGGGAGGGGATTTTTGCAGGGTTGGGTAGAGAGAGGAATCAACAGTTTTGTCTTGGCCAATGTTAAGTTTGAGATCCTATCAGAAATCAAAGTAGAGATGCCAGGTAGGCAACTGACTCAAGGAAGAAGACCAGCCCAGAGATGTACATTTACAGCAGCGTGGCAATGGTATTTTAAGCTATGAGCCCAGGGCCGAGGACAGAGCTCTAGGGATCTGTACACTTGAAGAGCGGATGGAGGAAGAGAAGACAGCTAGTAAGACTGAAAAAGAATAGCCAAGAAAGCAAGAAGTTTAAATTAATTAATTAAAATAAACATTAAAACTCTATAGTTCACAGAGGCCTAGAGATGAAGTGGTTCATGTAGGAGGATACTGTCAACCACGTTATGTGCTGGTGAGATGGGAAACAGCATACTGAAGAATAGCGTAGTGTTTAGAGAAGAAATTATGAACCAGACTGCCCAGGTTCAAATCCTGGCTCTACCACCCACCAACTTTTGTCAAGTTATTTAACCTTCCAGTGTCCTTATTTGCAAAATGGGTCTTATGATAGTACCTACCTTATACAGGTAGTTGTGAGAATTAAATGAGTTAATATATGTTAAGCACTTAGGTGCCTGATGCATAGCAAGCTTAAGAGAGGTATTATTATTATTATTATTATTATTATTATTATTATTATTATTTAGCCTTGGTAAGATTTTGACCCTGATAGAAGCCATTTTAACAGAGTTATAAGAATGAAAACCTACTTGAACTGGGTTGATAAGATATGAGGTGAACAAAAACATAATGCAAAAAGAAACTTTAAAGTGTGAAGGGAATGGAGGAGTGGCTGAAGGATGACAAGACAAAAAAAGGGGATTTTTTGCTCCTTTAATTATAGATGAGTAGTTTTAATAAATATTCTGATGCCAAATGGGAATTACCCATTAAAAAGAAACAAATTCCAGAAACAGGTGGGAAAAAAGATCATTGCAAGAGTTGAGACTTTGAGCTGTGAATCCAGTGTCAAAATGTATTTATTTTCTCTGTATTTGGAGAAATGATCAACTGGAAAAGGTTGCTGAAAATTTGAGAAGAAAGAGTAAAAACTTTGTTTTGTAGGAGGTGACTTCATTAGAGAAGTTGCCTGGCAGTGTTGAGTGTCTATTTCAAATTGGTAATCATAAATTTATCCAGTCAGCATTATTTCAAAATATCCTTTCACAAGCACTTCCAGTGCTTCATAAAAAGAAAATACATACTGTATTTATCCTATATTCTCTCCATATTAGTTCCATTTAATATAACTCTTTAAAAATTTACTACTTAAGTGGACTTAAGAATCTGACTATCTCTTTACTATAGAGAGCTATACAAAACGTAAATATTTTATTATTGAATTAGAACTTTTCATATGAGAACATGGAATTTCCCAAAGATAATTATTTTTTGAAGAAAATTAACAGTAGAGCCATATCCATTCTGAGAATGTGTTTCAGTACCCCAGTGATTGGAGGTTTCTTAGACTTTGGGTTCTGAAATGTAGCACATCTGAAAAAATTTCCAGAACTGAATTCTGATACGTTTTCTCTAAAAAACGACCCCATAAAGTATTTGCAATCTCTGCTGCTTCCATCACCATCATTTATGACTCATAGGCTGAAAGTAGAGCATTATCCTAGTCTTTATAGGAAAGCAAATGCATAATTCCTGCTTGTGGAACCTACACACTATATTATTTCCCACAAATATACGATCCTGCCAGCCTGGATTTTGTAATGACTAAACCACTTAGTCAAATTATTCAATAAAATCTAAAGAGTTGTTAAAGACCTCAAAGATACTTATCCCAATCTTTTCTTTCTCTTCTTACATTACCTCATGACTTTCACCTTTTGCATGTCTTTTTATTTTGTTAGAATTTAAAAGTGCTTTTATCTGTACATCAAAGATACCACTTCACCTAGAACAGGGTAAAGTTAAGCAATAAGCTCTTTCTTTGAATATCCTTCAGCAGTGGTCAGCAATCAGGAGTGTACTGGACTTTTCTCCTTAAAAAGCAAAACATTTTTAAAAGGTCACAAACTTTTTAACACTGAAATTGCACACATATTAAACCCTAGAATGTGTAATCTTCATGTGGAAGGGAGGGGATTAATGTCCATCAATTATTAGGAAATTAGTCCATGGTGCAGCTCTTTGTACCTCCCAATCCAATCACTTACTTGATGCTAGTTATCTCTTTAGGGTGTTCAAAAGACTCAAGTATTGTTATGGATGGAACTGGGTCCTCCCCAAATTCCCATGTTCAAGCCCTAACTTCCACCGAGATGGCATCTGAAAATGAGGTCTTCAGGTAGGTCGAGATAAATGTAATAATAAGAGTGGTGCCCTAATTTGAAGGGATTGGTGTCCTTGTAAGAGGCGGAAGAGACACCAGAGAGCTCTTTCTCTGTGCGTGCAAAGAAGAAAAACCATGTGAAAACACAGCAAGAAGGCAACTATCCACAACCCAGGAAGAAAGCTTGCACCAGAAACCAAATGTGCTGGCACCTTGACCTTGACCTTCTAGCCTCCATAACTATGAGAAAATAAATTTCTGTTATTTAAGCCACCCAGTCTGTGTTATTTTGTTACAGTAGCCCAAGCAGACTAATACAAGTATATATGTGTATACTTCCAGATACATCAATTGCCTAGTTTGAGTTCTGATGGAACAAGTTTATATATATTTATATACATACTGTTATATAGAGGATAGGGCAATAATATGATCACAATCGATCTCTTAGCTCTTAGATAATTAACCTAAGCTGCCACCTGAGTCTCAGCACCTTTGCCCCGATGATCCATTCATTTGGAATTTAGAGCCCCAGATCTTCAGCTGGCTGGCTCCTTGTCTTTTGGATATCAGCTCATACATCGCCAATTCAGCAAGGCTTTCTCTGGCCATCTGTTTTCTGCACCACATGCAAGGACACCATAAAATCAGACTGTCCTGTGTTACTCATTGCTACCTGAATGCTTTTCATTTGTTTGTTTATTGTATTTTTCTTAATAAAATATAAACCCCATGAGGACAGGGATTCTGTATCCCTGGGGTTAGAACAGCACTTGACACATAGCAGGTACTCAATAACACTCAGTGAATAAATAAGTAAATGAAATGATATACATAAGCTATACTTGCCTTGAAATTAATGTTCACAACTTATCAGGTCTGGAAAATCTGTTTCAATTCCCCCATTTTGCATTGATCTAATCCATGCATACCAAATATCTAATTATTCAACAAAATCTCCTGCAACCAACTCCAAACCATGTCTCCTTCAATTCTTTATCTTTAAAATCACACTGAACATCCCAAAGCCCAGATAGAAATAACTCAGGCTAGGCCTCGAAGCAGTAGATGTATATGATTCAAGTCCAAAGATTCAGTATGATGTTTGAGGGGAACCAGAGCCATAAGTGTTGCTGGGACCTAAAACAGGAGGCAGGAAGTAGAGCAAGACTAGGCTGCAGAGAAAGGCTGTGGGCAGATGGTGGCGACTCATACAACTTGTTACCAAGGGCTCGGACTCATCCAGGTAATGATGAACAAACATGGGACGATTTTAAGCAGGAAAATGATGTGATTAGCTACACCTTTGAGACAGCTCACGCTGGTCTCTATGCAGGGTTTGGTTTGAAGAGGAAAAGGCTGAAGGCTGGGAGGTGAGAAAAGAAGTGTGGTCGGCAGTGAGTACCCTGTACTTGCCTGAAGCTCCAGGACCATCAGCACAGCTAGTTATGGCCGTTCAAACCACAAGGGTAGGTGAGAACTTTGGAAAATATTCTGGCAGTTCCTCAAACCACTTCTCAATGGTTAAATGTAGACTTACTGTATGACCAGCAATTCCCTTCTTAGGAATTCCCCTCAAGAGAAAGGAAAACAGGTGTCCACCCAAAAACTGATACATAAAGATTCACACAGCATTATTCAACTGGTGAATGGATAAAATGTGGTCTATCCACACAATGAAATATCACTGAGCAAATGAAAGAAATAAAGTACTCATAGATGTTACAACATGGCTGAACCTTGAAAACATTATGCTAAGTGAAAATAAGCCAGTCATAAAGGACCACATATTATAGAATTCCATTTACATGAAATATCCAGAGTAGGAATATCTACAGGGACAGGAAGTAGATTAGTGGTTGCCTAGGACTGGGCAGGGTGGGGCAGAGGAAAAAGGATGGAGAGATTGGCGGCAGGCAGGGGTGGGGGGGGTGATAATTAAGGGGCACAAGATCTCTTTTTGGGTTAATGAAAATGTTCTAAACTTGATCATGTGATGGATGTACAACTCTGTGAATACATTTAAAGCCCCTGAATTGTATACTTTACGTGGGTGAATTGTACAGTATGGGGATTATATCTCAATAAGGCAGTCTAAAAAGAAACAGAGTAAGAGCCCCTGCAACAACAGCAAAAACATTGTGAAGTGGTCCTATAGTGGCCACCAGGGGGACACCAACATGTAAGTACCGGAAAGGAAAGGAGCAAGTTATTTGCCTGGTATTTTTCAGCGCACACCTTGCAGCACTTTATCTGACGCCAGCTTCAGAGTTTCATCAAGTACATCAGATCAGTGTAACTCAACAAACCATCTGACTACAGTATGTTGTCCTGGAAGGCACATCACGATTAGTCTTCACTTAATCTCTATCAGGAGCAGTGACTGCATCTATAAAAGAAGGGGCATAAAGCATACAGGGGTCTTCAACCTTTTTGTGAGGAAAGCGTCTTTTTTTTTTTCCTCCAGAAACTAGGATGTAACTGAGGAGGGATGGGCTGCTGATAGCAAGGCCATAAGCAAAGAACAGGTGCTTCGTTTCCACTGGGAAGAGACCTTTTGGCCAAATACGAGGAAAGAGAATTTGAGGGTACACATTCGTCACTCAATGAATTGTAACATTCTCTTTAAATCTGTTTGAGGACCATCCCAGGGTCATTTTGTTGTTATGTTTTCTCTTAATTGAGATTATTCTTCCAATGCTCAGAAACTGGAGGCTTCACTCTATATCCAACACAGTCTGGCAAACGGCTGGTGGCCAAAAATCAGTATCAGTTATTTCCCTTTGCCCTGTTGAAATGCTCTTATGATCTTTAGGAACAGGAGAGGGATAATTAGAGCTGCTTTTCCAGATCTTGATGTTGTCAAACAGTTGCCTCTGGAAACAAGGAAGGAAACCCCGCCTTTCTCACACCACTTCTGCATAATTCTCAGACCTAAGATGCTGTAAACAGGAGCAAGAGAGAAAGGGCAAGGCCCAGCACGTGGGAGACAGGATTATTAATGCAGCCAGGCTGAGCTCCAGGAAACGTGACTTTAAGGGACTGGGTTTGAGTCAACAGACCTGTTTCTGTTCACCAGGCCAGGTTTTGATGCCAAGGACTTTTCCCTTACTCGCTGGATCAGAGTTAGACTAATTAGTGGCCAAGGTTGTGATCATGAAATGAAACAAAGACTTCAAACAGGATCATGTTTTTTAATAATAAAGAGAAATGTTAAGAATAAACCTCATTGTTTACTATGGTTTAGGTCTCATTTTTGGTTTTACAATGTTAGGCACATTGGGCTGGGTACGTTCCCAGTCCCCATACACTGCTCTACTTTTTATTTTCTGTCACAGTAGTTATCACATTCAACACACAACAATGTGCTTACTTAATTTCATTTACTTTTTATTATCTGCTATACTACACTAAATTCTTCGAGGACAGAGGTCTTTGCCTATTTTATTCATTGATGTATTCCAAGCACCTAAAATAAAGCTGGTCCTATAGCAGATGTTTGCTATCATTGACTGAGTGAAGAAATGAATGAGTATATGAGTGTTAATGAATGAAGTCAACTGATATTTATAAACATGCATTCCAGAATGCATAGTTACATCAGTGTGTTGTCTCGTGAAATAGCTACCCTAAGGGGCTCTAGCCTTATTCCAGTTATGCCATTACTCAAAAAATTCTTGAGAGTTTCTTAAGCTTTGGTTATGCTGCCTTACAGTTACATTTTATTTTTCAATATAATTATCATTTTTGCAGTGTGATCATCTATTTTCTTTATCAAAGTTTGTTCCAGATGACTTTTAGTTCTTTCCCCAAGCCAAATTCAATCTGAAAGAACAGAGACTTGTGACAATTTCTTAGAGTGTTAACAACAAAAATCTCTCACTGCACAATCACCAGAATTGAACAGAGAGCACCCTAGTAACATCCTATAACGTTATTAATATCAGTACAGACTGCATATAACATTTTGGACTGAACACATAACTCTTGCTTCTCAGAGGCATTTAGATAATCTCCTTTGACAGTGTGTTTGTTCTTTTATACCTGTTTCACCGTCTCTCGCTCACTTAATTAAATTGTGAAAATTAAATACTCTGAGCTGGGTAGGACATTAAGTACCACAAGAAGAAAGCCATAAAAAATTAGGAAACTGACATTTCTTTATAAGATTTTTCAAGGGACTACCTTTTGCAAACAACTTTTTTTCCCCTCAATACAAAAGTATTCTGTGCTTGATAGAGAAAACTTGAAAGGTGCATGACAGTACAGAAAAGTGTGCAGGAAATGAGCATGAGGGTGGCCTGAGGGCCACGGCTTTATCTCAGGCCCCCCTCTCTTGCTCTCTGCACTCCAGGCATGTCAGCTTTCCTGCAGATCCCTGACCACTCACTCTGGGTTCCTGCTGCCTCAACACCTTTGCTAATGGCTCCTCCTCTGCCAGGTTTGCTGTCCCCATGGCCCCTCCCTTTAAATGGTGGCACCATCTCACCAAACAGACCCCAGCTCTAACACTGCTTCCTCAGGGGAGGTTCTTGTTACTTCCAGGTATGGTAGGTCCCTAGCATTTTGACTCTGTAGCACTGACTGCAACAGGCGGTTATATATGCGGTGACTGATTCATATCTGTATACACAGTTACCTAACAAACACGAGGGCAGGAGGCCGTGGCTATTTCACTCACCATAGTCCCTGCAGTGCTTCCTGCTGAGCCCAGCACAAATAGGTGCTCAGGAAATGCATTCATCCATCCTGCACACATTTCTTGGGTGATGAACACCTGACAGAAACCAGATGAGGTGCTGGGAAAACTGGAGACTGTTTGTGGACACTGACCAAGCTCTTGGACTCATATGAAAACCATCACACCTAATTACCTGAGCTGACGTAAGATTTGGTCATATGTATTAAACTTTTTACAAGAGACGATATAAGAAATGTCATTAGAATAATATTTTTGTAACTTTCGCAAAACAGTAGTCAAAAATTTATTGTCTGCAACTAAGGTCCATGTAGTAAATTTCTCCTATGGGAACAAAGGAAAAAAGTTTTGTTCTTTGGATGAATTTGTGTGCGCCCTACTAGAATAAAACTGTTTAAAGCCAAAATGTTTCACTTTTTCTTGGCTACCAAGAAAGTCACACTGAAGCTGAGCTCCTGAGAACAAGGATTAGTGCACTCTGCATTTACTTTTCATCTTATCCTTCTAATTGATTATTCTACTCTTGATCTTAATTACCTTGAGTCTGCATGTTTTAATACTATAAAATACTTCAATCCTATTCTGTAAATAAATGAGATTATAAATAATAACTGAATATTAGAAAACAATTTTTCCAAAGTTTTTAAATTATTTTAAGTTTATGCTTTTTGAAACTATTTGTCATAATAGCTTGAGTTATTAAATATTATTCCACTAAAAAAACTTTGAATATTTAACCTAGCCTCAATTCTCATATCTGTATACTCTCATATGTTACAGGTAAGGTTACATATAAAAGAGTGGCATACAGTATATATCAGTATTATTGTGTAACAAGCCTCTCCAGCTTGGTAGTTTAAAACAACAATCACCTTACTAGCTCAAAATTCAGTGGGTTGGCAATTGGGGCTGGGTTCAGCGAGGCATTTCTTTTGCTAGACTCACTCATGCAGCTTCAATCAGACAGCTCTGCAGCTGGGACTGGATGGCCCGAGATGGCCTCTCCCACATTTGTTGGTGTTTGCTGTTGGCTGGGTTATAGTTCTCCAGCTGGCTAGCCAGGGCTTCTTCACGTAGCACGTGGATTCCAAAAGCAGCAAGAGCTCAAATGCTTTTCAAGCCTCTGTTTGCAACACTTTGCTGATATCCTAACGGTCTAAGCAAATCACATGGTCAATCAAGCTCAGGGTCAGAGGGGACACTGACATAGGGAGGAGTGATTAATTGGAGGCTACCGCAGTAACAACTTACTATAGAATATAATAGGTTAATTAAAATTATCTTTCTTCTCCGTTTTCAAAATACCAGTGCAGTTACTATCTTTGACTAAATAGTATGCAATCTCTGGATAGCAACTGTGGTTTAATATAACCTCCTATGTTCCATTGCTTTTCTAGAGTCTTGATTCACTTCTGTCTGATGGCAAAAGAAATATCCTCTTTTTTCCAAATTAGAAAAAAGGTCAGACTCCAACACTGAGGCATGTGAATATCAATATTTCATTAGATCACCACAGTTCCAGTACCAGTGCAGAGACATAAAACTGAAGAAAAAATTTGTTTTCAGAACAAATATGGAAGCAGTTTTTATAACTTTGGAAAAATACAGTGAATAATAATATATATTCTCAGCTTCTCAGTCAGGGAGCAGAAGTACCAAAAGGTCACAAAAAAGAAAAAAGAAAAAAAATATATATATAGGTGCTAACCTGAGGATATTAACAACAACTGTGACTGAATTTTAAAAGTCCTGTGAAATAAACAAGTTCCCAAGTCAAATGAAATCTCATTGGGTTCAGTGAACATTACAGCATTCCGGATCAATACAGTGAGAAAAATTATAGCCTGGTTTACTGCTTCAAACCAGTTCATTAAACATTTTCCATTTCAGAAAATAACAAACTAACATGTTAAGAGTCAGGCTCTAGCATCCACTTGGAATTCTGCAATTGGAATAGACTTCAGTGTCACTGGAGTAGGTTTCAAAAATCTGTCCCTGAACTACTTTATTATCCTCATCTTCTAGATTGCAAAAACCTGCTACCCTCCAAGTACATTAAAACACTTGATTCTTCCACATGTACAGGTCCTAATAATCATGACCCTATGCCTTGACATTCACTTCCTCTCTTTTCAATTTCATCTATTCTTTTTCTTGCTAAAGATACACAGAAATGTCACATCCTGTGTGAATGCCCCCGAGCAGAGATAACTGCCCACTCACTTCTGTGTTCCCACCGTGCTGGACGTCCTTTGTCCTCCTGGACAGTTTTCATTACCCGGTGAGCTGTTTCCTGGGGGTTTTCCCAGCCCACTCAGGAAGAGCCTGGGTTAGGTAACTCAGATTCGTGACAAGGTATCAGCTCAAGCTATCTGCTCAACTGAAGACAGGAGGAGGAACTGGGAGGAGGCGGAGAGCAGAGAGAAGATGGAAAATAAGAAGTTGATGACAGAGAAGGAGTGGGAGAGGAAGGAAGTTAGGGAGGAAGAAAATCAAGGAGGGGTGAAGTGGGGAAGGAAGTCTGGGAAGAAGAAGTCAGAGAGAAGAGGGAGAGGTGAGGAAAAGTGGCAGTACTAGCTGCTGGAGAGCTTAGAATGTGCTTGGCTCAAGGTTTTACATACATTATCTTTTTTAATGCTTACAATAGTCATATAAGGTAAATACTATTACCTCTGTTTTTACAGATGTAGGAGCTGAGGCATACAGATGTTGAGTACCTCATCCAGAATCTCACAATTAGGAAGAGGCAGGGCAAGAGAATTAGTAAAGGTCTAGGCAACCTCAAGCCAGAGCAACAGCCACTAAGCCTTTCTGATTCATGTAGATGTGCCCCTAAATCAACAGAGTAACTCCTGCCTCGTGCCTCGAACTGTCTCCTGATCAATTTCATCAAGACCACATATGGAAAAATTATATTTTGCAAAGATTATTTGTGAAGCACACTCCTTCTATTCATCCAAATAGTCTAGATTTTAGAACTCAATCAACAAAAGCAATTAGTAAGCAACATATATGACTTACTTCTTCTCGGTTTGTAGCAGAAATTCTTCCCCTGAATTCCTTCAGTGCAATGCCCCAGCTTGCCTTCAGAGATGTTATAAGCAACAGCCCTATGAAATCTAACGCTGTATTTGTTGCTGGCTAGTTTTATAAGACCTTGCTCCTTGCAAGGGACCACTGCACAGAGGAGGTATCACTAGTGATGAAGAGGACAGACTGTGTTGTTGTTCAAGCCCTTCCTCATCTGTTACTATGTGACATATAAAGTTTATTAGATTCTTTAAGCCTAGTTTTGTCATCAACAACACGACAGTCCTGAATGAGAGGAAGGATCAAGATGGTGGAGAAGAGGATGTGGTGCTTACCCTCCCCCACAAACACATCAAAAATATGTCTACATGTGGAACATTTCTCGCTGAAAATTAACTGGAAACTGGCAGAAGGACTCCTGTACAACCATGGCTATAAGAAACACAAGGAACAGAAGAAAAGCAACTGTGTTGGGACCTGTCCCCCAGGAGGGGACTCAGAGGAACAGGGAGATGGCACAGGTGGACACCTGCTCTGGGGAGTGAGCAGCTCTAGACGCAGACGGCACACTCAAGGCCTGGGGTCCCACGTGGGAGAGACAAGCCCCCTTAGCTGGTTGGAAGGCTGCTGGAACAGACAGAAGGACTGTGGGAAGCCTAAACGCCATCCGCGAGGAGCGCAATCTCCGTGGTTTGCCCTCCAGGCAGGGCAGAGACAGGTCTGCTTTAGCAGCTACCAGGTTTCCTGCAACTGCCTTGCCAGGCACCCTAGCTCCAGCCAACCAAATGCTCTGGCCCCACACACTCCACAACACAGTGCAGCACTGGATCTGGGGCAGCCACTACCGGGGAAAAGGCTCGACCTTGGGAGACAGAAGCACCCCATTCCTGGAGTGGAGCCTGGGTGGTGCAGCGGTGGCCACTGATGACACTTGTTCAAGTAGCGACCCAGAGGCAGCCCAGATCTCTGCCCGCAGCTACTCCACCACAGCTCACCTGCCGATACACACCAAGACTCCACATGGGGCCTACCTGCCCTGCGGAGCAATTCCAAAACAGGGCCAGGATGGCAGGAGTTGGGGCCGTGATTGGCTGTGAGGGACAAAGAGGACTTGCAACTGAGGCTACATCAGAGTGGAGCAGCAGGAACCTGCACAGACAGGGCATCAAACCTCTGTCTGTGCATGGGCCTCTCCTGCTTCACACGCTCCCATTCTGCTGCAAGGGGCCCAGTGTGGGGAGAGGGAAAAAACTCACTTAAAGAAAACAGAGCCAGGTTGGTCCCACCCTCAAGGCTCCAGCAACTTGAGATCAGACTTCACCCCCAAAAGGGCAGTGACAGCCACAGAGCAGAAAGGAAGCCCTGCCTCACACCTGATGCCAGCTCTAGCCCCTCCAACTCCAGCCCCACCCCCTACTGAGATAGCTACCAGCATATCCCGAAGAAAGATGTGACTTGAGCTTATGTTAAATCTAGCCCTCCCACCGAAGGCATTGGGAACATGCAGTCTGTGTAGGGATGCTCAAATATAAGAACACCCCTTCAAGACTGCAACAGGTAACTGTTTCACTGAATTCATAAAGGCAGAAAAAGGTAAGCAAAATGAAAAGGCAGAGAAACTACTCTCCATTGAAAGAGCAAGAGAAAAACCCCTGAAAAAATAATGAAGCAGAAATAAAACAATTTACTAAAGAATTCAAGAGATTGATAATAAAAATGTTAACTGAATTAGGGGGAAAAACTGATGTAAACAGTAAAGACTTTAATGTGGAACTGGAAAATATAAAAAAGACCCAACCTGAAATGAAAAATTCAGTAACTGAAATAAAAAATATACTAGAGGAATGAATAGCAGACTAAGTGATACAGAAGAACACATAAGTGATCTGAAAGATAGAATAACGGAAATCACCCAGTCAGAACAGCAAAAGGAAAAAACAAAATTTAAAAACTGAAAGCAATTTAAGTCACCTCTGAGATAACATGAAGCATACCAACATTCACGTTACAGGGGTCCCAGAAGGAAAAGACAGAGAAAAGGGGATCAGTAATGTATTTGAGGAACTTATGGCTGAAAACTTCCCAAATCTGAAGAAGATAACAGATTTCCAGGCACAGGAAGCACAGAGGGTTCCAAAGAAGATGAACCCAAATAGACCCACACCAAGACATATCATAATTAAAATGGCAAAAGTTAAAGAAAGAACTCTAAAGGTAGCAAGAGAAAAACTTACACTAAAAGAAATGTTGAAGGGTCTTCTCCAAGTGAAGAACAATGAGAATCTATAGGAAAAGGGAAATTCCACTAGAAAAGACAAATATATAATAAGGACTGAGAATCAACTACTTAAATAAGCCGGTATGAAGATTAAAAGACAAAGAATTGTAAAAGCAACTATAATTAACAATTAAGGGATAAACATGAAAATGGAACATATGACATCAAAAACAAAATGTGGGGAAGGGAAGTAAAAATTTTAGATCTTTTAGAATGTGTTTGAACTTAAATGACCAGCTGTTTAAAACAAGTAGATATAGTTATAGGTCAACATACAGGAATTCAATGATAATCGCAAATCAAAAACCTAAAATAGCTACACAAAAAGTAAAAAGAAAGGATTACAAGGATACTACTAAAGAAAACATAAAACTACAAGGGAAGAAACAAAAAAGAAGAAATAAACAAAGAGGAACTACAAAAACAACAAGTAATAAAATGGCAATAAGTACATACCTGTCAATAATTACTTTAAATGTCAAAGGACTAAATGCTGCAATTGAAAAATACAGGGTAGCTTATTGGATTAAAAAAAGATAAGTTCTATATGCTGCCTACAAAAGACTGACTTCAGAACTAAAGGTACATACAGACTGTAAGTGAGGAGACAGAGATATTTCACACAAACAGAAATGACAAGAAAGCAAGGTTAGCAATACTTATACCAGACAAAACAGACTTTAAAACAAAACTTATAACAAAAGACAAAGAAGGACATTTTTTAAGACAACAGGATCAATACAAGAAGAGAATATTACACTCATTAACATATATGCACCCAATACAGGAGCATCTAAATATACAAAGCAAATACTAACAGACATAAAAAGGAGAAATTGACAATGATACAATAATAGTAGGGAACTTTAACACCCATTTATAGCAATGGCAAGATCATCTCTTTCATCCAAAGAGAAAATCAATCAGCTACAGTGATCTCAAATGACACAACAGACCAGTTTCTTATTAGATATGTACAAGACATGACATCCAAAAACTGCATAATATACATTCTTTTCAAGTGATAATGGAACATTATCCAGGATACACAACATGCCAGCCTCCAAAACAAGTCTCAACAAATTTAAGAGGACAGAAATTATATCAAGCATTTTTTTCCAACCACAACAGTATGAAACTAGAAACCAATTACAGAAAAAAAAAAATGAGGAAAGAACAAACATGTGGAGAATAAACAACATGCTCCAAGAAAAAAAATGGGTCAATGAAGAAATTAAAGAGGAAATCAGAAAATACCTTGAGACAAAAGAAAATGGAAACACAGCACCCCAAAATCTACGGGATGCAGCAAAAGTAGTTCTAAGAGGGAAGTGTATAGTGATATGAGCCTTCCTAAAAATGAAAAATTTCGAACAACCTAAAAGAATTAGAAAAAAAAAAGAAAAAAGCCAAAGTCAGCAGAAGGAAGAAAATAATAAAAATGAGAGAGGAAATAAATAAAATAGAGATAAAAAAACCCAAACAAATAGATCAATGAAGCTTGTTTTTTGAAAAAATAAGCCAAATTCATAAACCTTTAGCCAAGTTCACCAAGAAGAAAAGAGAAAGGATTCAAATAAACAAAATAAGAAATGAACAATAACAACTGATACCACAGAGAATCAATAAATTATAAGAGAACACTATGAACAGTTATGTGCCAACAAACTGGACAACCTAAAAGAAATGAAAACATTTCTAGAAACATACATCCTGCCAAGACTGAATCAAGAAGAAACAATTTGAACAGACTAATCACTAGTAGTAACATTGATTTTGTAATAATAATAATAAAAAAACCAAAACTTCCAGCAACCAAAAGTCTAGAATTTGATGGTTTCACAGGGGAAGTCTATCAAATATATAAAGAAGAACTAATACCTGTCTTTCTCAACCTATTCGAAAAGTTGAAGAGAACAGAACACTCAAACTCATTCTACGAGGCCACCATTACCCTATACCAAAACCAGACAAAGACATGACAAAGAAAAAGCAAATTACAAGCCAATGGTTTTGAGGAATATAGATACAAAAATCTTCAACAAAAATAAGGAAACTGAATCCAACAATATTTAAAAAGAATCGTACATCATGATCAAGTTGGATTTATTCCAGGGACGTAAGAATGGTTCAATGTTCACAAATCAATGTGATACACTACATTAACAAAAGGAAGGACAATAATCACATGACCATCTCAATAGACACAAAAAGCATTTAACAAAATTCAACACCCATTCATCACAAAAACTCTCAGCAAAGTGGGTACAGAGGGAACATATCCCATTATAATAAAGGCCATTTATGACAAAGCCACAACTAACATCACACTTAATGGTGAAAAACTGAAAGCTTTTCTGCTAAATTCAAGAACAAGACAAGGATGCCCCCTTTCACCACTTCTATTAAACATGGTATTGGAAGTCCTAGCCATAGCAATCAGACAAGAAAGACAAATAAAAGGTATCCAAATTGGAAGAGAAGAAGTTAAAACTGTCACTATTTGCAGATGACATAATATTTTATATAGAAAACCCTAAAGTCTCCACCCAAAAACTATTAGAACTCATAAATGAATTCAGCAATGGATAGAAGATTAATATACAGAAAGCTGTGGCTTTTCTATACACTAATAATGATCTATCAGAAAGAGAAAGTAAAAAAAAAAATCTTGTTTAAAATCACATCAAAAAGAACAAAATACCTAGGAATAAACTTAACCAAGGAGGTGAAAGACCTATATGTTGAAAAATATAAAACATTAATGATGGAAACTGAAGATGATACAAGGAAATGAGAAAATATCCTGTGCTCTTGGATTGGAAAAATTAATATTGTTATAATGGCCATACTACCCAAAGCCATCCACAGTTTTAATGCAATCCCTATCAAAATACCCAGGACATTTTTCACAGAACTTGAACAAATAATCTTGAAATTCATATGGAAGCACAGAAGATCCTGAACTGCCAAAGGAATCTTGAGAGAAAAGAACAAAGCTGAAGGTATCACCTTCCCAGCCTTAAAACTATGCTACAAAGTTACAATAATCAAAACAGCACTGTACTGGCACTAAAACAGCTACAGAGGTCAATGGAACAGAATAGGGAGCCCATAAATAAAATCCTGCTCTTATGGTCAATTAATCTATGACAAAGGAGGCAAAAATATACAACAGAAAAAAGACAGTCCCTTCAACAGTGGTGCTGGGAAAACTGAACAGCTACATGTAAAAGAATGAAATTATAACATTTTCTCACATCATATACAAAAATAAACTCAAAAATGGATTAAAGACCTAAATATAAGACCAAAAACCATAAAAATCCTAGAAGAAAACATAGGCAGAGACATCCCTGGTGGCACAGTGGTTAAGAATCTGCCTGCCAATGCAGGGGACACAGGTTCAAGCCCTGGTGTGGGAAGAACCCACATGCCACGGAGCAACTAAGCCCGTGTGCCACAACTACTGAGCCTGTGCTCTAGAGCCCACAAGCCACAACTACTGAGCCCAAGTGCCATAACTACTGACAGCTATGCACCTAGAGCCCATGCTCCACAACAAGAGAAGCCACTACAATAAGAAGCCCATGCACTACAATGAAGAGTAGCCCCCACTTGCCACAACTAGAGAAAAGCCCCCATGCAGCAATGAAGACCCAATGCAACCAAAAATAAATAAATAAATTTATATTAAAAAGAAAACCATAGGCAGAACTCTCTTTGACAGATATAGTAGCAATATTTTTTTGGATCTATCTCCTATGGCAAAAGAAATAAAAGCAAAATAAACAAATGGGACCTAATTAAACTTAAAAGCTTTTGCACAGCAAGGAAACCATTGACAAAACAAAAAGATAACCTATGAAATGAGAGAAAATGTTTGCAAATGACATAACCAACAAGGGGTTAATATTAAAAATATATAAACAGCTCATAGATGGCTAATAGGCCCATGAAAAGAAGCTCAACATCACTAATTATTAGAGAAATGCAAATGAAAACAACAATAATATATTACTCACATCTGTTAGAATAGCTGTCATCAAACAGTCTACAAATAAATGTTTGCAAGGATGTGGACACAAGGGAACCCTCTTACACTGCTGGTAGGAATGTAAATAGGTACAGCCACTACAAAAAACAGTATGGAGATTCCTCAAAATCTAAAAATAGAACTACCATACCATTCAGCAATTCTACCCCAAGGTATACATCCAGAAAAAACAAAAACACTAATTTGAAAAGATATACACACCCCCAATGTTCATAACAGCACTATTTACAACAGCCAAGATATGGAAGCAACCCAAGGGTTCATCAATAGACAAATGGATGAAGAAATTGTGGTATGTGTATATATATACATATATAAAAAATTATCCACACTCTGGTTATCTTAAAACTTCTGTTGGCCACACTGTCTTATCAGCGCTTTCCATTCAAGGCCACTGTCTCCCCAGTCACTGTTATACAGGTGTGAACGTGTTACATCAGTTCACTTGTAACTGTGGTGTGAGCAAAAATGGACACTCCACACACTTCTGCCCACACTGTCGACACTCTGCAAAAACTTCATTCTGAGGTGTTAAAGCATCCTCCCTACAGTCCTGATTTTGCTCCATTGGACTTTCACTTGTTTGGTCTCCTGAAAGCAGCCCTATAAGGACAAAGATTCACTTCTGATGAAGAAGTGAAGACAGCAGTGCATTTGTGGCTCACAGCTCAGCCTAAAACATTTTTTACGGAGGGAATACAAAAGCTTGTTGACATATAGATAAAGTGTATTGAAAAGCAAGGAAATTATGTTGAAAAATGATATATGTCTTTTCTAAAAGTTAATTAAAATAAATTCTACACTCAGAGTGCTGATAATTTTTGACTCACCCTCATGTGCATATGTGTGTGTGTACACACACACACACACAATGGAATATTACTCAGCCATAAAAAACAATGAAATCCTGCCATTTACAACAATGTGGATGGACCCAGAGAATATTATGCTCAGCAAAATAAGAGAAAGACCAATGAATGGGCCAAAAAGCTCATCTGGGTTTTGTCATAACATTTTATAGAAAAACCCAAACGAACTTTTTGGCCAACCCAATACTATATGATATCAATTACATGTGTAACCTTACAAAGTAGTACAAATGAATGTACATAGCAAAACAGGAACAGACTCACAGTTACAGAAAAAAAACCAGTGGTTGCAGTGGGGAGAAGGTAGACAAGAATGCAAATTAGGTATACGGGATTAGCAATACAAACTACTCAAAATAGATAAGCAATAAGGATATACTGTATAGCCCAGAGAATTACAGCATTATCTTGAAATAACTTTTAATGGAGCATAATCTGTAAAAATACTGAATCACTATGCTAATACACTTGAAACTAATATTATAAATCAAATATACTTCAATAAAAAATAACAATATTCCTTACCTCCTAGAGCTATTGTGAAGATTATATGAGAAAATGCTTGTAAAACACTTACGAACATGTGTAGTATGTAGAAAGTGCTCAATAAATGTCATCATTTATTAAACAGTATCACCCAATACAAAAGTTCCATGCAATTTCTTTAAGACGTTCATTCTAGGAAAGGCTTTGCCTCTCCTGAAGAGTTGACACACTTTTGTTTTTATAGACACTGAACTTCTTTTTGGCCATTACTAATATCATAGCCAAAATTTCACCTCAACTTTAGCAGTTTTGTGGAATTCTGTTGTTTGCTGGTCTCTTGTCTGACATAGCTTTCCATTCCACCTATATTTTCCTTCTTGCTGATTGTTTGTATTGGCATGTTCATTATTGTAAGCTTCTTCAAATATTTGTGGAATAAAGCAAAGACAATAAACGAATAAATAATTTTGTTTATGTCTGCTAACCCCCAAGAAAGTCTATTCCCTTCAAGTCAGGAAAGCGTTGGTTCCCCCCAAATTCAATGTGATGATTGATGTGCAACATGTTTATTAAAAAATGTTCGCTGAATTAATACATGACTATTGAATTATAGGGAATATGATACTTAATGAAAGCCCTACCAAAACATTAAAATTCTAGTTCTAGATAACACTCATGCTAGTTTAAATATTACTTCAAGTTTCTTTTTTAATTAGAAGTGTTTTTTCCCATTTTTGGCCAACTTTCATAATAATTTCCAATATCACTTTCTAATTCTCCTAGGAGAAGAGTTGTGCCACGTCTGCTAGTGTACAGGCTATGATTATATACCAAAATGCATTCACAGGCTTTCCTGTTACAGACCTATTAGCATGATAATGTTTTTGGAGCTGGTTAGGAACACAGAGAGCATTAAAGCCAGTTGTGTCATTTTTCAGGAGAGAGAATAAGGTCCCGAGGGATTATATGCTATGAAGATCGTGGCAGCAGGGCTGAACAAGAACAGAGGTTTCTCAAGCCTCAATTAGGCTCTTACTATATTCACCTGTAACTTCCTAGAAGCGCATGAATCATGACAGAACATTAAATTACACATACATGGAGTGAAACATCTGTTCTTTCATTTTGATTCCTTTCTAATGTCTTATTATATCAACAACAAACTATTTAAATAGAAATTCCATGGAACTCATGTATTGGTCTGGCAAGGCTCTGAAAAGTTTAGGAAAATGTCTGCTAACAAAAAGAATAGTCAGCCTTCTCCCCTCTCAGCTCATGAAACAAGTGTCACTTCCTCATAGGAGGTAACATGGCCACCCATATAAGTAGCTGTCCCTCCAGCTGCCCACCCCCTACCAGCTCTTCCCTATCCTATCTCCCTTTGGAGTCCTTATCACAAGGTACAATTATCTTTATTTTCACTTATTTTTTTGGACTGGTACTGCTTAAAGTAGACCTTATCCATTAGCTGGATTGGTGATTTTTAACTAGTATCTGTAATGTATTTGGACCAACTAATTTAAATTACATTATGTTACATACACAAAATAATGAATCTAGACAATCCCATTATCAGTTATTTTCATTAGATTCTTTTCTAAAGTGTTGAATTTGTCAGTCTTCATTTGTACCTACTCTTACATGTTTATATGTATATGTATTTTAAGAGTTGTTTATACTGTGATATTAAAATTACAGTTCAAAAAAAGTAGAACTTGTTCAGAGCCTTTAGAATTTTTTCTTTCAATACTCACATTAGTTTAACATCAGTTAAGAAATATAAATGATTTAAAACACCCACCAAAAAAGTTAGATCTTCATGTCAAAGCCCGAAATATAAATGCCAAGAATAGAAGAATTAATGCATGCATGCTAATAGCCAGAAACATTTGCTGTTCAAAACAAAGAAAAGAGAACTAAATTACACTATTCTAAATGTCTTTGTAATCTAGGAAGCTTTATGAGAATACACCCAACAATAGGAAACAGGGTTAGAGATTTACAGATATTTGCATGATGTACTTTCTGGCAAATGCAAATTTCAGAAGGAAATAAAAAGATCTAAAAATTGCAGCATGTCAAATGAAAATGAGTGCAGGTGAGAGCAAGATTTGCCTGTTGCAATATCTTTGCCTCTCACTCTTGGAATAAGAGAGCTTCTTTTTACATTTTTCTCTTTTTTTTCCAAAACTATTTTAGTCAAAGGAATTTTAAAAAGAGTCTTAAAATCAACCTTATTTAAATATTAAAAAGTTAATTTAAAATGGTATTTTGAGCTTGATACTAGATGAGAAAAACTCTTGCTACTCACAGAAAGATCAGTTTCTAGACGCCTTTTTAGCTACTTATGCAGGAACAAGGCCCTAAAGCTAAATAACTACGGATCCACAGCAGCTGTCTCCTATGGGCAACATTAAGTGATATTAACCCTGCTCCCCACTAAACTGTTAGCTCCTTCAAAGTGAAAATTGTCATTAATTTCTGTTTTAATATCTAGCACATAACCTGACACCTAGCAGGGCTTAATAAATCATTAGGTTGTACACCTGATACTAATATAATGTAAAAAAATTTATTATTATTGAATAATAAATGTATAAGGGAATAGTAGTCAACATCCAAAGTTTAAGCTATGTTTAAAAATAAGATGATCCAGAGAAGAATGGACAAATTTTTTAAATGGCAATTTAATGCTTAAAGAGAACTTAACCTGTCATCTTGTCCCGGCTCCTCTTCAATGCAACCCCTTCAGCAAGAGCTAAATCGGCTTTCACTTCAGCCTGACCTCCTGCCTTCCTCTGACCCTCATGCTCCCACATGCAGCTATGATTTGGATTTGGAAAAAGTGCCTCATTTCTAGAAAGGATAGATAGGCTTTTGCCTTCAGGAGAGTAATCATACACTCCTTCAAAAAACTGATATTTGCAAAAATTGTGTTTGGGTAAACTGTTCTATTGACTTCAGTGTGAAAGTACCAGCTATCGTTCATGTCCATCTGCAACCTGGAACTTAGCCACAGGATATGGAAGGTGTTCTGGGCCCATCAGTAACAGGAAAAAAATAAGTGAACACAATTGATTCTTCTATTACTTCTCTATTCCTTTTAGGAATCTTTCATCAAACACAAAATTATTCTATGTAGAAACATTCAAAACAGACTAGTATTTTAAAGATTTGAAATCTTCAAAGGGTAAAAACTCTTTTATTCATTACTCTGAACTGTCACAATAAACATTTGGACTATGATTTTGCTCTAAGAACAATTTAATGAGAATGTACTAGAAAAAACTATGGATCCCTTCCATAATCAGCAGTTTCAGAACGGAGGTGTTTTCTAACAGAGGAAGCACAAAACAAACCCAAGACACTTGGTGTGTCTTTCCTCATCATGAACAACATCCACTGCCCTTCACACAGGACAGAGTGGTTTCCCCATACTTTCTCTTTCCTAAAGACCTTAAAAATGGGATTGTACCCAGTGGAAACTTTTTTTGTTGCAATTTACTCAGGCTTGCTAACTAAGATACATACATTCTGACATTTTAATAAAATCTCAGTTTCTTTCCTATAAATGTAGAAGTCATTATTGGAAAGTTAACTTTTGCTTTTGTTATGGACATTTAAAAGGATTTGACCAAACAAATAAAAAGTGTATAAAGATTTCAATGGGAATATGCTGGTTATTCAAGAAAACAATCTTTAAAAAAAAAAAGTTTAGAAATCTATTACTTACCTATAGTCACCATGCAAATTAAATCAAGAGCAGCTGTCTTAGTCGTAACACCACCACAGTCTAGCACTTATTCATGTGGTTGAGGAACTCTTAGATCCTGCTGTTTAGATTACTGCTGTTAGTACACAAGGACCTGACAGTTTGGCCATTTTTTGGAAAGCAAAGGTCCATATGTCTTGATTGGGTTTTCTCCTTTTTGCCATCTGATACAAACTGTCAAGAAAGCATGGCTTCACATACCACCATCAGGTAATCCTTGCTTCTGCTCATCCACATTGTCCTCTTGATTTCTTTTCTTTTTCCTTTCTCAAACTCTCTCTCTCCTTCCCTACCTCCCTTCCTCCCTTCCTTTCTTTTGGTGTACTAGTGCTAGTTTTCACTTAAAAATACAATTTTTACCTTTATTCAAATAAGAATGTCAATTAGAGCAAGTCAAGACACCTATGTTAGGCAGTAAGATCCCTGCCAAAATGTTTTTCTTTAGAGAAATTATTGGTGAAGATGTTAAGGGAAAACTACGTGAATAAGCACAATAAGACAATGCTAGTTTCCTTTTTCAATAAAACACCATAGTCATTTACACATGCTTAAAAAAGGTCTTGTAGAAGACCCTGCAGGTCTCTTGAAGTCCATACACATAGTGAACCTCAGTTATTAGGGAGTTTAACACACACACTTTAGCTTGGTCATTGTCTCCAGAAAGACACCATGTGATTCTTCTTATTGCCAAGTCTCCAGTTAACAAGAATCATGGCTTATCTCTATTGTTAGTACTAATTTGAACTGCCTGCCAAGAAATAAAGCTAACGAAAAATAATAACTTTTAAAAATAGAACTTTTGCTTATAATTAGGAATCTAACATGACATTTGTACACAAGGAGCAACTCCTCAGCATGCTTGGAAATTTCATTCCAGTTTAGGCCCTATGTCACATTTCCTTGCAGACATACGTGATCAAAGTCTTCAGTTCCCAGAAAACCAAAAATTATAATTGCTTTTTCCATTATTATGGTCATTGTGGGTAAAGAAAAAAATACATAAAATATAAGCAGGGATGGTGAACCAAGGACACAGTCATGAAAAGTTGTAAATTTAACTTCTCTTTAATGAAAAAGGTTAACAAAAGCCTGTTTCCAAGTCAAAATTCAGAGTCTATTTGTATAGAACCAATAAGAATGAAAAGAGCTCACTGGCCTCTATCCAGTGATTGATCTGGCCCTTTTACCTTGGGCTCACTGTGTACACCTTGATTATCCATTAACATAAAATAACGTTTAAAAGAGAGAAGAGCCAATGGCATGGTAAGAAATAGTAACTATGTCGCTTAAAGTCATGGAGTGACTCAGGCCAGTGGAGAAAGGCTATAAGTGATGATAGATGTGAAAGAGAAATATAAACACTACTGTGGAAATAAAAGGTATTACATTTCCTAATGACAAGAAAATTAAAACTCTAAAAGGAAAGACGGAAATGCCAAAGCGCATCAATAACAAAAACTATGGGTTACTAAGAAGCAGCCTCTTTATTCTGTCTCATAGGCAGTCCCTGCAGCCACAGGATACCCACCCACCATGATGCTATCTCATGCCCGGCAGAAGCACACAGAGGAACAGGATGCAGCTTTGGGCTCTTTACCAAATTATTTGTGGGAAATCTCACAGGCTCCATCCTTGCCAAAGGGCTCATAGGTTTTAACAAAAACTTTTTCCTATTTTATAGGTCCCAAATTGACCCAATTCTCTACAAACAGCACATTTTGCTGTGAATTTGTAGAATGAACTCTTCTATATAAATAAATTTCTAGAAAACAGAATCTTGACTCCCCAGGTAATGGAAGGAATGTTTTTATATTTTAACCATTTTTTATGAAAGCTTTCTAAAACATAGTATCCATTCTCCATATTTGATTTAAGTATATAACCTAATGATGATCATTCAAGCTTTTGTTGATGGCTGGAATGTTATAAGAATTTTTTATCTTATGAGTTAATGCAACAATTATACCTCTGCTTTCTAATTTCTTTCCCTTTCCTCTTGACATTGGACTAAAACTCAGGCTGTCATGGAGCTACCCTCTAGCAGAACAACCATCCTTCTTAACTACTGGTTCCGATCAGCTTTGGAAAAAAATAATTAAATTTTGTACTATGAAATCTTAAGTAAGAATCAAGGAATTAGGGCTTCCTAGGTGGCGCAGTGGTTAAGAATCCACCTGCCAATGCAGGGGACACAGGTTTGATCCCTGCTCCAGGAACATCCCACATGCCACGAAGCAACTAAGCCCATGCGCCACAACTATTGAGCCCATGTGCTGCAACTAGTGAAGCCCATGCACCTAGAGCCCATGCTCCGCAACAAGAGAAGCCACGGCAATGAGGAGCCCACGCACCACAACGAAGAGTAGCTCCCTACTCACCACAACTAAAGAAAGCCCACGCACAGCAAAAAAAAAGACCCAACACAGCCAATAAAATAATTAATTAAAAAAAAAGAATCAAGGAATTACATATGAGGTCTAATAGTAAAAACAGACTTTAGTAGACAGGTGTCCTTATTAGCAGTCTTATCCAACTATTTTTGGATTAAAATAAAGACAAAGTTAACCACAACAAAATCCAATTTATTAATACACTGAATACCTTGCTACTAGGAAATATGGTTATCATATTTTCTAATACCACAAAAATATGAGAATTACATTTATTTAGCATTTCTTCTCAGAAAGTAAAAAGAACACTCAAGTTCGACTGACTTTCTGTTTCATGTGTCTAAAGACTATAACTATAATGATACCATGGGAAGAATACATATTTTTAAATATAATATTATTGCATTAAGCTTATTACTGTCAGGTGATAACTTCTGAATGGGCCATTATTTTATAGCTTCACGGAAGAGAAGGACCTAATAGTTAAACACAGCCCATTGCTGACACCACCTTGGACTCTCAATAATGCTATATCTCCATGTCATCCCATCTTCCCAGTTACCTGCCTTCCCCTCTGACTTGGCTGTTAGGATTAGGAAATACTACCATTTGCCACTTATTTTAAATTTCAGGCAAAATCCTTTCCACAGACCAGCAGTGGTCTCTTACCTGGCATTTCCTCTCTGCTCCATCCTTTGACTCAATGCCTCCAACTAGGGAGGCCAGCACTCCTGGAATAGCCCCTGACTACTGTCCTTTACACACACACACACACACACACACATGCATGCACACAAACGCGCGCGCAACATCCTAGGGTTTCCTCTCTAGACAACCAGCAGCTGCAAATACCAACACTTGTTTAGGTCTTTATTGATGACTATTCTAGGCTATAGCCAAAGATAATACTTTGCCCTTTATCCTTCCTTTAAACTAGATAAATAGTATGAAAAAAAGGTTTAGATTATGAATGCAATTAACACCAGTTTTTAAAATCTGAAAGTCATTTAATATAGTCAAAACAGCAACTAAAGAAAAACCACACTAAAGTCTAAAAATAGTGTCACTTGCTCTCCACCACTCAAGTAAGATGCAATGGGAATTCAAAAATGAGACATAATTTGGATTTATTCCTAACTTATATCCAATCAAAACACCAGGATCATTCCAAATTCTATTCCACTATTTTTGCATCTTCAAATTAGGCATGCAATGAAAATGAGCTTGGGCAGGAAGCCTCAGGCATATCAGACTGAAAACCAAAAGCCAGAGAAATGCAATCTTGTGTAGGGCACAAGATTTCTTTTACATGCTGGGCCTTAACACTCTTCTTTTTGGAGTTTCATCAGAAAATATATGGATAATATCTATAATCATCTTCTATTTAAAAATTAGGGAATGTTACCAGATATAGAGAAAAATATTAGCTCTAGAAAGTGGATACATTTGGATCCAGGAAGTGAACCGGTATCTATTTAGCTTCCTTAATGAGGATTGTAGTTAAATTTTATTCCTTTGTTTTGTTCTTTTCGCAAATATTCCTGCAGGGCAGGGTAGCAGGGTAGAGATAACTTTTGGCCTCATGCTTTATTTATACTCCTATGTTTGTGTGAAGTTTGCCAAGGGGAAAAAAATCTCATGTTAACTGATTCAATAGATTAGATACAGGAACACGTGTCCACAGAGGCTTTGTGGTAGTTGGCTCAGTTGCCTAATAATACCTGCTACGGATACCAAAGACATGAACTTGGTCCCAAATAATCTTTCTTTTCCAGCAGAATACACACCTCCCTATTCCTGACCAGTCATCTGATAAAGGGAAGGTGGACACACATCCCTGGGGATATGGGCATGTCGTCTTGTATATCCATCATGTCCACTGAGGCGAAATAAAAGAAAACATAACCACATCCCGTAACCAACAACATGCCATTATGATAATCATTGTATACATACAAAAAGATCGATGACCCTAAACTGAATCCTGGCCAGTTCCATTAACCAGCTCAGCAGTCCATTACACACAATCAACTATGCCCAGGACAGCAGGCTCAGGCTCTAGGGTACCGACATTTCTCCATCTTACCCTCAGAGATCTGTGTGCAGTGTCAAAGGTGGAGAGTGAAATGAGAGAAAATGTTCACAAGCATTTAAGTCTCTGCAGAAGTTAGAAAGCTCAGCATAATGGCAATAGATAGACGAAGTGTTAACGTAATGAACAATACGTTCCTGAGGCTGCTTGTGGTTCTCTCTTTGAGGAGTGATCAAGAGGTAGTGGGGCAAAATGCTTTCCCATAAAGAGGAAAATGGAGTGCTCTCAGTTACCAGGAAGGGCTGCAGGATTCTGAAGCCTCATCACGAACAGACATTGTTTTTTAGTCTATTTCCTCTCCAAAGAGAATGAGTAATTAGAGGCCTTTGAATTATCCACGCGCTCGTCTTTCTAAAATCAAAGACTTTTTTATTGTACTTCTAAAAGGGTTAAGGAACTATATTTTTATCTCTTGAATCTGAAAATCATGCTTGAAAAAAATGCTAAATAATTCGTAATGCTGAAAGAAATATTTCTTTCTGATAAAATACTTTTAATCCTCTTAGAATCTGATATAACAGTGATGCTGCCAACACAAACTGAGTAGTTGGTGGTTGCGGTGCTGTTTTGCTGCATTGGTCACACACCTGTGCTCATCTTGTCACACTGGGTCCCTCGGCCACCAACAGATACGTGACATGCTGTGTCCCCCCTCAAAGGTGAATTAGATGTATGCCCGGGCTCAGTTGTTTCATACTAACAGCTACTAAGCAAACTTCTTTCTATGAAATGAAAGAATTAGAGCTGCTAATAAAAATTAAAAGTAATGAAAATTAGAGCACCTAGAATACTGGAAAAAAGTAATTTTAACTATGATGTATGTTTCATAATAGAAAGAAGCTTGCAGGGTTTAGGATGATGCAATCAAAAGTATAGCACACACATGCAGCAAAATGAAGCTTTTATGCCAGCAGAAACCTGAGGACAGGGAACCATTCCCAACTTTTGAACACATTTCTACTAGATGTTAACTCCCTTGGTATTCACTTCCTCATTTGTGAAATAAAGGAATAGAATTAGATGAATTGTAAGTCCCATTTCAGCTATAAAATTCTAACGTCCGACATAATGAACAAGACAGCTGCCACCACATTTACATACTAATTAAGGATTTTTTAGCTTACATAAATTAACTTCCTCAAAATGAAAGGATATAGGATCCTAACTAAAAACCAGGACTGGGGCTCTGTGTAATTATGGCAAACAACTTATTCAATCCTATAGCTAAAATTTTGTAATATTGCCCCAAATTCCTACATAGAGCAATTTTTTAAATGAGTGAAACAATAAAGAAAGCTAATGAAATTTAGATCACCTAGAATACTGGAAAAAATTAACTTTCAGTACGATGTGTCTTTTTTAATATTAAATATCAGAATTGTTTTTATTAAAGTGAAAACTGTGACCATGGTAAATAAATTTTGTGATAATTTAGTTCTTTCCACGGTTTATTAGGGTTGGTTAAAGTGAAAATACGATGAGTTGTATGACTTATAGAGAAGATGGGGTTTATCACAATTGAGGTATTATGCTGGGTATCTATGTTTTGTAAACAGAAAGTACAAGTTTGCATAATTTTATAGTTAATACACCCAATGAATACGAACAGAAACAAACCAGATGGCATTAGGAATATAAACACAGCAACAATTATTGGTAAAATCAAAATTTCCTTCTAATCCTTTGCTTTAAAGAAAAATATTAGCTAATCAGCATTCTCATATCACACAGTGTACATAGAAGAATGATTAGAAAAATAAGAAAGAGTTGTCTTATGAGAATATAAAGACACAGGGGAGGAGATGCTGAGCTGACATTAAAGGCATATTGTAGAGGGACATGTTATAAGAAGGGAAAAGCAGGAAATAGTGAACATATAATTTGTGGAAAATGCAGTTCAGTACATTTCCACATTCTAAGAAAAGTTTCGGCATGATTGTTGAATTCTTGTTTACTTAATTCTTTTGAGTATAAAATTCCTTGGAATTAATTAAGCTTTCAAAACTAATCAGTATGTGTAATTTTTTAAGAACTTTTATTGAGATATAATTGACATACAATAAACTGCATGTATTTAAAGTGCACAATTTGATTTTTTTTCTTATTAGTAATGTATATATGGCAATCCCAATCTCCCACTTCATCCCACCCCAAGCTCCCTCTCCCCCCACTTTCCCCACTTCGTGTCCATATGTTTGTTTTCTACATTTATGTCTCTATTTCTGCCTTGCAAACCAGTTGATCTGTACCATTTTTTTAGATTCTGCATATATGCATTAACATACAATATTTGTTTTTCTCTGTTCCTTTTCTATGGCTGAGTAATATTCCATTATATATATATATATATATATATATATATATATATATATACACACACACACACACACATATATATACACACACACACACACACCCACATCTTCTTTATCCATTCATCTGTTGATGAACATTTAGGTTGCTTCCATGATCTGGCTATTGTAAATAGTGCTGCAATGAACATTGGTGCATGTGTCTTTCTGAATTATGGTTTTCTGTGGCTATATGGCCAGTAGTAGGATTGCTGGGTCATATGGTGATTCTATTTTTAGTTTTTTAAGGAACCTCCATACTGTTCTCCATAGTGGCTGTATCAATTTACATTCCCACCAAGAGTGCAAGAGGGTTCCCTTTTCTCCACACCCTCTCCAGCTTTTACTGTTTGCAGATTTTCCGATGATGCCCATTCTGACCGGTGTGAGGTGATACCTCATTGTAGTTTTGATTTGTGTTTCTCTAATAATTAGTGATGTTGAGCAGGTTTTCTTGTGCCTCTTGGCCATCTGTATGTCTTCTTTGGAGAAATGTATAATTGTTTTGCTTTCTAATAGCTAATAAAAGAAAGAAACCAAGGTGGAAATAAGTAAGTTTTTTTTGCATCTTAACACCCTAATCTTTAAAATGTTTAAACCTAGGCCCCCAAAATGGAGCCTGTAACAAAGGCAAAAAGTAGAGACTGGCACTCAAGTTTAGGATTTTAATCATATTCCAAGATAGCAACCTACAAGCAAGATGGCTGGAACCCAGTAAACTGCACAACCCTCAAAGCCATGGAAGGAGACCTAAACTGCACGTTAACTGTAGAAGTCAGAATCCTAATGTGGCCCCCAAATTCCTGCCCTCTGGTGTTCAAGCCTGTGAATTCCCTTTCCCTTCAATGTGGGGAGAACTGTGAATATGATAGGACAGGCTTTCCCTTGCTTAGGTTCCACCATCTGACAAAGGTGATGGGACGGTCACTCCCTTGCTCACATTACACTACACAGACCTCCCAGCAGCAGACTGGAGAGAGTTTTCTCCAGCTTACTTTGAGGACCTAAACTGCTATTGTGCGATTACCATATGGCTAGGCCCTGAAGCGGTTTTTGGGAGCTGAGGGCAACCCCTGGCTGACAGCCAGCAAGATAAAAGGGCCCTCAGTCCTACAGCCACAAGGAACTGAATTCTGCCAGGAACCCCACTGGACCTGGCAGAGCAGCCTGAGCTTCAGAGGAGAACCACAGTGCGACCGACATCTTGACACAGTTGGATTCTGAGAAGAGGACTCAGAGGAAAGGCAGCTTAATTCCAGACCCATGCAAACTGTGAGATAATAAATTCATATTGTTTTAAGTTGCTAAATTGATGATAATTTATTACACAGCAAGAGAAAACTGCTGACCAACTTGGCTGTCCTTGATGCGTTTCAGGGTCAACAAACACACCTCAGAAGTAATGATCTGAATGGCAAAGTGAATTTGAGTTACTCTGAATCAAATGTCCCAAACCACTTTGGAAACTTCTTTTGTGGGTTTTACTTATACTACATATATATCAATACATTATACAGTAGTGTGGACAAGTAAATTTTAGTTTATATAGTAATCCCCTTCTCTATCTACCTTAAACCAGTCTTGTTCACAAACACTACTTCCCTAACAAGTGACGTTCTGTGGTTTTTTTTAAAAACTCTCATCTGCTTTCTTCACAGACACTCTGATAGTGATTCTACAGATAATGGACAAACAGAAGTAGACGAAATGCCTCACTAAAGAACACATTCCTATTGAGACTCCAATGTGAGTGATCTGGGCTTATATCAGTATCTGTACATTCACTGAAAATGTCTTTGCCTCTTTATGTAATTAACTGAAAATATTTGTACAAAAATATGGAGGTTTTTATATCCATATCACTGGTCAACTGAAGCCACAGACCAATTTTAAAACTAAACATTTCAGCATGCTGCTTTGGCAATAAAACATAATTTCCACAAATATCTGATATACAGGTGAAACTTTATTAATTCATATTTTATCCTGCATTCATGGCTGGCCCTTTAAGTGGACAGAGCAGCCAAGGTCACTGTGAAGTATGATTTGAGGAGTAACTAAAAGCTTAAACCCAAAGCTTTCATATCACCTTAATAAGGTACCCAATATTGTTATCATTAAGATTTACTCTGTGCCCCAAATACTTTTTTCAAAGGACGTATAAGGAAATTCCAAATAAGAAACATATATATATGAGTTTTACCTTGGGCAGGTGGTTAAAATGATCTTAAGAAAGCCTATGGAAATCCAAATACATTAAAAAGTAGGTGTTACAGATATAGAGAACAAACATATGGGGAAACCAGGGTGGGGGGGGGTTGGGAGGAAATGAATTGGGAGATTGGGATTGCCATATATACATTACTAATAAGAAAGAAAATAAACTGTACACTTTAAATATATGCAGTTTATTGTATGTCAATTGTAGCTCAATAAAAATTCTTAAAGAAAAAAACAGTAGGTGTTAGATATTAGTATATATTAACTAATTGCCTAGCTTTTCTCTTTTGATAGTAGATGCTGCCATAAAAGGCCCTGGAGAGCTAAGTGACAGGATAGAGGCACTGGACCCTAGGATGCCCTACAGAGAAGCTAAATATTTCATGAATTTACTTGCACTGATTCTAGATATAGACATGATATTGAAAGTTAATTTTCTAGTTTATATTATTCTAGCAGAGAAATTCAGCTGCTCATGTAGAAAACTGAAGAATAGAAAACTTTAGCAACTTGCCCATGGTCAGTGGTACAGATGAGGGTAGAGCAGGCAAGAGATTTGCATGTAATTTATTTTTCAAATCAAGGAATAACAACTAAATATATCACTGAAAATACTAGGGAAAGGTTTAAGATTTCTAGTTATAAACAAGTAGACAATGCACAAAGTCACATAATCATGGCCTATTCTAGCTTCCCATTTTTGCAATAAAAAATATGATTATTGGAACTTCCCTGGTGGTCCAGTGGGTAAGACTCTGCACTCCCAATGCAGGGGGCCCAGGTTTGATCCCTGGTCGGGGAACTAGATCCCACATGCATGCCACAACTGAGTTCGCGTGCCTCAACTAAGAGTCCGCATGCCACAATTAAGACCCGGAGCAGCCAAAACAAACAAATATTTTTTTAAAAATATGATTATGTAGATCAGGGAGCAACCAACTACTGCTCATGACCAATTTAGCCAGCTGCAGGTTTTATAAATAAAATTTTACTGAAACACAGCCACACCCTTTCCTTTATGTATTGTTTAAGGCTGCTTTCCTGCTACAATGACCACATTGAACAGACAGAAACTGCATGGCCTGCAAAGCCTAAAATACTTACTATCTGATTCTTTAGAGAAAACATTTGCCTAGTTCGTCAAAAACCAGTATTTAAGAAATCATACGTGACCCTATTTAAAGAAAGTCCTTGGTTAAGTAAATAAATGGGATTGGCATTAAATGTACATGACCAAAATACTGTATATACTGAGCCTGGCTGTTGATTAACAGACCCATACAAAACGAATTGTGATGACGTCTTGCTCTTTTTTGTAAGTATTTGTAAAATGGCAAACAGGTTCCCTTGGTATTTTTGGTCATTACCCTTTGGTCATTTGATCATTCATTTATTGCAAATCTCATCTTGAGATTTTAGTCAGAAAACATTTTTTGATGAATTTTACTTCTCTTGTAGACCCTTGTATAATACAATGCTGCAGAAAAATTTTATAACCTTCTGGTACAAACTAATTCTAGAACCTGACTGAGATGGAAAATAGAGTGGAAATGAAAAGAAAAAGGCCATGATAGCTTTTGAAATTATAGGATATGTTTTTGCAATAAATATTAAATCTGATATACTTTAAGGACACTATTTTAAAGAGATCCAGGAAAAAAAAATAGCCAAGTTAAAGCAAGCCTATTCCTAGAATTTTTCAAAAGGCATATAATTTTTAAATGGCATATGTAATTTTAGATAAATAGTTAAACTCAAAAGCAAATGGTTAAAAATCAAATATATCTTACTTCTTTATGGTACAAAATTTTTGAGTTTCTAATATCCATATTCTTGAGATGATTATTTTTGAAAACATGTTTTATGTAAGCAACCATCTCAGTCTATGACAATGTGGAAGTAGAATGACATCATGTCTAGAGAAAAATTCAAGTCAGGATACCTGATTTTTATGAAAGGCTGTCAACTTTATAAAAGAACGTATTTGTTCATCTAGCATAAAAAAATCCAAACCATAATATCATGTCTCCAAACATGCCTTCAGAGAGCTCATCCACTGACTTTAAAATTCAAATACCCAAAGTTCAGAGAACATATCTGAACTTTGCAATATTTGAGAGGTTCAAGGGGCCATGTTAATAGTCTCCTCTAGCTTCTTTGAGCACTTTTCAGTTGTTTATTCATTCATCCACTTAATCACTCATTTATGTTTCCAAACATCACAAACTTTCTGATGAGCTACTACATGCCAGGTACATTAGCTGTTCTATTACCATGAATGATAGCTCAACAGAAAGAGAATGCCATATTTTACTTCCAACAAGCATTTGCTAAGGGCCCATAATACATACTTTATGCACTGTGCTAGCTTCTAAGATTAAAGAGATAAGTAAACAGAACAACGGTGTAAAACATAGACGTGCACCAGATATACCTGGGGATTTCAAAATACGCAGCAGCTTAGGCTCCACCTTGACCCAGTGCATCAGGATTTCTGACGGTAGGACCCATAACTTTGAATTTTTGCAAGTTCAACCCTTGCTGATTAGGCACATCGAAGGTTGAGAGTCGTCTGTCTGGAAGACGCACTGTATAGCACGTATATAAGGAAAGTGCCATGAACAAAATGGAGCTACCAGGAAAGAAGCATCAATTTCTACCTGAAGAGATCAGAAAGAGCTCTCTGAAGAGATAGCCTTGAAACTGAGTCTTAACAAATGAGAAATTTACCAAGCAAAGAAACGGGCTGATAAACAGATAAACTTATGTACAAGCGGTAATCCATGAAGAAATACACGAAGTCATGAGAAGAGCATAGTATGTATGGGGAATTGCACACAGCTAGGTATGGATGGAGGGCATGCATGGGAAAATCCCAGGAGAAGAATTTGTAAAGGTAAGCAGAAGAAGCCAGGCCATAAAGGACTGTGTATGTACGACTAAAAATTTTGATACTATCTTGTGGGCCATAAGGAGTTACCCAAGTTTTATTATCAGACAAATTGTATTATATTATTAGCCAAAGTGTAGCTAGTAAGGGAGAATTAGACGGAAGCAGGGAGAAATACTATCCTGGGTGAGAAATGATGAGGACCTGAACAAATATAGTGGTGTCAGGAGTAAAAAGAAAGGAAAAATAAAGTCGACTTTTAGAAAGTAGTAATGATACATGTCTAGGAGATAAAATGAATTGTGAAGAGAGGAGGAAAGTCAATAGTTTCTAATTTGAGAGACTGACTAGAGTGTGCACATATTGGAAACAGTAATGATAGCTAAGATTTATAGAACATGAACCGTGTTCTAGGACTGTCTTGAGAACTTTGTCCATTCAATTCTCAGTCGCCACAAAGAGACAGATATGATGACAATTTTAAAGATCAGGAAACTGAGGCACAGAAAGGTTGACTTCCTTGCCCAAGATCACCAACTAGAAAGTGTCAATGTCAGGATTTGAACCCAGGCAGCCTGGTCTCACAGCCTACGCTCTTGACTGCTTTGCCATACTCCTAAATATAGATAATATGGAGAAGCATAGGGGAATTTAGGTATTTGAATTGGGTTTGTAGGAAAGACACTGTAGTACATGGGGGAGACTTGTTGAGATGCTATGTGGGCAGTTGAGAGTGTGGATCTGGAAGTCAACAAAGCAGCAGTCTCTGGGCATTTAGAACTGGAAATCATTAAGTATGCAGACAGCCTGACACTAGTGGTGTAAAGAAGATACCTAGGAAAAACATGTGAAGTGAAAAGTAGCCTAAGAATAGCAATAATTTTTTAGGGGGAGACAAATATAACATTTACAATGTAATGTTATATTTAGATATTTGTAGATTTCTATCTACTTATCTATCTATTCCATTACAAACAGAATTTCACTTCTTTGATAGATGGCTACTTCTTCATTCATCAGAAGATACTAAAAATTACATTTTTGAAAAAGAAATGAAACAATTACTTGGCAGCGTTTTTCAACACTTCTCTGTTGGCTTAAAATTATAGGAAAGTTGTGGAGGCAGGGGACACTGTTAAATGAAAACAAAGCAATATGACTTCCTCTTTCAGATTATTTATGGGCTCTGAGGGAAACAGTCAAGCTACCACGCATGTGGCTAAATCTATAGACTATGTTATATCAGTGACATTTTATCAAACTATTTTTTTAAAGGGTTATTTCAGTAAGATTCACGATACTGCTCTAAGACATTTCAGCCAAAATATTAATGGAATGCCGTGATCTAATGTGAAACTGTGAAAGCTGCACACACATCACTTTAGTGGCAAGGAAAATTCTGGATTACTTTCATTTCTCACAGCTTCAATAATAGCCTACTTCATTCTGTAACAATGAGATTCCATGTCACGATCACCATTAATCTGTCAAGTATGAACATTACTTAACTTCGTGCTTTTCCCTGAGGATTTATATATAAATCTGACAGCATCATTTGGCACCATTTTCTGGCTCTACTCAGCAAAGGCACAATATTGGCAGGAACGAGGATTAAATACTAAGTCACACCTTAAAGATGGTCTAAACTGGAAGGCACTATTAAAAATATCATTCTTATTCTTTGAACAAGTCCATGTGATCCAGACCTTCAGAATTTTAATTTTATTGACCATTAAAATATATTTAAGAATTTTTTTAAATTTATACATCAAAATTTGTTTTCTTTCTATATGAATCTGTCCAAAGCACATTCTTCTAATTACTCTTTTATCCAAAATACCTTAACTTTGTATTTATTTTTAAAGGGTTAAAGATTTACTGTAGTGAAGTAGAAAGAATCAGAAAAGCCCAAGTTTGTGCCAGGGGCTGGCATGGTTCCTGTCACAAGGCTGAGGATCAATAGCTATTGAATGAACATGGCCTCAGATGCCAAGGTGTTAGATAAACTGTGACCTTTGGGTTAGACAATGTTTGTTAAGTGTGCTATAGTCTATATATATATATATATATATATATATGCATGCCCTGTATTGATGTTTCCTGGTTGGCATTAACTTATTAAAAATTCATTCTTTATTATGAAAGTATTCTAAATGTTCTTTTGGTTCATTTCTGCTGGGAAAATCCCTTCACTGTTTCAAATGAAAGGGAAATAATAAAACTGACTGATAAGACATTATCATTATATAGAGAGTAGTAGTACTGCTCTCTATAGTACAGGTGTTGGACAATACTGTATATTCATTAGTGTATAAACCACATAAATGTCTTAAAATTTTTTTGATTTGCTACTCTTATTGAGAGATGTGTCACATCACAGAAGTTCTTTTGTTCTTCAAGCAGTTAAATGAAGTATTGTCCTCTTAATGATGAAACAGAACTTGGTCTTTTTATTCTCCAAATTTGTTTCCATTATAGGAATTTCTCTGTAGGAGAAAGAGATAACATAGAAAATGCATATGGCTGGGATTGGTAGAACTAATTAGCTGTGCTGTCTTGGAGCACATTCGTAACTTTTCTGGGTCTCAGTTCTCTCTGTTAAAACAGGGTGGATATTTAATTAAATGGTGGTACAGAATCACTGATCCTCTTAATTTAAATGTGTCATTAATTATCTCGCTTTTATTTTGGAAAGGCATTTTTCTTATACCTTTTCTAGTTTATGTTAAGGGGTTTTAAATTAAAAACTGCAATGTCAATCAACTGTACTTTCTCTAATTGGGAACTGTTTGAAATTCTTTGTACCTGTGATTTATTACTTCTGCATCTGAGTTCACATATTCTATGACTTCACAGGCAGGCCTAAAAGGAACAAGCCCTTGTACACAGTGATGTGTTCCTGAGCTCTGCATAATTTTCTTTGAAAATACACTGAGCTTTTTTCCTCTCTCTCCATCAAAAGAGTATAAAATTAAAGTGTTAGAATTACTTGTCTCCATTAAAAATATTATCCCTTTAGGTAAAATATTTAACCCTTCCTTCCTTCCTTCTTTTAACCACTTTCCAGTCTTATTCATTTTTAGGACAGGTTTACAAGCAGCCCCTTAGCAAATCCTCACTTTAGACTGTCTGTAACAGTAAATATCTTGGGATTTTAAACTCTGCAGTTCATCATAGAAGGAGAAATTAAAGAAAATATTTGCTCAGAAACAAATCTCTTCCAAAATAAAATGCTTCACACAACAAATTAATTATCTAAACATAATTATGTCACCTACTCTTTAATTTGCTTACTTATAATTCTAGGCTTAGCAGATAAAATACAGGATGCCTAGTTACATTTGGATTTCAGATGAACAACAAATAAGTTTCAGTATAAGTATGCACACAATATTTGGAGCGTACTCATGCTGAAATTCATTCTTACACTAAATGATTCATATATTAAAAATATTTGCTATTTATCTAAAATCCAAATTTAACTGGATATCCTATGTTTTTAATTTGCTAAATCTGGCAACCCTTCTTAAATCTTATTTGTAAAAGGAATTAGTCAGGCTGATCATAGCTACTGAACATAAACTCCAAGTGGCCTAACTCAGCAGAAGTCTGTTTCTCACTTTCTAATGTGAATGTTCCTAGTTGGCAGGAGGCTTTTCTCTAAATGATCGTGTAGGGACCCAAGCTCCTCTCATTTTGTGGTTCTGCCATTCCAAGGCCTTAGAAGGAGTCCCCTGCATCCACTAACAGAAGGAGGGAGAAGGATGGCTAAGGCATGCTCAATTCTTAATTGCCTTGACCCAGAAGTGACATAGATTCCACTCACAAATTATTGGTGACAAGTAGTCATAGGGCCCCATCCAAATTAAACGCAGGCTCAGAAATGTAATCACTTGCTGAGGAATGACTTGCCAGAGTCAACTCTACATAACGAAAAAGAGAGATGACATTTTGGTGAAAAGTTAGTCATTTGTGCCTTAGCTTAGGACAAATCACCTTATGCCATTTTACTTTGTACTCTGGAAGGATAAAACACTGAAGATACTAGGGGTCCTCCTTCTTTGTATTAGTGGTACACAACCTGTGATATTTAGTAAACAGTAGAGATGAAGTTGACCTAGTTGATGGTTTTGTGTGGAATTGTTTTTCCTGATATGGAAAAATTGTATATGTGTATCAGTGTACGTCAAGGATCTGCTATAACAATCAACAAGATAATGGATGTGAATTGCTCTGAGGAATTCAAATGCCATTCACAGATCAAATCAAAACACGTTACAGCTGGAGACCTCTCAGAAAATCTAGCTGTCTGCTGCAAAGACCACCAGCAGTCATGTACACTTACCTGTTAGCCCTGAAAACTGCTTGCAACTCAACCACAAAAATTAACCAAGACTTATGTGTCCTGACCTTGAGTCTCCATTTTTCCAGCTCTGAGAGGGACTTGGTTCCTCACTTGCTGGCTCATGACTGGTCTGAAAGGAAACAAAGACTTATAGTTTTATACTTTCTGATTCTGTCTGGCTGCTTCCTGTGTCTCTGTCCATCTTGAATCTCTATCCATTCTCTCTGACCTCCCCAGTTGGTCCAGAATTTTGTATTTGACCTGCTGTTAGGTCTGCCTCGCTTTCAGAAAGTGTAAGGACCATAGTAACACCCTTTTTCTTGTAACTGGGCTCCTGGCCAAAGTTTCTGTAACCCCACTGTTACCATCTTACTTGCTGGCATCTGTTCCCATGGGTACTGATATTAGATCTGTGGCCACTATTGGTAAGCTGCATCCTCTGAATTAAGTCTCTGTGAAAGAATTCTCCTGACATACCTGAAATGGCACAAGGCTACTTCTTGCTTTTTGTATACAAACAATGAGCTCCAGTCCTATCTGGAAGTGAAAATTGCTCAGACTGCTTCAGACTTGGCTTTCCACACATTTTCCCCCTAAGGAGAAAAGGGAATCAGTGTGGTTTTGTTTTTTCTATGCCACTCAAAGGAATTTCTCTCTCATTTTTCTCGTCTCCTAAGAGCTTTAAATGCTCCAAATAGATGAACCTGCTCTATATGCATTTAGCTCTTCAAGTCAAGACATTCTTCCCCGGTAGCAAGGTAATCAAAATACAGGTAAGTGCATTTTTCATGAAAACCCTTAAGAGCTAAATTCTTAAACATTCCACTGCCCCTTAACTAGATTCTTACCTCCCTTGTAAAAAGCAGCTCATAATTCATGTTACTTGTAAGACTCTTCCTGTATGGGAAGCTTCATTGAGGATTTTGCTCTACTTAACCGCCAGAGTGGTGGAAAGCCCACCCTGACCCTCTTCACAGGCACAGATGAACTACCATGTTCTTCAATATCAAACATTCATCTGGTGCCTGTATGATACCTGCTACTACCTGAGGTGCTGCACAGAGTTGCCAAGATGTAAAATTTGCCTTTTGTTAGTAGTGGCTCATTTATAATATATGGACAATATTTGCATATGAACATATTCGCTGAATGAGAAAGGCAAAGTATGGCTTGTTGTGTGCCACTTCCATGCTTTAAGGCCAAAGACCTTTTGCTCCTGGGTAGAGGCAGTATTACCGGAGGGCGATCTCCAAGAGCTCGTGGGTACAAAAGGACTCTGAGAGACTCCAGTAAACACTCTCAGAGCCTAACGATAAAAAAGTATTTATATTCATAGAACATGTTACCACTTCATTCACACACAGTAATTTGTACAAATTATAAACCACATAATAAAAAATACTTCAGCCATTTTTTACGAAAGGAAATTGGTTTTTGAGGTATTTTGTTTATATAATTTGTTGAACTGAACACTGTAGTTTATTTACTTGGAATTGCTTACAACAAATAAAAGTTATGTACTATGGAAAACAAAGACTCAAAATGTTACTTTAAGTAGTTACTATATCATATACCCTTAAAATATATATTTTTGACTGACTGATGTTGGGATCAACGAGGTCACAAATGATTTCAATCAATTAGAACTCAGCTATTCCCTGGACAGCAAGAGAATAACTGAGTAGAGTTGTTACCTGATACCTGTATTCAAAATGCAAGAATTAAATTACATTACAATGGATATGGCCATTGGAGGCAATAAATTAATGTTTAATCACTAAGATTAAAATATTGTAACCAGGGAAAATGTTTATGAGAAAATGGAACAAAGACAGGAAATCTGCATCCTATGACTAAAGGGAGTGACTGCAAAAGATCTGCCTCAAGTATGACCATCATCTAGATTCTCAATGTTTACAGAATAAAACTTAAATTGTTTATCTAAGTACTCAACACACACTACACTCTGACCCCAGCAATTATGTCCAGTCTCAGTTTTACTTTCTCCTTTTTTGCCTTCTGGCACATAACTGACCTACAGAGCAGTTTAACAGTGTAAACTCACACATGCACAGGCAGACCATCTAATCAGCATTCCAGTGCCTAACTCTTAAATACTCTCAACAAGGATCATCACATATTTAAAGAAAGCCACCAACATGAAGAGACCCAAATCAGCAAACCATGAAAGTTGTTCAGAGTAAACAGACATCATGCAGAGAGCAGAATACTTAAAAATAATAATAATAATAATTAATTTCCTCAGAGAAAGATAAACAAAAACAGGATACTATTAGAAAGGAATAATCAGAGAATAAGAAGGAGCAATTGGAAATGAAAAATAAAACAACCAAAATTAAAAATAAAGTAGTAAAAGATTTGAAAGCCTAAGCCATGGAAATTTTTCAATAAGTAGATGACTAAATGGACTAAAGGAAAAATAAATTAAGAAAATTAAAGGCTGAATCATGAAGGACCAATATCTTACCAATCAGCTCAATGAGGGCAGTGTTTCACTGCTATAACCTCTAGCACAGAATCACAATACGTGGCATAGAGAGGGTATTTAATAACTATGTTTGTTAAATGAGTAAATGAATGTCCCCAAAAGAATAGAGAGCTAGTGATGGGAACAAAAGAAGAAAACAGAATATTTCCAAAAATGAAGAACATGCATCATATGAAATGGTCACAAAGTGTCCAGCACAACTACTAAAAAAACTCACATCAATGCTCAATATCATGAAATTTCAGAATCAGGGGTAAAGAAAAGATCCTCAATCCAAGAGCAAAATCAGATTAAAGAATTAGAAATCAAAATGGCTTGAACTTGTCAAAGAAATATTAGAAGGCAGAAGTCAAAAGTATAATGCCTTCAAATATTAAGAGAAAATCATTTCTTAGCCCAGGAACTGTCAATCAAATGGTAGGGTAAAGACATTTTTGTGTGTAAAATGTAACAAAAAATTTCTGTCTCAAATATTTTTTTCTCAGGAAACTACTGGAGGATCTATTCCACCAAGGAAAAGAGTAAACCAAGAAAGACTCTATGAAACGGGATCCAATGTAAGAGAGATGCAATAAGAATTCCAGGATGACAGCAAAAGGAGTCCCTGGATGACAATGGTTCAGCAAACCCAAAGAGTAATTAGACCAGATGGAAGCCAGAGAATGGAGAGTTCCAGCAGGAATGTCTCCAAGAAAAAAAAGAAAGAAAGAAAATGGGAGCAATAGATCTGACAAGTTTGACCATGTGGAAAATTACAGTTATTGGAGAATGTGGAAATACCTAGCACAGATTCAAAGAAAACCAAGAATCTTTTTTTTTTTTTAATTTCAGGAGAATAAGTTATACATGAAAGGAAATTCATCACGGCTCAGTTATGAAATGTATTTACATAGTCATAAAACTAAAAACACTGATGGTGCATTTAATGAAAAGTTAATCAAAGTATATTGAGGGAATATCAAGAAGAAATAGAGCTAAAAATCCTCATTTGAGGACTAGAGAAAGGAGGGAAGCTGTGGAAGATAAAGGAGGGAAGCTAGGAAAGATGAAGAGATCTACAATTTTTTATTCTAAGGTATTGTTTGACCTTCTAATCTATGAAAGAGGATTACTTTTATCATAATGTTTAAAGCTAACATACTTTTATGCAATTAACAGACTGGCAACTCACTTTTAAAAATCATATTTAACCGGTGAATTTGGTATCTATTGGATTTAGAAATTAGAAAGTTCATTAAATTTAGTCAGAAATGGCTTAGCAGGACAATTTCACAATAGTTGTTTGTTCCCATCTATGGCCATCTGAAAAAGTACCAGTGTGATGACAACAGGACAACCCTGCCAAAGTTTGGCATAGTGCCGTGCTTAACAATGTTCCATCTGGAGCCCGGCTGCCTGCCTTTGAGTCCTGGTCTCATCACGTGCTAGCAACGTGGATGTGGCCGTAGGCAAGTGACCTCACCTCTCCTGCCTCACTCAACTCATAGGTAAAATGGGGACAGTTCTGGCACCTGCTTCACAAGGTTGTTGTGTAGATTCTGTGAGTTATTTCATGGAAATTACTGAGAATAGAGTCAACATAAAGTAAGCACTCAATAAATTACCATTCTTTAATTATTCTAAAATACAAAAAAAAAAGCTTCTACAAACCAACAGGATATTTACTAAGTTCATGACACATTCGGTTATCAGAACGCCATCTATATTTTACGACGCCCATTGTTAGCCATATCTTGCATTCTCCTTTATTTTTTCCTATGTTGTCTCCGTGTCGTCCTTACTTCAACATTTATTATCATATTGGGATAACTGTCAAGTTCTGGTAAGTGAGGAGAAAACGGCACAAGGCCCATGCTTTAGTAAAAGAATTTGCATACCACTGAAGAAAACAATACAAGAAAACACTTGCTCTTCAGACACAACAGGAAAAATATAGAATTAAACTCATGTTGTGCTTTTAAACCAATTTTTTAAATTAAAATTATAAAGGAAAAATTTCCTATGAGATTGTAATTCATTCATCAACATTGAATACAAGTACTTGGTACCTCTACAGCCCTTAACGCCTTCCTCAACTGACATGATTCATTATTGCAAGGTGAGTTTTAAATTAAGAGGGATTTTTGAACACTCACTGCCCTTCAGCAGAGAAAACATGCATGAAATGGCACAAGAAGCTTTAAACAAACCTCCTGTTCTTAGACTCAGTTTGTTTTTCATTAAGTGTGGCTGCTTAGTACCTGTTCAGCAAATACTTGTACTTTTCAATTTTATTCCTTCATGAAGCTACAGTTTTAGTAGAGGAGAAAACAGAAGAAGAGTTCAAATTGGGGGCACATGGAAGAAACTAGAAGAATCTCCAAAGCAATATCCTCTTTCTACCATACAAGAAAGCCCCTGACTCCCCTATCACAGAAAAATTTACCTTCAAAACAAATTCCAAAGAATCCTAACAGATGACCTTTGGTAAAGACTACTTGAAATAGCTTCTGGCTAAGTCCAGACTTTCAGTACAATTGTCTTTTAAGTATAAGAGGAAATGCCTTCTTGCAGCCACATTTCCTCTACATAAACTAGGTGTCCTCAGGGCAGCCTCAGAAGCCCCACCCACTCCTACCTGATGGGATGGTGCTGGTGTACATTTCTTCTCTGTAAAGTAGTGGTGACTCTTACGTACACAACTTATTGTATCCTTAAAAAATCAAATGAGCTAGTTGATGTGAAAGGATTCAGAAACTGTCTTTTTTATGCCGATTAATAAAATTGATATTTTTAACAAATATTTGTTGAGCATACCCAGCACTGTTCTAGGTTGGGGGCACATAACAAGGAGCAATGAAAAGCCCCTGTCTCCGCTGAGCTCTCATTAGGGAAAAAAAAATAAAATAAAAGATATACATACACATATAATAGTTGTACATAATACATATATAGTACCTGTACTAGCCAGAGAAATAGAACCAACAAGATGTTGTGTGTGCTGTGTGTGTATGTGTATGTATAAACATACATAAAGAAAGAGGTGGGGGGAGAGGGAGATTCACTTTAAGAAATTGGCTCATGTGATTGTGGAGGCTTGGCAAGTCCAGAATCTGATGAGGTAGACTAACACACTGAAGATTCAAGCGAAGAACTGCAAAAGCAGTCACGATCTGTGGACTAGAGAGGTAGCTGCAAAGTTTATACTTTAACCACAGGTAATATACTGTGGCAATGGAGATATGAACCATGTTGTGGAGGGTCTGGTATTATTTCACTAACCTGGGATAAGTAAACTCATGCATACAAACATAATATTCTGAAATGAAAAATACACATATATATCTCCTCTCCTTAGACCTGACAAATAGTATCCCATTTTTTTCCCTTTTATAACAAATCTCATTGAAGAGGTGATTAATATTTGCTGTCTCCATCTCCTCACCACCCTATCTGTCCTCAGACAGTCCAGGTGGGCTTTAGGCTCTATTACTCTGTCAAGACATCTATGGCTAATACTACAAATTCAGTGGTTAATTAGTCCACATTACCTGACCATTTAGGAGCATTCTGACAAAACTGGTAACTTCCTCTTTCTTGAAACATTATCAAAATTTGGTTTCTGAGCACTATGCCTTTTTGGTTTTCCCACTGCCTCACTGGCTGCCCTTCTGTAATCTCTTTTGCTGGATTTCTCCTCCCTATTTCACAAGGTACAGTCCGTAATCATCTCTTGTTCTCCAGTCACTACCTATATGATCTCATCCAGTTTAGGGTTTTAAATAACACCTACATATTGATGAATCCCAAGTCTGTATCACCAGCCCCGATCTCTGACCTGAGTTCTAACTAGGTGGTAATAGGCATTTCAACTTACATCTAAAAGAAAAATTTAAATCCTCTAGTCCTATCTGTTGCCTCATCTTCCCCATCTGTGCATGTGATGCTATCATACCCTCAGCTGCCCTAGCCAAAAACTTAGGAATGATCTTTAATTCCTGTCTTTTCCTTGGAGCTCACACCCAATCCAGTAACAAGTCTGCTCAGTCTGTCTTCAGGATACATCCTGGAGCTGACCTCTTCTCCCACTGCTAAGACTCTGATTCAAACCATAATTTCCTCTCACCTGGACTGCTGCAAAAGCCTCTCAATGGGTCTCCTTGCTTCCACTATAGCTGCCCTGCAATCAATTTATACTTCAGCTGCCAGAATGATCTAAGAAAGCAGATTAAAATTATATCACACCTCTGCTTAAAATCTGCTGGTGGCTTTCCATCATCTGAAGTGTAAAGTCCAAACTCCCTATCATGGCCTATAAGGCCTTATATGATCTCTCCTCTGGCCTCCATTGTGTTCTTTTAACATGCCAACTTCATTCCTACCTCTGGGACTGTGCACTTGCTATTCACATATTTTCCTCCCCCTGACCTTAGCAATGCTTTATTTCATCACTTCACTCAGGTCTCTTTGCTCAAAAGTTAGCTCATCAAGAGGACTTCTGTAATGATATAAAATAGCACTTCCCATTCATCCTTAATATCTCTATTCCCTCTTCATTTTACTTCATAGCAATTATCACACATCTTGACATTGTATTACAGACACACACAGGCAGTCCTCACATTGCACACTTCCAATATGCATGGTTCAGTGACCATGGTTTAGTTAAAAACACCAGTTCCTCAATAACATAGTTCACACTTCAGTAACCATGATAGATTAACTGTAAGTAATTGTATAAAGCTCAATTTTGCTGCCAGCCCTTCAGTTCACAAATCACTGTGTAAAAAACACGTGCGTCATGATCAGTAACTAATCACATCATCTCTTTGTATGTCTGTTAGTGACTGGTCACTGTGTCTCTACTCTTCAGTTCATTCACAGATAGCAAAGAGTGTACTTCTGATGCCTCCTGGTCTCCCATTGATAAACTCATGTGACATCTTACAAAAATGAGTAAGTGAATTCAGGACAGAAATTGGCCGACAAAGATGAAAAGGTATTAAAGAAACAAACAATGGTATCACTGGAAGTGAAATTTGAATCAAATATAAATGAGATTATAGAAGAAATATCTGACTGTGGAAATGTAGACACTGCCACCATTTGAGAAACTAGACAGGCAGCTAGAAGAATTTAGTGAGGTATATTGACATAAATGAGAAAAGTGGTTGTGATAGAAAGGGTGAAGATGTCCCAGAAGTCACACTTGCCAAAAACTTCCCCTTGAAGTCACTCTCAGATGTATTTCATGACACTGAAGGCACAAAGGATAAAACATTGGAAGCTGATCCAAACTTAGAAAAAAGTATGACAATTTGTCAAGTTAAGAGAAACTGCTCACTCTGTATCATAGGTTATACAATGAGAAGAAAGTGGCAAGCACTGTTCAAAATACTCTTGACACATTTTTTTCAGAAATTAAAACACTTTAATTCTGAACGTTTCTAATGCTTGCAAGGTTGCAAGGATATAAGATCAACTCACAGAAATCCATCACATTTCTAACAATGAATCTGCAGAAACTGAAATTAAACCATAATTCCAACTGGAATCACTTCAAAAAATTAAATATTTAAGTATAAAAATAAATCATGTATGGGATCTTATGTTAAAAATTGCAAAATGCTGATGAACAAAAACAAAGACAAATAAATGGAGAGACACACCTTGATCATGGATTGGAAAACTAAACATACTAAAAATGTTAATTCTCCCCAAATTGATGTATCCCCAAATTCCCATCAAAATCCCATCTCTGTAGACATAGAGAAGCTTACTCTGAAATTTATGTGAAAGGCACAGGCCCTAGGATAGCTAAAACAACAGTAACAAAAAGTGGAGAGAAAAATCACTCTAACTGATAAAAAGGCTGATTGTGTAGGTACAATAATTAAGTCAGCGTGCTATTGGTGGAGGAATAGACAACAGATCAGTGGCAGAGAACAGAGAACCCAGAAACAGACTCACAAAATACACTGATTTTTAACAAAAATGCAAATAAAATTCAATAGAAGGATAGCCACTTCAAAAACAAAAACAGTGCTAGATCAATAGGATTTTTAGGCAAAAAAGAAAAAAAGTGAACCTTGATCTAAGGTTTAAACATCTTATATAAAAATTTACTAAAAATGGATCACAGATTAAATATAAAATGTAAAAAACATAAAGCCTTTAGGAAAAAAACACATTTTGGAAACAAACATTGGAAAAAAATCTTTGAGATCTAAGGCTAAGCAAACAGTTCTCAGATGACACCAAAAACAATATATGTAAAAAGAAAAATTAATAAAATGGACTTATTCAAACTTAAAAACTTTTGCTCTGTGAAAGACCTGTGTAAGAGGATGAAAAGACAAGCTGTGGACAGGAGAACATAGTTGCAAACTTCCTATCTAATAAAGGACGAGTATCTAGAAAATAGGAAGAATTCTCAAAACTGAACAGGAAAGAAACAGTCCAAACAGAAAATGGACAAAGGACATGGAGAGATATTTTATCAAAACATAAGCAGACGGCAAATAAGCACATGAAAAGATGTTCAGCATCATTAGCCATTAAGGAAACAAATTAAAACCACAATGAGATACCACCACAAACCTTTAAGAATGGCTAAAATAGAAAATAGTTACAATATCAAATGCTGATAAGGATGCAGAGAAGTTGGGTCACTCATACACTGCTGATAGAAATGTAAAATGGTACAGACACTCAGGAAAATAGTTGGGCAGTTTCTTTAAACATACTATTACCATATGACCCAGCAATTGTGCTCTTGGGCAATTTGTGCCAGAGAAATGAAAATGTATGTTCACACAAAAACTTGTATGCTGATATTCATTACAGCTTTATATATAATATCCCAAAACGGAAATAACCTTCAATGGGAAGGAACCATTGGTAGATGTAAAATTTAGGTAAATTTCAAGAGAATTATGTTGAATAAAAAATTCCAATCTCAAAAGCTACATACTGCATGATTTCATTTTTATATAACATTCTTGAAACGATAAAATTATAGAGATGGAGAACATACTAATGGTTTCCAGGGGTAAGGAATGAAAGAGATGTCTGTGGTTACATAAGGACAACATGAGAGATCTCTGTAGTAATAAACTGTTCTGAATCTGACTACAGTGGTAGATATACAAAACTGTACATGGGATAAAAAAGCCTAAAATTAAATACACACACACATACACAGAAATGAGAAAACTGAAAAATCTAAATAAGATCAGTGGATTGCATCAATATCTATTTCCTGGTAGTGATAATATACTATAATTTTACAAGATGCTACCACTGGAGAAAATTGAATACAAGGTACAAGGAATCTCTCCATATTACTTCTTTTAAAACTGCAGGTGAAATCTATAATTTTTCTCAAAATTAAAAGTTTTACTGAAACAAAGAGTGTCATACACACAGTCCCATACAGCATTGTTTATATGAGTCTCACACTAGGATTAACCCAAATGGCCATCCGCAGGTGAATGGAGAAACATGTAGTATAGTGACACAGTGACACCCTACTCAGAAGTAAGAATGGACAAATTGCCTACACGTGCAACACATGCATAGGCACGATAATCTCACAGATATTTTGAATGAAAGTCAGTATTTCATTTATATGAACTTCTATAACAAACAAAACTATGTGACAAAATTTAGATCAGTGGCTCCCTGAGTGAAAGAGAGGAGTGGAGTGATTTCAAAGGGACATGAGGGGACTTTCTGGAATGATGAAAACAATTTATATCTCAATTAGGGTGGTGGTTACTTGGGGTACACGTGTCAAAACCCATCAAACTGTACTGTTAAAATCTGTGCTTTTTATTGTATGTAACTTATACTTCAATAAGTTTTTTTTTTTAATGTCTACATTGTTGTAGGACAGCAAGAAAAAGAAGCCACAATACTGAGAATGGAGACAATGAAATGTTTGTGGAGATACTGTGCAGGCATCTTACATGCTGGTCTGATGGCCTTGAAGGGCAGGGTACACCAGTCAAAGAAATAAAGAATGTGCATTATTTACAATAGCCAAGACATGGAAACAACCTAAGTGTCCATCAGTGGATGAACAGATAAAGAAAATATTGTATGTACACACACACACAGAGGAATATTCAGGCATAAAAAAGAAAGAAATCCTGCCTTTTGCAACAAGATGAATCCTGGGGGCATTATGCTAAGTGACATAAGTCAGAGAAAGACAAATACTATATGATCTAACTTATATGTGGAATCTAAAAACTCCAAACTCATAGAAACAGAGAATAGAAAGGTGGTTGCCAGGGGCTGAGGGTTGGGAGAAATGGGAAGATGTTGGTCAAAGTGTACAAATTTTCAGTTATAAGATTCATTCTGGGGATCCAATTACAGCGTGGTGACTACAGTTAACAGCAGTGGTATACTTGAAAAATTCTATAAGAGTATAGCTTTAATGTTCTCATCATAACAACAACAAAATGGTAATTTTGTGAGGTAAGGCTACGTTAACTAACCTTATTGTGGTATACATTTTGCAATATATATACATGTATCAAATCAGCACATTGTACACCTTAAAATTATACAATATGTCAATTATATTTTAATAAATGGGGAGGGAGAAAGAAAGCCTTGCAATCAGTGAGAGAGAAAGCCTCTTTTCTGTTACAAGACCTCTCTACACCATAGGTTGTATGGGGAATAGGAACCCTAAAGCTTACACTTCAGTGAAATACTGTTGATGATGATGTAATTTGCACAGGCTATAACTTGCATTTTTCCACATATGTGTAATCAGTGTTATGTTTAAGGTTTAAATAAACAAATGAACTTGTTGGTTGAGGAAACACCTAACTTATCATGTCCTCCCCAACTGTGCACTTTTGATTACCCAGCACTTCCAGAGAATCAACAAATAGACTGGGAGATTAAATGATATGGAAAATATTGATCGGTGGCTTTAATATCCATGCTTGGCAGGAGAGACATATACACAAAGCGATTGAAATATATTCCAGAGAAAAGGAAGCTTAGAAGATGAAGCTATCAGGCTTGTATTAATGGCCTTCAACTGCCTCAGTTTTGCTCTGTTTTAAAGCAGCGTGTGATTCTAACACAAGCACGTCAGTGGCACACTGCTGCCTGGAAGGGAAATCTGGAAAGGATACAATCAGCTCTCCACCATTTATTTCTTCTGGAAGCGCCACTGAATTTTGATGCCCAGAAATTCAGAATCTCCAATTAGCTTACAGAGAAGTCACTTCTAAGAAATCATATCATCTTAATTAAAAAAAAAAAATTAGGCATGAGAAAAAGATGTCTGAGGTGCTGAATATAATGACAGAACTCAATTATTCTGGAGTCAGTTATCTAACTGAGAGAACCAAGTTTGCACTATCAAAAACAATACACCAAAATTGGTACAGCCACTACGGCAAAAAAGTCTGGAGGTTACTTAAGAAACTAAAAACAGAGCTACCATATGATCTAGCAATCCCACTCCTGGGCACCTATCTGGAGAAAACCATTGTTTGAAAGGATACATGCACCTCAACATTCACTGCATCACTGTTTACAACAGCCAAGACATGGAAGCAATCTAAAAGTCCATCAACAGATAAATGGATAAAAATGTGGTACATATACACAATGGAATATTACTCAGGCACTAAGAAGGATGAAATGATGCCATTGGCAGCAATATGGATGGACCTAGAGATCATCATACTAAGTGAAGTTAGACAGAGAAAGATAAATATCATATGATATGGCTTATATGTGGGATCTAAAAAAAAATGATACAAGTGAACTTATTCACAAAACAGAAACAGACTCAGACTTAGAGAACGAACTTTTGGTTATCTTATCGGGGGAAGGGTGGGGGAAGGGATAGTTAGGGAGTTTGGGATTGACGTGTACACACTGCTATATTCAAAATGGATAACCAACAAGGACCCACTGTATCACACAGGAACTCTGCTCAATATTATGTAGCAACCCAAACGGGAAAATAATTTGAAAAAGAATAGATACACGTATATGTATAACTGAATCATTTTGCTGTACATCTGAAATTAATACAATGTGGTTAATCAACTATGCTTCAATATAAAATAAAAATTTTTTAAATACACCAATCTATATATTTTTTTCTGCTAAACCTCTTCTTTTTAGACACATATTCCATAGACACTGATTTTTTAATCTCCTCCAATGCCAAATTGGGAGCAAATCGACTAAGTGTTAACTTTTGATATGAAACCCAGAAAAGAGTTGAGTTGTCGAAACCTGAAATACATTTCACTTATTAGCTGCCTGCTTCCCAGTTTCCTTACTGGGAAAACAGGGATAAAAATAATTCCTTCCCTATGAAGACTGTTTGGAGAATCACATAAATGAATGAACACACCTAAGACACAAAGCATGTTTAATATATTAAGTACTATACAAATGCTATTTGCTGTATATTTGAGAAGAAATTTAACAGAAGAGAGAAATTTACTATATGGATAATTGATAAAGTTTGAGAATTAACTCTTGTTTTGACAATATAAGCAACCAAAAATAACTCCTCTGTGAGACTACAATTCATGAAACCTGCAAAATTCTGAGAGTTGAAAATTAACTTATATTTTTGGTTTTATGGAGTATGATAATGGTGTGAGCCAGCATGAGTCAATCACAAGGGAAAGTCCTGTACAGTTAAATAACATATAGCTAGTTATGAATTCTTACAACTGTATTACTAGGTATTTGATTCTGAAGAAGAAAGTACCTAATAGAAATAAATACAAATTAAGTTAATGCTCTCTACTCTTTTCATTTTACTTATAATGAAAACAAAAGCTACTCATCATGATATATTAAAATTTGCCAAGGTTCACATTAAAAATACTTGTGTTTTGGGCTTCTTAGGTGGCACAGTAGTTGAGAATCCACCTGCCAATGCAGGGGACACAGGTTTGATACCTGCTCCAGGAAGATCCCACATGCCACGGAGCAACTAAGCCTGTGCACCACAACTATTAAGCCTGCTCTTTAGAGCCCATGAGCCACAACTATTGAGCTCATGTGCTGCAACTACTGAAGCCCACATGCCTAGAGCCCATGCTCCGCAACAAGAGAAGCCACGACAATGAGGAGCCCGCGCACCACAACCAAGAGTAGCCCTTGCTCACTGCAACTAGAGAAAGCCCATGTGTAGCAATGAAGACCCAACACTGCCAATAAATAAATAAATGTATTTAAAAAAATACATGTGTTTAGATAAGCCAATTATATTTACATTACCTTCTATCACATGTGACTCTGTAAAGGAGGCTATTAGTCTAAGAAGCCATCTGTTAACAGTCTTCATTTCACCCAAAGAAGAAATTTGTTTTTCTTTTCTACCACTATATCTTATTCATCCCATGCCTCTCAGTTATGAGTCCCTATGAGTTGCTCTCCTTTGTTTCATTTTTTCAAATATGTTACAAGTATATTAGTATAGTGAGTAATTCATTTGTCTTCCCCTCCCATTGAATAGAGAAAAATTCCTAGGCTAAGACTTTAGAGAGACCAGTGCTTTGAGAATCAAATTCCAAACAGCTATGGTAAAGATACAGGTCTTCATTCTCTAGACAAATTCCAAACTTTAAAATCAGTTCCGTTTTGTTCAACCTCACTTCCCAATTGTTGAGACAGCTAGCTACGATGCAGTAAGTCAGAATCCTTACTATACAGTCAATATTCTAAAAACTAGATACACGCAAAATTTTCACTCTTTTCTTTATGAAAAAATTTTCCCTATCACCCATATCCTGCTGCTACCCAAAATTGTGTGCACAGAGAGAGTATGCCCAGGGAATGAAAAAACTTTTCACATTAGCCTAAGCAAAGTAATTACAAATATAAATTTAGTAAAACAGACACGTTTTGGGTTAGTAAGTCTTTTCCAATGTGTGATAAATCATGTACGTAAAACCACATTCAAATATAATACATTAAGAATTTGACATTTTTTCCCTTTATGATATTGAGAATATACAAATCGGACTATTTCCATTTTCTCCCTGGCTTCCAAGAAGCTAAGGGTCAAATAAATCAGCTGCTCATGACATGACTATATTAGCCTCTTTCTGAGCAAATCTGCTTCCTTTTCTTTCCCAAGTTCTAGAGTATTGTCTAGCAGAAATTCAATAGTTTTATTATGCATATGTTATTTATCTTAACCTTTTTCAAATCTCTTTTAGGGAACTGGTAGGATACAATGAAAGTGTAAATATGTATACACATATCTGTATATGTATATATAAAGATGTTACAATCAAGGGGGTAAGTTTTGATTTTAATAAAAATTAACAGAAGCTGACAAATGCTTTTACACATCTTGAAAAAGCATTTAAAACCATATCCCATAAAATAAAGCAGATTTTATTTCACCCTACATGTTTGCCATTATTAGGTCTCCTAGGATATTTAAAGAGTATCAGAGGATTTAAGAACACAATGGCTGTGTCAACAGTGAAGCCAAGGTTTATAAAGGCCTATTATGGTTCCAGTGATATTTCCTTCCTATTTTTCCATATCAGCAGAAGCATCTTGAGAGCATGGACTGCTATTTGCTGGTGAGATCTTCTGACAGTGAACAGGCTAGGTGAGAAACTAGAAACTTGAGAATTAAGTATTATCAAAGTAAAGCATGTACCATTTCACCTGCCATGTAAGTGGATTTACCTTGAGTCTTCGAAGGAGAGTCATTGTTTTTCCTCAAAACTTTAAAATGAGTTCGACCCTAATAAATGTTAGAAGGCAACAAAATTATGCTCTCCTAAACTCGATATATTTTAAAAATCATGATAAGCATGGTTAAAGTTAATATCAGAAGATAATTACAAGCAAATAAGTAATCATAGTCATTGATCAACAGATCAGAGGCAAACTTCATGCACTTTTCATCATCGTCAAAGCTTTTATGACCACATGAATCTAACCACAGCTGTCTTATTTTCACCTGCAGATAACTCATATTTTGTAAGTACATAGGCTATTATTAATATATTTTATATTTGCATAGCATGTTTCCATTTACAAAGGATTTTCACTCATAGATGACCTCACTCAAGCCTCACTATTCTGGGAGAACAGATTATACTTACATTAAAAGCATTGGATGAAGTTAACAAATAGACCAAATATACAGAGTTAAATCAGGCTGATTAAGACTATAGAATTTAAATATTCTGAAAGCCTTGCAAACCCAAATCACCAAGATCATTGAAAAGCCTTTATAAAGTAATATTTATATGGAGAATGTTCTCTAAGATAAACTATGAGCTGTTAACATGGACAAACATACAAGGAGCATACAGGCAGAGAATAAAAGATGTGATAAATGTACATAACTTAAGAAAAAATTTCAGTCTTTTATCAGCTATAGCCCAGATACTTAGAAGTGCATTTTCTTATTTTAGTTGAAGATAATAATAAGATAGATTTTACATTAGTTAAATCCTCTGAGGTAGGTAATATTATCATGCTCATTTTATTCATGGGGAAACTACAAAACACAGATTAAGAAATGTCACTTGAAATCACACACCTATTAAGTAGCCAAGGTGTGATTCAAACCCAGGCAGTCTGCTCCCTACAACTTGCCCCACCCACTCCACTGCCTTAAGAAGTTACCCGTTACTGTGAACAGGAACTTGAGGCTGTATGAAGGAAAGGGGAGGGCAGGGTTTATCTTATGATCGGGTGGTACCCATAGGCATGATTTGAGGGAAAAACAAGTAAGTCACCCTTTAAAATATCACTTCACTGACTTTCCATCATTTGGAGTTCCTTCTTAGGATCTGTTTTCAAAAATCTCTGATTTTATGCAGGTATTTGGGAATGTGTACTGTCACTATTCAATACCTTAGTTTTTAACTAATATCATGGAGATAACAATGACTCTTATGGCATTTACATGAAAGAAAATAAAATTCCACATTCAGGGTCACGCCTAAGCCAGAACCCTCCAAGAGGAAAAAGCAACCAAAAGAGCCTGCTCCACGTTTGGGCCTCGGATCGGGGCAGGCGGTGAATGGCACGGAAAGGAAATTTCTGAACACATAAAACAGCACCCACAGAAACAGACCTAGCCATGAGGGTGGTCATTGATCAAATGAAGCCAGACGGATGGAAGGGAAAAGGCAAGACTTCTAAGGCTTTAAAACTTGGGGCAGAGATCTTGGCAATAAAAAAACTGTTGGAGAGCTTTCAGAGACGGATCAAAATAGAAAGGCAGGCTGGTTAATCTGGCAGCGGCAGAAGTATGAGGTGGAGTCTAGTCACGCCTACGAGACCTGAATCCCAAGACTGAGAGATGGGAGGCAATCAGAGTGCAGGGGGTGGCACTGACAGTGTCCTTATTCACAGCACACCCTAGAATACACTCCAGGGATTTGGAACAATCAATGGCAGAGAAGAAGTTCTTGCTTATGATGTTTTCAGGGAAGATTTGGGACACAGTGGCCTCACAGAATATTAAGTACTATCACAGAGGCAACTTGACTGGAGGTGACAATTTTGATACACTATATCTGTTTTCCTGTTACCACTACCCACAGGAGCCCAGAGGGGATGCGAAAATAAAAATTCACTCTTCAGAAAGAGTGAGATAATATTTCATATTTATTTCTAAAAGAATGAAGAGAGAAACTATTATGAGAGAAGACAAGAGAAAATAGAAAGCAGAAGATTTTCAGCAATGGCGGGGAGCACAGGAAACGGAGCTCCCTGGGCAGCATGCTTTTAGAAAGGGGTTCTGTAAAATCAGAGAAGGAAAGGAGGGAGGAGAAAGGGTTTCAGAAGCAGACAGTACTTTAAGTACCAGTTTGACAGGTAGACACTATAAAAGGCATAGGTTTGAATCCAAATGCCCAGGTGAAAGAGCATTGGGGCTGTCTGATATAAACAACATGGGGAAGAGTAGGCATAAAACGACAAAGCTAAGAGGTAAATCATAATTCCTAGATAATTCCTAGACCCAGATTTCAATGGTAGCAGTGCATCTCCTGGCGCAAAGACTACTTTATACATATAGAATAAATTAGAGTGATATATGAGTTAATTCTCAAAGGAGCATTAAAGATTTGGGAAGATGAGTGTGCTAGCCAGGAGATCACATTCTGGAAATGTTCATTTGTTTCTCTAAATACTTTCCCTCCCTTTCCTTTCCCTCGCCTTTTTGAAATTGCTACCTTGGGCCAAACAGGAGACCACTGAGCTCAGAGTGCTGGCTCACTCCTGAATATTTTCATCACTATTAAGAGTAAGTGTCCAATTTTGAAGTGCCTGATAAAATATACATCTTGGAAACCTGAATATATTTTGCATTGAGATCCCTAAGTCTGTGCTAAATAAATGCAGAGAGATATATTCTACTCAGATGAAAACAAAAGTAACTCACATCTATTCCTTTTATTGGAAAATAAAAGCAACTGGGAAATTTGGGTTACATTTTTATAATAAATTAGCCCTCTTTTACATAGTCTTAAGAGTTTTTCTTATTTCTTTCTTCTTAAACTATATTTCAACAATGACAGTAGTAATAACAGCAGTTATTATTTCACTGTTTATACTGTACCAAGCATTCAGATATTAAAGTTAATCCCTGCCAAACAATCTTTTAAGGTAGACAGCCCCAATTTACAGATAATGAAACTGAAGCATCACTGTCTCAAGCAACTTCCCCAAGAATACACAGAGTTGGAAAGTGGCAGAGCTGAAGTTTACACACAGATCTGTCTGAAGTTCACTTCCTTAAGCACTAGGCTCCTAAACTCAGAGCTGCCAGCTGGGGCTACAATAAGGGACAATTCATGGCTCAGTCTTCAAGGAGTCCAATGACTAGTGAAGAGAGAGAGGAAAAAGAATAGATATAATCCATAAGCGTATGAAAGAATTCTATAAGAAACATAGACTCAGCACTAATATGAACAGTGAAGGCAGGTATGTCTGCACTGGACCGTAGAATGAGGAGCCAGGTGATGCCGTAGAATCTGTCTAGGGAGTGGATTCGTGATCTCTGAAGGAAAAGAACTTCTCCTTGGGATCAATAACAAGCCGCCTCTCAGGTTTAAGTTACAGAATAACAGTTTATTAAGAAAAAGTACAACAGCTTCTGGCACAGACACCAGAAGGGGGTGGAGAGACCCAAGAAGGGGTCTTTCATTAGCGAGTTATATCAGAGTTAATTACAGTCCCCACCTTAGGGCTGATTGTTAGGATTGATTGTTTCTTTAGAAACGTTCTTGATATTCAAAGAATTTCGTTACTCATTGATCTTGTGAAGTCCCAGATAACCCCCACCCTAGAGTCATAAGAATCAGTCTTAAAGAATGAGTGAGGTTAAGTCACGTTTTTCCAGTTCTTCCACGCCTCCCCCAGCCAAGTCAGCCTCTGGAACTCTCATAGGTAGAGAAAGGCTGTGAAGAGCGGGGGGTGGAAAGAATCCAGCCAGAAGGAGAGCCAATTAATCCACTGATTGAATTCAATCTAAACATAATTGAAGTGACTCATTGGATGAAATCACCTATGAGGAAGATTCAACTTTTTTTTTTTTTTTTTTTTATTATTATTTTATTTTTTTTTTGGGGGGGTACACCAGGTTCAATCAACTGTTTTTATACACATATCCCCATATTCCCTCCCTTCCTTGACGCCCCCCCCTCGATTCCCCCCCACCCTCCCTGGCCCAGTCCTCTAAGGCATCTGAGGAAGATTCAACTTTTAATGGTCATTTTTCAAAAAGCCCAAGACCCCCATTATTCTTAAGCTATGTTCAGTTTTATTAAGCCTACTTTTTATTCCATTTAATTTTTTTTATTAAGAGTATAAAACTAGAGGAAGTTCAATAAAGACCCTCAGATTGATGCTAAGTTATTGATTACTGGCGTTGGGTTTTGGCACTCCAGCTAATTGGGTTTCTGACCATTGTATAATTCAAAGCACTTTTCTGTATTTCACCGGTAAGAAATTAATTCAAATCCAAAGCTTCACTTCAAATATACTGCTTTTCTTTCTCCCCCCTTATTTCCAGGGCTATGATTTGTTAGTGAGGAAATTAAACTGAGCAGGAACAAGCTGTTTTTCACAAAGCCCTCTTTTAAGATTTCATACTTTGTAATATCAATAAGATTAGATCTACACAAATTAATTTAGCAATTTAGAAGTAGCTAACAAAACATAAAAGGTATATAACCTATCACAGAACAATCTACTCAGTGGTTACCCTATAGAAATGCCCATGCAGGTGGGCACAATGAGGTATGCACAGGGAGGGTCAACGCAGTGCACAGCATGCTAAGAGCAAAAAAGCTGGACGCAACATAAATAATCACTCATCAGGCAAGAGGTAAATAGGGATTCTGGGTAGCAGGTACAAACAACGAGGTAAATCTTTATGGACTAACACAGTAAGATCTCCAAGCCATGTTAATGAAACAGATCAAGTTGTGGAATACATACAGTAAGACACTAATTATGTAGGAACATCACATACTCACACCCAGTCACATATGTATTTATGTAGGGATCTATCTCTTTCTTGATCTGTGATGTACATTTATACATATACATACATACATATATATATATTTTTTAATTTATTTATTATTTTTGGGGGGGTACACCAAGTTCAATCATCTGTTTTTATACACATGTTCCCGTATTCCCTCCCTCCCTCGACTCCCCCCCACCCTCCCCATCCCAGTCCTCTAAGGCATCATCCATCCTCCAGTTGAACTCCCTTTGTTATACAACAACTTCCCACTGACTATTTTACAGTTGGTAGTATATATATATGTCTATGCTACTCTCTCACTTCATCTCAGCTTTCCCTTCACCCCCCGCCCCCTCCCATACCTCGAGTTCTCCAGTCCATTCTCTGCATCTGTGTCCTTGTTCTTGTCTTGTCACTGAGTTCATCAGTACCATTTTCAGATTGCGTATATATGAGTTAGCATACAATATTTGTCTTTCTCTTTCTGACTTACTTCACTCTGTATGACAGACTCTAGGTCTATCCACCTCATTACATATAGCTCCATTTCATTCCTTTTTATACCTGAGTAATATTCCATTGTATATATATGCCACATCTTCTGTATCCATTCATTTGTTGATGGGCATTTAGGTTGCTTCCATGTCCTGGCTATTGTAAAGAGTGCTGCAATAAACATTATGGTACATGTTTCTTTTGGGATTATGGTTTTCTTTGGGTATATGCCCAGGAGTGGGATTACTGGATCATATGGTAGTTCTATTTGTAGTTTTTTAAGGAACCTCCAAATTGTTTTCCATAGTGGCTGTACCAACTTACATTCCCACCAACAGTGCAGGAGAGTTCCCTTTTCTCCACACCCTCTCCAACATCTGTTGTTTCCAGATTTTGTGATGATGGCCATTCTGATCGGTGTGAGGTGATACCTCATTGTGGCTTTGACTTGCATTTCTCTGATGATGAGTGATGTTGAGCATCTTTTCATGTGTTTGTTGGCCATCTGTATGTCTTCTTTGGAGAAATGTCTACTTAGGTCTTCTGCCCATTTGTGGATTGGGTTATTTGCTTTTTTGGTATTAAGCTTCATGAGCTGCTTGTATATTTTGGAGGTTAATCCTCTGTCCATTGTTTCATAGGCGACTATTTTTTCCCATTCTGAGGGTTGCCTTTTAGTCTTGTTTATGATTTCTTTTGCTGTGCAAAAGCTTTTAAGTTTCATTAAGTCCCATGTGTTTATTCTTGATTTTATTTCCATGATTCTAGGAGGTGGGTCAAAAAGGATCTTGCTTTGATGGATGTCATAGAGTGTTCTGCCTATGTTTTCCTCTAAGAGTTTGATAGTGTCTGGTCTTACATGTAGGTCTTTAATCCATTTGGAGTTTATTTTTGTGTATGGTGTTAGGAAGTGTTCTAATTTCATTCTTTGACATGTAGATGTCCAATTTTCCCAGCACCACTTATTGAAGAGGCTGTCTTTTTTCCATTGCATATTCGTGCCTCCTTTGTCAAAGATAAGCTGCCCATATGTGTTTGGGCTTACCTCTGAGTTCTCTGTTCTATTCCATTGATCTTCCTTTCTATTTTTGTGCCAGTACCATACTGTCTTGATCACTATGGCCTTGTAGTACAGTTTGAAGTCAGGAAGCCTGATTCCACCAACTCCATTTTTCCTTCTCAAGATTGCTTTGGCTATTCGGGGTCTTTTGCGTTTCCATACAAATCATAAGATTTCTTGCTCTAGTTCTGTGAAAAATGCCATTGGTAATTTGATCGGGATTGCATTGAATCTGTAAATTGCTTTGGGTAGGACAGTCATTTTCACTATGTTGATTCTTCCAATCCAGGAACATGGTATGTCCCTCCATCTGTTTGTGTCATCTTTGATTTCTTTCATCAGTGTCTTAAAGTTTTCTGCATAAGATCTTTTGCTTCCTTAGGCAGGTTTATTCCTAGGTATTTTATTCTTTTGGTTGCAATGGTGAATGGGAGAGTTTCCTTAATTTCTCTTTCTGCTCTTCCGTTGTTAGTGTATAGGAATGCAAGAGATTTCTGTGCATTAATTTTGTATCCTGCTACATTACTAAACTCATCAATTAGTGTTAGCAGTTTTCTGGTAGAGCCTTTAGGGTTTTCTATATATAATATCATGTCATCTGCAAAGAGTGACAATTTTACTTCTTCTTTTCCAATTTGGATTCCTTTTATTTCTTTTTCTTCTCTGATTGCTGTGGCTAAAACTTCCAAAACTATGTTGAATAATAATGGTGAGAGTGGACACCCTTGTCTTGTTCCTGTTCTTAGAGGGAATTCTTCCAGTTTTTTACCATGTAGAACAATGTTGGCTTTTGGTTTCTCACATATGGCTTTTATTATGTTGAGGTAATTTCCTTCTATGCCCATTTTCTGGAGAGCTTTTATCATAAATGGATGTTGACCTTTGTCAAAAGCTTTTTCTGCATCTATTGAGATGATCATATGGTTCTTATCCTTCAATTTGTTGATATGATGTATCACGTTGATTGATTTGCATATATTGAAGAATCCTTGCATCCCAGGGATAAACCCCACTTGATCATGGTGTATGATTTTTTTAATGTGCTATTAGATTCTGTTAGTTAGTATTTTGTTGAGGATTTTTGCATCTATATTCATCAGTAATATTGGCCTGTAATTTTCTTTTTTTGTGACATCTTTGCCTGGTTTTGGTATCAGGGTGATGGTGGCCTCGTAGAATGAGTTTGGGAGGGTTCCTCCTTCTGCAATACTTTGGAAGAGTTTGAGAAGGATAGGTGTTAGCTCTTCTCAAAATGTTTGATAGAATTCGCCTGTGAATCCATCTGGCCCTGGGCTTTTGTTTGTTGGGAGATTTTTAATCACAGCCTCAATTTCCAAACTTGTGACTGGTCGGTTCATTGTTTCTATTTCTTCCTGGTTCAGTCTTCGAAGATTGTATTTTTCTAAGTACTTATCCATTTCTTCCAGGTTATCCAATTTATTGGCATATTGTTGCTTGTAGTATTTTCTCATGATCTTTTGTATTTCTGTGGTGTCTGTTGTTACTTCTCCTTTTTCATTTCTAATTCTGTTGATTTACATCTTCTCCCTTTTTTTCTTGATGAGTCTGGCTAATGGTTTATCAATTTTGTTAATCTTCTCAAAGAACCAGCTTTTAGTTTTATTAATTTTTGCTATTGTTTCCTTCATTTCTTTTTCACTTATTTCTGCTCTGATCTTTATGATTTCTTTCCTTCTGCTCACTTTGGGGTTTCTTTGTTCTTCTTTCTCTAGTTGTTTGAGGTGTAAGGTTAGGTTGTTTATTCGATCAGTTTCTTGTTTCTTAAGGTAGGACTGTATTGCTATAAACTTCCCTCTTAGAACTGCTTTTGCTGCATCCCATAGGTTTTGGGTTGTTGTGTTTTCGTTGTCGTTTGTTTCTAGATATTTTTTGATTTCCTCTTTGATTTCTGTAGTGATTTCTTGGTTGTTTAATAGTGAATTGTTTAGCCTCCATGTGTTTGTCTTTTTTGCAGTTTTTTTCCTGTAATTGATATCTAGTCTCATGGCGTTGTGGTCTGAGAAGATGCTTGATATGATTTCAATTTTCTTGAATTTGCTCAGGTTTGATTTGTGACCCAAGATGTGATCTATCCTGGAAAATGTTCCGTGTGCACTTGAGAAGAAAGTGTAGTCTGTCGTTTTTGGATGGAATGTCCTATAAAGATCAGTTAAGTCGAGATGGTCTAATGTGTCCTTGAAAGCTTGTGTGTCTTTATTTATTTTCTGTTTGGATGATCTGTCCATTGATGTAAGTCAGATGTTCAAGTCTCCCACTATTATTGTGTTACTGTCAATGTCCCCTTTTATGGCTGTTAGCATTTGCCTTATGTATTGAGGTGCTCCTATGTTGGGGGCATAGATATTTACCATTGTGATATGTTCTTCTTGGATGGATCCCTTGATCATTATGTAGTGTCCTTCCTTGTCTCTTGTAATAATCTTTACTTTAAAGTCTAATTTGTCTGATATGAGTATTGCTCCTCCAGTTTTCTTTTGACTTCCATTTGCATGGAATATCTTTTTCCATCCCTTTACTTTCAGTCTATATGTATCTCTTGGTCTGAAGTGGGTTCCTTGTAGGCAGCATATAGAAGGATCTTGGTTTTGTATCCATTCAGCCAGTCTGTGTCTTTTGGTTGGAGCATTTAATCCATTTACATCATATATATATATTTAATGCATAGTGACTGGGGTTGAGGGAAGTATTTAAGAGACTTTACCTGTCCCCATTTGTTTACTTAATTGCTATAAAAATAATATCTATGTTACTTATAGTTAAAATAGAAACTTTAAAAAAATTTTTAAATAAACTAAAAAAATATACTTTCAAATTATCATAAATTAAGCTACTGCATTCCATTTTTAACCAACTTAATAAAGTTAACTAGCCTGTAATTTTTAGAGATTTTCCCTCTCTTAAAAAAAATAGGTCAAATTTTTGCATTTTGCAGATTTGTATGCCCCAGATTCCTGTCCTGATAGAAATTCAGTTTTATGGGTGTCCAAGCATGGCTGGGAACTCAGTGGGAGGAGTAAAGGAAGAGAGCTTTACTCTCTTCCTTTACTCAGCACCACAAAATGGTTGTCTAATAAATATAAAAGAACAAAGGAATAAACCAACCTATGAATAAATGACAACATCAGTGAATATTATACCCATGTTTCCCAGCATTGGTCAGGGTTGAAAATCTGGCAATTTGTAGAGAGGAATTAGAGAATATCCGAGAAAAAACAAAAATTTCTTTTATTCTAGGCTACACTGCTATATTGATCTTGTTAATGATACTAGGAATTGATCTCCGGAAGCAAATAAAGACTCATATCAGAGACTTTCATCACTCTCCAGCCTTGGACATTGTCATAAATTTTCCTGTCAGGTTTTTTTTTTAAATACAAGTAGTACTTAATTATCATAAAATGACTTTTTAGGTATAGCTTCTAAACCTTAATTAGCCATTAAGTATAAATAAATTTTTTAATTCAACCACAGTTTCAATTTAATTATTGTGGTTTAAGAAAACAGTTGGACTTACCGTATACCTTTTGCTACTCAAAGTATGGTTCTAGGACCAGCAACATCAGCTTATCATGAAAGTTCATTAGAAACAGACAATCTCAGCTATCACTCAAGCCCTACTGAATCAAGATTTGTTTTTAATAAGATTCTTCAGTGGTTTATATACACATTAAAGTTGGAGAACCACTGCCATATACTACATTTGTTATTATTTAAATTAACTTTTTAAATTACAGAGATAACACACATATATGATTTTAAAAAGTATTAAAGAACCCTAAGACTAAAAGCAAAGACATTACAAGAAAACTACAGACCAATATCTCTCATGAACATAGCTACAAAAGTCCTCAACAAAAATATTAGAGGTAGAATTAAAGAACATATTTTAAAAAAAGAATTATACATCACGACTGCTAATGGTCTAAATGTTTACATCTCCTCAAAATTCACATGTTGGAATTCTAACGCCCAATGTGATGCTATTGGTAGGTGGTACCTTTGGGACTTAGGTCAAGAGGGTGGAGCCCTTGAGAATGGGATTATTGTTCTTGTAAAAGAGATCCTACAGAGCTCCCTAGCTCCTTCTCATTGTATCTTAACATGTTGAAGTCAGCACCCCAAAAGAGGCCCACACCTGACCATGGCACCCTGATGTCAAACTTCCAGCCTCCAGAACTGTGAGAAATGAATTTCTACTGTCTATAAGGTTCCCAGTGTGTGATATTTCATATGGCAGCCTGAACAAACTAAGACAACAGCCAAGGTACACAAAGTTGGTTCAACATTCAAAAATCAATTAATATAATCCATCATATCAAAAGATTTTTTAAATCACATGATCATATCAATAGACACAGAAAAAGCATTTAACAAGATCCAATAAATATTCATGATAAAATCCTCAATAAACCACAAATAGAGGGGAAGTTTCCCAACTTGATTATAAAAAGCCTACAAAAACTTACAGCTAATATCCTACTTAATGGTGAGAAACTCAAAGCTTTCCCACTAAGATCAGGTACAAGGCAAGGATGTTCCCTCTTACCACTCCTTTTTAACATCGGGCTGGAAGTTCTTATTAATGCAATGAGATAAGTAGATAAAAGGTATGCAAATTGGGAAGGAAGAAACAAAACTATCTTTATTTTGCAAATGACATGATTATCTATGTAGAAAAAGCCAAAAGAATCAATTAAAAAAAATTCCTGGAATAAGCGATTACAACAAGATTGCAGGATGGAAGATTAATATACAAATGTCAATTGCTTTCCTATTTACTAACAATGAATTAGTGGAATTTGCAATTAAAAACACAGTACCATTTATATTAACACTCCAAAATAAAATACTAAGGTATAAATCTCACCAAATAGGTGTAAGATCTATATGAGGAAAATTACAAAACTCTTAAATAAAATCAAAGAACTAAATAAATGGAGAAATATTCCATGTTCATGGATAGGAAGACTCTATATTGTCAAAATGTTGGTTCTTCCCAACTTCATCTATAAATTCAATGCAGTCCCAATCACAATACCAGCAAGTTATTTTGTGGATACTGACAAACTGATTCTGAAGTTTATATGGAGAGGTAAAAGATTTGGGAATAGCCAACACAATATTGAAGGAAAAGAACAAAGTTGGAAGACTGATGCTACTCAACTTCAAGACTTGCTATAAAGCTACAGTAATCAAGATAGTGTGATGTTAGTGAAAGAATAGACAAATAGATCAATGGAACAGTATATAGAACCCAGAAATAGAACCACATATATAGTCAACTGATCTTTGACAAAGGAGCAAAGGCAATATAATGGACAAAAATAGTCTTTTTAACAAATGGTGCTGGAACAACCAGACATCCCCATACAAAAAAAAGAAAAATTAATCTAGACACAGACTTAACACTCTTCATAAAAATTAACTCAAAATGGATTACAGACCTAAATGTACAATGCAAAACTATAAAACTCCTGGAAGATAACAAAGGAAAAAAACCTGGATAGTCTTGGGTATGCTGATGACTTTGTAAGTAAGACACCAAAGGCACAATTCATGGAAGAAATAATTGACAAGCCGGCCTTCATTAAAATTTAAAACTTCTGCTCTTTAAAAGAAAATGTCAAGACAATAAGAAGATAAGCTACAGACTGGGAGAAAATATTTGCAAAAAAACACATTTAATAAAGACTATTATCCAAAATATATAAAGAACTCTTAAAACTCAAAAATGAGAAAGCAAACAATATTTAAAAATGGACCGCTGTAAAATAGATAGCCAGTGTGAAGTTGCTGTATAACAAAGGGAGTTCAACTCAAGGATGGATGATGCCTTAGAGGACTGGGACAGGGAGAGTTGTGGGGAGTCGAGGGAGGGAGGGAATACGGGGATATGTGTATAAATACAGATGATTGAACTTGGTGTACCGCAAAAAATAAATAAATTTTTTTAAAAAATGGGCCAAAGACCTTAACAGACTCCTCACCAAAGAAGATATACAGATGGAAAATAAGCAAATAAGGGAAATGCAAATTATAACAACAATCAGATACCAGATACATCTATTAGAATGGCCAAAATCTGGAACACTAACAACACCAAGTTCTAACAAGGATGTAGAGTAACAAAAATTTTCATACATTGCTGATGGGAATGCAAAACAGTACAGCCATTTTAGAAGACAGTTTGGCAGTTTCTTACAAAACCAAAGACTCCGACCATACAATCCAGCAATCATGATCTTTGATATTTACCCAAAAGAGTTGAAAACTTAAGTCCACACAAAAACCTGTACACAGATGTTTACAGCAGCTTTATTCATAACTGCCAGAACATTGAAGCAACCAAGATGCCCTTCAGTAGATGAATTGATAAATAAACTGTGGCACACCCAGACAATGGATGGGTAGAGGCTGGAAGACAATGGAATGTTATTTCATTAAAGTATTTACTTAGTGCTATCAAGCCATGGAAGGACATGGAGGAACTTTAAATGCATGTTACTAACTGAAATAAGTCAATCCGAAAAGGCTACATACTATATGATTCCAACTACTTGATATTCCATAAAAGGCAAAACTATGGAGATAGAAAGTGGTTGCCAGGGGCTGAGAGGAATGAATATGTGGAGCACAGAGGATTTGAGGGGCAGTGAAAATACTCTGTATATTATAATGATGGATACATATCATTATGCATATGTCCAAATCCATAGAACATACACCACCAAACATGAACCCTACCATAAACTATGGACTTTGAGAGATTATAATGTGTCAGTATAGGTTTGTCAAGCTTAACAAATGTAACAGCTCTGGTCGGGGATGCTGATAACGGAGGAGGCTGTGCATAGGTAGGACAGGGAGTACAGGTATTCCCCGCTTTTCCTAAATTTACTTTATGCTACTTGGCTTTTATGAAAGACCTATGTTAGTACCCATTTTCATTAAGTGAAAGAAACCCAAAGAGGATTTTTGCTTTTACCAAAAAAAAGCAAAAAGCAAAACTAGCACTCATCCATTTTTTTTGCAATGAGGTGTTACAATGGCAGCTTGCACCCTGAGCAGCAAAAGTGGCACCTCCAAGCTCCTTCCCTGGTAACTACTCAGCATCTCAACATCAAGCCATCATAGCTTTGAACTGTGTCTGTAAGCATCTGTGCATTATCTTGATTTATTTTGTGCATCCATAAGAAGATGTATCCTAAAGTAATTACTTCTTTGCTTCAGGACATTTTGGCTTACAAAGGGTTTCGTGGGAACACTCTACTTTCAGATAGTGGGGGAAACCTGTATATGGAAAATCTCTGTACCTTCCACTCAAATTTGCTGTGAACCTACAACTGTTCTTTTAAAAAAAGTACAAAAGGGCATAAGATGAAAATGAAGAGTGTTCCTCCCATCACTGACTCCAGTTTCAATTCCCAGAAACTGAACACAAAGTTTATTACTGTCATTGTTTTCATAATTTTTCTGACAATTAGTTGAAGATAATTGCTATTTTGTGTTTTAGCATCTGGAATTACGATAAAAAAAAAATCTGATTCACGTTTTTAACACTGCATTGCAGGTAAACCATTTATTTTCACTGAAAACTTTTCAGATTTTCTCTTATCCATGGAGGGATGGGATTCCCCCTAGAAAGTATCGAAATTATTTTCTCCTAGGATTTTTCTTTCATTTATCTTACTTGATGTACTTACCAGACTTTTTCAAAATTAAGAACTAAACTTTCTTCAGCCTGAAGAAATTTTCTTCTACTATGTCTTTGATTATTTCCTGTGTTTCACTGCCCCTTTTCTCTGCTTTGGAATCCTGAGCTACTGTTCAGTTAGCGTCAATTCTGACTCCAGCTGATCAGTCTATGCTTATGCCATATCAGTGGTTAAATATCTTGAATGGTACCTCCAACTAGATTTATTCCTTGGGTCCTTAAAGACTTTCACTCTCATATCTTCCACTTCTGTGGTATGTTTCTGTAATGGATTGAATTGTGGCCCCCAAAAGATATGTCTATCTCAATCCTCAGAGTATAACCTTATTTGACAAAAGCATCTTTGAAGATGTAATTAAAGTAAGGATCTCTAGATGGGACCAACCTGGAGTAGGATGAGCCCTAAATTCAATGGCAAATCCTTAGAAGAGGAGAGAAACAGACACATTGGCATACAAGGGAAGGCCATGCAAAGATGGAGACAGAGATTGGAATGATGGATCTACAAGTCAGGGGACACCAAGGATTGCCATCAGCCACCAAAAGCTAAGAGAGAAGCATGGAACAGATTCTCCCTCAGAGCCTCCACAAGTAACCAGCCCTGATGATACCTTGATTTCATACTTCTGGCCTCCAGAACTATGAGAATATAAATTCTGTTGTTTTAGCACCAAGTTTGTAGTAATTTGTTAAGGCAATCCTAAGAAATTAACAGTTTCCTTCACTTTATCTTCCAGATTCTTACTTTATTTTCAACCACAAGCATCTTTTGATTTAGCCAACTCAAACTTTATTGCAATTTATTACTATATATTTAACTTCCCAGATTATTTTCTTAATTTTGATTGCTCATTTTATCATATCATATTTGTCCTAATTTATGGATGCAAAAAAAATTAGAATCTTTCTGAAGAGATTAATTTAAAAACTTTAATTTCTCTTGTTCTTTCTTGGTCTTGAATCATCTCTATTGGTTCATCTTTCATTTTGCTGGTTTCTCTCAAGTATCTGGTAATATTTTACATCCATTTATGTTTATGAATCACAGACTATACTTGTTAGTATAAGTAATAGGCTTAAGTTTCTTCTATGGTTGTATAAAAGAAGTCTGTTTTCCAACTTGCCTCTCCCTTGTTTATGTGCATCTCTGATGTGTGTGTATATGCTGGGGCAAAGGGAAGCTGACATGTACTGAGGCCGCCATCTTGAACTAGAAGTCTGTATCAACTACTTCATATTATATTCTTTTAATTTCTCTAATAAAATAAATTCAGAGTATTTCTGTTTTTATTTACTTCTACTATGAAATTATTATAAATGAACATTTCAAAATTAACTGTATAAATTAATTGGTGTTAGTAAGTAAATGAGTGAGTGAAAGAAAGCCAGCAAAATAAGTTAAAAGCTAACCTGCTGAAGTGAAGGAAAAAAAAAATCAACACTTTCACTATTTAAAAAGAAAAATGGAAGAAGTAAATAGTGACTTAGTATACATGTAAATAAAAATCATTAATCCTCAGTTCTCAATGTGCCATTTTAAGGAAAAATTCATTTCACTGGATCAGATAGATCATAATCTCCTTTCTATTGCAGGATATTCAATACTTACCGTTTTAGATTCTTGTATCTTCAGGACACATTTTTATTAAATTTTTGCAAATGCATGGATTACTAACTATGCAGACAGATGTGCATCAATTTGTACTTTGAAAATGTATTCCTGTTTATGCAAATTCACTGTCCAAGCTTTGTGCTTGAAAATCAATCTCACAGCAAGTTAAATGGAATTATCTGTGGGGGCTCTGATCTTAGTGCCTTGAATTCATAATTGGATATTTTCCAAATTGCAAAAGGCTTTTTAAAAGTAACTCAAAGTCAATTTCTTCCATTCCTTTATGATTTACAACCCTAAAGCAGAAGTGGCAAGAGGGAAAGGATCAGCTTTGTTGATTGGAGACATTTAAGCTAGTCTTAGAGTATATGAGGGTATTCACCAGGTAGGAGAGAAAAGAAAGGGCATTCCAGGCAGAGGAAGCAAAGAAATCCTCAACAAACTAGGATTAAAACATATTCACCATGATAAAGGGGATCTATGAAAAACCCATAACCAGTATCATACTTAATGGTAAAAGAGGTAAAAGGTTAGGAACAAGCAAGAATGCCTTCTTCACTTCTATTCAACACTGCACTGGAGATTCTTTCCAGAACAATTAACAAGAAAATAAAAAGCATCCAGACTGCAAAGGAAGGAGTAAAACAATATCAATTTGCAGATGACATGATCTTAAATATACAAAATCCTAAGGAACTCACTACAAATCTATTAGAATTAATAAGTTTAGCAAGGTTCCAGGATACAAAATTAATACATAAAAAATCAATTGTATATACAGTATCAATGAGCAAACTGACATGAAATTAATAAAACAATTCCATTTACAATAACATCAAAAAGAATTTAAAACTTAGGAATAAAGTTACAAAATAAGTGCAAAATTTTATTCTGAAAACTATACAACATTCTTAAAAGAAATTAAGAAGACCTAAATAAATGGAAAGATATTCATGGATCAGAAGGCTTAATATTGTTAAAATGGCAATACTCTCCACATTTATCTATAGATTCAATACCATTTTTATCAGAGTCCCAGTTAGCATCTTTGCAAAAATTACTAAGCTAATCCTAAAATTAATATGAAATCCAAAGAAATCAGAACATCCAAAACAATTTTGAAAAAGAAGAAACTTGAAATACTCACACTTCCTAATTTCAAAACTTTTCTACAAAGATACAGTGATCAAGACAATGTGATACTATTATTATGAGTGTAGAAATAAAGATGAATGGAACAGAATTGACAGTCTAGAGATAAACCCTCACAATTATGGTCAGTTAATTTTTGACAAGGGTGCCAAGAAAATTTTAAGGGGAAAAATAGTCTATTCAATAAATGGTGCTGGACAAGTAGATATCCACATACAAAACAATGAAATTTTATCCATACCTCACAAAATTATACAAAAATGAAATCAAAGTGGATCAAATTCCTAAGTGTAAGAAGTAAAACATAAAACTCCTAGAAGAAAACATAGGTGTAAATCTTCCTAACCTCACATTAGCAATAGTTTCTTAGAACATCAAAAGCATAAGCAACAAAAGAAAAAATAATTGTATTTCATCAAATTTTGAATTGTTTTGTGTTTCAAAAGATACCATCAAGAAAGTGAAAAGATAACACACAGAAGAGGAAAAACATCCACAAATCATGTTTGATAAGGAACTTGTGTCTAGAATACATAAAAAAAACTCTTACATTTCAATAATAAAAACAAAATGAAAAAAAGACAAATGTGACAGTTAGAAATAGGTAAAGGATCTGAACAGACATTTCTCTAAAGAAGATATACAAATGGCCAATAAGCACATGAAAAGATGCTCAACATCATATCCACCAGGAAAATGCAAATCAAAACCACAAATAAATACCATTTCACACCACCAAGAAGGTTATGATCAAGAAGACAGATGATAACAAGTGTTGACAATGATGTGAGAAATTGGAATTGATACACTACCAGTGGGAATCCAAAATATTGCATCAACTTTGGATAACAATCTGAGAATTCCTTGAAAGCTTAAACATAGAGTTACCATATGACTCAGCAATTCCACTCCTAGTTATATACCCAAGAGAACTGAAAACATAAGTATAAACACAAATGTTCACAGAATCATTATCCATAATAACCAAAAACTGAAAATCTCATTAATAAATCAATAAATAAAATGTGGTATATCCATATACAGGAATGTTATTTGGCAATAAAAATACTGATACATGCTAAAACATGGATGAAACTTGAAAATGTTATGCTAAGTGAAAGAAGAAACAAAAGACTACATACTATATAATTCCATTTGTATGAAATGTTCAGAACAGGAAAATTTATACTGACAATGTAGATTAGTGGTTGCCTAGGACTCAGGAGATTGGAAGGAAATGGAGACTGAGTGGTAAGTGATATGGAATTTATGGGGGGGATGGGGAGGGTGATGAAAATGTTCCCAAATTGTGATGACAGCTGGATAACTCTACGAGTATACTTAAACCATTGAATTGTACATTTGAAATGGGTGAATTTGGGGGGAGTCAAGGGAGGGAGGGAATACGGGGATATGTGTATAAAAACAGATGATTGAACTTGGTGTACCCCCCCAAAAATAATAAATAAATAAAATTAAAATTAAAAAAAAAATGGGTGAATTTTATGGTATGTGAATTATACCTCAATGAAGGTATTATACGAAAAAAAAAACTTTAAGAATCCCTAACCACTCAGAATCATGGAATTTCAGAGATAAAAGGAATTTATAGACTTTGCTTTATAGATTTTTTTTAAAAAAGACAATTGGAGAGTTTTGTATTAGGTCACAGAACTTGAAGAGTATTTACACTTACAATTTAATTATTTTATTTAATAAATGTTGATATATATGTGATTTCAGAAATCTGTTCATCACTATCACTTTTACCATAACTCAGGAGCTTGATTGCCCCAGAAGGACATCCCACTAATTCTCATGTATAACATGACCAAAGTGAAATTTTTTTATTTTCCCCACTGTCTTCCAATATTCCCAATTTTAGCCAATAGTATCACCATTTTCCCAGTTACTAAGTCAAATATTGAAGGGAAAATTTTTGACTCCTTTCTTTTTCCCTTTTCCCATTCCCAGGTCAATAAGCCATCAAACCCCAGCCATATTACTCAGAAATCCATTCTCACCATGACCTTCTCATTGTAGCCCATTGTCTCTTAACTACCCATAGCCTGCCAAGAAATATCTCCATCTGCCAGGCCCCTCCTTCCCTCCCTCTCTCTTTCTCATCTACATCCTTCCTACTGTCATCAGTAATCCTTAAAGATTACTCTTTCACTCAAAACCCTTCAGAGAATCCCCATAATTTACATAATGAAGTCCAGACTCCTCAGCACAGCCTTCAACCCCTTCCATGGTCTGGTCTAAATTTAGTCTTTAAGGCTCCACCTAAAAAATGTGTTATTTGATGTTTCCAAACACACCTAAGACTCATCAATGGCTACACTTTAACTCATGTTAGGCCACCTCATCACCAACCCTGGAATGTTGCCACCCCAAACCTAATTATCTTTCAAGGTCTTGTTTAAACATTACTCCCTCTAGGAACCTCTTTTTAATATCACCTCCACTCCCAAGTCTCAGTCAAAATTAATGCTATCTTTCTTAATAGTTCTATTTCATTTTACCTCTGCTATCCATGTTACACATACTCATATTACAATCAACAAATATAGGCATGTCCCCCACTAAACTACAATTTCCCATTTTTTTATTACACATAACTCTTAGCATATAAATGCTATACAAATGTTTATTGAATTGTGGCATCACCAAATGAAATGCATTTAAATTAAAATATAAAAAGTATTATACTTATAGATAGCCTATAATATTATACAACATAAAATTGACATTAGGCAAAAAAAAAAAAAGGATACTTTTTACCTTTCTTGCCAGATACAATCAATACCTAAGGTAGTAGAAGTTATAAGGAAGTAAACACATTTAACAGAAATTCTTAAGGTTATATTACAGTTAATAAAACAATAAAATTGTTTCATCTCTCATTTTTTCATTACAGCCCACACATACACAAAACATGTAGCCACCTTTGTTCTATTTTTAGATCCTCATATAATCAGAATGAAATCTATAAAGAATACACAAGGGTGAGGGAGTAGCTTGAGGGGGTAAAAGAAAACCAGTATGATGCTCTTTCTATTTAAAATTCCTAACCATGACCCTCATCTCTGATCAGTAGCATGACCTAGAAGTCTGACTCCCTCCGCTCAATTTCCCTCAATGACTTGCAACTTCTGTGTGCTGAGGGCTATTTTCTAGACCTGCCACATGCCCCATATATGTGAATTTAAATTCTTCTATTTTTGCCACTTTGATGCTGCAAAATACTAAGGATTTTTTCAAAGAATAAAATGAGGTCAGGAAAAAAAAATAGTTGTTCTAAGCTAACTTCTCCCTTTGCCAAAAGAGCACAAGAAAATATCTTCGCAGTGGATGAAAATGAGAAAGCATAAAATATCAAACAGGAACATCCTGTCCTATAAATGCCTGACTCTCAAATGTAAATAAATTTATATCAGTTTGCAGGGAGGAAGAACTAACTGCCATTAGTTTGAGACCATTTGGAGAATCAAAACCCTCTGTTTTATCAAATGATATTATAAAGTATTACCATACAAGTGAAAAATCTTTGTGTTTTTTCATTAAGAAATCAAATTTATGAATTTCTGAGATATCACTGGCATTAATTCTATAAATTTCCTCTGAATCAATGACACCTCAATTATCTCTACTAATAACTCACCACCAGAGAAAAACTAACTCTCCAATAAAGTAATTTACACTAGATTATCTACTGTAAATTTCACAGCACAGCTTTCTTTTAATTACATGGAGTTCACTGGCTTGGGATTACCTTTAGAGTTTTTGTCAGAGAAATAATATGTTATTTGTCCACTTTCCAAATAAAATATAACATAAACATATAACAATAACATAAAATAACAAACCACACTGTTATATAATAATTTTCTCATGTATAATAATTTTTAAGTCTTCATATGGAAAACCAACCTGATTTTCCTATTAAAAATAAAATCTAAATATACCTAGCCTTATCATTTATAAATTTTTCTCAATGCAGAGCAAATAACTAGAATATCTGCTCTCTAATAGAGAAACAGATTTTCTTGGGTGAATAATTAATTCTCTCAACAAAACGCATTAATTTTTTCAGTATTATTTCAGAACACTTAATGAAACTAAAGAAAATAAAAACAATAAAATAGAATGAAAATAATGAGCTAACATTGCTAATATTTTATTTCATATATTACTTATAAGGGAGATAATTATCACACAATAGCTTATGTCTAGTAAATTACAATAAAGTTTAATAAAATACCTGAAACTCTCCAATAAAGTTCTTTCAAGTTTTCAAAGCATAACAATACAGATGAGTAATGCGATTTACCTGTTATCTCTAAGAAAAAAAGATTTATAATAAGACTAGAGGTGAAAGCTGATCTCTCCCAAGAGAAGATAACTGTCCCCTCTTCTCAAAGCAAACAGACTAACTACTAATTCCTATAAACAAATAACTCAGTCACATTACATGCAAAGGGACAGCACACATATCTTTTGATATAAAGTTAGAATGCCTATGGCAGAAAACTAATTATCAGCAGTTCAGCCTTCTAGGATGCATAAAACAGACTGGATTCATGTATAAAATGCTGGAACTACAACCTGAGAACCACATGTAATATAAAATTGATGATTCTTGTAAAGCCACCAAATCTGATGCTTGCTAGTGTTCACTAGCAAATAATTTTCAAGTAGTCAGCTTTCCAGAAATTCATTCTCTTTCTGCCTCTCTTATGAAAAAAAAAAAAAAAACAAAACAAAACTTGGAAAACAAAAAATAAATTCCGTATAAACAATCAAAAATAAATGTGTCCAGACATAGGAAATGACAATTTCTCTACATGTTATTTCTAAGTCCTTCTAATGGATACTATTTTTCTGATTCACAGTCACCTGAGTGAATTTTCACTGATAAGTTGAGAGTTCACATTAATTAGACCACCACAGACCATTTCACTATGCACAGTTATCTTAAGTTTTCCCAGGACAGTTGGTGGATTGGTCAGAGGTTGGACATGAAGTGCCTTAAAGCAAACCTGGTTTGTAGCAGGTGTTCAATGCACAACTCATCATCACTCATTAGCAAAATAAGCAGAGGACAGTGCGGGGAGGAAAATAAAGGGTTTTGTGAGAAAAGACGATTTCTTCCTGTTTCTTGCATCCCCATCTCCTCAATACCTCTCATGTCCTCATACATTCCCCACCTCCCTGAGCTGTGGCCTTCAGATGCTCTTTGCCCAATCTAAGGGTAGCCCTGGGTCCTTTATTTATCCTGCCTCATTTCTTTTTTTTTCTCCCCCCAAAATAAAGCTCCACTAATGTGTTAAAAGGTAAAACACTGGAGGTTTGCATCCACCCCCCCTACTCTTTATAACCTCACCTTTCCAAGACCTCTGACTCAGACACAGGAACAGGTTAGCATAGACAATATACAAGCCCTCCGAAGGAAGATCTTCTAAATTAATCAGAATTCAAAACAAGTCCTTTCCTTCTAAACATCTTTATTCCTATTAGAGAGAAATTCCATAAGACAAAAACAAATGAAATCAAATTACATGACTCTGATGCTGGCATTTCTTTTGACACTTGCTGTGGTTTCCCAACCTTCATTCTTCATCTCAGGCAGCTGCTTAAACTGAGCGGTGGTGGCTACACCTTCTCTTGTAATCAGTGCTTGCTTTGCAGCATGCTTGGATTCACTTTGATGAACCACTTAAGGTCAACTTTGGCTCACTGGGTAATTCTCCACCAGCAGATCAAGAAGGTGAGTGTAACGTCTGTGGTAGGACCAAAAGTGTCACAATTAGGGAAGGTGGCTCATAACCATGGATTTGTGGTCTTTTTACTAAACGCACTTCTGAATGGCCCCTGTAGAACCTTCTGATTTTCCCAATAAAAATGTGGAAAATCCATTTATATCCTTCCTACCCTATGTTATTAGAACTTCCATGCTTGGATAAACCGTGATAATTACCTGGACTAATAAATAAATTATAGTAGATTAAGACAATCTGCATTAACTTCAGAGAGGACACAGACTTTCGTTTTTAAAAAACTTCACTATCAACACTACAATTTTCAAAAATGAGTAATGATGCTTCCATGCAAGAATAAGATGGTTGGAATGTGGCTGCACTAATTTTTATATTTTCATTTAAAAAGATATAATGTATTAATAGTGCCTCCCTTTTTGATGCAATCTCATCCCTCCAATAGGGATATATAGGAATATTCCTCGAATATATTTCTGTCCTTGTTAGGCATAACAGATAACAAGAAAGAGAAACCTATACATACCAGTCTAAGAAAATTTACTGAAGGGACACTGTAGATATTATGGAAAGAAAGGTGAAGTCAAGCCAAACCGGAGAACTGGAAAATCTGATGTCTTTGGAATGATGATACTTTACCATTTGCTTCTCCCTATACTTTTTCACCATGCAAAACAGTTTCCTCTGCTTATTCTGGGTTTATGGCCTCCCCACCCCTTCATCACTTGATCTGGTTGTCACTGACCCCATTTCCACAAGACCTGGTAGTGCTGTTCCTGAGAGTTAAATTATCAAGACTCTCAGAAACCCTTAGCTTGAATTCTCAAGAGCAAATATATTTACTTGGCTCAAATCATCTACTGTGAATGAGCTTCCTTTGACTCTATAAAAAAAAGACATATCTAAAGAAACCAACATGGCAGCTTAGGCCTGACCCTTCAGCAGGAGCTATGGCTCATTCCCAGGAGTGTTGGTGTGTAGGGCATAATTCAATGTAATTTGATACTGCAAATATATGAGCACTTCCTAAGTTCTAGAAAGGTGATGAAATGTAAATTACCCTAAAAACTTAGAAAATTCAAGGGAGCCTCAAAGTAGGTGGGCTATAGAAATGAAGAATGCGTATTAAATAGCTATTGACAGAGGCTATATTTAGATAGGAGTTTCTTTTTCAGATCTGAAGGATTAGAGCTTCCCTTGGACTATAATCTTGATTGCTTCATGCTTCTCCATAATGCTATATAACAATCAGATCTGAGTATCTGACTTAGTTCTCCCCATCCATTCTACTTTTTAAAGAAATAGCTATAAGATTTTCCAAACAGCTCAAGCACGTCTGATTTCTAATATTCTCTTTGCCCATAATCACACTCGTGTATTATGATCATTTCCATCTTGGGTTTTTTTCCCTTCTTTCCTTCTGCTTGGGATTCCTACCCTACTTTCTTCCCCAAATTATAATTAAACTTCAAAACTCATCTCTAAGTCTCTCCTTCTCCATGAGATCCTCCCTAATCAATCCAATTAACTGATATCTTATTTCTCATTTGTTAAATATCATGTAAATGGAAAAAGAGAAAAATGAATAGATCTGAGAATTATGTGAGGTAACATTAATGATGAATATCTGTGATGGACTAACTTCCTACCCTTCCCATTTTCCTTCCTAAGAGAATGTCAGCTTGGAGAGTGGGGGACAATACTCTCATGTAGAAAACAATAACCAGCTTCTCTGGTAGAGAGAGGATGCTATGAAATACAATTCTGGCCAAGAAGATATAAATAGATTAAGCAGTTCCTCAAAAAGGGGGTAAACTCATGTTGACTTAGCTTTTGCCCTCCGTTTTTTTCTGCCTAGTATATAAATGTGATATTACAGATGGAGCAGCTATTTTGTAACCACAAGAAGACTACAAAGAAAAGGGCAAAAGATTCAGGACATAGACTCTGAAATCCCTGAGCCAGCAAAACCACCTACCTCCACATTAAATTTTTTAAATGTTTAAGCCACTGTTATATTTAGGGGGTGGGCGGGGGTAGACAAGACAGTTTCTGTTATATAGAGAAAGCCCTTCTTACTTATATCCTGTTGGAATAGACTGGGCCTAAGTAAGCACTAACTACCTGGATCTTCCACTAAGTTAGTGGAGCTATTTGAATGTTCTACCTATTTATTTATTTTCAGAGTTATTTTATTAGAGCTTTAAGAAAGGGCAATTCGGATACTAGTTAGTTTCCCCACCATCAGACCTGTGCTTAAATAGAGTTTCTACCTTGGAATCCAAAGCCAAAGCTCAAGAATGGTCTTATATACACTTCCAGGAATATCAGATAACAAAGAAAAATGGAAAGCAAGGCTTCAAGTCCAAGGCAATGGAACAGAGTCTTTGGCTGGTAATAAAAATGAAAATTGCCTCAGATTTCACTTATTTCTATTATTCTTCAACCAATCCCCTCATCCGTGCTGATTTTTCAAGAACAAACAAAGGATTTTTTGAAAAATGTTTCAGGCAAATGACAGGGATAACCAACTGTTAGTTTGCTGCCAAGGTCTCTCCTCAAGTCTGACCCAGCATCACTTTCAGGGCACATTAGTCCTAACTGCATCCAATCAAAAATGACCATCTTTTTTTTTTTTTAAGAAATTTTTTAAATAAATAAATTATTTATTTATTTATTTATTGGCTGCATGGTATCTTCATTGCTGCATGCAGGCTTTCTCTAGTTGCAGAGAGTGGGAGCTACTCTTCATTTCGGTGCATGGGCTTCTCATTGTGGTGGCTTCTGTTGAGGAGCACAGGCTCTAGGCACTCGGGCTTCAGTAGTTGCAGCACATGGGCTCAATAGTTGTGGCTCGCGGGATCTAGAGGGCAGGCTCAGTAGTTGTGGCGCACAGGCTTAGTTGCTCCGCAGCATGTGGGATCTTCCCGGCTCAGGCATCTAACCCATGTCCCCTGCATTGGCAGGTGGATTCTTAACCACTGTGCCACCAGGGAAGCCCCAATGATGACCATCTTTAATACCCCAAATTTTAACCTTTATATGCTCACAAGATTTATTTGCAAATAAAGGAGGTCATATGCTGAGAATTCCTCAACACCTTGACTAATGTTAGCCTGTGTGCACTTTTAATATCTAAAGAATCAAAAAACAAAACAACAACCAAAAAACCACAAACAAAACCCTTTATATAACCTGAAGGGATAAAATCTGTGGAACAATTCAGTACTTTCTTGATGTCTTTGAAATTTAATATTTCAAATAATTTTCAAATTAACATATTTAATTTAATAGATTGATATTACATTAATTTAATGTAATTAATACATTTCTCAATTTGATAAAACAAGAGTTTACCTTCTTTGATTTAAATGGAAACAAACCACCAATAAGTCAACTCTTTGATCTTCATTTGGCATTTGTTGTAACCTTTTTTTTTCCCCAACAGCACTGTAAGGGAGCCTATGATAGAGATTCCTTTTCCAACTAAAGTTATATATACTAAATATTATCTAAAAAAAGAGCTGTGACTTTATCAATACCCTTGTGTCAATGTCCTTGCTATTCATAGATGTCTCCGGAAGGTTGTGCCGGCACAACTGGAGACACTGCTAGGTTGCCAGGAATTCTCGCTATATGTCCATAGGAAGTCTGGGCTTTGGTCCAAGGAACTAGAGCTGGGAAAGTCATTCCCTCCCTTTCCAGAGAGTTACTAAGAAACTACCCCATTCTGTAGGCTGTACTTTTCCCACAGCTACCCATAATGATAATATTTTCTTGGCATTATTCCTCAGATACTGTGTTCTACTGGCATTTCTCCAGCTAGAGTAGAGTGAGGCTCCCAACTCTGACAGGTACCTGCTGGGATGGCCCCACAGAAATGTCTATATGAGTTTCTCCTAAGGCACTTAGAGGAAAATCCACAAGGTGTCAAAGCACCGTCCATCAACACAGTATTCTCAAAAGAGCCATTTACAAGAGACAGGTCACACGTACTGGGAAGTGAGATGGCAAATTACAATTTGTTATAAAGACACTGTCATACCAAAGTGAGAAACTGCAGACTTGTATTAAGCTGATGGATAATCTGGCAGCAAACAAACATATACTTAACATCTTTTCAATCTAAGCTGTGTAACTGTTCCCTCCTGTCCTGCATGCCAAGCTTTTCAAAGACTTCATCTCCAAATTACTATCATTAGTAAAGTACGAGGGGGCATCCAGTATCATCTCTCCAGAAGCTATCTCTGGAAGAAGAAGGCAACATAAAAAGAGAGGAATTCAACTCTTTTCAGTGAGCATGTTTATTGACTGCCCAAGGGGTACTTGACTCGCAGATGCACAGATTACATACAGCCCTAGTGGAACCCACAACTGAAGGCATGCATAGTAAAGCTTTCAAAGAGCAACAAGACAAATTCACTTTCGAATAAGCCCACGGACATATGCTCACTGATGCCATCGCGAACTTTAAAAAGCACTTATTACTCATGCATTCTAGCACATTCATATTTCCTAGTATTGTTTCCAAATATTCCTAGCATACCCTGCAAATAGTTTTTCTTTCCCGGAATTTAACATTGACATTACTTTTTCAATTTGTTTGTAAATTTGCTTTCATCAGAGTTTTTAAGATTTTCCTTTCCCTAGAGGATGTCAAAATTTATCACAGCTAAATTTAGAAGGATAATGGAATAGGTATAGCCCCTTCTCAAAGCATTTTATATAATCACATTGTGGCTCGGTCAGAACAACAAATGGTGTTTGGGGGTTCCATACTCTAACAACAGACAGCGCTTTATATTTGTTCTGATAAAGTGGAGGGAGGGGCTTATTAGCACAGCTGGTCTTGGCCACAACTGCTTTCCTCCGGCAAATGGAACATGAGACCATAATCTTTGTTATTAAAATCTCATGACATCAGATAATCTGCACTGTGGCTAATTTCTATGGGGATAATGGAGAGTTAAATGAGGAGAGTTAACTGATGGAGAGTTATATTAGTCAATAACTAACAGGTATTGACTCTGAAGAAGTTTTGAGGCTTGGTAATAACACCAGAGGTGAGGTTTTACATGGAAATCTAGAAAAGCACTTACTGGTATACTAAATAACATTAATAAAATAAGCGTCTTTTGTATTAACCACCTACAGTGAAGTGGCTTTACCAGGCAATATTTAGATAACTGATGTGATCTAACTGTATAGTCGAGGCCTCAGAGCACATTTTGGGATGAAAACCAAACTCACTACCAAATAGGAACACAAATGGAAAGAAGAGCCAACACCCTGGACCTCCTAATATTAGATGTGCCTCCTGGCTTTCTTAATCCCAAAATCCTGCAAGATTTGTAGGAACTATGTAAGACACTTGAAATATTATCTAAGTTTGCTGGAGGTCTGGAGAAGTTCTGCCTGTGGGCAAGTTGAAGTTTCATTCCAAGGCTGCACCTTAGGCAAAGGGACCCAACTGATGTCAGAAGAGAAGAAGGACCCTTAAGGAGTTTCTAGTCCCCACTATAAGTTACACTGGACTGGGGTGGCAATGAGAGAAGAGCTGGGAGGAAAAAAAAAGAGGAATAAGGACTCCATGTGTGATAGAGCAAGGTTGGAAGGAAAGATCCGTACTTGGTGGTAGGTCCACAGGGGCAGGAATTTGTGTCTTGTTCAATACTGCACACCCAGTTTGGGGGAACATAGTAAGCTGAATGAATCAATGAATCAGTTGATTAGGCTATTGGATCCATTTCTTTATTGGTTTCTATAATCCATCACTTCCCAAAGCATGGTCTGGGATATCACTTTAGGTGACAATGGTACGTTACAAACCCTAACTTGGAGATTAACAAAGTTTTCCCTTTTCAGTTTTCTAATAACAAGGAGACAAATCTCAGTTTGGTGCTAGTAGGTCTTTAGCAGCTCTCTACTGTTGTTTTAACAGAACAAAGATATTCTCAGGCACTGAGCTTCCAGGTAACATCATCTAGGTAGAAGTGTAGACTTTTTTGATTTTTCATCATATTAATTTTTATAGTTACCATCTATTTTAGAAGAGGGTTTTTTTCTGATTTGTGGTAGTAATATAATATTTTCTTTTAAAGTAATTTACTTAAGTCCCCAGATTGCACTGATTTAAAAGCAAAACATTAGGTAAATAATGAGCATCGTAGGTATATAAGGCAAAAATAAGAGGATGATACTCAAATGAATTAAATTTGTGAGGCTCTGTTCTAATCACCTTGCGTCTCACATGGGCCTCAGGTCTCACTGCTATTCCAGCAATGGAGACTTAATGTCAACTTTGGATGGCCCTCACAGATGAGCCATGGGTCCAGAAGCTACTCTCTCAGTGCACTAGATGAGCTACAGGTCTAGAAGCCACTGCCTCGCCCAACAGACACAGCAACCTGAGACTAAAGTCCATCAAACAAATCCACATGTATTCTTCAGTCTCCTGGTGAGCAACTTAAATGCAAATGCAAAACTCCACTTCCCAAAATCTACCATAAAGGTTATATTCTCATTGAGAGAGATGCCTGTAACTGTCCCTTCATATTTATTCATTTGACTCTCTACTGCTAAGCTAATTTATAAATAAATCCTAAGTTAATGAATTAATGAGTTTAAGGAATGAGAGAAAATATAAATGTAGAAGTCAAATATCAGCTAGAAATCCTGTTAAATACCAGAAACTCTTTTGGATGATTACCACTTTCATTCCATAGTAAGTAACTGATAGATCTCAAACTAAATTCAGCAACAGTCTGCATTATCTAAATCGGGAGGCCAAAGTTCTTGAACTAACTTGCAAAAGTTGTATGAGTTGCTAAACAATGACATTTAATTTCTGCCATTCAAAACTATGGATAAAAAGGGGCTAAACAAGAGTTGAGGTTCCTTGTGCATTTGCTACTAGTTATACCACTGGATAGTCAATCAAAATACTGATTCACTACAGAAGAGATTCATTGTTTCCTGTGTTCAACCAAGCACAACCAGACTGCCATAGAACAACACTATGAAAAAGTGAAATCATAAAATAAAATTCACACATTCAGTAATCAAAATGGATTCTCATTCTCCCCATTTTTACAAAGGATTCCTTGGTCTGCAGGCCTCTGGAAGCATGCATAAACATTGATACCACCATAATTTAAAAAGAAGAGAGACAAATATAGAGAATGCTTTTATCACCCTTAATAATTCACTTTACCTGATTCTTTTGTGTCTCTGTCTTCCTCTAATTTTATTGGCTTTTTGCCACTTCACAGTAATTAAGACTTAGATGTTGGGACCAAGAGGGAACTGGAAGAAAAATAAAAGGCATTCATCAATCTAACCCAATCACTCCCACCTCTCAGGTCATTACACAACCACCAGAAGCTGCTGCAACAACTTCCTTACTGGCTCAGAGCAACAAGAACACCTAATAACAGACACATGAACTCTAGAATCACTGAAATATTCCCTTCTATCTAAAATAAGTCATACTAATGTTGAAATGCTTTCTAACTGTAAAATTCTTTACCTCACAGGGGTGCCATTGTTTAATACAATAACTTTATAAATATACTTTGAGTTTCCTGGAAAAGTGACATGTAAATAGAGCCTTATTGCCATAACATCTCCCTTAATGATCTAGAAGAGGCAGTAAATAGCAAGCTGATGGATTCACAGATGGTACTAAATTGAGAAGTGTTGCAAACATCAGTAAATGCAGGAAAAATTATGCAAAAAAGACCTAACATGATTTAAATACAAGCAAAACATTTTTAAATTTATGGGGGAAAGAAAATAACATTTTTTAGCATGCTCAAAATACGTTGTCCAGCAGTAGATGCTACAACCAGCATGTAGAAACATGCCAGCCAGAATCATTTTCAATTCTTCAAAATCAACTAACATCCCAACCTGCGTTGAAGGGGGCTGGCAGTCACATAAACATAAAGCTTGTAATAGACGCGGGTGGGGGGGACTATGATTTCATCAGAAACTGCCAATGAGAAGTTCAGGTGTGTATGTTTATAACTTTAAAAGAATACAAAGTTCCATTTAGGAAGCTTATCCCAAGTAAATGTGCTTCACCCTAAGCATTTTTATAAGCCTACATTTGTCTCCCATTTAGGCAGAGCCATCTGTCTGGGCAGATGTTGCATATGGACCAAAACAGAAATAATGTGTCTTAGAAAGGCTGTGCTTGGGGTGGCAGGTGGCTTCAAGTTTGTCCTCTACTTCCCATGGTGACTAATGGGGTACATCGGAGACATGTGGTTAGAAATACCAGCTGCAATTGTGGCGATAGAATAGACACCAATACTACCACCACCATGCTTCCATCTTCTAGGCTCCAACCTGTGCTTTTTGGAAAATTTAGACTCACTTTCAATATCAAAACATTTTAATATCAAAATATATTTATTCCCCCTTGGCTCTCAATACACCTGTTCGTTGTTTCATTTGTTCAGGTATTAGACAACAGTTGCTGAATATAATGTCTTGATGAACTCGGTATAGGCGCTCTCCTTTTCTTTTTTTCTTTTTCAGGGGCCAGGGCCATCCACCTGTTCTACCCAACTGAGTTCTCTGATAACTAAGATTTGACGCATGAGGTCTTATTTTAAGATCGGCCTTCAATGATGTGGTTGATCTGAGGACGTGCCTTTGAACTTTATTATCCTGAGGAATTTATTTACACAGAAAATCATCTTGCGAGTGATCAAAAAGAAAAATAATTTGATGTATCCGTTGAGGTTAACTTCAGTATTCCTGGACCCTAAAAAGGGATCTAAATCCAGTCACTGAAAATTAACTAGAGGAATAAACTACTGTGTGATTAACACAATAGTTTATTCCTCTACATCAAAAAAAGAAAAAGACTAGAGGTCACCAAGCCAGGTCTAGTATGGCATCCCACTATGTCAGGGACCCAGCTTCCATCCACTTCCTTGCTTTGCCATCCTCAGCAGACCTCACAGTTCAAGATGGTTGGTAGCTTGATTCTAACCATCCAACCTGCAGCCCACTGACCAAGAGTTAGTCGTATGGCCACGTCCTGCTGCAAACTGACTGGAAAATAAGGTCTTTACTCCAGACATGCATGTGCCTGGTAAAAATTAGAAGTTCTAGTATGTCTATTGCTGAATAAGACACAATAGATTCTGAAGGATGGCTAGCTTAAATTAAGAATCGTACTTTATAATCTAACTTGTAAGAAATATCTTTGGCTGAAGGTGTGTTTTTATACAACTGGCTGACAGAGTGACATCATTTCTTTAAATGTGCAGGTGTTATCATCTTAAAACAATAGTTTCCCTTTTCATGGATCAATGAACAAAGGAAGAAAGTTTTTTTTTTTTAAGGTTTCAATAATATTCGGGAAGAACTGGAAGAGCCCTCTTTGAATCACCAGAGCCTGGTGGATGATGATGATGATACAACAAATTATGCTGCCAGTGATAATGACCATGAGAGCAAACTAGAGAAACATCAGTGCAGAAGACTTTCAGCTTATCCCCGGACACCTAGCCCACAGAGGCCACTAGGCTCCTCTAGGTGGCTCTAGGTTCCTTTAGATCCTACTTTAATTTACTTCGAAACACACCCTTGAGATGAGAGATGGAAAGCATCATAATATGAAGGTCACCTTATAGAACTGTGGACTTCATTTGCAAATAAAATAACAAAATGGAAAAAAAAAGAATTGTTTTTTAACATTCAAAGCTTGGTCATTTTAAAGATTCTTTGAACGTTAGTCTTTGGTTAGCAAAATGAACATTGATTCTTGACTCTATTCAATACAGTTTCTTTGCACTTAGTACCTGAATAAAATTTCCTATTTTTTCTCAACTTTTAAAGACTTCTGCTTCATGGTTTTACAGTGTGTTGTATCACAGGGATTTCTTTGTTTCTATTATTACAAGATGCAAGGGGAAATGAAAAGTGTTTATGAGATGATAAAACGTAAACTTGAAGCTTTCCCTTTTTCTACTAAGGTCTTTTTACTTTTTTTTAAAGGTAGAATTCTAGGATTAGCTAAAGTAATTACTTTAGTAAGGGCTATTTTAAACATTTTCATCACACTAAACAGTTTTATGTATCCCTCCCATTTTAAAGTATTTAATTAAAATACATTCAGTGTGTTTTTTAATATATTCCATCACATCATATGACCAACTATTCATTTAGCCCTTCTTTAAGGGGTAGCGAACCAGCTACTTTTTGCCTAGCAAGTGGTCATAATTGTTAACCAGTGACATTAATAGTTGTATTAGTTACTGTTTAATTGTTGATGATTCCACAAGTCTCTCTTGCAAATTTCTAGAAACTGAAAAAATACTGCAGCAATAGAAGCTGAAACTCAGAAAAAATAATTAACTAGCAGACGTAAGTGAAAGGAATGTCAAACACTGCAATACTCAGAAGGAATTTTCTTCAGGTATAACAAAAGAAAATTACAGTTCCCCCTAAAACTTAACTTGAGCCTACCTCTAAAGTTTATGTCTAAAGTCCCTAAGCCATTCCCTTTACTTTGCCTAAAAACAATGTATTTGTGAACTTTTAAAGATCCCATCAAACATTTATGATCCACTCGAATGGAAACATTATTCTGCTTTTCTAAGTTTTTTTTCAGAGCAAACAATGAGGTTAATTGAAAATATTTGTAAGAAATATATCTAAATTGCAGGAAATCATGTGTAAACTTCAGGAAATACAATACAAATAGAGGAACCTCTGGTCTTAAACAACATGAGAAATGCAGTGGCTCTGGTGAATAAGTAAGCAGCAGCCGCCAGAAAGAGCACGTTATGGAATTTCCCTCTCCAATCACAGCAGACCCCAGAATAACCACGTTACTTCTGGGCTGTAGGGAGGTGAGCCACTCCTGCCTGGGGTAAGTTTCCATGTTGCGCAGCAGCTACTCACACCCCTAAGAGATGAAAATTAGTCTTGCAGACATCTTCCTGATAAAACCAAAAGAACTCTGAAGATTCATTCTTGATTTGTCAAGCTCTTTGGGACTATTTAGATCCACCTATTAGCAAATAATGCGTAGGGCTCTGAAGCATCCAAAGAATCAGTCTATAGTCCAATTTCTCTGCATTTGAACAACTGTATAAAACCAATTCCAACCAAGGAGTCAAGGACCCTGAATCAACACAATTTTAGGTGCACACAGATTGACCTAAACGAAGGCACAAGCCTTACCCTGCTTCTGAGAAAGTAGAAGAATAAGTTAGATGCATTTTTTCTTAATCCTTTACCCGGAGTTACTGTTTCTCATGTCCAAAGAGTATGTCCGTGACACTGAAATAGCAATGACTGTGTTTAAAAGGTGGGGAACTTCCAAAGAGTGCTCCACAACTTATTATTGTGCTTTTCAGTGCTCAGCGAAATAAAATTTGTTAACTTATATCACTTATGTTAATTCTCTCTCTCTCACAGACATATGCACGCATAAACACACACACGCATCCATACACACACACCCAAAACTCCCTCCACCTGCACAGTTCAGTGACACTAAAAAGCTATAATGGTTCAAAGACAGAACTCTGTGTCACCCAACGCCAATCTAAAATCAGGATATAAAGCTTTTCCCTACTTCCTATGTAATACGAACTAGCAAAGAGTGCAGGCTTTGACTTCAGTTTTAATTCTAGTTCTGTGCAACTTTGGGCATAAAGCTTAACCTCTCTGAACTTCCATTTCCCTAGCCTTAAAATTAGGATAATGCCTAACTCACATGCATATGATAAGGACTAAATGCAGTATCTTCGGGAGCCTATCACACAGTATCTAGCACATAATATGACTTCATTGATACAAGTTTCTTTCCACTCTTCACACGTGAAGCAAGATTCTTGGCATCACTGTAAACTCTGGGGTGAACATTTCTTTGTACACTTAAGGAGAAACTAAGCAACCAAACTAACAGTGTTTAAGTTAAACTACTAAATCGTATCATCTGCTCTTTTTTATTCCAAAATCCCCTTGAAATGTCACACAAGCATTTCAGAAGTGACCAACACTTATGAAGCAAAATCAAAGCTGTCAACTTACTCATTATGGATAGAGAAACCTAATATTTTGTACAGCCTTGAACAACAGTATCTTTAACAATCCAGACAAAAATTATTTCTTCCTGTTCAAGCCCCACAGCAGAGATAAAAGTGCCTGGAAATTTCTGTCTCCCCAGGAGCAGCCCTTAGCCCAGTGCCCAAGGGATGAAGGGTTATGGTTATACCAGACCCCTGCCCTGGTCTGGATACCTCCAGGGTGTGGCCTGTGATGTCTCCAGAGCCTGCCTGCAAGACTGAGCCAGCTGTCCTCCTGAGATTTTGTTTGAAATCACGTCCTTGTTAGGCTTAGGCTTGCTTCCTTTCTGGTCCTGCCTTCCCAACCTTCTACCAGCTTTCCTGAGCAATCTTGCAATCACACTTATAGGAATGAATCTTCTCAAGGTCAGCTTCTAAGAAATCCAATTTAAAATAGGCACCCATCCTGGAACACCTCTGGGCTAAAACATGGGGGCTGTGCCCATTCACTCAAGGGCATGATGATATCCATCTAGAGATAGATGTGAACAATCCAGAGAGAACTGAGAGATCAGCTGCCCTCACTCACATGTGGTAAGACCCATCACTGACCCACACCTGCACTGACTCTGTGCCAGGCACAGCTAGCAGTGTTTTATCCACATGAACCCATTTAACCCCACAACAACTTCATGAGAGGTGAATATTGTTATTATATCTGTTTTTAGACCAAAGAGGTTAGGTGACTTGCCCTAATAAGCAGCAGATCTGGAATTCAAACCTTCAGAGTGCACATTTTTAACCTCCATGCCATATAGCCTCTTAGATAGAGAAGTTACACCAACTTGGCCATAGGATGGAAAATAGATACTATTTAACAATTTTCCATTGGATCAATAGTATTTCAAAGGCGAGGAAAACTTATGAATAGGAATATTTAAACTATAGTTTTAATTTATTTTAATATGACATCTCTACAAACTTGCATCCTAAAATTAATTACATGCCCACGAGTATGGCTTCCTTTTTCTTTAATTGTATGCCCCCAACTTTCCAAACTGACTTTTAATTTTTGTTTTCAAGATACATATCTGCTCTTTAATTTCCTACTAGGCTAAATGACTAAAGCTACTTAATCTTGATTTTTAGTTTATTAAAATTAAATACATGATTTTAATTAGTGGAAGCATTAATACACAATTTAAGTTCCCAATAAAGTTCTGTAACATCACATATGCTATAAGCAATACTTGACATCATGGGTCAGAAGATTTCACTTTAACAAATATCATAATGATATTGTCTTGTCTCAAAGGTATCTTTGAGGAGATTTTTTTATTCTGTTAATCAGTGACATCTTAGTGGAAAGAATACAACTTTTTTTTTCCTGAAAATGTATTGGTAATAAAATGTCATGAAGTAAATAAAGAATCTAGATACACCACAAATACCCTACGTTATCATTATAAACATTTGGGCTGATATCATTTCATGTTGCCTCAGAAGAAACTGACAATGTTATGATACAGAAATGCAGGACTTAGGTCTAAACAGCATATGTCAGGTAAGTCATCTATGTCCAAAATACCCTGGCTAAAATCACCCTAAAGAAGTAGATGGCATAAATCCAGTCCTTCCTATTCCTATACAGTACTCATTTGTCAGGAATCACAAGGAAATACATTGATAAAAATGAGAAGAAAAAATACAAAAAATACCTAACGCAAACTGGCAAGGCATAGTTGTGTGAAATGCTACTTTATCACAACGGTTCCAAATCCAAGGAGAGTAGCACGCCCCCTAGGGTACATTTGGAGGTCACACAGGATAACTGTGATTAAGTATTTAGGGGTGCGTGTCTGTGTGCATGTGTTTGTGTGCGTGTAGGTGTAATTTTGCTATAGATTGCTTTTCTCCTTTCTCCTTTATATAGAGTGCGAACATAATATTTCGAAGCTATACAATTTGACATATTAAATGCCATTATAAATTGTTGCAAAAAAAGGCATTTTTTAATAGAATTGAGAACCACTGCTTTATAATAACCACAAATACAGAAAAGACTCCATAAAATGGCCAGCTTCTACAAATGAATCCTCAGAACTGGATGGAATCTTAGTGGCATCACCCAAGGACATCTGTCTGGTGCATGAATTCTATTACACCCCCAGTCACATGCCTTCTTCCTGACCACCTCTTCAATCAAGATGTTTAAAGACAAAAGCACAGATCTTTAACTTACTTCTTTCAGCCTCCTCTTCACCATATATGAATAAAAACATCAGAACATGCTCCTGAATGATGGTGAACATATTAAAAGGCTTTTGCTAGAAACAGAATATACATTAAAATCTGAAAATTAAACCAGTCAACTACAGAGTTGTTGTTGTTGCTGTTGTTGTTGTTTTAGCTTAAGAAATTTTTCCTTGTTTTTCAGATAAATGTGCAAAAATAGATTGGAGGCATCTCATACTAGTGGACTCATGCATCTCCTATGATGATGCTTCCTCCGCATTCTCTATGGATTAAGCCTACTATTAATAAAAACTGACAGCCTATTTACTTACTACTAGTTTAAAAGATCCTTGGAAAAACATGGCAGTTAAAAGATAATTTATTCACTACTTGATACAGGCACATACACATACACACTCATACATATACACAATTGTTCAATACTATTAATTAGCTCCAAGTTCAAGTGAGAACAACACTTCATCCTTTCACTTCACTTTAGATTCCACTGAGAGCCCACAGTGCTTGCTGCTGGCTTCTGTTCTGTTCTCTAAATCTGTGCCTTGCTCTGTTCCTGGGGTTTTGTTTCATTTTTCTTTGTGTCTATGGGTACTTCCCTCTCCATCTTCTCCTCCTCAGTCTGGGACCCTCTCCTCCACTCTCCCTCTTCCTTCTGCCCTTCCTCTTTTTTCCACCCCTTTTCCTTGGCCATAATCTGGACCTGAGGAATACTTAATGTGTTTGCTCTTATTTTTGTCTTTAGGAAAGTATATATATTCAAGTGGAATATCACAGCTATGTCCTTTTTTTTGGATATTTAACCAAAAGAAAACCTCTCTTCCTCCTTTGAATAAATATTTCTGTCCAACACAAAAGAATATTCTGTAGGCTGTCACATTAGCACAAATAGCATGGAGAATCTCTGCATAACATATGCAGAACTTTTCCTTCTTGGAGTGAATTTCAACCAGTGGCCTGGATGTCCACAGTAAATGTTTTCTGTAGTTACTCTTCCTATTAGTTACTCTCTCCCTCACCATGTACCACACCCTCAAAAACACTTCTTTCAAATCAACAACTATTGAGGCCTCCTTACTCTACTTTTCATGAGGATTTTGTTAAGTTTTATAGCTTTGGGATTTTTATTTTAATGTGTAAATTGTGTAAATAATTATTGTGAAGAAAAATGTAACTCCCCTTGCCAATTCCAAATATTCAAAATCTAATAACTTGCTTTTAAATAGCAATTTCATAGTAAACTATGCTGATTTAAGGATGATTTGAAGCAAAGAAAGAAATTAGTTTGAGGTAATTTTCCATATGAGGTCATCAAGAAAGAACACTTCATTTTCTGAGGCACTCGACAAAATGACTAGGCAAGTCTGGACAGAAGCTGGACTACAAAATACAATGAAATTTTAAGCTATTCACAGAATTAGAGATTAGATAACTGAGTGGGCCTGAGTCTGTTTGTTCAAGAGGCAGAAAGAGAATTAAAGGTCTCTAAGATCCCTCCTAGTCTCTTTCTCCCTCTTGAACAAACAGACTCAGTTAGGCCCACTAAGCCTTAAAAGCCACAGGACAGGACTTGATGAATTTCTTTAGTTTTAGAAGAAAACAAAGGAACTGATTGCTGGAAGTCTGGTGAATCTGGTAAATTCAAGCTCATATTTGAGTCTGCCCATATTTCATATGGCTAGCCTACGCTTTTATTGTGGCACCACTAAATTTTCCTTTATCCTCGGGTTTTTTTCTTTCCTTCTCACTCCCAAGCTCTACTAGGCAAAGCAGTAGAGACAATGGCTTTCTTTTTACACAAGAATCTCTTAAAATTATGCTCTGAATAATGCTTACTATTAGTAAAGGAAAAGCATGTTATGTGTATAGATGTTCTACTTAGGTACACACAGAAGGCTTAAAGCATTTTTCTAAGAGCACTGAGAGATTCATTCACCACCTCTTTCCAGATGGAACCCAGGACAAGGCTCAGAACTCTAATAGCTTCCAGAATTCAGCAAAGAAAAAGCAAAAAAGGAGAAAATGAGACACAAACTACTAAAGCTTTCAAGAAGAAATAGATAACCAGAATAGCTCTATAGCTAGTAAGTAAACTGAATTTGCCAAAAACCTTCCCACAAAGAAAACTCATAGCCCAAACTTCATTGGTAAATTTGAGCAAACATCAAAGAAGGAATAATATGAACTCTACACAAACTCTTCTCAAAAAATTGAGGAGGAGGAAATACTTTCCAACAAATACTAAAGGCCAGCATTTTCCTGATATCAAACCAGACAAAGACGTTACAAGAAAATAAACCTACAGATCAATATGTCTCATGAACAAGGATGCAAAAGTTTAAAACAAAATTTTAGCATATCAAATCCAACAAGATATAAAAATCAATATATCAAGTGTGGTTTTCCCAGGAATGCAAAGTTAGTTTAACATTTGTAAAAAGCAAACAATGTAATTCACTAATTAGCAAACTCAAAAGGAAAACCCATACAATAATTTCAATGGCTGCCCAAAAAAGAATTTGACAAAAATCCAACATTCATTCCCAATAAAAAAGTTAAAAAGAAATTCCCTCAACTTAGTAAATGGCATTGAAGGAAGGAAGGAAGGATATTATAGCTAACATCATAATGATGAAAGACTACATGCTTTCTCCCTAAGATCAAGAATAAGATAAAGACATTCACTCTCATCACTCCTATGAAGTATTTTGCTGGAAGTTCAAGTCAGTGCAATAAGTAAAGGAAAGGCATCTAGAGTGGAAAGGAGGAAGTAAAACTGTCTTTATTCACAGATGACATAATTGTCTACATAGAAAATCCAATGAATCTACAAAAAAAGCTACTAGATCTAATATACAAATTTAGCAAGGTTTTAGGATACAACATCAATATACAAGAATCTACTGTGGTCTTCAAATATTTGCAACAAACAAAGGAAACTGAAATTTAAAGAGAAAAATACTATAAATAATAGCCTCAAAATATGAAACATTTAGGTATAAATCTGATAAAAGATGAACAAAACCTCAATAGTGAAAGTTGTAAAGCAATGTTGAGAGAAATTAAAACTCTGAACCAACAGAGAGATATACTGAGTTCAAGTGTTGGAAGACTCATTGTCATTAAGAAGTCGGTTCTCCCCGAATTGGTCTAGAGATTCAACACAACCCAATCAAAATCCCAGCAAAAATTTTTCGTAGAAATTGACAAAATAAATCTAAAATTCACATCAAAATGCAAAGGACCTACAATAGCCAAAAATAACTTAGGAAAAGAAGAAAAAAGTTTAAAAAAAAAAAAAAAAAAACCATGCCAAATAAGCTGGTCAGTTTTCTAACAACACGCTCCATCCCTGAAAAAAAAAAAAAAAAAAAAAGTAAAAGCAGAACTTGATTCCTCAGAACTAAAAAGCAGTTCAGGAGCTAACCCAGAGTTAAAGATATACTGATAGTTCTTACTACTTGACTGAAACACTTGTACATTCTCCAGACCTTGGAAATGCAAATGATCGATTATATTTATATTGCAATAGCAATTTGACTCAGATTTGGATCAACACATTAACTTTCTGTTTATATACACTTTTTGCCTCCCTTTCTAAGACTTCTAATTTTAAGAGGTTTGATTTAATCCACAAGGATAGCTGTGGTCATGTCAGCAGGAGCTCTTTACTCGATTTGTGAGCTGCATCAGAATTTTATGCAGAGTTTATTAAACTTGCAGTTGCATGGGTCCCATGCAGATATACTGCAGTAGGTAGAATTTTAAGTTGTCCCCCTGGTTTTCCAGCTGGTGTTACTCCAATAATTATGTTTCATGACAAAAGGGATTTTGCCCATGTAATTAAAGTTACTACTCAGTTAACTTTAAGACAGAGGGAGTTTCTAGGAGTGTTTAAGCTAATCACATGAGCCCTTTAAAAAACAGAGTTTCTCTGGCTAGTTGCAGAAGGGAAATCATGGAGATTCGGGTATGAGAGAGGTTATCTGCCACTGAGATGAAGGGGGCCATGTGGTACGGACCTGAGAGCAGGCTTTAGGGGCTGAGAACAGTCATTGGTCAACAGCAAAACAAAGGGGCCTCAGTCCAACAACCATGAAGCAGTCAATTCTACCAACAACTGGAAGGAGCTTGGAAGCAGATTATTCCCTGAAGCCTTCAGCTAAGAGCCCAGCCCAGCTGACACCTCGATTTCAACCTTGCAAGACCCTAAGTCGACAACCCAGTTGAACCCACCCAAACTACTTCTGACTACAGAACTGTGAAATAATTTTTTAAAAAAAGGTATTGTTTTATGCTGCTAAGTTTGATAAAATTTGTTATGCAGCAATAGAAAACAAATACACCTTCTGGATCAACATCTCTGGAAAGTGGTGCACAAGAATTTATATAATATTTAACTAGCTCCGAATTCATTTTATGCACAGTAAAAGACAAATTGAACTAGAAAAACATGATCATAGAAATGAAACAGATTATGCTTCTGAACTTGTCTCTCAAAGCTTGAGTGGGAAAACCCATTTACAATTTGAATACAGTTCTTAGTTAATTCCTTGTTGATGACATTACTCCTTATCAACATGATGAAGAAAACTCTTAAGGTCATTTAATCCATCCTCCAGCTTCCAAGCAAGGTTAAACTATATTCTAGTCAAAATCCATTCATTCTATTTTCAGAAGATCTTTGGTAAATAGACTCACTCTCAGTAATATGATCCAGTGCACAATATCACTTTCCTAACTGCACATTCTTCCTTTACAGACACTCTAAATTCTCTCTAATGTCATTTAAGTCAATTTTTTCTTTCCAGATATTGGAAAAGATAGTTAACAGCTAGCCATGTTCCTTTTATATTATATCCTTTATTTCCTATGAGGACTGTTGAGAGGCAAGGTGCCCATGCCTAGTAGGTCAATTGTGATTGGTCAAGATTGAGGCTCATGTTGTCTCTGTGATAATCGCATAAAAGGTGGGCATGCAATTCAGGTCTGACCAACGGGACCTAGAATTAGGCCTCCTGAATGACCATGAGAAGGATTTTTCTCCTTGGTAAAAAGGGAGATGCACAAAAGCTTTCATAACTTGTTCCCTACTAAAAATCGCAAAAAAATTATGCAAATGCCAAATTCATGTGATACTCATGTCAGAATTCCTTTTCCCTATCTTTGTTCTGCATCTGCCTGAGAGAGGTTGGACCACATGTAATATAACTGCATATAATTCTGCATATAACACTCAGAAACACAAGATAATTAGAACTGCTGGAGTCATCCTGTAACCATGAGAACAGACTTCCCTGATGTCCTGACGGTCTGGATGGCTAATATGAAGAGCACCTTAGTCCTTGAAGACTGTTAAACTGCCAAACTGACCCTGGAACCTCAAAATGCCCCATTAAATGAGATTGAAAATCGCTGTCTTATCGAAGCCATTTTTAGTTGGGTATTTTGATTTTTCCTTATAATCAATGTAGTTTAAGTCACTTTCATATCAATTAGCAACCCCAGGAAATTGACAGGAATGCTTGATGTGTAGTAGTTATCTCTAGTCCCTCTTTCTGGCTTGTTCCTTGAACCAAAACTCCCAAAGATCCTCTAAGGATCAGCAAAGTGGCATATTGTCAGGTAAGATGCCAGACATAGGCAGTCTAGAGGAGGTAGTGACTGCCACCTCTCTGCCTCTTAAAATTTCCCCAGAACCAGTAGGTACCATCGCTGAGCTCAGAATCTAATTCCCCAGAAACACTTTCTGAAGGTGGCTTCAAAATAGGCTGTTAGGGACACAGCAAGTTGGAGCAAACTTGGCCTCCACTCAGAAGAGAATAACTCTGGTAGGATGGACCCCAACCCAGGGAAGAAAGGAACTGCTTCAGTTCCTCTAGGCATGACCGAGGTAGGAATCCTGACGGCCAAGCCCTATGTTGACTGTTCCCTGCCAACCCCAAAACGTGTTTCACAGCAGGAAAACCAGGCTTCCAAGGAAGAGATATATTCCACTTTATTTTTTCAGCAAACAAACTTCCGTGAACATAAGAGTGGAATACACAACATGTTAAGCACATAGCAAATACTGACTCTTTCTTTGACTCATGAATAAAATGTGATGAGAAAATTTTGTAATTAAAGTACTTGGCATTTCCTTTCAAATATTAGTTTCCCGGGTCTCCGCCTCTCTTTCTGATTTACTCTGTGAAATATTTAGTGGGATTGTAGAGACTGGAAGGAAGGGGGACCTGAGAAGCATCACTATGACAGGCCCAATGTCAAAATGCAAATAGCCTAAGAAAGTGGCATATACCTTCGTGAACTTGCCATGGTCCAGAGCCTTGTTCTCGACTCTGCCTGCTCAGAGCTGGATGCTTTTGGTACACCACACTTGTAGATGCTGAGCTGATGCGAACAGCACAACTGACACATCGATCTGAATATCCACCTTGATACAACCAGTACATTCCCTGTGATAGGCACATCTATGAAAGGCCAAATAATAAACCGAACGTAGCTGCATAGGCATGAAATCAGAACAAAGAGAGTTCATCGATGATTCAAAATTTGAGAGGCACAAGCATCCATCACATGGATGGGAAAGTCACAAGAACTGAAGTGTCCATGCCAGACTTCGTGAGCAGTTCTTAGGCAGCCCCTCCAAAGTTTCTTTCTCAGATTCTCCTCTACCCCCCATATAGGTTTCAGTCTGAGCAATCATCTCCCTGCTGACTGGCACATTATTAATCTTTAAATACGTTAATTCTTCAGTTAGTTTATCGTTAAGTCTTAGCAAATCTGGAAGAGCCATTCTGATATTTCCATCTCTCTGTTTTATGTTGATTTTATACTTTCACTTGGGAACCAAGCCTGTCTCCAAGTTCTTTACATAACACCTCATTGTTACCCCCTGGATGCCTTTTAAGTATCACACACATACACACACACACACACACACACACAAACCATGCACATGCCAAATTGATGTGACACTCACAGCGGAATGCCTTTGCTTAATCATGCTCCAGCATCATCCTCAGAGAAGTTGGACCACACATGCACATAACACACACAGAAGAACAACTCCAATCACAGTCTTTATAGCAGAACATGCAACAAGGAACCCTGGAACCGTCCAGGACCACCATTCCCCTGACACTCACCCCTATGTCCTTTCAGCTAGTCCTGAAAAATATTCCCACTCCCGCCAAACTACCTTAGTCATATAATTCCTGGACTAGTGCAGAACTCTCAGCCCTCCTGAATTCACGTGCGCTCCACGCTGCTGCCAGCACACACAGGCAAGTACACTGCAAATGCACATGTACGTGCTCAAAGTCTTGCTCAGTATAACCTCAACTCCCTTGTATTCTCTGGGAGAGAAATTAGTGTAGCCCTATTTGATTTCGGTTTACATGCAGCAATGAAAACACTTTCCATCTCTGAGTGCATTACAAAAGCTTTTTGGTTATAAGGACACATGCACTTGGGCACCTAAATGTACCTCCCCCACCCCAGAAAAAACAGGCTTTCTCAAAAAAGGGAAAAATTTATGTCTCCAAGTCTCACTGTTATACAAACATGAGATTTGATCTCCTAACGTTAAAAAGGCCACTGAGCCCTCCAGTGGCAAAATTATGAAAATGTCACAATGCATATCTAAGCACCTTGGAGGACTTTTCTAAAGACAGGTGGAAAGACAATAGACAAAGTTAAGTCAGTTCAGGGGCTTGGAGTTTTCAAGTTCCCAGACTTTCTGTAAGCACAGTCAGCCCAGTAAATGATGGTGACCACTGTCCAAGCATTCCACTTTCAGGAAAAATCTCTTCCAGGCCATGCCCATAATAGAAAAGTCCTTGCAAATTTATTTACTGTGCTCTTAAAGCAAAATAAACCTTAAGTTTATCTTTCACAGCTGTAGGTTTTAATAAGGAGTTTAATTAAAGGTGCTGTCCCAGACATATCTGGTGAGTCTAGGTCCGGGTTTGAATGATAAAACTTGGGAAAATCAAACATAAAATGCAAACAGCAGTCATTCCTAGAGGTCTGTAGTCAAGGACCAAATGTTTCAACTTGGAGACTTTCTAGCTTGGGCTAAAGATGTTCAATGAATTTGCTAATTATTGTCCCTTGCCATCGGCATTTCCTTGCCCTGAGTTACATCGACTCTTGGGTACCTATTTACAACTCTCTTCTTTGCTTTTCTAATGTCTAAAAAATTAAAGGGATAGAAAGAGTGAACAGGCACTTGCTTTTGATGGCTGGTCAAGACAGATAACCTCTTCTCCTGTGAGGTTCCTGACATTGGACTGTACCACTCTATCTCCCTCCTCATTGCAGTCACCAAGCCAGGAGCCCAAGGAACTGAATATTTTGATCACAGGCTTACAGTCTTGTCTCCATCTCATTATTTCAGCCACTCAGTCACACACTCATTTATAACTCATCCAGCAAATATTTATTGGGTGCCATAATTTTCTATCCTCATGAAGTGTAGATTCTTCACGGAGTGAAGACTCCAAGGAATATAGACTTATTTAATCATATATTCACAAACAAGCTACAAGAAGGACAATCCCCAAGAGCCTTTAAAATATATAACAGTGAGAACCTAATATAGTTTGAGAGACAATCAGGGCAGGTCTCTTTTTGAGAAAGTAGTATTCAAAAGAAATATGAAAGAGCAGGAGGATTTAATGAGGCAAAGATGAATAACAAGAAGGGCATTTCATAAAAGTTTAGTATGTGCAAAGGCCCTGGGGTGGGAGAGGGGCACCAATGCCCTGAGTCCAGGGTTCAGCAGAAGACAAAGCTGGAAACTCCCTGGATTGCTGCATCAGCCTCCTCACGGCTCTGTTTACGCTATTGTCTCTATCCCTAGCCTACTCCCAACTCAGTAGACATAATGATTCCTTTAAAATCTAAGTCAGGTCATGTCACTGCTTTGCCCAAAACCCTCTAATGCTTCACATTTCATACAGTGGAAATGCCAAAAATGCTAACAAAGAACTACAAAGTCCTCCATGATCTAGCTCCTCAGTGACCTCCCCTCCTTCCACCCTCCCCCCACCCAACACACACACACACACACACACACACACACACACACACACACCCATCCAGTCACTCTGGCTCCTCCATGTCCCAAGCACACCCCAGACACTCTCCCATGTCAGGGCCTTTGCTCTGGCTATTCGCTCTGGCCTGCATTACTCTTCCCCCAAATTCCTCATGGTTGACTGCCTCACACCCTTCAAATCTTTGTTCCAATCTCATCTTTTCAGTGAAGCCTACCCTGTGCACCCAATTTAAAAATTAAAACCCTTCCCCTAAACTCCAGCGCTCTGCATGCCCTTGCCACGTTCTATTTTTCTTTTCACCCTGGCACTTATCACCTCCTAACATTCTGCTGCTCTCAAGTGATCCCATCTACTCCCATCATTTCATCCACCACCCACATGTGGGTGGATCTCAAAACTACAGCGTCCTCAGAGTGTGCCTGATCACTCCAGAGAGTCTCAGACATACATATCCAGACCCCTGCTAGCCCAGGCACTCGATAATTCCTTGGCACCAAAGCTCAACGTCACACCTTCCTTTACCACGTGCTTCAGCTCCTCCTGCATTCACATCTCTAACCACACCAGAGTTCAGGTGGTTACTCCACTACGAAGCTATGCAGCTTCTGGGAACCTCCTCCGACATCTCAAATCCAATCAGCAGGAGATTTATTGATTCTACTTCTGAAACATTTCTCAACTTTACCAATGTCTCAGTCTGGTTCTTCTCATCTTGTCCCTTCATTATCCCAGGAGCATCCAAACCTCTGTCAAGCCCAACATCTACACTGTTGCCACTCAAACCATCACAGAATGTAATGATACAATTTTGAGCCAGTCACTCCTCTCCTCAAAAATCTTCAGTGGAAAAAGCCAAAACTATTACTTCTGGCAGAGAAATCCTCCATGACCTAGTTCCTCACTAGTCTCACCAGCCACAATCCCTGTAATTCAAATTCAACATTTAGACATTAACCTTAAGTTAATTAACCTTAAGTTAATGTCACACCTCATGTACATGAGAGATGCTGCACAGAGTAGACATGATGCTAACCTGGTGCTCACACACAAGGTGCGCATGACAAAAACAACGGTCAAGCGGGCATTTCCTCCTGAATCCTCCAAAGTCTCAGACCTGACAGCAGGTTCAGGCTGAGAATCAAGACCAAGGCTGAATTTCGACGCCTCCTCACACTCTAGACTGTAATTTTTGGTCTACTTCTCTGTTTCCCCCACCATATCATGGACCCTTTGAGGATGGATGTTCTACATTAGCCACCTCGGATAGTGTCTGACAAACAGTGAATATTCAAAAAAGGTTTTGAACATTGAATAAACTGACCTATCAAATCAGTGCGGGCTTATTTTTGTGAGATCTTTGTTAGCTGCGTGTACCTAGGCAGATTCAAACTCAGTGATGCACACTGAATTCTTAGCAGCACACCGCTTTACATTTAATCAAAACAACCCTCTCCTTTTAGACTCTCTCATCATTCTTTCATTATCCACATTTCTTTTCATACTTATAGCTTATATTCTGACCAGTTAAATCCTATTTCCTTCTTTGTTGTCTACACACACACACACACACACACACACACGCACACTCCTTTCTTCATGTTAAGGAGCACATATTAGAAAAATCCTAAAAGGATACTTTATTCCATAAATAAATTTTTTGAAACCAGATTTTTCATTTTTTGCCTTTTTTTGGCATTTTGTTCTTATTTACAGATTCTTGATCAGGTTTCACAAATCCAAGGAGGTGCTATAATATTATACATTTTTAAAGGATCAAAATAAATTATAAAAGTGTAACAATGTGAAAAGTCAAAATGGTTACATTTATTTCCCGGAGATGCAAAGTTTAAAACATAGTTTCACAATCACACCTCAAGCAAGAATTTTAAATTTTACGGCACCATCTTTGAGCTTTCATTAACCGTTTTTCATGAGACTTTATTAAGCATATATTATATATAAGGTGCTGCTCTGGACACTGCCATAAGATAAGAAAACAATGAATTTGCCAGATATCTACTACATAGTATCCTCTTCATATTTAATAAACCCTATCCATGTGAGAGCTGTGCCAAAAACAGTAACATCATCCTTTCTTTATGCAGGTAAAGATCATTGTCATGTCTCAGGATGAAACCTGCGTTGCAGGAAGATAACCGTAGAACCACGTCTTCATTTCTCCTATAACACAGCAGTCTGAAGAACACATAGTTTGGGAGATTTCTGTGAATTCACAGGAGTCAGAGGTCTTAAAAAGTGAACTGGATGATCTGACACAGAGAGGCCTACGCTACACCTGGGCATCATCCTGCTCCAGCTTGCACAGTCCCAAGCCAATATTTTAGGGAGAAATAAAAGCATCTGAAAGAACACACCATTCTTGCATCAGGCCATCGACAATTTCATAACATTCATACTCCTTTAATATGCCCAAAATTCTCCCTCAGAACACAGAGACTTACCAACTTCTGAAGTTATTTTTCCCCCAACTTAAATTCCTAAGAAAATTTAAATCCTTCAGACTTTAGCAGCTGGAAAACTCCATTTACACTGGCATTACAGTCTATTTCTACCTGGCAGCAACATTCATCAAACACCTACATGCCACTGTATAGAAATGAGTCATTTCCTCCTCTGGGGGAGATTTAAAGCACAACTCTGCAAGGCAAAATAGTCTGAAGAGCTAGAAAGTTACATACCTACCAAAAAAGGAAACACTGAACCATAGTCTCTGAGTGAAAATAGGCAGAGAATATAAAAATATAAATTGAGTGTAAGGTTTAATGAACATCAACACCTTCATGAATCAAAACGCCTAGGCAAAAAAGCTTAGTGTGAAAAAAAGTCCTCAGAAAAATGCCTATAATTGTACACCAAATGAAGCAGCCCTTAATCATTTAAAACACAACTCTGTGGCAATTTTCAACTAAGGAATGAATAGATTCATCTCTAACCAACGAAAACTAGATTCTTCTAACTTGTTACACCATTCTTCACTTTTTCTCCCTTTTTGGTTTTCCACTTATTTCTGGCGAGGCATGAAGGAAAAAAAAAATGAAAAGAAAAGAAAAGCGAACAGGAAAAGTACTATGCAAACTCCGTCATTTGGAGATTTAACTGGGATTCTGAAAATTTTCTAATGGCTGGCATCTTTTAAAAGCCAGTTTTTTAACAAGGGTCCTTAAATTACTGAATCACTAGAAGCAGTAAGAGAATATTCTACTGAAGCAATAATAAATTTTCCAATTCTGGCCTTATAAGTAATAGCATAAAAGTAGAAATAACCCAAATGTCCATCCATAGATAAATTAATGAACAAACTGAAGTATAACCATACAATGGAAATCTACTCAGCAATAAAATGGAGTGGACCATTAACACCTGAAATAACATGAATAAATCTCAAAATAATTACACTGAGTGAAAAAAATATAGCTCCCCTCCCCCCCAAAAAAATACCTCCTATATGATCTCATATATAAAACTCCTGAAACATGCAAACTAAATCTCCAGTGAAATAAATCAGATCAGTGGTAGCCTAACGAACGGGATGGAGGGAGGGAGAGAGGGATTAAAAAGTGGCACAAGGAAATTTTCTGGATCCCCAAAAATGTCTTTTATTTGATTGCAGGGAAGATTTTACACATTCAAAACTCAAATTGTACACTTTTGACAAGTGAAATTTATAACAATAATGCTGAAATAAAGCTGTTTTTTTTTTTAAAAAAACAATCTGCTCATAAAATGCCACTCCCACAAAGAAGTCACTGAAGCTCCTGTCAAAATTAGAACTTCCTGGGGCTCTGGTTCAAGATGGCAACAGAAGAGGGTCCTAAACTCACCCTCCACAAACACACTGAATCTATAGCTACATATGGAACAACTTCCTCTGAGAAAAACCTAAGAAGTGGCTGAGCAACTCCTATACATCAGCTGAATGAGAGAAGGCCCACATCAAAGTGGGTAGTAGAGAATGGGGCACAATGTGGCCATAAATTAAGAGAAACTTGGCCTTATTCAACATTTACCTCTTGATGATGTAGCAATAAGGGACTATGAAAGTAATGGATAAATATAATTCACAGAAAATCCCCAATGATAAGAAGAGACAAGACTGGCTTAAAACAGAAAAAGGAAGGAACAACTGTAAAACAGGAAAAATATGAAAGGCCACCATTTTCAAACCCAGAATAGGCAGCATACATCTCTGGTCCTGGAAAGAAGGGAAACGTGAAGTGGCCTTTTTACTTTTGTGTGCTTCTCCACATATATGTTTTTTTTTACACACTTGCACACATAAAAACTACAAACTTAGGAAGTACAGCTTACAATCATCTGGGAGGTGGGCAGTGAAGGGAGATGCTGTAGACAGAGCACAGGACCTCTAATGCTACTCACAGTGGAAGGGGGCATTGCATGTTGGGAAAGGAAGATGCAAAGAGAGTGCAGAGAATGCAGGGAGGAGCCCAAAAACTGGGCCCCATCTCAGCCGAAAATTACTGCCTTTTTTAGAAACAGAATTTTTACTTGTAAAATATTTCTTTTTATACATATACTCTACTAAAACTTTTATCTGCATACTCTACTAGAATATTGTCAGGAGATAGAATAATTACTTGCCTGGTATAATTTGAAGAGTTCCCTCTAACCACAAAAAGTTTAATAACTCCATACAAAAGAAGAAAAAGGGATAATGTATGACATGCACTAGTTGAAATATAATAGAAAATTAACCAAGATACAAATGAACAATATACTGCAAACACAGATGCTGTATTAAGTATCCCATTATATTAACCTTCCACAGCAAATCTATGTTCGCTCTTTCTCAATGAAAAATGCATGAGAAGACTTACTAAAGAAAGGACCAAATTGACATATAACCTTCTGTAACTACAGAACACATCATTAGAATAAAATAAAGGTATAAATAACATGAAAATAATAAATATCTAAATCCAAACTAAAATACAAAGACAAGACTATTAAAGGTTCTGAAAACACCTCATTTCATTGCAAATGAAACATTGCTCTGGAGACACAGGGAGCTGTAAATTTGCTATTTTGAGAGCACAATTGAGCATCTTAATAGCAGTCAGTCTATTGTTCAGTTTTTAATTTTCATGATTGATAAATATACTTGTAGTCTAAGCCACAAAATACCTATTATCATATTAACTTTTCACTGAACCAGCAATAAATTCCTAGTTTTTATTAACTCAAATCAGACAACTTTACTACTCTTGCTACAAAACCAGTCAATAAAAATGTCAATAACTTAGTCTTCCAAAACACAAACTACTGAAGCATTTCATAATAGACCATAATAGACCAACAGAGCTTCAAATAATTCCCTTCCCTGTTGAATTCCTAAAAATCAACCTTATATTCAAGATTCCTAAATTCCCTCATATTTCTCTATGATCACTTATAAAGTCAACCAGAAAGAATATTGACAATGAAACTTATAATGGCTAACATTTGTTGAAGGCTCTTAGGACAGTGCCAACCACTGTGCTAAGTGCTTTACATGAATTTAATCCTCAAAGCAACCCTATTAGATAATTAGTATAATTACTCCAATTTCTACATGAGAAAATGAAGAACAGAATGATTAAATTACTTACCTAAGTTCACATAGCCAGTAAGTGATGGAGCCAGAGTTCATACCCATGAAGACAGGTTCCAGAGGCCACATCTTAACTGTAAGTTTAACTGTTAATATAGCATTTTGTCCTTTCCAATCATCTACAAATGATACCTTTCAGTATTTAATCTCAAATAAAATTAACACTGACTCTTCTATGTTATTATGCTGAGTTATGTGGGGCTATAATGAAATGTAGACACGGACACTATGCCAAGATGCTTCAAATAAAATGAGAAAAGACAAAGAAATAGTAAAATAATTAGAGTTTAAGACAGTAAAAAAAATACATTTCAAAAGCCACTACCTATATTAATTGCCAAGTTAATTATCTGTACATATGCAATAGAAATTTAGAGGCAGGAGAGAGAACTCCAAGATACGGGCTCTAGTTCTGACACCTCACTACCAGCCCTGTGATTCAGCCAAGTCAATTAGTTTCTGGGAGCATTGTTATATCAATTTGTATAACAATTCCACATTATATTGATATGAGCTTCTTTCAAATCATGGGTTACAATCCATTAGTGAGTAGTGAAATCAATAAAATGGGTCAAAACCAGCAACTTCATAAAAAACGAAATGGAATGTAATGAAAAATATCAGAAGTTGTCCTAAGTTTCTTGGATTTTAAAGTATATATGTGTATTTGAGTGTGTATATGAAATTTTACAGGTGTAAAATGTATTTCTTAATATGCACATGGTCATGAAAATTTGAAAGCCATAGTTATATTCTAAATTGTTAGGGATGCAGGAGATTGTATACATTAGAAGTTCTTGTTCCTATAAAGATCATTTGAAAGGTGAAGAAACAGCTTTCTCTACACTGCAAGCTCCTCAAAAATGGCAACCTTGTCTTACTAAATAATATTTGTACTCTCAGCACTAGCACAGTGCCTGACACAGAGCCAATTTTCAATAAATGGTGGAGAGCTCAATGGATAAATAGATACAATCAGAGAAATTTTAGGAACTTAGAATTTACCTCGATTTTGAAGAATTGATAGTATTTGGATAATTTTTTTAAAAGAGTGTGGGCATTCTTAGAATTCATTCTTTCATTTCCCAACCATATACTAGGGATGGTAAGGACACAGAACAAAAAGCTTTCTATTCAGAGGAGAGAGACAATAAACTGAATGAATGACACTGCTAAGTCATGATGGTCCCCCCCCCCCCAGTTCATTGATTCCACCCCCAGCCCTTTGAGTAATGGGAAGATTATAGGTCCTGGAGTTTAAGTCTTGAAAAATGCACTGAGGACACTGAGAAGAGCCAATGTTAACCCTTTTCTTAGAAAAGATAAAATCAGAGAGTTGTGATTCATGTTTCCTATTTTAAACAGGAGTAGAGAGAATAAAGGTTAGATATTACCTAAAAAGCAGGTCACGGAACCAGAAATTAAAAACTCAGGCTTATTCTCTTAGCATCTTAATGCAACCTACCTTTAAGGACTGGGTGCCAGAATTACTCAATGATTCTCCCAGAGAAATCGGTGAGTCACTGCCTTCCCTAAGCAGTCTGTGCATCCCAGTACTGAATCAGGTAGGACTTCAGTCATAAATCAGCACAAGGGAAGGTGGTTTATCTGTGGCTCAGGGCACTGATGCATAATCAGAAGCACTGGGTGTGAAGGTGGGATCAAGATGGCAAAGTAGGGAGAGAAGAATCAAGATGGCGGAGTAGGAGGACGTGTGTTCACTCCCTCTTGCAAGAGCACCGGAATTACAACTAACTGCTGAACAACCATCGACAGCAAGACACTGGAACTAACCAAAAAAAACCAGCCCACATCCAGAGACAAAGGAGAAGCCGCAATGAGACAGTAGGAGGGGCGCAATTGCGTTAAAATCAAATCCCATAAATGCTGGGTGGGTGACTCATAAGCTGGAGAACAGTTATACCGCAGAAGTCCTGAGGGTTCTGAGCCCCACATCAGGCTTCCCAACCCAGGAGTCCAGCAATGGGAGGAGGAATCCCCAGAGAATCAGACTTCGAAAGCCAGTGGGATTTGATTGCAGGATCTCCACAGGACTGGGGGAAACGGAGACTCCACTCTTGGAGGGCACACAAAAAAGTGTGCTCACCAGGACCCAGGGGGAAGGAGCAGTGACCCCATAGGAGGCTGAACCAGACCTACCTGCTGGTGTTGGAGGGTTGCCTGCAGAGGTGGGGGGCAGCTGTGGCTCACCGAGGAGACAGGGGCACTAGCAGCAGGGGTTCTGAGAAGTGCTCATTGGCATGAGCCCTTCCAGAGTCCACCATTAGCCCCACCAAAGAGCCTATAAGCTCCAGTGCTGGGTCGCCTCAGGCCAAACGACCACCAGGGTGGGAACACAGCCCCACCCATTGGCAGACAGGCAGATTAAAGTGTCACTGAGCTCCACCCACCAAATCAGATTAAAGTTTTACTGAGCTCCACACACCCAGGCCAACCCACCATCAGTCCCTCCCATTAGGAAGCACCCACCAGCCTCCTAGACAGCTTCCTCCACAAGAGGGCAGACAGCAGAATCAAGCAGTATCAGCACTATTTCATCTGGTGGAGCTGAAAACCACAGCCACAGAAAGACAGAGAAAATGAAAAGGCAAAACACTTTGTACCAGATGAAGGGACAAGATAAAACACCAGAAAAACAACTAAATGAAGAGGAGATAGGCACTCTTCCAGAAAAAGAATTCAGAATAATGATGGTGAAGATGATCCAGGACTTTGAAAAAAGATTTGATGCAAAGATCAAAAAGTTGCAAGAAAAGTTTACCAAAGACCTAGAAGAATTAAAGAACAAACAGAGATATGCAACACAATAACTGAAATGAAAGATACACTGGAAGAAACCAATAGCAGATTAACTGGGGCAGAAGCACAAATAAGTGACCTGGAAGACAGAATGGTGAATATCACTGATGCAGAAAAGAATAAAGAAAAAAGAATGAAAAGAACTGAAGACAGCCTAAGAGACCTCTGGGACAATGTTAAATACACCAACATTTGCATTATAGGGGTCCCAGAAGGAGAAGAGAGAGAGAAAGGACCTGAGAAAATACTGGAAGAGATTATAGTTGAAAACTTCCCTAACATGGGAAAGGAAATAGCTACCCAAGTGCAGGAAGTGCAGAGAGTCCCAAGCAGGATAAACCCAAGGAGAAACATGCCAAGACATATACTAGTCAAACTGACAAAAATGAAAGACAGAGAAAAGTTATTAAAAGCAACAAGGGAAAAACAATAAATAACATACAAGGGAACTCCCATAAGGGTAACAGCTGATTTCTCAGCAGAAACTCTGCAAGCCAGAAGGGAGTGGCATGATTATTTCAAGTGATGACGAGAAGAACCTACAACCAAGAATACTCTACCCAGCAAGGATCTCATTCAGATTCAACGGAGAAATCAAAAGCTTTACAGACAAGCAACAGCTAAGAGAATTCAGCACCACCAAACCAGCCTTAAAACAAATGCTAAAGGAACTTCTCTAAGCAGGAAACATAAGAGAAGAAAAGGACCTACAAAAACATAAACAAAACAATTAAGAAAATGGTAATAGGAACATACATATCAATAATTGCCTTGAATGTAAATGGACAAAATGCACCAACCAAAAGACACAGACTGGCTGAATGGATACAAAAACAAGACCCATATATATGCTGTCTACAAGAGACCCACTTCAGATGTAGGGACACATACAGACTGAAAGTGAGGGGATGGAAAAAGATATTCCATGCAAATGGAAATCAAAAGAAAGCTGGAGTAGCGATACTCATATCAGATAAAATAGACTTTAAAATAAAACATGTTACAAGAGACAAGAAAGGACACTACATAAAGATTGAGGGATCAATCCAAGAAGAGGAGATAACAATTATAAATATATATGCACCCAATATAGGAGCACCTCAATACATAAGGCAAATGCTAAAAATTATGAAGGAGGAAATCGACAGTAACACAATCATAGTGGGGGACTTTAACACCCCACTTACACCAATGGACAGATCATCCACACAGAAAATTAATAAGGAAACACAAGCTTTAAATGACACAATAAATCAGCTGGATTTAATAGGTATCTATAGGACATTACATCCAAAAACAGCAGATTACACATTCTTCTCAAGTGCACATGGGACATTCTCCAGGATAGATCACATTTTGGGTCATAAATCAAGCCTTGGTAAATTCAAGAAAATGGAAATTGTATCAAGCATCTTTTCTGACCACAATGCTATGAGATTAGAAATCAATTACAGGAAAAAAAAAAACTGTAAAAAACACAAAAACATGGAGGCTAAACAATATGCTACTAAATAACCAACAGATCACTGAAGAAATCAAAGAGGAAATCAAAAAATATCTAGAGACAAATGACAATGAAAACACAATGATCCAAAACCTATGGGATGCAGCAAAGGCAGTTCTAAGAGGGAAGTTTATAGCAATACAATCCTACCTCAAGAAACAAGAAAAATCCCAAATAAACAATCTAACCTTACACCTAAAGAAACTAGAGAAAGAAGAGCAAACAAAACCCCAAGTTAGTAGACAGAGAGAAATCATAAAGATCAGAGCAGAAATAAATGAAATAGAGACAAAGAAAACAATAGCAAAAATCAATAAAACTAAAAGCTGGTTCTTTGAGAAGATAAATAAAATTGATGAACCTCTAGCAAGACTCATCAACAGGGAGAGGACTCAAATCAATAAAATTAGAAATGAAATAGGAGAAGTTACATCAGACACTGCAGAAATAAAAAGCACCATAAGAGATTACTACAAGCAACTATATGCCAATAAAATGGACAACCTGGATGAAATGGACAGATTCTTAGAAAAGTATAACCTTCCAAGACTGAATCAGGAAGACATAGAAAATATGAACAGACCAATCACAAGTAATGAAATTGAAACTGTGATTAAAAATCTCCCAACAAACAAAAGTCCAGGACCGGATGGATTCACAGGTGAATTTTATCAAACATTTAGAGAGGAGCTAACACCCATCCTTCTCAAACTCTTCCAAAAACTTGCAGATGAAGGAACACTCCCAAACTCATTTTATGAAGCCACCATCACCCTGATACCAAAACCAGACAAAGATACCACAAAAAAAGAAAACTACAGACCAATATCACTGATGAATTTAGATGCAAAAATCCTCAACAAAATACTAGCCAACAGAATCCGACAACACATTAAAAGGATCATCCACCGTGATCAAGTGGGGTTTACCCCTGGAATGCAAGGATTCTTCAATATACGCAAATCAATCAATGTGATACACCACATTAACAAACTGAAGGAAAAAAAAACACATGATCATCTCAATAGATGCAGAAAAAGCTTTTCACAAAATTCAACACCCATTTATGATAAAAACTCTCCAGAAGGTGGGCACAGAGGGAACCTACCTCAACATAATAAAGGCCATCTATGACAAGCCCACAGCAAACATCATTCTCAATAGTGAAAAACTGGAAGCATTCCCTCTAAGATCAGGAACAAGACAAGGATGCCCACTCTCACCACTACTATTCAACATAGTTTTGGAAGTCCTTGCCACAGCAATCAGAGAAGAAAAACAAATAAAAGGAATCCAAATTGGAAAAGAAGAAGAAAACTGTCACTGTTTGCAGATGAGATGATACTATACATAGAAAATCCTAAAGAGGCCACCAGAAAACTACTTGAGCTAATCAATGAATTTGGTAAAGTTGCAGGATACAAAATTAACACACAGAAATCTCTTGCATTTCTATACACCAACAATGAAAGATCAGAAAGAGAAATTAAGGAAACAATCCCATTCACCATTGCAACACAAAGAATAAAATACCTAGGAATAAACCTAACCAAGGAGGTAAAAGACTTATACTCACAAAACTATAAGACACTAATGAAAAAAATCAAAGAATACAAAAACAGATGGAGGGACATACCATGTTCTTGGATTGGAACAATCAATATTGTGAAAATGACTATACTACTAAAAGCAATTTACAGATTCAATGCAATCCCCATGAAATTACCAATGGCACTTTTCACAGAACTAGAACAAGAAATTTTACGATTTGTATGGAAACGCAAAAGACACCGAATAGCCAAAGCAATCTTGAGAAGGAAAGACAGAGTTGGGGGAATCAGGCTTCCTGACTTCAGGCTATACTATAAGGCTACAGTGATCAAGACAGTATGGTACTGGCACGAAAACAGAAATATAGATCAATGAAACAGAATAGAAAGCCCAGAGATAAACTATGGTCCACTAATCTATGACAAAGGAGCCAAGGATATACAATGGAGAAAAGGCAGCCTCTTCAATAAGTGGTGCTGGGAAAACTGGGCAGCTACATGTAAAAGAATGAAATTAGAACATTTCCTAACACCATACACAAAAATAAACTCAAAATGGATAAAAGACCTTAATGTAAGGCCAGACACTATAAAACTCCTAGAGGAAAACATAGGAAGAACACCCTTCGACATAAATAACAGCAAGATCTGTTTTAATCCACCCCCTAGAATAATGGAAATAAAAACAAAAATAAATAAGTGGGAACTAATGAAACTCCAAAGCTTCTGCACAGCAAAGGAAACTATAAGCAAGATGAAAAGACAACGCTCAGAATGGGAAAAAATATTTGCAAATGAATCAACAGACAAAGGATTCATCTCCAAAATATATAAACAGTTCATCCAGCTCAATATCAAAAAAACAAACAACCCAATCAAAACACGGGCAGAAGACCTAAATAGGCATTTCTCCAAAGAAGACATACAGATGGCTGTGAGACACATGAAAAGCTGCTCAACATCACTAATTATTAGAGAAATGCAATTCAAAACTCAATGAGGTATCACCTCACACCGGTTAGAATGGGCATCATCAGAAAATCGACAAACAGTAAATGCTGGAGAGGGTGTGGAGAAAAAGGAATGCTCTTGCATTGCTGGTGTGAATGTAAATTGATAGGCCATTATGGAAAACAGTATGGAGGTTCCTTGCAAAACTAAAAATAGAACTACCATATGACCCAGCAATCCCACTACTGGGCATATACCCAGAGAACACCATAATTCAAAAAGACACATGCACTCCAATGTTCATTGAAGCACTATTTACAATAGCCAGGACATGGAAGCAACCTAAATGTCCATCAGCAAATGAATGGATAAAGAAGATGTGGTACATACATACAATGGAATATTACTCAGCTGTAAAAAGCAATGAAACTGGGACATTTTTAGAGACATGGATGAATCTAGAGACTGTCATACAGAATGAAGTGAGTCAGAAAGATAAAAACAAATATTGTATATTAACACACATATGCGGACTATAGAAAAATGGTACAAATCAACCAGTTTGCAAGGCAAAAATAGAGACACAGATGTAGACAACAAACATATGGACACCAAAGGGGAAAGCGGGGAGGGTTGGGGGGGGGAACCAATTGGGAGGCTGGGATACCAAATTGTACACTCTAAATATATGCAGTTTATTGTAAAAAATAAACAAATAAAAAGTTAAAAAAATTTTTTAAATTTAAAAAAAAAAAAAGATGGCAAAGTAGGAAGACCCCGAACTCATCTCCTCCCATGACAAAACCAAAACTACAACTATGTATAGAACAACTCTCTCTCTCTGAAAACAGCCCGAAGATTAGCAGAATAGCTCTCCTACAATTAATGATATAAAGAAAAAACCACACCAAGACGCACAGGGGGAAAAAAGAAGCAATCTAACCATGACCCACATTCCCATTGGGTGATCCAAAAGAGGAAACAGATCTCACAAACTCAGAGGTCCTCCCTAAGGAACGAGATGTATGAGCCCCACATGGGGCAACTCTCCACCCACCCCCTCCAAGGCAGCATCTTCTGATGCACTCTGGGAGAAGCTCCAGCCCCTGCAACTCTGCAAAGATGGCAGCTTTTGACTCACCCCAGGAGAAGCCCCAAGCCATGCTCACTTCCATGCCAGCCCTCCCTCCAAAGCCACTGGACACACACAGTCTGCATAGGGACACTCCTACACAAGGATACACCTTCAATACCAGGAAAGGTAACTGTTTTCTCTGATTCACAGAGACAAACACAAAGTTAAACAAGATGAGAAGGCAAGAATATGTTCTAAATGAAAGAACAAGATAAAACCACAGGAAAAAAAAACTAATGAAATGGAGATAAGTATTTTACCTGACAAAGAATTCAAAGCAACAGTTATAAAAATACTAACTTAACTCAGTCAAAGAATAAAGGAATACAGTGAGAAATGCAAAAAAAAGAAAACATAGAAAGAATGAATCAGAGCTGAAGAAAATAATTGAAATGAAAAATACACTAGAGGAAATCAACAGCCGATTTGGAAATACAGAAAACAAGCAACCTGGAGAACAGAAGAGTGGAAATCAACCAATCAGAACAGCAAAAAGAAAAAAGGATTTTTTAAAAATGAGGATAATTTAAGGGACTTCTGGAACAACATCAAGCATACTAACATTCATATCATAGGGGTCCCAGTAAGAGAAGATAAATAGTACAGGGTAGAAACTATATTTGATAAAATAATGGATGAAAGCTTCCCTAACCTGGGGAAGGAAAGAATATTCAGGTCCAGGAAGTACAGAGTCCCAAACAAGATGAACCCAAAGAGATCCACACAAGACATACTATAATTGAAATGGCAAAAGTTAGAGAGAATTTTAAAGACAGCAAGAGGAAAACAGAGTCACATACAAGGGAACCCCCATAAGGCTATAAACTAAATTTTCAGCAAAAACATTGCGGCCAGAGGGAATGGCAACATATACTTAAAATGCTGAAAGGCAAAAAACTACAACCAAGGATACTCTACCTAGCAAGGTTATTGTTCAGAATTGAAGAAGAAATAAAGAGTTTCCCTATAAGCAAAAACTAGAAGAGTTCATCACCACTAAACCAGCCTTAAAAGGAATGTTAAAGGAACTTCTTCAAGAAAAAATGAAAGGTCATAAGAAGAAAATATATAAAGGAAAAAATCTCACTGGTAAAGGCAAATAAATAATTAAGGTAGTGGATCAATCACTTAAAAGGCTAGTAAAAAGGTTAAAAGTCAAAAGTTGTAAAATCAACAAAAACTACAAGTTAAGGGATATACAAAAATGTGTAATACACAAAATAAAAACCTAAAATGTAGTGGGGAATAAAAATGTATAGCTTTCAGAATGTGTTTGAATTTAACTATTAGTTAAAAATAAATACATAGAGACATATCTATATATAGAGAGATATATAGATATATCTATCTCATGGTAACCACAAACCAAAAACCTACAATAGATACAAAAAACAAAGAGAAAGAAACCCAGAGATAACACTAAAGGAAATCATCAAACCACAAAGGAAAGGACTGAAAGAGGAAAAGAGAACTACAAAAACAACCAGGAAACAAGTAACAAAATGGCAATAAGTACATACCTATCAACAATCACTTTAAATGTAAATGGATTAAAAGCCTCAATCAAAAGACACAGGTGTGGCTGAATGGATAAAAAAAACAAAGACCCATCTATATACTGCCTACCAAAGACTAATTTTACAGCTAAAAACACACAGAGACAGAAAGTGATGGGATTGGAAAAAAGATATTCCATAGAAATTGAAACAAAAAGCTGGGATAGCAATACTTACATGAGGTAAATAGACTTTAAGACAAAGACTATAAAAAAAAGCTAAAGAGGGCATTGCATAATGATAAAGGGGTCAATCCAATAAGAGGATATTACATTGGTAAACTATATGCATCTAAAAAAGGAGCATCAAAACACAAAAAAGCAAATATTAACAGGCATAAAGGGAGAAGTTGACAGTAACACAATAATAGTAGGAGACTTTAATACCCACTTACCTCAATGGATAGATCATCCAGACAGAAAAATCAATAAACACTGGACTTAACACATTAGGCCAGATGGACTTAAGATAACTACAAAACATTTCATCAAAAACAGCAACATCAAATACACATTCTTTTCAAGTGCACATGGAACATTCACCAGAAAAGATCACATGGTAGGCCACCAAACAAGTGTCAATAAATTTCAGAAGACTGAAATTGTATCAATTATCTTTTATGACCACAACAGTGTGAAATTAGAAACCAATTATGGAAAGAAAACTGGAAAAAACAAACATGTGGAGACCAAACACACTACTAAACAACCAATGGGTCAATAAAGAAATCAAAGAGGCAATCAAAAATTATCTTGAATGAAATGAAAATAGAAACATAACTTTCCAAAATTTATGGGATGCAGAAAAAGCAGTTCTAAGAGGGAACTGTATACCAGTACAGGCCTTCCTCAAGAAGCAAGAAAAACCTCAAGTAAACCACCTAACCTTATATTTAAACGAATGAGAAAAAGAGCAAAGCCCAAAGTTAAAAGAAGGAGGGCATAATAAAGATTAGAGCAGAAATAAATGAAATAAGAAGGAGGGAGGGAGGGAAGGAAGGGAGGGAGGGAGGAAGGAAGGAAGGAAGGGGGGGAGGGAGGGAGGAAGGAAGGAAAGATTAATGAAACTAAGACCTGGTTTTTTGAAAAGATAAATGATAAACCTTTAGCCAGACTTATCAAGAAAAATAGAGAAAGGGCCCACATAAATAAAATGAGAACTGAAAGAGAAGTTATAACTGATATCACAGAAATACAAACTATCATAAAATACTATGAAAAATTAATTATATGCTAACAAATTGGACGACTTAGAATAAATACATAAATTCATATAAACATACTATCTTATAAGACTGAATTGTGAAGAAATAGAAAATCTGAATAAACCCATTGCTAGGAATGAAACTGAATCATTAATCAAAAACTCCCAATAAAAAAAGATTCCAGGACCAGATAGTATCACAAGAGAATTCTACCAAACATTTAAAAAACAGTTAATACATATCCTTTTCAAATGATTCCAAAAAATTGAAGAGAAGGAAACACTTCTAAACTCATTCTATGAGGCCAGCATTACTCTGATCCAAAACCTGACAAAGGCATCACAATAAAAGAAAATCACAGGCCAATCTCTCCAATGAACACAGATGCAAAAATCTTCAACAAAATATTAGCAAACTGAATTCAACAACATATTAAAAGGATCATACATCATGATCATGAGGGATTTATTCCAGGGATGCAAGGATGGTTAGACATCCATAAATAAATCAAAGTGATACACCACATTAACAAAATGAAGGATAAAAATTACATGATTATCTCAATAGATGCACAGAAAGCTTTTGACAAAATTCAACATTCATTCATGATAAAAATTCTCAACAAAGTGGGTATAGAGGGAACAAACCTCAACATAATAAGGGCCATTTATGACAAACCCAGAGCTAACATCATATTCAATGGTGAAAAGCTGAAAGCTTTTCCTCTAAGATCAGCAGCAAGACAAGGATGCCTGCTTTCACCGCTTTTATTCAGCATAGTATGGGAATTCCTCACTACAGGAATTGGACAAGAAAAAGAGATAAAAGGCACCAAAATTGGAAGGGAAAAAGTAAAACTCTCACTGTTTGCAAATGACATGATACTATATAGAGAAAACCTTAAAGACCCCACCAAAAAACTATGAGGACTAATAAATGAATTCAGTAAAGTTGCAGGATACAAAATCAATATACAGAAATCTATTGCAGATCTATACACTAATAATGAACTATCAGAGAAAACAATCCCTATTTACATTCATATCAAAAAGAATAAAATACAATACTTAGGAATAAATTTGACCAAAAAGGTGAAAGATCTGTACTATAAAAACTGTAAGACCCTGATAAAAGACATTAAAGATAACACAAAGAGATATTCTGTGTTAGTAGATTGTAAAAATTAATATCATTAAAATGTCCATACCACCCAAAGCAATTATAGATTGAATGCAATCCCTGTCAAAATTCTATGGAGATTTTTCACAGAACTAAACAAATAATCCTAAAATTTTATGGAAATACAAAAGACCCAAATAACCAAAACAATCTTGAGGAAAAAAGAATAAAGCTAGAGGTACCATGCTCCCTGACTTCAGACTATACTAGAAAGCTACAGTAATCAAAACAGTATGGTACTGGCACCCAAAAAAAAAAAAAAAAAAAAGACACAAAGATCAATAGAACAGAATAGGGAGCCCAGAAGGAAATCCACACACACATATGGTCAATTAATCTATGACAAAGGAGGTAAGAATATATAATGCAGGATGACAGTCTCTTCAATAAGTGGTGTTGGGAGAACTGGGTAGCTACATGTAAAAGAATGAAATGACCATTTTTTTTGTCACCCTATACAAAAAGCTCAAAATGGATTAAAGATTTAAATATAAGACCCGAAACTATAAAACTCCTAGAAGAAAACATAAGCCGTATGCTCTGAAATCAGTCTTAGCAATATTTTTTTTAGATGTCTCCTCAGGCAAAGTGAACAAAAGCAAAAATAAATAATGGGACCACATCAAACTAAAAGGTTTTGCACAGCAAAGGAAACAATCAACAAAAGAAAAAGGCAACCTACTGAATGAGAGAAGATATTTGCAAATGATACAGCTGATAAAGGGTTACTATCCAAACTACGTATAAAGAATTTATTCAACTCAATACCCAAAAACACAATCTGATTAAAAAAAGGGAAGACCTGAATAGGCACTTTGTCAAAGAAAGCATACAGATGGCAAACAGTCACATGAAAAGATACTCAACATCACTAATCATCAGGGAAATACAAATAAAATGAGATATTACCTCACATCTGTCAGAAAGGCTGTCATCAAAAAGACAAATTACAAGTGTTGCTGAAGATGTGGAGAAAGGGAAACCCTTGTGCACAGTTGGTAGGGATGTAAATTGGTGCAGCCACTGTGGAAAACAGTATGGAGACTCCTCAAAAAATTAAAAACAGAACTCCCATACAATCCAGCAATTCCATTCTTGAGTATTTATCCAAAGAAAATGAAACACTAATTCAAAAATACATATGCACCCAAATGTTTATGCTTTCCTTATTGGACCTTGACTAATACAACTCTTCAGAAATAGGACTAAAAAGAGAAGGAGGAAAAAAAATCCCTATGTAACTGTGATTGTAATATGGTGATTTCTGAACCTAGAGATTCTCACACTAAGCAGTCAGACAGAGAAAGCATTATTTACCACAGCCAAGAAATGGAAGCAACCTAAGTGTCCATCAACAGATGAAAAGGTAAAGATGTTGTGTGCGTATATATATATATATACACACACACACACACATACATACAACACACACACACGCACGAACATTATTCAGCCATTAAAAAAAAAGAATGAAATCTTGCCATTTGTGATAACATGGATGGACCTGGAGCCTATTATGCTAAGTGAAATAAGTTAGAGAAGACAAATACTGTAGGTTTTCACTTATATATGGAAACAACCAAACAAAACAAATAAAAATGATTATAACAAAACAGAAATAGACTCACAGACACAGAGAACAAGCTAGTGGTTGTCAGAGGGGATGAGGAATGGGAAAAATAGGTGAACAAGATTAAGAGGTTACAAACTACCAGTTATAAAATAAATGAGTCACAGAGATATAATATGTACTTCTCCCAGGCACTGGGAGAAAATAAAAAATTTATCCCCTCTACCTAGCAATAGGGCATGGCACAATATTGAACTGGTACAGGGTCCATCTGCCAGCAGGTCCATTCCTTGCTCTCCCGTTACTCACCTCAGATTCCTACTGGCTGTATGTCAGCTGATGTCCTACTAAGTTGGGCCAATAGGAGGGGAATTGGAGGGAGAAACTGGAATATCTCTCCTCCTACTTCTATGCCTCTGGAGGAGGCACTAGTCAGAGTTCTGCATCTCCCATGACTCCAATGTGTCACCCGCTTCACTGGGTGACCCCACCCCAACCACAAGGCTCCAATCACCTCCTCCCTTTGTCCTGACTGTTTACTCTTGCCAAACTCTGGCTTGTCTTGTGGTCCTCTGTTTAATTTCTCAACTTTTTCACCACCTGTGAAGCCAATTCCCCACATTATATTCCCTCTGCTTCAAATACTCAAGAGTAGTTTTTGCTTTCCTTATTGGACCTTGACTAATACAACTCTACAGAAATAGGACTAAAAAGAGAAGGAGAAAAAAAAATCCCTGTGTAACTATGATTGTAATACAGTGATTTTTGAACCTAGAGATTCTCACACTAAGCAAAGTCAGACAGAGAAAGACAAATATTATATGATACTACTAACATGTGGAACCTAAAAAATAGTACAAATGGACTTATTTACAAAACAGAAACAGATTCACAGACATAGAAAACAAACTTACAGTTACGAAAGGGGAAGGAAGGGAGGGATAAATTGGGAGTATGGGATGATCAGATGCACACTACCATATATAAAATAGATAAACAACAAAGATTTACTGTATAGCACACAGAACTATTTTCAGTATCTTGTAATAAACTGTAATGGAAAAGAATCAAAAAAAAAAGAATACAGAAATATGCAAGGGTGAGTCAAACATTATCTGCACTCCAGTTATATTAAAACTTCTGTTGTCCACACTGTCTTATCAGCGCTTTCCATTCAAGGCTACTGTCTCCCCAGTCACTGCTGTGGAGGTTTGCACGTGTTTCATCAGTTCATTTGTAACTGCGGTGCAAGCAAAAATGGGTGCCCCACTCGTGATTTCCATGAAAGAAGAGCAGCGTGCTGTGATTCATTTTTTGTGGTCTGAGGGTGTACCTGGTGCCGTTATCTATCGAATACTTTGTACACAATATGGAGAAAGTATTTTGTCGTGAAGAAGTGTGTATGAACAGATAGAGAAGTTCAAGGAAGGTCACACAAGTGTTAGCCATCAAGAAGGAGCCAGACACCCATCCACATGAAGACATGAGGACAGTAATGCACTCATGGCTTGCAGCTCAGCCTTAAGCATATTTTAATGAGAGAATACGAAAGCTTGTTGACAGATGGACAAAGTATATTGAAAAGCAAGGGGACTGTGTCAAAAAATAATGTGAAAAAATGATGTATTTGCCTTTTCTAAAAGTTAATTAAAATAAATTCTACAGCCAGAGTGTGGATAATTTTTGCCTCACCATCATACACATATATGTACAATCGAACCACTTTGCTCTACACATGAAACTAACACAATAGTGTAAATTAACTATACTTCAATAAAAATAGTGATTTCTTCATAAAATAAAATATATAACTAAATGACTTCTTAAAAAATGCATAACTTAGTAAATTCATCCTTCTTTCACTATGCAAATCACTAAAGTCAGTGTAGCTCACAGCCTGATATGATACCTTTGTGGGTATGCAGAATGATTTCAGGAGATACACAGAGAATCTCCTTTTCCCTAATTTAATAGTTGTGAATATATTGTAATGTGTTGAAGCTACAGCTTTGTCATATTACAGATACTTTATGTAAAAGTTAGGCCACTGATTTGGGAAACAGCTGGAATGGCATTAGCTAAGGAGTAGTCAATTTTGAGGAGTGAACCTCGACATCCTTCGGAGGGGTACAAAAAACTAATCTGCTTTTATTCCCTACCTCTCATTATTGCTTAGTCAAATTGAACATTACTTGGGAGAGAAACAAGGTGGGTGAAGAGAATTCCATACAAGGAATTCACTACTTGAAATGTCAAAACCCTGGGACTGTTACTTTCACTTATTCATTCACTTCACTATTTAGTGAGTTCCTTTTGCAGGCCAGGCACTATCCTACATGCTGGAAATACAACAGAGAGTACAGATCCACCCACTCAGGGAGGGAAAATAGAGAGATGGGCAATCAAATTTTCTCACTATTACAACATTGCTGCTGGGAACAATGCCACAAAGCAGAGTATGTAAAGGAGAGAACTATCACTGGGGATTTGAGTGTGTCAAGAAGACCAGAATCGGCTTCTCTACAGATGAGCTCATAGCTGGCAAATGAGTAGGCATTATCTAAACGTTTCCCACACAAGAAACAACATGGCAGGGAGGGTTATTAGAAAAAAAAAGCTCTGAAGTAAGAACAGCATGGCTTAAAGCGAAGGAGCAAGAAAACGCAAGATGAGGTGGTAAAGTGGACAGTAAAGTAGGGTCCAAATCTACGCAGGACATTTTAGGCCACAAGTACATATTGACTTCACACCAGGGCAACCTTCACTTTATTTTTTAACTTTAATAACACTATTTGTTCTACTGTTCCATAATATTTTATGTTTACATTCCATTCATGATGAGATTTTTACTTAGTGCTGTGAAAAAATTTTTCTTAAATGTATCTAAAGTTTAAAAAAATCAACTTAGAGACAACTATTAAATAAATATTGTATGGGTGGTAGGTAGATATGACAGTAACTATGAGTTACTGAAGTTTAAGAAACCCCAATATAAGAAGTAATAACCTTCTTAAAGCATTTCAATACTGGTAAGGACATTTCACAATCTTGTTTGCTGGGAAATTTCCATCATTATATTAACTGTCCTCAAATTCTCCTCAAAACAGATGTTGATAACAGCTTCTGATTCAATTCCTGATGTATACAATGAGAACTTTTAGGACATAAGAGCTTAAAGATAACTAAAAGTACAGTATGTCGAGATAGGTAACAAGATCTGCCTCATTTTACTTTTTTAATAATTTAATGTTAAGAAAACACTAGCTATCTTTCATTTTTTTAATTGCAAGGTATATGATTCATTACCCAGAACTTAGGGGAAAAAAAGAGAAGAATAAAAAAACAAAAACCTTACAACACCTTGATAAATTAACTGTTGATATTTGGTATTTTTTCCTTTATTCTTCTATCAACTTATATTTATAGCTTGTATGTATACACAATCCACCTCACATATCCAATTTTATATATTTTTAAATTTCAGATTATAATAAACACTGTTTTATGCCATTAAAAAATGCTTCCCAATAGCAATGAGCACACCTAGGGCCCAGATCTTGGTTTCTAATACCATTCTCCAACAAAAGGAGCAAGCAATTCTTGGAGAAATGGCAATTCCTAGGACTAGGGCAGGAAACATACAAGATGAGTCTGGAGGATCTTATAATTATAAAGAAGTGCTCAAGAAAACAAAACACACACAAGGACTTGAGCATGTCAAAGAGACACAGGGGCCAACTGAAAGAGCTCTCAATTGCCAAAGCTGAAACAATCTGAGTAAAAAAGAAAGCAGTATTGAGTTATAACACAAAGCAAAATATGAATATCCATGAATTCATAGTGATATAAATAAATGATTGAATAAATGAATAATGGGGGAGACTAGACAAATCTCCTACACCGAATTTCAAATAATTTATGTAGATGCTCCACCTTCAAAGAAATGGAACATAACTTCCCACTCCTTAAGTGTAAGCTGTGCATAGTGACTTCCTTCTAAAGAGTACAGCATGGGAAGGGAGCATAGATCACTTTACAGAGAAGCCTACCAAAAACCACCTCAGCCAGTGACCAAGGTTCCTGTTAATTGTGGTCAGTCATGCTAATAGAATGCACCCTTAGTAAGGTGTGGAAAATGGCACTTTACCTCAGTGGCCTTTCTCCCCAACACCCATAACGTGAGTCTACTAATTAGGAAAATATCAGACAACTCCCAATTAAGAAACATTTTACAAAATATTGACCAGTCCTCCTCCATCCTTCAAGGTCATCAAAAATAAGGAAAATCTCAGAAATTGTCACAGCCAATAGGAGTTTAAGGAGACATGACTGGGACTTCCCTGGTGGCGCAGTGGTTAAGAATCCACCTGCCAATGCAGGAGACATGGGTTCAATCCCTGGTCCAGGAAGATCCTACATGCCTCACGGCAACTAAGCCTGTGTGCCACAACTACTGAGGCTGTGCTCTAGAGCCTGTGAGCCACAACTGTTGAGCCCTCGGGCCACAACTACTGAAGCCCATGCACCTACAGCCTGTGCTCCACAAGAGAAGCCACCACAATGAGAAGCCTGCACACCACAATACCAAGTAGCCCCCCCACCCCACTCCCTACAACTAGAGAAAGCCCATTCACAGCAATGAAGACCCAAAGCAGCCAATTAATCAATTACTTTCTTTTGTTTTGTTTTGAAGTTCTTTATTGGAATATAATTGTTTTACACTCTTGTACCAGCTTATGAGGTACACCAAAGTGAATCAGCTGTATTTATACACATATGCCCAAATCCCCTCCCTCCCACAACTCCTGCCCACCCTCCCCGACCTGGCCCTCCAAGCCATCAACATCATCAAGTTAATCTCCCTTTGTTATACAGCAACTTCTCACTGGCTATCTATTTTACAGTTGGTACTATATATATGTCTATGCCAAACTCTCACTTCGTCTCAGCTTCCCCTTCACCCCCCGCCCCCCCAAACCTCGAGTTCTCCAGTCCATTCTCTGCATCTGCATCCTTATTCTTGCCCTGTCACTGGGTTCATCAACACCATTTTTTTTTTTTTAGATTCCATATATATGAGTTAGCATATGATATTTGTTTTTCTCTTTCTGGCTTACTTCACTCTGTATGACAGACTCTAGCTCTATCCACCTCATTACATATAGCTCCATTTCATTCCTTCTTATGGCTGAGTAATATTCCATTGTATATATATGCCACATCTTCTGTATCCATTCATCTGTTGATGGGCATTTAGGTTGCTTCCATGTCCTGGCTATTGTAAATAGTGCTGCAATGAACATTGAAGTGCATGTGTCCTTTTGAATTATGGTGTTCTCTGGGTATATGTCCAGTAGTGGGATTACTGGATCATATGGTAGTTCTATTTGTAGTTTTTTAAGGAACCTCCAAATTGTTTTCCATAGTGGCTGTACCAACTTACATTCCCACCAATAGTGCAGGAGAGTTCCCTTTTCTCCACACCCTCTCCAACATTGGTTGTTTCTAGATGTTTTGATGATGGCCATTCTGACTGGTGTGAGGTGATACCTCATGGTGGCTTTGACTTGCATTTCTCTGATGATTAGTGATGTTGAGCATCTTCTCATGTGTTTGTTGGTCATCTGTATGTCTTCTTTGGAGAAATGTCTATTTAGGTCTTCCGCCCATTTGTGGATTGGGTTATTTGCTTTTTTGGTATTAAGCTGCATGAGCTGCTTGTATATTTTGGAGATTAATCCTTTGTCCATTGCTTCGTGGGTAAGTATCTTCTCCCATTCTGAGGGTTGTCTTCTTCTCTTGTTTATGGTTTCTTTCACTGTGCAAAAGCTTTTAAGTTTCATGAGGTCCCATTTGTTTATTCTCGATTTTGTTTCGATGATTCTAGGCGGTGGGTCAAAAAGGATCTTGCTTTGATGGATGTCATAGAGTGTTCTGCCTATGTTTTCCTCTAGGAGTTTGATAGTGTCTGGCCTTATATTTAGGTCTTTAATCCATTCTGAGTTTATTTTTGTGTATGGTGTTAGGAAGTGTTCTAATTTCATTCTTTTATATGTTGCTGTCCAATTTTCCCAGCACCACTTATTGAAGAGGCTGTCTTTTTTCCATTGTATATTCGTACCTCCTTTGTCAAAGATAAGGTGCCCACATGTGCTTGGGTTTACCTCTGAGTTCTCTATTCTGTTCCGGTGATCTTCCTTTCTATTTTTGTGCCAGTACCATACTGTCTTGATCACTGTGGCCTTGTAGTATAGTTTGAAGTCAGGAAGCCTCATTCCACCAACTCCATCTTTCCTTCTCAAGATTGCTTTGGCTATTCAGGGTCTTTTGCATTTCCATACAAATCGTAAGATTTCTTGTTCTAGTTCTGTGAAAAATGCTATTGGTAATTTCACAGGATTGTGTTGAATCTGGAAATTGTTTTGGGTAGTACAGTCATTTTCACAATGTTGATTCTTCCAATCCAAGAACATGGTATGTCTCCCATCTGTTTGTATTGTCTTTGATTTCTTTCATCAGTGTCTCATAATTTTCTGCATACAGGTCTTTTGCTTCCTTAGGCAGGTTTATTTCCTAGGTATTTTATTCTTTTTGTTGCAATGGTAAATGGGAGAGTTTCCTTAATTTCTCTTCCTGCTTTTTCGTTGTTAGTGTATAGGAATGCAGGAGATTTCTGTGCATTAATTTTGTATCCTGCTACTTTACTAAACTCATCAATTACTGCTAGCAGTTTTTTGGTAGAGTCTTTAGGGTTTTCTATATATAATATCATGTCATCCACAAAGAGTGACAATTTTACTTCTTCTTTTCCAATTTGGATTCCTTTGATTTCTTTTTCTTCTCTGATTGCTGTGGCTAAAACTTCCAAAACTATGTTGAATAAGAATGGTGAGAGTGGACACCCTTGTCTTGTTCCTGTTCTTAGAGGGAATTCTTTCAGTTTCTCCCCATGTAGGACGATGTTGGCTTTTGGTTTCTCATATATGGCTTTTATTATGTTGAGGTAATTTCCTTCTATGCCCATTTTCTGGAGAGCTTTTATCATAAATGGATGTTGAATTTTGTCAAAAGCTTTTTCCACATCTATTGAGATGATCATATGGTTTTTATCCTTCAATTTGTTGATATGATGTATCACGTTGATTGATTTGCATATATTGAAGAATCCTTGCATCCCAGGGATAAACCCCACTTGATCATGGTGTATGATTTTTTTAATGTGCTGTTGCAGTCTGTTAGCTAGTATTTTGTTGAGGATTTTTGCATCTATATTCATCAGTGATATTGGCCTGTAATTTTCTTTTTTTGTGACATCTTTGCCTGGTTTTGGTATCAGGGTGATGGTGGCCTCGTAGAATGAGTTTGGGAGGGTTCCTCCTTCTGCTATATTTTGGGAGTTTGAGAAGGATAGGTGTTAGCTCTTCTCTAAATGTTTGATAGAATTCGCCTGTGAAGCCATCTGGCCCTGGGCTTTTGTGTGTTGGGAGATTTTTAATCACTGCCTCAATTTCTGTACTTGTGATTGGTCTGTTCATTGTTTCTATTTCTTCCTGGTTCAGTCTTGGAAGATTGTATTTTTCTAAGTATTTATCCATTTCTTCCAGGTTATCCAATTGATTGGCATATAGTTGCTTGTAGTAGTCTCTCATGATCTTTTGTATTTCTGTGGTGTCTGTTGTTACTTCTCCTTTTTCATTTCTAATTCTGTTGATTTACATCTTCTCCCTTCTTTTCCTGATGAGTCTGGCTAATGGTTTATCAATTTTATCTTCTCAAAGACTCAGCTTTTAGTTTCACTGATCTTTGCTATTGTTTCCTTCATTTCTTTTTCACTTATTTCTGCTCTGATCTTTATGATTTCTTTCCTTCTGCTCACTTTGGGGTTTCTTTGTTCTTCTTTCTCTAATTGTTTGAGGTGTAAGGTTAGGTTGTTTATTCGATATTTTTCTTGTTTTTTGAGGTAGGACTGTATTGCTATAAACTTCCCTCTTAGAACTGCTTTTGCTGTGTCCCATAGGTTTTGGGTTGTTGTGTTTTTATTGTCATTTGTTTCTAGATATTTTTTGATTTCCTCTTTGATTTCTTTAGTGATTTCTTGGTTGTTTAATAGCGTATTGTTTAGCCTCCATGTGTTTGTATTTTTTACAGTTTTTGTCCTATAATTGACATCTAGTCTCATGGTGTTGTGGTCTGAGAAGATGCTTAATAGGATTTCAATTTTCTTAAATTTGCTGAGGTTTGATTTGTGACCCAAGATGTGATCTATCCTGGAAAATGTTCTGTGTGCACTTGAGAAGAAAGTGTATTCTGTCATTTTTGGATGGAATGTCCTATAAATATCAATTAAGTCAAGATGGTCTAATGTATCATTTAAAGCTTGTGTGTCCTTATTTATTTTCTGTTTGGATGATCTGTCCATTGATGTAAGTCGGATGTTCAAGTCTCCCACTATTATTGTGTTACTGTCAATGTCCCCTTTTATGGCTGTTAGCATTTGCCTTATGTATTGAGGTGCTCCTATGTTGGGGGCATAGATATTTACCATTGTGATATGTTCTTCTTGGATGGATCCCTTGCTCATTATGTAGCATCCTTCCTTGTCTCTTGTAATAATCTTTACTTTAAAGTCTAATTTGTCTGATATGAGTATTGCTCCTCCAGCTTTCTTTTGACTTCCATTTGCATGGAATATCTTTTTCCATCCCTTTACTTTCAGTCTATATGTATCCCTTGGTCTGAAGTGGGTTTCTTGTAGGCAGCATATAGAAGGGTCTTGTTTTTGTATCCATTCAGCCAGTCTGTGTCTTTTGGCTGGAGCATTTAATCCATTTACATTGAAGGTGATTATTGACATGTGTGTTCCAATTACCATTTTCTGAATTGTTTGGGGTTTGTTTTTGTAGGTCTTTTCCTTCTCTTGTGTTTCCTACTTAGAAAAGTTCCTTAGCAATTGTTGTAAGGCTGGTTTGGTGGTGCTGAATTCTCTTAATTTTAGCTTGTCTGGAAAGCTTTTGATTTCTCCATCAAATCTGAATGAGATTCTTGCTGGGGAGAGTATTCTTGGCTGTAGGTTTTTCTCTTTCAGGACTTTCAGTATATCCTGCCATTCCCTTCTGGCCAGTTTCTGCAGTTTCTGCAGAAAGATCAGCTGTTATCCTTATGGGTTTTCCCTTATATGTTATTTGCTGCTTTTCTCTTGCTGCTTTTAATATTTTTTCTTTGTGTTTAATTGTCATTAGTTTGATTAATATGTGCCTTCTTGTATTTCTCCTTGGGTTTATTCTGTATGGGACTCTCTGTGCTTCTTGGACTTGCTTAATTATTTCCTTTCCCATGTTGGGGAAGTTTTCCACTATAACCTCTTCAAATATTATCTCAGACCCTTTCGTTTTTTCTTCTTCTTCTGGGATGCCTATGATTCAAATGTTGGTGTGCTTAATGTTGTCACCAAGGTCTCTGAGACTGTCTTCCATTCCTTTTATTCTTTTTTCTCTTTCCTGCTCTGTGGCAGTTATTTCCCCCATTCTATCTTCCAACTCACTTATTCATTCTTCTGCCTCAGTTATTCTGCTGTTTATACCATCTAGAGTATTTTTAATTTCGGTTATTTTGTTGTCCATTGCTGTTTGTCCTTTAGTTCTTCTGAGTCCTTATTAACTGTTTCTTGTATTTTCTGTATTTTGTTGTTGAGATTTTGTATCATCTTTACTATCATTACTCTGAATTCTTCTTCAGGCAATTTTCCTATTTCCTCTTCATTTATTTGGTCTTATGGGGTTTTTTTCCTGCTCCTTTGCCTGCATGGTGTTTCCTTGTTTTCTCATAGTAGTCCAAACTTCAGAGGTTGCTTGTCCTGGCAATAAAGGGGTTTAAAGAAGACTGTCCAAGCCCCAGACTAATGGCAGAGTGTTGAGTCAAACAAATACTAAGTCAAGGAAATGCATACATGTATAAGACACACAAATACTGAATCCAACAGAACATAAGGCACTAGAAAGACCTGACAGAAGAACCCCAGTATGCTATCAGACAATAATTAATTTTTTAAAAAAAGGAGACAGGACTAAGTGTAACATGGTGTCCTGGATGAGATCCTGAAACAAAAAATGATGTTGGGTAAAAACTAAGGAGATCTGAATAAAGTGTGGACTTTAAGTTAGTAACATTTGCATAAGTTCATTAATTGTAACAAATGTACCACAGTAATGTAAGATGTTAGTAACAGGGGAAGCTGGGTGCTGAGTATATAGAAACTCTTTGTACTACTTTGGCAACTTTTCTATAAATCTACAACTGTTCTAAAAATAAAGCTGATTTTTAATGCATACCAAAAAATTGTTTTGAAAACATTTTAAATTACTACATAATGCCCCAGCGAGTTTATTATCATTATTTAAGCATTTCCCTATTGTTGAAATTTTGAACCACTGCTAATTGTTCCCTGTTAAAAGTAACAGAGTGATGAACAATTCTACATACTTTTCATTACATCCTAACAGTAGATTCCTAGAAGCTCATTCTACTTTTTTTCAAGTCAAAATAACACATTTACCTACAGTGGTTTTAACTGCAATAATAATCAAAAGCATCAGAAGTCGCATTGGACTGTGCAACTTTTCTGAAGTAAGTTCCATTCCTCTAAACAGCAAGGAAAACATTCAGAATTTGCACTGAACACTGAGCCTTATTCATTGATTCATGCATTCACTCAGTAAACACCTGAGTAGATGCTATGCACCAGGCAAATGTACTGTTAGGGAAGACATTCAACCACCTTAAGATCTTATCCTCTGATACACAATAAAGGAAAATCAATTCACAAGATTCTTACATTTGACAGCTAAAAACCATTTCCTGATCTTTATAATCAGAGAGTATATGAATAGTAGGTGGTAAGTGCTTTTATACTAATTTTTTGCAGTACTTGAACCTCCAGGACACAACGTGATTCTGTAGCTAAAAAAGATTCCTCCCACATTAGTATTTGGTTATTTTTTAAAAAATACTTATTTAGGACTTCCTAGGCAGTGCAGTGGGTAAGAATCTGCCTGCCAATGCAGGGGACATGGGTTCGATCCCTGCCCCAGGAAGATACCACATGCCACGGAGCAACTTAGCCCGTGCGCCACAACAAATGAGCCTGCACTCTAGAGCCCATGAACCACAACTATTGAGCCCATGTGCCACAACTACTGAAGCCCACGCACCTAGAGCCCATGCTCTACAACAAGAGAAGCCACGGCAATGAGAAGCCTGTGCACCACAATGAAGAGTAGCCCCCGCTCTCCACAACTAGAGAAAGTCCGTGTGCAGCAACGAAGACCCAACATAGCCAATAAAATAAATAAATATAAATAAATAAATTAAAAAACTCTTAAAAAAATACTTATTTAAAAACTTAAAATTGTAATCTATTATAAATGACTTTTTGTAATATTTCCAATCTCTGTTTAACTTTACTGCCCTCTAGTGCCATCTCCTCTGGCACTTCTATGCTTCCTCATCCTCCCGTAAATGTTATTTTAAGCCTCGGTGTAACCCCAGCAGTAAAACTTCCTTTGATTGTCTCCAAAATTTGTCACTGTTTCCATGACATCTAATTGTTTCTTCCTAAAACTTAAAGATCACTAGGAAGTTCAACAATGGTGTCTGTCACACTGAATTCCCTAGAAATGTTCTCTGCAATGGAGAGATGTCTGCAGATGGTTTATTGGGGGGGGGGGGTGCGTGGGGGGTGCCCGGGGAGATACACATGTAAGGAAGTGAGGAGGGCAGGATTGAGCAGAGGGAGATATGGTTTCAATGGAGGCTGCCACAAAACTACAGGGAGACCAATAGCAGTATGTTATACATCAATAGCAGCAACAGCTTTTCCAAGTATACTGTTATTGGTCTTTTTATATAAATAAATAAATACATGTATATTTTGGATATTGAATTATATATATACAGAATTTTGAATATTTTTTTTGGATTTTGAATTTTATATATATATATTGAATTTTGAATTATATATATAATTTGAATTTTTGTTAACTCTAGCTGTGCTGTCAACTTTGGAGAGGTATCCCAGTACTGTGTTGTACTGTGTTGAGTTGATACTGTACAGAAATTAGCAGCCATGTTGGTCTAGAAACATTAAACATAATTTTTCCATTTGGACAGGGGTAATGCACTCTATTAAATATGTAAGGTCTTATCTACTTGGGTTTGATTCAGAAACTAAAAAAGTATTCTCTAAATAAAAAAAAAAGACTACAGGGAGTCCTGGGGCTGGGAATGCAGAGATGTCCCAAACTGGGGTGAGCGGTTTGGGCCTTTAAATCCCCTCATGAAGCAGTCACTGGTTGCAAGCGCCCCACTGGTGAGGGACACCCTTAGGAGGGGTAGTTTCCTGTGGTGGAGGGCAATGCCTGGCGAGGGACCCAGCCGAGAGGCCATCACAGTCTATTGCCTTAGCTGCCTGGGGTTGGACGCATCACTCCATTTGTGGAGTATCCACTATGTGTAAGGCAAATATTAAGCAAAGGAAGTAACTAAAAGTGACCTTATCTGAGACACTCCACTTAAGATGTGGTGAAGGGAAACTCACAAGTGTAAGAAGGCTAGTCATTTTGAAAACATTATCTGCAAAGTACATGCACTCTGTGGCTTCCTGAACTGGTGAGGTTCCAGAAGTTCATGAGAAAGCTGTTTACTGCTTTTATTTGCCCAGAGAAGCAATGTCATAAATGGGGGCTCATTTCCAAATGAGCCCCCCTAACGTGACATCAGCAGGCCCATCCCAAGTTCTGGGAGCAAGAAGTTATGAGGGACAGGAGGAGAATACCACAGTTTCCTGTGCCATTGCCAGATGCAGAGCCCTTCTGCAGCCAAGTCCTGGGTCAAAGAAAGTCTTTAGTTAGCATTCTCCCTTCCCATGCACCTCCACTCAAAGCTCTACTATTTTCTAGCCTCTTAGCTCCCAAGACTAAGTCCTGTAGCACCCACCCAGACACAGGTCACTGCCACTAATTCCACAGATCAAGCTAATTCACTCCCACCCCACCAACTTCACCCCTTATTCAAATTATACAGTTTGCTATCCAGTAGGAAAGAGTTTAACTGAATTAATTCATGCTAACATGTAAATGATTATTCCTCAAGGCTTCAAAGACACTGGTGTAACTTTCAAAGAAAATACTTGTTAAGCCAAATGTGGAGAATAACAGGCTAACAGCAGTGATGAGGGGAGGCGTCATGGGAGAATACTGAGTATATACTGAGCACTTACGAGGCCAGGCACTAACACTGCACCACTGGACCCTCTTAACAACACCAGCCGGTGGGTGTGTTATTCCCCCTGGTCTTACAGAAGAGAAATGTGGGGTTTGGAGAGGTCATGCGTCCTACTGAGCTCTGGAAGACAGTCACCTAGTCCACTCTCTACCTTGGCAAAGTCAACCTGTCTGGTCTGCAACCCGGGGGCAGGCAGTTCACCTAAGCCATTCTTCTTTTGCACTATTTTTTCTCTTCCTTTGTACTGAAACCACAGATCCCCTAAAAGCAAAGTTTTTTTTTTTTTCATTGTGTGATGGCAGGGACAGTAGGAGAAACTGAGGCAGCAATGTCTGAATACTACTAAAACATGTTTGTATAAATAAAACTGCTTCAACGTGGGGTGTGGATCAGGAACTGCTTATATTCTAGGCTCTGAGAAAGGGAGGAGAGGACATTATCTTAACTTCTTCAGTGTATTCATCGCCTAAGTATCAATATCTATGTAAAGTCTGTTTTATAGGTCCTTTTCCAACATTCTAGGACTCAATATGATACCCTTTAGGTTAACTCAGCTGCTATCATTTGTAGCACAGCTGACTTTAAAACTAGTCATCTCATTAATATGGCTTCACATAGTACAACCCATTCAAGAAGAAAGGCAAAAAAAAAAACCTACTTGCCCTACTTTTTTATTCTACACTATATGCTCATTTTACATTAAAAATACAGGGAAAGAAGTCTCCCTCTGCAGAACTGGAGTGGACCCTGTGATCCAAGCCAGTAACTGGGTCCAGGAGCTCACAGATGGATTTCCCGGGTGGCTGATCACTCATCTCGCCAACTGCTGACTATTGACTGAACCCACACGGACATCGGAAATTCTTGACTGCTCATAGGAATCTGATTTGCTTTTAAGGACCTGCCTCCCTCCCCCTCTCAGTCCACATTATTTAGGCTGGATGGCCCCCATTCTTGGGCTCCAGGGATACATGCATGAGCTGACCAAGCCCCTCACCCCCTGACCACAGCAGGCGGGGTGAGTTGCCAAATCATGCCAATGAGACGCACTCCCAAGAACTGTGAGGAGGATGGATTCAAGAGCTGCTGGAGGCCCCCAGGTGGAAAGAACTTACCTGAGAGAGAAGATGCCCAGAGCCAAGCAATTCTAAAGGAAGAGAAGAAAGAAGGGTGGAGGGGCAGAGACAGAGACCTGATGGCATTGTTTGAGGCTGTGGATGCAGGCTGCCCTGGGGCTTTGCCAGGTGTGAGCACACACTCTCCTTTGAAGCCATATCCAAGAGGAGCTGAGCTCCTGTCACAAGGCAAGAGTCCTGATGAGACATCCCTGATGCCTGTGCTCCATCTGTCTCACCAGCCATCTCCATTCCTACCCATCTCTCCTCAAATTATGATGAAGGGAATCATGGTGTCCCATCTGGCAGGACCCATGGAGCCAGCCAGCAGCGGGTCAGTCTCCTGGTTCCTGGTACCAAGTACCAAGCGTCAGTTCTCCAACAGGCACTCACGGTCCAACCCCAGCTCCACTCACCTTCCTTCTCAAAGGCCGCTGTCCCAAGTGGACAATCGGGCTTCCAGACAAGGAGCTCTGAGTTAGACCTGTGGTTGGTTGCTTGCTTTTTAAGGGAGGAACTATGCTTCAATTTGTCAAGGCCCAGTGCGCACAGCAGACCCACATCCCTCTGAATCATCCACCTCTTAGGTTTGAGAACTGCCCTCTAACTTGCACAAAGCTCTTTCTTCAAAATGACTCCAGACTGCGGGCCTCTACATTTTTTATCGCATTAGCCATGGAATCACTGAGAGAAAAGAAATAGAAATGACAGGACAGAAGTCTACTTACATTACTACTAGTGCAAACCAGACCAATTGTCCCAACAGCTCTTAGAATAAGATAATGAAGCCTCTATTTATCTCCTGAGAAAATGAATTCCCACGCTTTTATCCCTTTAAAGAGGGATATTTATGCTTCCTGGTAGTGATGTTTATCTTTTACATATGTTTACCACCTCCCCAACTAAGAGGACTACTCTCCAGAAGGCAGGAGAATTCCCAGAATCTAGAACAAAGCCTCGTAAGTGTAGCCAATAGTCAGCAAATGTTTTCCACTGAGGAGGATAATTGGAGGAAGCGTCTATTTGCTATCACATTCTCTGGTAACAGAATCTTCTCAGTGGTTCAGAACCAAAGGAGAGTCTCCATACAAGGGAAGAGCAGTCAACTTCCAGAAAACAGAACCCACTAGTAACAAGAAATGCCGATCGTGACCAAATTAGGGCTCTAACTGCATGCTGGTCTCTTCAGTAAATGCTGCAGGCCACAGATGACACCTTATTTCTCGGCATGTCTGCACTTCGCCCTAGAAGGCCAGTCTACAGCTCTTTCCTTCTAAGAATCAATCCATGCACCCTGCAAGGTTCTGAAATAAATAAACAAGGTCATGTTGAAAATTCAGACCCTTGAGTTTTTATGTTTTCTAGTGCTATGAGCACTGTCTTGTTTCATGAGGATTATCACTGAGTCTCCTTTTTATCCCAAGGGTAGTAACTGAGGGTTCTGGAGACCGTGGGTTGGAAACCATGGACTTCCTTGCTTGAAGATGAATGTACCATATTAGTTTTGTGTACATTTGCATTTCTTTAAGAAGATAATGCCACAACTTTCATTCGTTTCTGGGAAAAGAAATATGATCCCCAAGCAGAATGAGAATTAATGTTAAATTCCTGTGCTGTTTTAATTATATAGCGTTTACTTGGTTACGACTCCAGCAATATGTTACATAAAAAACAACAACAAAAAGAAACCACATTATATTTTTCCATCATAGCAGATAAAGAATACGTAGGTTCTTGATACTCATTTGAGTTGGGCATGGCTTATACCATTGAAAGTTTTTACTGGATGCTATTTCTTATGCCAGATGGCAGGAATGTTTGGGTGCTCAGGGCAGCCCATGTTGCTTGGCTGTTGGTCATGACAGTAGTTGCCTAGGGAGGTCAAAGCACGGATTGGCAAGTCAGGCAGGGCTTGGTACAATTTCTGACCACTCACACTTGCTGGACATGCCAGAATCCATACCCCAAGCTTTCAGTATGGCAGGCAGGCTGCCTTATGCTGCCATGTCAGGTCTGATTAAACTTTGACAGACTACAGTCTTGATGAGGAATTTTTACATTTCCTTTCTTTTCCTACTACAATATTGCATAATAAATGTGATGGTGAGCTTTTACATACTTTAAGCTTTCCTTCCTGCGTAGGCACTACTGCAAATCTGTTTCACAAATGTGAATACTGGCTATATGAGAATATATAAAACTTAGATTTTTATATCTTAAAAAGTATATAGGAAAATATAAAACTTAAATCTCCTTCACCATGTTCAATAAGCAGTCTTCCTAATCACCCCACAATTATGTTAACAAATACAGACTTTTAAATATACACTGCCTTACAGAATTCCTTTCCAGAGTTCTTCCTTTTTTTCCCACTCTAACTTCAAGGGAGAAATTGGAAGCTCATAAAAAATACATTCTCCATAATTTACAGCTGTAACACCTGGATCACCAGGCTTTATCTCATCTTCATCCCTACCTAGGCTCTGAAAAGTGCTGTCAAAGAGAATCTCCCCCCTGAGTACCGAAAGGAGGAGATTAGATTGCATTTCCTACTTTCATTTACCTTCCAATAGTGCTCAATAAAAAAGGACGAGGAAAAATGAAATGACATGTTTTTCCAGGGGGAAAAATATTTTCATCCACTTGGTATTTTTATTAGAGATATTTTTAAAATACCATTATCTTAGTAGAGAAAGGTGGCCCCGATACAATTCTCTATCTCTTTACAAAACAACCCTATGAGTGCAATGTGGTTTCACACACAACAGAGAAGGAAAGCTATGCCCAGACCCACATCAAGAACTTTCCTGAAGGTGGTTCTGCTCTTCATGACCAATCATCTGGGCTCTCAAAACTGCTTCAGAACTTCAAGTCCAAACTTTCCCCATGGCCCAAAAGACCTTGTATAATCTGGCCCCTGCCAACCATTCCAGACCCATCCCCCCTCACTTTCCCTCTTACTAACCAAATTCTAGCTGTGCGCACAGTCCTTCTCTAAGCACCTTCTGCTGTGGTCTCCTCTGCCCATAACGATCTGCCACATCCCTTATTTCCTCCCCTCAGGAAACCTGGCCAACTTCTATTCATTCTCTGCACTTGATCCTATGTGTGCTTCTTCAGGACCTCCCTGCCCCTCCCCTTCCTGCATGATTGCATTGGGACCTCTTGCAATTCAACTTATCTCTATACTCCTCTGAACGCATTATCACAATTGTAATCGATAATTATTTGTGTATTTTTAAAATTTAATTAAAATTTCTTCTACTAGACCATAAGGTCTACAGGAACAGGAATTGATCTGTCCTTTTTATCAAGGTATTAAAAAAGATACCATGTCTACCACAGAGTAAACATTTAATAAATGTGTGAGGAGGGGAGAGAGAAAAGAGGAGAGATGAGTGACCAAAATCATTGGTACTAGATTGGAATAGGATCTTCCAGCAACACATATATATTTGGGACTGGTTCATTACATAGAACATTCTAACCAAATCTCTCCCCTATTCCAAGACAACTGGAAAAGAGCTATATGACACTACTCAGGAGATGTAGCAGCTCTTCAGTGTTGAGGAAAACCATGGACCATGGCAATTAGAGTCATGAGATTTGGAGCCAGTCACTTAGGTACAAAATTCCAGCTCTACCACTTCCCAGCTGTGTGACCTCGAGCAATTCCCCACTCTTTCTGAGCCTCCATTAATCCATCTATAAAATGAGACTAAGAATTCTTGCTCCTTATTGTCGCAGAGATTACGAAGTAATGCTTGTGAAACAGTGACTGGTACAAGACTAAGATTTTACTGCTATTATTGTTATTACCGAGAAACATCTGAAGTTTTACCAATTCCACTGGTTGTACCATAAGGCAAGAACTATCCTGCCTTTTCCTTATTTAAGGAACATGCCCCACTGGGGCATGTTCACAAACAACTAGATGCTCCGACTAGTGTAATAATGCACATAATCTATAACTTTTATTTGAGATCCTGTGTAGAGAATGCCTAGCATATAGATCTACTTCGTTTCCTTCCACTACTACCATGCTGTTCATTGAACAAGAGAACATTAATGACAGAAATAAGATGAGGCTGTAGAATAGATAAAATACATAATTGTAAGGGTCTTGTAAATTATAACACGTTCCTCGGAATAATATCAATAACAGAAATAACAATGATGTATAGTGGGGCACCTGGTGAGCAAGAATATTTTAAGCAGGGCTGACATTTAAAAGTTGCTATGGCTATACTTGTATCTAGTAATCAGAGAGATCTCAGAGGGCTTCCCACCATTAAGGCGGCAGTGGTAGAGCCAGGTTTATGCCTGACACTAAAATCTTCTGTGACACTAAAATCTTCTGTTACACTAAATCTGTCCTCATTAAATTTACTTGTTATGAGACAACTTTCAGAAATCAGCAAGGTGGGAAGGAAATGGCAGAGGCAAAGTACAGCTGTAATGTCAATACTGAGATGAGGAGGAAGATGGGGCTTTAACACTTCATTCCAAACTTCCAGTGGTTTCCTAAACTGGGCTTCTCGGGTACAACCTACTACAAAGAGCCTTCCCTGGTAGGGCTTAAGGGCCAAGTGACCTGGATCCAAATTATACTGATGTGTGACTTTGAACAAGTCGCTTAATATCCTGTGGCTCAGTTTATTCATCTGGAAAATGCAAATGATAATAAACCTACTTCAGAAAGTACTGTAGTAAATAAGTTAATACATAAAAAGCATTTAGAATAGTGCCAACACATAAGTGCTCTGTGTGTTTAGTTGTTATTAATACTAGTTATAAAAGTGTCAAACAAGTAAACTCAAAGAAAAAGAGATCAGATCTGTGGTTACCAGAGGGGGTGAGGAGGAGGGGGAATTGAATGAAGGCAGTCAAAAGGTGCAAACTTCCAGTTTAAGATAAGTAAGTACTAGGGATATAATGTACAACATGATAATTAACACTGCAGTATATTACATATATATCTCAAACTGGAAGAAAATTAAAAATAAAATAAAATAAAGTGAATTAAAAAATAAAATAGGGGTGAGAGGACCCATGAGTTGGTTGGCCTCAGGTCAAGGGTGAGATGGTACAATTGAACAAAGAGAGCCCAGCTCAGGGTGGCCAGAGGGGGATCGCCATCTCACATAAAGCAACTTCAGAGGATGGAATGTGCATTGTGATTTAACAAAAATGAATTCAAAGGCAGGGAAGTGCAGACCAAGCCCCACCACAATAGATAACACTACAAAGAAGGTCATGGACACTTAACGCCAAACAAGTTCACACAAACCTAGTACAAAGTTCTAGCACCAAAATACAAATAAAATTTGTGTAGCTGCTTGAAACTCACATTAGACTTATACCCCTAGAAGGAAAAAAGAAAAGATTTTAAAATATGAAACGGGTACTTACAAGCATACCACTCAAAATGCCAACCATATATAATTAAGAGGATTATGTTATAAAAAGAGCCATTGAGAATCATTAGCAACGTGAACAAAAAAAAATCCTTGACGCATCCAACACAAACAAAGGCTCTGCTGTCCCAGATCCATTTGTTCCCAATTCAGTTATTTTCCAACTCTCTTTTTCAGGTGATCTCAAAAAATGAGCTTTCTGTGATTATGAGAATACAGCTTTATGACCCTAAAGGTATCACTTTTTCTCTAATTAAAAGATGAACTGCATCAATAAAGAAGCTCACCAAAATGTCTCCCCACTTTTTATCTGTGAGGATCACTTTGTGAGAGTAAAGCCAGGCCGAGCTTGAAGATACTAATCATAGATCTTAGCTACTGTGACAATTAGGTTTCTAAAGATTAAGGAAATTCAATGACCTCTCTTCCATGGTGGCTGTAAATAAGATGGATAGTTACAGAAGAATGATTATTCCACTGAAGAAAAGGCATTCTTTATACATGAGTTTAAATTCAAAGCAAGATTACTCATTCCCTTTGTAGAACACACCCCATAGTAAATGACAAAAACTATCTTCTAATTTTTTTTTCTCTTTGGTTGAGCTGGTTATTGTACACCTACTCAGACTAGAAGAACTTAGACCATTTGTAAGGACTATGTTACCACTGAAATTTAGTATTATCAGATTAAATTTAGGTGGGAAAATTTTGGAGTTCTAGTTATCTTTGACTCCAGTGGGAAATATGATACATGTGAAAGAACAACTAAGTGTGTAAACCACACTAGGTGAAGGCATAATTGTGTGTGTGTGTGTATGTGTGTGTACAGCATATGTCAAAGCAACACAAAATGTCAAAACATTATAGAAGCCAATTATTTAAACTTCACTGTGAAAAGAAATTATGAAAGTCCCTAATTAAAAAAAAAAAAGCCCAACTTTTCTTTTTTATTTTCTCTGCTCTTGTTCCCAGAAAGAAAGAGAAGTGAAATAGCTGGAAGGCAAGTAGCAGGAGGGCAGAGAACGAAGACCCAAGACTCAAATAATATACCACCTGGACAGTCCTATGACTGAGGTACACAGACTAACCACGGCTGGTCATCCAAGATACACAAAGACCCTCTCATGGCAAGGTCCTCACAGTTCTCCCTCATATTCTGGCACACAACCAGGAAGAAAAATGTTGGAGTTGGAGAAAGTGAAAGTGTCAGGTAGAGAGGAATAGGTTAAGAACACTTTACAAAGCTCCATCTACCGTGAATCTTTTTGAGGCAGAGGGCGTGGGGCCTGGGAAACTAACTGCGAAATGTAGTTCTCTTTCCCATCTCTGCCTGTTCCCTTCATCTCACTCAGCTGATTCCTGAAGAGCAGGCCAGGATGTCACAGAAGCAGCAGCCCGAGTCTGGAGTAAACGGATGCTACCTAGGCGGCCAAAGGGAGCAGAGAGGGACTGGGGTGAAATGGTTAAGTCAATGTGGGTTTTGTTTTTTTTTTTTTTTTTTTTGCTTGAAACCATTGAGTTGAAATGGCATGTATGCAAGGCCAGAGAGAACCAGGAGAGCCTGCAATCTCAGCTGGACCCCACCCCTGTCCCCCACCTCCAGCTTCCTTTTGAAAGTCTAGGGAGGCAAAGAAAGAAAGAGGAGGTGCGGTCTGTGACTGCTCTCAGCCAGGAGACAGAGGGCCATGCTTATTTAGGGTGTTCCAACCTTCAGGGAGTTGGTGGTTTGGCAACAGTTCTGTAGTGACATAGAACTTATCTCCAAAATCTATTCCAATCACAAAAGAGATTTTGGAAAACACTCAGATTTCTAGTTTGGTGTAGTGAAAATATTATTCAAAGGCAACTATAGAAATGCTGAATTTTTCTTTTATCAAAAACTATTTTACATTTCAATAAAAGAACAGGAGTCAAATATGGTTTATGGGCCCAGATAGAATATGTTTCTATTTTGAAAGAACATCTAGTTGCAATTTTCAGAAATTGAACATAGGTCGTGCATGGGTCAGCCTTGCATCTGAGAGAGAATGCGTATTTCAACACATTTGAGGCACAATGCCTTAAGATCAAAAATTGCCAACAAAGTCCTCCAATTCCAAACCTTTTCATTATAACTATTTCCCCAAATATTTAGTCACTCTGATATCAGGCACCATAAAAATCTATGTAACAGAAATATGTAGGAGGTTTTCGTTTTATCTGTTTTTTAACTGAAAAACATGTTTTGCCCTTTGTTTTGTTCCATTAACACTCACTACTTTCAGTGCCTAATACTGCAGGGAAAAGAACTATTTTACTCATGGAAAAACCCAAAATAAGTATAAAGAATATGAGCTCTTATATAAAGAAGAATGAAATAATGCCATTTGCAGCAACATGGATGGACCTGGAGGTTACAATACTAAGTGAAGTCAGAAAAAGACAAATATCATATGTATCACTTATAACTGGAATCTAAAATATGACACAAATGAACTTACCTATGAAACAAAGACTCACAGAGATAGAGAACAGACTTGTGGTTGGGGGGGGTGGTGTTGGGAGTTTGGGATTAGCACATGTAAACTATTATGTATAGAATGGAGAAAAAACAAGGTCCTACGGTATAGCACAGGGAACTATACTCCATATCCTGTGATAAACCATAATGGAAAGGAATATGAAAAAGAATATATACATATAATTGAATCAGTTTGCTATACAGCAGAAATTAACACAACATTGTAAATCAACTATACTTCAAACAAAATGAATTTTTAAAGAAGAATATGAGCTATTACAGTAACTAGGTAACAATTTGGCACTCAAGAACTTGGTACCCTCAACCATTTTGCATAAATGCAAATTCAAAACTTAACCTTCCCTCTCCCTCCCAAAGGAAAATATTTTTCAATAAAAGCATTTCTGAACAGAGCCAGGAAAAATCAAAAACAAATAAAGGGGGAAGTGTGCTGTGATTTATTCCTTTCACTCTCCTTTTTCCTGAAGGTTCAGCCACATCCCTGGTATAATACATCTTTCCATCTTCCCATTCCCAGGGTCACTCACCTGCCCAACTTCAGGCTCTCACTGGACTGCCGTGGCCTGGGAGCGGTTGCCTGCCCCTGCTGCCAACTTCACTCTTCCAAGGCTCACATGCCCCTGTCTCCCCTGCTCAGATGCCTCCAGGGGTCCCTCTGCTGCCCTAGATATGCTCCTCAGCCTCCCAGAGTCCCCACACCTTCATATGCACCTTCATTTCCCTCTATGCACCCCCACACCCCAGGCTTCAGTCCCACTACTGACTCCCCATTTCTTGAATACACAAGGCACTTGTTCGCTGCCATGCCACTGGCAATATTCTTTCCTCCATCTCCCTGGGTCCACATCCTAAGCACACTTCAAAACAAGGAAGAGGCCATCAGGTGGGAACACCCTCAAACTGCTGCCACCCAGCCTACTCCTTACCTGCATCTACACCCACGCCATCTCCTCCATTTGCAACGGGAGACTGGACCCTTCTTCGCTGACGCTACCATTTCCCTGGCCTCTGGGACCCACCCCCACCCACGTTCTTAAGGCTTCCACCAGTCAGTTAACCCCCTGTTCTCCCTTAATTTCAACCTCTCCTCTCCACAGGCGCTGACTCATCAACCCACTCAGGTGATATCCATTAAAAGCAAAACCAAAAACCTGGGCGTGATCCCATCCCAGCATGGTTCTCCTGCTCTCATCACCACTTTCTCTTACCCTCTGTGGCGAGCCAAACTGCTTGGCCAGCCTCCCTGTTCCCATCTCATCTTTCCATGTACCCCCCAAACCACTGCATTCTGTGATGCTGTTATTTTGTGAAATGTATGGACAGCTACTATGTCCAGATAACATTCGCCTAGCACTGGGAGGGGAGAGGAGAAACCACACGTGAGCTCTCTGAGTCAGAAGTTCAAGCTGAGAGCTAAATTCAGCCCAGAGATGTATTTTATTTGGTCTGTGCTGCGTGTTTTAAAAAATGAATTATCTGCCAAAAATTCAAGATTCTGGAGATGTCACACAAAAATCTGGATTCTTTTGGCTTCTATTAAAGAATCTAGAAGCTGGCAGCACTGCTTCTTTCACTGCAAGATAATAGCCATCAGCTGGAGCTGAGAAGGGGGCACTGGCTCCCTCGCTCACCACGGGCATCATCAAACCTTTTTTGCTCATTCTCTTTACTTTGATGGCCCCTGTGGGTAATGGAGTTTGAACACCTGCTCCAGATCAGTGCTGGCCAATAGAAATAAAACATGTGCCACATACATAATTTAAAATTTTCTAGCAGCCATATTTTTTAAATGAAAAGGAACAGGTGAAATTAACTTTAATAATATATTTTATTTAATCCAATACAGCCACAATACTATTTCAACAAGCAAGCAATATAAAAAATTAGTAATACAATATTTTACTTCCTTTTCTTTGAGCTGAGGCTTGAAAATACGCTTTCCACACATCTCAACTTGAAGTAGCCACTTTTCCAGGGCTCAGTAGCCACGTGGCTGCCATACGGAACAGCACAGCTCCAGATGCTTAAGGGTTAGTTACAAAAGTCGTCTTGCAATCAGAAAGAGAAAAAATACTAAGGAGAAAGAGAAAGCAAGCAGGACTAAGGAAAAGGATGATGATGTCAAAGAGTAGACATGGCCAGAGTTTGAAAGTAGGAGAAGAAGTAGGGACACAGGGACAATGAACAGCTCTGGTCCAATCTTCCAAGTGAAGAAATGCCCTGTATAGGCAAATGCAGTTGACAGGCAATGCAGACTTTCTGGAGGAAGCTTTGGTGTTCTAGAAATAGGCTCAGCATTAGACAGGTAGTCACTATGAAAAGTAACTGGGCAACTGCCTGAACCCCGGCTCACACACTTGGCACCTCAAGAGGCAGGAGAATGAGTCAGGCTAGTGAGGGCAGGATTCTTGATCAAGACTGGGATTTTAATCTAGTTACAGTAAATGGGTTTGAGGAGAAGTGCAATGAAGCAGGCAGGAAAGTATCTCGAGCTAAGATCCAAGGAGAGTTCAAGACGCAGAGATCGTGAGTGAGGATGTGTCAACAGGTGTCGGGGATCCAGATGCGGGGGTGCAATCTCAGAGGCCAGACAAGGAGACTTGGGTGCAAAACAGATACCTGGAGTCAGAGACCAGCAGCAAGAAATGCATCGCTGAGCCAGAGACCTCAGAAGCAGAAATCGCACCTCTGTCCCCCACATGTGCATAATATGGTGGTCATATCCTCCCTTTACGCCCTCAGACATGAACCAGAACTAAAGCAAAGGCTGAGAAAAGCCAAACCAGCAACTGGGAGAAGAGGGGAATGTCATATTTGCCAGGCATAAAAGGACTTGGAAACAAGAAGGCAAGAACATCATTATACAACCATAAAGTGATTTTGAAACTTTTCCAAGAAAACTTATCTTTGAACAGCTCCAGCCCATCCATTCATCCCTTTATTCATTCAGCAACCATTTACTGAGTAGTCTTCCCCTTATCTATTTTACAATCCTGATTAAGTAGGTCCATTGTACTAAGGCTTGCCAAATTCTACTCTAGCAGTGCAAAATAAGGTGAGGTTGCTAATATTGAAGGGGCCTCTGTAAATAAAACCCATGGGATTAAGAGGATGCATTGATCCTAAAATGTCCAGAGTCCCATTTGCCTATCACATGTCATAATTTCCCAGACTGACTAGGGCCCAAGAGAATGGTAAATAAGGGTGATATAAAATATCTCAAAAGAGATTCACAGGAAAATTGTTCTCTCGAGAGGGTAGTATGGAGGACTTTAAAATCTCATTATATTGAAAATACAGTTCTCATGTTTATTGCACTCAGACTAATATTAAATACGAGTATTTCCCCACTGGGGAAATTGTGGCCTGCTATTCTGCTGAAAAAACTTTCTAATGATTGGAAACTGGTATACATTGGAGCGGGAAATATGTTTGCATACAATCTTGAATTGTCAAGGTACAGTAATCACTTTCCACACCTGATTTATAAAAGCGATACAAATTAGAAGAAAAGGTTGACAAGGACAAAAATCAAGATAGCATACAAAGTTCACCATGCAGGAAAAAAAAATGATATTTTCAATGGTAGCGACAAATCAAAATTCACAAATAAAGACAGTAAAGATTATTTGGCAAGTAAAAAAAGGATTTAGGAAGAGTGCCTCACACCTTTTAATAATTAACTTTATAGCTTATCATAAATAGTATGCCTTATAATGTAATTTTATGAAAACAAGCAAGCTTACCTAAAGAAAGTTAAAACAATATCTATTTCATTCACATAACCCCCCCCGCCCCCCCCAAAAAAGCCAGTATTCAAACAATGGCCCTCAGATATCAAGAAAAGGTTTTACTTAGGATGCTTGGTTTATTGAGGCAGGGAAATATACAGTTTTCAGTAAGTTTCCATCAAAATTAAAAATTCAAAGCAAAAAAGTTTTAGATTTCAAAAATTAATTTCTGTGTATCTGAAATAGATGTCTGCTATGATACTGTAAGTAACTATGACTTAACTTAAAAAGCGCATTACCCTAACTTCTGAATCTGCAGATTTTGTCAATGCTTGTCATGTTATCTACACATACTCTTTCCTCTTCATCAGTCTAGAGCTGGCAAACATTTTGATGATCCTTATGAACAAAGAAATCATACATGTTTCCCTGTAATGCCGAAGATATACTATTAACCTTTAATTTTGTGAAGTCATCCCATATTTCTGAATGATGGGGCAACAGAAAAAAAGGGGAATACTTGTCCTATTTTTGTTATGAATCTGCTAATTCTATTTTATCCCTCAAAGTATTTATTCACTTTTTCATGATAATGTGCACATGTTTGCCAAGAGTTATATAAGATTTCTTTTATTACTGTGTGAAGCTGTGATTAATTTTAGGCTGGGTTAATTTTAGGCCTGGGTTAATTGTAGGCTACTTTTGCCACCACTGCAAGGAAAATAATTTACATCTTAAATTAAAAGAAAAGGACCAGCAAAGACCCTATTAATTTTTTTCAGCACCCACTTACTTGTAATGGCAGCACTGGCAAAACTTTAATATACTGTTCAAAAATAATAACAGCACACAATTGCTAGTGTTTACTGAGATAGGTTTCAGGCCAATCTCAAACAACATCTACCTGATAAACCCTGCATTTATACAAGATCCACAGCTCCACTCAAATCCACCAGATACACCTGATAGTAATTAAAGGTTACAAGAAACAATTCCACTCCAAAGCAAACCTATAACTCTGTTTATGCCCTTTCTCTGGAATAACCTGATGTTCCACTATTTTTCAAGAATGCAGTCACACATCAAACTTTACACTCTGCTCCAAAATGTTCTAAGATCTCACCCTCACTTTCTCACTTGCAAAAGCTTTGAAAAAGGTACTAACACTCCTTTTAGGAGCTTATGTTTTAGATTATTGGGATTTTTTTTTAGTAGTTTTAATTATTTACATTAGGAATTTTCTTTAAATTTGTGACTTCCCCAAGACTAAGTTATGTTCTTTGAAGATTAAAGATTAAAGACACCTGAAAGATTAGACATCTGGAAAATAAATAGCAAAAATTACCCAGATCACATTTTTAATAGTTTTTGAAAATACAGGCTTTCTTTAAAAGATCAGATAATTAATAAAGCAAGATTTACTTCATGTCTAGACCTAACCTTAGGAAATATCTTCCACTTTTCATTGGGGCTTTCACGTGTGTTTTATTCACCTGTGTTTTATTCACGTGTGTTTTAGGAATTTTATCCCAATGAATGGATAGTCCTCATATAATGTTTTGAAACATTCCTATCATAGCCTGAATATTTTACCCACTTTTTTTCAAAATCATTTTTACTCCTCTATGAAAGCAATTTTAACAAAATGAATTTGGAAAAAAAAATAAAGATTTAACATTCATAAACACTACACACTTTTGTTAAAACGCTTAAAAAATGCAACATATTCATTCCCCACTCTATCTTAACGGACTTTCTGATTGTAGCAAACTATAATTTTAGTAACTCATCAAGACAGAATACATAAAATTGGCACATTTTTGATATGCACACAAATTGAGAAAGCATCTTTCCCAACTGGGTTGCAGAAAATGAAATGCATCTGGTATGACAATATGGCCCAGCACGTGAACCAGAATCAGTGGGAAGAAACGGGCTTCTTTTTCCTTTTTTTAAAAGCAGAACATTTTAAATAATGCACATGCCCCAACCGCAAGGCATTATTATGTCTGTTAAACTATGTTTTAAAGGTATATTTGGCTAAAGAAAACATAATAGCAAGAGGACTGACAGGGGCATAGGAGGTAGAATGGTTTGTTCAGTTGTAATTATTGTATATCAGTGACTCCCAGATCTCTTTCCCTAGCAGTCCAAAATAATTTTTTGCTTTTGCTTAATATCTCCACTCAGTGTCAGCCTATGTGCACATATGTTGTTGGGGCCTCGTGCTGGGCTGGGGAGTGGAGAGGTGGGGAGTGTGTTGGAGAACACAGCTGATGCCAGGATCAAGCAGAGAACAAGAGAAAATTTGAGCAATTTGCCTTATTTTGCAGCGAATTTTCTTTCTTCCTTGAGAGAAACTGCTTTTTATCTAGGCAATCTGAAGATGTATTTAATGCTTTTAGCATCTTTTCTTTTATGTGTGCCCATCTGTGCTTATGAACTGTGAATAAAACTGAAATCTGCATGTGCTATGAGCTCCCTCCCCTTGCCCAAGTATCTTCGACGATGGGGTGCTGGGAGAGCAAGGAAAGATCTCTGAGAGATGCAGGAAGCGCAGAAGGGTGCTACAGAGTTACACCTACTGGACACCTTAGAGAGTCCTCTTCCACTTCTAGGTTTCAACTCCATTTCTTCCTTCTCTCCATTGGGAGAGGTGAGCCAAGCTCCTTGAATTGGGCAAAAAGGCATTTATAGGACTGAAGAATCCTCTCTTGTGCATTAGTGAGAGAGTGCTGTTGAAAACTGGATTTGTGACTCGTAACAGAGGAAACTGTCCACTTTTCAAGGCACAAGGCTTTGTGAGCAGCAGATGCAAGGAATCAACAATAAAGCCTCAGGGCTTATTTTCTTGCCTACACTTCATCTTTCACCTAATCTTTGAAAGATATTTTAGCTTTGTATTCCTCCTATGACTTCACTGCAATGCTAGCTCTTTATTATGAAAGGCTTCCTTAGAACTATAGATGGTATGATCAATAATGTCATTTGTATATATGATATAAAATATACGCAACAATGCATACAGAGAACAAAGAACAAATTAATTCAACTAATCCATCACAGAACTGATTCTAGGAATCCAGAATGTATGTAAACTTGCAAGTATTAATCAATAGGACTGAGGTTATCTCAGAGACATAAAAATTTCTAAAAGTTGTCAAACGTATCTGTAGCAATGGAAAAACATTCTGGAGAATGACAAAACCTCTGTCACATGTTAACCATGTGACCTTGGAAAGATTATTTCTATTCCAATGCTCATTTCTTTCAACATTGATTTCCTACTGAATAAAATAGCAACAAGAACTTCCATCATGTAGGGCAGCTATGAGGATTAAATCACGTAAGTGCCCAGCATATAGTGAAGGCACACACAATAATGTTTGTTTAGTATCCTTTCAAAATAGGTTTTTTGGTCTTTTGTGTACAAAATTTATATTTACATAGCAGTACTTTTCAAATGAAGTTTGATAGCGTCTGAAAACGTTTTGGTAAAAGTGAATATAAAGATTAATTCTGAATTTTCTGCTTTTGCTGTGAAAATATCTTGGTTCAGTGAACTGCAAAGTTATTTAGTAAGTTAATATTAGCAGCAATATGATTCAATTCTTATTTTTTATCATTCTTGATCATAAAAGTTAATAAAAACAAACGTGAACAAGTAACCCAGCTGTAAAATTCTTCTACGTTAGGATTATGTACACACTCAAAAATAAATACTTTTAAAATATATAGTATTCATCTACACAGAATTTAAAGCATCTTTTTAAAACCACTTTTTACCTCATTTTGGAACCAGAAACAGGAGTTCAATTCTCTTTCAAGGTAAAAGGAAAAATAGGCTTATTTAGACTTTTTGTCAATATTATTTCTGCCTACTCTTTCAGAATAACAAACCTTTTTCTAGACCATCAGGTGTTTTCTAGAGCATCGGTAACATCAGGTTACTGCAAGCAATTGTGTTTATTAAACAGCAAAACATACTAGCATTCTGGTTTATTTTCTGATATTACAATAATAAATTAGCCAATAAACTATAAAAACTTTCAACTGAAAGCTCATCTATTCCCATATCTTACCTTTCAACGCATGGCCTTATGTTATTTGCAACCCAACTTTTAATCTAATTACGCTTTTAATGTATATGTCATTAGCCCAAAAATTAATCGCAGTCAAAATAATGAGAATTTAAACAAAACCAGGTGTATTGGCAGAAAAGAGTTCTTTAGGTCCCTGGCAGAATGGAACTTTCAAAATATTTACTAGCATTAACACAATTTGATAAAACTTTACAAAAAGAGAACATCGCCTCTACAAAACCGAGGAAGTAAAAGCTGCCGCTCAGTAGAACGCTTTACAGATGCTACAAGTCCAATTCTACTGGACTCTTGCCTGACCAAAGAGTCAACATGATGCATAAAGCAGCATAATTTAAACGCAACTACTTCAGATGACTATTAAAACAGAAAAGGCCATAGGAACATCTGTTTAACTTGGAAGAGACACTCACGCTGTCCATTTGCTGGGCAGCGATCCACTCGCAGCAGGAAGTTTTGAGAAGGGAGGGCGGGAAGATGAACAGACCTTAAGCAGAAGCTTTAAGGGCTTCCCCAAGACATGACCTCACGTTTGCCATTAAGTCACCTCTTCGCATTTCTATTTTTCCCTGCAAGCTGTTGGGTTTGCTTGTTTTTCTTTCGACAAGATGAGACTTAGCTGGACAGTCTTTTTAGGAAACCTCCAAAAAGTACCCATTTTATGTCTAACTTTATTCCCCTCCTATTTGGCTACAATCAATACTACCACTTTCACTGGCAACTTAGAAAGCTACCCAAACAGCTTCCAGCAGTAGGTATTATTCCTTAAAAGCAAAGTCAGAGTGCACGTCAGAACTCTACTAAGCAGGAGCGGGACCTTTTCTTTCCACTGTTTGATCTACTTGGGAGCACCGCTGCCCCCCAACAGCTCCTGGGGTCTGGATCTCGCACAGCTGGAGGCGTGGCCCCGCGCACCTAGGCTGCGGCCGCGCCCACCTGTCACTCACCCGGCTGCCGCCGCACTCCTCTCCCTTCTCTGGGGTCCGCGGCTCTGCTGGGCTCCGTGCTGGCTCAGCGCGAGGCGGCGACGGCTCCAGCAGCTGCTCCAAGCAGGCGGTGCCCGGCAGGGAGGAACTCTTCTGATGGCACAAGTGCGCCGCGGTGCCCCGACGCCGCGCACCCTCATGTCGGGCGCGGTCCCCCCTCGGGGGCGGCTGGGGCGAGGAGGACAGGGAGGATGAGGCAGAGGACGAAGAAGGAGCAGAGTCCGGCGAGCGTCCGCCAGGAGGCGTCGCTCCGGCCGCTGCCACCGGCCCCTTTCCCGCGGGAAGCAGATGCTCGCGGATCCGGCGGCGCAGCGTGGACCCCTGCTCGGCTCTGCCGGCACCCCCGGGCTCGAGAGGCTCGGGCGAGGAGCAGCACAGGTTGGGCTGGGAGGAGGAGAAGACGCGGTCCAGCACTTGCTTCCGTTTCTTGAAGCCGCTCCACCTGCTGCCCGCGCCACCCAAGCCGGCCAGTGCGTCCCGCCTGCCCGCCGGGGGTGGCGGGGAAGGCGACGGGGTGTCCGCAGTGCGGCGCTCGGGGCCCCCCGCGCGCCCGCCCCCGCCGCCCTTGCTCTTGCCCACGCCTAGCTGCAGGTTCTTCCAGAGCCGGGCCTGGAAGGAAGAGGACGCCGCCGGAGGCTCGGGCGAGCCCGCCGCGGCAGCCCGGGGCTCCATCCTCCACCCCCTGCTCCTCCTCTCCGCTCCTCCTCCTCCTCCTTCTCCGCCCTCTCCGGCTGCGCCTCCTCCCGGAGCCCCGCGGCGGCGGCGGCGGCGGCGGACGCAGCAGCAGAAGCCGGGAGTGACCGGCGGCTTCAGGCCAGCGCGGGGGAAAGAGGCCGCCGCCGCCGCCGCCGAGGCTCTCCTGCCGCGGGGCTCCGGCGCCGTCTCTTCCTCCCGCACCTGCGGGGGTGGGCTGGCGCTGTAGCCAAATCGCGGCCGCCGCAAAGTTTCGAGCTCCGAGCTCCGCGGCTCCAGTCCACTGGAGTCCCCCAGGCCGCGCCCTGGCCCCCTCTCCTCGCTGGCTCCGGGCTCGGGACGCCACACGCACCCCGGCGTGCGCTTCCAGCTGCACCGGGGACCGCACCCGACGCCCTCCGGGCAGCACCTGTCAGCGGTGGGAGCGGCTGCCTCCGAACTGGGCGCGCGCACGACTCACACCACAGGGAGGATCGGGCTGAAGACGCGCAGCGCGCCCTGGGACCACCCTCCAGCTCCTGGGTGGGAGGGCGAGCAGGCGAGAGCCGGGTGGAGCCGGTGAGGGACCGGAGCCAGGTTGCTCCCCGGGATCCGGCCACAGTTACCCACGCAGCTGGCTCTGCGCGGCCGCTAGACGCGCGCTCCGGCGCTCCTCTAGGTCCGACGAAGTGAGCTAGAGTGGAGATGATGAGCCTGCGGTGGGTCCTGTGGAGCACCCAGTGTCCACACCCAGAGGTGAACCCGGCAGAGTTCTGAGGCTGAATGCCGCTGCCGCCGCGCTGCTGCGCGCCCTGGGTCCGAGACCAGAGTTTGATTTCTTCTGTCTTGACTTCATCCCGATCCGCCCCTCCCTGCTCTTTGCTTGTGCCCTTCAGTTTTTCTTGTGACCAGGGTCTAGAGGTTTCCGGTATCTGACAATAAAGCCAGCCCTAAAGTTGCAGGGAGTTTACTGAGTCCCAAGGCGTGGAGGATGCTCACTGCCTTGGACCCTACTCCAAACGCAGCATATCTTGTTCTTTTCACTAAAGTGCATTTTCCTTTCATTACTTGCAAAGCAAATGGGAAAGGCTCATTTAGACTTTGTTTCTCCCGAAATCTACGGCTGCAAGGGTCTTCTGATTCTACTGAGAGCTTCTTGAATGGCAAGTGACACAGTGCCCCTTCCCACCTCCACTGCCTTCTGCACCCCAAAATGTGGAAAATTCAGAAGTTTGGCACCCTATTATCTAATTCCAGTCTTGTCCAGCTAATGCCTTGGATGTGTTACTAACATCTTTGAGCTTTTTATTTGTCTATTTTTACCTTTGTAACAAATACTTAACAAATATTTACTGAGCACCTACTATATGTCAGGCAATATGATAGACTCTGGAGATGCACTGCAAACAAGGCAGACAGGGCCCCACCCTCATGGAGCCCATCTTCCAGTGGGAGAGTCAAACAGAGTTTCTAATAGTGAAAAATAAGACATGGAGAAAATTAAATAGGTTATCATAACAGAGTGGCTGTGGAGGTGGAGTTGCCAGGTAAATTGCAGGACACCCAATTAAATTTGAATTTCAAATAAACAATGAATGAATAATGTTTGAGTATATTTATGTCCCAAACATTGCCTAAGATGCACTAAAATACTATTTGTTGTTTATCTGAAATTCAAATTAAATTTAACTGAGTGTTTTGTATTTTTATTTTTGCTAAATCTGACAACCCCAGACAGAAGGTTTTTTTCTTAACATTATGTGCACAGGAGAGTCTCTCTGAGAAGCTAAAATCTGAGTTGAGACTTAAGGAGGACAAAGAGCAGCCATTGAAAGATCTGATTACAGCATTCCAGGCAGAAGGAACAGCAGGTGCAAAGGCCTGAAAGCAGGAAGCAGCTTGGCTGGGCATGTTCAAGGAGAGATGGAACCACTCCAAATAATGGGGAGTAAGGTGGGTAGAGCTGGTAAGAGATGGAAGGGAAGAAGTGAGCAGGGTCCTGGTGGGGTGGCTCCTATAGCCATAGTAAGAGCTTGAGTCTCCGGTAAGTGAAACGGGAAGCCATTGGATGGTTTTTAAGCATTAGGGTGATGTGATATGATTTACTAATACCTACCTCACAGGGCTGTTTTAAGGATTAAGTGAAAGAGGACTTCACTAACTGCCTGAGGCTTTTCCACACGAGAGAGTCACACTGAAAATACCACAACCATAAAAAATTACCTCAATATGGAGCTACTCTGATAGCCCAGAAAAGAAACTATTATATCCAGAAGTCTTCTCTGCAGCATAAGAAAAATATTTTGTTATTAGTTTTTCTAGGACGTGGTAAATGAAAGCACAGAGAAGATAAACCAAAAAATAAAGGATTACTAGAGCAAATTTAGAAGAAATGATAATCACTTCTTACCAAAACTCATTATAAATATGCCAAGTTTGTCATATTTATTGACGTGGAGCCATGGACCCATGGACATAACTCTACACATTCAACCTTCTGTTCATATAGTCTTTTAATGATGCATTTAATTGACTTTTGTACTGATAGCTGTATATTTTCATTTTTTTCTTCTACCTAATTCTGCCTTGGACATACTAACTCTGAGGTTTTGGGTTCTGAAATCTACAATCCCAAGTAACTCATCCATCAATGTGAATTCATTTACAGAACTTGAAAGAGTATACGGAACTTGTCCTAAATATCTGAAGTGAATTATAAATTGAGAGGCTGCCCTACAAATTGTGCATTACATAAAATTGCACCAGACATGGTTTTGCCATTAAATTTTTATTATATTTAAGAAAAGATACTAATAAAAAACTCAACAACACAAGGGGACAGTGAATGGTACCAACTGATCACTGAGGGAATACAGAGGAGTGAAGAATCACTTTTGGCTTGACTTCTCAAGGAAGACTTGTTGGAGACATCATCCGAGCTAAGATCTATATAGCAAGTAACAGAGTACACCAAGAAAATAGATTACCACCTGCAAAGGAAAACGAAATTCATCGCACGTAGCAAGACTTCAGTAAATGTTAGCAATTATTCATTACAATTTACTAAACATCTTAAATATTTATAGAGCATATATTGCTTGAATGAATATGAAATTAATATATGCATCACACATTGATATACAAGAGGTTGGGAAGGTGATGGATAATGTAATATTTGAGTAGAAACTCGAAGTGAGGGAGGGAAACCAGTAGTGAATCTAAGGGCAAGTTTTTCCAGGAAGAGGGAGCATTAAGTGCAAAGAGGCTGAGGCAGGGGCGTGCTCAGCTCAAGGAACAGCAAGAAAGACGAAATAGCTGGAACGCAGAGCAAGGGGGAAGTGGGAGGAGAAGCTATTGAAGAGACGGCTAAGGGCCAGATCACAGAGGACTCCGTGGTCAACAGTGAGGACTTTGGGCTTGAGTGGGATGGGAAGTCACTGGGGGGCTTGCGTAGAGTTTCTCTGTGATCCAACTTGCATTCGAAAAGACTCACTCTGGCCACTGTGTTGACCAAGTGCAGGAAGGGAATGTGTGGGAACAGATTTTAGAAGGGACCTATCACTTTAAATCCGTAAGGGACAATGGTGGCTTTGACAGAGGTGGTAGGTGAGAAGTGGTGAAAGTGGTGAAATTCTAGATACACGATGTTTTGCAGATAGAACGGAGACTACTAGCCATAGTTTGGATGTGGGGTACTCAAGCATAATGCTACATGGTTTGCGTCCTTTACCATATGTAATCTTCACGGCCACTCCATTTTATAGATGAAGGAGCCAAGCGTGAGGCATGTTAAGTGATCTTACAAGGTCACTCATTGAGTAATTAGCAGATCCCAGGTCTACAAGATTCCAAAGCCACAGAATTTATTTAATTTAAAATGTATGCATAAATAAACAGACTAAAATAATTGAAAGAGGCCTCAGAAGATGCTCTGATCTATGTCCTTACCTTTGGTGAGCAGCAAGCCCACCTTGGGCAGAACCACACAACTTCCACTTGATGAGATCAGGACACAAACGCAAGCCCAGAAACAGCGTTTCCGGGACTAACTGAGTTAAAGGCCAACTAAATGGCACTTATGGAGCCCTCTCATCCGTGGAGCCCTGGCTGCTGTCCTAGCTCCTGGCACTGGGCCAGATGCCTTCAGGCCCTCATTTCCTCCCTCAGTCTCTGAAATAGGGACAATAATATCTATTGGCCTGACCCACCTCACAAGGACTCGATTAAAAGCCAAATGGAGGCAGCATTTTTGGTGAGGAAACCCTGTCCACAAGAGAGAAGTTAGCTCCACCTTGCAAGCAAAACCAAGAAAAGCTACCAGACTGACTTGTTCCTCTTCACATGGGAAAACCTTGCCTGTGTGGAAAGAAGCACTTTGAACCCTTCCAAACCAAAAACCCAATTGTCACAATTCCACATGTTGAGATGCCTGCTGACTATATAGTCAACTCAACAGAATAAATTCCTGTTCATATGTAAACAAGTTTTTGCCTTTTTCTTCCTTGAAAGTTTTCTCAAAGTTCTCAAACACAGTTTAATGTTAAGTAACTTCAGAGGAGCCGTTTCTGTTTATTCTGTGTAACCTAAGCCACTTCCTGTTTTCTTCTTAACCAGGGTGGTTAACAATTCTAGAGTCCTAGACCAAGAGACGTTCTGGAATTTCTATGTGGGAAGAACAAAGGATTGTCTATGAGGCTTAAATTAGAGAGGGGGGACTTGAAGCTGTATTTGCATACCTTTTAAAAACTCACTTGTCCATATAAAAGAAGAGAAGAAGGGGTTCATTGGAGATTTGGAGGGTCCCAAAGCTTCCTCTGCCAACCTCCCCCCACCGGATGCCAATTCTGTGCTGCACAAAATCGGAAGACATGGGCCTCGGCCTGGTGCTGCATCTGAGGGCTCTGTCACCACAGGCAGCCCTTGGAGCCTCAGGTTTTCACTAAAATGAAAAAAAAAAAAAAAATAGGGCTAGTTTCTCTCTAAGGTTCCTTTCAGCTTAAAATGATGTAAGCTTCTAAAACAAATCTCCAGTGCAGGATACAATCCATCTACTCATTCCTGGTCTGATTTCCTACTTTCAGTGGTGATACGAGGGCAGGTGCTCCCGGACGGGTATGTATAATAAATAACAACGTGTGAATATGCACCCTGCTGCAGAAACTGTTAGGGCCCTATTCCTATCCCTCAGGCCTCAGCACTTCAGTGCAAGTATCTGATCTCTCCACCTGAGGGCTGTCTCCCAAACCACACCCCTCCTCCCCCCAAGTGCCTGGAACAGTCCTCAAGTAATGAGTGCTGGCATTGATGTATAGGTATTTCAGTAACTTGCAGGGACTCTATACTGCTCCCAGTTCCAGTGCCCTCCGTGCTGGTGGGCTTGATAACGTTTCCCTTCTCGGCTTCCTTTCACTCCTGTCTCAACGCCCCCTCGTCCCCTCCCCTACCGCTGGTCCCTGTGCCTCATCAATAAACTGCTTGCATTTGAATCCTTGCCGCTAAAGTGGCTCCTGGGGGCCCCAAACTAAGGCATGTTATAGAGGCATTTCAAACTCTAGCTAATGAGGTTCCCAATTTGAGCACTCTGTGAGAAGAAAAGTAATGTCCTCCAGCAAGATCTCTTTGGGTCACACCATTCTTTTATAGGGGACTATAAAAACAAAATTTATCCCAGAGCCTGTGGTCTAGCCCCTGAAGGTGAGACTCCTTGAGAACCAGAGTATTCATCTATGATTTACCTCCTTGTTACAGTCCACTGCCCTCCTAGAGTAGACAATAGGGTGGACTCCCCAGCATCCATTACACTCCGGAAAATTATTCAACTGATCATGGCCATTCTATCCCTTTCTGCAGACCTGTAACCAATCCTGGAAACTATAAGAGTGTATTACTTGGGACTGGATTCAACTGCGAGTAACACATAAACCTTAAGCATGTTCAAGAAGTCTGAAGGTCATCGCTGAGACCTAATGTGCCATTCCTTCTATCTTGTCTCTCCACCACCCATGTCTACCATTCCAAAAGCCACTGCATGCTCCAAGATTGTCAGTGGAGCTCCAGTCACGACAATCACCTTCCAACCAGCAATCAGGAGGAAAGGGTGGAGAAGAATATGCCTCTTCCTTTAAAGTTACTTCCTAAATCTTCTAATATCCCAGAGGTTAGAACTTCAGCACATGGCCATGCCTAGCCATAAAACCTTTATTTTGGGAAGTCATGTGCCCAGCTAAAAATCTGGATTTTATTATTGAGGAAGAAGGGGAAGGTGGATATTGGGGGACCACAAGCAGACTCTGACACAAAGGAGCAGTCATTTGAGGGCCTTCTTCTTTCATAAGGAAGAAGCACACAAGAAATGATCTCTTTATCTACATGTTTTGGTGTTTGGTGCAATGCCTGGAACTGCTGCAGCCGTTTTGTTGCAAGACAGGGCAAAGTGAACACCCAAGTTAGCAGAGAAGAGAGATGGAAAAAAACCTCACTGCTTGAGGATGTCATCGAGCTACCGAATTAGCCAAATTGAGGCCTTCCTTAACCCTGATACTATTATTATGTAGTAATCTATGTATTAATTATTAATTAGGTTAATTTATCTAGGTTTTTTAGCCAGTTTTAGCTGAATTTTATATTAGTTTTTTATTGTTGTCATAACAAATTACCATAAATTTAGCTGCTTAAAACGACACCCATTTGTTATCTCAGTGTCTGTGGGTCAGAAATCTGGGCACCAAATGGTGGCTCAGCTGGTTCCTTGGCTTCAGGACCCACAAGACTGAAATCAAGGTGTTGGTAGGACTGTGCTCCTTTCTGGAAGCTCTGGAGAAGAATCTGCATCTAAGCTTATTCAGGTTGTTGGCTGAATTAAGTTCTAAGGCCTTGACGATCTGAGGTCCTTGTTTCCTTGCTGGTTTTCCACAGGAGTGAGAGGTGAGTGCCATACTAAGCTTCTAGAGACTGCCCATATTCCTTGGTTCCTGGCCCTCTTCCTTGTCTTCAAAGCCAACAAGGACAAATTGAGTCCTTCTCACACTTCCAATCTCTCAGACCTCCCTCTCTACCTCATCTCTCTTACTGACTCTGCTGCTGTTTCCTAGTTTTAAAGGCTTATGTGATCACCTTGCACCCACCTGGGTAATCCAGGATAATGCCCCTATTTTAAAGTCAATTGATTAGAAAACTTAATTACATCTACAAAGTCCCTCCCCACCTGTTCCTGTACTAGCATTTGATTGAATAACTACGGACAGGAATCTTGAGGTGACCTCTTTAAAATCCTGCTTACCATTAGTTTCCTAGAGCTCAAAGCATCCTGATCCACACATCTTCATTGCAGACCAGAAAAAAGGTTCCATCTCCCCAGACTGCCTCATCCACAGTGGGGTATTAAACTCAGAGGAACTGGCTCAGATTTACAGAGTAACAGAATTAAGACTGACATTCATTAATGACAAGAACACCAAGGCTGGCTAAGCAGGGCAGACCTTTCCTCTTTGCTATGTTATTTTGAATCTGGCCCTTTTGCTAATTAGACTCATACTTCTCCCCTATTTTCTCCTAACATAATGCTTTCCAGGTTGCAATCAGTTTTTAGTTTATTTCGAATCCAATTCCCTAACTCACACATTTTTCCCTAAGTGAGATAAAACGGTTATTTAAGAAATATACATTATTGATTTCAAACTGGTGCCTGAAAACTTAACTGCCTTTCTGGCAAGCCCTGTTTTAAAAACGCCTGCCTAGAACATGCACAGACAAGAACTAAGTAGAAGAAATTCTTGTATGGTTTTATTCTGAGATGACCTTCTCTCTGGATCCCACAGGGGAAGTAGGAAAATGGAAGGAAAGATGGAATAACCAAATGTCTATAAAATCCTTGGAAAAATTCAATCAGGTATAATGTCTTTTATGAAGCAAATTATCTTAAAGGAAACTCTATTGTCTAAAATAGATTTTTCAGACCCTGATTTTTAGACTGCACGTCCATCCCCCATGTTTGTTCTTCATCTTGACTTCTGCCACCATCCACAGTTAAAGCTCTAAATGCTAGTTATGTAATGATATAGATGGTACAGGTATTCCCCCCGCCCCCAACTGAACACCTAAAAAATCAGGACATGAGGGGGCTCGGCCCAGGTCTCATATAAAGTCAGTGGTGGGACCAGTGAGGTCACCACAGGGGGACCTTAGGTGTGAGCCATCCGACTCCCCAGCACCCCCAGTATGTGTGGATCTATTTTTCATTCACTTCTACAATTCAGCAGATTGGATTCACCATAATGTAACCACTCCAAGATCAAGAACTGTTTGTTTCTGTGAGGATACATCGGACAATCGCCTGAACTCCAAAGACATCAGGTCTGGCCTTGCACAGACTTGGCTTAGGCTGGACAACAGCACCTGGCAACTTTGTGCTTTTCCCCCAGCATTGGGTTAAGAAACTAATTTGAGGTGGAAAAATTGCTGCCAAAAATAAACAAAATGGTGTCCACCATTTACAGGAGCTGTCCTATGTAAATAGGACCTCTGAGCAGTAATGAGTTTAGTTATGTGGCAAGAGAGACCTGTAAGGGCAGTTTCCCCTTGCAAATAGCGGGGGTTTGGGATCAAAAATCAGTCCTGCTAACTTTTGTGCAGATAGGAAGAAAAATATAGTTCCTTCATGTTTTCTGTAGTAAATCTGATTTTCTTTTAGAGTAATGCCACTCAACCAGAGGTTAACGGAGAAAAAATACCAAAATCTTCAACCCAGTTTTAACAATCATCAAGATTTAATCCTTTAGACAATCCCTTTAGAAAATGCCCACAGTCTCTCAGGGAGCCTTCTCTTTCAGCTCTTCCTAAGAAGGTATATGGGGTGGATGCAGAAAAGACGCTATTTTCCACATTTCAGGAAAGCAGGAAAGGTTTGAAGGCAGTATCATCTGCCTCTTCTGCTCTGGGGGAGATGCCCTTCGTTCACCAGGTTTGCCAGCTAACATTCATAAGCAAGTCTGTGCCTACAGGACCTGTTCTTTCCCGCCCTAATCAGAGCCCAGCGAAGCTCCCAGATGAGTCAACCTGCCCCTTGGCTCTCACTGGCTGGGGCCCCTGATGTCTGTCTGTACTTCCCTTATCCATCCTGGGCCCAACTATCCATACTAAGCCTTTGTTGGGAGTACATCTAGGCCCACTGGCCCTCAACCCAGTACCCATAACGTAAAAAATAAGGTAGGCTCAGAAAAGCTGGACCTCAGGGCCTCCTCCTGCCAGCTACAGAACACTATCTAGTTTTTGTTAATGTGGCTGCACCCTAAATTGCTTTGCAACAGCTCTGTCCTCCGGGAGTAAAAAGTTGGAACTCTTGCTCTTCTCTCTCTCTCTCTCTTTCTATCTCTATCTGTCCCCGTTCCTCCGTCCCCTTGGACTGGCCCTTGGTATCCAGACAGGATAAGTTTATCAGTCAAGATTACAGCAGGAAAAAGATAGCACCCTCAAATAAGGAGTCTTTCATATAAATTTAATAATTTTAATTATTTTCAAATACACGGCAAGGTTTACTGCAGTGGCTCTCAGAATGTGATCAGGAGACCTGAGATCCTTTCAGGCCAAAGTTATTTTCCCAATAATTCTAAGATATCTTGTGCCTTCTTCACTCTCAGTCTCTCACAAGGGTGCATATTACATGTTATGTCTCCCAGAGGCTACATAACGTAATATTTACAACAAAGAACATCATAAACAAAGTAAAAGGTAAAAAAAAAAAAATGGAGGGAAACAGGCAAGAATTTAAAATGCAGAAATCATAAAGAACTCCTTAAATTGGTAAGAAAAAGACAAACAACACAATAGAAAAATAGGCAAAAGACATGAACAAGAAATTCACAAAAGAAAAATATTAATAGCAAACAGAAAAAGTGCAAGTTTAAACTCCACTAAGATACAGTTTTTTGATTTCATTACAGAGATGAGTAAAACATAAAATTGCTTGAGTGTGTCAGCTTTGGTAAGTGTGTGGGAAACGAGTATCACTGTCATTACTAACAGAGTGTGAACTGTTACAGTCACTTCAGAGGTCAATTTGTGTGCATTATTTAAACGCACATAATTGATGACTCTGGAATTCCATTTCTAGGTACCTTCCCCACCCCCCAAACTCTGCACACAGACGAGGAGATATGTATAAGTATAGTATTGCAGCATTGTTAGAAACAGCAATAATGGTTAGTAATCAAAAAAAAAAGGAAAAATTGGAATGCCCTTCAACACAGTAATGATTATATAAATTGTGATTTATCCACACTATGAAATTCTATGCAGCAGACAGAAAACAAAATGATAAAAAGAAAGGGATAGATCAATATGTTTACATAAGAAAGATCACCAAAGCATTGCTTACTCAAAAAAAAGCAAATTGTAAATTGATATTTATGTTATGATAGCATATTTATGTTTATAAATAAATTCACAATTAGCAATCAGTAGTATTTAAAAAATAATATAATATGCCACAACATGTTTAGATTCCTCTTCACAGTGGAAAAATAGTTTGATAATGGGAAATTTATTAAAATATGCCCTATTAATTGGTCAAATGAGATCAAATAATACTTAGAAAGTATGTAACAAAATTCAACATTTGTTCCTAATTTTCTTATTAGTAAAAGAGAAAGAGATGGATAATTTTTAATGTTATATAATAATACACATCAATACGTAAACCCCAAAGCCAGCAATATCTTTCATAGCAAAGCAATAACAGAGGCAATTCTGTGTAAGTCAAGAATAAGGCAAGGATTCCAAACAAGGGCATGGCTACTTAAAAGTGTTTGGCAAGAGTGAGCCAATGCATTTAAATTAAAAAATGAAATAAGATATGTAAATATTGGAAACTAAGAGGCAATTTTTTCATTACTTATATATGATATCATTGTGTATTTGAAAAACTGGAGGAAAAAAACATAAAAACAATAAGCAAAGCCAGTAAAGGAGTAAGTTACAAAATTAATCTTGTTAAAAATAATAGCCTGAAAACACTGCAAACTGTGACAGGCATACAATGAACTTCACAATGCAAAATGAAATAAAAAAAAAAAATAGACAAAAAATAAAAACCAAGTCAACAAAACAAGATAAACCCAAGAGCTATATGAAGAAAGCTTTATAACTTTATTGTGGGACACAAAAGAAGATTTGAATAAATGAAAAACACCTGGGTATGGAAATTCACTATTGATTAGCAATTATTTCTATTTAAATAAATCCATAAAAACCAGTGTGATCTCAGTCACAATACTGAGAATTTTTAAAACATGACTAAATGGTTATAAAGTTCATTTGGAAGACTAAACATAAGAGACAAGAAAAATAAATCTGTAAATGAAGAATTTTAAGGGGAAATTAGTTACTTTGGAAATCAAAATTCATTATAAAGCTACAGTAATTTTAAAATTACAACACTGGTTCAGGAATAGCCATAACCTATCAATGTTCAGAATGGAGTCTAGAAATAAACCCAAGTACCTACAGGTATTTACCTTTTCATACGGGTTCTACTCCAAAGTCAATAGTAAAAGATTAAATATTCAACTGAGATAAATAGCTAATCCTACGGAGAAAAACAAAGATGGATTCCTATCTCATTCCTTTTAACAAAGGAAATTTAATATAACCCAACTATTAATCCAATGCTAAAGTAATTGACAATACCATAGCAAATCAAGTTGAATATATTAAAAGAATAACTGCAGTGGATCAATCATGCCATGGACACAGACATTTTTGTCTGTTTTGTTCACTAATATATGATGCCTGACACACAGTAGGTGTACAGTAAATATTTGTTTGATAAATGTAGGAACCAAAGAAATTAATAAAGATATAAAACTACAGAAGAAAACATGAATGATTTTTTAAGAATTTTTGAATTAGGAAGGTCTTTCTCATTTACAATAGGAAATCCAGAAACCACTGGCGGGGGTGGGGGGGGCGGGGATAAAAAAGATTGATAAGCCTGGTCCAATGAAAATTAAACTTGTCCACAATAAAAATTCTCATCTAGAAAAATGTGTCTGAGAGGCAAAAGACAAACTTGTTTTTAACGTTCAGAAAGAATTTACTAATCAATGAGAGTAGCATTGACATATATACACTATCAAATGTAAAATAGCTAGTGGGAAGCTGCTGCATAACATAGGGAGATCAACTCGATCATGGGTGATGACTTAGAGGGGTGGGCTAGGGAGGGTGGGAAAGATTCGAGGAAGGGAGGGGATATGGGGATATATGTATAAATACAGCTGATTCACTTTGTTGTGCAGAAGAAACTGGCACAACAGTGTAAAGCAATTATACTCCAATAAAGAGCTTAAAAAAATACTAAAACACCAATTCAACAGAAAAAATGAGCAGAAATTCATGAACAGAGAATACACTATTCAGAGATAAATGAGTACAGATGGTCAATAGTAACTTCATCAATAATGAAGTAAATACAAAAATTTAACTCCGTGTTTTCTAACCTATAATATTGGAAAAGATAAGTGAGCCATACCCAGTGTTCGTATGTGTCACTTTTTAAAAAAAGAAACTCTCTTGGACTTCCCTGGTGTTCCGGTGGGAAGGACTCCACGCTTCCAATGCAGGGGGCCCAGGTTCAATCCCTGGTGGAGGAACTAGATCCTAAATGCATGCTGCAACTAAGAAGTCTGCACGCCTCAACTAAAGATACCATGTACAGAAACTGAGACCCAGCGCAGCCAAAATAATAAATAAATAAATAAATAAATAAATAAATAAATAAATAAATTTTTTTAAAAAGGAACTCTCATGCACTATTTGCAATATTAGTAGAAATATAAACTGGAACACCTTTGTAAGGTAATTTGGTAATATAGATGGAAATGCTGAGAATGCTTACCATTTGATCCAGTAAGTATTGTTTTGCAACCTCTGGAGTTCCCTGGGTGCAATTTGAAACTGGCCCCTTAAACAGGTTTAATAAACAAGGGAACTCACAGAGGCTTTTCTTGAGCATTTGCAAGGCAAGTAGATCTCTGTGCCCCACCGCCAACAGAATCTTAAAAGTTTATACTGAGGCTTTAAGTGGGTTCAGTCACAGATTCAGTCCAGCTGGTCTAAACACCACCTTACCTCTCAAGGCTACACCCTTAAAAGGGCTGCTAGTAAGTTAGTAGTAGGCAGAACAGACATTCCAAGGACAGGGACCTGCCCCCCTCAGGTCAACCAGCCTTCACATCCTCTCCATGACTTCCTCCGACAGTAAGTCTTTCTAAGGATTTGTCCACAGATATACTGTCACAAACGTTCAAAGATGCATATTGATTTCAGCATGTTTATCATAGTAAAATTTGTAAACAAACTAAATATTTATCACTAGGGGTCCAGTTAAATAGAAATGTATGAAAACAAGAGAGTGCCACACAGCCATTAAAATAAAGTAAATCCGCAAAATATGAAAAATAAGTAAAATACATATTTAAATTTAAAAGAAAACTACAGAACAACATGAGAATGCCATTTTGGCATTTAAAGAAAAACATATACATAGGTATATATATAGCCCATGTGTGCACTTAGGGCATCTGGAAGGAAACACACCTAACTCTTAATAGTGATTATTCTGGCATGAAGCACAGGACCTCTCACATCACCCAATTTTGAGCTGTCAGATCTTTATAGTCATTTGTTAGCTTTAAAATAAAAACCTTTAAAAAATTTGTTAAAGAATGAATTTAATATAGGACATAATAAATTAATATTAATCAATATCAACTTAATATTAACTATATATTAATATGGGACAAAATATAATGGGCATGAGAAGGCTTGGCAGTAGAAAACCTGTATTTGAATTCAGCTTTACCTGTTACTTACTCTCAATAATTTATCAAACCCATATCTACTGAGATACTAGTGCCTCTGTGCTAACTACCAGAATTCTAGCAATTAATGAGACAGAACAGGCCTTTCCTTTGTGGAGCCAACAATCGCATTTTCTAGTTACGTCATTTAATCTATCTAGTCTTTGGTTTCCTCATCTGTAAACTGGGAATAGCAGTGCCCATCTCCTAGGTTATTGTGAAAATTAAAAGAGTTAATGCATGTGAAAGTATTTAGCTAGTGCCTGGAACATGATAAGTACTTAGGAAATATTTGCTGAATATAAAGTGTGTGCAGTCACATCTGACTTCACTAGTTTGGGTTTTTAGTGGAAATAGAAAGTACTTTTGTTTGGAAAATGGGTAGATATTGTCTTATTCACCTCAGACTGCTCTAACAAAACACCATTGACTGGGCGAGTTAGACATTTTTTTCTCATAGTTCTGAAGGCTGGGAAGTCCAGGATCAAGCTGCTGGTAGACTGTGTTCCTGAAAAGAGCTCTGTTCCTGGTTTGCAGTTGGTCAATTTCTTGCTGTGTCTTCACATGGCAGAGAAAGAGGTCTGGTCTCTCTTTCTCTTCATATAAAGACACTAATCCCATCATGATGACCTCACCATTAAGACCTCATCTGAACCTAATTATTTCCCAAAAGTCCACCCCCAAATACCATCACAGTGGGGGGTTAGGAGTTCAACATATAAATTTGGGGAAGGACACATTCAGTCCATAACAGATACCAATACATATATTCATTGCATGAGAGGATATTACTCCCTCCTAAGCATCAACCAAGATAGAAATATTATTTTATTTGAGTGAATTTGTTAGCAATCCTGTGAACAAATGATAGTTTTGATATGTCAAACTGGCATATGTCATCACACAAAAAGCTCTTGGGATGTGTTTAGATTTGCTAGTTATTGCCAGGCTCACATCCTGGAATTCCCAGCTTGAATCTGTAAGTGAAAGATGACAGAATTGGTATTATATAATTTCATTCAAATATTGACCAACCTGACTTGGGTTTTAAAATATTTATTTTAAATGTATTTTAACAATCTTTGTTTATGATACTGTGCAAACAATTTTGAAGCAACTATTTTTCATTGGTTTACTCAACTAAATTGAAGTGAAAAAAAGATCAAATCAATAAGAAGGAGGTAAAAGAGAAGAATAGATCATACTTATGTTGAACCCACTGAGAATAGTAAAGATAATTACTCTTCTACCCATATTACTCATATATAAAGGCTGAAAAGGCATTTCAGTTTGGAAATCACTTGGTCAATTTGAATTAGAGGTGGCTCTGCTTTTTTTTATTTTTTGGTGTTTTTGGATTATTCTGTGATTTATCCTCTCTGATAGTAAATTGAAAAACTAAGAAAATCAAGTGACAAGAGTAACTTTTAAAACAATAACTTCAACTTTAAAGTCAAAAATGTAATAAAAGGACCCAAGAGTTCAATTCAGCATACACATTATGAACACTTCCAGAGAACTGTCCTAGGTGCTAAGTGGACACAAAGATGAATTATGCCTGATCTTTGCCTTGGCAGAGCATATATTCTAGAGAGGCAGCCATGACACATGCACAAATAATTATTAAATAATAAAGAATGATTTATCTCCCTTAAAAGAAATAAAAGATGCCTTAGGAATAGAGAAGAGAGGAAATTTGTGGTCGCAGATGGGGGAGATGATATGGGTCAGGAAGTTTCTGTGACCAACGTGGCATTTGAGCTGAGCCTTGAAAAACGAATAAGATTTTGTCTGACTGGAGGAGATAAGGAGCAGGAATGCCAAAGGGAGGGAAGAGCATAAGTAGAAGCAAAGAAAGTAAGATCATGTACAAGGATCAGCAAACGGTCTAGTTTGCCCCAGCTTACTCTGACAAATGTGGGGGTGGGGGTGACACTCTAGAGTAAGTAGGAGCTGGATATTACCATACTTTATATAGTATGCTGGACTTCATTCTAGTAATGGAGAGTCACTAAAAAAAATTTCAGCATAGAAGTGAAAAGGTTAGAGCTGTGCTTTAGAGAGGTTCCTCTGGGAGTGTATTGGACAAGGGCAAAACTGGAAGCTGGGAGGACAGTATTTGATTACACTGGCAAGAGGATAAGCCACAAGGGTCTTGGGCAAGTGGCACAGAGGAGGGAAACTAACACATATTGAGATCTTATCTTTGTTCTCCATGCTTTATATGTGAGCATTTGTAATCCTCACACGAATCCTAGGAGGTAAGGAATATTATCCTCCTTAACTGAGGCTAAGAGAGATGAAATAACTTGCTAACTATGTGTGTCTGATTTGAAAGTGCATATTCTTTCTAATGTAACTTTCTGCCTTCTTGAGTAAAATGAGTTACTAGTGGATTAATGTGAGGGAACAAGAAAGAGAAAGGCATGAAAGATGACTCTGTGGCTTTGGCCATAAATTATTGAGAGGATGGGGGTGCCACCAATAAAAATAAAATGTCCTAGAGAAAGAATTAATTTAGGTGGAAAATGATGGTCAAACTTTTAGACACTTTGAGTGTGAATCAATTCAAAAGCTTTGTCAATATTCATTGTATCTAATTTCTGTCACCCTATTTCTTGTTCACTCTCTCAGATCAGGCTTTCATCCCTGTTGCACTAAAACTGCTCATGTGAAGGTCACCAATGACTGTCTCATGGTTAAATCCAATGGCTAATTCTCTATTCTTATGTTAAATTATCAGCAGCATTTCATGCACCTGTGCTCTCTCTCCTCCCTGATAATTTTTTTTCTACTTGCTTTCTAAGACTTTATGCTCTCTTGCTTTTCCTCCTGCCTCACAGATAACCTTCTCAGTCTCCTTCACTGCTCCTTCCTCTTCTCTCCAAACTTGTAATGTTGCTGTGCTCCAGGACTCAGTCCTTGGTCCTTTAATCTTCCCCATCCACACTCATCCTCTTGGTGATCTCATCCAGAGACATAGCTTTAAATATCTATTTGCCACCAATGGTCACATTTACATTTCCAGCCCAATATCACTCCTGAATCCCAGATGACTCCTGTAATTCAACATTCCACCATCATCTTCACCTGAATATCAGATAGATCCCTCAAATATAATATGTGCAAAACTGATCTCCTGACCCTTCCCCATCAAACCTGCTTAAGCTGCAGCCTTCCCAATCTCAACTGATGGCAGCTCCAGCCTTCTAGCTGCTCAGGCTAAACATATCTACTACATCAGGAAATTCAAAGGGCTCCATCCTCAAAACCTGCCCACCTTATCTGCTCCACTGCTATCATTCTGGTCCAAGCTTCACCCAGATTACTATGGTAGCTTCACAACTGGCTTTTCAATGCTGCTCTTACCACCCTATGGCCTATTCTCAGCACAGTAGCCAGAATAATCCTTTAAACACGTAAAATACATCCTGTCATTCTCTGCTTAAAAGTCTCCAGTAGCTCCCCATTTCACAAAGGATAAAAGCCAAAGCTCTTACAAGGGCTGGCAAGACCCTACGCAACCTGACTTCTCATTTCCTCTCTGACCTTTTCTCCTACCTCCATTTCTTGAATATACCAGGCTCACTTGTGCCTTAAGGTCTTTGCAATGACAATTCCTCTGCCCAAAATGCATTTCCTCTGGAAATTTGCAGTGCTAACTCCCTCACATCCTTTAAGATTTTCTCAAATGTTTCTTCTCATCAAGGCCAACCCTCACCACCTTACAAAAAAGTGCAACCAGCAGTCCCTTTCTCTTGCTGCACTCTTGATTCCCTTTATCCTGTTCTCTCCTTTTCTCTTCTTTTTCATAGTGCCTCTCACATAAAATCTAATTTTTGTATTTTTATGTTTATGGTTTCTTGTATGTTTTCTGCCACTAAAAAGTAAGGTCCATGAGGGCAGATAACTTTGTTTTCTTCACTGATATATCTCAAGCACCTAGGACATTGCCTGACACCTAGTAGGTACTCAGTCAATATCCATTGAGTAAATGAGATGTTTAGCAAACAGATAGAAATGTAATTCAAGATATGTTGAGTATTTAGTCTGCTCAAGATTTTGAGTAGATCTGGAGCTCAGGAAAAATGTTAGAGATATATTTGAGAGTGATCAGAATAATTCTAATAGCTGAAATTGTGGAAATGTATGTATTACCAGGGGAAATCGATGAAAGCAACAGGAAGGCAACTACAGACACATCTTGGGTGGAGTAGGAAAAAAGAAACCAGAAAAGGAGAGATGGAAAACTCGGAATCATGAGCATGCCACTTCACAGACAGAAGTTTTCAAGGAGAAAGGGTCCTGATCAACAGGGTTAAGTGCTGAGAAGGAGAGGAGGAAAAAACCAAGAAATGGTAATGGGATATGATGACTACCTTTCGAAAGTTACTATGACCTTAAAAAGTTATTAAAGCAATTATCTCATTAACAAAAGTTTTATGATGCTAAGTTATAAGAACAGTGCAATGGGCTTCCTAGGTGGTGCAGTGGTTAAGAATCTGCCTGCCAATGCAGAGAACATGGGTTTGATCCCTGCTCCAGGAAGATCCCACATGCTGCAGAGCAACTAAGCCCGTGTGCAAAAAAAAAAAAAAAAAAAAAAGAACAGTGCAATGGAAGCAAGAAAAGATTTTATTTGCTACACTAGTGAGGAAGCCAAACATACATAAGAAGCATTCTATGACATAAGAAACATTTATTAAATATTAAGCAATCAAAAATCTTAAAATATTTACACTTCATTGCAACTTCTTTATAGTGAAAGGTAGACAGGAGGTAGCACCTGGACTTGAAAAACCTGAGTTTGAGTCCAGGTTCTGCCACTTTATAGTTTATGACTTTGGGCACTTCAATTCTCTAGTCTCAGTTTTCTCCTCTGTCAAATAGATTTAATAATATTTGCCTTATCTGCATCACAGGATTTTGGGGGAGAATAGATGAGACAACATAAGAGAAGGAGTAAACTACACATCTTTCACTCCAGGGTCAATATGCAGGCAGCATGCTGTGTTAAGAGAAACCAGTTCAACTCAGCTATGGTTTGACTATGACACTGGATATTACAGATACCCATTGTCTCATCTATAAAATAAAAATGTCAATACCTGCCTTATTTATCTCATTTGATTCTTCTAGGGATCTAATGAGATGGTGTATAAAGTGCTTTGCAAACTTTAAAGTACTTTACATTTCTAAAAGAATTATCTGGAGATTCTCTGTGTTTAAGACTGGGAACAGTGGTTCAAACTTCTACGTGCATAAGAATCACCTGGGGCACTTTGTAAAATTGCAGATGCCAGGGACCTCTCCCCAGAAACTTCCTGTCAGTGATGTTGAGAGGAGCCTAGGACTCTACATTTGGAACAAGCCCCCAAGGTGATTCTGTTCCCCACAGTCTACGTCATAAGGCAGAGCAAGGCGAGACTGGGAACGCTGAGGAGGCATAAGCAACAAGGGGAGAAAAAAGTAGGGCCCCTTGGTCATTCCTGCTGATGGAGGTCTGGAGGTATGGGAATGGGTGGGCTTGTTCTGAATCCCTGGGTCTCAGTCTCGACCCTTCCTGGGGAGGAATTAGTCTTTCCTCCAAACAGCCAAGAAAGCTCTGGTAGCTCTTTTTTCTAACTGTAATAGTTTGGTTACAACATGGACAACTAATACCACTGATCATTTTATAACTGATACTTGAACATTGATGAACAAATTAATATAATGGGACATGGAACAGTTTTATACCAAAAGGTTAGCCTCTCCCAGTCCTTGATGTCAAAATTACTAGGTATGAAAACAGATGATCAGTATGAAAACAAGTACATAATCCTTTCCTGTAGGGCACAAGGGTAACCTCTCTGGCTATGTCTCAGCCTTTTGCTTCATAGGATGACCGACACCTCAGTTCAAAAGGAGCTAGCTATCATTGTCCTTCACTGACTGATTTCACACAGCTGAGACTTGACCTGGCAATAATTGCTGTTTTCACCTGCAAAAATCCCCTTTCTGCCATTAAGCTATAACATGCTTTTATGGACTGTACCTTTTCCATAATTAATCTGGAACCATGTTATAGTTGTACATAGCAACAGAAATACATAGCTTTTTCTTTCTATTGTATCTATATGAGATAATGGATGCTAATTAAACTTACTGTGGTAATCATTTTGCAATATGTGAAAGTCAAACCATTATGCTGACTCTCTAGAAAGTGGGCATAGAGGGAACTTAAGTTAACATAATAAAGGCCACATACGACAAACCCACAGTGAACATCATTCTCAATGCTGAAAAACTGCAAGCATTCCCTCTAAGATCAGTAACAAGACAAGGACGTCCACTCTAGCCATTACTATTCAACATAGTTTTGGAAGTCCTTGCCACAGCAATCAGAGAAGAAAAACAAATAAAAGGAATCCAAACCGGAAAAGAAGTAAAACTGTCACTGTTCACAGATGACATGATACTATACATAGAAAATCCTAAAGATGCCACCAGAAAACTACTCGAGCTAATCAATGAATTTGGTAAAGTTGCCAGATACAAAATTAACACACAGAAGTCTCTTACATTCCTATACACTAATAATGAAAGAAATTAAGGAAACAATCCCATTCACCACTGCAACAAAAAGAATAAAATACCTAGGAATAAACCTAACTAAGGAGGTAAAAAACCTGTACTCAGAAAACTATAAGACACTAATGAAAGAAATCAAAGATGACACAAACAGATGGAGAGATATACCATGTTCTTGGATTGGAAGAATCAACACTGTGAAAATGACTATACTACCCAAAGCAATTTACAGATTCAATGCCATCCCTATCAAATTACCAATGGCATTTTTTACAGAACTAGAACAAAAAATCCTAAAATTTGTATGGAGACACAAAAGACCCCAAATAGCCAAAGCAATCTTGAGGGAAAAAAACAGAGCTGGAGGAATCAGACTCCCTAACTTCAGACTATACTACAAAGCTACAGTAATCAAGACAATATGGTATTGGCACAAAAACAGAAATATAGATCAATGGAACAGGATAGAAAGCCCAGAGATAAACTATGGTCAACTAATCTATAACAAAGGAAGCAAGGATATACAATGGAGAATAGACAGCCTCTTCAATAAGTGGTGCTGGCAAAACTGGACTGCTACATGTAAAAGAATGAAATTAGAACACTCCCTAACACCATACATACAAATAAACTCAAAATGGATTCAAGACCTAAATGTAAACACTATAAAACACTTAGAGGAAAACATAGGAAGAACACGCTTCAACATAAATCACAGCAAGATCTTTTTTGACCCACCTCCTAGAGTAATGGAAATAAAAACAAAAATAAATAAGTGGGACCTAATGAAACTTAAAAGCTTCTGCGCAGCAAAGGAAACTATAAGCAAGAGAACAAGACAACCCTCAGAATGGGAGAAAATATTTGCAAACGAATCAACAAAGGATTAATCTCCAAAATATATAAACTGTTCATGCAGCTCAATATCAAAAAAACAAACAACCCAACCAAAAAATGGGCAGAAGACCTAAATAGGCATTTCTCCAAAGAAGACATACGGATGGCCAAGAGGCACATGAAAAGCTGTTCAACATCATTAATTTTTAGAGAAATGGAAATCAAAACTACAATGAGGTATCACCTCACACAGGTTAGAATGGACTTCATCCGAAAACCTACAAATAATAAATGCTGGAGAGGGTGTGGAGAAAAGAGAATGCTCTTGCACTGTTGGTGGGAATGTAAACTGATACAGCCACTATGGAGAACAGTATGGAGGGTCCTTGAAAAACTAAAAATAGAGTTACCACATGACCCAGCAATCCCACTGCTGGGCATATACCCAGAGAACACCATAATTCAAAAAGACACATGCACTCCAATGTTCATTGCAGCACTATTTACAATAGCCAGGTCATGGAAGCAACCCAAATGTCCATCAACAGATGAATGGATAAAGAAGATGTGGTACATATTTACAATGGAATATTACTCAGCCATAAAAGGAACAAAATTGGGACATTTGTAGAGATATGGATGGACCTAGAGACTGTCATACAGAGTAAAGTAAGTCAGAAAGAGAAAAACAAATATCATATATTAACGCATATATGAGGAATCTAGAAAAATGGTACAGATCAATTGGTTTGCAAGGCAGAAATAGAGACAAAGATGTAGAGAACAAACATACGGACACCAAGGAGGGAAAGCGGGGCGGGGGGGTGAGCGGTTGGAGTGGGGTGAATTGGGAGATTGGGATTGCCATATATACATTACTAATAAGAAAAAAAATCAAATTGTACACTTTAAATATATGTAGTTTATTGTATGTCAATTATATCTCAATAAAAGTTCTTTAAAAATTATGTTGTACATCTTAAACCTATGCAGTGATATATGTCAATTATATCTCAATAAAACTGAAAAAGTATAAATTAGAATAAATTTAAAGTAAAATAAAATAAAGTACAACTATATAAAACACATATATCTAAGCTCATGAAGTTCAGAAGTTAATTTAGTGAAGTATAAAGTTTTATGTTCTATGAGTTGTTTTTTCTGTGCAGTCAAGTGTATAACAAATATTTTCAGCTCTAGTTCATGGAAAATGCCCTAAATATCTTCATGAAGGAAGTTGTCTCTCTGAAAGAGAAGATGAGTTCTAGCTTTTGGAGTATGTTATTTGAACATCAGAAGACTAAGGGCATTGATGTAAGGGTAATTCTTTGGACTGTGGAGTCTTCTTTCTGAGTGTAAATTCCATTAATCTAAATCAACAAACATGACAAGCTATTAAATGTAAGACACTGTTCCCATCTCCCTTCTACCAAAAGAAAGAAAGAAAGAAAGAAAGAAAGAAAGAAAGAAAGAAAGAAAGAAAGAAAGAAAGAAAGAAAGAAAGAAAGGAAGGAAGAAAGGAAGAAAGAAAGGAAGAAAGAAAAGAAAAAAGAAAAGAAAAAAACGCCCTTAATAAAATGCCCTTAATAATGATTAGTGTGTGTCTGCTTCACACTTTGATGATAATTATGTCTCCTTTGCTAAAACAAGCTTTTCCTGATTCCAACAAAGCACAGCACATTTAGAGGTAAACTATAATTGCCTGGCAAGTCACACTAAGAACAAAATTTATGTGAATAATCTAAAACAAATAACAGGAAATAAATGTTTCTAGCTCCTAAGAACTAGGCTTCTCAATATCTCAGCAAAGTATTTTAACTCAATGAAAAGTTTCCAGAGAAATGAGACTAAAATATATATCACCACAATCTTAGCATTTATTCCATACTAATTGCATTTTAGTCAAATTAAGTATTAGAAGAAAATGACTCAAAGCTTCTAATATATTTAACTGTCAAAGTCGCCTTAGGTTTGTTTATTGCCCTTAATAAATTAGCATCATTTTTCTTTAAAGAAGCCAGTTTGGGGACTTATCTGGTGGCACAGTGGTTAAGAATCCACCTGAAAATGCAGGGGACATGGGATCAAGCCCTAGTCCAGGAAGATTCCACATGCCATGGAGCAACTAAGCCTGTGCGCCACAACTACTGAGCCTGTGCTCTAGAGCCCATGAGCCACAACTATTAAGTCTGCATGGCACAACTACTGAAGCCCGCACACCTAGAGCCAATGCTCCACAACAAGAGAAGCCACTGCACTGAGAAGCCCTCGCACCGCAAGGAAGAGTAGCCCCTGCTTGCCACAACTAGAGAAAACCTAAATAAATAAATAAAGCCAGTTTGGCCTCTGGGAGACCTGAGGAGAGTTTGAAGACCTAAGAGTAAAGTTCAGCATCTTCCAAGTAAGTGCTTCAGATGCCAGGGAAGCAACAAAGAGAGGAGAGCAGCAGTGGGTGGGGGTCACAACAAGGGCTTCAGAGAGAGAAGGAGCAGGGACGGGTATGGCCCAGTTCAGCCAGAGGTCACCTGGCCTCACATACGGGGGCCCAATCTGCCTGCTGACAGAATCCCCAGCTAGTGTCCCTTGTAGTTCATCTTTGGATCATACAAACACCCTAGAGAATTAATCCGCTGATACTAGTCTCAGGCGTCTCCCTGAATACCAGCATGTTGACCTTTTACATTTGCTTGAGTTCCTTGGACTTTTTCAGGAAAAAAGTAGGCTATCCCTTATTTCTTTTTCTTTTTTTCTTGGGTGTTTTGGTTTTTCCTCCAACATCAGGATTAGTACCAATCCTTCCCATGAAATTTGAAATACATGGTCTTTACTATACTTTATATGAAAAATGCTTGTGAGAGATCCATGGTTTAATTTCTAGCCTCTGTCTTGAAGGGCAGGTCTAATTCACTATTATTGCTCTAAACTTTACAATTAAAAAAAAATCCTACTAGACTTTAAGCTCTGGGAAAGCCAGGACCATGTTTACTTTGATCACCAAAGCATAAGCGTCACTTAGCAGAGTGCTGATAGAATAGTGGCTCAACATTTAGATTCTTGAGTCAGGCTACCTGGTTCAAATACTGTGTTTACCACTATGAACTGTGTGATCTTTGGACAAGTTAGGGGATCCATTTCCTCATTAACAAAATTGGCATAATGATGATATTAGTGTCTATGTCAAAGAAGTTTTGGAAGGACTAATGAGATCATCCAAGCAAAGCATTTATCATAATGCTTGTGACAAATATTTAATAAATGTTCACATATAATAAAACTCATATGTTGGCTGTTACAAAGTATTTAAAAGGGTTTGAATCAGGCTATTTGATCTTCTTTGTTGCAAATAAAATAGGTTGATATTGCAAATATACCTCAAAGCATGCTAATTGATGTATTACATTTCCAAGACTGATCATATTGGGTTTGGGTACGTGTAGTACAATCCTCTTTTCATTTGTCTTCATTAAAGTGAACATGAAACACTGACATGAGTTACTCTTTTCTAGTTACTGTTTTACCATTTTTTATGGCTTCATTATACATGATGTGTCATGAAGATAAAGTTTACACTCAGGACACTGACTCGTGAGTTCTTTACTCTGAGTAATTTTCTATTTCTTTGGGACTATTTTCAGTATTTCATCTACGAAAACTGTCTTTCTCCTCTTGAGTAAAATTGAATTTGTATTTTGGGGTATTTTTAAGCCATAAATATTATATCTTAGGGGTTTCTTTTCCTTTCCTTTTTTTAATTTGTAAGTTCACTTCTATGAGGAACTACCCTGCAGGTGGTAAGTGGATGCCTTGAAGAGGTAGTTTCTCATCCCCTGACTAGATTTGGTCATAATGACTGGTTTCCTTGTCCTAATGCTCACACCGTCCTGGTCTCCTTTTGACTATTTGCTGCTGTTTTTTTTTTTTTAATGTTTTCTGAGTTGCTTCAATATTTCTAGCAACAATAATTTTCACTATGTTTCTCTACATTGATAAAATCAAGCGATTTTCATGCGGGGAATAACATCTGTTTATATAATTGCCAATAAACTAGATTCTGAAGCATTCTTGGTTCACCTTTCTTTTCACCATCTTTCCTGTTATTATATTTTTATTTGTTCTTATATTCTCTTCTCTATGGTGTCACTAGCACAAGCACCAAACCACCCCATTCTCTCAGCATTTGTGAAATTGGCAGTTTCCGTTTCTACTTGAAACAGAAGGAAGCTGCTCATAAATTTGAAAAAAACTTTTGACTAAAATAGGATTCCTGCTATTATAAAGGGAGATGTAAAAATGTACATAAGTAAACTTTTCCTATTGTTTCAGTTGAACATGAAAGTCTACTGGACTACAGGGTGTGTTCTCTTTAAACAGCAGCAGGGATTTTTTTTTAAATAAGATTCCACTTAATGATGTTTCCACTTTTATCATCTCCAAAAGAGGCTTCAGAGAAGTATTTTCAAATCTTCACCCACAAAAGCACCCCCAAAATCTCCACTTTCAACATTTATTCCTCAGTTCAAGATCTAAACCAGAATCGAGGTAACCGTGAAATTTCTCCCACCCTCAACCTTGGGAATCCAAAAAAGTACAAGAGGTAAGGAAATTATGTCAGAAAACCTGGGTCTTCACCTCATCTCTTGAAACAACCATCTATGTGGTCATTAACCTCTCTGGACCTGTTTCCACATTTGCAAATGAGGGAATTGGAGTTGATCCTCTCTGAGTGCCATTCCTCTGGCTATAAAAATCCATAACACTAAAATAAGTAATTTTTAACAGCAAATTCACTGAAACAATTTCACTTACAGACTCAGTCAAGTCCGCCTCTGCCTTAACATTAGGAAGACTGTTCAGATTGTGGGGATGGAGTAGGAGATTGGAGACTTAAGAGAAAAGAAGAATTCAGTGACTGCATTTACTTGCAAGAAATTAAATTTATATTTGGGATCTGGAATGAATTGAGGTGGGCAAGATGCATTGATTATTGGTCCTTCTCTACATTGACTGTAGGTTTGAGTGCTGGGACATTCTCTGAGGTCAGATCCCATTGCTGGCCCCATGATACCTTAAGTAAAGCTAGGAGATTAGGCAAAGCTTCAGTCTTGCACCCCTTGCTACTGCATCACTTCCTAGGACTCACAACTATTCCACTCACTTAGCAATATCTACAGTTTGTTTCAGTAACTCAATACTGTCTCTCCTTTTCAAATGCAAACAACCCAAGGTGAAAGTATATTCAGTTTTTCCTCAGTGCATATGAATTTATAGTCCCTTTCCTCAGACGACATTTTGTTGAGAAATGAAAAAAAAAGAGAACATTGCACCATCAGGGGTTAAAAAGTTGGTAACCAAGAGGGTGGAAGGCAAAAGAAACTGGCTCTAACCCCAGATTTTCAGTTTGCAACAGATCTGCATGCGTGCCATGGTGGTCTCTCGGCAACGTTCTGCAAAGGATATGAACAGCCCAAAACCTGGCTTAGAGAATGGTGAGAATCCACCTTTAGCGAAAAGAAGTTGGTAATAAGTCTGGGCAAGAAAAGTATTGAGAAGCTAAATCTATCATTATCACCGGGTGAGGGGTGGAAATTTACGAAATAACTCTCATCTAAACTCCAACACATCTCTTGATTTTAACTATTTTGATTATAATCTCTCCAAGCCAATAGTAGGATGACCATATAATTTACCAAACCAATGGGGACACTTCAAGAATGAAAGGGAATCCTCTTTTTAACAGTGCCAGGACATGTGTAAACCAGGACTATCCCAGGAAAACCAGATATACGGTTACCCACAGTAACTCTCCTATGTTCTTGGATGGGGTATTCTATATACAGTAATTTTTCCACTATGATCCAAGTCGTGAGCACTCATTTCACTCTGCTGAAATGCAATGATGCCCTCCAGATTTAGCGTTCTGTACCGATGTACCACTGGACCTCATACCCTTGTCGGCATTACAGTCACTGGAGAGCTTGTTTGATTTCTGAGCTCCACTCCCAGAGTTTCTGATTTATTACGTCTGGGGTGGGGCCTGAGTATTTGTATTTATAAAATTTCCCAGTGATGCTGCCGTTCCAGGCACCACACTTTGAGAACAACACACTATACTCAGTGATCTCAGATAGCTGCACCTTTCTTCGTTCTTATGCCTGCATTTTGTAGTCCTTCAGCATCTGGTCTCCACTCTCCTTTCCCCCACTTATTCATCAGCTATCAGTATACCTGTCACTAATGAGCCTAGTCTTCTAATTCCTTTTATTCCTTCCAAGCTGTTTCTTCTAATTTCCTGTTGATTCGGAAAATAAAGATGCAAGTTTATTAGAACCGTCTTTAAAATAAGTGCATAAATAGGCTTATTCATTCATTTCTTCACTCAACCAACATGTATTTGAGTTTTCTCCAGGCTATCACTCAGAGTAAAGGGCTGGGCTGCATCTGCTTTGGCTACCCACATACCTTGCTTGCTTTATTTTCTGTCTCCCAGCTGAGCTTCAGAAAAGTGTTTTTTCCACAGAAATGTGGAATAAGTGAGGGATAACTTTAATAGTCACTTAGAGGACATGTAATTTAAAAGACGTCTATTAAATTTTAAAAATGGTTAGATGATATAGCTACAGAGATATTGCTACATAGCCTCGCTCTACAGAGAGAATGAAATTCATTTTTTACAAAGATTTTCTTGGTAGAATCCTTACAAAGATATAACAATAATTCATAATGTCCAACCCCATATTTGTCATCAACTCTACTCTTGTGAAGTTATTGTTATCCACACAACACTGTCATCAAGTCACCCCCATCCTCCTAGTTCAACCACTGCATATCACATAGTGTCAGTTCATATTTAACTGAGACATAGGGATTCTGCTAGAAATAAAATGGAACAAACTCAGCTTTAAAATAGTCCTTTCTCAGAGACAGAAAATCCACTTTTAGCTAATAAATCTACATTTAGCTAATCTGAGAACTTTGTGGCTGTTAAGCTATAATTATTTCTTTAGATTTTCATTGCCCTCTAATAGAAATTCCTTGACACCAGGAAGTTGTTCTAATGAAAATTGATGTAGGAGTGATGTGTAAGAGAACAAGAACTCTCACAAGCTGTGAGGAAAAGAGAGTCCTCAGTGTTGGGTCCTTTCCAGTCTAGGACATCAAGACAGAGTATGAGACTATCCAGTTCAATCTCCTGCCCTTCATCCTGTGCTAATGCTGTCGGCACAGTGCAGTGCAGTGAGCAGATAGGAAGGAACTGGGCTGCAGGGTCAGGCAGAGCTGGCCTTGAGGTTCTTCTCTGTCACCCAGTAATGTGATAAAAAGCCCCAACACTCTCCCTTCCTAGAATTATCCTTTCTTTTATGATCTAAACAAAATGACTCACAGTCTGAGAGGGGTCCAGCGCCTTCCCAATGTTTCTGAGGATCTTAGGAGAAGAGACATTCACATTCCTGCTCTTTCTTGCCCCAAATTCAATTCTCCAACCCCACTCGTATCATCTTTCCTGTAACCACTCTCCTTCCTCTGCCTCACTTCACCCTAAACATGGGCCACACAACCAAAGCACTTTCAATGCAAGACTCTTAAGTGTAACAAGGTTTTACTACATTTTGACTGCAACCAAGAATAATCCAACACAGTGCAACAAAGGGCTTTCAATTCAACGCAGATCTCACTGTGCCTAAAAATGCGTTGACCATTTACAATTGGATGGTCTTTCTTCTTCATGTTCTAACTTGCTACTGGGTGCCTGGCCGTACTCCGTTTCCAAGCACTCTCTCCATTCTCTTCACTCCTCTGTCTTCCAGAAATCCTGTCCTCCTCCCAAGTCACTAGTGTGCATTCCAGGTATTTCAGTTACTTGAGTATACAGAGCCATCCAGTTTCTCAAACTCCATCTTAGACTGGTTGTTGTCCTTTAAATATCCAAAGCCAAGCTCTCTACCCCTGAAACGAATTATATTGCTATCCTGGAATGTTAATGCAATAACCATCGTCATCCTTTTAAATAGCATTTTTTTCCTTTACGTGACAGTAGCCACATGAGTGTGTGCAAACCAATTAATTCATCTGAGCCTCAGTTTACTCACCTACCTCAGTTGGTTGTTATGAAGATGAAATGTAAAAGCCCAGCATAATACTTGCCAAATGGTAGCCACTGATATTATTAAGCATCATAAATTTCCATTGAAAAGGGCAGTTAATAACAGTACCACTTGAGTAGTATTTGCCAACATCATGGCCAGGAGCTGACATGCCAGACTACAGCTGAGACAGCACACTCTGGCACCAGGGGCTTCATTTCCTGATCCCCTGGGCACCATGTTTTAGAGAAAAAACATAGTTAGAAATATTAGGCAAATCATCTCATCCAAGAGCTAAAAATATCACTACCATCTCCCAGCAGCAAGGGATGGTATTCTATCTTGCTTATGTTGTTTATGTCTCTCTATCAGAGAGGAGAACAGCGCTGGACAGAGGCCCAGCTATGTGCTACACGCTTCTGCAATCCATTGCCTACCACCATGTATCTGCTCTGAGAATAGACTGCAGTACAGTTTTACAAGGATTTTAGTTTCCCAATGAAACAAATGTTGGTCTATTGATAATCTGCATATCATTTCAGTCAACCGATGAGTTAATGTCAATGAACTGAATTAATGTCAATGAAAAAGTCAAATTTAAGGCAAATACCAGGGGGGTAGACTTGAATCAGTTCCCATCAACCTAATCCTTGTTCCCAGATTATCCTCACATCAAAGTGACTCAAGGCTTTCTCTGGGCAAAAATCTCTCTCTCTCTCTCTCTCAGTCTCTCCCTCTCTCCGTCTCTCCCTCCCTCTCTCTCTCTCTCCATCTCTTCCTCTTTCTTTCATACACCTTTTACAAGTTCCAAGATGATTCCTACTCTCACCGACCTTCCCCTGAACCATAACCCAAGTGCCCACTTACAAAGGAGGTAGCCTCAGTACTTGTGGCTTTATGGTACATGTACTGTGCACCAGCTACATGCCAGCCTCTCTGCTTACACGCTTCACATGCATAATCTCAATTATTTTCTCAGCAACACAATGAGATAGATATTATACCCACTTTAAAGACAGAAAACTGATACTCAGAGAAGGAAAGGTACTTGAACATGGCCACCAAATCAGTAAGTGAATAGACAGGGTTCAAATCAAGATGTCAAATCTCATGTTTTTCACCACAGAATTCTCCGTGTGTGAGACCATCAATCATCAGCTCAACAAAGACTTCTACGTAGACTCAAAGAACTCTAGAATTCTTAGTGCGGAACTGCTCACTGTCTAAAGTACTTCCAAATATATTTATCTTTACTATACTGGGGATAGTGTGGCATCCCTGTGGAATGCAGGGATTAGCCACAATTTGGGGCTAATTTGATAAATTATAAGGTGCTATCCGGCAATACATGAGCAGTTCATATACTCTGAGCCCTAGGAACCACCTCAACAATGGAATAAACCTTCCCAGCCCTTGTTCTTTCCACTTCAGCCTACGTCATGGTACCCTTTATTGTTCTAATGGCCAACTCTCATTATGGCATTTCTTTGCTTAAAAGCAACCTTCTGCCCTCTGAAGTGGCTCTGCTTAGCTTTCAAGTCCCTGTACAATCTGGCACCAATGCAATGTTTCACCCGTCCTCACACCCTAGATGGCCTCCCAGTCAAGCAGGACCACTCCCATGCCCTGAGCCTTCACTCTGCAATTTAAAATGTCCTAGTTCAGGGCCGAAGTGAGAGGAAGTTTCTCTGCAATAAAAAGCAACAGAAATTTACCTCAGTGAGATACCACTTCACACCTACTAGGATTGCTATAATCAAAAACGTGGAAAATAACAAGTGATGGCAAGATATAGAGAAATTAGAATCTTCATGCATTGCTAGTGGGAATGTAAAATGGTATAGCCACTGTAGTCTCTCAGACAGTTAAACATACAACTACCATATGACTCAGCAATTCCACTCCTAAGCAAATATATACAGAAGAACTTAAAGCAGGGACTGGAACAGATATCTGTATGCCAATGTTCATAGCAGCAGCCACAAGGTGGAAACAAACCAAATGTCCCTCAGTAGATGAACAGCTGAACCAAACTTGGTATAGACATACAATGGAATATTGTTCAGCCATAAGAAGGCGTGAAACCTTGATATATGCTACACAACGAATGGACTTTGAAAAGATTATGTTTATTGAAGTAAGCCAGATACAAAACGCCACATATTTTATGATTTCACTTATATGAAATAGCCAGAATAGGCAGGTCAGTAGACCTAGAGAGCAGTTTAGTGGTTGCCAAGGACTGGGATGAGGGGTTGTGGAGCATGACTGCTTAACGAGGATGGAGCTTTCTTTTGGGGTGATGGGAACTAGATAGTGTTGATGGTCACACAACATTGTAAATGTACTAAGTGGCACTGAATTTACACTTTAAAATTGTTTAAGTGATAAATTTTGTTATTTTTGTCACAATAAAAACATTTAAAAGTTTATAGAAATGACTCATAAAAACTGCTCTATTTATTCAGTAACTCATTTATCCAAGGATGCTTGTCTTGAGCAGAAATGGATCCCAAGCCTAACATAATAATTGTTTATTTGGAATTGATAAAAACAAAAACCAATGTCAAAGTGAAAGAACTGGGTCCCTTTGTTTTTGTTAGTAAAACTCTAGGTATCATGATTGACATGGTACCCAGTTGTGAATTGGTAGTATTAATATTTTGAGAAATTTATCAAATTGGTCAAGGTGAACTAGATTCAAGTCAATTCAATAAATAATCAATCATCCATAGGAAATACCCAAAGGGTTTTTAAAGTTTTATATCTATATGCCTGAGAATCTCTGTGACAGTGAATCTGGGACCCAATCCCACCCTAAGAGTTATTTTTCAGACATTCATCTATTGCCACCAACTACCTATTAATCGGTGGCAAAGAATGAAAAACACTTTGCAGTCTATGCAAACCCAAAGAGAAGGACAGCCTTGGTAAATTCTCACTTTTTAGGAACTGGTAACCAACCAGAAAAATCATTCAGCAAAGCAAATCCAGTATAGCAGTTATTTTCTATGAAAGTGGATTTTCCTTCCAGACAACTTAAACGAACAAACATAATCAAATGAGAAAATATGCATTTCTCCTACCATTTAGGGCAATGCTCTGCATAAAATTTGCAGTAATTTCAGTTTCAGCCATTTATTAGGAATATGATATTACTCCTGGAGTCATTACAGACAGTCAGTTGGAATAGAGACGCCAGGAAAAAGTATACAATGTAATGTTTGGCACTCTCTCGTTTTTTTTTGTTTGTTTGTTTGTTTTTCTGACAGTTATTGCTTTTTGAACACAGTTCTGACTCCAGGACCTTTCAAACTTATTCACTCAAATATTATTATCTGCAGCTCTGGTGCTAGGCAGGATGGAGCATACACTGCATGGCAGAAATAGCAGTGGCTTTTGAAGCTGGAAGATTCAGATTAAAATCCTTTCTCTGCTTCTTTCTAGCTAGGGAAACGAGTCCCTTAAACTTAGTCCTTCATGATCCTCATTCGTAAAACAGGAATGAGAAAACAATCTGTCCTATGTACTTCACAAGGTTGCTCTGAAGATTAAAATGAGATGGTAATTGTGAAAGTAAATTGTAAGGGGTGATTTTGAGAACAGTGGTGATGATACTGATAATGGTGCTCATGAAGAAGGCAGCATCACAGCCCCCGACTCCCAGAGATGACAATCTATTAGGACATTCACATTCCACTAAGGGCACAGACTCCACTAGTCCTGTCCTCACTCCCCCTGAGAAGTGCTGCTCCTTGAATAAACGAAAGGTAACTTACTAGAGGAAAAGGTGGATAAAGTTTACCTTGTGACTAGTAATTAACGAAGAATCAAAACACAAAAATTGTAATATTCATCTGTGTTCCTATTTTATTCTAACTGGTTCTACTAAAAAATATATCTTCCTTTCCTTCAGTTAATAATAATCATTTGCAATTTCTTCTTATTCAGAATAATTTTTAAATATGCCACCGCATTAAAAATATTTACAAAAAGTAAAGTTCAAAAATAAAAACAGATTGATCTTATATGTCATCTACTGTTGCTCCCCAGCCATTATAGGTTTGAAACTTCTACCATTAGATATTAATGCATGGTAGAGTCTTTCTTGAAGGCAATAAAATTATGCAGTCTCTTTGCCCCTGAAGTTCTTTCCTGGAAATTGATTCTAAAGGAATATTTGTAGATGTTCATCAAGATTTAGCTGTAAAGATTTTCAACACATGCTACTTGCAATATCAGAAAATTAGAAATAACCTAAATGTTCAGCAGCTGACTGGTCATATAACTATGGTATTTCTGGAATTTAAAAGGATTTTCTTTTTCTTCATATACTTCTGCATTACCTACAATAAGTGTCTATTGATCTCACCATAATAAAATACACAATAAATTTTATTTTATGAAGACAAATTGATGGTCATTTTGATTACTATAACTGAGTTTAACAAATACATTATTTAATTCCCTCCTTGAAACCCCACTAAAATGACAGTAAAGGGGACGTTTGAAGGTATAAACCTACAAGAACAAAGGACAAAAGGGAAAGCAGCAACCACAAACTTTTGGGAGCTGGAAAGCATGTAGATCATTGATAACAGACTTCGCAGACTTGAGAAAGCTGAATTGTAAATAGGCAGTGGGGAAAGCCAGAAAGGAACCGGATTTACATCGCAGATTCTCCCAAAGGCTTAGGAACTAACAGCATGAGGAATAGACAAAGGGGACCAGCAACAGAGAGGCAGCCTGAAAGTCTGCTTAAGAAACTAGGGCTTCTAGAGAAATGGTATAGATGATCTTATTTCTAAAGCAGAAATAGAGACACAGACGTAGAGAACACATGTATGGATACCAAGGGGGAAAGGGGTGGGGTGGGAGGCATTGGGAGACTGAGATTGGCACATATACATTGATACTATGTATAAAATAGACAACGGATGGGCACATACTGTATAGCACAGGGAACTCTACCTAGTGCACTGTGGTGACCTAAATGGGAGGGAAGTCCAAAAGGGAGGGGATATCTGTATGTGTACGGCTGATTCATTTTGTTGTGCAGTGGAGGCTAACCCAACATTGTAAAGCAACCATACTCCAATAAAATTAATATTAAAAAAAAAAGAAGAAGCTAGGGCTCCTGGTCCTCCTTTTCCCCATTCTGCACAGGCCAGCTTCTCTTTCTCTCAGGAACCAGCAGAAGGCAAGACAGAACCCATCCAGTAAATGGAATGATGAGGCCCTGATGAGAGGGAAAGAGACAAAATCCCGATGACATATACACTAGACTTGAAGCCCCATGAGGGCACAGAATGTTACCTGCGCTGTTGACAACAATTTATATCACTTGTGCCTGTAACTGTGTCTGACATGTAGGAGGCACTTGGTAAATTTTCCTAGAACATATCATCTGAGCCCCAGATATAGCATTATCCCCCGGCTTTTCAATTACACGGACCAATAAATTTCCTTTTATGGGTAAGCCTTTTGGAGTCAGGTTTCTGTCATTTGCAACTAAGGTTGTGATATATCTAAGATATCACTCTTCTATATAAATCTACTGTTCCCCAAAATCTGAACCAAAAAAAAAATGTATTCCTTAGCTACTCCTTCCCTAGCAAAGCCCATACTCATTAAGCTGCATAGTATTCCACCTGCCCTTGTAATAGGTGAAGTAAATCAAAGTGCAATCGCCCAACTCGAATTAGAAATCGTAGCTCTTCGCTACCTGTTTGTTTCTTACAACTAAATCCAACCACTCATTGTCTTCATATCTTCTTCCCTTATGATTGTGGAATTGACACTCTTGGAAGATTGTTAAAGAAGAAATCTCACAGAAAGTTGATTTTATTTTGATACTGTTGCCAGCAACAGGGGAGAGCACACAGACCCTGTCTGGATGCCTGGCTCCGTAGAGACAAAGGCTGGAGAGTCAGGATGGGGGATCATAGGCCACCTGCGTTTGCTAACTGACCTTACCCAAAGGAAAAGTAAACTTCCTCTGATCTCCATGACAAGAAATAGTTTTACAACTTGGATCAAGGAGTCTGAGGAAGTGAGGCTCCTATCCTCCCACAGACTGGGAGAGAGGGGCTCTATCTCCTTCAATGATTACATTTCAAAGTGAAGGCTCCCAGGTCCTTTAGAAAGATGTTCCTGGTTTGTAACACAGGCAACAGGCTTTTTTTTTTAAGCTCTTTATTGGAATATAATTGCTTTACACTCTTGTACCAGTTTTTGAGGTACACCAAAGTGAATCAGCTGTATTTATACATATATCCCCATATCCCCTCCCTCCCGTGACTCTCTCCCGCTCTCCCTGTTCTGGCCCTCTAAGGCATCACCCATCATCGAGTTGATCTCCCTTTGCTATACAGCAACTTCCCACTAGCTATCTATTTTACATTTGGTAGTGCATATATGTCTATGCTACTCTCTCACTTCATCCAAGCTTCCCTTTTGCACCCCACCCCACCCCAACCCCATGTCCTCAAGTCCATTCTCTACATCTACATCTTTATTCTCCGCCAAGAGAATTTTTAAAAGATTTATTTCTCAAAGGGGCAGAGAAAGGATTTATAATGACAAGTTTTCTGAAATAAATGCTCTAGGAAAAGGGAGGGCAGGGGCCCCATGCCAGGCAGAAGCCTGTCTAAAGTTTAGTGAAGCTAAAGGGAACTTTAAGACCACCTTGATCAAGACTTTGATCAAGCAAACTGCTATTTTTTTACAATTTACAGACGCTCTGTCAAAATGTTGTTGTTTCACTGGATTTCCTCCTAAGAGGAATAAAAAACCTTAGTTTTATTTACTCAGGAAAAATTTGTAAGGAAAGTTAACCTCATGTCCAGCAAAAGAACTTACATTCCCCTGTCTGACGCCCATTGGTCTTCTTGGGACAGAGTGAAATCCACCCTGAGTATACAATCTCTCATCCTATGTGTCTCCCACAGAAATTACCCATGAGTTCGAACACTGATTGCCACAATCTGAATATAGTAATTCGGGGGTGTTACTAATGCAGGGGAAAGAGGCAGTAATGGGAATCAGATAAAGCCCCCTCACTGCCGGGGGCCCCCTCAGGGGGGAGGCTCGTGAAATGCAAAAACCGTATGAAAGAGGAAACAGAGTTAAGAAGTGGAAGGAAAAATCTCACTCTTCTCCCAGTCTATCAAAGTCCCCCTGGGTTTCCTTCCCTCCCTAGCAGGCCCCTTGATCAATCAACGCAGTCACCCTTACCAGCTTCCTCAATTCACTTACCTCAGTGTCCTTATACCTTCATCCTAGCCTACCAATCCCTAAACTTGGACCAATTCAACAGTTTACTTTCTCTACCTTTACTGCTACAAAGTTGAGTACTGTTGGAGAAATCTCACAACTTCATCTATGGTCAATATTACATATTTAAAGTTTCTACAGACAGAATAATGCCCCCCACAAAGACGCTCACGTGCCAACCCCCAGAATCTTAGAATATGCGACCTTATACAGCAAAAGGAAATTTGCAGGCATGATTAAGTTAAGGATCTTGAAATTAGGAGATTATCCTGGATTATCCAAGAGGGCCCAAGGGTCAATCAAAATAAAAGGTGGACACTACCAAATGTAAAATAGATAGCTAGTGGGAAGCTGCTGCATAACACAGGGAGATCAACTCGATGATGGGTGATGACTTAGAAGGCTGGGATAGGGAGGGTGGGAAGGAGTCGTGGGAGGGAGGGGATATGGGGATATATGTATAAATATAGCTGATTCACTTTATTGTTCAGCTGAAACTGGCACAACAGTGTAAAGCAATTATATTCCAATAAAGAGCTTAAAAAAAAAGGTAGAATAATAGAATCAGAGAGATGGATCAATGCACTTTGAAGATGGAAGAAAGGGCCATGAGCCAAATGACGCAGGTATGCCCTAGAAGCTGGAAAAGGCAAGGATGCAAATTCTCCCCTGGATCCTCCAGAAGAAGCAGAGTCTTGCAGACACCTTAATTCTAGTCCCACAACACGTATTTCAGACGTCTGATGTCCAGAACCGTAAGATAATAAATAAGTGGCTTTCCCAGTTGGCTGCCGATGACGGCAGAGGGCCAGACAAAGCTCAATGGCTGAAGCCATCTCCCGGTCATCCAGGGGCATTATGACCAAGGGGGTACTGCTGGGCCAGAAGGTGGTGTGTGTGTGCTCTGAGGACATCAGCATTTCTGTCCATTTCTACAGAAACAAGGGCAGACCATTCGAGGTATGCTGCCCCACAAGACCAAGTGAGGCTAGGGTCCCTGGACCACCTCAAGGTGTTTGATGGGATCCTGCTATCCCATGACGAGAGAAAGTGGATGATGATTCCTGATGCTCTCAAGGTTGTGCATCTGAAGCCTTATGTGAAAGTTTGCCTACCTGGGGTGCCATGAGGTTGGCTGGAAGTACCAGGCAGTGACAGCCACCCTAAAGGAGAAGAGGAAGGAGAAGGTGAAGGTCCATTACTGGAAGAAAAAAACAGCTCATAAGGCTATGGAAAGAGGATGAAAATAACATAGAAAGAAAATCAACACATACATAGAGGTCCTCAAAAACCATAGACTCCTGGTCTGAGCCCAATAAAGACTGTTTATTCTTCATGCGTGGCCTGGCCCACAGGCCCTTCCTCCATCACTGCCCTGGATGTGGGAAATCCAGGGGCAGCCATCCAGGCGCCAAGACAGCCAGGGGCTTAGGAGGCTGGGGGCACAGAAGGGACCTTACTCACTGTTCCTGCTGAAGAAAGGCCTTTCTTTTAAAAATTGACTTTACACAGCTCTAACAGTTGCGCAGGCAAAATTTGCCTACGATCCACTAGTTGGTGACAGAGTTTTTAAAAATCGACAGTAGGTACAACTTTAGCTCCAATATTTGCACAAGTGAGCTGGAAAACGAATTGGAGGAGAAGCTGCATGGTGAATGAGGCATCTGTTTCCACTTCCCACGTGGTCGTGTGTTGTCCTCTGCAGCTGTGGGAGTGTGAGGGACACTGTGGGGCAGGGTGAGCCTGGGGTCGCGCAGAGGTTTTTACAGATGGAGACGGGGGGGATGTGGTCCGGGCCTTGCCCTTGATGCTTCCCTCTATTTTGTGATCAGAAATGAACAAATGGATGTGTTGTTTTAAGCCCACCAGGTTTGTCACAGCAGCAGTGAAACTAATACAGTTTCCAACTTCAGATGAGTCTCCGAACTCTCAGAAATTGTGGTGGAGAGACTCCAACTGTGACTGTTATCAATTCCTCCCCTCCCTGTACGCACAGTCGGCTCCTCATTTCCACAGGTGGAATCTATTTCCCGCCCCCTTAAATCTGGTCTGGCCTCGTCACTTGCTCTGACCGACAGAGTCAGATGGAAGTGACACTGTGCCGGTTCCAGGCGTGCCTTTTAAGCAGCTCCTGTTTCCTCCCTCTTGGTAGCCAGCCACCATGGACGAAGTCTGACTATCCTGAGACCATTGCGCGGTGAGGGTGTGCGAGCTGTTTCAGGCATCCCCGCTGAGGCATCAGAAAAACGAGTGCGGAAACCATCTCAGAAAGTCCCGCTGACTCCACGTGGAGAACCACCCACATAATCTAGCCCAGATTACAGAATCACAAATAATACGTGGCTGTTTTTTTATGCCGCTGTTGTGGGTGGTTTGTTACCAACCAATAAATAACTGAAACAATAATACTTTCCACGTGCCACTAATAACTTCTCCCTTTCCTTTACCTAGCTCTCTCTTTAGATGATCTTGCCCCAACTTCAGAGAAATTCTGGCCCCTCCTGTATATTTTTCGTTGGCTTCAACCCTAACCTCCCCTACCATATACTAGCCACATTGACCTTTCTTAGAATTTCTCAGATTAACCCTTCGTGATCTAACCCCTTTCTGCCTCTTTCAAAATTTAATCTTTCCGCATGCTCCGTCACTGTCCTTCTTCACTGGCTCCTTTCTTTAGTGTACAGACACCCCCAGCTTGAATCCAATCCCTTTTCTTAAAACAACTCTTCAAATTATTACCCTCTTTCCTTTTTTAGTTCAGACTTTTTGAGAATAATCTACACGTCATGTCCACCTTTAATGCTCAGCCAGGTAGCGGGTGAAACCAGCTAAAGGACATAAATAAGGGTGGACCAGCGGCAATAATATATGTGGGAGTAGGGCAGGGACTACTGGGGAGGGAAGTCCATCATTTACACAGGATCCAGTTGCCAATACCAGTAAGTGAAGATGGCTACATGCCAAGAAGTTGGAGAAGCATCAGGGAGAGGACACATCTGTAGGGATAAATGTAGTGTACAGGTTGGGTCAAAGTCCCAGGGAAGCCATAGAGCGAGGATTCAGTCCAGCTAACCTAGCAGGAGGTGCAGAGTTGGACCTGCTACCACTCAGCTGTGCGTGATTGCTCTTGTTCAGTGGACAGACAGGCCACTCTCTCACAGCAGAAACTGGCTTCCCCAGGCTTTCTATTCAGCAGTGAGAGCCCCATCCCTCTACTTCATGGACGATACTCAGAAAATGCTTCACGCTTAGATGCCTACGACAAATCAACATTTCTAAACAAAATAACATTGAGGTAACATGACCAAGTTAATTACTTCAAGTGATTTTTCTAAGGCACGTTCACTTTGTGCAATACATAACCAAAACTCTGCAAAGCAGGTTTCCCAAAATAATAAATGCTAACATTTGTGCATTCCACTAGTAGGGTGAAATTGTTAAGAGCATGGTCTTTGGAATAAGACTGTGTGGTATGCAGTCAAGTCCCTCAACCTAGGAACAAAACTCCACGTCTTAATGCTGGAAAGCGTGAAGGTGTTATCTTACGTGGCAAAGGGAAATTAAAGTTGCGGATAGAATTAAGATTGCTAACTAGCTGACCTTAAAGTAGGGATATTATCCTGGATTCTAGAGGTAGACAGTTATCACAGGGGCCCTTAAAAGTAAACAAGGAAAGCAAGGGAGGAGGTGAGCATGATGCAAGGTGAGAAGGACTCAACTTGCCTTTGCTGGCTTTGAAGTTGGAGGAAAGGGACCAGGAGCCAAGGAAGGCAGGCAGCCTCTAGAAGCTGGAAAAGGCAAGGAAACAAATTCTCCCCTGGAGCCTCCAAACAGGAATGCAGCCCTGCTGACACCTTGATTTTAGTCCAGTGAGACCTTTGTCAGACTTGTGCCCTATAGGAATGTAATGAATTTGTATTGTTTAATCTGCTAAATTTATGGCAATTTGTTATGGAAGCCAGAAAACTAATACTGACTACACGGTTCAAATCCTGACTATCATTTATCACTGGTGTGACTTACGGAATGTTAATTAATTTTTCTATTCCTACTTATTTATCTATAAAATGAGACTAACGATACTATGTACTTGAGGATTAGATGAGATAATATAGATATGCTATTTAGAATAACACCAGACACATAGTAAATGCTCAACAAGTGTTAAATATTGCTATTGTTTTGTATTTACCTTCCCCTTTGATTTTTATCATAAGATTTCACCTGAGAACCATACTTCAAATAATGTCTTTCCTATACCCATTTAAATAGCCCAGAAAAAATGCCTGCTAACTGTTTAACAGGCTTAAGATCCTGAATTGCCTGGAATACATTCTTAGGATGTTGTTTTCAGCTGTGAACATCTAACTCCTCTTGTTCGTTTCTAACGTGCTGGAACAAGTTGTGCTGACACCATATTTTAAAAGTACTTTCTTACTTCTTGAGGACTTAATTATAATGCTTCTGGTTGATGAGTCTGCATTTTAAGCCAAGACCTTGAAATAAACACAGTCATTTCAGTTCTTGATACAACTGAGTGAAAGTGCATTCTCTGATTAGCTTATCAGCTTCGGGTGCACCATGACAATGGGATAAAATAAGCCACACGTGCCAATGACCTGATACTCATTACAGATTCTGGCAGTTTCTGAACTTTTAATTCTTTTTGAAGTATATTGTGTTTGATATACTTGGTGCATTTACAGTACATCTAGCCAATTTATTTGAGAAATGTGATGTTTTTTCAGTATTGGATTAACTTAATTTAGATTTTCATAAGAGAAAAGCTTTGTTTGGTACAAGAAACATAAAGTCCTTTTATTTTTAATAAGTTCGAGGATCCCCTAAGAGATCAGAGTCCTAAACAAAATCCATCTTCATGTATACAAGGAGCTGGTCTTGTGTTAGTCTGAAGAGTCCCAACCTTATACTCTTAATGGTGATTAATAACAGGAAGTTCTTTTATTATGATTGACAGCAATATATATAAAAAAATACCAAAGAGCATTGTTTAGAAAAGAGGTATTAGTCATGCACTACATCATTGTTAATTCCAGTGACAGGTGAAAGAGAATGGATTGAGCTTCCTGGCTTGCCATTCAGTCATTCATTGATTCATTCTTTCAGCAAATGTTTGTTAAGCTCATGCAATGTTCCAGGAATTATGAATCTCCCTCAAAAGCTAAATCACATATTGTTTAGGAACATATATACATGTGATTAAATTGACTTTTAAAACCCACAAAATTCAGAATAGTGCCACCTCTAGGAGAGGCCAAGGTAGGATGGGCAAGGAGTATGCAGGTGGTACCAAAGGTATGGGTGGTAGGTGCTCAGGTATTTGTACTATTATTATGTTTGTAACATACATATACTCTACTTACGTTCTTTTGGTGTATCAAATATTTATTTTAAAAAGAAACAACTTGGGCTTCCTAGGTGGCACAGTGGTTAAGAATCTGCCTGCCAATGCAGGGGACACAGGTTCGATCCCTCCTCCAGGAATATCCCACATGCCGCAGAGCAACGAAGCCCTTGCGCCACAACTATTGAGCCTGCGCTTTAGAGTCCGTGAGCCACAACGAAGACACGGCAATGAGGAGTCCGCGCACCACAACGAAGAGTAGCCCCCACTCACCGCAACTAAAAGAAAGCCCGCGCACAGCAAAAAAGACCCAACACAGCCAATAAAATAAATAAATAAATAAATAAATAATAAATAAATAAACTTATAGAAAAAAAAAGAAACAACCAATTTCTGCTTTAAGGCGCTTGTAGCCTTGTGTGGTCACTTGACTGTTTCTTATATCTTACACTGTGTAACCACAGCCTCTCATTCCTCCATATTTAGGAGTCTGTCGCCTCTTTTTAGGGAAAAAATCAAACCGTATGCACTTAAATTTTTTTAACATTCTTAATTAAAGAGCATTATGAACTCACATGTGCTTGCCTATCCTGAATTCAGAGGCTCAAAGATCATCACCATCTAATGAGAAGAGCAATGGCTGCACTTGGTTCTTTCCTGCTTGTTTCCTCCTGCTGGAGCTCAAGGCAGGCAGCCCCTGGCACACCTGTGGTCTAATACATGACTGAAGAGTCAAAAGGCGTTTCTAGACCCATTTCCAGCACTAGCTCTTTGTGTGATCTTATGCAAGTAACCAAATATTCTGTGGGGTTTTTAAAAATTTATGTGTCAAAATGTTCACATACATAACCTGTCTCCCTGGGTTTTTAAAATATATTTACAAGTATGAAAGTATTTTGAAAAGTTAAGAGCTATATAAAGAATGCCATAATGGGTATTCTTATTACAAGTATGTGAATTTAATAAACATTTGTAAAGGAGCTTGTGCCTATAATTCAATACAAAGAATAAGATGCAAGAGCATACTGTCGCAGAAAGAAAGTAGATTTGTAGCCAGATAAGCCTGGGTTCAAACTTGGTCTCTGTTATTGGCTGTGTCATCTCTGTCAAGTAAGTTCATTCTTTTGAACCTCTGTTTCTTCACCTGTAAAATGGGATAAAAATACTAACCTCATACAGTTGTTGGAAAGATTAATTAAAATATGAGAGTAAGTCCTACCACTCTGCTGGTGGTGATAGAAACTGGTACAGCGTCTGAGGAGAAATATGTGGCAATCACATAAAGTGGACATACTCTTTGAACAAGCAATTCCACCTCAAGAAATGTACACAGCTTCACGCAATTATGAAATGATATTACCTGCATGGTTGTTCATTACAGGATAGTACAGAGGTTTAGAAATAACCAAAACACACAAAACTCATGCACTAGCTGAAAAATTCACATCCATACAAAAGAAAATTACAGAGGTAAAAGAAAAATGAGGACGTTTTGGAGTACTTGTAAGAAATGATCTCCACAATAACTTGTTCAGTGAAAATCCAAGTTACAAAAAGTATGTAACATACCATCATCTGTGTGTGTGTTTTTTAAAGACAAGTGTTAGTTTTAATTTGCAGAAAATTTTTCTGTAAGGACACAGAAGGATCATATCACTTTGATGACCTCTGAGGAGGGAAACTGGGAGACTGAAGGACAGAGGTGGGAGAGAAACTCCCTGTGTACCCTTCTGTACTTTTCACATTCTGAACCATCAAACATATTGCCTATTTGAGAAAGAATGGCTGGATAGATGGATAGATGGATGGATGGATGAATCACAGTATCTGGCATAAGCTAAATATTGAAAAACTCTAAGCTTTCATTCTTCACTCCTTATCCTCCCCTTCCCCATAAATCCTTTTAAAACCACGTGTATAAATTTTAACCCTTTACTAATTTCCTCAATAATTTCAAACATTCAATTCCCTACTTTAAATAAGATAAACAGTAAATCTGCCATTTAAAAATGATATATATTTCCCTGTGGCATCAGTTGCAGAAAATGAAATAGGATACTGTATCTTTCAGCAGATTCTGATTCTAAAAAAAAAAAAAAAAAAAAAAAAAAAGACCCATTTCAAACCCGAAGTGAACTCAAGGACATTAGAAACAGTAGAAATGCAAGAACAGGCTTGAGACAGCTCTGTACCTCCCAAAATGGAACAAGGTGAACTCTCTTCCTGCAGAGCTCAAGTCGCATCATTGTGTGAATCCAATCTCCTCTCTCATCTGACCTTTATAGCCACTTTTAAGCTGCAAAAAGAAATTCCCTGATTGAAGAGCCAACAAGCAAGGAAATGTTCCAATAAACGGATGAGGCCAACAAAGCTACAAATCCAATAATCCAAGAGATTGGGAGGATGGATGGGGTAATTTAATTTTATTATATTTCCAATTTTTATTCCAATTTTTCTTTATGAGTAAAGCCATCTCCCTTTATGTACGACTTACTGTCCTTCACCTCTCTATCTCCTGGACCATTTTTAGAACTCCTTTGGAGTCTTAAGATACTGGAATAGGTTTGAACCCATGTGGTACTTTCTATTTCAGTTCTCAGATTACCTACCTCCTAAGCACCTTTCCATCTTTACGAGTGTTGGTTCTTTTAAAAAAAAATAGATTGAGGTGTCACTGCTTTTTTTCTCTTGACTTCATTTACCATATCTCTCATGCCCTTGAAGCTCAAAAAATGTTTAATCATAAAAATGGGCATAAAGATATAGAGATGGGTATGACACGGGGCAACGAAAAAGTAAATAATAAACCAAGACCATGATGTTGAAGGTGAAGCAGTATAGTCCCACCATGAATCAACGAATGAGGAAAAGAGTAGGTGCTGTGAGCCCAGAAGGAGGGAAGCTACTGTGGTCCGCCAGGGCTGGGAAGGTTTCCTGAAGGAAGAGGCACTGCTGGGCACTGAAAGATTTGGCTAGTGTAGTAAAGAGGTGAGGGCATCGCAGTTGGGAGCAACAGTGTGAAGAAGGTATGGAGAATGGGAAATCTAATCACATTTGGCTAGGAGCTGTCGGCTTGAAGCAATATTTCCAAAGTGTGGACCACGTAACATCGGAGGTACTAAATGATTTTAGTTGATACAAGGAAAATAATTTTGTATTTTAACAATTAAAAACCACACATGGGGACTTTTCTGGTGGCTCAGTGGATCCGTGCTCCCAATGCAGGCGGCCTGAGTTCGATCCCTGGTCAAGGAACTAGATCCCACATGCATGTTGCAACTGAGAGTTTGCATGCCACAACTAAGGAGCCCACCTGCCACAACTAAGGAGCCAACGAGCCACAACTAAGGAGCCCACATGCCTCAACTAAGACCCAGCACAACCAAATACATATTTACCTAAAATTTAAAATAATAATAAAAACCACACACGTAAGGAGATGCCAGACTTACCTGAAACAAGCAGGCCTACGGCACCCCCTGCACCATGCCTGCCTTCTGCTGTCAGCACTATATCGTACCTCAGGTCCCTCAGGAGGACCCCTGGAGCCCTCAGCACCCATGTAAATTTAGGGACCAAGGACACACTGGTGGAGTGCAGCAATAAAAGAATCTCAGGACTAGAGCAGCCATTGTGCTTAATTTCCCCCCCATTACTGAGGTGCCCCCCATCCCCTAAGCTGCTCTGTGAGGGAAGGAGGCCAAGTGGGGGCTGTCACCCACACTGAAGACATGGGCCCAGGAAGGTACAGACAGGCCCCAGCTATATGCCAAGGGACTCAGGGTACTAAATTTATTTCAATTTTAAAAGTGAGTCATCTTGGAAAAAACTACAATAATTTATAATTGCAAGAGGGTCACATGGCAAAAATCGTGGAGGTTGTATTAGCTGCCAAGAACAGCCATTACAAAGTACCACAAACTGAGTGGCTTAACAAGAGAAATTTATTGTCTCTCAGTTCTAGAAGCTAGAATTTTAAAAATCAGGTTGCCAGCAAGATTGATTCCTTCTGAGGGTTGTGAAGGAGATCTGTTGCATGCCTCTCTCCTAGCTTCTGATAGCCTCAGGCACAGCTTGGCTTGTAGATGCCACTCTCCCTATGTCTTCACATCATCTTCACCCATTCATGTCCACCTCTGTGTGCAAATATCCGCCTTATATAAGGACACCAGTCATATTGGATTAGGACCCACATTAATAACCTCATTTTAACTGGATCACTCTTGTAAACACCTTATTTCCAAATAAGGTCACATTCTGAGGTACTGGGAGATTTTGACACATCTTTTGGAGGGGGAGGCACAATTCATCCAATAACAAAGGAATTACTTAAACGACTGAAGTTTGGGTAGCACTGGCTCAGTGGGAACTGTCCATCCAGGCTTCGCTTCTTGTAAGTACAGATGTGCTATTCTTTAGCTGTGTTATCTTGGCAAGTTATTTAACCTATAATTTATTTTCTTATTTATAACATGAAGAAATTAAACTAGATCAGTGGCTACCAAAGTTTTTTGGATCTTATACAGTTTCCAAAGAACAAAAGGAGACATGACAAGGCTTGAAACTTAATTTTGCCAAATGGGGCAGGGATTGGCTAATTTGTCACTAATCCTGCTTCTTCTTCCTCTTGAGCACATAGCTGACCTGTATTTCCCAGCTACATTTGTTCTTAAGTTTGGCCACTAAGTGAGTTCTGGCCAATGAAATGGAAATAGAAGTGATGTGTTCCAGTTCCAGGCATGGCCAATAATAACCTCTCTCCCGAAATCTTCCTTCTCTTTCTACATTTGCCAGCTGGATGGAGAACACTTTGGGGATCTAGATGAGAGCAGAGCCACAAGAAGAAAGGAGCCTGGATCCCTGAGTGAATATGAGCAATTCTTCCTATATTCAGATTTTACTTGAAGACATGAAATGTATTGGGTTAATCCACTGATATTTGGGAATTACAGCAGCATATATACCAAGTAAGGATATTTTAAAAAATCATCTACTATCACAAAGAAAGGACATTTTAACATCAAAATCATAGGAAGCATACAATCTTAGAAACAAGATCAGTCCTTCAGATTGGAAAGGTAGCTCTCTAAAAACTCATGGCCTTAAACCTGATTTTTCTCACTTCACCACAAATGAGTGAAAACTTCATTATGCCTTCAATCAGGCACTGGTCCATGAACCAACACTGAAGCTCTAGGACAGATGACTTTCTATTCAATCAGAACTCAAATAACAGGCTGAATCCACTTGCTCAAATAAAGTTGTCAGGAAGCAGCCTGTCTCCATCTCTGTGTGGCTTCATTTCCAGCAGGCTCAGTTCTCATGTGGGCTTCATTTCTCCAGGCTATCATGAGCAGAGCTCAGGTCCAGGGAGAAGAAAACCCTGTTGCTCCTCGAAAAATCTCAGGACCAGTCCTGATTGGATCAGCTTGCATCATGTGCCCACCCCAACCAAACACTGCAGCCAGGAGGATAGGATATGTGTGTGTGGCCAGGCATGGGTCAGCTGCTTCCTCATGGAAAATGTGCTCAAGGAGAATGAGCTTCATGGGGTCAAAACAGCAGATATCTACGACAGCTTCCAATGCCTCGCCAGGTCTGAAATCCTGTTTGGGACTGGGGCAACCTGCCGTGTAGAAGCTTAGCGAACATCCTAGTACCCTATGGTATTCCTCACTGTTGGGGGCCAAAATGCTGCAGAAGACCGTAAGCAAGAATTCTGCCCAGCTTTTCAGTGGGATTTTAAACAAAACACGGGAGAAGAACTGGTTTTCAGTGAAGCATTTTGAAGATCAAGGGAAAATAACAAATAAGCAGGCAACATATTTCAAATAAAATGTGTTCTGATCCACACCAAGATAGATGCAGATGCCAAGTTCTTGGGCTAAGGCAAGCTTATTAATTTAAAATATGAACTCTGTTTTTTATTAAGAGTATAAGAACAGATGAGATAAATTTGGGATAATTGAAAACTCGGTTTCCCCATCTATCATAATATTTTATGTGCTGTTGGTGTCATTCCATCTGTGAGAAAAGATTCAAAATAAAGACATCCAGCACTTAGTATTATCAAGGCCTCATAATTTTTTCTTCTGAAATGTATTGCCCCCCTTCCCTTTTAACTTGGTGATTCTTAGTATAATTAAATGTGCTTTTACTTTACCTAGATTAGTACAAAGTTTCAGGCTTTCAATCTAAGTCCTATAGAATTTTGTATCTCTCCAAATCTTTTGAAAGACCTGTGCCATCATTTTGGTTTCTCTAACTCTAATTATACCAGGATGCTGGATTTATTTTTCTATTTCCAATAATCTAGCCTAGTCTCATAAAATGCAACCCCGCATATATCTTCCAGAAATAACTGGACTCTGAAGAATTTTCAAACCTAGTTCACGTAAAAACCACAATGTTGTTCTCCATTCCCCAGTGTTTTTCAGACTACTTTTGTTTTCATCTCTGCTATCATTAATTCAGTCAAGAGCCTTTCCATATGAATTCTCAACACAGTAATAGATTTGTTTCTGTTCTTTCTGTCCTCCCTTTTCTCTCTCAGGCAAATATGAAGGCAGACTCCTGTCTTTATTGCTTCAAGGATATTTCTGCCCTGGATCACCATGTTACACTGTACTTTCATTTTTCTCCCTCAAAAAGAGAAAAAAATCTACAGTCCCACACAGTGCTTGCTATCTCTAATGTATCATAATGCATGGGTCAACTTCTGTTTTAGAGATAACGCATTCACAATTATTAAGATGAAGATCAAACGTGAAGATCAAACGTAAAGGTCAAATTGAGTTTTTTCTAAAGAGACATGATTTCAAACTACTGTCAACTATCAAGGCGTAGTCAACCATTCATTCTTTTAACAAGTATTTATTGATTCCCTGAACGTGCCAGTCGTTATGGTCTAGGAGGTGAGGACACCGCACTAACCAAACACTAGATCCTGCCCTCATGGGCATTACTTTCCAGAGAAGGAGGCAGGAAATAAACACATGGGCAACAACAAAATGTTATGTTTTGAGAAACAAACTGGGCGAAGAAGTAAACAGTGACCAGAACACTTACTGAAGTCTTCTCTGAGGACACAGCAAGTACAGTGAGCCCCGGGGGAGAAGTAAAAGATAACCACACTACGGAGGTGTGAGGGGACAACCTTCCAGGCAGAGGGAACACACATGCACAGGTCTAGAGGCTGGGAAGCGTTCACCAAGGTCAGGGGATAGAAAGGAGGCCAGTGTAGCTAGATCATTATTTTCGCTTACCTTAGGGATCACCATTAAACCCAATTTAGAGACATTATTTCTTGTGTCTAATGCACCATTTTAATTTCCTGGAACATAACTCATTCCTTAACTTTAGTAATGGCTTGTTTTTCTTATGCAGTTAGGCAGTTTTGAATTTTCTGAATGAGTCTGTCTTCAACACTGGAGAAGCCTTTTGAGAGTCAATGTATTGAAAGCATCAGCTACCACTCCAGTGGTCAGAAAGAGTTAATACACCTCCCAAAACGTCCAGTTTACTGCCAAGAAATCCTGTATACCCTGAGAGAATCTGGCTGGGTATGTGTAGCCATCTGGTATTTAAAACTAAACCTATCGTGCAGAGCTGGTCAGTATTTTTAAAACATAATACAATCAATCTAGGTTTTAAATGCATACATCTGTTGAACTAGGCTGTCCTAATCTTTGCCTTTTAGTGCCCAGGTTTCAATAACATTTCAAACTGCCTAACAAAATGTCATGTGAAAAGGACGGAAGGAGCAGGGCTTGGTTGTCTCTTTTGAGCTCAGCAGGATTCTAGTGTCTGTTCCATCTGCTTCCTGTGAGCACTGGGCCAATTAGGACTCAGCAGATCTGAAGAGGACAAAATGCTGAGTGCTGCCACATCTCTGCTCCAGCTCTGTGACAACTGGGAAAAGAGGCTTCCTTGGCAAGAAATGGGGTAACCAAAGAGAGGATGGATATTAACATCAGGAAGACATGAGTACAAATTCTAAGCTGCCACTGACTGGCATTAAGACCTCAATCCCTACGTAACTTACCTAACCTCTCCAAGCGTCACTTTTAGCAACTGTAGACAACAATAATAATGACTCACTTGACTTGTTGTGAGAATTAAGTACAAGAATGTACATAAAGTATGTGGCACACAGTAGTTGTTCAACAATAGCAGGTATCTTTTTCATTGGTCTTAATAATAAACTTCATTTTTCAGATGAGTAGAGGAACACCCACTAAGCAAATCCCCATTTCCATAGAGAGATGGCAGGTGTAGAGGGTATTTAAGTCCACCAACCTACCAAGGCCATCTTGTACCAGCTCAGTTGCTATCCTGTCCCCCTTATCTAAGGCTAGGGACCTCAGGAGGACCATGAGACTGGGGCTCCCATTGCTGAGGAGTCTCAGATTTAGACATGTTAGACAAATACCTTGCAAGATGATTCCAACACGACTTTCTTACTGCCCTGTGCCTCCTCTCCAAGGGTCTCCTGGATTCCCAAGTGGAAGAAAAAGCAGTTGATAGCAACTTCACTTCCCCCACCAGTTCTAAGATAGCTCTGTTAAAACCCTGTCTCCTGGATAACTAGCAATCTCACAGTTTGAAAGAAATAAAAAAAAAAATACAGAATCTGCTTCTCACAGATACTGGATACATTGAAAAACACTTGAAACTCACAAATGATTTCAGATACTCATCACTTGATGGCGCTATTTGCTATTCAAAATGTAACAGTAACAGCCACCTAGCTTTATAAAAAAAAAAATTTCTCCAAATCAAAACAGACTCTATTAAAATGCCAGATTTCTTACAAAGAAAGAACCCAGGGCTTGAGTCATTACTTTAAAGCAAGAACATGGAGAAAAATAATTCCTAAGCATTTTGAAGATCCTTCTACTTGGTTCTCACACCTTTCTAGACCCCTAATGATGGGCCTCCAGAGGCTGGGGGATCCCAGCACTGGCCCCAGTGGGCTCTGCCTCTGGATCTAGCTGCCACTGCCTGGAGATGAGAACATCAACAGGAAGCCTCAAGTCACCGGCTGTCTTCCAAACGCTATCTACTGTTGGCCTGCGTCCCAAGGCTTTAGCCCCAGTTTAGCGATGGGTTCTCTCAAAAGGCGTCCCCAGGAGAACCTCTCAAGCGAGTGTCTCTGAGCCACTGGAAACACTTGAGTTCATGGCAGTGGCAGAGAGTCCACTCCCACAGCTGCCAGAGCTTCTGCCTGCCTCTGACTTCACCTCCTGCTACCCTACTCCTTCCTCTTTCCCCTCAGCCTTCCTGTCTTTTCAGGTCTTCTCCCACAACCTTCCCTGCCTCAAGTCTCAGCACAGGCTGTTCTTCCTAATTGCAGTGCTTTTCCCCAGAAGCAGTTCCATACTTTGCAGGGCCCAAGGCAAAATTAAATTGCAGGCAGGGGTTTTTGTTCAAAACGTACTGAGAATTTAAAGATGGAGACAGCAGTGCTTTCCACCAAGCTTGGGACCCTTCTCTTTCAGTTCCTTGCTTATTTTCTTTGTAGCTCATATCACAGTTATAGATGTTAATTGATTAATTAGCTTACATTTTTGGATCTACCCTCTGCCCAAACAACAACCACCCTTTTAACCTCCAAGCCCCATAAGAACAGAGGCAAGGTAGATGCTTGGCCACAGTTGGATGCTCAGTGCCCAGAACTGTGTTTAGCATGTGTAGACACCCGATAAAACACGCTACCTGGATGATTTACTTTATATTTTGTTTTCTGCTTGAAGTTACTTTTAACACTGAAATTGTCAGTGCATAAGAAAATAACTTTAGATGTGTCAGAGAGAAAGTAGGAACCTCGGAGAATAATCTAGGCTGGGGCTGAGTCACTGCAGTGCTGTTCTCTCCATATTTCCTCTTCTTTCCCCAGATACGACTTGCTTTCTAGACTCAATTACTTTTACGATTTCTGATCTACCCAAACTTTCTTTCTCTTTTCTTTTCTTTTTTTTTTTTTTTTCGTATAGAGGAAACATCCTAGTCACCCTGTAAAGTGTTTATAAAAGAAGAAGATGGGTGTTGTGATGTCCCTATGGGAGAAATGAATAAGGAGTTACCCTGACACCAACTGGTGTGCTGTGCACTCCAACACAGTGCTGACACAAACCACAGCGAGTCAGCACAGACCCCACCGATGCAAGGGCATCGGCCCCAACAAGACTACCTGCACCTCAGACACCAGAGGCAAGTGGAGTTCCCAGGCCACCCCCACTTCTGACTAACTGGCTACAGATTAGGTTTCCCTGAGGAAAAGAGGACAGGCCTCCCGCAGGTTTGAAGTGGCTTGAGAGTGGAAAAAAGGGAGACTGGCCTGGGTTCTTATTGCGGTTATGGGGTAGGGATGGGGTGAGAGCTTGTATGTTTGTGAAAGGGCTTGTGTGGTTTGAATCTTCCACAGGTGCCAAAGGAGCGAACACCAGGCTTTCTTACCAGCTTGTCCCGATCTGGAGTCCAATGGGAAGAGGGAAGGGTGAGGCTTAAAAGCTATCAGTAGTCACACATCAAAATAAGAAGTGAGGTTCCTCCCTACACGTAAGACAGACAGACTGCACCATGACATCCCCCATGTACACATCACAGAGCTGCAAAAATTATCATGTAATTTTTTGTTTCTTCTAAACTTCTTCCTACTTTCCCACTCCCATCAGATTATTGTGAGGTAAACACTAAGCATGAGACAATTTTTTTGTAAATTATATAACTCAAAAATACAGACTTTCCTTTTAAAATATAACTAGAATTCCATCATCAAACCTAAAATAATAATAGTAATTCCTAATATCATCCAATATTCATTCTGTGTTCATATTTCCACAATTGGCATATAAATATTATTTTTTTAAGTTTCTTTTGTTGGTATTTGGATCCAAAGAACATAATTATAATTAGTTAATATGACTTTTATGTCTGTAATAATTTACAGCTCCTGACTATATCGAATTATTTTTTCCTTGAAATTTTATTGCCGCAGAAACCAGGTTGTTTGTCTTATGGAGTTTCCCAGTCTGACTTCATCCATTTGTATCCTCAAGGCGTATTTTTAACATGTTCTTGTCTCTTTTCTTCCTACAAATTGGTAGCAATATCTAGAAGCCTAATATCATTCAGGTTGGTTTCTTTTTCCCCCACAAGACGACTTCATCAGAGTTGCTGTGTGCTTCCATTAAGAGGAACATGATATCTGGTTGCCTTTTTTCATGTAATGTTAGGAACCATTGATAGTTGGTTCACAGGTCCATTAATTCATTAAGGGTTGTAAAATGATGGTTTTCTAATTCTATCATTCCTTCTTGATTACTTAATAAGGAGTGACTTCTCTTTATCAATCACTTTGTTACTCTGAGGTACAGTTCTTGTAGGAAAAATAAAATAAATGCTTGAGTCTTTCCCTGTATTTATCATATTTAGAATGAGCTGGTGCCTTGCATCCTGGAAAGGCAATCTTTGAGTTTATTGGAGACTTTTAAAAAATACTGTTTTGAGCTGATGGATTTTAATATAGTCAATTCTATTATTCTCATTCATTATCAAACTCTCCAACTTAAACCAGTGAAGATCAGTTCAGGTTGGCTCTTGAGTTCATTTGACACAACCTCAGTAGTCTTTGATAGTTTTGTTGTTGTTTGTTGTGACAAAGCTAATCTTGAATGTTTCTTTGAACCAGATATTTCTCCAAGATGCTCTTGTTCCTTCAAAGGGAAATTGTACTTAGATATCACAATCTGAGAACTAAAAGTATTCATGGATTTTGTGTTAGTTGTGGAACTGCTGTATATTCCTTTTTGTGTGTGTGTATTTCCATTCTTATTTCAGACTGATTTTTTTGAAATTCTAACTCTCAGCTTTATTACTTTCATAATTTTAACAGTATATTAACATCCTTTCAGTGGTTACTAGAGGTCATAACAATCATCTTTGACTTAGCAAAGCCTAACCTAAAAAAGTATTTTATCTCCTTCCAGATAATGCAAGGACCTTACAATTTGATTTCATTCGCCCCTTCTCTCAACTTTAATTATCTTACATAATTTAAAAGTATACGCATTTTATTTATATGTTTATATAGTATTGTTTTTACAAACACTCAATATGCATTGAGATTTACCCCTTTCAGTGCTGGTCATTTCTTCCTGCATCTCTAAGCTTTCATCTGGGATCTTTTTCCACCTGAATAACTACTATTTGCTTTCGTGCAGATCTTCTGGTGATGAATTCTGTCCGTTTTTATTTGTCATTTTCTCTAGGTTGCGAATTATTTTCTTTCAGTAATTTGGAAAATATTATTCACTGTTTTCTGGAGTCCATTGTTTTCTAATTTTATCTTTTTACTCTGGCCATTTTTAAAGCTATTTTTATCTTCATCATTTCTTTTCAGCAGTTTTACCATGATGTCTCTAGGTGTGATTTTTCTTTGTATTTACCTTGCATGAGATTTGTTTGTAATGCTTCTCAAACAAATGCTTGATGTCTTTCATCAGCTTTGGAAAAATCCTTAACCATTATCTCTTCAAATATTTCTTCTGTCCTTTTTCTCCTGCTTCTGTAACTTCAACAAAATATATATTACTTTTTTCTATATTTCCTTTGGGTCCTTCTTTTTTTTCCAGTATTTCCAAACTTTTGTTCCTTTATGTTTCATTCTAGATATCTTCTGACCTATTGGTCTGCTTATTAATTCTCCCTTCAGTGATATCTGATCTTCTGTTAAGTGCAAACTTTGAGCTATTAGTTTTAGATATATTTCTCATTTCTTTTCATTTTACTTCCAGTTCTTTGCAAAAGTTCTAGATCCTGTCTTTTATTTCCTTAATCAAATTATGCATATAGTTTTGAATTCTATTATGTAGCTCACCTGTGGATCTGTTTCTGTTTATAGTTTTTAGTTATATTGTCTAGTTTCTTCAAATGCCTTTTCTTATTGAGTGCCAGATAGTGTCAATTAAAAATAATAGATGTAGCTTGAGCCCCATGATGATGTTCTCTTTCTCCAGAGAGAATTTACCTTTAGCTCTGGTAGAGACCATGAACACTGCAATTCTGGATTTGTGTAATAAAATAAGAGATTGAAATTATTTGAAGCTGGGCTTCAGTACCTGAGCGCACTGGTCTAATTTCTATACACCCTTATTGGATAGTGGATGAATCTATGGGATACCAACCTAACACCTAGAAGTTTATCAGAGACCCCCTTCCTTCCATTTTTCCCCCTGGCCACATGAGTCTGTTGAAGTATCTGCTCAGCTTTACAGGTTCTCAACCAACATTTCTGAATTTGGCAAGTTATCACTGTGGGAAAAGCAGCCCCAAATTCTGAGCTCATCTTTCTGGGTTTACCTGTCCTGAATCTTAGTCCTACAATTCTTTGCAGACTTGGTAGCTCTATGATGCCTCCAAAAAGATTATTTTCATATCCAAAAATTTTCATTGTTCTTATTGGGAATGTTAGTCCAAATTACCCACTCTGCCTCTATTAGAAACCAAAAGCTGATGTCTATGCTTTTAGATTACTAGCATAGTTAGGGTAAAAGTTAACTAAAGCTATTCTCTCTGTGAATAAAAAGAGTATTCAAGTTTTAAATCTGAAAAACTAGTGGTCTATGAAATGATTTTAGGTAATAAATGAACTTTTAAATTTTAACAGTTATGTATTAATTTTTATAATTACCTTTTCTTTGTGGAAATTTTAAAAATGAGTTGACTTAAAGAAATATATTAATGAAACAATGAACTATCAGAAAGAGAACTTAAAGAAACAATCCCATGTACAATTACATCAAAAAGAAAACAATACCTAGGAATAAATCTAACTAAGGAGATAAAAGACCTCTACTCAGAAAACTATAAGATCCTGATGAAAGAAATTGAAGACAATATAAACGGATGGCATGATATACAATGTTCATGGATTGGAAGAATTACTATTGTCAAAATAACCATACTACCCAAGGCAATCTACAGATTCAATGCAATCCTTTACAAAATATCAAGGGCATATTTCACAGAATTAGAACAAATAATTTTAAATTTTGTATAGAAACACAAAAGACCCCAAATAGCCAAAACAATCTTGAAGTAAAACAGTGCTGGAAGTATCATGATTCCTGACTCAGGCTATACTATAAAGCTACAAAAATCAAAATAGTATGGTACTGGCACAGAAACAGACACATAGATCAATGGAATAGAATAGAGAGCCCAGAAGTAAACCTATGACAAAGAAGGCAAGAATATACAATGGAGAAAAGATAGTCTCTTCAATAAGTGGTCCTGGGAAAACTGACAGTTACCTGTAAAAGAATGAAATTAGAACATTTTCTCACATCACATACAAAAATAAACTCAAAATGGATTAAAGACCTAAATGTAAGACTGGATACTATAACTCCTGGAGGAAAACATAGGAAGAACACTCTTTGATGTAGCAATATTTTTTTTTCTCTGTCTCCTAAGGCAAGGAAACAAAAGAAAAATGAACAAATGGGATCTCTTTAACTTAAAAGCTTTTGTACAGCAAAGGAAACCATCAACAAAATGAAAAGACAACCTACTGAACAGGAAGAAAATATTTGCAAATAATATGACCAATAAGGGATTAATATCCAAAATAATATAAACAGTTCATACAACAATATCAAAAAAAGCAAATAACCCAAGTAGAATATGGGCAGAAGACTTGACTAGACACTTTTTTTCAAAGAAAACATACTGATGTTCAACAGGAACATGAAAAGATGCTAATCATCAGAGAAATGCAAATCAAAACCACCTAACACCTGTCAAAATGGCTATCGTCAAAAAGACCACAAAGAAGAAATGTTGGCAAGAATGTGGAGAAAACGGAGTGGGAATGTAAATTGGTACAGCCACTGTGGCAAATAGTATGGAGTTTTCTCAAAAAACTAAAAATAGAACTACTGGGTTGCCCAAAAAGTTCATTCAGCTTTTTTCATAAGATGTTACAGAAAAACCTGAATGAACCTTTTGGCTAACCCAATACTATGTGATCCAGCAATTCCACTCCTGGGTGTATATTTGAAGAAAATGAAACTACTAATTTGAAAAGATACATGCAACCCAATGTTAATAGCAGCACTATTTACAATAGCCAAGGTATGGAAGCAACCTAAATGCCCATCAACAGATTAATGGACAAAGAAGAAGAGAGATATCAGATAGATAGATAGATAGATAAATAGATAGGTAGATAAACACACACACACACACATACATACAGTGGAATACTAGTCAGCCATAAAAAAAAAAAAGGAAATTTTGCTGTTTGCAACAACATGGATGGACCTGAAGGGTATTATGCTTAGTGAAATAAGTCACACAGAGGAAGACAAATACCACATATTATCACTGATATGTCAAGCCTAAAAAATAAAAGAAATGAATATAACAAAACAGGCACAGGCTCACAGATATAGAAAATAAACTAGCAATTACCAGTGGGGAGAGGGAAGTGGGGAGGGGCAAGATAGGGGTATGGGATTAAAAGGTACAAACGACTATGGATAAAATAAATAAGCTACAAGGGTATGATGTACAGCACAGAGAATCTAGCCAATATTTTACAATAACTTTAAATGGAGTATAATCTATAAAAATTTTGAATCACTGTTATACACCTGACACTAATGTAATATTGAAAATCAACTATACACCAATAAAAAATAAATAAGCATTAACAAGAGAAAAGGTGGTACTTTAATGTGTCAAAAATCACTGATATCTTTCACAGATAATTCAGTTTGAAGAAACTGAATTTTTAAAAAATGATGATAGGGAACACAGATAAGTGGTAGAGGTACTCCTTTTTTTGGCTTTATTCACAATATAAGTTAATTCTTCATCTTGAGCCCTAGCTTTAAGCCAGCTAGCATCTTCAAACTACATTGAATAAACATATCTCCCTATTATGATTCATTTCTCCAAGCCATATAGCCAAACACTTTGCATAGGAAATGAATATTTTAGGAACAGCTATTTATTTAAATATGTGAGTTCACAGAGATATGCCTTACAAGGACAAGTGTGACTGATTCTTCCTTGCAAGGGTAAGTATCACTGATTCATCCTAAGATGTCCACCAAAATAATGCAAACCATTCCAAGAGATCCTCCCTCCCAGGGGAAGACACAAGCAAAAGATGGGCAAAGTCTGGAGAAAACAAGCACTGCAGGGACTTTAGAAATGGCTTCCATTAATTTCACTTAGAAGGGTCCTGGTTCCTTTCTTCCAATTGTACTTCTAGAGTTTTCTCCCCAACTGTCAGATCGCTCAGCATCAAGTTTGCTTGATTAATATGATACATCTGTTGTTTTTGTCTTCCAGTGTCCCTCTGGAAAAGCCACCTCTCCCCCATCCTTCGTGGGTTCCTAGTTGGACTACCAGTCACTGTGCCCTAGTTCCCCTAGTAGCCTGGGCATAGACTGGGTGCATTAGTTTCCCATTGCTGCTGCAACAAATTACCACAAATTTAGTGGCCCAAACAATACAAATTATTCTCTTACAGTGCTGGAGGCCAGAAGTAGTCAAATTAAGGTGTCACAAGACTGCATCCCTTCTGGAAGTTGCAGGGGAGAATGTATTTCCTTGCTTGTTCTAGCTTCTAGAGTCTACCTTGAACTCATTGACCCATGGCCATACCCTCCATCTTCAAAGCCAGAAGCATAGTCTCTTCCAAACTCTCTTTCTCTTCGACCTTGGTTTCCATCATCATATCACCTTCTCTCTGACTCTGATCCTTCTGCCTTCCTCTTTAGAAGGAATCTTGTCACTACATTGGGCCTGCCAAAATAACCCAAGATACTCTCCCCATCTCAAAGTCCTCAACTTAATCACATCTGCATGGTCCCCTTTGCTTTTTTTTTTTTTAAGCTCTTTATTGGAATATAATTGCTTTACACTGTTGTGCCAGTTTTTGCTGTACAACAAAGTCAATCAGCTGTATTTATACATATATCCCCATATCCCCTCCCTCCTGCGACTCCCTCCCGCCCTCCCTATCCCAGCCCTCTAAGTCATCACCCATCACTGAGTTGATCTCACTGTGTTATGCAGCAGCTTCCCACTATCTATCTATTTTACATTTGGTAGTATATATATATATGTCAGTGCTACTCTCTCACTTCGTCCCAGGTTCCTCTCACCACCCCCCCCACCCCATGTCCTCAAGTCCGTTCTCTCATCTGCATCTTTATTCTTGCTCTGTCACTGGGTTCATCAGTACTATTTTTTTAGATTCCACATATTTGAGTTAGCATATGGTATTTGTTTTTCTCTTTCTGGCTTACTTCACTCTGTATGACAGACTCTAGGTCCATCCATCTCACTACCCTTTTGTTTTTTATGGCAACATATTCACAGAACCCAGGGGTTCAGCTTACTACACTGGGCCAGTCCAAGTACCAACAGCGCTGGGCACAAAGCTTTTTCAAGAATGAGCATATAGACCAATAAGAGACAGTTAAAGAATTGTCTAAGCTTGATATGTGGATGTCGAGAAATTTAATCTCTTTCTACCAGTGTTGTTTATCTAAGACACTGTCAATGACCAATCTTGCCTGACACACAGAAAGAGACTGAAGCAGATTCAAGTCAGTCTGGAAAAGTCAGAAGCAAGGCATGACTGGGTGTGTGAGAGAGGATGGGGAGGGTCAAGACCCCTAGTGATAGCCTTAAAGTTTCCTTATCCAGTAGATTCTGAAATAGTGTTTCCACCCACAAACAGCTCAGTGCCATGGTTCATTCCTTCTCTCTTTGATTAAGGAAATTTGAATTTTTTTCTTACTAATAAAATTGTTTATCTGTCAACTGATTTCTAATCTCTAGATCAGATGCCAAGTCGGTATATTACCCTGGCCTAATTAATTCAAACTAACCATAGGGAAAACCTTGTTTTGTACTCAAGCTTTTTGTGATCCGAGTTCTGCTTCTTTTCTCCACATGAGAAAAAAGGAAAAGAACGGCTACATGTGGCATCTTTCCTATGAGAATATAACTGCACTTTTCCTCTTTATGCCAAAGTTCTCTTTAGTTGCAGACTTCTTTACCAATTAATTACCTTTGTATTTTTAGCCTTAATTTTTTTTTCTAGAAGGACTCCTTTGTTGAATCTTCCAGTAACACTCATTTCTGCAAACTGAGTTGAGATACTGGTACAAGGAGCCTAACTGATTTCCTAAAAGAATTGCATGCTTTGTAGCAAACAAAATTCTGAACACAAAATGGACACATGGATTTTTTTTTAAAGACATCTAAATTGCTTTCAAAATAAGATGCAATATTTTATTTCTCCATTTAGGAACTTTCTTCACAGAATAGCTTACTCTGTGGAGAAATAAATATAAATTTGAGTCAGTTATAAACTGCTTAGGTTATGAGTGTCTCCCCACCTCAACACTCACTCTCACGCACACACACACACACACACACACACTTTAAACTATTAGCATTCTATATTCTCAGTCACATTTCTAATTTAAGATTACTTTTCACTTGTGATTTCTCAGGGTTATTATGTAATCAGCTCAATACATCTACTTCACACTTCTAAGCAACTTAAGCCTGCCAGGAGGTCCAAACTGGCTTTCTGTGGTAACCCTGGGTACTGCTCAGCCCAAACAGCAAGTCACTGGCACCAGTGATTTGGGCTCTGTTGCCAGTGAGTTTGCTCTTAGTCAACAACATTTTTATCTGACTTCTGCTAAAATTAACCTCACTTGGAATACAGTCTTTCTGTTTCATCAGTGTAATTACTGGCCCTAGAATGCCTTCCCAAAGCTGTTGTTTATAATGATTCATGTAGCAGAAAATATACAACTTGATTCTTGAGAGCCAAGCAATGACAATTCAATCTCATGGCAGAGACAATGCAAAAAGGATCTGTATTAAAACCTAGCGGTACAGAAAAGTTCTTTCTCTTTAAGAAAATCATTTTTTTTGGTGAAGGAAACACACACACACACACACACACACACCCCTGCATTTTAAAGCATGTCTTTTTCTAAAAATCAATAAACAACATCCATTTGGTAGCTCATCTCAGTCAGATTAATTATAAACTGGGTAAACCATATGCGAGGGCAAACGGAGGGATCCTTCTTGTATTATTTCAGGAGTAATGAGAAGGCCCTGATGCTTCTCCAGCTGCTTTCTCTGTCTTAGTAACTAATTGACATGTCATCACTATAGCTTCATTCCTTTAGCAGCAGAGCTGGATGTGGTTAAATGGTATACCCGGGGAGGGTGAGCGCTCAAACTTCATCTTGCTCTGTGTGGAGGAGGGGCAGGTGCTTTCCAGCATGAAGTTTAACTGGCAGCAGCAGTTCTCAACTCTGCCTGCACATTGAAATCACCTACAAAGCTTTTACAAGACACAACCGAAAGGGCTCTGCCTTAGACCAACTGAAACAGAATCTCAAGGGATGTGGCCTAGATACCAGTCATTTTCAAAGTTAAAGTGCCCCGTGTAACTTCTAAAGTGGGGCTATGATTATGAGGCTAGAAGGCTTAGGTGTGAGGAAGGGATGGAGAAGATAGGGGGCCAGGCATAGAGTGTGAAGTGGGTGCCCTGAAAAACTCCACCCAGGAGAAAAGGAATGAAAGAGTGCTGGACAGTGAAAAGGAATGAATTTGGGACATTTGCAGAGACGTGGATGGACCAAGAGACTGCCATACAGAGTGAAGTGAGTCAGAAAGAGAAAAACAAATATCATATATTGACACATATGCGGACGATAGAAAAATGGTACAGATCAACCGGTTTGCAAGGCAGAAATAGAGACACAGATGTAGAGAACAAACATATGGACACCAAGGGGGGAAAGCGGGGAGGGTTGGGGGGGGGATGAATTGGGAGATTGGGATTGCCATATATACATTACTAACAAGAAAAATAAAATAAAATCGTGCACTTTAAATACATGCAGTTTATTGTATGTCAATTGTATCTCATTAAAAGTTCTTAAAAAAAAATAGAAAGAAAGAGGGCTGGACATGGATGAGGGAGACCTCTTCCTTACTCAAAACATCTCCGATCTTTTCCTTACTTGAAACAACCCTGCATGCACACATTCTAGGTCTATCTGCCTCCCCTTTTGTTGTCAGGGAGGAGAGATATAACCCAGGCCTTACCAGTTGGAGCCTCCATCCCTCTAAAACAGTGATTGGCTTGGGGTGGACCGAACTGGGCCAATCAGAACCAATATTTTTCAGATAAGCTCTTTCCACTGCGACTGCTAAACTGATCAAATGAAAGCCCAGACCTGCTGGTAGTCATCTGACCATATGAGGGGAGAAGCTGCCAACACAGAGAAAGCAGAACCAACACTGAGCAAGCCCATCCTAATGGCATCCTATGATCACTGGATCTTGCCTCACATATTACCTAGAATTTACAGCTGTCGAGGCTAATAATTTCTTTTGCTTGAGTCATTGTGAGTTGAATTTTCCATAAATTGCAACAAAGGGAATAGATACATGTCTATGTATAACTGAATCACTTTACTGCACACCTAAAACTAACAAAGCATTGTTAATCAACTATACCCCAATAAAAATTAATATTAAAAATTTATTATCAAAATAAATTACAACATAGAGAATTCTGAATAATAGATAAGTGGTGAGGCCCATATGAGTCAAGGACATCCTCTGGGTCCCAGGGTCAGATCTGCTACTGCCCCTACTCTTGGGGTAGACTTGGTTGAATCAATAAGTGTAAAGGTTACTATAAGCTACGGAAAAGAAATCGAGATTCTCATAGTTTCTCAAAGTTAATGTGTTAGACTATTTTAGTTGTAAACAAATAGCTCAAAGAAGAAGTATGCTTTTAATTATGTTCCTAATTTTAAGAAAATCGACAGTCCTTTTCTTTCTGAGTTAATTTGAGCTAGATTAACGAGACCATCCATTATCTATCACTTAACTTCCCATGGTAAATGAACCTCCCAAGAAAAACAGCTTTCGGCTTTAGAAAAGAACAGAGTTTTTTGCAACAAACATTCTAATAAATTGGGTTTCTGTGTACATCATAGTCTAGTCTGGAACTTGTAACAATCCTTGAAACTACTCAAGTCAGCATGTCAACATTCTAGGAAAACTGAATAGGTCCTTCACAATAAGTAGATGGAAATATTCATTTTTATGATAACAAGATATAGAATAAGTTTATATTTAACTTAAATTTTATAGTAACTGTTCTGAAAATGTTTGTCACTTTCACTTTATCCAAGATGTAAAGGCTGATTTGAGTCTTGTCTTTTCCAATCTCGTGTCAACAGACTCTCATTCTTTCCATGTTCTTTATAAACAATTTCTAGTTGGAACTGGAAATCCATCAAACTCAGTTATACTTTTTAACAAAAATTGATTTACGTAAAATAGGGCTTATAATTTTCCAATTTTGCAAGTCTGTACTTAAAATGCCCTAATCTATGTTTTCTCTGCGAGGCAAGTAGGATGTGGAATAGGTTTTAGGGATGACTCCACAGAGTGGAAAAGTGACCTTAGGACCAAACCATATAGTCTCTAAAGTCCCAGGCACAAGGCTAAACTATGACATGCAAGTGTCCCAGGTCAGGCTAATCACCTGCACACCCCCTACATCTAATTACTAGTCCTAAAATTTGGTCAGCATATGGTTGAGACCCAGAGGATTTCCTTGACTCGTATGGGCCTCACCGCTTGTCTATTGTTCAGAATTCTTTGTTGTAATTTTTTTTGATAAGAATTTTGTTTATATTTTAATTTTTATTTTATATTGGGGTAGAGTTGATTAACAATGTTGTGTTAGTTTCAGGTGTACAGCAAAATGATTCAGTTATAAGTGATCATGTATCTGTTCTCTTTGTTGTAATTCATAGAGAACTCAACTCAAAATGACTGAGGGAACTGCCAGCAAGCAGTTTTTGTTTATTCGTTGCTTGGTCCACTGTTGACGTTGTTTTAATTTCCACTTGAGGACAGTGCTTTCTTCAGCAGGAGTGGGACTAATTCACGTTTCAGTCATTACGTAAGCGGTTGGGCACGGACACTTGAAGTACCCAGTGTCATAATTCTGACTGACCCCAACTATATCTTCACATACCTGAATAACTCATGACTTGACTGACCTGCTTTCTTATCCTGCCTTTGGCCTGTCATCCCTGGTTTGGAGCAGGCCATTTCTTACATTTGATCCTAGTTCTGGAGTGGCTCTTGTCCTTGTGGGATTCCACTTCCTGAGGCAGGGATGTTCTGCCACTAACCCAAAGGGAAACCACAGAGCTCCACCTCCAGGCCATCTTCATTCCCTCTCTTCCCGACACGTGCCTTTTATCTCATCCCGTAGACCCAAGGAGACCACAGCAAAGCAGTCAGCCCATCTCTCACCCTGAGCATGTCCTAGGTAGCCATCAGACTGTATCACATATCAAGTTCTCCACGTGATCCCACGGAAGCCCTGAAGCCCCTTCTGTTTGTTTGTTTTGGCCTTGCCATGCAGTTTGTGGGATCTCAGTTCCCTGACCAGGGACTGAACCCGGGCTGTGACAGTGAAAGCCCAGAATCCTAAGCCCTAGGCCACCAGGGAACTCCCCCTTTCTCTTGACTTGGCCTTACACACACGTATAAACCTTGTCCCCTTGGAGCTTTGATCTCCAAGGAAATCTTTCTCACAAATTCTCCTTGATCCCCAACACCTGGACCCTTTTTTATCCTTGAGGTGAATGAGATGTGTTAGAATCATGTAACTAATTTGGGGATATTAACTTCAAAATTCCTATAGGATGCTCTGTCTCACAGCTCACATTGTTATCTGAAATCTATTACCAGAGACTTCAGCCAAAACGTCCATTTTAATTTCCTGTTCCCAGCAAGGACACATAGCTAGCCTGTAGCAACACCAAAACCCCATAAAGTTATCCAGGCAAAAAATTAGGAGATTCTTTACCAAGCACATTTAGAACAATCACCCTTCAACATGTTTCACCAGAAGCACAATCGGGTCACGGTCACCCTGTGCTCTATTTCTCATCTCTGAGGTTACATGCCTTTTTGGGGAAAGCTTGCCAAACAGCATTGCCTTGACTCACTCTAAAGAGAGAACCACCTTGACTGCCTGAAAAAACTCCCTCCTTGATCTACCTGCAATAGTGCCAGATTTCTTCCCCCAAAGAATGCTCCATGCACTGCAGATTGAAAAGTCACAAAAGTTTAGTTCGGCAGAATTATTTATACATAAAAACAAGTCACTTTTCTGCTCTCGGGTTTGGGAACTTGAGTCTATACATCTTGACGTTTGTGTCTTTTAAGAACCAGAACAGATGAATCCATGGTTTGACATTAGTTGAGGCATGGGATTTTCTAAAGACTTATGGAGACAATTATTTTGGAATAGCAATTGTAAAACTAACGAATGCTTTTTTTTTTAAGAATCAATACTGGGACTTCCTAGGTGGCACAGTGGTTAAAAATCCACCTGCCGATGCAGAGGACACGGGTTCGAGCCCTGCTCTGGGAAGATCCCACATGCCGCGGAGCAACTAAGCCCATGTGCCACAACTATTGAGCCTGTGCTCTAGAGCCTGTGAGCCACAACTATTGAGCCCATGTGCCACAACTATTGAAGCCCACGCACCTAGAGCCCGTGCTCCACAACAAGAGAAGCCACTACAATGAGGAGCCCACGCACCACAATGAAGAGTAGCCCCCACTCACAGCAACTAGAGAAAGCTCGTTTGCAGCAACGAAGACCCAACACAGCCAATAAATAAATAAAATAAACAAATTAAAAAAAAAAAGAATCAATACTGACCAGGATAAAGAACAATGTTTTAAAAGTCACTTGAACCCCACTACATAAATTATCCATAATTAACAGCAGGTAAACATCATTTCAAACACTTTTCTATACATACAAACAAATATAAAGATAGCTAGTTTAAATAGCTAGGTAGAAAAATAAAGAGAAATATTTTTAAATATTTTTTAAAAGCAAGAATAAAATCTAAGGTAGCATCAAATACCTCAAAGTTTCTTTCTAAGCACCAAGTACTTTACCCTACATTTTATTTACTTGTGGAAATATCAGGGCTGTGATTTGTCCTTAGGGAGAAAAAACACACAAACAGGAATCTGCTTCAGAGAGTGCAGAGGAGGAGTCAGATGAGAAATCCAAGGTGGATTTCTGAAATTTCCAGGAGAACCCTAGCAGATCCTGGACCAGACCGAGACTAGGAGAGGCTGAGAGCTGAGAGTGGCTGGAAACTAGGGGAAGTTTGTTGGTTTGTTAATTTGAACATGGAGAAAGTACAACGAGATTTGACTCTGTCTGACTATTTTTGAGTTGTGATCTTGTTTTATTCATCATTTTACTTACATTAAAGATAAAATTTTGCCTGTGAATATCCATGGCCCTATTTTCAATGGAAAACATTTGTCAGATGCTCTATTAGGCTCTGGAGATACAGAGATGATACCAAGACCAGCTGTGTACTCAAGATACTTCCAGTTCATGGAAGAAACAGCACATCATTGAACAATGACAGTAAGATGTGGCAAGTTCCATGGTCAAGTCACTCACAGGGGGCTAACAGGACAATAACAACAGCAAACAAGTAGCTTAGTCTGAGGCACTCTAGGCAGATGGAGCTGTATGTGCAAAAGGAAGTGACAATTCATGATTTATTTCTGGAAAGAGAGCTAGTTCTGCAGGCAAAGGAACCTGCCTTGTCAGTGTCCCTGCCTGGGTTTGCCGACTCTGATGTACACGCCCATAGATGCCATCGATTCTATAAGTTGAGTAACAAGACAGGAACAATGTCTGTGAGGGCTTGTCGAGGTACCAATCAAGTCAAGATGGAGGAGTACGCGTGCAAGCCCTGCCCCTGACGCTCTGCGGATGACTGTGGTGGGCCCTTTACCATGGGAACCATAGGTGGTGGTGTCTTTCAAGCAAAGGTTTTCACAGTTCTCTGGTGGGAGTAAACCACATGCTATGAGGGAGTTTGACAAATCTATATTGTTTAAGATTTGGTTTTCAGATTATTTTCCAATATAGGTTATTTCAAGATACTGAACATGGTTCCCTGTCCTCTACAGTAAATCCTTCTTGCTTATCTATTTTATATGTAATAGTGTGTATCTGTTAATCCCATACTCCTAATTTATCCCTCTCCCATACACCCTTTTTCTAAATATTCTTAATGAATACCTGTTGTTTCCTCTCATCTGAATAAGCCCCCTCTTGGTTTTTGTTTTTTTGTTTTTTGTTTTTTGTCCCAGGGCAAAAAAATGTTCTCAGATGATGATGGATGACCTATTTATATTGCTTCTAGCCGAAAAGGCTATGTTTAGGCTGCTCAGCTAAAATGTCCTTTAGTTATAAAATATTTATAAAGTAATTTTCCTGTGTTTTTCCCTTTCAACAGGTTTACAATTGTAAGGGTAGTGTTTGGGTAGGAACTACATTTGTATTTTTCTAATTCAGCCATTTTTCTCAAGTAAACAGCAGTCTTTTCCCAATGGGCCCTTACTCAACCTGATAATATTTACTTTTAATTCCATCCAAATTTTAGCAAGGATTTCAACACCTATTTTGAGTGATCACTTCTTTTAATTGAAATATGATTTTGACCTTCAACTGGCCACTTTAATTTTCTTTTCTTTAATCTTTATTGGAGTATAATTGCTTTACAGTATTGTGTCAGTTTCTGCTGTACAACAAAGTGAAAGAGCCGCATGTATACATACATGCCCATATCCCCTCCCTCTTGAGCCTCCCTCCCAACCTCCCTATCCCACCCCTCTGCCACTTCAATTTTCATATTTGCCTAACTCTTTTCTTGTTTACAGCATTTCTAAAAGACTGGTCTCATTTTAGATTTTGGATTTTAAATGTCTTTTCAAAGAGAAGAGTCACAAAGATACAATCATGCAGAGCTCCGATTAATTAAGACAATGCTTCTTTTCTGAAAGGCCACATATTCCAATTGAAGATGCCATTGACCTCAAAAAGAATATCAAGGAAATTCCTTTCTGAGCTTTGCACTGGGATTATTCTCAGAAACAAACTTTCTGAAGCAGTTTTTCTGAAAGTATGTTCTGTAGTTCACTCTTTCCCTAGGATGACAATAATTGTTTCTCAATTGAAAATAAGATTACCTGGTTCTATAACTTTTGGAAATACTATACCTAAACAAAGTTAAGCAGTTCGACCTGCTAAAGTACATGCTGAAGAGTGAGAAAAGGGAAACAGTTTCCCAAACTTACTTGACCATGAACTCTCCTTTCAGGGAAAAAAGATTAAATGTCTCCATGAAGAATCTGAAGCTAGCTTCAAAGATAAATTATTTCTTTCTCTATGTCCTGCCCCACTATAATGTAATGTTATTGTTTTATTTTCGAATTCCTGTGAAAGGACAGGTAGCTGCCCCTAACATGTTCCATGGCACTGTTTTAATCTCCTTATATATTTCCTCCAGGTGTCTTTGCCACGTGTACACATATTTTGAATTGAAATCAGTGGAATTTTTTTTATACGTAATTTGCCTCTCCCGCAGTTATTTTCAAATAGTGATGGCTTCTTCCAATAGGAACTATGGAAAAGTTGAATGAACAGCCAGCTTCTTGCCATGGCAGAGGTAGGGGGTAAAAGAAACCTACTCCACAGCCAGGCCTCTACTATTGCCCCTTGCACCTCATAGTTCTAATCGCTTTTTTCTGTCCCCTGAACCAGTGTGCAGGCTTGTTGGTTTCCTGATACCTAAGTGTGATCTAGAACCTCCGTATGAATAGCCTTGTGCTTCTTTCTCTGAGTCAAGGGGTCCTGGAATCCACATTAAAATGAGAGGAAAGTAAATATCCTATGTGAACCATGCTTTTCAGATTTGCTTCCATGGCTCCACCTTTGACCTGCCCTGGATAGTAGGACTGTGTCCAAGGGAGCACCTTGGAGCACCTTTAGGACCTTCCTGCAAGGTCCTAAGACCACCAGCCTGCATCAAGTTTCCCGAATAAAATACTACAAGTCAATGGGCTGTTTTACACATTTGATTTGCTTATTCAAAGCTTTTTAAAATTAAAATATCATTTACTTATTTGTACACCTAAGATCTAAAGACTATGATTTACATATATGGTAATAATACTCTTTAATTACTGATATCAATTAGGATGTTTCTATTGCAAGTAATGTACAATCCTATTCCAACTGATTTATTCAAAAAGGAACTGTATTATTTCATAAAACTTCAAAGTCTAAAGTAGGGAAGTTTTCAAAAGAGGGTTGACTTGGTATTCAAGGAAGTCACTCAGGATCTCATATTGTTCTCATCGTCTGCTCTGCCTTTCATGGTTTTGCTTCATCCTAAGACTGGTGTCATTACCCCCAACAGAGGTTGGGTTTTTGTCCCACACTGGGTTGTGTGAAATCCTCAGGGCTTACTTCATGATCCTCCCCCGTGTCCAGCTCCCACGTCTGTGCTGGGATCTCTGTTCCATAAGTGTAAACCGGTCACAAAACCCTGGCTGTTCACTGGTTTCCAGAAACAAACAAAACTACCATTCTTCCCAAGCATTTAATGCATCTAGAAACAGCTGAAGATTTGCAGTCAAAGGAGGAGTCACTGCAAGCACTAAATGGTCCAGACTCTTTAAGTGATGCTCTCTCCTCACTCTCCCACACACATCCCAGCAATTGTCTTCCCTCGAGGAACAAACATCCTCACTGGCCTCCTGCAGAGCAGCTCTTCCCCTCCTCTCTGAAGCCAGAGCGATTTAGACTTAGATGCATTATGAAGCCATTTCTTTACAAAATAATTTAGTCACCACCATAATTAAAGTAAACAATAGAATAAAGCCATAATAAAGTTTAGCCCCAAATTGCCTTTAGAGAAAATATAACAAGCAGTTGGAGATTTGCCTGGTTCAGAAATAATGACGTTTGTTTAATTAACTGGTACCTATCATTCTGCCTGACCTATATTTGATACAGTAATGAGAAAGGGAACAGAGAGAGATAAATATGGACAGAGAATTGAACTCTGTCTCCATGACATCAGGTCAAGAACTGCCTCCTTCGACATCTTTCACCACCACCTGGGAGATGCTTGTGGAAGAACTAAGCCAATCTCGGGGCTTCCTAGGTGGCACAGTGGTTGAGAATCCACCTGCCAATGCAGGGGACATGGGTTTGATCCCTGCTCCAGGAAGATCCCACATGCTGCAGAGCAACTAAGCCCGTGCGCCACAACTATTGAGCCTGCACTTTAGAGCCTGTGAGCCACAACTATTGGGCCCATGTGCTGCAACTACTGAAGCCCATGCGCCTAGGGCCCGTGCTCCGCAACAAGAGAAGCCACGGCAATGAGGAGCCCGCGCGCCACAACTAAAAAGAAAGCCCGCGCACAGCAAAAAAGACCCAACACAGCCAATAATAAATAAATAAATAAATAAATAATAAATAAATTTAAAAATAAAAAATAAATATTAAAAAAAAAAGAACTAAGCCAATCTCAGCTTCTGCAAACAGCTCTGGTGACATTTCCTTGAATGACATCTGTCACCTGCAGAGACACTTTTGCCTCTCCATCACTTCCCAGTCCATAAATTGCCCCATAGAATAAATCATCTGAAATCCACATGTCATCACGGATGGGAGAGGGGTGAGGACTATAGTGGTAAGCAACAATGTCTTCAGGGCAAATTCTAAAAGCTCAGAGTTTAAATAAGTTGAAGTGCATTTGTCTTATAAACATTATTTGTGCGTAGTTGACCTACTATAGAACACGCCCATTTTAGAATATAGTCAATGATATTGTAACAACTTTGTATGGTGGAAGATGGTAACTGGACTTACTGTGGTGATTATTTCACAATGTATAAAAATATCAAGTCACTATACTGTATACCTGAAATGAATATAATAATGTATGTCAAGTATGACAATTTAAAAATGCTTCCATTTTAAGCATGTAGTTCATTACAGTTTGATGGATGCCACACACCTGGGTAATCAGCACTGTCAAAATACAGAAAATTTCTATCATTCCACAATGTTCCCTGTGCCCACTGGAAGTACTTTTTATTTTTTAAGTCATAGAGCATTTATTTTAACATTTTTAAGTTGGGTAGCATAAAAAAGAACCTGTGCCCTTGCCAGAAACAACATTCAGATCTTCAATCCTTAACATAAAATCAGATAACACTTCTCTAAGTATAGTTTTAGCACAGACTAGCTACTAATGAGAAGCCGTTGCCACAGAGCTCTCAAACCTGGCTAAAATTTGAAGTTTAACATTCCCCCAAAAACCTGAGTAGGAAAAAGGTATTTTCATCTACTTGACATATTCTGAAAATACAAAGATCTACTAAGGCTGCATGGTAGGTAGTTAACACGAGTGAGAGGGTTGAGGGAAGGAGGAACCAAAAAATGGAAAGAAAACAAGACTTCACTTGAAAAATATATCAGATTTATGCATTTATGTTGTAAAATTGTGTGTGTGTGTGTGTGTGTGTGGAAACTGAATTTAAAATATAAGAAATAACTACAGAGACACCTTAATTCTTAGAAAAATGTTAAAAGTCTCCTAGTGAATCCTCTTCAAGACATTTCTTGTTTTATGTCAGATCAAATAATGTTCTCTTCCATCTTAGAAAATACATACAAACTAAAGTCTAAAACAGATTATTGACTGATGGAAATCGAGTCTGAGACCTGGCGTGAAAAGTGCTTTTTCAGCCTGTGGCTGAATATTCTGCTCCAAAAGTGCTTCCCTGCCTGCTTCTGTAGGGATCAATAGCAGATCAGACAGGAACTTTCCCTGCCGCTGCTTTCTAAGAGATGCGGGAATTGGAAAAGTCAGAACACCAGAATTCCTCATCTTAAACCTCATACCCATCTCTGTCACATGGAATCTGTGAAAGCATCTGCAATTAGCAGGCATTTTCAGCCTGCTCACTTCAAAGCAGCCTGCAGCCAGGAAACCTGTGATTTCTAGTACGACTTCTCAACAAAATGTAAAAACTGGTGCACACCATTAGAAAATGAAAATATGACTGAAATTTTATCCCCAAACCGACATTGGTTAGGAAATCTGGGGAAAAAACGTAATTGCATGACAAAGGAAGAGTGGTCTTAGTCCTTTTTAAAATATAAAAGCAATTCATACTAATAAAAATACAGCAAGCTAGAAAGAAGGGAAAAAATTATCCATAATCCTACCTCCCAAAAACTGCTAAAGCTCTGATAAAATTTCTTTTGGAATTTTTCTTAATATAGTTGAAATCAAACTGTATGTAACATTTTGAATCTCAATTTTTCACTTAACATTGTAATATATACATATCATAAGTAATAATAAACACTATTTTTAATGGTTGTCATAATTAAGTCCTACAGAATAATTCTCTTAGCATTTCCCTAGTCTTGGACATTTAAGACAAACACCAATTTTAAGTTATTTTAACACTATGGTGAACGGGTTTGTATGTCTTTTCCTGTATTTTGGGATAGTTCCCTGGAATATATTTTAAGATGTACAAATTCTACATTTGGGTGCAAAAAATTTTATGCCTCTCACTATAAAACTCCTAGAGGAAAACATAGGCAGAACACTCTATGACATACATCAAAGCAAGATCCTTTTTGACCTACCTCCTAGAATTATGGAAATAAAATCAAGAATAAACAAATGGGACCTCATGAAACTTAAAAGCTTTTGCACAGCGAAAGAAACCATAAACAAGACTAGAAGGCAACCCTCAGAATGGGAAAAAATAGTTGCCAACGAAACAATGGACAAAGGATTAACATCCAAAATATACAAGCAGCTCATGAAGCTTAATACCAAAAAAGCAAATAACCCAATCCACAAATGGGCGGAAGACCTAAATAGACATTTCTCCAAAGAAGACATACAGATGGCCAACAAACACATGAAAAGATGTTCAACATCACCAATCATTAGAGAAATGCAAGACAAAGCCACAATGAGGTATTATCTCACACCAGTCAGAATGGCCATCATCAAGAAATCTAGAAACAACAAATGTTGGAGAGGATGTGGAGAAAAGGGAACTCTCCAGCATTGTTGGTGGGACTGTAAGTTGGTACAGCCACTATGGAAAACAATTTGGAGGTTCCTTAAAAAACTAAAAATAGAACTACCACATGATCCAGTAATCCCACTACTGGGCATATAACCAGAGAAAACCATAATCCAAAAAGAAACATGTACCATAATGTTCATTGTAGCACTATTTACAATAGCCAGGACATGAAGCAACCTAAATGCCCATCAACAGATGAATGGATAAAGATGTAGCATATATATACAATGGAATATTACTCAGCTATAAAAAGGAACGATATGGAGCTATATGTAATGAGGTGGATAGACCTAGAATCTGTCATACAGAGTGAAGTAAGCCAGAAAGAGAAAAACAAATATTGTATGCTAACTCATATATACGGAATCTAAAGAAGAAAAAAATGGTACTGATGAACCCAGTGACAAGATAAGAATAAGGATGCAGATGCAGAGAATGGACTGGAGGACACGAGGTTGGGGGGGAGGGGGCAGGGGGCGAAGGGGAAGCTGGAACGAAGTGAGAGAGTAGCATAGACATATATATACTACCAACTGTAAAATAGATAGCCAGTGGGAAGTTGCTGTATAACAAAGGGAGATCAACTCGATGGATGATGCCTTAGAGGGCCGGACAGGGAGGGTGGGGGGGAGTTGAGAGGGGGAGGGAATATGGGGATATGTGTATAAATACAGCTGATTGACTTTGGTGTACCTCAAAAAAAAAATTTTATGTCTCATTACATATTTTCAATTTGCCTTGCAAAAATATATTAAATATATATATATAAAATATATATATACATATATATATATTGCCATGCAAAAATATAATAAGGGCAGTTTGGCAATGTGTATCAAGATTCTCACAAATATTCCTACCCTTTGATCCATTATTTCCTTAGAGAACAATCAGAGGTATATGAAACAATTTAGTGTAAAACATCACAGTATTATTACCATTACCAAAAAAATTGGCCTCAATCAAAATATCCAAAAATAAAAAATCAGTTAAATTATTAAAATCCTATTTTCAAAAAATATGTAATAACAGGTAGCATGTCAAAATATAGCATATCATTAAGACTAAATGGCAAAGTCAGGATATAAAATTATATGTATAATATGAGCTTGAGTACACATACATACACACATATACACACATACATGTATATGTATATGTTCATGGAAAAAAGGCTAAAAACACATCAAAGTGTGTAATGATTATTTCGCTAATAATTTCAGAGGGGATGACTAAGAATTCTGCAGAGCTGTCCAATACCTCTGCTTTCCTCTGTAGTTGCACTCACCATACTTCATCTTAAATGCCTGTGTACTTATTGTACATTGCCTGTTAGAATATCAGAAAAAAATTTTTTGTTTTACTCACTGCTGTATGTCTAGAAAAGAACTTAGAAATTACCCAATAAAATTTGAATGCTTATGTGATTGACTGACAGAATAAATGAGTGATGATTGAATGAATTCAGTGATGATTGAAGTATCTAAAACACAAGGTGCCTGGCAAGGGACAGAAGAGGTGCCACAAAGAAGAAGGGGGGCAGAAAAGGAAGAAGGTATAGACGGACTTCAAAGATAAGCAGCTTGGCAGAGTGGAAAGAGCACAGACTTTAGTCAGCCTCACTGCTATATGACTTTGAGAAATGCTTCAACTTGTACCTGTAAAATAGGATACTATACTCATTTAGTTGTTGTGAGAAGTAACTGAACTATAAATATATAAATATACACATGCTGTGCCCTTCCCATAGTAGGCACTCAGTAAATGTTTTCTCATCCCCTTAGGTTACAGTTCGGTCTAGTTATTTCAATGCCTATGAAAAGCTGATCACAAATTTCTAGAGAAAAAAGTGCACTAAAAATTATTTGCATGTTAATTTTTAAAAGCTAGCCAAGCTAGAAGAAGGTCAAAGGGAAGATGCCCAAACACTTACAAGGTTAGGCAACCGGCCATAAGAGGATGTGGGTATGCAGCACACACTGAAGGAATGGGCCCCAGGGGTAAGTTTTGTACGGAAGAGAATCTCATCATTTTAATGGTGGGACATAAACGTATTCCCAGAATAAGGAAAAACTTCCCTCGTATGGATTTCATTACCCTTTCTACTGATGAGACAAACACATACAATATTAAATTCTGTCCTAGAGCCATTTGGCTAAATGTGTGGGTGTCTAGGGCCAAAAATACATTCATTGATTTGGGGATTAGAATCTATTTATATGCTTTTCAAACAGATATTTCTGTTCACCTTGAAGCGCTGGTGCTCATGTGAGGCTGGATGTTGAGGGATGCTAGTCTTACCACACGGCAAAAATGGGCTCTTGGAGACCATCAGAGCAGCGAGTGGGATAGCTGCCAACCAGCACCTGTGCCTGGCAAGCTGCCACCCTCAGGGATGTGGAACTGAGGTTTTCTCCAGCAGGCTGCTGAGTACACAGGGCTCACTCACCTCTCAAGAACAAGACACTTCCTTGAAGCAAAAGAGATTTTTGCAGAGAAATGAGAGAAATAAGTTATGGGACGAGAGCAGCTAGAATAAATATTCCCGTTCCCAGTCTCATTGAGACTCTGTAAACTAACTTAACAATGAGCATGCGCTTTTATTGCCTCCACAGAAACTCATGGTTCCTGCGTCTGGTGGCAACACAATAACTTGCCACTCTACTTGTTACTGTCTTTGAATTATTAGTTTACCCACCTTTGCCGTTACCAGCCATGGCAGGTTTTTTTTTTTTCAGTTGTGTTTTGTTTGTTCTGGACTGTTTGCACATGTGAATACGTGTGGCAGACTGTATACAAAGATGAATTCACGTCCCCAGAGTGTATTTTTCCCTTTGACATCTTATTTCATTGTAAATTATCAAAGTTACTATATTTTAATGTGTTACACTTTATTTGATGAGTCAGTTGATTTGGCCGATATTAGCCAAAGCCCGGTAAAGACTGGAGGGAGTTGGAGGAAGGAAACACACAGAAGGAGGTGGGAATTCACCACAGCAGCTTGGCTACAATTAGGTATCTGGGGAGAAGCTGTTTGTTCAGAGGTGGCGGAGAGACAGTAGTGGTAACAGGGAACCAGAGAGTGGAAAAAGAGAGCCTTGCTGACAGGTGGGAGGAGGAGTAGCAAGGTATAAACACAAGGTGAGGATGATAGCAAATTGCCAGTTGGCACCGGAGGGGAAGACTTCCTGGTAGGATGTGGTTCAGCCTTGGGGGAGGTGCGGATGATAATTAGGACCTGAAGACGTTGTTCTGAAAGGAGAAATCTCCTCTAGCACCACTACAGTGTAGGAAAATCCACATAGACACAGAACCTAAGATGCTAATGGATGGATAGGCAGACTGACAGGTGGGTAGACAGCTGATTTTTTACAGGAATATAGTAGCAATTTTAAGAATACTGAGGAAGCCCCCCAACCAAAAGAATGTTCCCTGTAGGTCTGCCGGGACACCACCTTTAGAAATTCTGTTGAGTTGTTCAGTGTGTGGTCCTTGGATCTCTGGATCAAAATGAGCTGTTTGCAACTTGTGCAGGTGGGTCCCAGGAGTCTACAGTGTAAGAGGCTCTCCAGGCAAGTTTTATACACGCTAATGTTTGCAATGCCAGGGCTAAGGCATTGTCCCTTGTTGGGTGTGACGGTCATGCTGAATGTATTAGATGCTTTCTAATAGATAACTGGCTGAAAGTCAGACAAGAAGAGAACAGGACAAGAAATATTCAGTGATAGAGAGGCCTTTCCTCTCTCCAATTATCAGGAGGGTCCTAGTCAGTAAGAGCCCCTGGAAATGTCCCTATGGCTGTTAGGGGGACAAAAGAAGACTCAGACTCCCACGGTTGCCACTCAGACCTTAGAGATCGCCAGTCTGTGTATTTTGCGAAGTTCAGGTAAAATGCCAGCCCTTTCACTATTCATGTCACATTCATCCACTGTCACCTGTATTTCTGAGCTCCCCTGCAGAATTTTGTCTACACATCTTTACGGACTTCATGTATTCATTTATTTAACATACACTTATTGAGCACTTACCATGTGCCAGACACTATTCTAGACACAGGGGCAGAGCAGTGAACAAAAGAGATAAAAATGTCTGCCCCAGGGAGCTTAGATTCTAGCAGGGGAAACAATTAGTATGAAAAGTAAATGCATATTAGATAGATAAATGCTAAGGGAGAAGTACAGCAGGAAATAGTAACAGGAAGTGTGTGTACATAACAGGAGACTATACCTTTTAGATAGTCAGGAAAGTCCTCTTTGAGAAAGTGATATTTGAGTTAAGACCAGAAAAAAGCAAGGGAGTGAGCAGAGGGACTCCCCAGGAAAAGCGCATTTAAGCAGAAGCAACAGCAAGATCAAAGGCCCTGAGGCAAGAGCCCACCAGCTTGTTCAAGGGGTACCAAGGTAGCCTTTGTGGCTGGAGGAGAGTACACAAGGGAAAGAGATGCAGGAGAGGAGGCTGTGGGAGGGCCCCACCATCTAGGCCTCAGAAAGCTTTTGTAGCTATTAGAAAGGTTTTGTCCTTTACAAGATGAAAAACCACCAAAGACTGTGAACAGATGAGTTCCATAGTCAGTCTTAAATTTGACATCATCACTGGCTATTTTGCTGAGAATAACTGGTTGGGGAGGTGGGGGGGAAGTTTGGCAGAAAGGAAGTTGGTTTTAAGAAGCCAAGGCAATAATCCAAGAAGAAACAGTACTAGCTTAGACCAATGTGGCAGCAGAGGGGGTGGGGAGAAGTGACCCATTCTGGATATATTTTGAAAGTGGGATGAACAGATAGGGTAAGAGAGAAAGAGAGGAGTGAAGGAGAATTCAGGTTTGGGGCCTGAGAAACTGGGAAAAGCCTATTGCAATTTACTGCAGTGGGGAAGCCTGGATGGGGGCAGGTTTGGGTAATCATCAGCTTATAGCCATGAGATTGGGTGAGATCATCAAGGTAGCGAGTCTAGAGGTGCAAGGACTAAGCTCTGGGGCACTTCAGCCTTCAGAGGTAGGGTGACCAACTGTTCTGCTTTGTCCAGGGCTGAGGGTTCCCAGGACATGGTACTTTCAGGAAAGCTCTAAACAAACTGAGATGGTTGTTCATCTGCTCAGGGTCAGGAAGATGAATGAGAGATCCCTGAAAAGGAATAGCAGAGCCATGGGAGACTCATTGCCCTGAGAGCTAAGTAAAGAATGAGCTTCCATTAGAAGTTAGCTCTCAACTCTGTCAAATGCTGCTGATGGGGCAAGTGAGACAAGGACTGAGAATTAACCACTGGATTTAGCCACGAGAGGTCACCAGCGACCTTGACAAGAACAATTTTAATGGAAGGTGCAAGGGACAGAAAACCTGATTTTAGTGATTTAAGCGTGTCTTTGTGTGCTCACACTGCTGTAGCAGAATACCATAGGCTGTGTGGCTTAAACACAGAAGTTTCTTTCTCACAATGATGGAGGCTGGAAAGTCCAAGATCAAGGCGCCAAGAGATTTGGTTCCTTGTGGGAACCCTGTTGCTGGCTTGCAGAAAGCTGCATTCTCACTGTGTCCTCACACTTTCCTCATTGTGTGTGTGTTGGGGGGATGGGGTGAAGAAAGAGAGAGAGAGAGAGGAAAAGAGAAAGATTGAGACCACTTTCTCTTATAAGGCCACCAATCCTATCAGTTCAGGACCCCACCCCATGACTTCATCTAACCTTAATTACTTCCTAAAGACGCTATCTCCAAATACAGTCACATTTGGGGTTAGGGCTTCAATATACGAATTTGGTGGGGGACACAATTCAGACCATAGCAAAGGGAGAAACTGGAAACAGCAAAAGAACATTTCAGAATCTTTTCCCGTGCAGAAAAGGGAAAAAGTGAACAGTAGCTAGAAGAGTACATAGGATCCAATGAAGGTTGTTTTAGTGTTTTAAGGTGGGTGGAACTCCAAGAAAAAGCATGTGTAATGCCAATGGGAATGATCTAGTAGAGGGAAGAGGGGTCCTTGAACAGGTGAGAGGAAGTGGGACTCAAGGACAACTAGGGGATAGACCTGAATGAGGGCACAGATGGTTTATCTGCTGAACCAGGAGAGGAGTCAGAAGTTATGGACCCCAGATGCAGTGGGTGGGCTTACCAAAATTCCCTTCTATTTACTTCCATCTTCATGGTGAAATAGAAGAAAAAGTGAGAGTGAGGATAAGATAGGAGTTTATGGCAGTTTGAGGTCAAAGGAAAAATTAAGAGAGTAACCTAGGAGAATAGGAGAGTAATGCACTAAGGAAATGAAATATAATTGCCAGGGTACATTAAGGATCCACTTAGCACTTAGCTCCCTTTTAGACTAGAAGTCAAACACTCACACCTTAGCATAATTTAGTATAATACATCCCAGGATGGATGGTGCCCAAGGAATGATCAGAGGACTTGGGGTTTGGTCAGTCAGTTTCATCATTCACTTATATAAGCCACTTAACCTCTCTGAACTTCCTTGTATTTTTATCTGTGAAATCAGGATATTCACACCTGTACTGGCTTCCTCATAAGAATCATGAGATGGAACACAAAGGCTATCTCCTAAAATGTCAAGTGCTAAACACATCAGAGATTACTAGAAAACTAGAGTGGGTTAAATCAGAATAGCCCAAGGAAAAGTAAAGGGCCCTAAAGATTCCTCAGGTCCAAATGAGAGGTCCTTCCAGGACGGAAGACCTGAGGGCACTTAGGGCAGCAGGTGAGAGGTGACATGAAAGGAAAAGGAAGTCGCGGAGGACATTACCAATGACTACTGGCCGCTGTGGCCCAGCACTGGCTGAGGCTAGTTCAGCTGAGGACACAGCATTCAGCAGACTCCCAGAGTCAGAGCTGTCACTCGCCCATTGACACTCTTGTGTGAGTTAGAAATAGGCACCCCTTTCTCAAGACCCTTCATTTACTTCCACTTGTGAGAAAACTGGCCTAGTATACTTACCTTATTAGAATAAGATATTTTCTTGACATACGCCTTAAAATTTTTCAGGCAACGAGTTGAAAGTTTTGTTATACCTAACAGACATAAAAATCCTCACTGTTATTGTGTGAATGGCGCCCCCTAGAGTTGTGTAGTGCACAACAGCACACAGCAGTTCTGTCTTCGCTGACCCTAAACACGAACCAACCCCCTCAGTGACCACCATCTCCAGATTATTCCTTTATGCCTATATTTAAAGTAATATCAGAATATAATGTCATTTTTAAGTGTTTAAGGTAGAAATTGAACATAATTGGCTTGTTTTAGGCTATACTCTTGGTAGCCCTGGATTAGGAGGGCTCTTTGAAGAGCATTGACTTCCAGGAAGGATTTTCATACACATATTCGGCAGGTGGGAATTCAACAGTACATATATTTTACATGCACTGTTCTATTAAAAGCCAATTAGCCATTTAGAGAACAAACAAGTTAGACTCTCATTTCATGGGGGCCCATTTTTCTAACCAAATCCTATGGATTAGAAGCTGAAGTTAAGAAGAGAAAGAATCATAAGACGTTGTTTAGCAAGGTCAAATCCAGTTTTCCTTTCTCACACAGACTTTATCCGTTTCTTGGATAATTGCCACCTTGTGAAATAATCACTAATAATAGCTACCTTTTAGTGGATCCCCAGCCTGGCACTCAGCTGAGTACTTTAAGTGTATCATTGCATTGAATCCTCTCAGCTACCTGATGAGATCGATATTATTAGCTTCTGTACAGATGAGAAAACTGAGGCTTGGAGAAGGGAGGTAATTTTGCCCAAAGTAAACAGCAAGTAGGTTGAGGAGTCAGGGTTCTAACCAACTCCCTTAGTGCCCACAGCCACCTGCTCTCAGTCACTGGTGTGTCGGTCTCACTTGGTACTCTACAAAACGATGATTAGAGTGGTGTTGTGAACATTTTAGACTGCTTGCAGACCATGAAATATTATACCTCGAAGTTTTAAGGACTCAGCTTAGCACTAGAAGACACACCACTGAAGCCAAACATCATGCGTCCTTTTACCTGTGGGATCCAAAGTTGTCATTCAGCATCCTGAACATCCTGCATGTCCTCGGAGCAAAGGCAAACTCAGCACCAGCATCTGAAAAGTAACTCAGCCAATAACATTATTTCTGTATATGAGGGCCAAATGGTATTAGCAAGATAAGTAAGTTCTAATTTTAAAACTCAGGAAAATATTTCAGAGCTAAAACAATCCACACCTTTTTGAAACAAGCCAAATAACTGAACAAAATTTTGTCTACAAAGCCCAAGTTCACCCACCCACCTGTCATTGCTACATTCTTTGTGATGCTCCCCCTAGTGGCCTAGAAGAGTTAGCTGCCTTAACTAGCATACTTGGAGGAAGATCCCACAGTATAGCAGCGTCTCATTTTCTTTGTTTTATTTGATGGAAACTGGTCTCTTCTCAAACTGTGCAGGTGAAATCAGGGGAAGGGTGTGAAATATCAGTTTAAAAATAACCACTTGCCATCTGTTGAGACAAAGGTAGTGAAGGACCTAGTGATTTTTACAATAATGAGCATTAAGGAAAACACTTGAAGCTCCTAAATCCAGCGACTCGACAACTTAAAGTGTGAGAACCAACCCCGCTGACATCATAGATCCTTCCTGCAGTCACAATGCTGCTGGTCCGCCCCTGAAAGATTCCCCAGAAACATGACGACTTTAGTCAAGATGCGATAGAGATTCCTTAGTACTTTGGCTTTCTGAGAGAGAAAATAAAAAAACTTCTGTTCCCTTTGCAAAAAAACATCCAATCAACAAAAAACAAAGTCAGGAAATCAAGCACCATGAGTTCAGGTATTTATCTCATGGATTACTCAGGGACTCTAAGTTTCTTGTACTCGGCTATGTTACTTATATTTCCTATTACATACAAACAAGGTAAAAAATCCCAAAGAAGATCCTCAGATGGCTTGAGCACAATATGATGAGGAATCATTTCCTATTATTTTAGAACAGTTTGATCTAAATGAGTGCATCTTAACAGTTTCCTGACTGTCTCACGGCAGTACCTGAGGTGCTAAGCTATTCTGCAGGTGTGATGAGGACCTGGGGGAGAATTGGGGTGGGGAGGAGGGAAGGGAAGAAGTGTAAAATAAATTGGAAGCCTCCCTTTAAATTTTCACTGTATGTACAGAAACTGCTCTCAATTTAAAAAAATAAATAAAAGATCACCACCACTGCAAAACTTCACTTGCCATAGTTCCTGATCTGATTCAGCATTCTGGTTGCCTAGATACGGATGTAAACAAAAGTGCCTCCCCGATTGCCACGGCTGAGGAACAGTTGATGAACCTGATGGCCCCCTTCCTGGCTCAGCCAGTGACCAAGAAAAGAAAGCAAGTACTTTTAGATATTCATATTCAAAATAGAATGTTTTGCTCAGCTTCTGTAAAGCTTAATGTTGCTTAGAAAGATATAAGCGGTCCTGGAAGAGTTGCTTTTCTTTTCACTTTCCTACATTTCTTGTTTGTTCTGCTTTGAAAAAGTGACTGATGCCAGCACAAGCTGCAAAGAAAACTGATCTCATTTTGTCAATACACCCACTGGACTGACTTTTAATACGTGCAGCTAAAAATTAACAAAAATTTGATAATTATTTATTCTTATGAAGCTTTAAAAGAAGCTCTGATAAACTCAAATTGTAGATGTTATCTCTAACATGAAAAAGAGAATAGCTAAATAGAATTTTTATTGGTGTGTGCTTGTCATATCTTCCCCATTAATTAAAAAGAACATTCAAAGAAGCAGTGCTTTTAGACTTTACTTTGTGATTCACAAACACCGGACCAGCAATGCAGCCTCTTGTGATGGGAAGAGGACTGGAAAGCTAGCACAATATCAACCACTGATTTTTGGTATCTATTGGCTGTACCACATATTGGCTGCGTGACGTGGACAATTACTTAACCTCTCTGTTTCCTCTTCTGTGAAATGAGCTAGTTAGGCCTGCCATATAAAGATGTGGAGTCTGAATGAGTCGCTACGGTAGAGGACAGAGCAGGTAGGAAGGACTCGGTTTGATTACCAACAACATGATCATGAGCAAGTTCTGTGCTGCTCTGATCCTCAGATTTCTCACCTATAAAAAAATGATCTTAAAATCTTTCCATAATAAAGAAGAATTTCAGTTCCTTAAGGTAACTATTGTTATCCATAAGTTAAAGGTAATGATTCCCACTTCACAGAGCTGTTTCAAGAATAAAATCACATCATATATGTGAAAGTATTTTATCGTCCATTAAGCCATAAAGCATTATTATGAAACGGATGAAAACTAATACGTGTAAAATGTCCCATAATAATCACAAAGTTGTTTGTGAGACAATTTTGATATAATTATGTTTGGTCTGTAGGGAGAAGAATGGAATAGCTGACTCCTACCTTCAATTAGCAAAAGTATAAAAATTTAGCCTTAGATACACAAAAAATTGAACAAAGAGGAAATAAATATGCCACAGTGTTAACAGTTTTTGCTCTAGATAGTAGAATTATGTAAAAAAGAGAATTTTTTTCTGTATCTTTTACTTTTTTAATCTTTCCAAATTTCCCTCAATTATCAGTTTAACATTTCTTACTTTAAAAGTATGAGTTGTAAGTGTGCTTTTACAAGGATGCTATTTATAGTCTTCCAAACAAGACTTTTAAATGAATAAAATTAAGATAGATATATATCCAATTGCTTCACTTCAGAAGGAGAAAGGAAGACCGTCACCCAGTAATTTAGTGTCCTTGGACACAATATTCATCACACTCTTTCATTCCACAAGCACTCACAAAGAACTACTAGGTGACGAACATACAAGGCCAGGGATCGACCCACAATCTCCCATAGGCCAGCAGATAGCAGAGGAGAAGAGAGAAGGAAAGAGCTGGCATTAAGTAGGTGAGGCGCCCAGGGCACAGTACTGTTCCAGCCGGAATCCAGAGTGAAAACATGAACCAGGGCAGAAGACCAATCCTGTTCTCTAGGGAGTCAGAATGGTTTCCATACCATGGGCACCCGGTGCCCAGTGTATTAGTAAATCCATTCGCTAGTCGAAGACCTGGCTTCAGAGCATCAGACCCATTGCAAACCACACCTGGCACTGGAGAAACAGGGGCTAAAGCACAATCACAGTGGCTCACTGGCTCCATCTGAGCAGCTCAATTTTTTTTCTGGTTCCCACCACCGAGTGGGCTGGTCAGAAGACCCTGACTTTTGTTGGATGTTCTTATATTAGCTTCCTTAGCTAATATTGTCTTATTAAAGATAAAAAACATATCTTACCTTTAAGTTTTATGGGAGGAGGCGGGTTTCCAATTAAGTTTCTTTGGCCCTAAATTAAGAAGTAAAATGTGGTCATTCCTAAGGCATTTGCAAAAAAAAAAATGATTTCTGTAGTGGATCTTAATATAGTGTGCTTACCTTCTAGTATGTAATAACATAAACCAAGAAAAAATATCCTAGAAACATATTTTCCTTGAATTTTTAACTGATGTGGAATACAGCTCATACTCTCCCTACTGAATCCAATTCAGTGAGAGGCTATAAAAATGAAGGTAAATCTGGGCACTCTTTTTTAAACTTAAAAAATAAAAGAACAAACATCTAGAAACAATAAATGCTGGAGAGGGTGTGGAGAAAAGGGAAACCTCCTGCACTGTTGGTGGGAATGTAAATTGGTACAGTCATGATACAAAACAGTATGGAGGTTCCTTAAAAAACTAAAAATAGAATTACCATATAACCCAGCAATCCCACCACTGAGCAGGTACCCTGAGAAAACCATAATCCAAAAAGACACATGCACCCCAATGTTCATTGCAGCACTATTTACAATAGCCAGACATGGAAGCAATCTAAATGCCCATCAACAGATGAATGGATAAAGAAGATGTGGCACACATATACAATGGAATATTACTCAGCCATAAAAAGGAATGAAATTGAGTCATTTGTAGTGAGGTGGATGGACCTAGAGTCTGTCATACAGAGCGAAGTAAGCCAGAAAGAGAAAAACAAATACCGTATGCTAATGCATATATATGGAATCTAAAAAAAATGGTACTGATGAACCCAGTGACAGGGCAAGAATAAAGATGCAGATGTAGAGAACAGACTTGAGGACACGGGGTGGGGGGGCAAAGGGGAAGCTGGGACGAAGTGAGAGAGTAGCATTGACATACATACTCTACCAAATGTAAAAATAGGTGGCTAGTGGGAAGTTGCTGCATAATGCAGAGAGATCAACTCGATGATTGGTGATGACTTAGAGAGGTGGGATAGGGAGAGTGCGAAGGTGCCGTGGAAGGGAGGGGGTATGGGATATATGTATAAATACAGCTGATTCCCTTTATTGTACAGCAGAAACTGGCACAACAGTGTAAAGCAATTTTACTCCAATAAAGAGCTTTAAAAAAAGAAAAGAAAAATAAAAGAACACTAGAGTTTAAAACATTTTGAGCATAAGCAAAATAGTGAATACACTTGGTAACCTCTTTCTTCCTATAAATGCTACAAAATTATGAACTTTCATACAAGTAGAACTTTCTAGTACTATTTTATTGAATTAGTTGTGTTCATGTGGCCAATTATGTTTAACACTAGAAGTTATGTAAATAACTGTGCTCTGTACTTTTATTTCTCATTGACTATAAGAATTTGACATCCAGATTTCTTAGAAAACAGAATTATTTGAATAGCCTAGTTTTCTCGGTTTTGGCTTTGTTTATGAAAATTAGCTGATTCCTCACAGAATTCACCGTTTCAGGAATAATTCGCTCTCCTAGGACATCTTTAGTTACTCAGCCAATAATCATTTGCTATTTCATTAAAAAATTATCTAAGAATAATCTACGGATTTGACTTTTCCAGAAAGTTTTTCCGGACTATGATACCAAATCTATGAAATGTGACTCTCTAGCAGATGCAACTCTCTTCCCAGAACTTGATTTTGGTTTTATTCTCTAGCAGTACAAATGGAGCATGTGCAAGATGAATTGGGCTGGTGATCTACCATCTATAGCATACATTTTGCTTTTAATTAAAACATTATAAGATGGATAAGATTTCCCTGTAAAGTAGCTAATGATACATTTTTAACCCGTGACCTTTGTTTTAGGTAAGATTATCTCCAGCCAAAATGTCAACCAAGAATTCTACAGATCTAGTTGAATATGTTGACAAGTAAGTCTGTGAATTACAACAGTTTTAACTATTTACTATATTCGATAATTATGTTAGAAATTCAAGTGCCTGAATGAGATCTTTGAGTTCCTCTAAACTAACTCTCTGCTTTCAGAAGGACTGCATCAAACCATCTCAGGAAGACGAACCTCTTTATCTTATTCCTCTCTGACTGACAGAACAAGCCAATTTTACTGCCTCCTCTTTAAATAACCTCCGTAGGTTCCTATAGATTTATGAATAAAATAACACAACATAGGCAATGAATGACATACGACAAGATCAGATATAGTTAACTGTGACTTTCAAAATAAACCAAATAAATGTGCTAACATTTCACGATAAAAACTCAGGAAATTTTGAAATAAATTAATCATCAGGACGTTTTTGCTTCAGCTATTTACAGTGCCACACCTGGAGCTTATCCAGGGAAGGTCTACAAATAGGGACAACTGTGGGGACTTGGAAATATAGCACACAATTGATACATGCACAAAAAGATCCTAGAATTCCAGTTTGTAAAGGCGGGATCACAGGGCAAGGCATATTAGTTTGAGTTTCTATTTGACTATGTCAGAGGGGGATTTGGTCTAACGTGCACATTAACATTTTCAGGGCATTGGGATTTAGTCTCAGGCCTTCCAGTAATTTCCTGCATGACTTCACTCATGACTTCCCATATGTCACTGGGCTTGCTCTCTCATTTACCAAATGAAGAGGCTGAACTGGAAACTCTCTAAGACCCACTCACTGTACCTTTAAAATAATTCTGATCTTAAAATATACATCATGACCACAGGGAGGAAAAAAATGACCGAACAAATGAAATTATTCAACATGAAAAGAAAAATCTAAATACTGGATTTTCATTTTTTAATTACTTTTAACAATGAAGATGATAACATTTTAAAAATCACTAATATTACAGTAGGTTCACAATGAAGAATTTCCCTGTTTCTTAGCCAACTGAATTTAATACATTCCAAATAGTTCAACCATAGTATTTCAGCCCCTCTTTTCTTGCTAACCATAATTTGTATTTGCTTATGTGACAAGGAGAGTATAATTTAGAGAAAATGGAACCAAACAAGGGGAAAGGTATTTTTAATGTTTAAAAATAAGACATTTGGATAGATGGCATTGTTTCTTAGTTAAGGACAACGAATATGGTATGCACAAAGATAATTATTGTAAATGGATCTATTAGCGAACCTTGACATCCAAGGAGAACATGAAGACCTGTTCCCACCTGACTCTCCACATGACAGAGGATAGAAATCATTCTTCTGATCTGTCAGATTCCAATAGGAACCCAAGTGGATTTCTTTAGCCCAGGCTGGTGACCTACCTCATAGGACATGAGAGAAAATTCCTGGAAGATGGCAACAAACAAAACTAAATCCAAGGGAAAAGTTTGCCACTCCTTGGATTTCAGAGAAACTAAAAGTAAGACAAAGGGAAAGAAGTATTCTATAATTCAAAGCAAAAGCATAATGGCCCCAACATTCATTTCTGCCTTGATCTCCCCCACGTTCCTTCTCTCTCTAAGTCACATATCTAAAAACTTTCTATGTACCACTTAAGATGGCTGGTTTTCTTTTGGTCTCTCTCCTCCCATCTTCCAGAGCAGGCTGCAAACTCCCTCAAGGCAGGAACTCTCTGGCCTTAATGCCTTTTGATACCCCTACAGTAGCCTATCATGATGCATTGAATATCAATTCCTAGGGAACTGTAGTTGATAGATTTAATGGAGGATAATAGTGGAGCAATTGAATCTTTAGGGCTCTGCTTAGAGCAGCAGACTCCTGGGTAGCTGATTAACTGGAAAAGCAAAATAGCATTTGGGCATTTCAGTCATCAGTGCAGATACTTTGAACTGACATAACAAATCCAACAGAAGAAACATACAAGACAATAATTTTTAAAATAACTTCTTCCTTCAACTCAGTATGCATTGAATGGCAACAAATGTATTGATATGCAAGCAGAGTGCTCACACAAGTAAAAGTCATTATCGACTCACTAAACAGCCTGAATATATGTTACATATTCTAAGAGGTTCTGCCTTATAAATCTATGTGAGCATATTTATAGGTAATACTAAAAACAAATAATAAAAACAACTGAAAAAGAGTAAAAATCCAGCAACAAAAGAGATAATGCCTATTCTATGAACGAGGTTTGGCACATTAAAAAGACAGGCAGACTGAGTGTGTACAGGGCCCTTCTCAGCCTCAGGCAGTTAGAGCAACACCCACACACTATTAGCACTTGCTAAATGTTAGGTCGTATTAATAATCCACTCAGCAGGGGGAGGCGGCATGCTTGCAATCATTTCTAGGACAATTATGGTGACATTGTATTAAAGGCAATGAATAATTCTGATTTCCACATGTGTTTATAGATTCACAATGAACAGACATCCACCGATTTCATGACAGTGCAGTCAATGCTCACTTAAGCTCAATTCAGCAGAAAAGCACCAGAACCTTTTTCTTTTTCTTCTTTTTCTCCTTTTTCTTACGCTGGTAGAAGGAGCACTGCATGGAGGCCAGGCACCTAGGTGTACTCTTGAATCTGCCTGTGATCAGCTCTGTGACCTTGAGAAACCTAAAATGCCTTCTCTTCTCCAGGCAGTCTCTGCCTCTTCTATAAAGTAGGGTGGGGTTTTCAGTGCCTGAGTCCCAAGGGCTATCTCTGTCAAGGTGAGACCCAGAATTCAGTTCCAGAATGCAGATCAGAGCCACCACTACTTTCTATTTCTCAACTCTGCCCACAATTTACACTCATAAACTCTCTTTTATGTAATAAAGTAAGTGGTTAAGGTTTAAGAATATACATTATTCCCCTATAGGATTTCATCTGGAATAGAAAACAAATACTGCCCATAAATTACTTTTTATTTTTCTTTAATTGACTCTCCTGGAAAAAAAAAAAAAGTTTCTCACCACCAAATCAAATAATTTCTAAGGTCTCTTCCATCCCTTGGGCTCTTTGGTCTTCAAAAACTGGTTATAACCATTTATTCATTTAACAAATATTCATTGACCCCCTACGACATGCCAGGCACTATGCTAGGCACTTGGAGAGTCTTCAGTGAACAAAACAAAGCTCCTGCTCTCATGGAGCTTTTGTGCTAGCAAGAGCAAGAGGGACACGTGGTTAGGTAGTCTGGCCAGGGTAGGGCGCATGGAGAAGTTAGTATCTGAACAAAACCCAGGAGATGAGTGAGTGGGCCACATGGACATATAGAGGAAAGCTACGTCGCTAAGGCAGGAAGCCTCCTGTGGTGTGGCAGAAACAGCATGGGGGCAAAGAGGGCTGGAATAAAAAAGGAGGGGAGGGTGGGGGGGGAGTCGAGGGAGGGAGGGAATACAGGGATATGTGTATAAAAACAGATGATGGAACTTGGTGTACCCCCCCAAAAAAATAATTTAAAAAAAATTTAAAAAAATAATAAAAAATAATAATAAAAAAAAAAAAAGGAGGGCAGTATAAACCTGAGCTGTCATGCTATCTGGGCCAAGAAGATGAAATTATTTTGTCCTGAGGAGTTGTCTAGGTTGGGCTATAGCCAATATACATCTCAGGAATTCTCTCAGGAGTACCTTTTGGGAAGATGGGGGTCTGGCTGACAGCCAAAGGATGGTATTTAAAATTTGGGTACATAAAACTATCAGTGAGTCAAATGAGCAAAATAATAAATGATTAATGATCTCCACTTGTAAGCAGAATAGGGCATTCAGGGTCTGGAAAATATTCATTTTCAAGGTTTTTTCTTAGTACCATGGCAGACATTTTATTACACCGTGATGCCTTGCTTTTGTTGCTACATGATGAGGACAGATATTTCACATTAGGGTACATGAGAAAGGAAGACAAAACACTGTCGGCTGAGCTTTTTACGGGACAGGTCATGTGAGATTGGAGATCTCTCGGGTTTTATTTTGTGATATCATATCCATCTTTGAGGGCAACTAGCTCCCAGGTGAAAAAGCTCAAGACAGCCGGTGTAGCTTATGAAGAGAAAGATACGTGGGGCACTCTGGGTTCTTAGCAAGTTGTTTATTACTCGGCAGACCCCCTGCCACCCCGCACAGTTCTCTGGCCCCACTGACCATATTCAGTGTTAACATTTCCAGCTCTTACTCTGTGTTAATCATCTCATTTAACCCTCACAATAACCCTAAGAGGCAGATCGTGTCATTATTTTAAAGATGAAGTCACTGAGGTTCATAGAGGAGTCAAATCCTTGCCCAAGGTCACACGATGCAATGATAGACCAAGATTCTAACACAGAAATCTGAATCTGTTATTCCAAAGCCTATTTTCTTAACCCCTCCCTATCCACCCCACCCCCCACCAGCTATTTTCTCAATACACACACACACACACACACACACCCTGAGACACCTTGGGACTCTTGGGACATCTTCACCTCCAGCCCATCCCTTGCAGCATGGAAAATACGAATGCAACTATGCCTGATCTTCCTCCACAGGTGTCCCTCTGTGGGGTGTAGGCAGCCTGGGTTCACAGCATCTTAGCTGAGCCTGGGAGGCACGGCCCTCAGCCACAGTGCAGTCTTTTATTCTCTCTCTGGCATCATCTCACTGTATCCCACCCTCCCGGGGATGGGCAAGACTCTGGCTGTGGGTGGACACAGCTACAGGAATTGGGCATTACTCACAGCACCCCCATTTCAGTCAGGGCAGGCGCTGCCCGCATGAAGCTCAGTCCCTCCTACCCCAGGAGGGACTGAATTCTTACCACACCTGAGAGTTGCTCAAGTGTGAAACTATGCTGAGGTCGGGCCGAGGCTAGTCTCAGTTCTCTAGGACAGAGAGGGAGCCCCTCCAACCTGCAGGCCACAAAGAGGACCCTTAGGACTCCACAGAGAGATGTGAGCCAGGCAGAGGAAAGGTAACTGGGGTGAAAAATTACATAATGGTGGAAGCAAGTTTTATATACATATATGTGTATGTGTGTGTGTGTATATATATATGCAGAGGAATATATTTATATTTATACAGGTTATATATAACATTATATATAAACATATGTATCTTGAATATATATATATGCAGAGGAATATATATGTGTAAATATATATGCCAGTTTTATATATATATATATATATAAAACTATATATATAAATATATGTATCTTAAATATATATTTATATATATATGTGCAGAGGAATAAATATATCTTATCTCTCTGAGAAAAATTCATATATAACAGGGAGAACTACTAATTGGTCTAAACAAAGCTGCTGTGATGTAGGTAAAAGAGTCAAAGAGGCAGGTTAAAATGTTTCCCAGCTGGATTACTGATAATCTCCAAGCTTTGGTTTCCACCTACATTGAGAAAAATTTTACTTATGCCAAGGACTAGTTGTGGGGATGAAATGAAATAATGTTTTTGAAAGTGCTATGTTGACTATAGACATTTTGGAGAAATAAAACAGTATAATAATAAATTCCTTACATTTCTCTTGGGCTGGAAACTCCCCTCAAATAATTTACCACTTGTATTACTTTCCTAGGGCTGCCACAAGGCAGTACCACAAACTGGGTGGCTTGAAACAGCAGATGTTTATTGTCTCACACTTCTGGAGGTTAGACGTCTGAACTCCAGTTGTGTGCAGGTTGATTCCTTCTGAGGGCTCTGGGGAGAATCTCTCCCACTTCTCTCTCTTAGCTTCTGGTGACAGCCAGCAACCCCTGGTGTTCCTTGATTTGTCGATGCGTGGCTCCAGTCTCTGCCTCCATCTTCACATGGTCTTCTCCTCATGCCTCTGCCTCCACATGGCCATCTTCTTAGAAAGACATCAGTCATGCTGGATTAGGGGCCCACCAACCCCAGTGTGACCTCAGTAGGTACGACTAATCACATCGTCTATGACCTTTAAGGTCACATTCTACAGTACTAGGGGTTAGGACTTCAACGTATCTTTTTGTGGGGACGCAGTTCAGCCCATAACGCCATCTAATCATTAGTAATAATTATAATAAGAACACACGTGTATGACCCTTGTAGACATTACAAAGCAGTTTAGATACATTATGTAAATGGATAAACTTCAGCCAACTAGGTGGGGCAGGAGTCATCTCCATAGGACACATGAGGAGCTCTCTTTTAATATAAGGATATTAAGTGGCAGAGGCAGAACTTGAACCCCCAGTTTTCCAACTCCAAGTAGAGTGGTCTTTCCCCTGGAGACTCACATAAATAACACACAAACCCCAACATGAGCAAGGTAACATGGGTAAGTGTCTCAAGAGCACTACAAAACGCTGTAAGAACTCCAAACACCGTCAGAACAACTTGCTGCTGCCATTTACGTGTTTCACTGTGTAACCCAGAGGTCCACCAAGCCCCGTGCACCCGGGGACTCAGAAACACCTGCCAACCTGAATGCCTCCACCAGAAAGCCAATCACAACAGGTACACTACTGACTCTGTAATTTTATTGAAAATGTTACTGAACATGAAGTGTTTGCCTCATATGTTACATAACTTGTCTCCGGAAAAGATCCACAACCAGTCTTTCTCTCCCGTCTCTTCTTAGCTGCAAAAGAGACTATTTGGAGTCCTTTCCTTTCCTGGCGGCTCCACGCAGACCCCTTGCTGACCCAACCCCACTGGGCTGCTTTTTCCTGTTATGTGTTATTTAAAACTGGAATTGCCCCGCCTCACCCACCTACAGCATTCCTCCCTGGTAAAACTCAGCAAGGGAGGCTTTTGGAACCACCAAAACCACCTGCCAGGGTAACGGTTAGGAACAAGCGATGGAGAAACCATAGAAAATACATTTTCAACTCCATCACTCCACGCACACACTCACGGATTATTTTTGTGAGGCAGCAAACTATTTTCTGAAATGTCACTTTATTTCACTTTTTTTTTTTGCAGGACTCTACGCACTGAGAATGTAACTAGTCATAGAATAAATCTCACAGAAATGAAAATTCTCTCCCATTATACCCTCTCGTGTTCTAGAAAGGGGTTTAAATTTTCAAATTTTTCTCTTGAATACTACAAGTTGCCGAAATGATTATCAAAATCTCCTAAGTAAATTTAGTGCTCTACTCACAAGAACAGAACAGGCAGAGAAGTGAGAGTCACTATGTACCAATGCATCTGCCAGCAACAGCACAGCTGGTGTAAGTCACACGGAATTGCAGAGAAATAGAACTCAGAGTCTGTGGAAAATCTGTTCAGATTCAGTTGTCAGCTGCACGATCAATGATTTATGTAAAGTCCAAATATCCCTCTGAAAAAGCCCCCTAGGAATACTTCTTCCTGTGGTTAGTAACTCTATTTACACTGGTCTGGAATATTCACTTATATCTTTCCTTTCACAAATTTAGATATATAAGTCCCACTGATATGACAGACTAACACAGCAGTGAATTTTTTAAATTCATGGTAGCCACATCTTGCTGCTAGTGAAAAGCCTCAATTTTTAAGCTTTTGGATGATCTGCTATTTTGAACAACAGTATTACCAGGAATCTCTCTTAGAAGGCTGAGAATATTCATGTGTTGAATGTTATTCCAGTCATTGGTTTAGAAAAGTCATTTGGAAAACAATTTTCTCTTTCCTTATGGCAAAAAAAAAAAGGAAATATATATATAAGCTCTATTTTTATCTTGTAGCAATCATGCAAATAGAACTAAACAGAGCATCACTTGGTGCTTCATTAAGCATCATTAATAAACAATATTAATAATACTCCAATAGTAAATCTCAGGCATGAAAAGAAATTTCAAAAAGCAACACTTCCCACTTAAATATAAAACAACTTTTAAAAATAAATGTTAATAATTAAAAGAAAATAAGTAATTACAGTCCATTATATATATGCCACTTAATGTTCCATGGTTGCAGGCAAATATATCCACACAGCACTAGGTGCTGCCCTGCAAGTCTTCCTTGTATGTGCCAAAGAGCAACAACAGTGAGGCCAACTCTGAAGGCAGGACCACAGGCTGGCATCTGAGCAGAGATGGCAGCCCTGTTCCACTGGTCCCTGGCTTAGGTCTGTTGCCTCAGACGTTCTGGATACAACACTCTTTCTGGATACAATCCCCTTTCTGGATACAATCCTGATACCAGCCGACAGCACATGCAAAGAATGAGTGCACAGAGGACCCTCGTGAGCCTGGACTGCAGTGCAGTTGTAAGCTCTGGTCTCACTGTCCGCTACCACATGCTTCTACATGTGATCTCAGAACTTAACAGCCATACAGCAAAATGGCCCTGTCAACTCTGTCTAAAATGTATGTACTGAAATATTTGGTCGGTAAGCAGTGGGACCTGTATCCTACCCTCTGTCTACCTTGCCTTCCAACTTGCCAAGCTGCCTCTGAATATCTACATGATTTGAAAGCTCATAGTCCACATTTCACACTAAAGCATTTCATTATATATTCTTTAAGACTGCCTTTGTGCCTTTAAGACTGGTCATGATTCACATGACCAGTCTTAAACAAATCCGTGATGTTCAGTCTTTAGAATACATTAGATTCATCTAAGTGCTTATTTAAAATACATATTCTTGTTCTTCCCCTCACCCCCCTAAATTATGTTTAATAGGTCTATGGTAGTGCCAAGGAATCGGCATTTTATCAGCTTCCCTCCCTTCCTGACCACCATGATACTAATGCAAGTTTCTTTACAAGAAGCACCAAATCAGACTAAGTTCCTTGAGGAAACTTTATATATTGTACATGGACTAGAGTAGACATTTAGTAAATAATTACTGATATATTTCTATTTCAACTGACATTTTTATTGGTAAGTTACTAGATACAGATACAGTGCTTTCATCTACACATAAAAACTCTAACCAAAATGACTTAAATGTAAGGACATTGATTACTTCCCATTCAAAATCTAAAATGTGGTTAATTTGGAGGCTTAACAACATCATCAAGTACCCAAGTGCTTTCTGTCCTTCTTCCCAGCCATCCTCTTTCCCCTCATGATCACAAAGTGGCTTCAGCAGCCCCAGGTATCACACACACACATGACTACATCCAGCAAAGAAGAGGGAAGTTTCTTCTTGGGTATCTCTTCTTAAAGGCAAAGCAACCTTACCCAGAAGCCCCATAGCAGGTTTCCCCTTGCATCTCATTGGCCAGTATTGCTTCACATGCTCCTACCTAAACCAACTGCATCTCAACCCAGAAGAATGGGGTCACCATAATTAGCCTGTGAACCCCCTGCCCCGCACTGAAGGACACGGGGGACAGGGGGATGAACCAAATCAGGCAGAAGCAGGGGTGGCTATTAGGAAGGTAACCAACAGTGTCTGCCACACTGAGAACACCTAAGGGAAAACAAACTCTAAGGAATGCAGCATGATTTAAAAGGGTCTGCAGAGAACAGAAGAACAGAGATCAAATACTCTTTCACGGGCAAATCCAGGCTGCGGATTGTCTGGAGGCCCGAGAGAAGCACCAGCTCCAGCTCTGAAGGAAAACAGTAAATCTGAGTTAATCTGCAGTCCATCGCTAGGCTGTGTGTCCCCATCAGCAGGGCCTGATATCCTCATCCCTTCTGCCTGTGACTCATACATCCCATGCAGGGTAGCAGTGTCAGCATGTTAGGACTGCAGAGGAATGGATTTTATATATACGAGGCTCCGTCTGGTAATTTTCCAGAAGAACATTTTTGGGCCAAATGAGTGGTAGATGGAATCTGACTAATGAAACCCTTCGCTGAGCCATCTCTGTTCCTCAGATGTGCAGGTGATAGGAAAGATGAATCTCCCCCACGCTGAAGCTATTTTATACTGCTTGGAGAAAAGAAACTGTAAATCTTGAGTCTCTAACAAGTTGTAGCTTTGTGGAGCCACTTTTTCCCTCCAATTTTCTAACAACTGAGCCTTAAGGAAACAGCCCAGCTAGAGCAATCAGTCAGTCAAGAAATATTTATTGACCACGTACTGTGTGTCGGGCATTCTTCTCAGTGTTGGGGAAACTGTGGAGAAGTTTGAGAAAATGCCTGCCTGCAGGGGAACTTTCATGTTAGTGATGAGGGGCGTAAAATAAACACCAACAAGTAAATAAGATGATTTTAGGTAATGACGACTGTTCTGGAGACGATGAAATGGGGTATTATGAGAGAAAGTGACTGAGTTTCGTCTGAGGAAGGAATATTGAAGTTGATAGTTAAAGAATGGGAAGCAGGCAGCCATGAAGAGACTGCAGGGAAAAGCATTCTAAGCAGAAGGAACAGCAAGTACCAAGGCTCTGAGCTAGGACCTGCTTGGCATGTGTAAGGATCAGAGAGAAGGTCTGTGTGGCTGAATGAGAGTGAATGGAAGGAAGGGTGGGAGGAGACGAGGCTGGAAGGGAGAGCCAGGATTTTCTTTCCAGAGAATGGAGGAGACATCAGAAGGTTTTCAGTAGGCAAGTTCTACCTTCGCATTTTTAGAAAGATCACTCTAGCTGTTGTATGGAAGATGCACGCTTTGTTAGGAGGTAAAAGTAGAGGAGATAATGGTGGCCACCACCGAGAAAAGAAGAAAGAACTATGGAAAGAGAAGCTTTGAAGCCTGAGGACACTTCCGTGTGTCATTTCTGCTGCCACTCCATTAGGCCACATCAGTAGCATTAAGCAACGTGTGTCTTCTGCTTCTGCTTATTATCTCTTAGAATGACAGGAATATATGGGAGTAAAGGTTAACATTTGACTTTGGAGTCAGACAGACATGAGTTTTGAATTCTGACTCTTGCCATCTCCAAGTTGTGTGACTGCTCCTTCTTCTGTCTGGTAGATTTTCTCAGTCTTCTCTCCCAAATCATGAATTCATTCTTCAGCTATTTCTTCTGTCAGAGTTATCCCATTTTTATGTTTCTTTATTTCCACTATTATATTTTTCACGCCTAGTATTTCTCCTTGTTTACTTTATGTTTTCCAGTTGTTTTCATTTTGCTAATATCTTCCTATATCTTCACTTTTAATACCTTTATTAGCTTTAAAAAAATTGTGTATGTTTCAGTCATTCTCTTTTGTAGGAATCTATAATCCAGTAGATTGTTTATTTCTTGGCTAATTGGTTTTTTAAAAGACTGTGCTCCTCAAACGTCCTGATATTTTGGCTGGAGAGTTCATCTTTCCCTGAAGATTTCAGCCAGACACCGGGCACCAATGAAGTGTTGTCACCTCCAGTGAACTCAGGAGGTAGGTGTGGCTGAACACACCACAGGCAGCCACTCCACCATCCTACAGAATAACCTCCTGCCAGGTCTTCACATGTTGCTCCTCAGGAAGAAGCAACCGTCGAAGAGCAGTTGCTTTCCCACCCCTGGGACATGTGGATGTAGTGAGATTTCATAGTATTTGGAAAATGTTTTGGCTTTGTCTTTTTTTCAGAGCTACTCTAGGATCATCAATTATTATAACAAAAGAAGCTCTTAGCAAGATTTCTAGAGATCTGGAAACTTTTTTTGCCTTAATACTAAGAGTATTTTATTGGGGCATAATTAATATGTATCAAAATATACAAAGTATATATCTGGATGGATTTCGACAAATATAATCAGCTATGTAACAACCACCCAAAGCAACATATAAAACATTCTAGAAGCATTTTGATATTTCTGAGAAGCCAGTTATATGTCTGTGACAGTGTGGTGGTTTTTAAATGACCACAGATTCTCTGATATTCCATTTTTCAAGAAGAGGAGCCTAACCCCTCTCGCTTTGATTACAGGCACAACTGAGTGACTTCCTTCTAGGGAATGGACTAAAGCAAAAGTTATGTGGTATGACTTCAGAGCCTAGGTCACAAAAGTAAGCAAAGTAAATTACATAAAGAAAAAGACACAACAAAAGTAACTTGTTCTCCAAGAAGTTTATCTGTGAAGGGAAGGAGTAATTTGCTAATGCCAGTAGGAGCTATTGGGATTTTCATGTTTCGTTGCCCTGGTACTATGTAGCCCTGGTCTTTGTATTTTCCTTTTCTTTTTTGTGGGGGCGGTGGGTGGTGCATTGGGTCTTCGTTGCTGCACGGGCTTTCTCTAGTTGCGGCAAGCACGGGCTACCCTTTGTTGCAGTGCAAGGGCTTCACAGTGCGGTGGCTTCTCTTGTTGCAGAACGCAGGCTCTAGGTGCGCAGGCTTCAGTAGTTGTGGCACACGGGCTCAGTAGTTGTGGTGCAAGGGCGCAGTTGCCCCACAGCATGTGGGATCTTCCTGGACCAGGGAACGAACCCACGTTCCCTGCATTGGCAGGCAGATTCTTAATCACTGGATCACCAGGGAAGTCCCTGTATTTTCCTTTTTTACTTTTTGTTGAACTTCTGACTCTTCTATCTTTGCCTTTGATCTATTATTTCTTCCAGCAATTAGAAAGCAGTTCACTCCTCAGTATAGAATCATCAGGCATTAAACTTATGTGGATCCAACTTGGCTTGTTAGAATAGGAGATAAAATGTAGAACAATTCCTGCTTGGGAAACATGAAAAATACGTGATACAGGATCAAGGCATAAGTCAGACCTAGTTCTCAGATGAGACATAAACCAAGGTTCTAACCATGCAGGGTTTAAAGTCCTACCAGACTTCTTTCAGGGGAGAAAATACAGGAGTAGGCATGCACATGAAAGTTCTGGTTCTGGCTCCTCCAGTTCATCCTTGTAACACCCCTGATGTTGTTTCCTTTCCCGGACCAGGGGTCATTCTTTTCTTCCTGCCATTCCAAACACCCAGAGAAGTCAGCTAGAAGACAGACTGAACAACCAAGATCGCACCATAGCTTTCCTCCTTGAACAAGCCTTCCGCATCAAGGAGGACATCTCTGCCTGTCTTCAGGGGACCCATGGCTTTCGAAAGGAGGAGTCGCTTGCCAGGAAGCTTCTGGAAAACCACATCCAGACCATCACCAGCATCGTCAAAAAACTCAGCCAGAACATTGAGGTAGTTCTTTATCTCCCATATGTTGGCATCATTACTTGACAAAGATTTTCAAGCACCAGTGTCATTTTTCAACTAGAGAAATGAGTCATTATTATTTAAGTTCAAATGATTACAATTTAGTTGCTTCAGAGGGAAATGGTCAATATTTCAACCAGCTCATTTATGCCTAAAAGTAGAAGGAAATTCTACGTTCAGACAACGTGTGTTGAATGTCTCTTTGTGGAAGCAAAGAAAATTGTTTAATATTAAATGTCAGACATCGTGCTAAGGTGCTTATTTTAGTCTAAATCTCCAAGATTCTGTTAATGTAATCATTTCAGACAGAGGTTTTCATAAGGCAGTGGCAATGTTCATCCCACTCTGACCCCCACAATGTCTCTCAGCCCATCTCCCACCGCGCTCTCCTTTGCTCTGGCCACACAGGCCTCCCAGCCCTTCCTAGAACACTCCAAACATGCTCTGGCTGCAGGGCCTTTGCACTTGCTGTGCACTCTGGGTGGATCATGTTCCCCTAGATACTTCTATGAAGTATCCTTCATTCCCTTCAGGTCCCTGCTCAAAAATCACCATATCAGAGAGCATTTCCTTGACACACCATAAAATAGCCCCCCTCCCCACCCCAACAGTCACAGTCTCTCTTAAACCCTACATTATTTTCATTATAGCACTTATCACAAACTACCATGGTCTATATTTGTTTATTGTGTTTCCCCTTCTAAAATATAATCTCCGTGAGGGCAGAGATTTCATTTTGTTCACTGCTAAATCCCACACCAAACTGATGACAGCATATGAGAGGTAGTCAGTAATCGGTAAATATTTCCTGAACAGATAAATGAATCAATGAATGATGTTTAAAGTGTTAAAGGAAAAAATCGAGCTTCTGATCAAAAAAGAAAATACTTGGGTTAAGCCAAGACAAGTAGATTCTTACATCTGGGGTAGCAAATTTCAAGCAAAAGTTCCAGAGAATACCTTTTAAAGATCTAGCCCAAAATGTATGGAATTATGACAATTGACAGCAATGCCCTCACATAATAATGTCCTTTTCTCCTATCAGATACAATAGTGGATCAGATAAAAAACAAACAAAAACCATGAGATTGACCCAGCAATGACTTACTCATGGCTTTGTATTTAAGGCTAAGGATATTTGTTAATTTATTTTCTATCTGTAGACCCCATAATGCCATAGTGCATTTGAGGGAGTGTGGAAAGTTAAAAAATCTTGGTGAGCTTTTAAAAGACACTTTATTGGTATTTAGCATATAATGAACTGACAGCAGTGCCTAAAGAGTCAATGTTACTTCTCAAAGTGGCCAAAGGTGTATCCAGGCATAATGAACTGTCACAAAAGTGGCAAGAGACGCATGGCTCAGTGCCTTTGAGATGATGAGAAAATCAAGTATAACACCAACACTAAACTAAGATCCTAATTTAGGAGTCAAAACTTCTTGGTAATTGAAAAGAGAACAGCATAATCAGAAATATCAAATGCTTCTAGAATGTTCTATATTTTGATTTCAGTGATTGTTACATATTTGATTATATTCATCAAAATCCATCCAGAGATATACTTTGATTTATACATTTTAATACATATTAATTATACCCCAATAAAATACTCTTAGCATTGAGGGGAAAAAGTTTCCAGATATCTAGAAATCTTTCTAAGAGCTTCTTTTCCTATAATAATTATCTTAGATTCCTTCTGAAAAAAGACAAAGCCAAAACATTTTCCACATACTATAAAAATCCTGAAATAGTCACAATCCTGTTAAGGGTTGGCATATACAGGGAAAAATGACAAGGACTGGTCTGACTGTACAGAAAACTGAATTAAGAACTATTTAAAGTCTGTAAGTGTGAAGTTAAAACATTATGAAGAAGAAACTATTAAACTACCATTACTAAATAACTAAGACTATAAAGTAATAAGCATTTATACAGAAATGGATGCTATTCAAGTATTTTTTTAAAAAAACCTAAACTCTAATCAGATCAGCTCATTTGTAAATTAACCAGCAAGATAGATCCAAGTGTGAGCAGAAGCTTGACTTGGGTTTTTAAATGAAAAAAAAATTGTTTAATCAACCATAATTGTAGCAGTTTTAAATCAACAAATTTTTTTAAGCTGACAGCTAATTAAAGTTTGAAAATTAATTTATTTTTAATTCAGGAAAAGAGAATTTCATGTACAACATTGCTTTATTGTTTTTTTCCCCAACTTATAAAAGCAATACTTGTACATTGTAATTATTTGGAAGTTTAGGAAACAAGTTTAAAATCTAGGAAAAATTTCTCACAATTTCACCACCAAATGGCAATCTCTACAAATACCCAGATGCATCTCCCTCTGGTCTTTCCAGGCATTCCCTTTAGGAAGTGGAGACTACGTGTGTAAGCACAATTTTTAATATAAAATTGTATCATAAACTCTTTTGTATATCATTAAAAGCTTTTTGCATGCTGCATACATCATGGTTTGCTTAATTATTCTAATATTGAAATATCTTTGTGCATAAATGTGTCTACGTTTGGATTATTACTATTGTGTATGTTCTTGGAAGTGAAATTACCAGAGTAAGAATACTGTAAAAGCTCTTTACACATATTGCCAAATTGGTTTCCAGAAAGTTTTTATCTATTTACACTTCCATTAGCCTTATATGAGAATGCTTTTTTCACTGTGCCTATGCCAGCATTGAGATTTAATGTTTTAATAATTGCTATTTTGATGGGATAGAAATGAGTTCTCTCTCTTTTTTTCACTTTCTAAAAGTGACTGTAACAATTTTCTCTGTCAATAATCTGTTAATGTCTTTTGCCAGTTTATTTTTGGGGGATTTAGTACTTTTTAATTTTTATTTATGAGTTTTTTTATTAAGAATAATAAGCAGTGATGCTTTGGTAAATGTTTAACAATCAGCAATCAGTTTTTTGGAGGGGATAAAATACCTGGTTCATAGTATTTGCCTATTTCCATGATGTAAATACTCTCACTATGATTGATTTTAAAAACAAACTGATCTTACATTTAGGTCTTTAATCCATTTTGAGTTTCTTCTTGTGTATGGTGTTAGGAAGTGTTCTAATTTCATTCTTTTACATGTAGCCTTCCAATTTTCCCAGCACCACTTATTGAAGAGGCTGTTTTCTTTCCATTGTACATTCGTGCCTCCTTTGTCAAAGATAAGCTGCCCATATGTGTTTGGGCTTACCTCTGAGTTCTCTATTCTATTCCATTGATCTTCCTTTCTGTTTTTGTGCCAGTACCATACTGTCTTGATCACTATGGCCTTGTAGTATAGTTTGAAGTCAGGAAGCCTGATTCCACCAACTCCATTTTTCCTTCTCAAGATTGCTTTGGCTATTCAGGGTCTTTTGCGTTTCCATACAAATCGTAAGATTTCTTGCTCTAGTTCTGTGAAAAATGCCATTGGTAATTTGATCGGGATTGCATTGAATCTGTAAATTGCTTTGGGTAGTACAGTCATTTTCACGATGTTGATTCTTCCAATCCAGGAACAAGGTATGTCCCTCCATCTGTTTGTATCGTCTTTGATTTCTTTCAACAATGTCTTAAAGTTTTCTGCATACAGATCTTTTGCCTCCTTAGGCAGGTTTATTCCTAGGTATTTTATTCTTTTTATTGCAGTGGTAAATGGGAGAGTTTCCTTAATTTCTCTTTCTGCTCTTCCGTTGTTAGTGTATAGGAATGCAAGAGATTTCTGTGCATTAATTTTGTATCCTGCTACTTTACTAAACATAGGCAGAACACTCTATGACATACATCAAAGAAAGATCCTTTTTGACCCACCTCCTAGAATTATGGAAATAAAATCAAGAATAAACAAATGGGACCTCATGAAACTTAAAAGCTTTTGCACAGTGAAAGAAACCATAAACAAGACAAGAAGGCAATCCTCAGAATGGGAAAAAATAGTTGCCAACGAAACAACGGACAAAGGATTAACCTCCAAAATATACAAGTAGCTCATGAAGCTTAATACCAAAAAAGCAAATAACCCAATCCACAAATGGGCAGAAGACCTAAATAGGCATTTCTCCAAAGAAGACATACAGATGGCCAACAAACACATGAAAAGATGCTCAACATCACTCATCATCAGAGAAATGCAAGTCAAAGCCACCATGAGGTATCACCTCACACCAGTCAGAATGGCCATCATCACAAAATCTGAAAATAACAAATGTTGGAGAGGGTGTGGAGAAAAGGGACCTCTCCTGCACTGTTGGTGGGAATGTAAGTTGGTACAGCCACTATGGAAAACAATTTGGAGGTTCCTTAAAAAACTACAAATAGAACTACCATATGACCCAGTAATCCCACTCCTGGGCATATACCCAAAGAAAACCATAATCCCAAAAGAAATTTGTACCATAATGTTTATTGCAGCACTATTTACAATAGCCAGGACATGGAAGCAACCTAAATGCCCATCAACAGATGAATGGATAAAGAAGATGTGGCATATATATACAATGGAATATTACTCAGCTATAAAAAGGGATGAGATGGAGCTATATGTAATGAGGTGGATAGAACTACAGTCTGTCATACAGAGTGAAGTAAGTCAGAAAGAGAAAGACAAATATTGTATGCTAACTCATATATACGGAATCTAAAAATGGTACTGATGAACTCAGTGACAAGAACAAGGATGCAGATACAGAGAATGGACTGGGGAACTCGAGGTTTGGGAGGGGGCGGGGGGTGAAGGGGAAGCTGAGACGAAGCGAGAGAGTAGCACAGACATATATATACTACCAACTGTAAAATAGATAGTCAGTGGGAAGTTGTTGTATAACAAAGGGAGTTCAACTCGAGGATGGATGATGCCTTAGAGGACTGGGACGGGGAGGGTGGGGGGGAGTCAAGGGAGGTGGGGATATATGTATAAATACAGATGATTGAACTTGATGTACCTCAAAAAATAAATAAATAAATAAATAAGGAAAAAAAAAAAAAAACAACTGATGTTGGGACTTTCCTGGTGGTCCAGTGGCTAAGACTCTGCACTCCCAATGCAGGGGGCCTGGGTTTGATCCCTGGTCAGGGAATTAGATCCCATGTGCCTCAGCTAAGAGTTTGCATGCTGTGACTAAAGATTCCACATGTCCCAACTAAAGATACTGCATGCCACAACTAAAAGATCCCACATGCTACAACAAAGCTCTCTCATGCAGCTATGAAGACCTGGTGTAGCCAAATAAATAAATAAATATTAAAAACAAAATAAAAACCAACTGATGTTACTAAACACAAAGATGGGAAGATATATATACACAATCGGCTCTCAAAAACAGGTGTATATTGATTGCAACACACCGTTGAAACTCTTGGCAGTAACATTTGTTACAAATGTTTTTCCAGCTTGTTGTTTATATCTTAATTATATTTATAATGTTTTTTTACAAGTTTTATATAAAGTTAAATGTTCCAATATTTTGCTTTGTGATTTCCCTCACTACTTTTAAGAATAGAAATTTCCTTCAGAAATTTCAGAGATGAAATAATCTCCTCTATTATCTGTTAGTTTTATGGCTTAACTTTTTAAATATTTTAAATCTATTTTTTTCCTAAAATCTATACTCATGTATGATGTGAGGTAAGAATCTAAACTGATTGTTTTCTGAACAAGTAACCAAAAATATCAACAGCATTTGTGAAATTCCTTCCCCATTGATTTTAAGTCTCATATATAGCATATCTTTCTTACATCTACCAAGATCTTCATTAAATTACAATGATCAATTTAGCTATACACAGCTATTTAGCTACACTCATTTACTTATCCTTGTTTTTACAAAATGTTTTACTATTTAATAGGGCAAGTTCCCTTTTATCACTATTCTTTACCAAAACAAAGCAAAACAACACCTACTGTTATGGTCTGAGTGCTAGTATCCCCATTTAATTTGTATGTGAAATCCTAATGCCCTATGTGATGGTATTAGGAGAGCTTTTGGGAGGCACTTGGGTCATGAGAATGGAGTCCTCATGAATGGGATTAGTGCCCTCATAAAAGAGATCTCACAGAGCTCTCTGGCCCGTTCCACTGTGTGAAGATGCAACAAGAGATCAATAGTCTGCAGCCCAGAAGAGGGCTCTCCCCAGAACCCAACCACGTGGGCACCCTGATCTTGGACTTTCAACCTCCAGAACTATGAGAAATAAATCTCTGTTGTTTATAAGCTGCTCAGTCTGTGGTATTTTGTCATAGTGGCCTGAATGAACTAAAACACCTAAGGCACACAAAACCAAGCAAGCAAGCCAAAAACACAAACAGAAAAAATTCTAGCTAGTGTTCTTGACACTTTTATGTCTTCAGTTAAAGCTATATTTGCTCTTGGGTCATCTCACTCTGCCAGTGTACAAATGGGCAAGATTCTGTACATAGTCTTTGAAATTTCTATAATTCTTTTCCTATAAAAATCACTCTTTTCCTCCAAAAATTCATAATCATAAATTTAACATGGTTCAGGCCTTGCTAAAATATAGCAATTAACCTTTAGTGTTTCCCCACGTCCCAAAGTTGTTTGTTTTCCCATCCTCTCAACATTTTTCATAGTAAACAAAAATTATTTTTTATATGTCTTTACTTTTTCATTTGTTTAAATGTCAAGCAAGTATAAATTTTTTCTATGGACAAGCAAAATTTTTTAATTTTTATGTATGAGTGCCAAATATTAAAACCCACTGTTTCAGGGGCCATCAACCCCATGGTATAGGATGGTCAGCTTCACTTCAGAACACCAGGACCTAATGAAGACATGACGAAGGGTACCTGGGGCAAAATCTGAACACACTCAAGCCATAAATCTCTCACATTCTCTAAAAAACCTAGAACAATAAACCTTTTTCACTCCATGTATGTGAAACAGTATGATTCAGATTTGCTTGTGTTAGTTGTATTAGCTTCATTGCGGTTCTGATTTGACCTATAAAGGGCCTTGCCTGACGGCATATGAAAGGTCCCTTTTTCTAAACTTTACCACCAATTATGGAAGAGGTTTTCGTGAAACGCCTTTATGTCGATGATGGTCATAATGGCACAGTAAATATGTTTTGTTTGGCCCATATGGTGTTTATAAAAGAATTTGAATAAGATGTCAATATTTTTAAATTGAGAAATTTAACATAAAATCTGGATTTCCAGCTTCTGTTGAAACATTGTGGAACCATCATGCCCACCTGGTAAAAATCAGCAGGTCTCAAGCCATCACTGCTTCCCTCAGATAAAGCCTGCCTCCCTCAGGCTTCTCTCTGACATAGGACCCTCTCATTCACACTATCAGCTTAACTAAGAAATGTACTTGATTTTGTAACCTCTCCTTTAAATGATATTTTTTTATCATGTGTGATGGGAAATTAATGGGAATTTTAACTCAAATATTGCAGATGTTAGAAGAACAAATAAAAGCCCGAGACCTGGCGGCCACAGGAACTAATTTTGCAGTACAGGACCTAAACACCAAACACCTTCAAGGAGTTGGAGATCTTCGAGGAAGAGTAGCCAGGTGAGAAGAAGTGTATTAACTAATGCTTAGCAGTCAGTTGTTGGCCACTGAGTTCTCATTCCTAAATAAGTTCCATATTGTAGAAAATAAGATACTGTCTTTAAGCTAAATGATGACATAGTAATTTAGAAAGCATATTATGAAATTTGAAAGTTTCATGCTACCTGTGAGATCCAAGGGTTTTGTAAAGGACCTCTTGTTCAGAATGCCCAATTTGGTTTCATCTGCAAATGACAAGAGTCTTGTCTCTATGACCCTTAATTGTCCAAATGCCAACATCTATACGAAGACACACATACCCTTGTAACCACATACAAAATTCCCAGATGTCAAATTCTAAGGACTGAAACATTTAAGATATAAAAAATTGCACATAAAAGCCTAGAAAATGGATTTAATAGTCAAATGAATAAAATTTGGAATGACACCTTTTCGTATGAGACTTGTAAATCGAAAGAATTCATGGTGTACAGTTCAGCAAAAATCTGCAGGTATTGACAATGGCAGGACCACTCTGGTAGACACGTCAAAGATGCCTTGTGAGTGGCTGAGCATGGACACATTTCCATCTCTACATCTTCTGCCAGCACCTCCTTCCTTTCTCCTAAATACCCCACCTTCAGCTTGTTAATCTGCTTGGAAGTGTTAATGACCAAATAATAATTAGGTGATTAACACCTAAGACACACCTCTCCTAGGGTACTCATCCATTCAATTCAACAAAAAATGTATTAAGCACTTACCATATGTCAGGCAGTATGCTAGGATTCAGGGATTCAGCAACATGGTCCCCTTCCCATAACTTCACAGTCTTCCTGGGAAAATATAAACAATGAGGTGAGCACTGTAATGAAAGCCTGGGGTGCTATGGGAATCTCCAAATCAGATTAGGGCATATAGATGGCTTCCTGGAGGAGGTGATACTTGAGATGGGTTTTGAAAGATTTGCAGCAGTGGGCTAGACAAGAAAGGATAGGAAAGGCACTTCACATGGGAGGAATGTCATGTGCAAAAGAACTGAGGGATAAATTACCCTGACATGTTTAGAGCCTCCCTGTGAGAAGAGTATTTTAGTTATGGTGTTTTGGATTTGCATTTAGGGAGAGATGGGAGATTGGGAGATGAAGCTGGAGAAATGGTCCAGAGTTGGATGATGAGGGATCTTTGGTAAAAAGTTTGAACTTTACGTAGAAGGTTATAAATAGCCATGGGAAGATTTTAAGTAAGAGGATGACATTTAGTAACCTTCTAGTTATAGCTGAATTGGTGGGGTACAGAAAGAAGGTATGAAGATGAAAGAAAGCCTATTGTAGCAATCAAGGTGAGAAATGTCAGGGGCCTAAACTAAAACACTGCCATGCAAGTCCAGAACAGGTAACAGACATGAGGAAAACAGAATCTACAGGGTTAGTACGTATGTGTGTATATGATATATACACACATAGGTACTATATACGTGTATATACATACATATATAATTGTGTACTATGTGTGTACATATTTTATACTACTAAAACACATAAAATTATGTACTTTATCATATAACATTTGATAAGTAGAATTTTTACAATATTGGGGTAAGTTATGAAGCAGGATAAACAACCCACCACCCTAGTGAGATGCGCCATGATTTTACAAAGAAGAAAAGCACAAAAAATCTCTTTTGAATCAAACATGAAATCTGGCTCACTTTGGTGGTGTGCTGATGACACTTCAACCAGTTATTTTTTTTCCTGCAAACCACTTAAGAACCTACTATTTTATTCTTGTAAATCCTGTCTTACATACAAGATAACATCACAAACAGATTTAAACGATGCCGAGAGATGACTGGAATAATACCAAGGAAAAGATGTGCCACTTTGCTCTACTTCAGTTTCTTTTTTTTCTCCTCTTTGTTTCCTTTCAAAAAAAATTTTTGTATATATTTAGAGTATACGACATGATGATTTGATATACAGATACATATTAAAGTGATTACTATAATCAAGCTAATTAGCATATCTTCTCCTCACATGGTTACCTTCTTGTGTGTGTGATGTGAGCACCTGAAATCTACTCTCTCAGCATATTTCCTTTCTTCAGTACAGCATTCTTCACTGTAGTCCTCGCACGGTGCATTGGGGCTCTAGACTTATGCAGCCTACAGAACTGCTACTTTGTACCCTCGACCAACATCTCCCCGTTTCCCCCACCTCCTCAACCCTGATAACCACCGTTCTACTCTCTGCTTCTGTTTTCAACGTGTTTAGATTCCACATATAAAAGAGATCATGCAGTTTTTTCTTCCTGTGTCTAGCTTATTTCACTTAGCATAACGTCCTCCAGGTTCATACATGTTCTCACAAATGGTAGTCTTCCTCTTTTTTGAGCCTGAAAATTTTAGAGTGTGTGTGTCTCTGTATATCACAATTTCTTTATTCATCCATAAAAAGATACTTAGGGTGTTTCCATATCTTGGTTATTGTGAATATTGCTGCAATTAACATGGGAGTACATATTTCTCCCAGGTATTCATTTCATTTCCTTTGGATATATAAACAGAAGAGGGATTTCTTGATGATATGACAGTTCTATTTTTAATTTTTTAAAGAATCTCCATACTGTTTTCTATAATGGCTGTACGAATTTACATTCCTGTTAAGTGTGTAGAAGGATTCCCTCTTCTCCACATCTGCAACAATACTTATCTTTTATTTTTTTGAAAATACTCATTTTAACAGGTATGAGGTGATAGCTCATAGTTTTTACTTACATTTCCCTGATGATTAGTAATATAGAACACATTTTCGTGTACCTGTTAGCCATTTGTATATTATCTTTGGAGAAACGTCTATTCAGGTTTTTGCCCATTTTTTAAAAATCATGTGACCATTTTAAACTCCCTCTTTGTTTTCTGTGGTCCCAAGGGATTCACACATGAGCCCCATCAGGTCTCAGAGAGAGGTGATTTGGGAGCCAGTCTCTTGGGTAGATGTATGGTCCACATCCTTTGCTGCCCAGGGAGAATCTGGGATTTGGGGGTTCTCTCCCAATTATAAGGTGCATCACCAGGGTTGGGGCTTGCGGCATGTGTGTGTCTCAACTTTTTAAACCCAGTGTGATGTGGGCATTTTCTTAGTTGCCTGACGTGTAGGAGTCACTGGATTTTTCCCAGAGGGACTTGATCTGAATTTTGCTGCTTATTTGGTGCACCTTGTTCTCTGATTGTGTACTTACCTTCCCCTTTACTATGAAGCAGTGATTTTAGGACAAGATTTTATTTTTCCTTGAAATGTCTCCCTTTTATAAAAATTTCTTAAATCTAGTGATTTGAGACCGATTCTGACTAAAAGTCATGAGATTTAAATTCACCCTTCCTCTTTTTCTTTTCCGTATTTTTGCAGGCAAGTGACGCACGGACCAGCTGAGGCAGATTAATTACTTTTCTCCCACATATGCTGACCTTAACTTCAGTTAGCATTTTGGCATAAGTGAAACTAAGTTGATTATTTTAACATAATTCCTAGCAAACCTTTTACTGCTTCATAAGTCAAACTCAACATTTGATAACAATGTAATTTGAATTTTATACCTTATTTCCCATTCCAATATAGTGGCGGTTTAAAAGCAAGTGCTTCCAATGAGATGAGGCTATCAACGTTGTCTGGCCTGCTTTTGACACTCTGTACTCTATTTGATAGATTAGTCTCATGTGCAAAACAGAAAAAGGCAAGTACGTAAAGGGCAGCCATACAGGTGGCTTCCAATCTGTAGAAGCAGCCAGAGGAGGCCAACCCTCTATCCACATTTGACCATTTGGGACCCCAAGGCAGATCTGCCTATAAAAAATAAGTTGTATTGATGTGGGATTAAGTGGGTAAGTCAGTGTCCTTTGAAGAAACAATAATGATATTATTTGGATACTGTAAACTTTTGAAAAGAGTGGGGACTTTTTGTTAAAGATATTTTTCCTCCACTCCTCTCCCTTGAGACATCTCAATGCCCGTAAACATAAAAGGAGGAAAACAAAAGAGTCATCTTTAATATAACATGGAAGTTGCCACAACCACTAACCACAAATGAACACATTTACCAAATACTGAGATGTTTGGACTGACAGTGTTCTCCTTCAACCTTAAACATAGTGATTTCATCCAAATCAGGAAGCGTAATCCAGAAAGGCATAGACCAAATATTTTGAACACAGTGATATTACCTACGGGATGGGGTAAGTCACAGGAGACATAGGAACCATCCCATGAGAGATTCAGGTCAGCAACAGAGAACAGCAGAGAAGGCAGAGCTGAAGATGCAATCATGTGATCTATCATCTGGGGCCTCCCTTCCTGCCCATTCATGCCCGAGAGAAACCAGCTGGGGTGCAAAAGGCCGAGGAAGCAGAGGAGACGATCGTATCACATTATAGAATCTATGGTGATGATTTGCTGTGAGACATACCAATCCGATTTTTGAGGAGATGTGGGAGATATGTCCCCTTCCCAGGGCCTAAAGAAACAACAGATTGGATAACAAAGAGGCTGAGTAGAGGAGGTGATCTATTCCCCACCAAACACACACTCACTCACATATATACAATGGAAAATTACTCAGCCATAAAAAAGAATGAAATAATGCCATTTACAGCAATAAGGATGGACCCAGGGATTGTCATACTGAGTGAAGCAAGTCAGACAGAGAAATACAAATATCATATGATATTGCTTGTATGTGGAATCTAAAAAAAAGGGTACAAATGAATTTATTTACAAAACAGAAATAGTGTTACAGGTGTAGAAAACAAACTTATGGTTATGAGGGGTTAAGGGGGGCGGGGAGGGATAAGTTGGAAGATTGGGATTGATATATACACACTACTATATATAAAATAGGTAACTAATAAGGACCTACTGTATAGCACAGGGAACTCTACTCAAAACTCTGTAATGGCCTATATAGAAAAAGAATCTAAAAAAGAGTGGATATATGTATGTGTATAACTGATTCAATTTGCTGTATACCTGAAACTAACACAACATTTTAAATCAACTATACTCCAATAAAAACTATAAAAAATAAAAAACAAAAAACAAAAAAACAAGAAACATACACTCCGCAGGTGGCCAGAATCACAGGAAAATGTGAAAGCAGGAGTTAGGACGAATCTGGCCTGTGCATAACAGCCACCACCACCACCATCAATAGATAAATGGGTGGGTGGGTAGATGGATGGATGGATGGATGGATGGATGGATGGATGGATGGATGGATGGATAGACAGACAGACAGACAGACAGATGGATGATAGATAAAAGCATAAGACCGATGAATATATCTCATGACAGGAATTACCCAGAAAAACACGAGAAGAGTTCAAGTCAAAGTTCTCTTGGTTTCAAAGAAATTAAGAGCAAAAGAGAGAGAGAAAAGAAGATTGCTGATTGAACTGTCACATGTAATGTTGCTCCTTTCAAAAGCCCCACTAAGTCTACAGTAAAAAAGATTTTTCTCTTTAAAACATAAACCCACAAAGACAGGGGCTATCAGCCTAGAAATGTTGGGACCTGGAAGACAGACAGACGTGGAAACTGACTTAGCAGATGTAATGAGACCAGTGTGGGACAAGCTGAGAACCACCTGGTTTCATACCACAGAATTCTCACAGGCTTAGGAGTGGGCTGCGCCAGGCACCTCCGAGAGTGTGCGTGAAGGTGGGCGCCTGCCTCCTGGGAGAGGAACTGGGAGAGGAGAGAGAGGCAGAGCCAGGAACTGCTGTAGCTTGTTATTGACTTTCTCATTATTATTGACTTTTAAACTGTAAACACGTTTTACTTTGATTAAAATAAGAGATAAAGGGTTTCCCCCAAAAAAGGGATATCAAATAACAAAAGGAGATAAACTGGAATTGCTCAGGGACAGGTGAAAGAAAAAATTAAAATATTACAGAGATTCAATCTACTTTAGAAGCCCCTAAAAGAGGATTCATACAACTAAAAATAAGATTTAAAAAAAAAAAAAAAGCATGCACGAACCATACAAAACAAAAAGAAAATACTTTTCCATATATATGTGTTATAGAGAAGTGATGTACAGGGCAGACAATATAGACCTCATTCAACAGAGACGTAAGAGGTGCTCCTAAAGAAGGAACAGAACAAATTCTTCAGAGGAAAAAATATTTGTGGATATAAGAGGAGAAAGCTTTCTTGAAACAGAGATTTGAATTTGTAGATCAAAAGCGAAAACTGCAACCCTAGAAAATTTAAGAACAATAAAACTAAGATATCCTGGTTGAAGTTACTGACTATTAAGGATAAAGAATCACTAGATTAAAAAAAAAAAAAAAGGAACATTAGACATCTAGGTAGACAAAACAGATCACATATAAGAAGGAAAATAACGTAGTCATCTCAAACTTCTCCACCTCAAACTGTGCCAGATAAGAATGGAGCAATATCTACCATGTTCTGAACAAAAGACAAAGTGACCCAATAATGTTTTCTTAACCAAATTACCTTTCAAGTAGAAGATAACAGGGCTTCCCTGGTGGCACAGTGGTTAAGAATCCACCTGGCAATGCTGGGGACATAGGTTTGAGCCCTGGTCTGGGAAGATCCCACAAGCCACAAAGCAACCAAGCCCATGTGCCGCAACTACTGAGCCTGTGCTCTAGAGCCCGCAAGTCACAACTATTGAGCCCATGCACCTAGAGCCCATGCTCCTCAACAAGAGAAGCCACTGCAATGAGAAACCCACGCATCACAACAAAGAGTAGCCCCCCCTCACCGCAACTAGAGAAAGCCTGTGTACAGCAACGAAGACCCAATGCAGCCAATTAAATAAATAAATAAAGTATAAGAGACACAGGCATTCTCACGCACTCAAGAGTTTAAATATTACAATGCTCATGGACCCTTCTTTTGAAATCTGGATGACAAAATCTGGCCAACCAAGGAATAAATCAAAATAAAGATCTCCGATAAGAAATCATAGTTTTAAAGGACTGTCATTGAACAGAGTCTAAATATAGAATGAAGATTAAATGAATGAGAAATCTAGTTGCGGAACATACCATGAATGTTATAAAAACTGATATTTTAAAATATTAACAAAAACTGTTGAAAGAGCAAGGATCTAAACATTTAGTTTTTCATTTTTTGGCATATGGGCAATAGACAGTGTCTAAAGTCGAAATGGTAGCTGTAAAAAGTATTATGCTTCCAATGTTAACTTTTTATAACTTTGTTTTTTAGAAATATCTCTTCTAGTGAGGAGATATATATATATATATATATAGTTCAGCAATTTCTTCATTTTTTCACTACAGTTACCTTTCCTTAGGTTAAATTAAATTAAAATTCAATGTACTGTACTGTTTTTAACTAAAACTGGTACATATAATCCTAATATTCTGAAATTATCTTATTATATTTCTATCTTTCTTCCTATCTCCATATGTATATATATAAATATAACTACATACCATATCTACATAATGTGTATATATAGTACAATGGTGAATGAAATAAGAACCAAATATTAGCAATGACTATTTCTGAAAAGTGGAATTTGGGGTGATGTTAACTCTCTTCTTTGTTCTTTTTTTTGTATTATGTGTAATTTTTTAAAAAATGATCATGTATTATTTTAACAGAAACAATAAAATCACTTCAAAGGAGCGAAAGAGAAACTTCCTATTGAAATATGGAGTAAAGCTTTGAAAAACCACTAGTCCTTGACCTCAGTGTGTGGGCTTAAGCTGGTTGGATGGAGATGGGATGGCCTTGACCTCAGCATGTGGAGTTAGGCTGGTTGGGTGGGGATGGGATGGGGTGAAAATGTATAGGTGGCAACTCTCAAGTTGAAGAAATAAATAAGAGCTGCTGATCCTGTGTGGGTGCTTCCTCTGTGCCAGGTACTGGCTAGTCACTTTGCATTCATCACCTCCTTCCATCTTTAAATAACCCTAGGCAGGACCACTCTTCAGGACATGGTTTGGAAGGCTGAGCATGCAGCACTCCAGGAGACAGTGTTCACATTGCCGCCCGTGTGTCTGGCACCCCCTGGAATTGTGCAGGGGACAAACTGTGCAGCTACATGCAGTGACCTCAGCATCATTACCCCCTTTTCTCAGATAAGGAAAACTGGAATTTACAGACTTTAAGAAAATTGTCCCAGATTACAAACCTTAGGAAGTAGTAGAAGCCAGACTCAAAGCCTGGTCTATCTGACTAAATCCTTAACCAACAGCCTACAGCACACAGACCAACTGTCCCTGAGGGTGGGAACAGGTGGGGCTGGGTGGGAGGTGGCAGGGAGAGGTGAGAGCAGCAGCTACTCCCATGCAGTCTTTGGGTGTCTTAATGTGAACTCATGTAAGAATAGTCTAACCAACAGTAGAGGTGGTTCTGACAATAACAGTTTATATATACAAATATGTGAAATGGCTTTTGCCCATAACTTTGGTGCTCCCATTTTTTATCAGAATAATTCCTAATTTTTCCTCCCAGCAGTCTCCCCACCCCTCACCAGTTATCTGGTGCCCCTTCAAGAGGTTTCTCAGGAAAATTACCATCCTTAACTTACCTTTGGCTCAACTTTGGCATGAAAAATCTTAGGAAAATGAAATTCATTTCTAGATCTTAAAAAATGCTGACAGTCATAAAATAATATTTATAGCACTTAGCATCACAATATGAAAATATAGTTCCTAATAAATATTATTTGATGACAGTCAAAACAGTTATTTTATAAAATGACAAACTTGAAAGTTACCAGAGGGTAACTCATGTACAAAAACACAAACCTTCTGTGCTCTCCATCCTAATTTTCATGCAAATATGAGAGTATTGAAACCGATAACAAGGTATGTAACCTGCTCTCTCCCAAGGGAAGCCGTGAGTCTGGTAGTGGGTGGGGTTGCCTGACATGCTGGGAAGATGATTAATATGAACTCCAACCCCATTTCATTAGGATTCCTTCCCGAAAATTCCAAATGCCACCTTATGGGCCAAAGCTTGATACACATACTAGTGTGGATTATTTTTGTCCTAACATAAGACAACACTTGGCTGAAACCACTCAAGGAGCAGGAGTTTTAATGGGGCCAAGAGAAAGGACGTTGTCTTTTGAAGATGGGTTGGAGGACTCTGGGGAGCTGGGACACTTTTTCTAGCCAAAGAAGAATTGACAATCTGGGAGCCAAGGAAAGAGGCTAAAGGGAGGAAAGAGGATTCAGAATACAATATAGAAGAGGAAAAGTTTCAATTTTCCCTGGGCAGCAGGGAGTATGCCCAAAACATCAAAATCTGTTGGAACTCCTATGACTGAGCTAACATATCAGGCCAAATATCTAAAATTTTACCCAATATCCCCCAATGGTTTCATCTACTCCAACTCAGTGCTTTGATCTGGGTCAATGTATCATTATCCAAACCTGGTTTCTCTCTCATCAGGAAAAAAGAGGAAGATGAGGGAGATTTCTGTTTATGCTCCTACATCTGCCAACTCAATATTCAAAGAACTTTAGAACTTTTGCCATCAAAGAAATGCACAGATTCTACTATAGTATCAGAAATGTTATAAGCCTATCGATCTCACATCCGATTTTCATCTTGCAACTAGATGCGATTCCAGCATCATGAAGCTTTCTGGAGACATTCACTTCATCAGGCATGAGCACCGGCAACTCGAAAAAACAATTCAAGAGCTCACGACTGCCCTAGAAACTGTTTCTAAGAACTGGGACGTGAAGGTAACTGAAAATATTTGGAACTCTTATGTGTTACTGTCGGAAGATCATTATAGCTTATCAAAATGCTCAGTCAAGAGGTAATTGATCAAAAGAACTCTTCTCCTCCAAAGGGTTTAAATATGACAACTCGTGCATATACACCATGAGTACTGTCAGGTTAATCAACAAATATTTAATTAGTGTCTCCTATGTTCCAAAACAGCTGCCCATTGTAAGTATATACCACTTTGATTCTACTGTTGCCATTATTTTCTTACTCTCTGGGTTCTTCTCTCCCCTCTCTCTCTCTCTTTTTTTTTTTTTTTTTTTTTGGCTGCACCACGCAGCATGTGGAATCTTAGTTCCCTGACCAGGGATCAAACCCATGACCCCTCCATTGGAAGCATGGAGTCTTAACCACTGGATCATCAGGGAAGGTCCTCTGGGTTCTTCTTAAAGGTTGTACAACCAGAGAGAATAAGCAAAGGAATTTCCCATGGAAGTTATTACTATAAGTTCAGCATAAATGTGAGTTGATCACATTACATCCCTGCAATGGGTTATGTCGCTTACAGAATAATACAGAAGTCCTTTGGCTTGGATTTTAAAGACCATCTGTACACTGGCCCCTGCTTATCTCTACAGCTCACCCTCTGTGCTTCCTGGCTCACCCTCTACACCCAGTGACACTGAACTACCTGTAGGTAGGTCCCACTCACACCAAGATATTGCACTGCATCTATGTTCTCTGTGCTCTTTTTGCCTGAAATGTCTCTCTCACTTTACACCTTCCCAGGCAATGGTTTAACAAAAAGAGCCAATGCAAACTCTTCCATGCCCAACTTTGTCACATAACTTACGTGAGACAAGCACATCTCCTCTGAAGTCATTTGGGCAGAAAAAGTGGAAATCCTTTGGGAATTGGGGGAAATGAAAGCCTGCTCTTTGATTATTTGTTCATGCAGCCAGTTTATCAAGAGCAGAAGGTGCACAGGGGCACATAGTTTACTCCAGTCCCACCAGGCTTATCCACCCCCCTACAAACCCCTCTCATTTGTCCTAAGAGTTTTGGGGCTGATTCTCATAGTTTTTCAAGGTAATCATATCAACAACAAATCATAACAGCTTTATCTCTAGTTTTCTATGTAAAACTTCATTACTTTTTTTTTAAGGCCTTGATCAGAACTTCCAGAGTACTGTTACATAAAAGTGGTCAAAGAAGACAGCTTATCTAGTTCCTGATTACACTGGAAATATCTTTGTTGTTTGCTGTTGGCTATTGGTTTGACATGTTTTTAATTATATTAAGGAAGTGTCCAGCAATTCCTGCTTTACTTAGTTTTTATTAGGACGGAACATTTAATTTTATAAAATGCCTTTTGGACATTAACGAATGCCTAACTCAGCATGGTTGTTTTTTGGTTTGGGGTTTTGTTTGTTAGCTTGTTTATTTCTTTGGCCTTCTAATGTGCTACATCAAAGCATTTCCCAGTGCTGAAACATTCTGGCATTTCTGCAATGAAAGCTATACAGTCTTTTTGTAATAATTCAGTATTTAACTTTACATCTAAATTCAAAGGTGATATTAGATTCTAGTTTCTCTCTCCTTAGTTTTTTTTAAGGTGATACATACATATGATTCAAAATAAAACTATATGAGAAAATACACCCCAAGAATTTTAACTTCCACCTCTGTCACTAATGATCACATCCATTCATGCCCCTCACAGGTAACCATTTTTATTAGTCTGTTGCGAATCCTTTCAGTATGCTTTTATAGACACAAGCAAATAAAAATATATATTCTTATTTCCTCCTTTTTACACAAAAGATAACATATGTGTATTACTATGCACCTGTTTGTTTTTTAACTAAACTAATATATCCTAGAAGTCCACCATATCAGTACACGGAGAGCTTCCTCATTCTTTTTCACAACTATCTACTCTTCCTCTGTGTATAATAGTTCATTGAACTAATCTCTCATAGGTGAACATTTGTATTCTTTTCAATAATTTGCTCTTTCAAACAATGCTGCAACGTATAACTTTGCATTTATGTCATTTCGTGTGTCTATATGTATGTCTATAGGATAAATACCCAGAAGTAGGATTGCTGGGTCAAAGGTACCCATGTTTGTTATTTTAAAAGATCTTGCTCTCAAGATACAAAACTGAAAAAAAAAAAATCTTGCTCTCTGTAGGGCTTTTACCATATTGCATACCCACCAGCAATATATAAAATGTCCTATATCCCCATTGCCTCATCAATGAGTGTTGACTTTTGAATTTTGCCTTTTTTAAAAGAAAAAGATAGCATCTCTATTTTAATTAGCCTTTCTTATTACATCATTCATATATTTAAGAACTATTTGTATTTCTTTTTCAGTGAGCTGTCTGTTCATGTCTTTTATTCATTTCTCTATTGGGCTATTTTTCTCTTTCAGTTTCCATTAGCTCTTCATATGTTAGGGAGGTGAGCCCTTTCCCTGTGGTGTGAGCTGCAAATACGTTTTCCCAGTTTGTCATGTGTCTTTTGACTTTTGATATGTACATGTTCTCTATAGCTGAATTTATCAGTCTTTTGTGTGTATGTGGCTTCTGGAATTTTAAGTCACAGAAGGAGCTTCCCCATACAAATGTGTGAAAGAATTGTCCATATTTTCTTCTAGTACTTTCATGGCTTTATTGTTTATATTTAAATTCTTGATCCATTTGGAGTTTTTCCTAAAATAGGATATGTCTTAATTATTATTTTAATTATTGAGACCTTGTAGTGTTTTTAATATCTGGTAGGGCTAGTCCCTTCCACTGCTTTCCTTTTTCCCCTTTCCTGGTGATAATTGTTTGTTTTTGCGTGTGATTAAAATCAGCCTGTCTAGTTCCAGCAAGTAAATCGACAAATAACTCTGCTTTAATTTTTATTGTAATCATGTTAAATTTATCAGTTAACTTTAGGACTGACATAGTTGTAATGCTGAGTGTTTTATTAAAGAATGTAGCATAATTCCTGTTTGTTCAGGTTCGCTTTTATATCCTCCAGAAGTGGTTTCAAATTCTCCTCATGTAGGTTTGGCATCATCTCAAATGTATTTTGAGATTTAGTCATCTTTTATCTTTTAGTTTATTGTAATGGGAGTTTCATTATATCTTCTAACTAGTTGTTGTGTATTGTAAATTCTGTATTTTATATTTTTGTATAATTTTATACTTTTTTGTATAATTTTATACTCAGTGAATTCTATTCTTGATTATAGTCATTTTTCAGTTGGTTTTTATTTTTTCCAGGCACACAATCATATGATCTTTAAATAATAATGATTTGACCTCATCTTTTTCCATTTTCATACACATAATTTCTCTATTTTCTGTTTTGAGTAATAACTTCAGTGCAATATTAAATAGTAATGCAGGGAGAGTGGGCATCCTGGTCTTGTTGCTGACTTTAACAGAAATGTCCTCATTGTTTCTCCTATGATAGAGGAAGTAAGTTTTCTCAATAAATCTGTTTAATATGCATTTATTCTTATTTTAGTAAGGTTTCAAAAATCAAGAAAGATTATAAAAATAAATGTCTTATGGACATAATGTACAGCAAATGATTACAGTTAACAATACTGTATTGTATATTTGAAAGTTGCTAAGAGAATATATCTTCAAAGTTTTCATCACAAGAAAAAAATTGTAACTGTGAGGTGATGTGTTAATTAAGTTATTGTGGTAATCATTTTATAGTATGTACATATATCAAATATTATACTCTACAAGTAAAGGTAATACAGTGTTAAATATAATTATTTCTCAATTAAAAGAATAATTATGAATTATGTTAAAAAACTTTAGTATTTGTGCAGATATCAATTTTCTCCTAAACTGTACTAGCATATTTGTATTAATACATTTCCTATTATTAAACCATCCTTACTTAAAAAAAAAAAATCAATTGCACTTGATTATGATGTTTCTCTATTGTGCTCTGTTTTTGCTGACACTTTAAGAATTTTGCATTAATGTTTATAAATGAGATTAGTCTTCAGGGACATATTTTGTGCAATCTTTTTAAGATTTTGGAATTAATGTTGCACTGACTTTATTAAACTAATTTGAAAATTTCTTTTTCTATGCTCTGAAACAGTTTAAAGAGCATTATAATTTTCTATTCATTAAGGATTTGATAGCTTTTCTTCTGAAAGTGTCTGGGTCTGATGATTTGGTGGCAAAGGGATGTTGATGGGTTTTGAGCACAGCAGTCAAGGCCCTTGGCCATAATATGCTGTTTATAGTAGGTGATCTGAGAGGCACATTTTCATGTGAAACACTGGAGAATTAAATAACAGATTTTTTATTCAAATGGTTAGATTGTTTATACTTTTCTTATTGATTTCTAGTTTAAATGCAGTGTAGGTAGTTGCTTTTCCTGCTTTTTAGAATAATTTGTGTTTCTTTGTAGTCACGTGTGCTTAGTTGTAAATGCTCAGTGGGCACTGGGAAAGAATGAGGGTTTTCTGCTGGCAAGTTAGATTGTTTTGTTTGTAAATCTATAAATAAACTATATTTTTCCTATCTTCTTACATACTTATTTATATTTTACTTATTTGACCAGTAAGTCAAGACAAGTCATTTAAAATCTCTAATATATTGTTTCTGTTAGTTTATCCTTGTAATTCTACAACTGTTGGTTTTTAGTTCAACATATAATGTATATAAAGTTTCAAAACTATTTTTCACTGTGTATTTTATAGATAAAGAGAAATCTTATTTTTTTAATACATCATTTATTTATTTGGCTGCACTGCACAGCATGCGGGATCTTTTTTCTTAAGCTCTTTATTGGAATATAATTGCTTTACACTGTTATGCCAGTTTTTGAGGTACACCAAAGTGAATCAGCTATATTTATACATATATCCCCATATCCCCTCCCTCCTGCGACTCCCTCCCACCCTCCCTATCCCAGCCCTCTAAGTCATCACCTATCATCTAGTTGATCTCCCTGTGTTGTATGCGGGATCTTAATTCCCCAACCAGAGATCGAACCTATGCCCCCTGCCATGGAAGCACAAAGCCCTAACCACTGGACCGCCAGGGAATTCCCTGATAGAGTAATCTTTATCTATAACAATGACCATCCTTGTCCCCTTTAACATAGTTTGCTTTGAATAACATTTTATCTGATGATGTTTCTCTGCCTGCTTTCTTTTCCTTTGCTTTGGCCAGGCTTGTATTTGCCTATATTTCATTGTTAACAGTTCTGCTTTTGAGTATACTTCCTATAAATAGGCTATTTTAAGTGTATCTCCTATAAATAACCATTCATGTGCTATTGGTAGCCCACCCAACATTTACCTAACCAAATCCTTCGATTATTAAGAGAACTTGGATTTTGTTAAGTATCCATTCACCTCCATTTGACCGTCTCTTCCAGGAGCTGAGTTTGTTTGGCCAAAGGCAATCGTGTAGTTTCATTCCTGATGACAGTGATTAGTTCAGAGGTGATTATGGGCTGCAATTCTGCATCTATTTCCCAATCCAGTCTTTTTACCTAAAGAACTTTTTCACTGTTTCCAGCAATGAGGAAGGCACTTTTATCCTGACTTCCAAACATGAGCTTGGTTTTTTTCTATTTTTAAAATGCCCTAAGTCATTTCACTTGGGATTTACTTGTGCTCATATCAGAATCCTACCTGGCAATTCCTGAGGCCTAGTCTTAGGCCACTCAGGTGTTTTCTGTGCAGAGCCCAGTTGTGCATTTATGCATTTATTCGACAGCATTTGGTGAGCATGTACCATCGGTGATCTAATGTGCACTGAGGATACAGTGGTGATAGAGGATAGAGTCTCTTACATTGTAACCAGGGAGACAGAAAATAAAGAAATAATCAAATTAACACATTGATAAACTAATGTCAATAGCATGTTTTTGTTACATCATTAGGTAGTCTATTATCAAAAAGAATATTATAGACAGCAGAATGGAACACTCCCCTATTGTTCTTTCCCTGAAGATAGTGCTGTAACTGTTGAGTCTTTCCTTTGAAAAAAGTCATTTTCAAATGCAAACATGCTTTAGGCTCAAGTCTTTATTCAGGGCTCCTCTAGGAATAAAGTATAATGTAAGTGCTAGTGGTTGTGTTCACACGCAAAAAAAGCTCCCTTTTGTACTTTCATTAGGTAATGCAGCTCTTAGGAAAGATAGAGGCTTCCCGTTCTGAGCAAATCTCAAATTTAAAGATGGTCCAGGGGGATTACCGCCACGAAATGAACCTTTTGGAGTTCAAGTAAGTGAATGGAAGATTTTTAATTCGGTTTAATGCATTCCAAAGGGTTTTGCCTAATGAAAGCACTGGCATTAAATAAAATCCTATCCCAGGAATTTGAACCTGGCCAAGAAATAAAGCAACAAACTGCTGCAGAGAATAGTTTACACTAAAGTAATTCATACAATATTCTTAATTTTAAAATATATTAATTTGTCATTCTCTTTGCATAATAATCTCAACTAAAATCATACTTTCCGATAGCTTAATTTTAACTTATCAATTGTATATTAAAATGCTTCAGTGTAAAGCACTATTGAACATACATCAATTCCACAAGATTATCAGATAATTTTTTTATTAATTTTATTTATTTATTATTTTTGGGGGGTACACCAAGTTCAATCATCTGTTTTTATACACATATCCCCGTATTCCCTCCCTTCCTTGACTCCCCCCCTCCTCGAGTCCCCCCCACCCTCCCCGCCCCAGTCCTCTAAGGCATCTTCCATCCTCGAGTTGAACTCCCTTTGTTATACAACTTCCCACTGACTATATCAGATAACTTTTTAAAAACTTTGATTCACAAGTTTTTCTTTTATGATTTCTTCTAAGACGCTCTACTTGCTCCTTTACAGTGTCCCTATTTTAATACCAGTCTCTATCCCACATTACGCTGAGTTTTCCCTTGTAAAATGGAGAAAGCACTAAAGAAGACAAGACTTCACAAACATGCAAACTACTGGCCTCCTTATCCTCAAATCCTCCTTTCTTATTTAAATGACCACCATTTCCTGGCACCATGGTACAGGCAAAGGGAAATTCTAGGCACTTGGATGATACCACCTTACTGCCCCTTCTGTTCTTGTTCTTTCTCTTTTCTGTGCCACATCATTTGAGTTTAATGCCTTGGTCAAATTGTATTCTGAGTGTACTCTTTCTCCATTTTCCCCCATCTCTACCATATTTCATTAAATCTAAGTGCCATTGACTACAAGATGTACCATTATATTCTTGTACCTCTAAGACATGAAGCTAACAAACCATAGTATGCTATCATTTTAAGACATCTCCCAATTTCAGAAATGTTAAATTAGGAAAAAACGTGTCTTAGAAATTGATAAACAAGAAGAGTAGTCATCACGAAAACTCAGAGAAGTAGGTGTCTTGCGTAAACAGAAAATATTTCCTTCATCATACTCTAAGAAAGCACGTCTAGGTTCTTAAATTCTAGCACAGTGAGGGTGCTCAGTAAATATGCTTCATGATTGATCTAATCCCTTAATTCTAGTTTAGAATTAAGATAGAGAAAAATGTCCAAAGGAGAAATTGAAAAGTAAACTCTTTCTAGAAGTACAATTTAAGAATAGATTTTATTGGGGGAGGAAAAGGACATAGTCTGGAGTGGAAGACTGGCTTAAAGGAATCAAGAATATTAACAAATAGAAAAGAGGGGAAAAGGAAATGTTTGAGATCTAGGTCTGACTGTTTCACTGAAGATACTGTGTACTTTTTCCACCTTCAGTCCTGTGGAAAATCAGCTTATAGATGCATCATCTAAATAGTTAAATCTGAATCTGGACACTTTTGTAATAATATAAACTGGAATCTTTTCCTTACTTGAAATAATGAAGTCTTAAAATTTCATTAGTATTACAGTAGGTAACGGTGAATTTATAAATCAGATTTTTCCCCAGGAAAGTACTTATAAGCTCTAGTAATTCAATTACACAATTGACTCTTTTTTATTTAAAGTTTCTCCACTTATTTTTTTAAATTAAAAATATGCATTCATTGTAACAAATAAAATAAGACAAAGATAAAAATAGAGGTCACCATTCAAGCTTCCTAATGTAACCAATGCTAACACCAGGGATGTATCCTCCCCCACTTTCCCCCTTGTTAATATAAATATGTAACAGAAAAGGGAGATTTTATATATATATACATATATAATATATATAACATACATATATACAAAGAGAGAGCATGGGTTTTTTAAATAAATCCTATACACATTACTCAATCATTTTTTTTTTCCAGTACATCTTGGATCTCTCTCTCTCTAGATTAGCGAATGTTGTTCTAGCATTCTTTTTCACAGCTGTATACTATTTTAACTTACAGATATGCCATAATTAATTCACCCATTTATGTTATTGATGAATAGATTTTTTTCCAGTTTATAGCTATCACAAACAAAACTTATTGTGTGCATATCTTTAAATTTCCTTACATATAGGTGCTTTTATTTCTACAGGCAAGATTCTTAGGTCAGAGTTTATGTTTTTATTAATTTTTATAAATTTCTTTCTAAAAATGTTGTAGCAATTTACTCACATCAGCTATGCATGAGAAGATCTTTCTGTACATTCTTGTCCATAATGGATATTCTTTTTTAATATTTGCCAATTAAAGAATGAAAAATAGCATCTCTTGTTTTCATTCGCATTTCCTTCACCCTTTGAATTTCCTTTTCTGTGAAGTGCCTATTCTTATCATTTATCTTCATCACTTTCTTATCAATTGGTAGGATTCCTTCACATTAGGGATATTAACCCTTTGACTGAGCTATGTATTGCAAAGTACTTTGCTCAAAGAGAAAAGTAAGGCAGGTAGGGCTCTTTTTTTTTTTTTTTTTCAATCAGAGCACTTCTCAAAGCAAAGTGGATGGGGTACAGAATTTACTTTACTTTTTTAAGAAACAACTGTTTCTGAACAAAGGGATTAAAAGCTTTTAATAACATTAAAGGGTAAGTTTAACTTTAGAAAGTTAGAAACTTTAGAAACTTCAACAAACTCAGGAACTTCCCTGGTGGTCCAGTGGGTAAGACATTGTGCTCCCAATGCAGGGGGCCTGGCTTCGATCCCTGGTTGGGGAACTAGATCCCACATGCATGCCACAACTAAGAAGCCCGGGACCTTGTGCAGCCAAAATAAATAAATTAATTTAATTAAATTAAATTAAAATAAAGAGGAGGCACTGAGTTTGCTCTCAGCTTAAAATAAAATAGAAAAGAAACTTTAACAAATTCAAGTTTAATGGTCGACTAAACATATTGTGTACTGAACTTAAAAGCCACAATATTGTCTTGGGGTTTTCTAGTGAATCTGTGGGACTTTGGCACTGATCACTAGACCTGACAAAGGAAATGCACAAGCTGTGTCACCTGAATCCCTGCACTGAGCCTCCTCTTTCCAGAAGGGCCTTAGTCAGATGTTCAGCTAAGTAATGTCCTGAGCCGACACCCGAGTGCTTATAGGGCAAGAATCTCGGCCATCATGAACTATGGCTCTTTTAGCAAGGGGTTGGCAGGGCCAAGGCCTACCAGTCACTCCCTAGATAGCTCTTGCTGCTGATGCTATTCAGTTGATAGTGATTTATAAGAAAAATATTTGGTCAATGAAGCAAATGCATAGAGTCATATCTTACTACATGGCTTTGAAGATGCTATCACAGTAGAAAACGGACCAGAGTAAGGACCTGTCTCATTTATCTTTGTATCCTCCACACCCAGCACATTCAGACACAAATAGAAGCCAATGAATGAATGGATGTTTTGAGCACCCATAATATGTACCTTGTGTTACATATCCAAAGACATAATCGTGACCATATACAGTGGAGGAGAAAACACATAAGTGAAAAGCTCATAACAGATAAAATAAAAGTTGAGATGATGTTAAATGAGATATATCAGTAGGCAGAAATAATAAATATCCACCGTCATTTATAAATGCCTACCAATCCCTAAGTGCTCAAGTGCACCCAGCTCTGCAGGCTGAGTCTTATCCTCATTTCAAAGACAAGGAAACTTATAACCATGCAAATTAAACAATTTGCCCAAAGTCACACAGCTAGAAAGCGTCTGACTCCAAATCTCAGGTTATTTTTGTCAATCTGTGATGCCTCCATCTCATAATTCCACCTACTATAGTAAAGTAACTGCGCTACTGAAATTCAGGGCCGGGAAAAATCACGTGTGCTCAAAACTATGACAGTATAAGGCTATGAAGATACTGGGATTTTAACTCAAGTACAGGGACTTCCCTGATGGCGCAGTGGTTAAGAATCCGCCTGCCAATGCAGGCGACACAGAGTCGAGCCCCGGTCTGGGAAGATCCCACATGCATGGAACAACTAAGCCCATGTGCCACAACTACTGAGCCTATGTGCTGCAACTACAGAACCGCAGTGCCTAGAGCCCAAGCTCCACAAGAAAAGCCACCGCACTGAGAAGCCTGTGCACTGCAATGAAGAGTAGCCCCCACTCACCGCAACTAGAGAAAGCCTGCACACAGCAACAAAGACCCAACACAGCCAAAAACAGAGAATTAAAGTGAAAATGAAATTATAAAAAACCTATTAAAAAATAAACAAAAATAAACTCAAGTACAATTTAGAATGAACAGTAAATAAGTCTTTCTATCAGAGTGGAGTTGGAATTGCTTTTTAATTAGTGTCACTAATTAGAAATCACAGAACATTGAGACAAAATTAATTTGATATATAGATATAAACTTAGTAGAAAAAAGTTTCTTGAAATTTCTTGCTGCTGACATGAAACTAAGATTCTTAGACTCAATCTCTAAAGAAACAGTAGTACCTAATCTAAAGTATTTATTCAGGTATGACTACAAAAATGAAAACTTCTTCTGTGTTTACACCCCATCAAAGGGCACTCAGTCTTTTTATATTCCCACTTGGTTAGAGCCACTATCTGAATTCTTGACAGCCTGGTAATAGTAGCAGTTTCCAAGAATTCAAAGTGTTCATGTCTTCTAAAAAAAGTTAATTCGACAGATTGTTGAATGCAAGACAACTGGGTTTGAGACCCAAGTGAACTGGTAAAACTAGCTCAGGATGGAGCTATGTCCTCATTTATGCAAGTCATCTGGAACCAGGGAGGTCACTGGGATATTTGTTCCAAGCCCCACACTCTGCCCTCACCAGGCACTATCACCACGGCTCTCTACCCAGGCTCTGCTTGTGTCTACAGAGCCCCGTTAAATTTTCTTTTAGTCGTCTGTAACTTTCTCCCTTCTAATTGACCTTGGTGTGCATTTTAACCTGATTCCATTAGTATGAAAATTTTTTTTAAAAAACAGCCTTTACCTCACATTTATCCTAGTGAGGTTTCTGGTTATAATTTAAATAAAGTCTGACTTGTGTTTTGAGGAAAAAGAAAGAAAAAGCTATCTATCAATCTAACCATCTATCTACCTAGCTACCTATCTTATCTAACTACATCTGATTCAATTACTCTCATAACCACTGGTATAGAAGATTTAGGAACTAAAATGTGAGTGTCATGCAAGATAAAGTCATCCTATTGAGATTTTAACTGTATGTTAAAATTAACACACAGTTAACATAATAACTATGTTATAATTAACAGAAAAATAATTCTTACATGACAAATCATGTCAACTATGTTAGGAAAAAGTCTAAAGAAAGAAAAAGATTTACATAAACATCTATTTTTATCCTTTCTACCTTTCAAGGAGAGTGCTTTTTAAATAATGCTTTCATATTTTAATAAACTACCAACAGACAGAGTCTGACTTCTGATTGTTACCAGGAAAGTGAGTCTCCAATTGCAGGCAAAACCTTGTAATAAGGGGATATAAGAAGTAATTCAGTCTTTATAGTTTATTTTAATTTCAGAGTTTCAATTACTGCTATGTCTTTCCAGAAATATCACCTGGGTACATTTAATGGTTCCTTGGTTTTCAGAGGGATTTTAATATTTGATCAGTGATGAAAGTAAATGTTCTCATTTATTTACACAGTGAAGGTGAGCACTGAAGGACGGATTCTCGATTGTAAAGCCACTCTTAGTTACCTGGGGATTTACTCTTCCCCTTAACCAGCACTATTAATTAATTCTTCCACCAGAGATAAGGGAAGATGAAAATCAAAGATTAGGTCTCTAAATAGCTTGACAAGTCTATGATTTGTTATTTGTGAACAGCCCAAATAAGAGGTATTCAATGAGAAAGAATAAATCATTTATTCAACCTCTACTTAAATGAGCACTTTCTGTATTCCAGGCATTGTTCACAGCCATGAACAAAGCAAAATCCTTGCTTTCATGTGCTGGTGGAGAAGAGATATATATATATATAGGTATAGAATATTTATGAAATATAGATTTAGAAATATAAATGTGCATATTTATGTATGTATAATATATACCACATGATGATGAGCATTTTGGGGGAAAATGAAGCAGGGTAAAGGAATAGGGAGTGTCAGGTGGGACAAAGAATTTACCTTTTTATTTTATTTTACTTTTTAGTGTTGTTAAAAACAAGAAAAACTCATGTGATAAGGTAGTGCTTGAATATAAATCTGAATGAAATTAGAGCAGGAGCCATTATATATTCTTAAGGAAAAGTGTTCCAGATAGAGGTAACAGTTGGCTAAAAAGAGATTGTCCACCTATTAGTTGGGGGCTTATTTGTCTGAGATCCAACAGCTGTTATAAGCCAGCAGCACGAGTGTTTAAAAATCACGATTAGACTAAGAACAAGAAGAGTAACCAACTTCATCTTCTTCAATGTTGAGATACTCATCAGCATCAAGGTATGCTTTCTATGTGAAAAATATCCCTCTCTGTATCAAGAAGTGTTCATTCAGAAAGATGATGGTCAGAGCTTAGCTATTCGACTACAACAAACTTATTTGTTGGAAAAGTAATTACTTTTCCCATTCCTTGATTTCATCATCCAAATCTGAGCTTCTGGGCGCTATTGGCATTTTGGCTGGATAGTTCTTCGCTGTGGGGCTGCCCTGTGCATTGCAGGATGTTTAGCAGCATCCTGGCCTCGACCCGCCACAGGTCAGTAGCACCTTCCATTTGTGACAACCAAAAATGTCTCTAGACATCGCTAACTGACCCCGAGTCTAAATAACAATGGGAGTGACCTCACATAACTTGAAAGGTAAAAAACCATTAGTCCAAACACTTTTTCAGGAGAGCTAAAGAAGCATAGATGTGCAGTATATGTCCAGCATGCCTTAGGCAATTTCCAGTGATAAATATCACACACTAAATTAGCTGCATGCAACTTTTCCTGAAATCATTAGAGTAACTATTAGTTCAAGTCACCCCACATTTTAAGGTAGTCTGAAAATTTTCAGTAATAAACAACAGGCATTTTTCTTGCCAATCTAATATTTAGCCTATTTTAAAGAGGAATTTGAAAGTGACATCTTACCATGAGCAAGTCACAAGCAGAAGACATGTACAGAAACAACTCGCCAGTCCTTATCCCACCTCTTCTCGGTCCTGTACTTCTCAATCATTTCAGATTAGGGTTGCCCTCTCAAACTCTCAACCACTCTATAGTGAATTTTCAAATTGATAATACATGATTCCAGTCCTTTTAATCTCTGTAATGACATCTACTTCTGTTGTTTAAATCCTTCATTCTGTTATTTAATACTCCTATTGTGCATCAACTTGATGCCAGCAATTCCTTCCTGCACGCCTCTTTTGTTATTTCTGATTTTGCGCCACGTGAGTAACTCAGCATCTCTTTAAGTGCCCCGTCCCCCCGCAAAGAATCTACCCACAGAGATCCACTGGAGACAATGAGGGCTTTACTGAAGATTTTGCCTGAAGCAGAGAAGACCACCTAAGAGTATCTCACCTGGACACCCTGCTTCCCCAAAGTCCTTTTGGGGCTCCCTTCTTTCTCCCTTCCCTGCTTCTCTGACTGTTCTCTCCTCTCCTAGACAGTGCAAGTCCTCTATGGCCCAACTCCTCCCCCAGCCTCATAGTGGCCCTCGCAGAGCAAAAGATTTGGAAAACTACTGTCCTTAGCCAGTCTGCGCATAGCTAAGAATGGTTTTTACATTTTTTAATCATTTTTTTAAAGAGAAAAAATATACTTCATGATGTGAATATTACATGAAATTTAAATTTCAGGGTACATAAAGTGGTAGTTAGACCACGGCCATGTTCATTTGCTCATTATTTCTTTATAAATAAGCCAGGCTAATTTGCATCGCCTGTGGCCTCTTTCCTGCTGCCCTGGCAGTTGGGCAGTTGTGACAGAGACTACATGGCCTGAAAAGCCTGAAATATTTACTATCTAACCCTTTATAGAAAAAGTGTGCTAACCTCTACCACAGAGTAATATCATACCAAGTGACTTGTCAGAGTAACTCTTCTGCACACGTGCACGGCACCCTGGGCCCTGGGAGAAAGCCTGCGTGGATGACAAGGGCCTTTCTATGTGCGTGAGCTCCTGTCACTGTGCGGGCACGCACGGCAGGCTGTGCGGACTGGGTGTCAACAGCAGGCGGGCTGAACTTGACCTCGGGGCAGGGACCCAGCGTGTACTCCCTTACCCCCCCCCCCATCACCCTGTAAGTGCTTGCTGGGCAGATAGGCCCTCAACATCTGGAAAAGAAAATGCAGACTTTTCAATAAATGTTGGTTTTATGTTTACATTTACTTATTAAAATAGAACTACTTTTTCCCCTAGATTTAATTCCCTTTCAAAGCATCTATATGAGGAAATGGAGAATCATCACAAATGGACAGAAAACCAGTTCATCAGATATGAACAGGGCCACCTCGGCCATGTAAATCAGCGTCTGAAGCTCCTGCAAGAGAAACTGGTGAGGGATTCTGTTATTCATGAAGTAAAGAGCCGCATGGTCACTGCCTAGCTGTGAGCCATGAGTCACAGTCTCTGAAAGCCACACTTAAAAATTCACAGCAACCCTCACTGCATCAGTAACTGATTTTTTAGCATTGGAATAGGAATCCAGAGGCCTGCCTTCTGGTCCTGTTTGCTACTCCCCAACTCTGTGAACCCACACTTCTCAGAATGTACTCTACCTGTACCAGAATAACCCAAAGAGAATCTTTAAAAGTACAGATTCCTAGTCCCACCCCAGAGCTGAAGCATCAGATCCTCCAGGGCCCCCCCTGGGAATCTGTGCTCCCAGACAAGCTCCCTGGGTGATGGTTAGATACAATAGAGCCTGAAAACTGCCTTAAACAAGTCATTTTACCTCTCCGGAGATCCACTGGTAGATTAAAGGTTTTCAAAACTCCTTCTTCAAGTCAGAGCTTGTAGAGACACCCCCAAGCTTTGGGGTGAGGCGACTAGGACAAATAGGAGACGCATCCCAGGCTTCCCTCTCCGACTCCAAACAGCACAGCCGGCCACGCTGCTGTCTCCGATGGGAGAGCAGCACAGGGCCATGAGCATCACTGGTGGCTGCCAGCCTTGCAGGTGATTCAGATCAGACGTTTCCGGAACTTCGGTAGATGGGCTTTAGGCAGCCCAGTAAATGACGCTCCCATCACCCCACCTGAGTGTGTTAAAACTGCTAGCGGCAGCAGTCCAAGTGAAGGAGGTAAGAATTACAGCTTCATCACTGAGAGGCTGGTGAAGTATGTGCCGTCAGATCTGCAGCCAAGTGGGCCTGCTGGTTCTGCTCCAGATTTAGGCAGACTCCTCCACCAGTTCTAGGCAGCCCTCGGTGACGACAGGGTCACCTGAGGGCAGAAGCCAACCATCCCAAGGAAGAGAGAGACTGGAATCCACCATTCTTGAGGCAGGTGGGACCAGAGAGAATCAAAGGTGCCGAGACAGTCTCTTGCCCCGACTGGTAAATTCCCGAAGCGGGGCAAGGAGTGAAGACGCTAATTAGCCTCAGGCTGCCTCTGCAGCTCCCACCCTGCTGCACATTGGCATCACCTGGGGGAGCGTTTAAACGCCATCATTCCTGGACTTCATCACAGACCAATTAAATCAGAATATTGTATGGCAGGGGCGAGGGGTGGGGGTGGGGGACGGTAATGAGCCAGGTGATTCTAATAGACAGCAGAGGTGGAGTATCACTATTCTACCTGAAGCCTGTCCACACAGAGATAGGAAGCTCAAGGGAATAAGAACACCTAACACTTAGCAGCATGTCCAAGGAGCTCAGGTCAAACAGTATCTAAAATGCCTCCGTCGGCTACACTTCTTTAAGTGCTAAAATTTCAAATCCTCCAGGCACTTCATAAAGACCACAGCCCTTTCTTTTCTCCCATACATGTACAATTCCAGAAACTACAAATGAACAAGGCCAAAGGAATAAACTTACACTTGTGAATAGCTTTAGATACAAGGGAACTTAGTTTGAATTCTCATGTTTAACATAGAAAAGCAAACTTGTTAAAAAGCATTCTCTAAGCTGAAATTCAAATCCACGAAGATTTTCTGCAGTTTTATCACATGATATCTTTTGTAGGACACGTCTGAAAAAAAAATGGAAGAAAAATTACTGAAGCTTTCAAGCAAATTAGAGAATTTCATTAACACACAAAACCAGGAAGCAGATCTAAACAAAGTAAAGCATATAGAAAATAAACTGTCCAAAAAGATGAACCAACTGGAAAAGCATATCTGGGGTGAATTAGAGAAAATGCAGAATGAATATCAATCAGGTGAGCAGATACCTTTGATTAAGTAAAGAACATCTGTCCTTTCCTATCCAGTCCCTCAGGGTTTTTCTACTTTGAGCTAATGGCCAGGGATCAATCTTGTCATTAGTGAAGTGACATCCTTTGTATTGAATTCGACTTTCCTAAATATCCGATAGAATGTCAGCATACCACCGGAAGGTAGGTAAATATGTAAATGCACTTTCTCATTCACACTTGGCAGTGTCACAAGGTTGCCATTGCCGTGAGATTTTTTTTTTTTTGCTAAGATCATAGAATTGTAAAATTGTTAGACTTGGAAAGTCCTTGCAGATCATCAAGACCTGACTTGTGGATGTCATGAAATTAGGAGCCTAAGTCAAATGTCCCTCACTGAACTGCAGGTAATGAGCCTGGACAGTTGTCAAACGGGAGACCTGACCTTTAGAAGTAAGAAAGAGAGATGGATGCTTTGCTTCTTAAGGAGGCTAATGGCAGCAGTGTCAAGCTGAGCTAACTTCAAAGAGGATTAATTTGAAAGGCTCATCTAATTTGTCAAAGGGAAAGACAGGGGGACAGTTGCTGTGGGGCTGCCATCTGCCTTGAGCCACAAATCTGACAGAATTACCAGGAACCAGGAAGGTTCCTTTATGAGAGACAGCCTCAACTCATTTTCTGTCCTCTAGATCTCAGAAAAATTCATGGAAATTCTACCAAATTTTGGTCCTGTATGGAGATGCCTTAGAGGTGTCTCATTTCCTGCCTGGAAATCAGGCCCTCCCCCCTCTTCCCCACCAATCTCCACCACCAAATCAAAGGAATGAATTATTTGGCCAAGAATCCTGTCCCAAACTTAACTGACCATTCTTTTAGGGCCCTGCTTGCTACGTAGCTACCAGAGGTTGAATTTACTCATTCTGTTAGTACAACTCCTGGATGAAATGAAGAGCAGTTTGCAAACTACATGTTTCTGCGTTTTACTAAATGGGAGTTTAGCAAATGGGGACTCCCAACTAATGGTTTGCTCTTTTACGCCTTTTAAGAAAAATGTGTTGAGAAATGACTATGTGAAAGCCTCCAGTGAATAAGAAATGGGCTGTACCCTGAGAAGCTTGAGGTCTGGTGGTCATGAGTGGCTAGACTTGCATAAGAGAGATACAAAGTGCTGGCGCCAGGGGCAGGGGAGCTGCCTGCGAGGGACCATTCCTTAGGTCCTTCAAACAGGCTGCTTTCAGAGAAGGTTTAAAGTTTCATCTGTGGCCTTTACCTTCAATTTGGTAACAAGAATAGAAAAAGGGACCATCCAGATTTCTTGGCAAATGTACAGAAAGAAGATATTTTAAATTTCTCTCTTGAAATACAGAATTATTTCATTATAATTGAATTTTCACAATGAAGACAGATACAAGTGGAAACTGTTGCTAATGCATATTCATGACACAAGAAATAAATTATTGTACATTTTTAGACTGGTCTTAGTGGAATTTATTATGCTTTGAATTAAACAATGATCAATTATGGCAGGACTGCTGATCAGCAACTTTTGTTAAAAAATTTAAAAGTTCCAATACATTGTTTAGTTTCAGTGTACTTATTTTCATATCCTCTTTCAGGATTTAAATCGATTTATGACTCTCTCAACTCCCTCCAACGAATACAAAAAACAAAGATGGATTTAGAGAAATATAAAGTACAGAAAGACCTAAAGAAATTGCAGCGTAAGATAGTGGAACTCCAGGAAGTATAAACTTTCCATCATCTTCTTTTTCACCAGCTGATGGAGTGGTTTGTTGGGAAAAGTTGGCGAAAAGAAAGTTACTATCTCTGGGATGTTTACTGCTTCATTTCTTAGCACCTTTTTAAGGAGATGAATGTACCAGGAAACCCAATAAAGCAAAGAAGCTTTAAGATGTCTTCATTAATTTATTAGTGAAAAAATTAAGGAGTTTCTTTCCATACATGCCTTTTATATTTTTATTTGCCCACAATCTGCATATTGTACATAATTGAGTGAAGTAGGGCTGGTGTAATATATTAAAGAATGGCAGAAACTGTGGAAAACTGGAGACCACTTACCTGTCTAAAAATAATAGCAACTACACCGTTCCAGTCTATTATTTACATGCATATAATCCATTATTGCTAAAAATTTTATTTTTAAAAGAAGCCGGAAATCTGGTTTTATATGAAACGATTTATAAGCATTAGCAACTAGTTCAAAAAAGTTCTTAAACTATGAGGAAATGTTTGTGGAGCAGATACAGTCAAGCAAACTGTCAGATTGCAAATTCTGATCTAGAGGTTTTAGTTTTCTAACAATCCCAATATTTACAGCAAGTCTAACTTATGCATACTTGGAATATTCACTTGTTGTACTCATTATGTATCAGAATTGTAAGCAAGTAAGAGTTAACAATGTAAAATAAAAGAATACAACAGTTTCCATGAAAAATATCCAACATAATTTTATCTTGGTGCTAAATTCAGAAATACTTCAAAAATAGTAATTAGGACTTCCTAGGTGGCACAGTGGTTAGGAATCTGCTTACCAATGCAGGGGACACGGGTTCGATCCCTGCCCCAGGAAGATCCCACACCCTATGGAGCAACTAAGCCCGCAAGCCGAAACTATTGAGCCCGTGTGCCGCACCTACTGAAGCCTGCGTGCCTAGAACCTGTAATCTGCAACAAGAGAAGCCGCCGCAATGAGGAGCCTGTGCACCACAATGAAGAATAGCCCCCTGCTCTCTGCAACTAAAGAAAGCTCACATGCAGCAATGAAGACCCAATGCAGCCCATAAATATTTAAATAAATTTAAAAAAAGAGCAAAAAGGAAAACAATTTTTAAAAAAGTTTAAAAAAATACTAATTAGTCTCCCATAAAATTAAAATATTTCTAACTTTTGTAGATACAAATGTTAAATGGAGAGCCTGGTACTGGCTGGTAAAATCATGAAAAATAAAAACAAACTATTCATATTGATGAGGAAAGTGAAACTTCCATGCTTGTAATTGTTTACTCTCCTCTATCTTGCAAAGGCCTGCTCGCCACTCTCAGTTAAACAGTAAAATGAATTAGTAAGAGTAATCAGATAAGGGAAGACTGTCTTGCTCTCAGGCACCCCCCCCCCCAAGCCTTTGTTTGAGACCCTTTGCACATAGACTTGTTAAGTGACCATTAACTTCAACCAGCAACCAATGTGAGAATGCAAATTGTGACCTTAGTCCTGATAGGAATGGAATGTCCGGCTCCTACAAGTTGCTATTAGGACCCCCTACTATGTGCATAACCCATGGCAACTCCCGCGCTATGTAACGGCCCCTGACCTATAGTAATTTGTAGCCAATCAGTTTGTAGCAATTATAGCTGTATGTTTTAACCTATGTAAGGAGAAGACTCCCCTGAAACGGGGCCCCCAGAATTTTGGAGCGTTAGCTCGTCTGGGTCCGCCGGCTCAATAAACCTGAGTTCTCCAACTCTCTGAGTGTTGTGCTTGGTTTCTAGTGGGATCAGTTCTTTTCTGCAACAATATCATACACTATGTAGAAAAATGTGTACTCTCTTACATTATTGGGGAGTCTACAAATTGGTACAATAATTTAAAGGGCAATTTGGAAACATCTATTAACATTTTAAAATGTATGTAACCTTTGACCCTGGAATTCTACTGCTAGAAATTTATATTACAGGAGGGGGAAAAAAACCTTCCAAAATGTGGAAAGATATATGAACAAGTATGCTCATTATAGCACCATTTCTTGTAGTAAAAAAAAAGAAAAACAAAAAAAACTGAAAACTACCCAATTAAAAGGAACTGACTGATGAAATTAATGATATCAATAACAAATGCTATCCAACCCTTAAAAAAAAGAACACAGAAAGATATCCAAGATACACTGGTAGGTAAATAAATCAAGTTGCAAAGCTATACGGATGTGATCCCACCTTTGTCAAAAAATATTTTAAAATAAGTTAAAATACACATACTACAGTATGCTAAAAAAAAAAAAGAATTTACAGTAGACTAACAGTGACTGAATTATGAAGAATTTTGTTTTCTACATTAAGCAATTATTAATGCTTTCACATTATTACAATATATCTGTTTCCAGTAAAAATATGTTTTAAAAAAACAACCACAACAACAAACACACTACGGAGCGCAAAGAGTAACTAAGGGTTAAATTAGAAATTCACACAGATCAAGAGCCAAGTCATCTCACTCAGACCCACACTTTATTCTACACATTCAGCAACAGAAGCAGTGACAATATACAGCAAATAGGAAAAAAAAAAGTTGATTCAGTTTTTCCCTTGTAAGCAAAAGTGCTCTAACTTGTAATTCAAATAATAGCGCAAGATCAAGCCAAAAGCTTTCCCAGAATGGGTCTTTTGTATTGGTGCTGACAGGGTAGAACCATGTAGAACTGAATGTAAGGCAAGCAAGTAGGGGCTCAAAGGATCCTCTGCTAGAATTCTCTTGCTCAGGATCCCAAGTTGGGGTGTTCGGAGGTTTGCAGACTCTAGATGGCCTGAGAACTATGCCTAGTGAGAAGATGGATACACATTTGTTGGGCCTAAAGCCTGTACAGTTATAATTTGTTGTTGATGTCCTGTCCTGATGAGTAGCCATGGTAGTCTGTAGGAATATTCCTGGAAGCCTTTGCTATCTTAGGACAGCAGCAACTTAACTCCAAACAGAAGTGACTGTGAACAACATACATATAACCCTGGAACTCAAATGTATCCCCAACTCCACTTCACTTTAGCTGGATCCAAAGATGTCCACAGCCACTCCAAGGGCAACTGACATCAGCAGAAGTGGGGGTGGAAAGAGTGGTCTTAATCAATGGACTTATTCTAGTTAAAATACAAATTTTACAACAATCTTATAAACACATTGGTAAAGCTCACATAAGTGAGGGGCCCTGTCGCTCAAGAGCCGTCATTTCACAATAAATTCACCTCTGCTAGGGGGACCAGCAGAACACTGGGTTTCCCTCCTTTTGCATTTATTCTGCCACAGATCCAAAAAGATGACAAAAATGAACAATCCCTCTGGAGAAGCTCAGGTACATGGCGTTTTGTTCTTTGCCAAACACCAACACTTCATCCTCTGGGAAATGTCAGACTTCTCTCCCCACAAACACAGGAGAAAATCTGAGCATGTTCAAAGTATTTTGCTTCCCTATTGAAGATGAAGGACAAATCCCTCACCTTCTGTTACCCAGGTAACCTCCTTCTCAGCCCCACTGCGAGGTGGATATGCCCACCACCTGAGAGCCAGGACAGCAATAAGGGTCAAGGTCAAAGAAATAGCATCCCCAGAGTGCTCTGGACACCACCAGCTCTCCCCTTTTCTGCAGAAAGTTACCAAACATCGTTTCCCTTCTATGGGAGACCAATAATATCAGCAAGTAGCATCCAAAAACACCAAGAAGGAAAAACTTGGTCTATAATGTACATGTTTTTACCTTATAAATGGGGTCTCCAAGCTTTTGTGAGATATTAACTTTTATATTTTCAAAGCCTTCATTCATTCATGTGCTAGGCACTGGGGATACAATACAGCAGGGCTCCCCAAGTCCCCGGGCCTCGGACCAGTATCGGTCTGCAGCCTATTAGGAACCGGGTGGCACACCGGGAGGTGAGCAGCAGGCAAGCAAGCAAAGCTTCACCTACCTCTCCATGGCTCACATCACCACCTGAAGCATCCCCACCCCACCTTTCACCCCGGTCCGTGGAAAAATTGTCTGCCGTGAAACCGGTCCCTGGTGCCAAAAAGGTTGGGGACCACTGCAATACAGAACAAAATACACATGGACCCTGCCCTTAGGGGACTTATAATCTAGTGCAAAAGACCAACAATCAAACTTGCAAATACCTGGACAAGTAAAGAATGTGATGGGAGCACGTGGGAGAGGCACTGAGCATACACATGGGGCATTAGGAACAGGGGTCTTTCAGAAGAAGGGAGATCTAAATTGAGACCTCTAAAGTATAAACAGATGATAGCTGAGGGGAAGGGGCTTGACTGGTAGAGGTGGGAGCTCAGGCAGATGGTGCAGCCTAAGCAAAGGCCTGGAGGCCAAAAGTATGGGGCCCATGCCAGTAACCGAAGAAGTTCAATGCGGTCAGAACCTAAAGTGTGTGTGGTGGGAGATGGGGGAGGGAGAGTGGGGGAGTGAGCAGGAAAGGAGAAAACTGGAGAAGTTAGAGGAGTAGGGTGTCTGGTCACAAAGGGCCATATTAACCCATGTTGAGGAACTTGTGCCTTATCTTCAGGGCCCAGAGTAGCCTTTGAAGGATTCTGAATAGGAGAGTGAAATTACTCGACTTGCATTTTAGAGAAATCCCTCTGGCTGTAATGTAGAGAATAGATTACAGGCATAGTGGAGAAACGAATTTGGATGGGACAGGAGGGAGATAACGTGGGAGACAGAGGATAATGATGTCAGTTTTAAACTAACTGATTTGAAGATACTGATGGGCTGTCCAAATGGAGCGTCCTGTGATTAGTGAGACACAAGGACCTGGAATGTGAGACAAAGAGCTGAACTGAAGATTTAGCACAGAAATGTTAGGGGACTTATGAGTGAGAAAGGAAGAGACTGCCTAGACTTGGGAGGGGTGGGTGTGTGAGACACGAAAATTACAGTGAGACACACAGACCAGGGAAGAACCTGATGACACCAACACCTAAGGAACAGGCAGACGAGGAATCTTGGTGAGTATATGGAGACAGCAGTAAAGTAGGAGAGGAAGTATCATAGTTTGAGGGTTTCAATCTTCCCTGGGAGTTCCTGCTGCCTCATGGTGTAAACCATCAACTTGGAGTTCTACCAGTAGTGCTTTAAGACTGAGGTTAGCTCTCTGCCTGTCAAAGAGGCCGCTGTCCTATAACATAAACTTGAAAGTTGGGTGTATTACACAACTCAATAGAGAAAGGTCATAAATTCTTTCCTGACTGCCCTTCCATATAAAATAACTGTGCTGCATCTTCTCAGACGCAGAGAGGATGGTGGGCCCTCCCAGACAGAGGCAGGATTATCACCAGGAAAAAAACATTAGGCTATTTTGGCCCCTACCCAGCTTGGCATCTCCCTCTTCAGGAGATTCCAGTCACACACATTTGTGGTAAAGGTTTGCTGTTTAAGGTCTTCTCTTTATTATACAGTCATGAAATTTTCTAACTCCACAGACTAAACTTCCATAAGCCCATGTTCCTTGGTAGAATTTTCCTACTTCATTTCCAGAAGACATTTACACGTGTGATGTGAGTAAAAAACGATTGATGTACTCAGCAGGATGTCATAAACCAGGCCCTCTATTACAATCCCCAGAGACAAAAACTGAGAAAACAGAGGGAAAAAAAAATCCTAACTTCTACACTGAGAAGTCTGGAGAGATCTTGAGGTCTGACAGATCTGAGTTTAAAGCCAGAACCACCAATCACTATATGCGCAACTTTGGATATGTTCTCTAACTTTGGAGTCTTAGTTCACTTATCTTAAAATGGGAATAACACCACAAAGAATTAGAAAAACATGTATTAAGCTATTACCAGGTATTAGAGACTGCTCTAAGCACGTTACCTGGATGAACTAACTCATTTAATCCTCCAGATACCTGTTGCTAAGGCACGGAGAGATTAGGTAATGCATGTAAGTATGAAGTGCTACGCATAATGTAAAGTGCTGCCGGTACGAAGTGGAGCCAGAATTTGAACTCATCAGTACAAAGAATTTGCTTTTAAACATTCTGCTATATTGTTTCTCTAAATATACGCAGACCAGCTAATGCAGTGTCTGATCCATTACAGGTATTGTACTTGATAAATGGTACTGATTAATAATAATAAAAAGAGCTTTTGATCGTTATGGAAAAAAAGTAAGTTCCATGGCACTCTTTTATGCAACTCTGAATCAAATCAGTGTTGTTCAAAAGGTCTTTGTACTATGTATATTGGCTTGCAATAAACCTAGCAATTGACCAGAGCAGTAAGAAGTACAAAATATAGACTTCTCCTGGGACAAAAGGATAATGAGGACGTATTCCTCTATTTTAAAAGCGCTTCTTACTGTCTCTGGGGAGGGAGGCTGACAGCTACAGAAACATTATGGACACGGACTGGAGGCAGGCAAGGTGCTGGTGCCAGTGCGCAGTGAAGCATACTTCTTCCATAAGCTCTGGCCACCAAGAGCAAACCCAAGAGCTATTATGCCAAGTCAAATTCATTAGTATCCAACTACCAGATGCTTCTCCCCAAAAGTTATGTACTACATTCACAAGGGAAACACTCAGGGATGGACTTCAAGCGCGCAGGGCCTACACGGAAGCAAGGGAATGGTGCTGGATAAACCTCCTGCAACCCAAAGCCACTCATAAACCAAGGAGCCTACCTAGTCTTTACACCTAAATTCCATTGCTTATTACTTAAAGGCTTTTACGAATTCACAACAGCAACAAAATAATCCTCAGAAAGAACAAATACCCACCCATGTGCTTTTGTGGATATCTGCTCTGCAAGGATTGACTGCTAACTATGGTGAGCAAGATTTTTCAAAGCCAAAAAGTGCTAGGTACCTAAGACACAGGAGGGCCAAAAGAAAGCTGTTGGATGAGAGGTTAGAAAAAGAGGTTAGAAGAGAGGTTAGAAAACCAAGGTCTGGCACTTGTGATGTTATCAAAGATTAACTGAAACAATTAGCTCACTACTGGCCTCAGTTTTTATCAAGTTCAAATCTAACAAGGGTGGAGGATTCCTTATCACTGCATAAGTTTAAATTTGCATGTAAAGCTGGAGAAAAAATTAATTTACAAAGTTAGTCCTTTGGAAGAGGTTCCCTTCCTCCTAAGGTTCTTCCTAGAATTCAGATAGTGGTACCAGGTAAATGGTAGCATCAGAATACACCTTGGAAGGATAACTGAGTCAGTCACAATGACACACACCTTGACTCATTTACATTTCTTTGAGGTGGCAGTAATTATTAACAAAATTTGACAATAATATTGGAAACGATCTTGGGGGCCACATACTGTTTGCCTAAGAACATAGACAATTTAGAGTGAATCTGAGCTCGCCTGTGCTCTCTCTCTCTGTAAAACGAGGATAATATCTACTGTAAAAAAAAAATTATGTGAGAATAAAATGAGGTGACAGTGTAAAGAGCTTGAAACATAGCAGGCATTCTCTCTACTCCTGCCTGTAAGTCCCTGACTGCCGAGGCCCAGGGCAGTACAGACTACTACCTCATAAGCATAAAAAGCTCCTCTGCTGAAGCAATTGGTACAGTACCAGATCCTCTGCAATGCTATATCTTACTTGGGCTTTCTTAGACGCTACTTGAAGTGCATAAAAGCTTACTGCTGCCTATGTATTTCCCAATGTTCATAGGTATTCACCATTGCCTAAATTTGGGTGAGTTAATAAATTACTGTGAACCCAGTTCTTTGACAGAAAGCCATCCAACCATATACCGAACACTTGTTCTGAGGCACTATAGGGCTGACATCAGGCAATTTCGAAATATATTTATTTCTACCTTATTGAAGCTGCTTATGACAATATAAATTTGCCTTCTCAGCAGTGCTTATTCTCTCAAATCTCCTTTTTTCCACACAAACTTCTGTTCCATTTGGCTCTTCTCTTATGCCCAGAGACACTTATGTCTCAAACATAAGAGAAATTAACACTGCCAGGAATGCACACGGGCAACAAAACAAAAACAAAAAACCCCTCACGTAACTCAGTCTGCCAAGATAGAACCTGCAGTTGTCTTTTTTCCATACCACCTGACTTCTTTCCAGGCTAATTTCCAAACTTCTGAAGCCAGCAAATATTCTTCACATAGAAACTATTTGTATACTATTTTCTCTTTTTTTTGTATACTATTTTCCCTTTCTTGAGTATTAAATTGGACAGAACAATTAAGATTAGAACTTTTAAACTAGAATATGGTGGTTTTCCAAAATAACTCCTGATCACCTGATACTAAACTTTGCAGCATTTTTTCTCCAAAGAGATTAAGCAATAACCATACTTTATATGCTCAAAGGGATGGAAATGACATTAAAAAGGCAAAGTCTTAGAAACTCCAGTTATTTAAGCCATCTGGAAGTCAGGTAATCCAACAACGTGCATATCCTACTAAATGGGTGGTCCTTCTGAATGAAGTATATAACCTATTTCGCATTTAGCAGTTACACGTAATACCATTCACTTATTCATAGAAGCTGGCTTCCATTATTCTCAAAGTGCAGGTCTACTTTTCTTAAGGTCTTAGTACCTAGAACTGATTACCCACCTTTCTACAGTGAGGTCTCTTTGAAAGGAGGTTCTACCCTAAGAAATTTTATACGCACCAATGGTGGGGGGGGGGGGTGGTGGGAGGGAAGGTAAGGGACAGCCCAGCTGTTCACTGAAAACCAGAGTTGCTGCTTTGCAGGTGCTGCACCAAGCCGTTTATTTCAGTGTTTTGCTTTAGCTCATTTTGGACTTGAAAAAGTTTGGTGGGCTTACAATAGAATGCTTCCATTAGAAATCTAGCTCAAGGCCCTGATCTTACATTCACATTAAAAACTAAAGGCCAAGAGATAAGACTTATCCAGTCACATCCCCATTCAAAACTGAAACTCACTTAGGTTTTGAGAATATAATCCAGTGCAGTCTCTTTTAAAGAGAATTAGAGAGAAGCATAATACTTAATCAGCTAAGTTGGAGATGCTGTGATGTAGGTAGAAGGTTGAGTGGGAATAGTTCAGATGCTACTACAGAAATCAACGGCCACATATTCCTAAGAGTCAAATACTTTTGACACGTATATTTTCACAGTAACCATTTTCAATAACTCATTATCATTATATGATGACTCCTTTTTGGGCAACAATTTAGATGATGATCCTCAGTTTGAGTTATCTGGTGAAATTCAAAGTCAAAGGTATGTGCAGTCATTTTAACAGTTTGCACAATGAGCAATGTAGTAATTTTCTACTGCTGCCCTAACACATGACCACAAACTCAGAGGCTTAAAAACAACATACATTTATCATCTTACAGTTGAGTCAGAAGTCCAACATGGGTCTCACCAGGCTACAAAGTTCCAGCAGGGCTGCATTCCTTTCTGGGAACTCCCCAGGAGAAAGTTTCTTGTTTTCTCCAGTTTCTAGAGGCTGCACTGATTAACACGGTTGGTGGCCCCCTTCCTCCATCTTCACAGCCAGCAGTGTTGAATCTCTCTGACCTCCCGTTGTCACATTTCTCTCTCTGACAGGCGCTCTACCTTTAAGAACTCTTATGATTAAACTGGGTTTACCCAGATAATCCAGGATAATCTCCCCATCTCGAGGTCCAAACACTTAATCACATCTGCATAGTCCCTTTTGCCACGTAGTCACAAATTTCAGGGATTGTTTGGGGCATGGACACCTTAGTGGACCATTATTCTGCCTGCCACAAGCAGAAATAACAAGACAAGCATTTTTTTTCATTACCCATCTTCTCTCCAGAAAAAATATAACTTGAATATGCTTTTAACATAGGTATTATATGCAGGGAAAGTATGTGGTAAAGCATGAAGCCCAAATGAACTTCTGTACTGATTCAAATTCATGCAAGATCGTGACATACAAATTATTTCAACAGTCCAGTGATGTTATATGTAACCCAATGCTTTTCTCAATGGATACTCCAATTTTAATTATCCCTCTCCTGGCATCATTTCCCTTCACTAAAACAAAAAGGTATTTCAATTCGAAGATCAAAATACAAAAAAAACATATTTCAAACATTTCATAACACTGTTAAAGCGATACTATTCTTAAATTTCTTACTTCAAAACATCGTGAGATCTAAAGATAATTTAGCATTTATAAAAAAATTATAGTTGTGTAAGGTATTTAGTTACATCAGAATTTAAAATACATATTGCTATTCAAAAAAGTCCCTAATCAGTCAAAGAAAGGAAAAACCCATTATTAGATAGCACGGGGACAGCTAGAGTAGTCTTTAGGTGCAATAGATCTTAAGTGACTATATTTTCTAAACCAAAAATGATGTATATACTCTAAATAAGGGAATTTTTTGACTTTTTACTTTATTTGTATAAAAAGTCTTAAAATAAACATATATACACATATACAAGGAAAGATCACTGTACCTATACCTGATATACAAATGTATCTTTCTAACATACAAAAACAAAGGCAAAAGAAAAACCTCTCCTGCAAATTGAAGGTCAGTTTATAACCAGCAGCTGAGTGCTATGCCTTATAACAAGCAGTATGAGAGCCTGAGAAGTTTTCTACCCATTAAAACTAAAGTGGGAAAAAGCAAGACCTGTTCCGAGACAAGGGTCAACTTTTCCAAAACAAAGTTTCCACATTTTTTAAGCACAAAAACTGACATGAATCTGCAAGACACACTGACTCATACATAAAATATATTCATTTTTGTCCTCCTATAAAATTTCCCCAAAGTGGATATCAAATTTTCTCTGGAGCAACCAAATATGTATCTTTTTATATTCATATATTATTTAACATTAAATATTTACCTAATGTTTCATACTGGTGTAAATAGCCACATCTTTTAATTCCTTTAATGTACAACCTGAGTATTTCTATCCAATCCTGTTTTGTGCAGAGTCCCAGATTAAAGACAGTTTGTCAACTCATTTTGTAAAGTGAAAAAGAGGATAGCACTTTAAGGTTGTTTTTTAAATCCTGACCAGAAATTAATACAAGGGACACTTTAAGAAATATGACAAGTGATCCCAAACGGACTGTGCTCCAAAAGTTTACTCATAAGCTAAAATGTATTTTTCCTACAGGAAATGACTATCAAATGCCAAGTCAGCCTATAAACATCTAATTAATCAATAATAGCCAAATAATAAACAAAAACTCACAGAAAATGCACTACAATTCTCAAAGAAATAATGAAAATAATGAAATAATACGAATGCTAAATATACATCAGGAAATAATTTTTAATGTAATCTAATTAAACTTACATATAAACTCTGAACAATTTCAGCTGCTTTTAAAGTCCTTAGAATCTGGTAACACTGATTCACCTCAGATTTTCTCTGCTTTAAGCACGCTATTTAGCACCACTCTCCTTTATGAACTGGGAGTAAATGACAATGCTGAAAACACTTATTAGCACACGTCTGGCACAAAGTCGGCTCTGCATAAATTATACGGTTAGAAATGATTGAGGCTCACCATAACTGTGAGCAATTTGAAGAGAAGCAACAAACAAAAGAGAGGATACATGTACATCTATGCAAAAAAAGAATTACCTGAGATAGTATTAACTAAGGTATTCTCCAATCTTCGTTTCTAGAAAATCTGGGTCTGAGGCTCCTGGAGGCCAGAACTAGGCAATGGAGTCCAAAGGTTATTCCTTGGTTATAGGCTTGGAGCAAAGGCTAGCCAAGTTCACACTGTAGGTGAAAGTGACTTTGTGAAGCAAGTGACAGCCCAGAAAGCAAATGGAGAGCAAGAACTGACTCCAAACTTGTAAGCAGAAGGATACCGTCCACTGAAACAGTTCGATAGTTGTGAGGACAGCAAGAAATGGGCAGAGAATGGCAAGAGCTTGATCTTATTAAAGAAAGAAGTAAAGGGCAGGATCATCACTGGATTAATCCAGTGGTTCACAAATCTGAATGGCCCAACAATAGAATTTCTCAGGCCCGCCTTTAAAATGCAGAGTCCTAGCCCTCATCCTTAAAGACTCAGACTGAATAGGTCTCAACGATGATAATACTCAGCCAAAAGTAGGGATTCACCACTTAACAGTTAGTTCAATAGATTAACCTGTGGAGTAAAATTTAATTACAGAATATTATCAACTTGTATTATCTCACAAAGTAACACTGTGAAGCTGCTGGTTTAGAAAAACCACATGCATAAATTATACCACTCATTTTCATACAATAAATATGTAAATATCTGAAACATTTTAAAACCACAAATCCAAAGTAAGTGACACACGGTTTCTTCAAATTAATATAAAGCACTCTTTGAAAAAATAAAACAAAATAGGAAAATGTACTTTCAAGTTTTAAAATTTGAAATTCTGAAATTATATCTAATATTGATACTGTAAAGAAAACAAGACACTATTTTTTTTTTTTTTTTTTATTTAAGAAAGTTCATCTTTTCATCATAATTGAAGGACTTGCATGATCGGTTAAATATTGTCAGCATTATTTTCCAAATTTTTTCATTAATTTCTTAAATGCAGCCTTACATGAGTGTTTTGAAATATATAAACATATCCATTAGCAGTCTAAGACTCACCTAACATTTATATTATGCTTCTTCAACAACAGAATCCAAGATGAACCACTAGTAAAACATTATAAGATTATCTGGATTTTAGATGAGTTGGTCTGCTGAACTCTAGAATTCACAGAAATAATTAAATCTTTAAATTTGTTGTTTAACAAATAAAATTCTGCATTGTGCTAATCTGCTTTTGCATATTATTTAGCAAATGGCTATTAATGCTTTAGTGTAAGGGATTACAAAAAAAAGTCCTATTGTGCACCATGCAAGACAGAGAAACTAATGATTTACAAATAACTAACGAACAACTAAGGGAGTCATGGTTTTTTCTTTCATTATAGACGTCTCAAATTAAAGTTATATTAAGATAAGTTTATGGAAAATTAAATCCCTAGCTTAAGAACTTAAATGTTTTAAGATTAAAAAAAGGAATGGATGATTATAACTATAGTTTTTTTAAATGCTGCTTTGGGGAAAAGTCTTGATTCTCTGTTTCATTATCTCTAATAGCTTTTTCTTGGCTTGCTTACTATAAGATAAAGCATTGTTATTGTGAGGACAATTTCTGATTCAGTTCCAATGCTCTTGTGTCTCCGTGAGTTTTGGCATTGTTCACCAGCACCTGTGGAAAATTGCATACAGGACTATGTTAGTATTTTCTTTATTAACAAAACCTATATTTAGATTCATAGAAGCCAAATAAGCCAAAGGGCTGCAGGCAATATCAAACTACACAAGAAAAAGTGACTATGTGCAATCTTTCTGTCAGTTTTGCTGAAATAAACTGTTCAACCAAAGCTAACATCAGAGGTAAGCACAATTTATTCAAATGCTCAATAGTATAGATGTCAACATTTTGATTGCTACCACTGCCAGCACTGCATAACGTTAAAGGTTTTGTCTGGCGGCTTTGCTTACAATACTGTCCCTTCTAAACCCTTACCCCAGAAGACCATTTTATGCATAGACTTGTCCAAATGACATTGCTCTCCTTTAAAACCACAACTTAAGATCAAGGCTTGATGTTCTAAGCTCTATTAAGAACCTTTCCGTAATTTTCAACAATTCTACAAACTAGAAGCTTTAATTTCAGTTGCTCATTTGATTACTAAAACATTTTTTGGTTGTTCATTTTCAAACACTTTGAAGGGTCTGAGATGTTGCTCTATTTACAAGCTAACAAATTAGCCTGCCCCAGTTTCAGGAATGTTACCAGATGACATGGGACACCTGGGTCAGGGTCAAATGTCTTTATCATTCATGGTGTAGCAAACGACACGGTTATGAACATATCTGCATCTGTTCCCCTCACCGTCTAAGTCTCACAGGGGTGACATGGATGTATACACATATACAGTGGGTTACATGACAAGAGGGGAACCCTAGGTTTAAGCCTAGGAGCCCTGGGGACTTGAATCTTTTATAATTGGCAGTAAACATGCCTGCCCTTCGCTCTGGAGGGAGACACTTATCTCCATCTCTCAAGGCTGTGGGTGTTAAAAAAAAAAAGCTTCTCATTAATTTTCACTGTGTTTTTAAAACCACTGGCTGAAGTTATAAGAATTTTAACCCAATACATGCTTACATACTCTACCTTTTTAAAAAGAATACACACACACACAGCTGACTCTTGAACAACATGCAATTACAGATGAAGACCCCCTATATGCTCAAAAATCCACATATAATTTATAGTCAGCCACCGGTATAGGCAGTTCCTTGGTATCCGTGGATTCAACCAATCAAGGATCGTGTAGTACCATAGTATTTACTACTGAAAAAAAATCTGAGTGTAAGGGGACCCACACCATTTATTTAAACTTGCATTCTTCAAGCGTCAACTGTATATGTTTATATATTTAGAAACCAGAGCCGTCCCATGAGAAGTGGAGCAGAAACTGTCATATGCATTTTATAGAAAAGACAATAGGAAGTAAAATAATTTTTCCAAAGATAACATGAACATCCCATTAAATTCTGCTACTTCTAAACCTATCTTATCTACCTAATTGTTTCCACTGCAATGGGCATAAGAAATACTACAACCAGAACCCAGAGACTTCATCTATCTTTTCTTATGCTACATAGCACATCAGGAAAATGTATTTCCTACAGGTTAAATCAGTGGTTCTCAACCAGGTGGGACTACACCTCAGATATGATTTGCCAATGTCTACAAGACATTTTCAGTTGTTATCAGCTGGGTGGAGGGAGGCAGACAGTGTTACTGGCATTTAATGGTTAGAGTGGTTAGGGATGCTGTTAGACACCTACAACGCACAAGACAGCAACCCTCGGCCCTCACCCAACAATGGTCCAAGATGAAATATCTCTAATAAAATCAATGCCTTACGTCAATGAGCTCGTAGTCATTTTTGGCATGTAAGTGTCTCAGAAGGTACCAACGTGCAGTTGAAACAATAGATTTGGGATACCCAGGCTGATACACCACTCTCTCCAAAAGTCGCCGTGTCTCTCTGGGAAAAAGATATTTACTTTTAGTCCAAAGCATATGAATTAATATATTTCATATACTAGTCTCACACACACATTATCTTTCTCATTCTTTTGCAGACGATGTGTTGATTACTTCGTGAATTTTTTATCTGTGTAACAAAAAAGGTAATAATAATGGTTAACATTTATTAAGTATTTATCACGTGCTATGTAGTATGCCAAGTGCTTCACACATATGGTCACATTTAAGATTCACAACCTTGTAAGGTAGGTTGTTACTATTCTCATGTTGCAAATAACTAAATTAAGGCTCTTCCCAAATAAAATGGGAAAGTGACCCCTATTTCATGAGCACTTCTGACTGCTCTACTTCTAATCCTTCTTAAAGGTAGGCAGAAAATAAATAATACAAAGATAATATAGAGTGGAACAAGAAGAAATGTTTAACATCTACACTAGAGGCGAAGTGTGTAATGTCAGGCTTTTAGTATATGTTTTTAAGAACGTGTACAATATGTGAATCTATGTAATAACAGGCTGATTTACAGTTGTGTTCTAATTTTCTCTTTCCAAATTTACCAACATCTATGACTCCAAAGACTTCTGTATGGGTAGAAACAACACAAACTGTGGTAACTTCAGAACTGCTGAACAGGAAGATTTTGTAAGGAGCAATTGGTTTGAAGCAGGAGCTAAAGAGCATCTCCTAAAGACGCTTTTACATAGGAATCACACAGTAAAGCACAATGCTTTTTCTTAGGAAGTACGTTTACTTGAGCTGATTTTGGGTGGTGCTACCAGAGATTACAGGAGGTTGGAGGTTAAGGCTCTCTAAGTCATGTATACTGAGCTTCAGCTGAAAGAGTTCATTAGGAAGTTCAAATTATAGCCTAAAAAACTTCTTGGTGAAATTAGCCATATAAGAAGTGGCAAAAATAAATAAATATCAGTAAATGGTACTGGAATGCTAATTAGTCACAGGTCTTAACTCTTCCTTCACTCCTATTCTGTGGTGTTGATGGGACCTTTGCCACATATTTATATGTGTTAAGCTCTATGTCTACAATACCTGTTCTGTTCCAGTAACGTATGCTCCTAAACCACTGTTTTACTGCTTTGTATTATGTGTGACATCCATTAGAGCTAAATATCATTCTCAGAATTTAAAAGTATTCGTGCCTGTTTTTTTATCCATATGACCGTTAAGTAATTTTCTTCGTATTTCTGACCTCACCCCACTTCCAATAAAAAGACTGCTAAAATTTTTACATTTAAATCTGTGAATCTTACTGGATTTCCTAGATATAAAAACCACATTATTTATACTATCTCTGCCTTTTCAATATTTACTATTTTTTTCATAGCTTATTGCCTTGCAAGAACTTATGTCAATCTAGCCTTGAACTTGAGCCTTTGGGGTTTTGTTTGTTTCTAGAATCTATATTTACATCGTCGGCTCATCCTAAAACAGTGAAGAGCAAAAATTCCAAGGACTTCTTCACTTGAAATGCTGTCATGCAAATCTCTCATATTCTCTATCTGTGTACCAAATTACTTTTTTTTTTAAGTAAGACTTTATTTTCCTCCCTATGGGGTTACTAGAATTGACCTTTCCAAAGCAGAAACATATACATGAATAACATCAAAGTTTGTTAAACTAATTCTAAACCTTTGTTTCAAAAAAGGATTAAAAGTGAAAAAACACTTTCATGAAAAAAATGAACAAAGATTCTTCATACCTTGCACCCATTTTGCGGTTGAATTGTAACAAAGCTTGTATAAGGACAGCCAGTGGACAAAAGCAAAGTTTCAAGGCCTCAGTTGTAGCTTCTTGAACCAAGGATGGCCAGTGATGATTGGAAATATTAGCCTATAACAATAAATGACAAATATTAAATAATTAAACATTTCACACGTTTATTTTAAAAAATGCAATCAGCCCTTATTTGCTGAGTGCCTACTTGTCCAAGTTGCCATGCAAATGCTACAGGGAGAAAAATTCTACAAAATGATTAAGATCTGGTTTCTGCCCTTAGGGAACTACAAAACAAGGCTAACAGGGATTAAGGAAGGTTTCAAAAAGGAGATATCACTTTTTTTTTTTTAATAAATAAATAAATTTATTTATTTATTTATTTAGCTGCATTGGGTCTTTGTTGCTGCACACGGGCTTTCTCTAGTTGCAGCGATCAGGGGCTACTCTCCATTGCAGTGCTTAGGCTTCTCATTGCGGTGGCTTCTCTTGTTGTAGAGCATGGGTTCTAGGTGCACAGGCTTCAGTAGTTATGGCATATGGGCTCAACAGTTGTGACTCGTGGGCTCTAGAGCACAGGCTCAGTAATTGTGGCACACAGGCTTAGCTGCTCCGCGGCATATGGGACCTTCCCGGACCAGGGCTCGAACCCCTGTCCCCTACATTGGCAGGCAGATTCTTAACCACTGCGCCACCAGGGAAGCCAAGATATCACTTTAAAAACACTAAAACATTTGCTAAAAGAAAATGCACTATTCAATTATATGGATGACTGAAATCTATCAATTACTAAGCCTCTAGTCTACCAAATATACAAAACTCAATTTAACATGATTCTTTAACTGGTAGTGATAAATATAAAGTTCCACATTTCAAAAATTATCTAAGGAGAGAAGAAAAACTGAGATGAAATATGTTAATAAAATCCCAATATAGGAAAAAGGTGCAAAGCAGATCAGAGATAAAGAAATTAAATCAAAGTCATCTACTCTGAAAAATGTTTTAAGAATTTCGCTTTATGGGGAAAATGTTATGAAATCATCTATATATTACTTAGATTGCAAACTTTAGTGTTTTATAGTATGTACTGACTCAGAAATAGCATAGATAAGTATTGCTTAAGAAACATTAACTGAGGGACTTCCTAGGTGGCATAGTGGTTAAGAATCTGCCTGCCAATGCAGAGGACATGGGTTCGATCCCTCCCCCAGGAAGATACCACATGCCTCGGAGCAACTAAGCCCATGCTCCACAACTACTGAGCCTGCACTCTAAGGCCTGTGAGCCACAACTATTGAGCCCGTGTGCCACAACTACTGGAGCCCACACACCTAGAGCCCATGCTCTGCAACAAGAGAAGCCACCACGAGGAGCCCCCACTCATCGCAACTAGAGAAAGCCCGTGTGCAGCAACAAAGACCCAACACAGCCAATAATAAATAAATAAATAAATTCATTTAAAAAAAAAACAGTAACTGAAAATAAAATGGTGAACACTCTACTGACTTATGTAAGAAGAAAAATGCATTTAAAATCTTTCACTAAAACCGCAAATGTAACCAAGATTTCATAATTACAGGTATCTAGAATACACATTTTAATAAAGTCAATATAATGAGTGAATACACAGTCCCTTTCAAACACTAAATTATTTTTTTAAAATGTTAGAGTAATAAACTCTGAGTTCAGCACAGGCACTAGTAACTTGTGTCATCAGAAGAGGAAGCTTTAGGGATAATGAATTTGCAAATAGAGACCAGACGTTATGAGGTATCTTCCGTAAAGATGGGAGCAATTGCACCGTGGGTACATCTGGCAAAGAATGTAACGCAAAACCCAGACTAATAAAATTATTCCTAATATATTTTTTAAAACAATAACACAAAATTCTCACTGGTTGCTTTTATAATGCACTCTTTAAATTCCAATAATTCATATAAAGTATTCTGTAGTTAGCCCATATGTTATTATATAATAGTTTCTATATGTAACTGGTATACTAAACAATGCGATTAAAATACACTTATTTTTGTCTCCCATTATGTTTTTAAAATTTATTATATGAGGGAGACTTTTCCTCGTATAATAAGGATGTAAATTACAGTAGGTCCCAAGACTGACATCCATTCACAAACACAGTCTATTAGAATGTTCTCTTCTTTTCAATTCTTCAATCTTCATTCAAAGGTAATATTTACACCCCACTCCATCTCCTCAGCTCCCGGATAAGGTATGCTCACAGACAACAGCACAAGCTTGTTCTCCACCCAACACTCCCACCTTTTCTTACTAATTGCAGTTTCAGGCCTCAACTGAAATATCAGAAGTTTGACTGGTACCATTCTAAGATAATGTCTAGCTCTTTAGGCCTGACAGATATTTAAAGATCTTTTTCTCATCCAGACTTTCCCGGCTTTATCAGAGACTCCCAATTTCGTGGGTAGTCTCTTCGTGGGTAGACCAGCTATGTAACCTGTCGGGCTCAGTGCAAAACACAAAACCAAAACCAAAAAAACATGCAGGGCCCTTTGTTAAAAAACGATGAAGAATTTCAAGATGGCAACTGCAGAGCATCAAGCCCCGTGTGGAGGCCTGTGCACGTGCACAGGGTACGATGCACACCCACGAGGCAGCCCTGCTCAGCTACAGTTCCACTGACCTGGGTGAATGAACTACTCCACTTACTCTCTTCACATGCTCTGACAGTCTGGAAACCTCTAGCTTCCTCTCTGCTGAGATCCCATCACTCCTCTGGTGGCTCTACATGTCAGGATCTAAGATAATTCCTATGCCAGCCCACTATCTCAGCTGGCATCACTCATGCCTGGCTCTGACAAGCTCCAGGAGCAGTGCCGACCCCACACCGCAGCAGCTCTCTTTCACAAGATGGAGAGGACCTTGTATCCAAGCATACACTCCTACCCACTTTTAGGATTCATCCACTGCTGACCACTCTCTCTCCGAAGCATGCAGTCACTTTCTAAACACGAGCAACTCTCTTCCAAGCAGGTGGAGAACCACAGCTTCCGAGGTGTGTGTCAAATACCCGTCTGTGTGCTTCTACACATGTGCCTCCAGGACCTCAGACGTCACACATCAAAGCCACCCTCTCTCTGGCAGCACTCCCTTCCTCACCTGGTGGGCACCTGTGTGTAGAAATGTGCCAGGGAGACAACAGGAGAGGCAACGGCTTCCTCCAAAGAGATTTCCTCACAATCCTCCAACTCTATTCTTCTAATCCTTTTATAGCTTCCTTATAGTCTTCTATCCACTTCATAAATCTGTATCTTGATCTGATCTCTCTCTTGGAATCTGATACTTAATATCGTAGCGGAAACTTTCAGTTTAATAGCCTATTCATATATTACCACACATACAATAGCCTCTCTTAAAACAGTCTAATTTTAATACACCCATCCTCTGCACACTGCCAGCTATTTACCAGAAAAATATGACATCTCCTTATAATAATTGCTGGGTATCAAATCTTGTAACAAGCAAATTAGATGTGGATGGTGCTTTAAAATTTACAAAGGCGAGACAGCAGTATCAAGCAGTATCAGCAGTATTTCGTCTTGTGGAACTGAAAACCACAGCCACAGAAAGATAGGGAAAATGAAAAAGCAGAGGACTTTGTACCAGATGAAGGGACAGGATAAAACCTCAGAAAAACAACTAAATGAAGAGGAGATAGGCACCCTTCCAGAAAAAGAATTCAGAATGATAGTGAAGATGATCCAGGACTTTGAAAAAAGACTGGATGCAAAGATCGAAAAGTTTACCAAAAACCTAGAAGAAGTAAAGAGCAAACAAACAGAGAGATGCAACACAATAACGGAAATGAAAAATACACTAGAAAGAACCAATAGCAGATTAACTGAGGCAGAAGGGCGAATGAGTGACCTGGAAGACAGAATGGTGAAAATCACTGATGCAGAAAAGAATAAGGAAAAAATGAAAAGAACTGAAGACAGCCTAAGATACCTCTGGGACAATGTTAAACACACCAACATTCGCATTATAGGGGTCCCAGAAGGAGACGAGAGAGAGAAAGGACCTGAGAAAATACTGGAAGAGATTATAGTTGAAAACTTCCCTAACATGGGAAAGGAAATAGCTACCCAAGTCCAGGAAACACAGAGAGTTGCAGGCAGGATAAACCCAAGGAGAAACACGCCAAGACATATAGTAGTCAAATTGACAAAAATTAAAGACAGAGAAATGTTATTAAAAGCAACAAGGGAAAAACAACAAATAACATACAAGGGAACTCCCATAAGGGTAACAGCTGATTTCTCAGCAGAAACTCTGCAAGCCAGAAGGGAGTGGCATGATATATTTCAAGTGATGAAAGGGAAGAACCTACAACCAAGAATACTCTACCCAGCAAGGATCTCATTCAGATTCAACAGAGAAATCAAAAGCATTACAGACAAGCAACAGCTAAGAGAATTCAGCACCACCAAACCAGCCCTACAACAAATGCTAAAGGAACTTCTCTAAGCAGGAAACATAAGAGAAGAAAAGGACCTACAGAAACAACAACAAAACAATTAAGAAAATGATAATAGGAACATACATATCGACAATTACCTTGAATGTAAATGGACTAAATGCACCAACCAGAAGACACAGACTGGCTGAATGGATACAAAAACAAGACCCATATATATGCTGTCTACAAGAGACCCACTTCAGACCTAGGGACACATACAGACTGAAAGTGAGGGGATGGAAAAAGATATTCCATGCAAATGAAAATCAAAAGAAAGCTGGAGTAGCAATACTCATATCAGATAAAATAGACTTTAAAATAAAAAATGTTACAAGAGTCAAGAAAGGACATTACATAAAGATCAAGGGATCCATCCAAGAAGAGGAGATAATTATAAATATATATGCACCCAATATAGGAGCACCTCAATACATAAGGCAAATGCTAACAACTATGAAAGAGGAAATGCAAAGCAGAAATAGAGACACAGGTGTAGAGAACAAACACATGGACACCAAGTGGGGAAAGCGGGGAGGGTTGGGGGGGGGAATGAATTGGGAGATTGGGACACCAAATTGTACACTCTAAATATATGCTGTTTATTGTCTGTTAACTGTATCTCAATAAAAGTTCTTAAAAAAAAAAAAAAGTAAAATTTACAAAGGCATTTGTAAATGTTACTTCATTCGATATTCCTAACAACCCTAGGCAAAGTAGGTATTACTACCTTCACTCTTACCAAAAAAGACGAGGGGAGCTCTAGGCAGCTTAACTGGCTGAAGTTTTCACAGGTAGTAACTGGTAGAACCAGAACCATGGCTCTTAGAGAAAACACCTTTGTGGTGGCAGTAGTGGTGGGAAGATGGGGGTAGGTAAACACGGGTATTACTAAATTGTAAGCTAATGTCCCCATCTGTAAAATAGGGTTCTTACGAATATTAACGAAGTTAATATGTATGAAGCACTATAAAGAACCTAGCAAAGGCTAAGTGTTCTGTATGTTTGCTATTATTATTGCTATTTTAATTTTACTTCAGGGCAGATTTAATTTCCCACCATGAAGAACAAACAAACAAAAAAACCACATAACTAATAATATTTATTAACTAACGAATACTAAGTTAGACTAAAAGGGATTTGACTTCTCCAGTTCACACATTCAAGAGCATTTATAGGTGCTACAAGTGGCTTCCCATGGTCCACCACTTACCAGTGCCACAAAAGACTTCTGTTCAATATAAATACGGGACAAACAAAACGGTGGGTTGTCTACAATTACCATTAGCCACCATTTCTTTCCAGCCAAATCACCTCACATTTGACTACCATTACTCTTTGTCCAGTCAGTCTAAAACCATCGGTGGAGGAGCTCCTACGTATAAGGCAGGGCGGTAAAGCAAAGACGCAAAGATGAACAAAACATGGCCCCAACCTAACGAGCTCTGAAATGTGCTCCACAGTAATAGCACCAAAGCTGAATAAATTTCCTAATTCTTACATTTCTTTGTCAAAATGTCTAGTTAAAGCAAGTAAATAACATTGGCAATTGACTACTATGGCAAAAGCATGAGTTAATTAAGGTCTGTCTAGGAAATTTTTGACCTTTTATCTTTTAATTACAGAAGTAACATGCATGTGCTAGAAAATTCAAACACTATCAAAGGATATAAAATGAAAAATTCTCCTCCACCATCCCTTAAAGACCCCCAGTATTATTCTCCAAAATAACTGCCATTAAGCTCCTTGACATCTTTTTGCATCTTTCTAAGTGCTTATTAGCATGCACACATGCACGTGCACACACACACACACAATGTATTCAGAGACACATATTCTTAAAAATATGATGAGTAGCTGGGTTAATTCTAACTTAAATCACCAAGAAACAAAAATGTATATCCTGCCATAATTCAACTTTTAAAACTGCAGTCTTTGTGTTTTCCCCCTAAACACTGACAATGTCCTGCTAGAGTCTATGGGTTTATGTTATGTTACTCTTGTGTCTATCAAAAGCCCAAATACAAAGTCTATGAGGAGACCACACTAGAAGGTGACAAAACTACAGGAACTCTATGGAATATCACTGTGTAAAAAGCTCTTTTCTTAAACAAAAACAAAAGAATCAATTTTTCACATCATAATTATAACATGATCTTACCATGCAGACTTCTAATGCAAGCAGGGCTAGTCTCAACAGGCTTGAGAGCTTCCCACTCCAGCTGCCCTGTTGGGATGCTACTTGTAGACTCTTCCTATAACACATCTCTGCAGCGCCCATCATTCCTTGGGACTGATATATGTATGCCAGCCACTGAGGAACAGCAAGAGAAAGAACCCAAAAGATTTTAGTTTAGTACACAGTCTACTTCCAACAAATTCAATAAACTTTGATGGAGTTAAATTTTCAATTTAATTATTGATAAATTTTTGTACCTCCAAAACAAAAACCACAGGTCAAGAAAGGGGTAGCCACCTTGCCCATTCCATTAGCAACAGCTTACTAGCCACATTTAATCTGAAGCCTTAAAAAAAGTCTCCCAAGATGGCAAGTCAGGAACAAAAGCAAAATGCAATATGATTTTTTATACATTAGAGATATATCATGTAAATACTAGCCAAAAGTTTGCATAGCTGTATTAAAATCAAACAAACTAGACTTTAAGACAAGAAATGTTAATAGATAAAGTGGGCTGCTTCATAGTGATGAAAGTCATTCAGCAGGAAGATATAAAACTCCTACATTTCTGTACACCTAATCACACAGAATTTATGAAGCAAAAGTAGATAGAAATGAAAGGAGAAACAGACATATTCAGAGTCAAAGTTGGAGATTTTAACATACCTATCTCAGCAATGACAAAAGAAACAGACAAAAAAATAAGGATTTAGAAGATTTAAACATAATTAACCAGCTTGACATAAATGACATATTTAGAAGACTATACTCGATAACTGCAAAATACACATTCTTTCCAAATATGTATGCAGCACTTATCAAATCTGACCTTATGGTGGGTCATAAAGCAAGTCTGTATACATTTCAAATAACTGAAATCATACAAAGTACATTCTGATTAAGTGGAACTAAACTATAAATGAGGAAAAGAAAGATAACTAAAAAAATCCCTCCCCCCCATTTTAGAAATCTTGTAACATGCTTCAGAAAAAACATGAGTCAAAGAAAAATTTCCGATGGGAATCAGAAAACATTTTCAAATGAATGACAAATTTTCAAATGAAAGCACTACATAAAATCTTGTAAGGTGCTTATACTGGAGAAAGATGGAAAATCTATGAATATGAGTTTCCATGCCAAGAAGTTGGGGGAAAAAACTAAATGCAAAGAAAGTAAATAACAAGAGGAAATAAATAACATGTAAAAAAAAGTATAATAAAACCAAAACAAAAAGTTGGTTCTTTGAAAAGTTAATAAAATTGATTTTTATCAAGAAAAAAAATTAGAAAACACAAAATAACCAATATAAGAACAAAAAAGGGAAAATCAGTACAGATACTACAAAACAACTTTATGCTGATAAATCTGAAATAGAGATGCACTAAACAAACTCCTTGCAACTCACAAATGCTAAATAAACAAGAAACCTTAAAAGTCCTATATCTTTTAAAGAAATTTAATTTGTAATTTAAAAAGACACAAATTTTCCCATAAAGGAAATTCGTGGCCTGAATGGCTTCAATGGTGAATTCTTTCAAGCAGTAAACAAATAAATGTCACTCTTACACAAACTCTTTCAGGGAATAAAGAAAAAGGGAATAACAATATACATACCCAAACCTAATAAGGACCTTATAAGAATGAAAAATTACAGGCCAATCTCTCTCATGAATATAGGTACAAACATTCTAAACAAACATATTAACAAATTGACTCTAGCAATATATAAAAGGAATAATATATCACAACAAAGTAGGGTTTCTTCTAAGAATGAAAGGTTTGGTTTAATATTTGAAAATCAGTGCAATCTACTTCATTAACAGAATAAAGAAAAAGAAGCATTCTTATAGATGGCCTCCCAAAATCCACTCATTCATAATAAACAAATCTCTCTTGACAAACTCAGAATAGAAAAGGATTTCTTTAATCTGAAACATAAATTGGACAGCCATTTTAGAATCTGATAAATACCTACAAAAACCTAAAGAAAAACTATAATTATGAAATTATAAATGCTTTCTGTCTGAGGTAGAGAATAAGACAAGGATGTGCCTTTATCACCACTTCTGCTTAACACGTATTCAGGGCTCTAAACAGTACAATAAGGCAAGAAAAAAATTTCACATAAAAATATTAGTAGGAAAAAGTAAAACTTCATTATTTGCAAAGGACATAACTGTGTATATAGAAAGCCCAAAACTATTTCAAAAGAGTAAGTGAATTTAGCAAGGTTGCTGGAAGGTCAATATATAAAACTCAACTCTATTTTTAAATGTTTGACACTAACATACAGAAAAAAAATACCATTTGCAATGGAACAACAACAACAACAAAAATCAACTACCCAGAAACAAATTTAACACAAAAACATAAAAGACTTCTATGGGAAAAATTTTAAAATACTGCTGAAAGTCAGAGCTTAAATAATGACGAATATAACACATTTATGGATAGAGAAATTCAATAGTAATACTCTGTCAATTCTCCCCAAATTAAACTATAGAATCATGTAATTCCAATCAAGATCTCTGTAGGGCTCCTGTTTGGCAGTGAGGGTAAGGTTAATTAACAATTTACATGTAAATGCAAAAGACCTAAAATGACTGAGGCAAACTTGAGGGAAAACAAAAAAAGTTGGAGGTCTTAATATTACCTCCACACATCAAAACTAATCATAAAACTATAAGCAAGAATAAACAAATAGATCAACGGAAAAGAAGGAAAAGAACAGGGAGCCCTAAAAGACCCTATTGCCTGATTTATGACAAAAGCATCACTACAATTTAGTGGGGACATAATAGTCTTTTCAAAGGATGGTACAATTACATATCCATTATGGAAAAAAATGACCTTGACCCTGCAACACTCACAAAAATTAATCCAGGATGGATCACAGACCTACATGTGAAAGGTAAAAAACAACAGTTTCTAAAGAAAAACAGGGACTTCCCTGGTGCCACAGTGGTTAAGAATCCGCCTGCCAACGCAGGGGGACACAGATTCGATCTCTGGTCCGGGAAGATCCCACATGCTGCCGAGGAACTAAGCCCGTGCGCCACAACTGCTGTAGCCCGTGCGCCTAGAGTCCATGCTCCACAAGAGAAGCCACTGCAGTGAGAAGCCCACACACCACAAAGTGCTCTCTCTGCAACTAGAGAAAGCCTGTGTGCAGTAATAAAGACCCAACGCAATCAATCAATCAATATAATGCATTTGTTGAAAAGAAAAAGTTACTGAACACTAAAGAAAAACAGAAAAATATCTTCATGAACTTGGAGTAAGTAAAGAATTTTTAAATAGAACACTTCAATAAAGCATTAGCCATTAAAAAATGATAAACTAGACTTCTTAAGATTAAGAACTACTCATCAAAAAACATTAAGAAAGTTAAGAAAGTGTTAAGCCAAAGCGCAGATGTGAGAAAATATTTGCAGTACAGATATCCAAAAATGGCCTGTATCCAGAAAATATAATGAATTCCAACAATTCGGTAAGAAAACAGCACATGAAAAACTACAGTAAAGAAAAGGTACTTTAAAAAGAGGAAATCCAAAGATCCGATATGCATGTGAAAAGTGGCTCAACAGCATTTGTCATCAGGTAAATTCAAGTTAAAACTACCACGCCTACATACCCTCTGAAAAGGGAAAACAATAACCACCATCTAGCAGTATCAACAACTGGAATGCTCATAATTTGCTGGTGGGAACGTAAGTTGGACAACCATTTTAAAAAACCATTTGACAGGATCTACTGAAGTCAATATACACATATTCTATCACCCAACAAAAGGCATAGCCCAGGATGGACACAGCAGTATTAATCATAATAGCCAAAACCCGGAAACACAGCTGACCCTTGAACAACACAGATGTAACTTACAGTCAACCTCCGTATCCATGGTTCCAAGGATTGAACCAACCATGGACTACTGAAAAATACCCATTTACAAGTTGACCCGTGCAGTTCAAACCCATGATGTTAAAGGGTCAACTATAATCCAAATGTCCATCAACAGTAAAAGGGATATTTTACAGTATATTCATAAAAATAAGTGAAAAACAACTATGGCCACATGAAAACTGTAAATGAATTTCACAGACATGATGCTGAGTGAAAGTAACCAGGTACAAAAGGATACTCCATTTACAGCAAGTTCAAAACCAGGCAAAATTAGATAGAAGTGAAAAGGTCAGAACGGTGGTTCCCCCTTTTTTTGGACACAGGGGGAGATCACAAAGTGAAAGGCGTGGAGGAGGCAGCTGGGTTGAAGGAAATGTTCTGTATCTTGATATACGTAGTGATTCAAAAGCTATATACATATGTAATGAGTGAAAGGTTTTTACATTCTATTCTTTGTGAATTATAGTATAAAAAATACATAGATTATCTCTTAAGGCTTTACTTACTGTATAATTTATCCTTTAATTTTTTCCCTTTTAGTTTGACAAGGTGTTTTTCCCCTTGATAAAGAACATGAGGTCATCAATATCCAGTTAACCTTAGAATTAAAGTATCTTAACTCTCACATAGCAAATTTACTTTGAGAGGGGGAAAAGCACCATATTTCTTGCAGGATTAGAGTAAAAAAGAGGCTTAACTTGCATAATCCAACTATTTTATGCCATTAGATAATCTTTAAGCAGGACATCAAAATGTTGATATAACAAAAGATCAAATGAAGAACAAACTGTAGTAAAATAAGCTTCTGTAAAACCTGTATCAAAAAGTCCCTCTGATACTGTCTCGGGGCACAGAAAAAACTACAGCAATTTGGGTAATTACATGCTTTTTGTATTTTACTATCAGTAAGAATAAAGTACACAGTGATCATTATGTATTTTTCATTGTGGTAAGCAGAACCAGCTAAAAGGGCAGACAGTCTATTGATTCACGCATCAATCCTGGAAAGAACTATTCCTAGAGGCACTAAAAACCCATTAAAATCTTGGATATAGGTTACCTGTAAAGTAGCTAAGGAAGAACTACACACATCCCCTCTAAAGACAGAGTTAAACACCATGATGGTAATCTTATTATAAAATGTTTGTAACACTTAGCTCTCTTACATCGACCCCATGTAAAAGACAGTATTTTCAACACTGTTTTAAATGGAGAACATTTGTAACCAACAATTTAAAAAATTTTGAAGCTGTGTAGTA